>NC_140588.1:787825110-790225110 GCF_964204655.1 Triturus cristatus
ATTGGGGGGGCGCCAACAAACACTGCCTCACTGGGCGCCACAAGCGCTAAAGCCGGTCATGCTGCATCAGTTACGATGAGGCTGCTAATCAGGAACTTCAAGGGGCTACGATGTGTGGTCCTGTATCGAGCTGCGTCGTGCATTTGTCAGTTCTGATGAAATGAAATTAAATGAAATAGCATTTATAAAGCGCTTGGTGACCCGGCGGCATCCCAGCGCTAAGGCAAAACCGCAATAGTCTGTAGAAATCAGTGTGGGAATAGCCATGTCTCAAGCTTCTTACGGAAGATGAAGTGGTCTGACTTTTTACGTAACTGCAGCGGCAAGGAATTCCATAGTTATGCGGCATTGTAGGAAAAAAGCTGGCCACCACTTCTAGACCTCCCTATTCTCGGAACAAACGCCAAGTGAAGATTATTTGAGCGTAACTGTCTATGATTTTTATAGGGCCGAACAAAAGATGCATCTTATGGGTGGTACAGAGGGCTTTAAAGTACACCCTTTCTTGGATAGGGAGCCAATGAAGAGACCTAAGGGCGGGTTTGGCTGATTGAAGGCTGGGAACACCCTCAAGGAAACTTGCGGCGCAATCTTGCATAGTTTGGAGTTTCTTAAAAACCGCAGCGGAGGCACCGAGATAAAGGGCATTGCCATAGTCAAGGCGTGATAGAACAAGCCCCTGTACTACGAGCTTCCTTGCTAAAGGAGGGAGGAGCGGCAATACTTTACGTAATAATTTTAGGATGCCAAAGCAAGAGGCAACTGCCTTCCTGGCTTGGGTTTAAAGGGTTAGCTCGGAGTCAAGCCAGAAACCCAGGCTCTTTATTTCTTGTTTGGGGGCCGGCGGGGGCCCATACACGCTGGCCAGATGGACGCAATCTCGAGGGGGGAAGGATTACCAAGCAAAATAAGCTCGGTCTTGTCACCATTCAATTTGAGATGGGAATGGCACATCGTTCTCATCACCTCCTCGATACAAGGGCACAGACGGGTTGGGGGGGCACTTTTATGATTGAATGCCACCACTAATTGGGTGTCATCCGAATAGGTAATTATATACACCCCAAAAGGTAGAACAATATCTGCGAAAGGAGCCATATAAGCATTAAAAAGGGTGGGGCTCAGGGATGACCCCTGAGACACTCCACAATACAAAGGCCTAGGGCTTGAGATGGACTCACCCCCAAACACCTGGTAGGATCTATCCTCCAGGAAGGAACCCAACCAATCCTGTCACACCCAACTTTTTAAGTCGGTGGATTAAAATGCGGTGTTCCACCGTATCAAATGCCACGCTGAGATCTAACAATATCACGGCTAAAAAGCCACCTGCATCAAGAATTCTTCTTGAGTCCTCTATGACAGCCAATAGGGCTGTCTCCGTCCCTTGCGAGGCGCGAAACCCGGTTTGTGATGGGTGTAGGAGTTTGCCAACTGCGAGCTGATTGGAGAGAGCCATATTAACAAACTTCTCAGCAATTTTGCCAACCCAAGGTAAAAGCGAAATGGGACGATAGTTTGCCAGATACTCGGAATCTAGGCCAGGCTTCTTCAGCAGGGCCTTTACCAATGCCTTCTTCCATGCAGAAGGAACAATTCCCGAGGACAATGAGGAATTGATCATGTCCGTGAGATAAGGATGAGGTCACCGATCAGGAGCTGTGAGGGGCTGCGATGTGAGCTGCTGGGTTGAGCTGAGCTGGGCATGCGTCAGGTTGGATGGAGCCCAGTTAGGCAGGGAGGAGTACACTCTGATGCCAGCCACGTATCCAGGACCTGTGAGGGCACCTCTAGGGATTGCAAGGAGGCCTCTAGGAAGTTGCAAGGAGGCCTCTGAAGTTTGTTGTGCCCCTCTAGCAGAAGGTCAGCCAACTGACCCTTGCAGTCACTCTGGTTAGTCTGGGATGAAGACAAGGAGGCTCAGTCTTCCTTCTCAGACTGCAAGATAGTCCTTCAAGCAGCAGGGCAGTCCTCTGGCAGCACGTGCATTCCAAGTAAACAGGAGTGTTCTGAAGAGTGGCTAAGGAGGTCTAATATTTATACCTGGTGCAAGTCTTTGTATGTGCAGGGGGCTCCCTCTCCAACCCCCACATCTGGTTCTGGAACAGTCTTTCCCCTTCCCCTGTCAAGGATGCAAACTGGGGTGACAAAAGACAGGGCAGACCTGATATCAGATTCCTTTGTGTGTGCAGGAGTCAAAGCCCTATGAAATGTAAGTGGGGCTGCGTATTGCCCCTCCCAGTCATCCTGCCAGGATGTCCCAGACCGTCCACACATTAGCCCCTTTTGTGTTACTACTCTGGGAGCAATACACAAACCCCAACAGCAGAGCCATTCAGAGTCATGTGACACAGGACACTGGCAGATGCACAAATTGTTAGGACACAAAAATGTCAACTTTTTATAAGTGGCCTTTTCAGAATTGTGATTTAAAATCCGATCATACCATTAAAGAGGACTTTAAATGACAATTTATTTGAGTGTAATCAGTATTACTACCTGCCCCCAGTCCAACGTTATCACTTACTTAATGTAATAAGGTAACACAGTATTAGTCAATGGGAGAGATAGGCCTTACAACAGTGAAAACCCGCTTTGGGAGTTTTTCACTGCCAGGACATGTAGAACTCTAAGCTCACATGTCCTACATATTAAATACAATGCACCCTGCCCTATGAGCCTTTAAGGTCTACCCTAGGTGTGACTTACAAAGGAAGGTTTAGGCCTGGCAAAAGGATTATTTTGCTATGGTTGATATAGCAGTTTAAAACTGCACAACAAGCTGCAATGGCAGCCCAAAATGTTTTGAAAGGCTACTTTAGTGGGTGGCACAATGAGTGCTGCAAGTCCTCTAGTAGCATTTAATTTACAAGCCTTTACTAGGGATTAACAAGTAAATTAAATGTGCCAATTAGGTCTAGTCCAATATTACCATGTTTAAATGAGAGATCACAAGCACTTTACCACTGATTAGCAGTGGCAAAGTGCAAGGAGTCCTAAAGCCAAACAGCAAACAGGATGTGTGAAAGCAAAACGTTTGTGGGAATACCACAGCAAGGATGTCTGGTCTACAAAGCACATAGCAATTCTGTGGTAAAGTGTGCTGTTCAAGAGTGGTCAGTAGTAGCAGTAGTATTGGTTACTGTTTTCTACAAGGTGTGGCTCACTTCCAATATAATTCATCATATCTTAATCATGTCCTTATTACTACTTTGTTAAAGGATCATGTCCTTCAAAATATACGTGTCCCTCCCTGTATGTTGTTTAATTTTTTGTCTTATCATGTTTGACGTTATCCAGGTTTCCAGCCTAGATGTGGTCGTTTTGACCGAATCCTTGTACAACCATATGTCTTCTATACACATTTGTGAACTAATGTCACAGGGTTTTTAGTCCCTTCTTGCAAGCAGAGAAATTGCTGTAGGCAGTTCAACTCCTATTAGAAAATGCTCCTTTTGTTGGTCTAGTCAGATCTCACTGTGTGCTCATATGGGCATTTACTGCAAATGACCACCACTCAATATTTAATTATTAGTACTGTCTAGCCGTCTGAAAGCTTTAATATCACTTTCCACAAACAACTTTCATCCAAAAATGCTCATTATTTTCCATCTAGCATGTACTTAGGTAATGTTAATTTTACTGATTCATTAGCAAAGAACATAATGCTTAAAGGTTTGTCTCCTACTAGATAATTACAGGGCCTGATTTAGAGTTTGATGGCAGATACAATTGCTCTAGTTTCTGAAAGAAATTATTCTAAATACAGAGTGGAATCCACCTTTTTATCACCTCCCCATAGAAAATTCAGCTACTCGATTCTCTTCCTTATTTAGTATTTCCTTCAGGAATTGGAGGAAAACCATTATCTCAAATTCGAATCAGGCTCACAATGCCTTAGGTTCATCATTTACCCACGAAGCCATCATTATTTTTAATATTTTATCTTGCTCCCAAAAGTTGTATTGTTAATTTGGAGAATTCACTTGCTAATTTGGATTTTGTATTGTTCTAGGTTACTAGTATTAATTCCACATGGGCTTACTATTCTGACTCTCTGGCACTGTAAATGATTCCTATACCCTATTAAAATGTAAACTTACAAGAAAGAATTAATCTCTTGGAATTCCAGCAAGATCAGGTATAGCAAAACATCCCTCTGATGCATGGAAAAGGAATGAGGAAGCAGCCGACTTACAAGCAGGGCCAAATAGTTATTTAATTTAAGAGGCCACAGACACCATTTAAAATGAATAGGGCTTTAGATGAATCTCAAACCAGTTCCCAGTGGCCAAACACCGTGCTAACACCCATGAGGTAGTTTACAGTCCACACTTTTTCATAAAATATACACAGCTGTAACAAGGAGTGGTTCTTAACTTGCTGCCCAACACAACTCAGTTATCCGACTTTCCCACTGCTTTTACCCTTCTTGCCCTAGTCGTCCTAGCCATCCACATGCCTAAGGCTATTCTTAGCCCCATCAGATGGTTAGAATTGAAGGATTTACCATTCTCTCTTCCTAAAACATACAAGGATTCAACATCATCTATGCATATCAAGGCAAATAATGTGCATGTCATGTGTATGTTGTACATAGAAGAAATCACTAAAACCCGAGTTGAAAAAGGAAAACAAACATGCGGTATCTCTGTTCTTTTTTCAAACTGTAACAAACCCGTCCTCTTTAAAGATGCTTATGGGGAAGACCCGGGGGACTATATACCAGATTCTTGAAAAAAGTTGTAAATTAGCACCTGCAGGTGAATGGTTTCCCATGGTTACACACTTCCACCGCTTGGAAAGTTACAAACCCTCCATGTAGTACACCTCAAAAGAACCATCAATAGCATGCTATTATACACACTAAGGGGCCGATTACGATGAGCGTCGGAAAGCCTCAGAGTCCTCGTTGGTTTCACATCTGACAACCTAATTACAATCTAGGCAGTTGGAATTGACACTGGCCAATCATTGAGGATGGATTCCGACAGGCTCAAGAAGCCCGTCAGCCAGTCGGAGACCGGCCCGTAATCCAAATGGACGGTGTTTCTGCCACTGGGATTATGATGCTCGGTTTCCCACAGGCTTTACATACCGGGCTTTCCGACATGGAAAGTCTGTCGAAAAGCAAGTTTGGGGTCCCCTAGCAGGGCCCTCTTTTCCTTGCCGCCTCTGGTTTGGGGCCGAGGAGGCACCCATGGTGCCCCATTTGATCCCTGCAGCGCGTGGCAGGCACAGGGGTACACCTTTGTGGCATGCTTCATCATGGGGTTCCTTTCCGATCCATTCGGGAATGGGGTGTGCTACAACCTATGAGATACACTGGAGCACCTTGCTGGAAAAGGAATAGAGTAGTGAGTGGGAGTATGGTTACTGTTTAAAAATAGCTGCCTGGGTGCCAAACGTTTTAATCTAGGGGCTGGCGGTATGCATAAAAAAGGGAAAAGTTAGGAAGTCCCAGGGCTCTAGCTACCCCTACTTCCTCTTAGGGTTAACAGGCTTCTGTCACGTATGTTAGACAGTGCTTGTGGCTTTCATAAGGATTGATTATACTAACACAATCCACACCTATTCCATAATGCTAACGTAACTGTTGAATTTACCATACATACATCAAGCAGATCAAATCCACCTACTTGGTGTCCAAAAAGATTATATTTGATATATAATTATATTTTCAAACACACTATTTAAAAAAACATCTTTACTAAAAGATATGTTTTTAAATACTGAGCTCAGAAAACCCAAACTCCAAATCTCTCGCTGTTCCCAATTGAAACTTATTTATAAAATGTTACAAGGCAGCTTCAATGATAGCCTACGGGAAAGCTAATCCTTGCAATATTGAAAAAGAAATTGGCAGTATTTTTCACTTTTAACTTTCAGAACATGTAAAAAAACCCCAGTACATGTCCTACCTCTCACAAACACTGCACCCTGCCCACGGGGGTATCTTGGGCCTACCTTAGGGGGGTCTTACATGTAGTAAAGGGGAAGGTTAGGGCCTGGCAAGTGGGTACACTTGCCAGGTCGACATGGCAGTTTAAAACTGCACTTGCAGACACTTCAATGGTAAGCCTGAGACATGTTTACAGGGCTACGCATCAGAGTGGCACAACCAGTGCTGCAGGCTCACTGTTATGTTTTGATTTAAATGCCCTGGGAACACTAAGTGCACTTTACCATAGACGTATATGTAAATCAAATACGGCAATCATGGAGAACCAATCAAAAATATAATTTACACAGGGAGCATATGCACTTTAGCACTGAATAGCAGTGGTAAAATTCCCAGAGTCCTAAAGCCAACAAACAGAGGGTCTGAAAAGTAGGAGGCAAAAAGTCAGGGAATAAACCTGCAAAAAAGGTCCGGTCCAACAGTCACACTTTTAAGTCTGCCAGAAAACCTCGCCATCCCGGTTTCATTTTCTGATTGATCATACTCTGGGATTTTGCGGGGGCACAAAACACCTTGATAGTGAGCCACCACTCATCATATCCGATCTTGTGGCAGCTTGGTTAGATACTACATTCAAACAACAAGTAGTTTCTCACACAGTGACTCTTAGTAGTAGATTTGCTACTTGGCACCTGAAACCTCAAAAGGAATTTGGTAGCTTGGCAGGGGTATTTAAAGACTGCACCCTAAAGTGTAGGCAAAAATGTAACACTAAATTGGGAAGAATCAGTGGAAGCGATCGGGAATAAAGTCATCTGATTTTAGGAATCAGTCTTTGTCTGTGCTACTAAAGAAAAGGTGACCCAGAGAGGGTTACTTCAATCAAACCACCATCTAATCACTTAGGCACAATGATGCAGAGAAAAAATAGCAATTTGCCTCCATACTAGATCTCATTTGTTAGAAATGGGGGTCTCTAATTGGCAGAGGTATGCACCTTTGTCAAAGTAGGGACCCATCCTTGTAGTCAGGGTAAGGGAGTTACATACTTTAGATACTTTAGATAACCCCTGCTCACCCCCTTGGTAGCTTGGCATGAGCAAACAGGCTAATCCCAAAGGCAATGTGTAAAGTTTTACGCCTCCACATCTATTAGTGCAATCAACCTATAATTGGAAGGATCCGAGCAGGAACCCGACTTGTGGATTCGATTAAGAATACTTCCTCTCCAGGACTCAGGAATCAGACTGAAGGCTATAGCTTTGGTGTAAAGAGGAGTCAGGAGACAAGACCAAAATGAGGGGTCACACCGAAACAAGGCATTTGGTAGTCCATTAGGACCTGGAGCACTCTAAGATTTTACATCTTTTATAATTTTTAGTACTTGTTCTTCTGTAAACGACACAGAAACATAAGGTGATTCGTGGATCAGGATGTCATTAACTTGTCCTCCACCAGAGGCCCCCTTTCCTGATGATGTTCCGCTATTTGGAGCAATTGAAGATGGAGTTTTGTTGTATAAGAGTTCGATATGGGCTCTCCAAGTGACCTCCATTACGTCTGAGTTATGATGTCGCTTGCTGCCGTTAATTAGCTGATTGATGTGTTCCCCAAAGAGCTTGGAGACCCTTAGTTTACGTGCATGGAGAAGTTTCACCCAAATGTGTTCATGGTACTCTTTTTTGGCCATTTTTGTGTCCCTTTTAGCTCCTTTCTTGTTTTAGAGATTAGGAGCAGGAGTTCCTGGTGGTGTTCTGGTCCCCGGGATCGTAGTTGTCTTAGGTACTTATTTAATTGTTATTTTTGTTTCCTCAGGCTTTTGGTGAACCAGACTGCCCCTTTCGGGCTTCCTTCTTTATGGCCGTGGGCATGTTTTGAATCTTTTTGTTTACTTCATGAATGAAAGACTCCTAGGCCTTTATACTCAATGTTTCGAGGTTGAATCTTTCCAAGAGACTGGTATATATACTTGTGATGTCCTCAATGTTGTCCTTTTTCCAGGAAAGGCATTTTAGTTATGTGTTTGAAAAGACATCACCTTTGCTTTCGCTGGAATTGCGAAGTTTCCTAATAGAGTAAAAGATTGAGGTTGATGATCGCTTTCCGACCTATCTTTTATTTGAATGTTCACAATATACGGGAGACGGTCATAATCTGTGAAAGTGTAGTCAATGGTTGAGCGTGTTTTTCGGGTAACCCTTGTGTGTGCTGCGGGCCAGTCTGTCGGGCTTCGACCATTGAATACACACATTGAGAGGTCATCCAGGTGGGCTGCGCATCTCTTACCGAGTGTATCCCGTCAATTAGGGGCTGATGTAGCCTCTGTTGTACCCTTTTTTCCTGCCATGTTGTAGATTCATGTTGAAGTCGCCTGACAATATGATGTTGGCATCTGGATAGGCAAGTTTTAATGTTGTTAATGATGTGATTAGTTGTTCGATTCTTAGCCTCTTTTGTTTCGATGCAGGGTGGATACAGATGTTGAGTATAAGCAGACTGTAGGACAACGAGGCGTCAAGTTTGACACATAGCATCCAAGAACAATCTAAGTTTAAAATAGAAGCGTGCCATGGGATTTCTGTTGAAATAAAGTTGGAGAGGCCCCCTTTTGCTCTTCCGTATTTTGTACCTCTCTTGGCCGGGTTCCGGTATTCTTTATAGCGTGTTATTGGGGAGGGGGTTTTCTGCCAGGTTTCTTGGAAAAGAAGAATGTTGTGCTGTGTAATAAATTCCATAAAGTCGAGATCTTCTAATTTTGTATACAGGCCATGCACGTTCCAGGAACAGATGTTGCAATCCTGATAGTGTGTGGAGCTGTTGAGGGAATTGTTCATGCCATTCCCAAGGGACTGCCTACCATATTCAAGTGCCGGGAACCCAAAGGTTTAATAGCTTCTGGATGGTCTAAGGTGATGGTTATTTTCCTGGCTGAGTACTCTTTACCCTTTATTTGGCTATGATGATCTGGGCCTTTTGTCCCTTTTAACAGACTCGCAGTGTGAGGTGGTGGTTGTAACGGACTGGGGTAATGGGGAGGGACTATCTTTTTTAACTCGTTACCCCATTTGGCAAACGAGTCCTTCTGCTGCCAAATCTGCACGGTGAGAGTATTATTGGCGAATGTGGCTGTTGTGAGTTCTTGACCGATGAGACTCTCCTACTTACTCACAGAGAAACAAATCATTAGACAGCCCAGAACAAAACACTGCCGAATCTCTCAGGAATCACGGTTGCAAGAAACACCCTTTCGCTCGCACTCTTGTACTTGTTCACAATAAGATCTGACAGAGACACAACTTTAAAATATTTATTTTAACTAACGTGCTCTAATACGCAGTATATGTGCCACAACAAGCAGGAAAATGCATACTACAAATATAGACAGCATAGCAGTTAGCCCATAAATCATGAAAGGAGATGTCATTTTGAAAAGACAGTATAGCCTAACCTCCCTCCCCTCACATAGAAAAAGTATTATTATATAATAGAAGATCTCTGGGCTTTGTCTGCAGACCCCATACCATAGCCTATAGATGATAGAGCTACATCATAGGTGCTATTGTGCTTTTCTCTCTGGAAAGGTTCCTCTCCAAGTGTGTGCTACCTATGTGTGTATTTCAAGAAGACCAAAGTACGTTGACCCAAACTACAGCTGCATTGGTGTGTCTGGGTGCTAAGGCCTGGCCAGAACAAAATACTAAGGGGCATTGTTGTTCGACCTTGTTCACAATGTGCAGACTAAATACCAGAAACCTGCAGAGTGTGAACACTGTGATAGCTTCTCATTTGAAAAAGGCAAAAGAGACATTTGCAATTATAAAGTAAAGTAGTAACGTGTGCAAAGCAGCAGACAGTCCACAGCGTGCTCATGCCAACTTAGAGAAAACGACGATGTCCCCATGGGCCATGTGACAGTGCATTTGTAGGAGTGATAATAGAAGTCCAATGCAATGTGAGGAACCACCTTTCACTTATAACTTCGTCGACATCAACAGGTAGTTTGTAAATACCCACACTTTGTACAATACCTAAATGACAACTAACAAGGGCAGGCAGATGTACGAAATCCTTGTGTTTTCTTGCAGGGCTCACAAAACAGGCTTAGGCGCCGTCAGCCCTCTTCCTCCCAATAGGTGTTTGTTACGCCTATTTGTAGTAGTTCAGTTTAGTAAAAACGGCAAATATCAGACATATTTATAACGCCAAATCGACTTAAATAACCACCATTTTCATAAAAGAAGAGTAAGGGTTATAAGCAATTTGCAACTAATTAAAACTAATGTTTATATGATGAAACATCAAGCAATTCCTGTGAGCTGAATCCATTAAATACCTTGACTGGCACGAAGCCTGTCCTACTTTCTCTTTCTTACCTATAGCCGTCCTAGACCAGTTACATCATAAACCCACTCCTTTAGCAGCTAGAGGGGGTTCCACGGAGCCTGATGGGGTGGGGAGCCGAGTCCCACTAGCACATTACTTCTTCTAGGACCTCAAAAATGACGCTGAGAGAATATCATTACAGAGCTGAGGAGTGGGGACAAAGCAGACTCTTTTAGCCATTTAGCCTGAAGGAGAAATAGAAGGGAAGAAATACAATGAACTGGAGAAAGAATAGAAGGATATAAGAAAGGGAGAAACACAAAGATGGTTAAATAGAGAGAACAATGGAAGAAGGGGATAAGTAAGGAATGGTGAAGCAAGGGTTCAAGGAGGCAAGTGTGAAAGAAAGTATAGAAGTATGAAAAGAAGGGTTCGAAGGAAGGAAATGTTATGAATGAAAGGAAAGAAGGGTGAATGGAAGGAAGAGTGGTGGAAAGAGTAGGAGGATGTTTGGAGAGAAGTAAGGATGGATGAGAGAAGGGTGAAAACATGTTTGAACAGATGAATGATGGCTGATGAATGGGTAAAAAGTATAGATGAATGGGGCAGCGATAGGATAGATAGACAGACAGGCACGCAGGCAGGCAGGCAGGCAGGCAGGCAGACAGGCAGACAGACAGACAGACAGACAGACAGACAGACAGACAGACAGACAGACAGACAGACAGACAGACAGACAGATAGATAGATAGATAGATAGATAGATAGATAGATAGATAGATAGATAGATAGATAGATAGATAGATAGATAGATAGATAGATAGATAGATAGATAGATAGATAGATAGATAGATAGATAGATAGATAGATAGATGAAGTCTGTTAGCATAGAATGGTAGATGATGGATTCAAGGATGGATGATGCATGAGTGAAAGGTTGGAAGGATGGAAAGGTGAGAGGGTGGATGAATGGATGACAGCATTGATCCATTGATGGATGGAAGGGCGAAGGGGCTATTCTCTACGACATTCAGTGGGGGTATTTCATTTATGCCTACTACGTGACCTAAACCCTTTGTGCCTATTCGTTTAGCTACCAATGGAAAGCTCTGTCGCATACATGTTTCATGCAAAGGGTGACTTTTCATCATTTGGCTTTATATGTTGTACTTGAGAGGGTAGAAAGCCTTACTCCAGAGCTTCAGACATTGGTAGCAGACAGAGGCCAGGAAACCAGTGCTATCGGTACACCACAGCGCAATCCAGCCATACTCTGGCAGTAACCAAGCAACAGCAGCACTGGGTTGATAGGAAGGGCAGAGCAGTGGTTCTTCATGTCAATAGCATGCAACAAAGCTACATCACTGGGGAAGAGTAAACCAGCTGGGGTATTTTTTGTAAAATAAAAGGTTCCCTAATCACAATGATCAGTGTATGATATAAGTCACTGTCACAGAGAAATTATCCGAACAGAGCCACTGTTAAATTGAATATAAAGGGGAGATGGGCAGCTAATACAATATTAAGATTTATTTTCCTCCATGTAAAATTAATAAACTTTTAATACTGAGCATATGTTAAAAAAACGTTTTAGGCTTTAAAGAAAAGGACAAATTAACACATTTAAGAATGTTAATCTTTCTCTTTGCATCTCTTCCCCAACAAACACGGAGAAATGTCGGCATGGGAAAAAGAGCAAGCTATCCTTTACTAACAGAGAATGCACAGTTAATTCTAAACCCTCAAAGTGCCTTTAACGATGCCTAACCCAAGGGCCATCTTGAAGGGTAGGCAGGATTATTTTAATGCAATTGAAATCCTTAATTAAATAACACTTACACTAATATGAGAGTCCATCAGCTTCAACTTTCTTCTCGCGAAGGTCGTTAAACAACAACAGTACACAGTGGACTTTGATTATTAATCCACTCAATGCCTGAAAATCTGACACGTTCCTTTAGTTGGACCTGAATAAATGTATGGATTTTATGAGAAAAGATGCAACGTTTAGGTAGAACACGGGCTGAGCCGTATTGCCTATGGAAAGATGTAAACTGAACATTTTTCCTTTCTTCTGCTAACCACTGCATGTGCTCACTCCTTAAAACATGGTAACATTGGCTCATACCCAATTGGCATATTTTATTTACTTATAAGTCCCTAAGAAAGTGGTACTACATGTGCCACGGTCCTGTAAATTAAATGCTACTCATAGGTCTGCAGTACTGATTGTGTCACCCACTTAGGTCGGCCTTTCAAACTCAGGCCTGCCACTGCAGCACTGTGTGTACAGTTTCAACTGCATTTCGACTTGGCAACATACACCTTTTAATGAACAACAATGATGGCGGAATGCACACCTCTAGGCTCCTAGTTTTTGTACCACGTTTATTCTGCTCATTATTTCAAACCTCTGTTGGCGTGCATGCTTGTTTTGCGCTCCGCCCATTTGCGCTGCAAAGTAGAAAAAACACGGATAAACCCTTTGTCAGGGGTATCGTGACACAAGTTCCTCTATTTTAGAAATAAAAGGGCATTGGCTCAATATTGTTTCGGTTCTACAACGCTTTTTAACATCATTCCGATTTTCCATGGTGCTTTCCCCGCACCTTTATCCTTCACAATCAGAACCAAGTGAATATTGAGCCAACGCCTTTTTATTTTAAAATAGAGGAACTTGTGTCACGATGCCCCTGACGAAGGGTTTATCCTGAAATGCATTGGGTGATTTTAATAAAAGTCGCAACATAAGGAAGCATCTTATTCTCCTGTGTTTTTTAAACAACCCTGAACAACTACAAGAATGAGCAAAATAAATCGATAAAGACAAGCAATTGGTGAAAAAATATTGAGAAACATTTTGAGGAATTGAAGAATTAAACAGAAAGTTTGATTTATTGGATTCATTTGTGCAGACATGCCTGTGCAGCTTGATGGGGACCAGATGCGGTCCCGTCATGTTTTTTCAACATACACCTTTTACCAGGCCCAAACCTTCCTTTATAATACACCTAAGTCACCCCTAGCGTAGACCATGGACAGCCCAGAGGTCAGGGTGCAGGTTACTTAAAAAGTACGACATATACTTTTAGGTTTCATATTTCCTGGCATTGAGAAAATCTTACATTTGTTTTTCACTACTGCAAGGCCATCCTCTTCCATAGGATAACATTGGAGTTGCCTTATTAGATTTATAACGTGGTAACATACAAATGGAAGCAGGTAATCAGTTTATGTTTGATGTCCTTGGAGTTGTAATGAAAAATCCTCTCTATGGTAATGTAGAATTTTTAATTACAATTTTGAAAATGCCACTTTTAGAAACTTGGCATTTTCCTGCCTTAGGCCTTCGGTGCCTTCAGCCTGTCTCTGGATGCAGTTGACAGCTGGAATTTGTGTACACACAATAGACAGTATAGGTGTGCCTGGAAGGGCCATCAATGGCAGGATGGGAGGGAAAAGCTGGGCCCAGCCCTAATTATACTTGAATAGAATGTGTCCTGCCTCCACACAAAGGGCTGCATAACCATTGTACTTAGTATGGAGACAGGGCCAGGAAGGATGGGCACTAGTGCATTTCACAGGAGACCCACCAGAAGCTTCTCTCACTTCAAAGGCAGAACTGGAAATAAATATTGGACCTCAGACACCAACTCTTTAGTTCACTTCTAGACCTGTGAATACTCTGCCAGGAAAAAGGACTGCTGTGCTGCTGAAAGGACCGCCACTCTGCTGCCTCGCTGTGCTGACCTGTTGCTGGCTGCTATCCTTCCTGGGTGAGAATGACTGGGCCGGCATCTGTTAAAGCCAGGACCAACAGAGTGACTCCAAGGGCTAATTGGCTGGCTTCCTTAATTGAGCCTCAGGGACAGAAGGCTTCAAAAACCTTGACCCCAGCCATCTGTGAGATTACCCTCCTAAATTATGCCACTGCAGTCCTGGACCATTGGTAGGGTGCCTATGGTGCTCTGCCACCCTCTATGGATTCAGCTAACAGCCGCAGCTCCTTCTCTACCTGGCTCAACCCCGAGCAGAACCGTCACACTGCTGCTGTTGCGTGGATCTTCTCAGTCGCAAACACCTGCATCGCATCACAGCCTGTCACCTCATCGGAACCACCACTATGCCATGCATCCTTGGCACAGACCCTTGTATTCCCTTGTTGACGACAGCCTTGATGATGAAGGCGCACTCCGCATCGCAGTCTCACAGCTGCTTAGAACTGACAAACCACCCTGACTGAGCGATGCATCCTTGACGCCGGACTTCAATTTGCACACCCTTATCGACACAATCTTCGACAACAACACAGGAGCGTGTACGGCAACCTTGCGGCATCTCAGTACCGATGCATCACTGCGGCTGCACAACTCATCTTTGACGCAGATCCCCACAATGGTTTGCAAACCAGGATTTAAGGTACTTTCTTCAGTAGGCCTAACTGGGTCCCTGTAGCCGGTCTGCGATCTATTATGGTTGGCCTGAACTTGTGACTTTGTCAGGGTCCAGTGGGACCAGATATCCACATTTGGCACTGTTAGAACTGGGAGTCTCTAGTTGGCTGAGGTAGGTACCTTAGTCCAAATAGAGACCCTTGCTTCTAAGTCAGGGAAAGGAAGGACACCTTCTCAGATAGCCCCTGCTCACCCCCTTGGTAGCTTGGCACGAGCAGCCAGGCTTATCTCCAAGGCAAATGTGTAAAGTATTTGCAACCACGCTCTCAGTAACCCAATGGTAACACCACAAATGGACTCCACATGAGTTTCATAAAACAATTATATGTTTATATAAAAAGATATACGATGAGACCACACAATAGAAATCCAACATATGCGTATTTGTAATATTTCACCTGGCTGGTTATTAGGCCAGCAAGCCCTGGTAGGTTCTTGCAGTATTAATGAGCAATTCTCAGTGATCCAATGCAGTCCTAATGCAATGCTATGCAGTTTGTAATGCAAGAATCAGGCACTTCGTAATGTAAAAAAAATGCAGTTCGTTATGCAACAATCAGGCAGTTCGTAATGCCAAAATAATGCAATGCGTAATGCAACAATCAGGCAATTCGTTATGCAAAAATAATGCAATGCGTAATGCAACAATCAGGCAGTTCGTTATGCAGAAATAATGCAATGCGGAATGCAACAATCAGAAAGTTCGTAATGCAAAAATAATGCAATGCATAATGCAGCAATCAGGCAGTTCGTAATGCAAAAATAATGCAATGCATAATGCAACAATCAGGCAGTTTGTAATGCAAAAATAATGCAATGCGTAATGCAACAATCAGGCAGTTCGTAATACAAAAATAATGCAATGCGTACTGCAACAATCAGGCAGTTCAAAATGCAAAAGTAATGCAATGCGTAATGCAACAATCAGGCAGTTCATAATGCCAACAGTAATGTACTCCGGCACCGATTGCGGTGCTCTGGACAGACTGTATGCTTCTCGTACTGACTCGCGGTCAGCTACTGCCAAAATATGCCCCCAACACGGGTATGGTGTAAAACAAAGTGCAGCTCCACACTCTGGCCCCGGTACTGCTACTCCTCGGCAAGTACGGGCTGCGATACTAACTTGAGTGGAGGCTCATGCTGCAAAATGGGAAAGACCGAGAGCGTTTCTCTCAGAGACTGCACCCCGCCCCAGGCGGCAACACATGCACGCTCGCTGAGCATTACCTGGGGGTGCAATCTCAATGTCCTCTCCTCGCGGCTTGGGACTCCGGTGCGACTTCGTTGCCTCCGACTTGATGGTTCGAGGTCTCTCTTTGGCAAAGGCAGGCTCGGGCCGGCGGCAAATTCCCACAGCTCCTCTGGGGATGCCGGTTCGGGTCGATGGCAATGACGATCGCAGCACTTCTGGTCACGCTGTCGATCAACTCAGAGAACACGACTGCTCTTGGACACACAGTCACGGGGCAATTTCTCACGAAGGTCTCAGGCTGCAACACAGCACACGCACACAGCGTCGCTGAGACTCACTTAAGCTCCAGGTGTACACAATCACAGGGCAATAATAACAAAGGTCTCAGGCTGCACGAAGCCCACGCACACAGAGTCGCTGAGACTCACTTGGACTCCGGGTGCACACGATCACAGGACAATCCTCACGAAGGTCTCAGGCTGCACAAAGCACATGCACACAGCGTCGCTGAGACTCACTTGGATTCCGGGTGCCCACAATTACAGGGTAATCCTCACGAAGGTCTCAGGCTGCACAAAGCCCACACACAGCGTCACTGAGACTCCCTTGGACTCCAGGTGCACATGATCACAGGACAATCCTCACGAAGGTCTCAGGCTGCACAAAGCACACGCACACAGCGTCGCTGAGACTCACTTGTACTCCGGGTGCACACGATCATGGGGCAGTTCTTACGAAGGTCTCGGGCTGCAACAAGCACATGCACACAGCATCGCTGAGACACTTCTGGCAACTTTTATGTTCCTGAGTTTCCACAACAGGGAGTCAGCTCTCCACGGGCCCTTGGGGACAAGTTACTTCAGGACACAGCACACGGCAAAGTCCTATCAAGCAGGGGGAGACAGTACACAGCACAGTCCCTTCACCTCTCCTTGGTTAAATCAACAAACTGCTGGCCAGCCACAGAAGACACAGCAAGGGTCAGTCATTTCCTTCAGTCTCTTCAGCTGTTTATTCCTTGGAAGAGGTTCCTCTTGACCACGAAGTAGTTTCAATCCTTTTCAGTCTTGATCAGTTCCCACGTTCAGGGGTTTCAGCTCTTATAGTTATACCCCTAAATGTCTTTGAGTATTTGTGTTCAGTGGGGCACTGACCCCTATTCAAACCAGTTCTGGGTGTCTCCCTGCCAATGACACCTTCTTCCTTTGATAATGGGGGTCTGGATCCTTAACCACTCAGCAGGGGATGGAGCCATTGTTTTATGGCAGGAGCCCCGGCCTCTTCACCTCCAGGGGCTACTCCTCCCCCCTACACTCCAGATGCAGGTCAGCCTGTTGCAGTCTCACCTCCTCCCCTGGGTCAAGTCATTCCCCAGATCCTATCGATTTCAAATCCAGACAGTCAATCCACAATCAGGCAGAGACACACAAAATTGCTAGAACACAAAAAACCAGCCACTTCTAAAAGTGTGGTTTCTAAACACATAAAGCAAAACCCACCTTCACAAAAAGATGCGTTATTAAACTGTGAGTTCAGGCACACTAAACTTCACCACTCCATCTTAAGCCAATGGTAAGATAGGCTGGAAACATATTACACAGCCTTCCCTATTCTGTCCTATAGGCAACAGTGAAAAACAAAATGGAGAGTATTTCATTGTCAGGACATGGTACACACCTCAGTACATGTCCTATTTTTAACATACACTGCACCCTGCCCAGGGGCACCTTGGGCCTCCCATAGGGGTGTCTGATGTGCATAAAAAGGGAAGGGTAAGGCCTGGCAAGTGGGTGCACTTGTCAGGACAACAAGGCAGTTTAACAAACTGCGCGCAGGCACTGCAGTGGCAGGCCTGAGTTCTCTTTCTCATAGTGCACTTTACTAGGGACTTTACTAGTATGGCAAACATACCAATCATGGATAACCAATTGCCATTACACTTTACATAGGGAGCACTTGCACTTTGACACTGATCAGCAGTGGCAAAGTGCCCAAAGCATCTAAGTTGGCAACATCATGTCAGAAAAAAGGTCTAGGGGGAAGGCAAAAAGTTTAGGGAACTTTAGCCAAAAAGGGCCAAGTACAACACAACCCCCTCCCAGCCTAATGTCAGGGTAGACCAATCAACAACCTTGATGGACTTCCCTGCTTGGGGCGATAGAACAGACACGCGGGCCCGCTACTGCAGGGAAACCCTCCTATTCTATGCCTTCCTGATCCCAGGGGGTTCTCTTGGTCACTACTCCCTAGGCCAACTATGCTGCTCTATGGGTACTTCCTGGCAGTCGGGGGCCCTCCAGAGGTGCTGGTCCCGTGCCAACCACCACCTAGAGTGGTACCCCTGGAAGACCCATTGGTCAGGATACTGTCTCCAGTTATCCTGCCTTCCAGGTTAGAGGTGGGTTTACCCCGGTTACTTCTAGGGGACTTAGCCCTACTAGCTGGGCACTGTCCCATGGGTTTTCCCACGGGGGAAACTTTCTCCCTTAACCTTCCATTTAGATTTCTGTGCCTGCCATTTAGGAATGGCACCTACAAACTTTAGGACCGCGGGAGCTCTGGTTACAGACGCCCCACGCCCTCCTGACGCTAGGTGTTCTTCCTCACACAGCTGGCAAGTAGGTGCTAGGCCTCCAAACGGGTGCTCCTCTAAGGAACCGCCCAGTCTCAGGGGTGGGGTTGTGAACCCCTGGGGACGCTGCTCACACTCCCGCCCTCTCCTTTGAGACACGGCGCTAGCCCGCATGCCCCCCCCACTACTCTGGGACCTAACTGCTCTACTTCGCTTCTCTTCCCTCTCTAATGCCTCCTCAGACCCTTGGACCCATGGCCAGGGGTGGCACAATTAGTGCTGCAGGCCCACTAGTAGCATTTGCATTACCAGCCCTGGCACACATAGTGCACTTTACTAGGGACTTTACTAGTAAGGCAAACATACCAATCATGGACAACCAATTACCATTACACTCTACACAGGGAGCACTTGCACTTTGACACTGATCAGCAGTGGCAAAGTGGCCAAAGCATCGTAGTTGGCAACACCATGTCAGAAAAAGGTCTAGGGGAAGGCAAAAAGTTTAGGGAACTTTAGCCAAAAAGGGCCAAGTCCAACAGGCACACTGTGCTTTTTGGCGCTATTTTTACTGAAATCTTTAAAGTTTAATATCTCTGCTACTACTGATTGGATTTTTGGCATTTTGGTCTTCTTTAAGTTATTAAAAATTACTCTTTTTTTTTTTTTTTTTAGGTCTCCTCCATTCGAGACTTCCGTCGTTGGGACCTCATGGGGCTCTCGCTTTTGGGGGACGTCTGGGTGGGGGATCACATAAGAACTTTTGCAGACCTGCAACAGCGTCACTCTCTCCTTCCCTCACAATTTTACAAATACCTCCAACTTCGACACGCTCTCCAGGTGCACATCCCTGCTCCCACTGTCCTTCCAGAGTTCAGTCCCTTGGAGGCACAGATGATGATGGGGAACCTTGGCAGAGGTGGGGTGTCATGGATTTACAGATCCTTAGTCAACAATGGTCCCACTTCTCTCACCCGCCTACGCGCCCGATGGGAGGGGTGGTTGGGCCCCCTGGAGGAGGCGGACTGGAGAGATGCCCTTATGGCACCCAAGACCCTGACAACTTCCTCCAAACTTCGTCTTACCCAACTTTACTTCCTTCATACGGCCTACCTAACTCCAGCACGTTTATATAAAGCAAATATACGGCCCTCCCCAGCTTGCACGCATTGCTCTCACACCTCTGCTGACTTCTTTCATGTGGTCTGGCAATGCCCCGTTATTGAGCCATTCTGGAGGGGAGTGGAAGCGGAGCTCACGGGCGCCCTGGGTTGGGTGGTTCCCCACGATCCGCTGCGCCTGCTGCTGGGGGTGCTGGATGGCCTGGACGGATCCGGGCAGATAAACGCCTACTGAGAATGGCGGTGGCGTTAGCGAAGCGGGACATTGCCGCATTGTGGTCTCAAGCCAAACCACCCACTGTACGGCGCTGGAGGCGGGGAGTGGATTGGTGCGGAGCCCAGGAGGAGCCCCTTTTTGCGGCCAGAGGTTGTCCAGAGATATTTGGCAGAATATGGGGTAAATGGTTCAATCCACTTCCCCCGTGAGGGATCCGAATTCGTAGGAGACAGTACTAGTACTCACATAATGGTCTATCTATTCTATCAGTGTTTTGTGAGCCTCAGTTTTGATAACTTGCTTATACCTCACCTGATTAATGTATTGATCTGCTACCGCTGTAATTTTGTGTTGGCAATGATAACTACAAATGCAATAAAGTTTACTATAAAAATAAAAACATTACTCTGTCTTTCCAAAATTGGTGTGGGATCCTTTTGTGCTTTGTTTTCACTGTGGTACTGTTTTCAGTGTGGCACAAATACTTTACACATTGCCTCTGAGTTAATCCTGACTGTCCTGTGCCAAACTACTCGAAGGTTGACCACAGGTTAATTTAGAGTTCGCTTATGTCTTCACCCTGACAACCCAATTTCTTACAGTCTTGGACACCGACACATTAGTTATGGTTACATTGTACTTGAGACTGAAAGTGACTTTCATTTCTAATAACATTGGTCTTGATATATCTTACTAAAAACCTTCCAAAGAAAGAATAAATGAACCTAAAATAGATCCTTCCCAATTTCACATTGATTACCAGGGGAACGTTATATGGAGGTTCTCCATTAACTTCACTTCAGCAAAAACCGGCTAACCAGTATGTGAGACAGATATGTTGTTACGTAGCAAGGCACAGCAACTTTACAATACATGTAATATTTTGAGAAAATATTGGGTTTGGGGGCTTGGTTGTTAAATTGTTTTGTGAACTTCTGTAGAACAGCCCAAATCAACAATTAAGGAATTTCCACCAACACAATGGAATTTCCATGTGAGAAAATCAAATTAAAAGAGTAAACACCAAAGCCAGACTGGGGAACCAAAAGCAGTACAATGCTCAAACCAGCCCTGCCTCCTTCTCATCCTCATACAATCTTTTCCTTTCCAGCCGTCTATTCTCTATCTCGCCATCTCTCCTTCTCTACTCTCTCTCTTCTCCCACTCTGATTGCTTTCTTTCTACCTCCCACCTCCCTCCTTTACGCTCTGCCCCTTGAAGCCTTCTTATGCCTGCTGCTTTTAACTTTGGGGAGGAGGGGGAAGTGACATAGGTACTAGGAGTAGTCCTAAGCTTCCACAACCGGCCTCCAGCCCACCAGGGAAATATCCAGTAGAATAAAAGGCCACTCTGGTCCTGGTAATCACCAATGATTTGTAGGTATTTCCTCCTCCATTAATATGCTCGCAAGAGTACTCATTTCAATGGTAAGCCTAAATGTGCAGTCAAGGTGAGGATGGAGAAAGAATGCCCCCATAAATCATGGCAGTGTAGAAGAGGGGTTGGGAATGTATTCCAAATGTAGGAATAATCCAATTGGAGTACATTTCTGGCTTTTTTCTAAATGTTTTGTCACTTCAGCACTGTGAGTGCACCTTACTATAGTGCCCTTTTTCTACATATTTATTTTCACAGCAAGCACTGAGTAGACAGTGGTACTACAGCCTTACAACTTTTAAAGATGCATTTAATTTAAGTCCCACTCCTAGTCAATTTCCTGCAGTTTTCAATCACCAATTCACTGCAAGACTCTGCTAGATCGTTCAGGCTAAGACTGAAGCAAACAGGTGTGATGTAAATGCTGTTTTCCACCCACTTTGTTTCAATATCATAATCACTCACAGGTAGCATTTCAGTCTTACACTGCCTATTCTCATCCTGTACGTCTCATACGCAGCCTTTCCTATGTTATCTGTGGTCAGAGTGCCTGGCTGACAAAGTATCTGGTAGGGGACAGTATCTGGTGCTCGTGTGGGTATCTGTAGCTGCAGTTCTTGCTCTCCGGGTGGCACTGTCTCTCTCTTCTCATTGCACACCAATACATCATTTCACAGCTGCATGAAACTATTTGAAAAATTGAAACACATTCACACCACAGTGTTGTCCTATTAAAACCCTGAGGTTTTGAGGTATCATTGAAAACAAATAACAAAGTCAAACAAAGTGTGTTCCTGCGACCCCTGACTGATTCCTCAGACCACGCTTTACTATACTTGCTTCTAGCAACAGCTCATGGTCGGGTTAATGTATGGCATACCCGGGTGGCTCACCCTTGGAGTCCTGAATGACCTTCATACCCCTTAGTTGTGCAACAGATACTGAGGGAAGGTGCAACCCAAAGTGATGCAGTTCATTGTGCACCAAGCACACCTTTCATCTATGTAGGACCGGTATACCTTTGGTATATCTCACGGTTAGGTTGCTCTTTAGGCTCCTTTCTGTTTGCTCTATTTTTTCTTAGGGTTTTCTGGGTTCAAACTAATGGGTTTTGAGTTTGGGACATTGGACTATATATTTTTTACAAGAGATCGTATTGTTTAGATTAGAAACTCTACACTTGGAAATTGGTGTTTGAGCTACATGAGCACCGCACTTCACTGGCGCTCGCAGACCTTCTAGGGCTGCTGTAGCTCATGCGCTATCCTGTTGACTTGTAATATCTGGTCCCTTCTTCTTCACTGGTTTTTGTCTGCTTGGGGATTTGGTGGCTTAGAGCAACTAATTTAGGGTAATCCTGTTAGCATATTCCTGGGGATTCTACACATTCTGAGTGCAATCCCAAATACTGGACATTTGTGGAGGCAGTAAGGGTTATCTGGGTCTGCTTAGCTTTGTATTGAGGAGGGTTAACATTGGACTCTTCCCCATTCTGATCTGTGAGTATGGAGCAAGATGCTCATGCAACTTGATAGGGCATTCATGGTCTTTTATTGCGATGATCTCTTATGGCATGTTCCCTGCCACTGTTCCTTCACTACTGCATTGTTCGCTTGGCTTGCCTGCTTTTACCATCTATAGCACTTAGGCTCTGTTTAGTAGGGACCAACTGATGACACTTTACTGTTTCCATGGGCTCCAGGAACTGACTTTAGCTCTTACACTTTCACTCCTAGGACAGTGTATGAGAGGACCCTAGAGTTCCACTATAAGCACTCACATGAAGCGCCAACTCAAGTTCTTTCTCCTCGCGGGACTTGTCTTCAGACTCCTAGCAAGGATGGACTCAAGAGTGTCTGTTGACGTAATGGGACTCTTGGGAAAAAGAATCAGTCATGACAACAATGGATAATCTATGGTTTATTAGTGATTTCTTACCCTCCTACTGGCTGGGCTGTTAGAGGTGTGACTGCCTTTGTGATCAATTTCCAGAGACATAAGAGGCATAAACATTTTTTTGGACTTTTCAAGATATTTGAAAGGGCTGCTTTTCTCAACATCAGGTAAAGTGAATGTGATGGTTAGTTTCAACACCGAAATGGGCACCTGGCTGCATCTAGCATGGGTATTACAATTTCTCTGATGTTCAAGGGGTACTTATTAGGATCGTAGGCTGTCCCCCATGTTCTATCAACATCCAATGTTCAGCACTTAGCTTGAAGATCGGCGGTAATCTCCTCTAATTTACCCTACTGATACTGCGCCCAGGGAACGGGAAATGCAGGGCTACCCACGGCTAAAATAACCAGCGGCGTGTGGGTCAAGCGCTCAAGGGGAAAGAGAGAGAGTGATGAAGGGGGGTGGTTTTTTTTTACCATTTTGTGCCTCTGTTCATAAAGTTTGAAGATTATCATGGAATACTGAGGGTAAATCCTGCATGCTCTGCAATGCAGACATAATTTGAAATACTGCAGGGAACATTTTAGCATCAGGAAAAATGGGACAGAGCAAGGTCAAAAGTACGGAGACAGCTTCCTACAAGATACGCTTGTTGGCTACCAGCAGCTGCAGCTTTTTCATTGGACCTGTCGGCGCTGCAGTAGCCATACTCCGCAGCTCACTAAGGTGTCGAACAATCAGCCTTCCTCTGAAACTTGCAGAAATAGCTCCTGATAGGGGTAAGCTATGCTGTATGTAGTGAGCATTTTGCTCCAGCCACACCAAAGCTAAGAAAACTTGGGTACCAAAAATTCAACTTTCAGCCTCTAAAAGAAAGTTATGTTTCTTCCTTTCCTGCTGTCGTCTGGCTAGGATGCTGAGGTGGAAAGGTAGAAACACTGTTCTGTTTCAGAATGTGCAAACATTTCCGCGTTTGTGTATGTGTGGCATCAGCGCTGATTACATCAGCTCAAATCCCATCAGTAGGGTAAATTTCCACCAATCAAAATGCAGATCTCTAGATATTAATCACAAAACGAAGGGAAAAAAACACAAGAAATATCAGTGGAATGGTGCCAGTAGCTCCATAAAATCACTCTCCTCCATGGTGCTAAAAGGACAGATGGCAGGGCAATCAGCTGCTCCCTGAACAGCATTCCTTGGTCCCTGAGCGTGAAGAGAGAGTAAAGCAAAAAACAGACGAAAATCATATTGCCACCCAAATGTTCTGCTTGGTACTTAAAGTGAAACAACCATTGGCAAAGCCACTAGGGCTGGCTTTCACGTGCTATCACATGCTGATATCATTTGTGCATGACTTTTCCTATGTTAATACAAACTATACCACCCATGCGGTTGACAATGGTTTTCAACAACACAGTTTGTAGTTAAAATCCTGCAACAATTTGGAAAGTCATGCTTGGACCGCTGAAAGTGCCGAAGTGCCACTCCAATGGCAGATAGTGCACTGCACAAATCCCAGTAACATGACTGACAACATTTACTGGCGGTTGCTCCTAATTCGTAGGTCTCTGCAGTGGAAGAAAACTCTGCCTGTTTCGATGGTGTGTGGACGTGTTCTTAATGCAGAGTCCCAGTGCCATACTGGTTGAAACATAGAACCCAAAACCATTGACAAGGTTTAGTCTGTCCATGCTTCTTTTTATTGTCTAAACTGTAGTAATAGTCATGTTTCGAGCATATTTTATCCCAAACGTAGACATCAATGAGGTGGCTTGTACTTTCAATTGCTTTCTACTGCATGTCAGAGTATACAGCTTGTGACTGATATCTTGCCTCAGATATTTTACTTTGCTCTAGTATGACTCGTCAGTGCTTATCTAGAAAACTGACAAAAGATGTCCCCTCCACAGGTGGCTGGTGACATTTGAAAGTGGTGGGGCGTAAACCTTCTGTCATAGTGCAGCGTGGCGAGCGAGCGCACTGAGCTAGCCGAGAAAATTTTGAAAAAAGAGTGGGTAAATGGTGCATTTTCAAGCAAATTTGAGAAGCAAGAAGGTTAATAAAGCAATTGTGAAAGTGCAGTTATTACGTTAATGAAGGAATGTCATAACAACATGTAGGTAGAAATGTTTCTGAAGCTAGGCCCTGCCAGTGCCACACACCTCTGGCCAATATACACGCTGTGTGCCAGCAGGGCCTAGCGTCAGAAACATTTCTATTGTTATGTTTTTGAAGTTAGGCCCAGTGCTAGCACTCAGTGCGCATGCTTCTCAGAGGTGCATCACGCGACAGAACGACGTATCGGAAGAAGCGGGCACTCTGTCTTCCCGTGCCTCCAAGAGCAGCGGACACCAGAGCCCATCTGTGTGCGCTGCAGGAACAGGGGTGCATGCGGCCCCTCCTTTCCAGCGCGATCACTGCTGAGCACGCACCACTTGCATGCTTACCACAGAGCACATCCTCGCGATCACTTCGCTTTGATCGCGATCACTTTCGCTTTCACGGCCACGCGGCCGTTACTTTTACGGTCGCGCGGCCAATGCTTGTTACTTTACGTCTTGTAGATGCAGTCTAGTTTATCACCCTCATAATCTCAGGACTACGAGAACTCATCTGGACAAAAACTTGAACCGGAGGATGCAACATTCGCGTAAAGCTAAACTCATGAAAGCTCAGAGCAGCAATCCTCATATTTCTCAGAGGGCTCCTTTTTTCCCATATCAGTACAAATAGTTTATTCATATTCGACGCTTTATAATCCTTATTTTGTAATAGGATAAGCAGAACAACAAATTCCAGAATGCAAAGAAAAAACTGCACTTGAAGAGTTACGTGGAACTGGGTAAACTGCGAACTCTGCAGAGCTGCGGGGCTCTCCCTTCTCAGCATGAATACTGCACTGTAGCTGCACTTCTAAGGGCACTAGGGTAAAGGACACCCCCGTAGCTCCTGTGGTGCGGGGGGCTTGTTTTCCATACTTAAGGGGTGGGGGGGCTCAGCTTGTCGGCTCAAGGGTATAATAAGTATTGCTACAGTTTTAATGGGGCTGTACTGGGAGTTATTTGTAGAGCTGCTGCACTTTTTTAATGGGGCTGTACTGGGAGTACTCTGCAGAACTGAAACATGTTTTAACGGGGGAAACAGTGACTCTTCTCAGCTGGACTGCTCAACTATTACCGGGGGCAGGACTGGGAGCTCTGTGTGGGCTACTCCACTTTTAATGGTAGCCGGGGTTGCACTTGTCTGCAGGGCTGCTGAACTTTTAATGAGGCACTACATGCAGTTCTCTGCAAGGCTGCTTCACTTTTAATGGGGGCAGTGCCGTGAGTTCTCTTCTTCAATGGGTGCGGTGTTGGGAGTTAGTTCCCTGCAGCCAGGGCTGCGACACTTCGTGTGGAGGCAGCAATGACACTTATCTGCGTGTCTCATACCTCGAGACGCTGCCAGTCTTGTTCCGGGAGGCAGCCACACGGGGTGTCCGTGGCGCGCGCAGCTGCTTATCTTGGGTGTCTCCGTCACCCTTACTCGCCGCTCGCACGCGCACAGCATGGCTCGCCTCTTCAAAGCGACCCCCTGGTACCTCGTCCTGTGGATGACGTTCTACTTCCTGCTGCCGGTGAGTCCAGTCATCAGAGCTCCCCACACCCCTGCCCCCGTTCATTGCTCACCACATCCTCCCAGCCAGAAAGAACCCTGAGCAACTCTGGCTTTCTACCTCAGGAAGTTGCCAGTACAACAGTTGAACGTTATACCTCAGGGAGGGACGGATACAGGTGCTGAATAAAGAAGATACTTAATTATTCATTTTCCTGTGGATATTTATACAACAGACCCTCGTGGGCGTTTCAGCGCAGGGGGCTCCCTGTGCTTAAGGGGTTCTGCGACTCCTCGCCCAAGGGTGTTGCTGCTGCTCTGTGACGCTCCATGCCCCCCGGGAGGGGGGAGGAGGGGTTCCTTTCGACCGTCCACTTTGTGTCCTATGTGGGTAGCCGTGGGCCATATATCTCAGGTACTTGTGCCCCAGACGGCCATCTTCCGCTTCATCATCTGTGTCCCACTGGCTCTGCGGATTCGGCTCTGCACTCAAGGGAGCTGTATATCAGGCGAGGGGGCGTGTGGGCGGGAAGATTCCTGCCCTCTTCTTTGGTTAGGGGTGTTTAAGAGGTGGGGCAGCCAATACATTAACAGCTGTAGCTTGAGCAATGGCTATTGCTTGGCTCTACGATCGAGCACGAGCCGAGCCGAACCTTGAAACTGTTTGGCATGAATGTAAACCATGCATCAAACAGCGCATACAAATATGATAACGACTCCGAAAATCAGGGAAAAAGTGTATGTTTCACATGCAATATTTCACCCTTCTACATCAATTTCGTTATATTACTGCATTGACTGGCATTTATTAGAAGTGATAGTTTTTTAACATGAAGTTAGAAGCACCTGTGCTCTCTCCACAATCCCCTCCCACCCTGATGGCAATGCCATTGCCTAGATTCACCCTATTTCGTCAAGTGGGAAAGCCAGGATTGATCCCAGGTTTGTTGATTTCACATTGTGCTGTTCAACCATTAGACAGGTATCTCTCTCCTGGTTTAATTTAACGCTGTTTCCATTACTTACGGGTAATTACATTACTCCAAGTCCAACTCTCGCTTATTTCCATTACGCAATGAGGCCCCTGTCCCTCGTAAACACAGTCCTAACCAATATAAAAAGCATTGGTATAGCCAATAGGTCTCGCCTTTGGGACCTTATACGTTTTTAGTTATCCAGCACAATATCCTTAGTGCAACAACATCAACTGTTGCATGGCTAAACACTTATAAGGTCCCAAAGGCGAGACCTATTGGCTATGCCAATGCTTGTTTTTAATTCCTTCCTGTGTCTTGCAAACTAGCCCCGGCCTGTGATATCTGCTGTGCTAAAGGTCACCACAAATAATCAAGCAGGAAGACTGATATGCTCATTACCTCTCTGGACTTCCAGGATTTCAATGTGGAAGTAATATTTATTTGAAGAATTCTGCTAGGTTTTAGCTCTATCTGCTTTACTTAACTCTTTAAAAGCTATACCACTATGTGAAATGCTGTTGGAAAAGGCAAGATGGACGTTCGTGACCCAACAAATAAAATATAATGTACTGTGCACAACGATGCTCCTCTGATTCGTGTTGGGGTGTTATTTGTGGGGTCATGCCCTTAGTTTAGTGGACCTGGGGTCACCTCTCGCGGGCCCGTTTATGTTTTTAATGAACTGATCATCATCGTAACGAGAAAGGGAAGGCCGCGCTCTAATGCCCAGATTATACGGGTTTGTGTCCGCCAACCTGAATTTCACTCCCAGTCGTTTCCTTGACTGAATTGTGTGATCCTGGGCAATGGCCATGCTGATATATCTCATTGTGAGTTGTCTTCTTTATGTCCTTCAGAACACAGTGTGTGCTGTGCTAGAAGTTTGGCTTTGTTGTCCATTTTCTTGGGGTGCATGGGAAGCACACGCTCTCCGCACCCTCCCTCTGTATTGGGTGCTCCAGAGCTCAGAGAGCGAAGCTCGTGCGACTGTGAGAATCGCCAAGATGGCAGCCTCTGAGAGCTTTGCTGACTGCAAACCAAGCGGGGAAGAATGGGGCAGGTCTTAACACAGTGCTTCTTACTGCGGATTCCACTCCACCGTACATTTGTTATCATTAATGGCAGCCCCCGAGCGCCAATTCAACTCTCGGTAACTTGATAAAAGTAAACCAACCTGCGGCGCGCTTGTTTGAAACCACAGCTGCAGGTGCCTTTCTTTTCCAGCAACTGTCTCCCGGCAATAGGAGCTGCCAAACATACATAGCCACTCTCATAAGGTCGCCTCGGCCTTACCCAATTAGGAAGCCGAATTCACGGAGGGGAAAGGAGTGCTGCAATTGTTACCACCCCCTGCACTGTGCGCCAGCCCTGTCCATTTCGATTATCCTGAATGGCGCTTCACAGACCACACCCTGGGCCAATTCCTTAGCGCCCCATTTGAAATCCATTTACTACCACTTTATACGGCCACTCCCACAAGGCTGATGTCACCACTAACCCGCCTCCTTGCTTGTGCCTCGAGGACAAGGAATAGTCCTCGCCCAACTTTGCACATGCGTTGGAAAGACTCTTGGAGACGAGCACTAAAAAAAGATTTTCATTTTACATAGTTTTAGTTTTAGAAGTGCTCACTGCTTGGTGCTCCCCCGTGAAACAGTTTCACGGGGAGCACCAAGCAGTGAGTACCTGCACTTCTAAAACTGCTCCATGGTGTTCATTCTCTCCCTTTAGTTTTCGCCGATGCTGGTAGGTAGGGCAATGCCCCCTATGCCCCTCAATACCAGCCGCCACTGGTCCCCTCCAGAAGACTCCGCTCAGTGGCGACAGATCAGCTTTGCATTTGCCATTTCTGCCAATCCCACCTTGGCAGATGGACCTACTCAGTCCCAGCCCCTACAAACTGGAACACTCCTCCTGATTCTCTGTAACAAATCGCTAGCCATCTCTTGCTTAGTAAAACTTTAAAAACCTTGCTATTCTCTATGTTTCTGGTCCAGTCTACAATCAGAACCAAGAGACACTGGCGTGTATGTGCACTAAACAAATTCAAAATGCAAATACAATCTGAATGATTATTGTAACTGTACTCAATCATATCTGATGAGGACAAGCCTGTTTCTGTGCCACTAACTTTTGTTATATTAAAATTCATTAAGCACCTAGGGGCCTCATGTAGGGCGCCCAATACCGGTCGGTAACGCCCGATTTTCGGTAATTATACCGTTACCGACCGGTATTTAGGCTTTTGCAATGTAGGTGGCACATTACAGGATTCGGTAATTTACCGAATCGGTAAAATTACCGAATCGGTAATTTTACCGATTCGGTAAATACCGAATCCTGTAATGATATGTAGGGGGAGTGTGTGGGTGTCGTGTGGAGTCGGTATTTACCACCAACTAATAGTTGGTGGTAAATGAAGAATGGCTCTGTAAATGCATTTTCAAGCGCTTAGAAGTGTGCAATGTGGCAGACATACATGCCCTTAGGGCATGTATGTGTGCCACATGTGCACACATGCAGGAATCAGGGGTGCAACAGGGTGTCAATGTGACACCCTGCCACCCTTGATTGTGCTCCCCCCATTACCGAATCGGTATTTAACGATTCGGTAATGAGGCATACCTTCCCATTGATTCAATCAATGGGAAGGTATGCCTCATTACCGAATCGGTAAATACCGATTCGGTAATTACCGAATTTCTACGAATCGGTAATTTTTACCGAATGAATACCTACATAGCATTTACCACTTCATAAATACCGAATCGGTATGATTCGGTATTTATGAAGTGGTAAATGCCAGGCCACCTACATAAGGCCCCAAGTATGTGTAAGTTTCCGTAGAAGTAAGTGTGGTGGTGTGTGTATAACTGTATATGCAAGTAAATGTATGTTTGATTCTTTATTGGCATGAGTGACTATGTGTGTGAGTAACTATGGATGAGTGGCATTGTGTAACAGGATGTATAGGTGTATGAGTACATATGATGAGTGAGTACATGTATGAGTGACTGTATAGGACTGTTGGTGAATGAGTGGATGTGTATGTGGATCTTAGAATTACTGAAGAGGTTGTTGTAACTGGTATTGGTATGTCCATTGTTTTGAAAATTTTAGTCTCTATTTTTGAATGTGTGTATCAAAGGTTATATTAGGGTGAGAGGAGGTCTGCCACTCTATCACAAGGATGATGTAATCAGTGATATCATCAGTGATGGCATTTGAGATGTCATCAGTGATGTCATGAGTGATGCCACTGACCATGTCATGAGTTGTGTAATATGTGACGTCATCAGCAGTGCATTGCGGGCGCGCGAGTTATAGTTAGCTGAACTAACTATAACGGGGGAATTTCAATGGTTTTGTACAAGTGAAAAGTCCAGCTAACTATAACACCCCTGAAACCTATGGTTTTTTCAGTGAGTTTCTGAGGTTTTTTAAATGCTAATTCCTAACTATAACGTGCCTGAAACCTATGGTTTTTTCTATGGATTTCAAAGGTTTTTTAAATGCTAATTTCTAACTATGCCTACAGAGATTGGACATGTGAAGAAAGAAGAAAAAATGCACAGAAAGAAAAAAAAGAAGTGCAGAAAGAAGCAACAGAAGTCCTCAAAGACGAAGAAAAGTGCAGGAAGAAGGATAACGTGCAGAACGAACAAAAAGAAGAGCAGAAAGAATCCTTGTTGCAAAATCATCCTATACCCTCAACTTTTGCAGACGGATACTGGTGGTAACTGAGTCTGACTAACCAGTCCTAGAGCCAGTGCTATGTTAAAAGACACTTAGAATACCGTGAAAACACCTACATACACTAGGGAACATTATGCGTTGGGGTCCCCCTGTGATTAGCATGACCTCCTCTGTAAGCCCCTAGTATATAATAGGGCAGGGGGATTAAAACTACCTCTTAAAACAGGCCACAGGGCGTTTTTGCACACGTTAACTCAGGCCCCGTCCCCTCCCTTCACCACTGTGTAAACACGCCCTGTGTCCGTTTTTAGTTGGGAGATTAAGTTCATTTGAATCCTGAGGGTCCCTAGGGTCCAACTAGCCCACTAGGTACCTCCAGTAAGTGCCACAGAGCTGCGTTGCAGAGAGGTGTAAAAAGTGGCACAGCCTAGACCACCTCTCTGCAATGCAGCTCAGTGGCGCTTACTGGAAGCACTTGATGGGCTAGTTAGCCCCCAGGGGCCCTCAGTATTGAAGGGAAATTATATCCCCAATTTAAAACGTGCCATAGTGCGTGTTTGCACACGTCACCTCAGGCCCCGTCCCCTCTCTTCACCACTGTGTAAACGCGCCCTGTGGCTGTTCTAAGTTGAGAGATTAAGTCCCCTTGAATCCTAAGGGTCCCTAGGGTCAAACTAGACCACTAGGTACCTCCAGTAAGCGCCACAGAGCTGTGTTTCAGAGAGGTGTAAAAAGGGGCTTGGCCTCAGAACACCTGTCTGCAGCGCAGCTCCCTGGCGCATACTGGAGATGCCTGTTGGGCTAGTTGGCCCTCAGGGACCCTCAGTATTGAAGAGGAATTAATTCCCCAACTTACAACTCGCCAGGGGGCGCGTTTGCAGAGTGCTGCAAGGAGGGGGCGTGGCCTCCGGCACGATGCCAGTCTTTTATTTATTTTAATTTTTTAAGAAGGGGGGCTGTGTGGTTCCCCTACTTATTCTAATTTATTGGCCCTGATGACCCCATCCCCCAGGGCCTGTCTCCTAATTATATTTTTTTGACCCCAATCCCCAGGGCCGCCCACTGTTTTTTACTATTTTTAAAAAATATATATTTATAGACACACCTAGGACATGCTGGACAAACCGTACGTACCTATCACCATGACGATTTGAGTGATATTCATTAAAAGGCGACTATGCATACAATGAATCCACGTGGAATGTATTTACACCACTAGTGAAGCTCTGACATGTCTGATGCCCTACCGTGCCTAATCCCGGTAGACACCCTTGTCGTTTATTTATACAAACATGGGTAGCTATTGACGGGCACATTTAATACACATGCACAACAAGCCATTCAAAGGGGATTCGACAAAAATTCGACCAAAACTATGTAAGAAACCCCCCTCACGGTTAATAAAACACACATCCACTGCCGGATGTTTAATACTTTTTATTTTACTCTCTGGAAAGGGGACGAACATCACTTGAGAGTCACAGCGCGCTCCTGGCAGAGCCCAATGCTGTGTTACACCCACCATTGCCTGCTGAGTGCCACACACCTCTGTGTTGTATTCCACCAGCTAGTGCATATGCTATGACACTCTCTAGCCCATGTGCACTGTAACACCACCCCGTGAATATGTCATGCCACACTTGTCTTCGCACCGGTTATATTGCCCCATCTAACGTGCCTTCCTCAATGCCTATGTTATAACGCACAGTGCTATGCCATACATATTACAATCTGGGATCCATATCTTTGTCACAGTGCATATGCAACGTTACACTCCCCAGCACATATTTTATATTACAACTTTAGAGACTAGTTAGGTTACACAACACTGCCCTGTGCATATTACACTCCAAGGCGCACATCGCATAGCACGCGCTAGTGCCTGTGCTATCTCGCGCTCTCCAATGAATCTGTCATTGCGCACAATGTATTGCATATTATATTTCACGCCCGGTTCATCTTATATCACACTTTTTGGTGCATAGTTTATACCATACACTATATCTAGTTTTCATTTTCAATCGTGCTCTCAGGACTATGTTCTATATAACACTGTGTTCACCTACCCTTTTCACGGGCATTACATTTTGCGATAGGGGGTGGAGGGTCAGGGGGTGTTTCTGCCAAGTGAGCCCGGAGTCACAGTCACAAACGTCCTCTTCTTCCTGAAAAAAAGTGAGATTATGCTGCATACTTGTTCATATTTTAAGTAGTTCGCACAGACACACGTTTTAAAAACAATAAAGTTCCTAATACCTTCTCTGAACAGTTAGCTTGCTGCCCCATCCCCCTCCTCCCTATCCTCTGTTGTGTGAATCCATGGACTAGCCTCCTCCCTCCTGCCATGCATGGTCTGATGTGCTGCCACTGCCCTCAATTTAGTATGATGTACCAGTCCCCTCCTCCTGCCCTCCATTGCCCAATTCTATGCCCCTTTATTGACCTCCTGCTTAAACTCTGTGCTTAGCTTGCTGCCCCTATTCTCCTTCCCCCTGCCCTCCGATGTCTTTGTGCATGCCCCTTCCCCATCCTTTTTGCCCACCATGTTCCATGGACCTGCCACTCCTATCTACTCTGAGTGTTCTGTTGAGCTGCCACTCCCCTCCCACCTGCCTAGCATTGTCAGATGACTGTAACCTGTCCCTGCCACCTCCACCCTGCCTGTCCACATGCCATGCCCCTATCCTCTTCCTCCTGTCCTACATGGGCCATTGTACTGCCACACCCTTCTGCCCTCCCTGGTCTGTTGTGCTGCGACTGCTCCTCCTGCCTGCCCCGTGCGGTCTGTTGTGAGGCCCCTTCCCCTGAACTTTCTTGTCTGTGCACAGGTCCTGACCCTCCCTTCTATCCTCCATCGTCCTTTGTGCATTCCCCTGCACCCTCCTTCTTGCCCATCATAGCCATTGTGCTGCCACTAACCCTCCCACTTGCCATGCATGGTCTTCTGTGCTGCCATGGCCCCTCCCACCTTCCCTGTGTGGTCAGTTAGCTGCCCCTGACCCCCTCCCACCTTCCCTCCATGGTCTGTGTGTATGCCATCACAGTCTCACTGTTGCTCTTTATGGTGTGTCTTGCTTCTAGTGCCCATCCTGCCTGACCTCCATGGCTATCTTGCTGCTCCTGCCCTGCCCCCTTGCCCCCAGCCCTCTGTTTACATGTGCAGACCCCTACTCCCTCCCTCCTGGCTTGTCTGTTCCATTGTAATGCCCATGATCCTTCCCTCCTGCCCTTTATGGTCTGTTATGCTGCAGCTTTCTCTCCTGTCTGTCCATTATGGTCAGCTAGCTACCATTGCCTCTTGCCCATCTGTTCTCTGTTGTCCATGTGCATGGTCCTGTCCCCTCCCTCTTGCTTTCTATGGATTGTTGTGCTGCACTCCCGTCCCGCATGCCCTGTGTGGTGTATTGTGCTGCTGCAAACCCTGATGCCTGCCCTGCAGGGTCAGTTTGGTGCACCTCTCCATGTCCCTCCTGTCCTCTGTTATCCAAGTCCATGTCCCTACCCCATTTCCTTCCATGATCCAATGTACCATACTTGCGAACATTTTGAACTTGGTAAGAGGGAGATTTTGAAAAAAAACTGGGGTATTGATTTTCCCTTTGAGTTACATTGAAAAAGAGGAGATTGTAGACAGGAGACAGATCAAATAAAGCCCATTTGAGCTTAAAAACATTGGACGTTTCCTGGCTGAATCGGGTCTGTTGGCATGTATGGTTGTACTACCATTGCCTCTTCCTTCTGCCCACAATGGTCTATTACATTTCCACAGCCTCTCTTGCAAGTCCTGTATTGTTGGTTTGTTGCCCCTGCCCCCCTTTCCACTGCCCTCCATAGTCTGTTGTGCTGCCACGGCCCTTCCTGCCTGCTCAGTGTGGTTAAATTGTTGCCTTTGCACCCTCCTACCTGCCTTCAATTTTCAGAGTCCGTGTCCCTGGCCTCTGCCTCTCAACAGTATCCTAATGAACAACTAGATTGCTAACATTCTATATTTATTACAAAAGTGTGGAACGCCTGACGTCATCTTGATGTAACCAAAACTGTAATACCTAGAGCATTTCCTTTAGAAATTACATATATGAGAGGGTCTTATTGGCATCAAAATTATGGTTAGTGCTCTAAAAGACTAAAATAAGGACATATTTTCTGAGATTTCAAATAGCGACAAAGCACTTTTAAATTATTTGTTATCTTTATGTTTTTTTATCCAGTTGACCTCTTGATTAAATGTTGCACTTAGGGGAGAGGATGTGGTGTTACTTCCATAACTGCAGACTTTGCAACTGGGAAACCAGGTTGGAGTTTCTGCTTCAGCTCGACATTTTGTGATTCTGGTCAAATCACTTAGTCTCACCATGTCTACAACCAAAATGAATTTGTTCTTGTGTGATGTAACCAATGCTCATGTAAAGCACTCCAATACCTGACAAGTCTGCACTATATAACACTGCAAAAACACAAAATAATTAGTGTTTTGCACACTTCTGTCATTGGGCTATATTTGGGCTACATCTGGGTGATTTTGGGCTACATTTGGGCTCTTTTGTCTCCGGTGGCCATCTTGGGAGATTTATTTGTTATGAAGTTTCCTAATTTCCCCATGTACTGCAGTCTCCTCTGTAGGAAATGCTTTCAGTTTTTTACTTTGATTCCATCATGAAGGTATTCAGCTATGTCACACATTTGCCATAAATTCTGAAAGTTAGCACTCTAGTTGCTCATTAGATCACTGTAGTAAAACTACTGTTCACCATGGAAGTCTGCTCCTGGTATTAAAAGTGCATGTTTCAGTCTGCATGTCAGAATTTTTTAATGAAATAGAAGAGGATTTGAGAAGTCACTCAAACTGTGCCCTCATTTTCTTTCTTCAGCATTAATCATAATTTCAATGGCAAAATGAACCCCCTCATTGTGTTCCTTTTTAAATTAAATGTTTTAAGTGTTACCAGTTTATTCCAATCAAGATGGCTTCAGGTGCGCCATACTTTTGACATAATGAAAACAGTAAGCGCTCTAGTTGTTTTTAAGAACACTCTGGGACATTCTGTCATTGGGCTATACTTGGGCTACATCTTGGTGATATTTGGGCTACATTTGGGCTCTTTTGTCTCTGGTGGCCATCTTGGGTGACTTATTTGTTATGAAGTTTCCTAATTTCCTCATTTACTGCTGTCTCCTCAGTAGGAAATACTTTCAGTTTTTTACTTTGATTCCATCAAGAAGGCATTCATATGTGTCACACATTTGCCATAAATTCAGAATGTTAGCAATCTTTTTGCTCATTAGATCACTGTAGTAAGGCTACTGCTCACCAGGGAAAACTGCTGCTGGTATTGAAAGTGCATGTTTCAGTCTGCATGTCAGAATTTTTTAATGAAATAAAAGAGGATTTCAGAAGTCAAAATGTGCCCTAGTTTTTCTTTCTGCAGCACTAATCATACTTGTTATGGTAAAATGAACCCCCTCATTTTGTTCCTTTTTAAATTAAATGTTTTAAGAGTTACCACTTTAATCCAAGCAAGATAGCTTCAGGTGTGCCATACGTTTATCATAAGTAGGACTGTTAGCGCTCTAGTTGTTCTTTGGAACACTCTGGGAAGCTGCAGTAGAACACAAAGGAATCAACTGACAGTCTCTGCCCTTGTTGGATGTACATGTTTTACTGAGAATGTCAGACTTCATTCTCACATGACTGAGAAAGATAATGTGAATTTACAGAAAATAAGCTCTCAGTTTAGCTTATAGATCACCTTCCAAACCTCTGTGGGAAAAGCATGAGAAAATATTTTTCTCTCAATCATGATATCCCAGCAGAAGGCTTTTTCACATGGTGAAATCACCTTAGAACATACCACAATTCCTAAAATGAGTATGGTACCATCAACAAATGATTTATAATGTAACTAAAGTCTTAAAACCTTCTATTAACTGCAATGCTTTTTAATGAGGTGCTATCATGTATATTGGTCTCAAGATGGCTGCCAACACTTCTTGGATGAAGTGCTGACAGCCAATCAGATCTCAGGATGAGATGTGTGGTTAGGCTCCGCCCACATATATATATGATTTTACTTTTGATTTTCTCAGGAACTACTGAACAGATTGACACCAGACCTGCAAACGGCACTTCCCTGAGCTGAGGACTACCTCTCTGCCAAATTTCAAGTAATTCTGTTCAGCTGTTCGGGCTGTACCTTGGACTAAAGGTCCCTATGGAAAATTGCATGGGGAAAACGCATTTTGGGACCCCCCTTTTTCTCAGCCCCCGCTTGACGAATCCCCCCCGAGACTTTCAGGGTAGGAGCGGAGCGGAGCGCCCCACCTATTTTGAAAATTTCGCGAGGATTCGTCAACCGGCGCCAAAGTTATTCCAAATAGAATGTTGCGGATTTCCTATGGAAACACGGTCCTAACTATAACTATCTACTGGCGACCGCCAGTAGATAATATATATATGTGTGTATGTATGTACATGTATGTATGTGTATATATATATATATATATAGCATGAAATTCATGGAATGTACACTTTCTTTGTATTGAGAAAGAGACAAAAGACTAACTCACAAAACACATGTTGGCAATCCTACAGCTTTGAAGGCAATTTATATTTTTGTAGATTTTTAAAATAAAAGACATTGAAGCATTGAACATGTAATTTGGCATATTCAGTATGTATGCAATACCACCAAAGGCTATGTAATTACACACCAAAAACAATACAACACATTACAATAGTATACCAGATTAAAATAATGCAATACAACAAGAAAATAGGAAAACATCAGTCCAGCAATGCAGTTGTGTTTAGTTATGTTGTTTGAATTCCATTGTATTGTTTGAGTTTTTATTGTATTTTGTTTTATTGTGATGTAGTGTGTAGCTGTATTGAAGTATTGTGGTTGTTGGTTTTGTGGTGCATTGTTGTATTACATTGTTTTTGTGTTGTTGGGTAAAGTCTTATTTGTTGTAGGATCGTGGAGCTGTGCACTACCCGGCCGCCTTTCTTGGTAACTGACCAGTTCCTTTATATGAAAAGTCTTTTTATTTCAATGATATCAAAAGGGAGTAGGCTCCAGCCAACGAGTTTCGTTCAATAGGGATAAGTTCTTATCATGGATCCAGGTTTTTTATGCTAAAGACACTCGAGGAAGGTACATTTACCAGGCCCTTATCAGAGAGGCTGAGATAGGACGCATCGCCCAGAGCTAACTGATATCCACTTCCACCCACGATTCGACTCAACATATCCGTCTCCGGCGGTGTGTCAGTATTCTTAGAAACCACCCTGATGAAGTTCAATCCCTATTGAACTAAACGCGTTGGCTGGATCCTACTCCCTTTTGATATCATTGAAATAAAGAGATTTTTCATATAAAGGAACTGGTCAGTCTTTTGTTATCAAGAAAGGCGGCTGGGTGGTGCACCGCTCCACGATCATAAGTATTCAATCTGCATTGCAGTCCGCACCCAACAGTGACAGGTGCAGGAGTTGCTTGTGCACACCTTCACTAAACCATAACTCTAACTCAACTAAAGAAACTTAGCTGTGAAGTGCAGCAACTTGGGTCCGCCGTTGTTCCGTGCTTGTTTGAAAATCTTATTTGTTGTTAGAAATATTGTGACACGTTCTGTTGTGGTTCATTGCCTTGTTGTATTGAATTGTGTTCTGGTGTGTTGTGTTATTTTCTGGTTGAATTGTTGTTGTGTTATGTTGATTTATTAGGATGTGCTGTCGTGTAGTTCCTACCAATCGGTAGGACCTGCGCATTGTTTGGACACTGTAAACTAAGGGCTTGGTGTCAAGACTGATTCCAGACACCCCAGCAGGATATGTTGGCCTATAGACCTGCTAGCTCACAGTGCCACTGTAAGCCCCCCTAACCTACCAGGGAGCGAATGGTTTTCTGGGAACCACTGAACATGACAACCGTGAACCCTCAGGGATCTTGGAAACAGTACAAAACCTTTCTCTCAGTCACTCTTACTTACTTATTCTCAGAGAAATTTACAGAGAATGCACAGTGGATGTTTTCAATAATAATCTTGCATAAAATACGTGTGCTGCAATGATTAGTAGACAGAAGCAGATAAACGTTATTACAAGTACCAAAAGCATAAATAGTAGATACAGTTCTACCATGGTGATAAACAATGTATATTTGCAGAGATAAACAAGGCAGAGTACTCCTGCTATGCGAACCCTAGTATAAGTGTACCTAGAGTGTTTGTAGGTTTAGAGCCAAGAATCCCTCCAAGGGACCATCCAACCCCATAGCTGATGAGATAGAAAAAGGACCCCGTCTTGGTCACGAACTGAACACCCCTCACGAGATGTCAGACCGCTCCGTGGTGATTACTCAGCATGCAAGAACCCTTGGTGTCATCAGAAGTACCTCCTTCCTAATCTATCTGGATGCTCATATTTTATAATAGAAAACAGCCTTGTGATGTATGCATAGATTAGTGATGTTATGGATATATAGATAGCCCTGTCACCCCATGAATGAAGATAGTGATGACATCTGTACGTAGTATGAAACAAGACCTTGTGATAATGTTGTGTGAAGGTAGATGTAAAAAGAAGTTTAGTTTCAGAGAAACAAATCCAGCATTGTCGTGCGTGCAAAGGTGTGCTAAAGGTCACAGCTGAAACATGTTATTTGTGAGGACAATGTAAGAAATATGCTGCTTCCCTACATGGACCTAACTCGGGAATATAACAGTGCTCTTGTGTTGCATTTGGTGCATTTTAAATTGTGATTAGTTTGTATTCAGTTTTGCTGTGTTAATGGTTCATGGTTAATGGTTCATTGTGAAGTTTATGAGCTGCTGTGTTTCTTTTGTGGTGCAAAATTGTGTTGTTTTGCAGTGATTTCTTCGTGTTATATTGTGCATGTGTTGTGTTGTATTGTATATTTATTATTATATATTTTTATATTTCCTTGGTTCAAATATTATTTTCTTATGTTATACCCTGTTGGATTCTGTTATGTTATTTGTGTGTGTTGTTTTGTTGTGTTATGGTAGAATATTACTGTGCTGTTATTGTGTTTGGTTGTGTTATTTAGTTTCTTTACAGACTTAAACAAATGGTTAGTTTGGACCCTACACTGAAAAAATGTCTAGGAAGGTGATCTGACTAGTATCTTAGGGTCTGATTAAGATGTCGGTTGGACTTTTGTCTGACCGCTATCCTATCGTGAATGGGACCTCTCGACTAGCTGTCGGCCGTCCCACCATAGGGATTATGATGCAACCCCCTCACAACATGAATGTTTTGTATTGCGTCCTGTGCTGATGGCTGCAAGCACACTCTGCAGTACAAAAAATACACATTTGGATATCCCCGCACTGTGGCAGGCACCATGTCGGAGGGCCAGGGGGGAAGGGGCCCCAATGACCATTTCAGCCTGCCTTTTCATGGCGGTTAAACTACCATGAAACGGCCAGAGGAAACTGACATTGTGCCACTGAGGGACTGACGGTGGCGGTCCCACCACCATCATAAACAGGCCCTTAGTTATTTAGTAACTGGATGCATTTTCACCAAGGAACCTTTCAGAATCATTTTTTTTATCTCTTCACTCAAAACAAAAAACAAATTAACATTGTTTGATTATAAGAATAATTACTTCAAATGTATTAATTTTATAATAGTCACATAGTTCATTTTGTAACATGTGGGACCCATGTAAACTGTAAAACACCATATAGCAACGAAGTTCAGAAAACCAAATTAAAATATTTGTGTAGCCTGAAGTATTGTTTCATATAACAAAAAAGGATAACAACAAACTGAGCCAAGACACAATAATTTTCAATTCGCATGTGTGTAATTATCAAATGTAAGTTACCGATGCATGGAAAAAAAACCATACTGACTTCGATTTTTTTGCTTCAATATGTGTTCCTTCGCTGCTTACTGCTCACAATAAAAGTTACAAGAACTTGTAAAATTGCACTTTTTTCTTTTCATTAAGTGTTTACTTTTCTATAAAAAAATATTTTCAATAAAAAAACATTAATATTATCATCTATTTTTACAGCACGGCTATTCGGACATTTTTAGTCTTCTCCGTGTTTACCATTTCACATGCGCCTGAACCTTTAGGTGTTAAATTAGACACACATTTAAGTGGTAGAAATAGCTTTAAAGTGATTCTAAATATATTGTAGTACAGTGACATCAATTCATCAAAATGACATGAGTATCAAAATACACCACATGCTATTTCATCTCCTGATGACGCCACAGCACATGGCGTCACAAAACCTTTGACCTCTGATGAAATCAGAAAAGGGAATATCACCTTACATTTGATCATCATTGTATTACAAGAAGTCATACCCCTGACGCAAAACAACTCTACAATAAAATATCACAGTTACTAAAGCATGTACAATGTTGTTTTAGTTACCAATCATATCATAAGTGTGCTGCCTTAGGTTTCTAATTGTGGAGATATATTATACCAGTTTCACAGACACCATCATTTTCTTATGCCCAGGCTGCATATGCCCTGGAATGCAGCCATGATTCAAATTAATATCTCAGATACACAAAACAGCCTCATATGTAAGGTTTTCTATTCTGTGATATTACATCCTCATAATCTATGCACGCTCTAATATGTCCTTCCACAGCTTCATGTAAGGAATATTAGAACATTGGAATGTTGGGGACTCCATTGAAGACAATGGAGTGCTCCATGCTTTTACGGGCCGGTAAAGGCCTCCAAAGCAACATTCCAATGATGTTTTTAAAGGCCTCTCGGAGCCAGAGGGAATTTAAACCCCTCAAACTCAGAGAGGCCTTTGTTAGGTCGAGCCTAGCGCAGCGCGCATGCGCTGCCTTAGGAGATGACCTTTTGGAATCGGTCTGCACTTTTGTAACACTCGTGCGTGTGGCGGCATCCACCTTGCGGGAGCGAGCAGTGGGGCGCAGGGGCCATCTGTTTCTAATTAGCGTGGCCGTGTGTGCTTGTTTACATTTGCCTCCACTCTTTTTTTATACATGCAACACTTTAAACAAATAGAACAACTAATGCAAGTTAAAAGTGCTTCAAATGGGCCGGTACCGGCATTTTGTTTTATTGTGCTAGGAAGAGTACCTGCTTTTCTCAAGAAAAACTTTAGTTTTAATTGAAGAGTACCGGCACTTCTCAAAACAGCAGTTCTAATTTTCCATTTCAAGCATTGCCCGTGGGCATGCACACCGATGTCTACTCGTGCACGCGATTTCCTTGAACACTCACACTTTTCCTCAAGCTGGCTGTTCTTGATACTGTAAACCGCTCCAACGTGCGCACAGTGCACTGGTGTGTATTTCTCCAATCATTTGTGCAGACAACACATGCAAAGCCAAGTGCATTTCAAGTTGTGTGTTTCAAGGATATTTTGATTGTAGCAATGGACGAACGCTTTACTTACATTTATTCTAGTGGAAAGAACATGAAAGCACCGATTCGACAACAGTGTAACAGTTTCATATATGACAACGAGTATGTTTGTGCCAAAGCAAACGTGCGAGTTGGGAGTCCGAACCCCTTTCTTAATTAAATCTCCCATATCCTTATGTAAACCAAACACAAGACAGGGTTTTTTTACGTTTCTAGTGCTACGTGTACCTTTAACACCAACACAGTTTCCTTGCATGGAACCCACACTATATATACAAACACAACACGGGCACTCCATCTCGGATAACTTACAAATCCATTTGAAACCAGTTTGAGCTGGTATCTGGCCTACTTTCTGGAACCGGTGGGCTGGAACCTGGAGGAGGACGGGGGAGGGAGGGTTACGCTCAGTCCGTGGCTGCCCAGCACAAAAGGGGACACGCATACCTGCCCTTGCTCCTTCCGTCCCACAGACAGGGTTGGTGTATACTCAGAGGTTGTGTAGTTTATTGGCCAACCTGCGCTGTCTAAACCAAGGGGCCTCTGTTTTCAAAATCCCGGCTTTCCTACTCAGCAGTGTGATCATGGGCGGATAGTTCTATCTACCGCAGCATTTGTTTCCTTTTAGCAGAAAATGGGGACCACTTTCAGATTGGTGATATATGCTGTCCCTAGACTTCGCTTTGTCCTTCTTTCAAAAGTGACCCTCCCGCATGTCAAATAAGCTATGAACGCGCCTCTCCCTGATCTTACAGTATTGGAGTTTTCTGAAGTGGTAGGACTGTGCGTTTAGTTTTAAGTTGATACATGGCCTGTCTGTGTTTGTAAATAAACTGACAGACATTAAGTGGGATGAAAAAACAGGGGCGTCTAGAGTCAGAGAGCATGTGCTGCTCTGCGAGGCATGCTATATTCTGTGAGGTTTGAACACGCCAACTTAGCTAACAAACATTGGCAAAACCAATAGCTCTAGCTAAACACTTATAAACCCCCAAAGGCGAGACCTATTGGCTATGCCAATGCTTGTTTTATTTGTTGGAACATTCTGCCCTCTAGTGGCAGAATGTTCTTATAGCTTTATAGCCCTTCGTAGCTGGGATGTACCAGCTATTAAAGTCCCACTCCCTTGTTAAAGTCTCTCGCCTTCGGTTCGGGCCTTTAACGGTGGAGCAGGCCTTTAATAGCCGGAATAGCCTGCTACGGCGAGCTATAAGGCTATAGTATTGTAAACCTAGGATCAGCCCTTTAGGTCAGGGCACAGTCTTAATGTCCAGACATATCCTAACGGCAGCCTGTTATGTGCCACTACATCTCAGGCACTACCCCATGCACTCTTTAATTTCATCATATGTGCAATTACAGTTTCATACATTGCTATGAACTCTGATGCTCAGTAACAGACTAATATGTTCATAAATAGATTCAAATAAGCATGTGAAGCTTTGTTTGCTTAGGTGCAGCCTTCTATGCACTGATACTGACTAATATGGCTAATAACCACTCCATATGCCCATGAATAGCCCTATAACATAACAACGTTATCATTTAGAAGGTAATGATTTTACATGCCGAGTTGCAGCCATCTGTTGGCCATGGTACTATCACGTATTGACTATGGCAACATCATTTACAATGGGGCTCCTGCTTATGCTTTTCATCGCTTGCAACTTGTACAGAATCAAGCGGCCCGCTTGATCTACGGCCTACCCAAACACCATCGAGCCACTCCATTGCTTAAAGCATTGCACTGGCTCCCGGTGAGAGAGCGTGCCCTTTTTAAACTTGGCTGCCTCACTTTCCAGGCTAGGTCGGGAACCGCCCCTGAGTTTATATGCTCTGCTATAAAATCCTATCTTCCAAGCCGAGAACTTCGCTCCACCCATATGGCTCTTTTGGCCATTCCTCGTTTTAAGAAACAGAAATCTGGCGGAGCAAAGTTCGCTGTTCTCGCCCCGCTCTTTTGGAATTCCCTTCCTGCTGCCCTTCGTACATCTCCTTCCTATGTACAGTTTCGGAAGGACCTCAAAACCTTTTTATTTTTGCGCACCTACAATGCCTAGCCTCCCACTGTCGACGGCCACTGCACCACCCAAAGCGCCATGAAACCGCATGGTATAAGTGCGCTCAATAAATGCTTTTAAATTCAAATTCAAATTCAAATCTATGTTCACCTACAGCCTCTATATAAAGGTGAGGCAATATATGCCCAAGATCCGGCCATATACCATTAGGATACACACTCGTATCTCATTGAAATATATTTTACCTTTGATCTCTGGTAACCCCTTAATCATGAGTCAAGACTATAGAAGTGAACAAAGAAGCATAGTGTGGATACTGGTAATATCACATAGCTGATAGCTGTCCAGCTGAGAGCTACTCTTGTTTTTTCCACTGGTGGCTAAATAAAATGTTTTGTACGGATACACTAACTGCATGTCCAGTCCCTCTGACCTCCTCCTTCATCTGTTTGCTCCATGTAGGAGCAAGCTCTCTGGCAGGCACGCTTTAGAGTGGTAGACCTCTCAGGTGATTCTTAAAACATAACTCTGTTCTACAGCCCCCTTTAAACTTTATAAGAATTTTGCAATAAAATCATAGAAATGAATTGCAATTTCTGCATGTTAAATAATAGCAACAGAAATGTAGAAGTAAACAAATATTTTCCCTTGATTAGTGATGGAATAGATCACACTCAAGGGAGTCTGTGACCCCCAAAACCATAGTATCGTTAATATTACTTTGAAAAAATGCACGCAGTACGTGAGCATTAAATATGTTTTCAACTATCTCTGCGCAGGCTGTACTTTGAAACACAATGGGCCTGATTCATAAAGTTTAACTTAGGATTTTGAGTAATTTACCCTCATTTACTTCAAGAGTGTAATTTCATGTCTTCGGCCCACAACCTGCACAGGCTATTCAGAAAGGTGACTTAGACTTACGTGATTTACACTTGTAATTACCTCTTACACCTTGTGGCATACATTTTCCTTTCATGTCCTGGGAATAAACATGGTCAATCAGAGTAAAGTACTGTAGGGTAGAGCCATTATGTAGGCCTCAATTTGTCATGTTTCCCAAACTTCATAATTTCATGGTGAGGGAGAAATGGGAGACAAACTCCTATGGCCCTCATTATGATTAGCTTCTTAATTTCAGTGGGACTGCTGCCAGTCGCTACTAGCCTCTTGCCATTATAAGTGTTTTATTTTGACACAGAAATTTATTTGGGGAATTAGGGCCATATGTAGGTGGCCTAACATTTACCACTTCATAAATACCGAATTTTACCGATTCGTTATCTATGAAGTGGTAAATGCTATGTAGGTAATCCATCGGTAATATTTACCGATTCGGAATGGGTCGGTAATTTAGAATCGGTATTTACCGATTCGGTAATGGTAACTGGCTTCCCATTGATTCCTATGGGCCAGGAGGCCCATAGGAATCAATGGGAAGCCAGTTACCATTACCGAATCGGTAAATACCGATTCGGTAATGGGGGGAGCACAATCAAGGGTGGCAGGGTGTCACAGTGACACCCTGTTGCACCCCTGATTCCTGCATGTGTGCACATGTGGCACACATGCATGCCCTAAGGGCATGTATGTCTGCCACATTGCACACTTCAAAGTGCAAAAAAGATGCTTTTTTCCTGCTATTCGTCATTTACCACCAACTTTTAGTTGGTGGTAAATAACGAATTCCCACAACACCCACACACTCCCCCTACATATCATTTCAGGATTCGGTATTTACCGAATCGGTAAAATTACCGATTCGGTAATTTTACCGATTCGGTAAATTACCGAATCCTGAAATGTGCCCCCTACATACCAAAAGCCTGAATACCGGTCGGTAACGGGATATTTACCGAAAATCGGCCGTTACCGACCGGTATTGGGCTTCATACATATGGCCCTAAGTCTCTAAATGTCAGGTCCCCCATGGTAATTTGTCATTTCTTAGTGGACCCTCAGGTTCCAACACATAATAGGCCAGATTTACACCACAGGCAGAGTTACTGGTATCCTGAGGATTGGTAACTCTGGGGATGAGGACAGTCCAGCCCATTTTCATGGCCACTCATAATGAGGGCCCATGTGTCTTCTTAAAGTGAAATAGGAGCCTGCATTACTGAGAAGGTACAGGGCTTGTCCCCATCAAGGTCGCGTAGAGTTGTTCACTGTTTTTCCTATTCTCTTTCCTAAGTTAACTAAGCAGTTTTGCAGGGGAAACAAATGCCTTTTTGGGGAGGAAATGTCAGTTGCTAAATAGATTCCTTTAACTCTGATTAAAAAGGCAATATTTCACCTGTGCTGACCAGTTCTTTTACATTTTATAACACAGCTGGCTTCGTCACTCTTTCAAACATGTTGCTCTTAAGGTCATTTACACATGACGTCAATGGAATTGTGATAATTTGAGGTAAAGCAAACCTGCCATCTCCTTATGTCATCAAAGCCAAGTTGCAAACCTTAACAAATTGAAAGCAAGACCAAAGTACCCCATAGTACCCCATACTTGGAAACGAAGGGTTGGTTGCCCTTTTCACGGAGGGCAACCTCTGAAACCGAGAGTTAGTCACAAAAGATTGCAGCACAATAATGGAACCATAACTGGCAACTCTTTCTAATTGGATTAGAGATTGAAGATAGGATCACTGTTCTCACTGACAATAGTGCGCATTGTGGCAGTAGATTTCAATATTGGGACATAAGAACGATTGCAGTGAGGATTGCGCAGTGTTGAAATAGTCCCTTATTCAAAGTAGGCTAACAATGTGGAAATCACTTGAAAGGCACTTGGGTGTAGATCTTCTTTTACGTCAGAAAAAGTCTAGCATATATCACAAGGTACAGATCACTCTACATCTTCGTAGGATGTTGTGCTACCAAAGGTATACAACCAAGCGAGCAATCATCTCAGCTACCTAAGAGCAAACATGGCACAAGACTACTTGTACTTGTACCAGTTTATGGAAGACGCTTCTGCCTCCACCCTAGCCTGTCCTAGACCACAGCATTCTAATCACTATCGTCCAAGCTTTAATGCAGCAGTTCTCATATGCTGTTGCAGTTGTCAACCACTAAGTCCTGTTCCACAATTAACTAAAACTCATTGAAGTGCTCTATGCCTGCCGGGACGCTGCTGCGCTGCATAAGCAAGTCTGGTTCAGTTATACTGACTATCTGCTCAACAATGCAACACGTAATACATTAGTGCCTAACATCCATTTCGCCTGCTTCTTGGAAGTAATAAACTGCATGCTGCATCAAAACTGGTGCAAGTGCTTCAGAAATGTACTCCTGTTTTGTTGAAGTAGCATTGCAATAAATGCAATGACAAACAATAACATGTATTGTTGGTAAATGCAGGACCAGTGGTCACCTGGAAAAGTACATTCTGACTTGGGAGAAAATCAAATTTGAAACTCTATGTTTATAAGTCTGGCTACAAACAGCTATAGCTTTCTGACAGCGCTCAGGTCTGCACAACATAGAGAGGGATCTTTTGGTCAGTCTCTTTCAGCTGTTGGCTAATTTACTCAAGTCCCCTTTAGACATTGTCTCAGTGGGTTGTCCATGACATTTTCAGAGGAGCCCATGGCATTGATAATGCAGCCATCTGGCATTGATAATGCTTCCATCTAGCAGCATCATGGAGGTCATACGAGCAGTGGTCCTCCTGGCCCTTATCTCCTGGCTATCTAGGCTGGGCTATATGAGCAGGACTACCACAGTGTGCCCCCCACGTGATAACTGATGCTACTCCTGCCACCACCAACATCATGGAAGGCATATGCCTGCAAAAGGAGTGCTCTGTAAAGAATTCCGATTTTTTTTTCATAATCAAATTAAGGCTTTAGTGCCTCTTTAAAACCCATCTGGGATGGGATCTTGATAAACTGTTTACAGTACCTTCTCCTGCACAAACGGCCTATGCAGCTCTTCCACCAGAGATCAAAACCTCCACCTCCCTGATATGTAAGGAGTATGAAGTGAGCAGTGGCCTGAGCCATTGGCATTGGCCAATGCAAGTCTCAATTTAGCATTTCAATTTCAGAATGAATTTTTAATGTATTATAACAGCTTAATCAAAATGAAAAAACATACCGCAAGCAGGACACAGGACTGTGCATTGTCCACCTTTGAAAAACAATGTCTCTAATGTTGCCCGCCAGCGTAGTATATCACCACAAAACCACCTATGATACAAACATTTGAAATACCATTTTTTAACTGTACTAACTGGAACAAGTGAGTATATAAAACACATGCAAATTTAAAAAACAAAACTTAAAATATAATAAACCTGTGTTTCCTAAAGAAGGCATAGTAAGAATAATCTGACTTTTCTAAATATCTTCTTTTGGAGAGACAAAGAACCACTGCAGTTCCAAGATGGCCACGCTTGAACCCTAAACACTCCTTACTGCCCTTGTATACTTCCCATCCCAGAACCCTAAAAATCCTGTACTAATTACATACACTACCCATCCTTGAACCCTAAAAGCTCTTTACTACCCATATACACTATCCTTCCCTGAACCATAAAAGCCCATAACACCCTTAAAAATGCACAATTAAACTGTATAATAAATTATATTTTTAATTATAGAGAAAAAACATCTTATTTTTCACTATGAAATAATCATATTTATTTCTCATTACTCTACATACTAATTATTTTATGTTTAATGACTTAAAATAAATAATTTTAACTTAATTACATAAATTTAGTTTAAATTCAATTTAAATTAATAATATAATTTTAAGTGACATAAGCTTAACTGTGTATATGCATATTAGTATACACACACATATAAATATATTACAAAAAAAAACAAAGGTTAAAGTGACATTATATTTATATGTTAAAATAATGCAAAAGCGAACATTTCAAAACCAAAAAAACACTAAAATTCACCATTTATACTTTACTGAGCTAAATATAACTAGCACCCTTGCCATGCACTGCTTATGACCTCACATGTTACATCACTCATGACAAGTTAAATAGCATCACTATCTATAATTTCACTTTGACCTTTGTGTTTTTCATTGAATGTCTGTTGTTTTTTTTATCCTATTCACCCAACTCCCCTGCTGAGCACAATCTTTGGCTGTGCATAGCGGTGACTTGGCCACAGGGCCCTGCGCTCAACTGCCCTGTGGACGGTCAATCCCCGCCACTAGCAGCATTAAACCAAACCTCCACAGACCCACACCCTACATTTTCCGCAGTACTGCCACACAAGCTTCATCTATATGGTACTGCAGTACTATGCAAGCTTTGCTTATTGAAGCTTGCGAGGTGCTGCAATTCCATAGGGGTAATCCCAAGGTAGTCTGCGTTAACTCACTGGAGAGGCATGCTGGATCCTGCGAAGTACTGCAGCACCCGTACACAATTATGATTTTTATGTTTGGCACAGAGGCTGGGAGGTCCCTTTCAGTCACCCTTAGATGTGCCAAGGGGTCAAGGCATGCCCCCTTTTTTTTTAATTCAACTGCATTACACGATCCTGTAAAGGCAGCCGCAATATTTCTGTTCAATTTACAGCCAACCAATCAGTTCGCTCGATCTCGTGAGACCAGTCCTGTTGGACTGAAATGACCGACAGGGGAAAAAAGCATCCCCGGCCAATTACATTGCCCAGTATTTTTAATTTATGGCATCACGAAGTCCTGTGGAATTCCTGCGGAATCAACCATCAAGATAGACCTATTTCTTTTTAACTCATTCAAGCCCACTCTGATCACCTCTTCAAATGTAAATTTCTTGAAAGCAGCGGCATGTAATTACACCAAATCATGGAAAGCACACTTTCAGGGTAAAGCTCTAACATTATGGCAAATTTGGTATAATAGGGTACAGTCATTTTTCTGTATTGCTTCCCAAAGTTTCCAGTGGGAATTAACCTGGAAAAATGGCTTCAGGGGACCCCCTCCTTTTACTCAGCTCTCACATGCCTGATCACCCTGAAACTTTCTAGGAAGGAGTTAAGGTGAATGAACTATTTGTTCAAAAATTTCATGTAGATTTGTCTAATAGCGTCAAAGTTATTAGGAAAACAAAACATATTTTCCTATGTCAACTGTGACCTAACTATACCTACAAAATGGCTGCCATATACTTAATGTAAATATATGAGATTACGTTACTTAAAACAATTAAAAAATAATTTACCTGCACAGGAGAGGCTTGTGAAGTAAAAGATTGAAAACCTACCTGCAAAGCATAGACTTCCGATTTACTAACCACATGTACTAACTGCATGTAATGAATCTAAATGCACAAATGTTGAAGTTAAAGTATTTTAGAATTTGGGATTCTGGTTGGCAGAGGTATGCAACCTGCCCAAGCAGGAGCCACAATTCTACTCAGGGTAAGTCAGATTCATACATTAAATTAACCTGTGCTTATCCTCTGGTAGCTTGGGACAGACCAGTCAGGCTTAACTTAAGAGGCAATGTGTAAAGTATTTGTGCAACAGTTTAAACAGTAAAACAGTAAAAACTCCACACAAAAACATACCACACATGGTTAGACAAACAGAGCTTAATGTAATGAACAAAACAAGACCAAAACAAAAAAATTCAATAAGTACAACCGGAGTTATGAATTTTTAAGATTAAACTAAAATGTAGTGCTTAAAAGCATAAAGCACTAACCAGGGTATCTGGTCATGCTAGACCGGATCAAATTTGAAAGCTCAGGCCAACCACGATGGAGCGTGTGTCAGATACCGGGACCAACCTTGTCCCGCTGCAAAGTACCTTAGTTACGTCATTGATGAAGACCCGATGCATAGAGCAGAGGAGGCGATGCATCGTTGTAGGTCCCTTTGGATGGAGTCGATGAGTTGGTTTCAAGCCACGCAAGTCGGAAATGCTTCATCGTCAAACAGCAGGATGTGGGCGATGCGTCGCTATAAGCTGCACAAGTCGAGGATGTATTGGGAACTGGAGGCGATGTGCTGCACAGTCGGCGATGAGATATCATCGGTCTCTGAGGTGCTGCGTGGGCTTTCGAGGGAGATGCACCTTTTCCGAACCACGCAATGACTGCGATATGTGGATTTTGATAGTTGTAGCACTTTATACCCACTTCCAGGGGCCTAGAACTGGATTGGCACCACTTGGCAGGGCAAGACCCTCAGTTCAGGTGTTGTAAGAAGATAGGTTGGAAGTCTTTGATGTCCCTGAGACTTCGCAACCGGAGGCAAGCAGACAAGCCTTTTGAGTCGCTCTAGTTCTGGGTTGGAGAGATGCAGGTCCAGTCCTTCTCACTCCCAGACAAGAGGACATCAGGTCAGCACAGCAGAGCAGGAGTCCAGCAGAGTGACAGTCCTTTCTGCAGCACAGAAGTCCTTCTTCCTAGCAGAGTATCCATAGGTGTTAGAAATGGGATTTCTGGTTGGCTAGGGCTTGCGCCAAAAGGGCCAAGTCCAACAATAGGTCCATAAGTGTACTGAAGTGGTGGCGTCTGAGGCCCAGTACTTACACCCACTTGTGCCTTTGAAGTGGGTGAGACTTCAAAGAGAGGCCTTTAAAGAGCAAAGAGTCCCTGCCCTTACTGCCCTGGGTCTAGACTCTCTACAAGGGGGTATGCAGACCTTTGTGTGGGGACAGGACACAGCCTATTCAGATGTGTCAGCTCCTCTCTCCCATCCTGCCCAAGATGACCCATCTGGAAGTGGCTGGCCCATCAGTCACACCTAAGCTCTCTCTGTGTATGGTTGTCTAGAGGAAATACATAAATACATAAAGCCCAGCTGTCACCCACCCAGACATGTATTCAGTGGCAGGCAGATGGCACAAAATGGCTAAAGTAAGAAAAGGTCAACGTTCAAAAAATGGCATTTTCAGAATTACAATTTAACATCTAAGTTCACCATAATTTAGGATTTTAAATTGTGGTTCAAGAGACAACAAACTTGGGGGTCCCATCTCCTCCCAATTGATAATTGCACATAAAGGGTGTAATAAGGTAATCTCAAAGACAACCTATGGGATAGATAGGCCTTGCAGTAGTGAAAAAATAATTTGAGTTTTTTACTACTAGGACGTGTTAAACTTAAAAGTACATGTCCTACTTTGTAAGTACACTGCACCCTGCTCTTGGGTTGACTAGGGCCTAACTTAGAGGTGACCTATGTGTACTAAAAAGGAAGGTTTGGGCCCGGCAAAAAGGGGTTAATTTGACAGGTCGACATAGCATTTTAACACTGCACACACGGGGTCTGCAAAGGCAGGCCTGAGACAGGTTTAAAAGGGCTACTGAAGTAGGTGCCACAATCAGTGCTGGAGGCCTACTAGTAGCATTTAATTTACAGGCCCTGGGCACATGTAGTGCACTTTATTGAGGACTAATAAGTAAATTAAATATGTCAATTTTGGAAAAGCCAATGTTATCATGTTAAAAGCAAAGAGCACGTGCACTTTAGCACTGGTTAGCAGTGGTAAAGTGCCTAGAGTCCTAATGCCAGCAAAAACAAAGTGTGGGAAAACAGCAGGTCTAACAAGGTAACATACTGTTACATCCGTAGAAGATCGTTCTGTAACAGTAGAAAACTGGAAAATGGGTCATATTGTGATGAGTCACTCTCTATAACAGAACACATTGGTCATATGAGATATTCCATTTCAACAGTAGTCAAATAAAAACACTTAAATCCATTCCCACTTTTAGGTATCAGAATATCTCCTCCTAAGCTTACACAGTATCGAATGTGAAATGACTAGTTCATATTTTTGTCTAATGCTAACAACCACATTCTTAGTGTCAGAGCGCTAAATATTATTATTAGGCGGTTCCACATTACTGATTACAATATTAACATCCAAAAAATACATTGTACTTCTACCTGTCATCAATCTGATAGAATGTTTAGTTCAAACTATTCAATACAGTTGAGTCACTGGAAGTGATCAAAGATTAAAACACCCAGAATGCAGTACATTCTGAACTATAAACCAGAACTAGAGACCTAATTTCCTTCTGATACAGAGCCCTTTGGCTGCACTTCTGCTCTGGTGAGCACCTTCTGAGCAGTAGAGTGTGTGAAGAGGTTTATATCACAGGTTCCTGTGCGCCTGCTCCACAAATCAGGCTTGAGAGGCTGCGTAAACAGATAACACATATAAGACTGCTGATCTGTGTACCTTTTGGCATGCATTCTTATTAGGGGGCAAATCGACCCCTTCCCTCCCCCTTGTAGCACACTACTTATAAGGTCTAGAGAATTGCCATGAAAATTACGGCACAAAATCTTCATTAAGCCTAGCCTACGGTGAGTAATGACCTGTGAATTAAAAATGTATTTTTATGTTCAGCATTACAGTACCTTACATGTTTAATGCTGTACAAATAGAACATAATAGTACAGTTAGTACAGTTCATGTCCGTTTTGGGGTCTGGTGTTAGCCAAGACCTTTTGATGTTACTAAAATTATATTTATTTTATATAAGGTTTATTTGATCAGCTATATATCTTCATCAAATGATCTGTTATTTTGTCAATTGCATTTTTCTTCCAACCACTACAACATACAACATGGTGGAATGGGTCAGCCCACTTCAGTCATTCATTACCTTCACTGGGAGTGACAACATTTTGCTCTTTCAAAAGGCACACATCTGAACACTTAGGGCCTCATGTAGGTAGCCAAATACCGGTCGGTAACGGCCGATTTTCGGTAAATATGCCGTTACCGACCGGTATTTAGACAAGTGAGATGTAGGTGGCCAAAAACAAGTTTTCGGTAAATATGAAGCGGTAAATACCGATTCATAATTACCGAATTCTAAAATACCGATTCATATTTACCGAATACATAGTTACCGATTCGGGAAATATGAAGTGGTAAATATGAAGTGGTAAAACTGAAAATGACATGTAGGAAAAATCGGTAATTAAGAAATCCATGAAATTCGGTAATTAAGAGTCGGTAATTAACACTGAGTGAAAGCAGGTGGTAACCATCAACAGACCATATAAGCAATCCCAAAATGCAACAGCGTGGACAACATGGCCGCTCTGTATGTCATTGCAAGGCGCCTACGTCTACAGGCAGCAGGTCTGAGGATATGGAGACGGGAGGAACGCATCTACAGACAGCGCATCACACTCTTCCAACTGACTGATGCAGAGATACATGAAAGGTACAGGCTACACCCCCAAACCATCATGGACCTGATAAGGGACCTGCACCCACTCCTGGACCAGCCAACAAGAAGGGCGCATGCCATACCACCACATGTGCAGGTGTTCTGCAGCCTACATCTACTGGCATCTGGCAGTTACCAGGGGGTGATAGCTGCGGTGGGCGGTGTATCCCAGAGTTGCCTGTCCCGTTTCTTCAGGAAGTTCCTGGATGCCATGATGCAGAGAATGCACCACTACATCAGCTTCCCAAACACACAGGCTGAACTGCAGAAAACTAAAACTGACTTTTATCACATGGCACAGTTCCCCCATGTCATTGGCTGTATTGATGGCACACACATCCCAATCTGCCCACCAGCTGACACTGAGCACATCTACAGGAACAGAAAGTCCACCCACTCCATCAATGTGCAGGTGATCTGTGATGCAGGGAACATCATCACTGACATTGTAGCGAAGTTTCCTGGGAGCACCCACGACTCTTACATCTTCCAGAACAGTGGGATCTACACACGACTGATTGCCGGAGAATTTGGAGAGGGATACCTGCTAAGTAAGTAACAGTGACGCCCCATGAAACCTGCAAATCATAGTGTATAGAGGCATGTGACTGATGGTTCCCTTTTACTCACCTAGGCGACAGTGCATATGCCTGCCGGTCATTCATCCTCACTCCCTACCTACACCCATCAACCCAGAATGAGAGACGATATAACGTGGCACATAAATCTACACGCAATGTGGTGGAGCGCACGTTTGGACTACTGAAAAGCAGGTTCCGCTGCCTCCACAAGAGCGGAGGCGCACGCCAGTACACACCGATCAACTGCTGCAAGATCATTGCCACTTGTGCAATGCTGCACAACCTTGCCACGAAGAGAGGAACAGAGGTGGAACTAACAGATTTTGAGGACAACGAGGAAGAGTCAGGCCAGCCAGAGGGCAACGCAGCTGGAGTGCCAACTGCAATAGATGGGAGAGAGAGACGGGCAGAGATCACATGCAACTATTTCTGAGTAAGTAAGGGGACACAGCCAGTTGTGGTATGTCATGATGTAGTTTTAATGCGGCACTACGCCATGAAAACAAGATCAAGCCAATCTGGCAACATAGCATATTTACAAGGAGTAAGTCCAGGGTTACGTCACCCATTGGGAATTGGCTACGCAGGGCTGCATCAATGTTTGCGCATACGCGCTGCAGTGTGGGATGGCACGGATTGAGCATCCTCACTACAGCCAACCCCAAGCCGCCTGCTGCTCCTGCGTGCTTCTGGGACGGGGGGTGTGATGCTGCTCCTGCTGCTGGAGTCGATGCTCTCCGCAGCATCCCCTGCAGCAGTTGTCGCCGCCTGACTTGTTAATAGCACCTCTAGTGCACTTGTCACCTGCACCATCCCCCGAGACACGTCGCTGCAGCAGTGTGTCAGGCCCTCCTGCATCGACACAGAGCGCCGGCAGAGTAGAGAAGTGGCAGTTGCCAGACGGTTGAGTGCCCTGGTGTTAGTGTCCCTCCTCTGCCGTTCCCGGCGCCGTGCATCTATGTCAGCATCTAATTTGCTGCACAACTGCTGGATTGACTGGGACATGTCCCGAATACCCGCTGCCATTGTGCTGATGTTATTGTCCATGTTGACTAATGTAGATTTCATGCACCGCATATGCCTCTGGACTGACATGACTGCCTTTGTTTGCAGGCGCTGTTGTTTTAACATTTGGCCCTCGAGCCCCGAGAAGACACCATGGCTGTCAATGTTTGCTGGTGGACTCTGGACACGTGACCTGCGGCGCCCTCTTGCACCCGTCTGTTCTGCCTGTGAGGTGTAGGGCACAGTGGCATGGCTCCCATCCTGGGGCATAGTAATTTGATCAGGGCCCCTGCTGTCGTCAGACGAGGTGTCTAAGGCTCGCAGCCTGGCGGCAGCACGCCTCCTCATTCTCACACATGCAGGCGGTGATGTGGCCGGTGACTCAAACATGAGTGGCGATGCTGGCTCTGGGTGAGGTGATGCTGGCTCTGGTTGAGGTGAGGCTGGCTCTGGTTGAGGTGAGGCTGGCTCTGGTTGAGGCGAGGCTGCCTGTGTTAGTGGTGCGGCTGCCTGTGGCACTGCTCCCTGGGCTGAACTTGTGCTGGCCAGAGCTGATCTGTGTGGCCGGTGTGCCCTCTCTCCTGCAGCATGTCCTGTCCTGCGCGATGTCACATCTGTGGACAGAAATGCAACATCGGCTCAGTGTACCTGAAGGGCTGCATTGCAAGCATCACAATTAAATCATGTTACACTCTAAATTTGTCCTCTGCCTGCTTTTGGCTAATGTGTGTAACATGCCTTGTTGTCCTGTGCCATTTACTTCATGGTTGGGGTTTCCCTGACTACATCTCCCAGAATGCATTGCCTGTCTGCACTAACACATGGACTGGAGTGGGATACTCATTTCACAATGGGGGATGTGGGGTAGGGGGGGCTACATTGCTGTGCATTCGTCTTACCTTGTTGGGTGGCGGCTCTGGCAGAGCTGTCAGCATCCCCAAGGCCTACGACGCTCTCATTCTCGATTGTGGCCCCCACCAGCTCCTCAAGTTCGGTGAGGGCAGGTGCCCTGTTGGTTCCACCTCCAGTCTGGCTGGCCTCCTTCTGGATTTCACCCATCTTCCTCTTGGTTACAATCCTCAGGTCATACCAGCGCTTTTTGAGGACCTCTATGTCCCTGTGGGTCACTCCCACAGCATTGACCTGCGCCTGGATGGCCAGCCAAATATTGCGCTTTTCAGCCTCAGGCACTTGCAGGGACTGCCTCCCAAACAGCTTCTGGTGCTGCTTCACCACCTCCTCCACCAGCACCTGGAGTTCCTTGGGGCTGAATTTCATCTTCCGCCTCCTTTCCCCTCCATCTCTCACTGTCCTCTGCGTCGACATGATGTTTTTTTGCTGCACAAACAGGCACTGGCTCCCTGCCTCTCCTCTGCACTCCAAGCCTCTCCAGAGTCTGTTAATTGTGTGCACCTGCCTGGGTGTGGCCACTTCCTGGTTGGGTGGGGTGTGGTTGCACAGGATTGGCTGTTTCATCCAGTCATGTGATTTTTTTTCCCGATTCGGTAAATACCCATTCGGTATTTACCGATTCGGTAAATTCCGATTCTTGATTACCGAATGTTACCGATTCGGTAATTATTACCGAATTTTTACCTACATATAACTTACCGATTCTTAAATACCGATTCGGTACGGTTCAGTATTTAAGAATCGGTAATTTTTATTTACCTACATGAGGCCCTTAGTCTTTTAAACAATCACTTATAGAAACACATACTTATTCATACAGGAACTCTTTCAATCTCTCACTCTCACATATACTCACTTATATACACCAATAGTCACATATACTAGTTTAAAATATATGTAGTTACTCATAAAGACACTATTGAGACAGTCCTTCACTCACTAACACACCCATACACACACTCATCCACTCATACAGTCCTGCACACATGCTGTCTTCAACACATACAAACAGTGAGTCACTCATTCATGCACCTATGCACTACGTAATACCCCCCACCGAACCATGCAGACACTCAGACTGATACTCAAAAAACCAACTAATAACCTATATAGACACCCATGTAGCTACTCACCAACCCATGCAGCCACTTATACACAAAGTGAGAGACTGATACAGATATTTACATATTTAAACATTACTCACTAAGCCATGTATTCACAATGATACACTTAATCAGTCAGTTACACAATCAATTTTTCAAAAACAAATCATCCATTTAGACACTTATATACCCATTTATTCTTCCATCGACCTTGAGATATACATATATAAAACATATGTAATTTTCAGAAAAACACACATTCACTGGATGATGTCATCAGTGATGTCATCAGTGATGTCATTTGAGATGTCATGAGTGATGTCACTGACCATGTCATTAGTGATGTAATATGTGACGTCATCAGCAGTGCATTGCGGGGGCGCGAGTTATAGTTAGCTGAACTAACTATAACGGGGGAATTTCAATGGTTTTGTACAAGTGAAAAGTCCAGCCAACTATAACACCCCTGAAACCTATGGTTTTTTCAGTGAATTTCTGAGGTTTTTTAAATGCTAATTCCTAACTATAACGTGCCTGAAACCTATGGTTTTTTCTGTGAATATATATATATATATATATATATAACCACACACACACACACACTTCTTGCAATAACAGGTGCTCGCAGAGCTGCCAGAACGAGGGGGCTTAAGAAGATCAATCCAGCTTTCTTCAAACCATGAGATTCTCTGCCCCAAAGTCCGGAACAGCTCAGACACTCAAGAGAGTGTGCTTAGACAAGTTAATTTACCAGTCCACCATAACCTGTTTCGGCGGCCACATATGGTCTTATTCACATGAAAAGACTGGATTGAGATGCAGCCCTGAGTAGTTACCAGTGGCTGAGATTAATTCAGGCATTCCATCCATCACTGTTTGTATGCTTTAATAAGACACCCTAAGTGAGACAGGTAGGCCCAGACGTGGGTCCCATGCACACTGTGCCACTGTAATCAACTTGTACCCGGCTCATGAGCCCATAACAAAGGTGAAACCGGTCCTGGGTTGCTTGTGTTCAGGTTCAGAGAGTAACTGGTTACGCAGTTTGGGCTGGAATGTTTCCATGGGAGTAGGCTCAAGACTGATTTGCATATGGCTGAATCCAAACTGAGGTGGCATGGTGTGCAAAATAAAGACACATTGGGATGCGGCCCGAGTAGTTACCACTGGATGAGATTAATTTTAGCATTTCTTCCATCACATTTTGTATATTTACACATGCAGAGAAGTCAGCAGTACTAAACCTTAAGTGAGGGGTGGAAGTGCCTGTTACAAGGCATGGATTTCCGTGTACATTTGTGAAGGTCTACAAACATTTACATGCGTGGGAATTCACAAACTCGTATCTGCCCCTTTTGTCACCCTGGAAATGGTTTGAAATGTAGTCCTCTCCTCAGAATGAGCAAGGGAATAGATCATCCACAGAATTTTGTGGGACATTCTTAAAGGGTTTTCTCTAAAGGGGAAAAATGTTTTCCAATAGAGAAAAAGAAACTGTGAATTTACATAGCAGGTTTCATTCTCCTTCTACTTAAATCTGCGCTATTTAGCTTTACAGATTGAAAGAATATGAGCTCGTGGGCTATGTCACATGACATTCCCAGTAGTTTGTCTGGGAATAACAACTTGGCATGGCTTTCTGGGCATACTTTTAGAAAAGTATGTAAAATGGAAAAAACCCTGAAAAGGACACTCACACGGCGATGTAAATCTCAACACAGCTTCACATTTTTTTCTGAATTGGCATCATTTGTTTTTACTCTTCAATGGTGCTGGCTTACTGTTATACTGTTGTCATTTGATATTTTGCAGCTCTTTTATTTAGTTCTGTTGTGGTGTGTTATCAAGTTATAGGTTTGCAATGTGTTGTGTACATGTGTTGGCAGTACGCTCCATTTTGTTAGTATATAGAGTTGTCTTGTGGTTTAATATTGCTGCGCTGTGTGTTACTAGGCTGTACTGCACTGGTGTTGGGTGATTGTGGCACCATAAAGCGATGTTGTGTTATTTCATCGCAACTACACTGGAGTCTGCTTAAATGTGAACAGTCCTGTCATATATTTTGACAGCTACAAATATATTTTCATGATACATTAGTAAAAGGTGTTTACACCAAGCATTGCACTATTTACCACCAGGGACATCCCCGGTTTTCAGACCATCTGCAAATGTCCAATCAAATCCAATCACGCAAATGGCACAAGGAAAGAAAGCTACACACATTTCCGTAACAATTTAAATTACCAGCATCTCAGCAAACGCTTCACACACCGGTCCAAACAGCCAGACAGTCAAAAGAGCCACACGAATGATCAACCAAATATTTCTCAAAACGCAAAGAATGACACTGAACTTGCTGTAACAAAACCAAAACATGCAACACTTTATTGCAATAGTATAAAAATAGCTCGCTTCTATGTGGAGAAAAATAGATATTGGAATAAGTGTGATGATCAAAAAAAGTAAATGTAAGGATGTAATTATACCTATAACCACCTAAATCTAACAGTTTTTTTCTCTTTTCAAAGACGAAAAAGCCCATGGGTCTGATGCTCTAATAATCTAATATAGTTTGCTAACATTGAAACAGATACGCTTGGGTGAGATTTTGTAAATGGCAGACAATTTCCCCTGATCTTTATCAGCGAAGAGAGCCCTGATGCAGTGGCAGAACGAAATTTAATTTAGTGGAAAATAATAACATCTGGACAGATTTTTGCTCAAATCAGATAAGTGGTCCCTTAAGATATCAGAATGAAAACGTATTAAAATGAACTGAAAAGGTTTTGTGAGAAATCAGTAAAACTTTTCAATCTAATAGATTACAGTGCTTCATTCAAGAGCAGAATCATTCTTAGGGAGTTTGCCATTTACAAGAAGTAATGCAGCCAGACCTGTGACAGCACATTGGGAGACATTGCGTGACACCAATGATGTGTATCACCCACTGATGCCTTGTTGTGTCTCAATACAAATAATCGTAACAGGTGTCTTTTTGAAAAACTGCTGGGCAGTCCTAGACAATGATCAGCTATAACCAATGTATTAAATTGTTCATGATGCCCACCAAAATAAAAAAAAAACATTTCTTTTTGTAGGTATGGTGATACATATATTTTAATTTGTAAAAGAATGATTTCTTGTGCCTGAAGTTCTGCTCAGGAAAAGAGACGATGTTTTTTAAATGGTGTCTATCCGTTCAGTAGTTTCTGAGAAATTAAAAAAATAGAGGTTGGAAAATCATTTTTCCCATAGGAACCTTTAGACACGGTTACAGCCAAAACTGCTGAATGGAAATACACCAAATTTGGCAAAAAGGTAGTGCTTGGTTCAGAAAGCGCCCTTTTTTTGAAATGGTGTAAATCCGTTCAGTAGTTTTCAATATTAAAGGAAAAAAATCTTTATATATCTGGGCGGGACCTAACTACACAAGCACGAGCTTCGCTCTAATTGGCTGCCAACACTTCCTGGATTGAGTGTTGGCAGCCAATTAGAGCGAAGCTCTTGCTTGTGTAGTTAGGTGCAATGTTTTTTAGGTCTCACCGAGCGACGCAGCGCATGCGCTGCACATTACACAAAAACAACTGCACTGCCCTAAATCCTTAAACGCTACACCAGCACGGCCCCCTACACTGCACGAACACCACTGCACTGCCCTAAACCCTGAAACACCACCCCCAGCACGACCCCCTACACTGCCCGAACACCACTGCACTGCTCTAAACCCTGAAACACCATCCCCAGCAAGACCCCCTACACCGCTCGAACACCACTGCACTGCCCTGAACCCTGAAACAGCCCCCCCAGCAAGACCCCCTACACTGCCCGAACACCACTGCCCTAAACCCTGAAACACCACTCTCTGCAAGACCCCCTACATTGCCCGAACACCACTGCCCTGCCCTAAAGCCTGAAACACCACCCCCTGCACGACCCCCTACACTGCCCGAACACCACTGCCCTGCCCAATACCCTGAAACACCACCTCCACCATGAGCCCCTAGACTGCCCGAACACCACTGCACTGCCCTAAACCCTGAAACACCACACCCAGCACGACCCCCTACACTGTCTGAACACCATTGCACAGCCCTAAACCCTGAAACACCACCCCCCGCAGGACCCCCTACACTGCCCGAACACCACTGCACTGCCCTAAACACTGAAACACCACCCCCAGCACAACCCCCTACACTGCCTGAACATCACTGCACTGCCCTAAACCCTGAAACACCACCACCCTGCACGACCCCCTACACGGCCTGAACACCACTGCACTGCCCTAAACCCTGAAACACCACCCCCAGCACTAACCCCTACATGGCCCAAACACCACTGCACTGCCCTAAACCCTGAAACACCACCCCCCTGTACGACCCCCTTCACGGCCCGAACACCACTGCACTGCACTAAACCCTGAAACACCACCCCTGCACGACCCCATACACTGCCCGAACACCGCTGCTCTAAACCCTGAAACACCACCCCCAGCATGACCCCTACACTGCACGAACACCACTGCACTCCCCTAAACCCTGAAACACCACCCCCCTGCATGACCCCCTACACTGCCCGAACACCACTGCACTGCCCTAATCCCTGAAACACAACCCCAGCACGATCCCCTACACTACCCAAACACCACTGCCCTAAAACACTACCCCAGCTGGATCCCCTACACTACCCAAACACCACTGCACTGCAATAAACCCTAAAACACTACCCCAGCACAACCTCCTACACTACCCAAACACCACTGCACTACGCGAAACCCTAAAACACTACCCCCAGCACGACCCCCTACACTACCCAAACACCACTGCACTACCCTAAACCCTAAAACACTACCCCTGCACGACCCCCTACACTACCCAAACACCACTGCACTACCCTAAACCCTAAAACACCATCCCCCACATGACCCCCTACACTACCCAAAGACCACTGCACTAACCTAAACCCTAAAACACGACCCCCTACACTACACAAACACTGCTGCACTACCCTAAACCCTAAATCCCTACCCCCAGCACGACCCCCTACACTACCCAAACACCACTGCACTACTCTAAACAGTGGCGTCACTAGGGGGTGCGGGGGGTGCGGACCGCACCCAAAGGGCCGGTCTGGTCGGTGTGTCTGTGGTGCATTGCAACCGTCCATGCAAAATTTTATTGAAACCAGCACCAGCAGTCCAGAAACCGAAACGCAACGACGCGCGCAACCTAACCTTCTATTCAGCAGGAGGTGCTGTGCGCAGCGCGCACTGTCTCCTCCTCCGCCGCGTCTGCGCGCCTCGCCTCGGCAGTGACGTCACGTCGTCACTAGAGGGGTGCAGTCGGCGATGTTGTTACGGGAGGAATCCGAATCCCGCATGCGCATTGGGCCCCAAGTGCGCGTGACTTGGCATCACGAGGGACGAGGAGGTGAGGAGGTCTCAGGTCACCACACTGCCACAGCGCCACTATAATTTAATTTTACTCCAAGCAAGGCTAACGGCCGCGCCGCGTGCCGCCGACCGAGGTAGTCCCCCCCCCCCCGTCTGCCACCAACTCAGCAGGTGAGTGGCCTATTGCCTATTCAGTGCAGGGCGGTGGGCAATTCCATGTGTTTCTGCGCTGTAGGTTCAAGCACTGTAAGGCATGGCATGGGTAAATAGAACCGGTCTCTTGGTGGGATATGCATTGGCATTGCCAGTACGTTACTCACTCGGATCCAGCCGTGAACCTATAAAAAAGACCCGTTTCTACCTCACATAACATTCTACATCAAAAATCAAATGTTCTGTTTCTCGCTGATGCGGTGGCGGCCTCCCCTATGCAGGCTCCCGTATCATAAACCCTGGGTCTCAGTGACATCAAACTGAAGCGCCTATGACATTCGTTACCAATACCAAGGTTCCTTTAACAGACTTCTGATTCTAGCGCTGCTGTGTAATGACTTACGGAACAAATAAATGGTTCACTGGGGGGGGCGGGAGAGACAAACGGAAGGTCAGTTCACGGGGTGGGGCCTTGAGAGACAAATGGAAGGTCAACTGTATTGATCGAAGTCCATCAAAATACTACATCTGGATAGCATGCAAAAATATTTTTTTTTATCAAAGAACAAAAGCAAGTCACATCGACATGTAGTCACACAGCTCTCAATATGTGCATAGAACGTAACGACGCAAGCAACTGAATGGTGCGAACGGTGCCGCCGCACCGGATGCCAAGTTAGGGCGCCATTTGGAACCGACGAGTGCCGGGCCCGGCCCGTTACTAATTTTCATTTTCACAGGTCCTGGAATAGAAGTCAAAGGAGGGAGGCTCCGTCATCTTCTCAGCAATGCCAGTGTAAAATATCACGCCATTTTATTATCTTAGCTCGTGCACCCTTCTCTTGTTAATTCCGCCAACCGCAGACATAATTGTTGTGATAAAAAAAACTAAAATAATAGTGCATATTTAGACATAGGACTGCACGATATGTCTTAGACTAGACTTCCTAACCGGATCATGCTAGTTGCAGGAAAAAAACTGCTGAGTATTTGGGTGATGGCATTGGTAGCGCATGAATCCTAGAGCCAGGCTGCAGGCCTGCTGTAGCTAGCTAGCCCTGGCCTTCTTTGGCCGCCCGCCCATGGCAGTCCCTTATTTTGCCACCATGCGTGCGCGTACGGAGTGAAGAGCATGGGGGAGGTGGGTGCTGGTGAGATATCCGGGTTGTTTGTTTGCCACGGTGGCCAACTGAAGAGCGGGGGAGGGAGTGAGGTGCCTGTCCCGAGCCTGCAGGTAAGAGCTCCCCCTCTCCCTCGCTCCGTGTGAAAGGTACTTCTGAGTGCCCAGCGTGTGCACTGCTCCACGTGCTTGTTTATTTAACAATTCATTCTTGGGCCAGTGCAACCGTAAGTCTGTAGAACATGTTGGCAGGCCGTGTCCTACAAGTAATGCAAGCAAGGGCACTCTGTAAAGGACATGGTCAAAGACTAGGCCCTGCGAGTAATACCAAAAGAGACTGGTTACAGATCAGGTGCGATGTCATAGGGCCCAGGGCCGGCTTTAGGGCGGTGCAACCGGTGCGACCGCACCAGGCGCTGACTTTAGGTGGGGGCGTGTGTTTGCAAGTTAATAATAGTTTTAAAAGCACCTTCTGCCAGCATTCTGGCCTCCATCAGTTTTCAGCCGTCAATAAAAATGTCAAGAGAACTCTGTGATTCATTTTCTTCCTACAGAAAGATCGGAGGTTTGTCTAGTGGAGGCTTTGAGGGTAGCGCAGATGGTTAATATGCCTACTGCAAAGAAACTATAACTGCAGATCACAAAAGAACCTGTACCAGCAGATCACAAAGTGTGTGCTTCAAGTTCTCCAGACCAAGCGCTATTAACGTATACCTTATAGTCCTCTGTCTTACGTAACATTTCCTATACACTGATTTGCACACCTATGATTGATTGTCTCTATGTTTTGTGCGTGTTTTGTAAAGTGATCTGACACCCTACACTGGTATAAGTGGCGCTATACAACTAATTGTCTGAGCGATGGAGTGATTATGGAGACTTGAGGGGCACTGTTTAAGGGTGATAGTGAGGGAATGCATGGCTGAGGTGATCACTGGGGGGGCGCCAACAACCATTGTCGCACTGGGCGCCACCAGCGCTAAAGCCGGCCCTGATAGGGCCAGTCTCAGAGTTGCAATGCCCTTTTGTATTGCCGCATGGAATTTTTGAGAAGTGAGAATGCCAAAACCTAAGTCAGAACGTGATGCCTTGACTACTCTGTATAAAATTGTAGGAAGCTTTGTCGTGCTATATCTCCTACCATAACTGTAGGGACATGCCATGCCTGTTGACAATGCATCACATTTACTGGAGACAAAGGTACCGAATACGGAGCAGGACGGACCTATCTCTGGTGTTTTGGCACGGATTACAGCAAATTAAGTGAAATGCACATGTATTTTTAATTCCAAATACACATTCTTTCATATACTCATGGATTGTCTGATGCAATGTTTTAACCATGAAAAATACATTGATTTTAATCACACCCAAACATATTAGCGCTACTTTTCAGAGTTTGCCAGTGAAGCGGTACTTTTCTTTTCTTGTCTTTTTTTCAACAACATTGTTTTCCATGGTGGGGAAGTGCACCAATCGTGGGGTACTGCAATGAGTGATTGATCGGTGGATTGGTAACTCTAAACCATGTTCTTACTGCTTACATTTCACATGAGGGTGGGGTACCGCCTGACGCCTTAGGGCCGAGTTCGCGCTATATAAAACTGCAAAAAACAAAAAATGCCTTTATCGGATTCGGAATGCACGACGAGGCACTTCTCTACATGTGAAAGTACACTTGGCCACAGAGTCACCAGTCGGATCCAATCCCCAAGCGCATTGCCCCCAATCCCCACAGCATTGGCAAAGCCAATAGGACAGGCCTCCATGTGATGAGGAGCACTCACAGTGAACCGGAGGAGATCCCAGGCACAAACAGCCCAACATATGACACCCGACACATGCAGACCACCCTCCTACCAAGGGGCCTGTGCGACACAGTCGAGGGAACCACAGCATCCCGACAAACCCACGTGAACTAGTCTCTCACCTAGCATACAGTGCACCATACTGCTCCCAAGAAACGGCACTGCAGGAACGCCAACGACTGACAATGCTGCAAGCAGGCACTGCAGGGATGCCAACGACCCACAATGCTGCATGCAGGCACAGCAGGGACGCCAACGACCCACAATGCTGCATGCAGGCAGTGCAGGGATGCCAACAACCCACAATGCTGCAAGTGGGCACTGCAGGGACGACAAATGTCATGAAAGTCACAGCTTTTGAAACATTGCTTGAAAAGCTGTTACAGATGCCTGCTGATATGTGCCTATGACGCAAAAAGACTTCTGAAATGGCTCAGAATGTTTTAATTGCGACTCACTCATCAGCCTCATTCTATTGACTGCGACGTCTATGTTGTGGAAATTGGCATGGGGTGCTCCTAAACTTTACGTTGGCTATCAAGATGAGCCTCCTTTAAGCTCTTTGCTAATATTTTGCTAGAATTGTTGAGGAAAATGACATGGACATTGCAAAGATTTTTCCACTTCTCTTCCAAATCATTGGCAAAATCAAGTATTGTGAAGATCGAAAGAGCAGTGTGACGCAATGATTGACAAAGTTTGCCTACATTTACAAACGTTTCTAAGGATTTTGTATGGTCCTGTTATTTGCCAACTGTGTCCACTGGCGGACTCGGAGCGGAGGAGGTCCAGGCGGTAAGTCGTGGGGGGGTGACACCATGAGTTACCCGCACCGGGTGACACCAACCCTAGTGACGCCACTGACTCTAAACCCTAAAACACCACCCCCAGCATGACCCCCACTCTGCCCGAACACCACTGCTCTGCCCTAAACCCTAAAACACCACCCCCAGCACGACCCCCTACACTGCCTGAACACCACTGCTCTGCCCTAGACCCTGAAACACTAGCCCCAGCACAACCCCTACACTGCCCTAACACCACTGCACTGCCCTAAACCCTAAAACACTACCCCAGTACGACCCCCTACACTACCCAAACACCACTGCACTACCCTAAACCCTAAAACACTACCCCCATCATGATCCCCTATACTACAAGAACACCACTGCACTACGCTAAACCCTAAATCTACCCCACGCACGACCCCTACACTACACAAACACCACTGCACTACCCTAAACTCTACATCTACCCCCAGCATGACCCCCTACACTACCCAAACACCACTGCACAACCCTAAACCCTAAAACACTACCCAGAATGAACCTCTACACTACACAAACACCACTGCACTAACCCAGCACGATTCCCTACACTACCCAAACACCACTGCACTGCCCTAAACCCTAAAACACTACCCCCAGCATGATCTCCTACACTACCCAAACACCACTGCAATGCCCTAAACCCTAAAACACTACCCCAGCACGACCCCCTACACTACCCAAACACCACTGCACTACACTAAACCCTAAAACACTACCCCCAGCATGATCCCCTACACTACACAAACACCACTGCACTACCCTAAACCCTAAATCTACCCCCAACATGACCCCCTATCCTACACAAACATCACTGCACTACCCTAAACCCTGAAAAACCAGCCCCAGCATAACCCTCCACACTGCCCGAACACCACTGCACTGCCCTAAACCCTGAAACACTAAACCGTGAAACACCACTCCCAGCACGACCCCTACACTGCTCGAACACCACTGCACTGCCCTAAACTCTACATCTACCCCCAGCACGACCCCCTACACTACCCAAACACCACTGCACAACCCTAAACCCTAAAACACTACCCAGAAAGAACCTCTACACTACACAAACACCACTGCACTAACCCAGCACAATTCCCTACACTACCCAAACACCACTGCACTGCACTGCCCTAAACCCTAAAACACTACCCCTAGCATGATCTCCTACACTACCCAAACACCACTGCAATGCCCTAAACCCTAAAACACTACCCCAGCACGACCCCCTACACTACCCAAACACCACTGCACTACACTAAACCCTGAAAAACCAGCCCCAGCATAACCCTCCACACTGCCCGAAAACCACTGCACTGCCCTAAACCCTGAAACACTAAATCGTGAAACACCACTCCCAGCACGACCCCTACACTGCTCGAACATCACTGCACTGCCCTAAACCCTGAAACACCACCCCCAGCAAGACCCCCTACACTGCCCGAACACCACTGCCCTAAACCCTGAAACACCACCCCCAGCACGACCCCTACACTACCTGAACACCACTGCACTGCCCTAAACCCTGAAACACAACCCCCCTGCACGACCCCTACACTGCCCGAACACCACTGCACTGCCCTAAACCCTGAAACACCACCCCCAGCACGACCCCCTACACTGCCCGAACACCACTGCACTGCCCTAAACCCTGAAACACTACCCCTGCACGACCCCCTACACTACCCAAACCCCACTGCACTACCCTAAACCCTAAAACACTACCCCCAGCACGACCCCCTACAGTACCCAAACACCAGTGCACTACCCTAAACCCTACAACACTACCCCCCGCATGATCCCCCTAACTACCCAAACACCACTGCACTACCCTAAACTATAAAACCCTACCCCCGCACAACCCCCTACACTACCCAAAGACCACTGCAGTACCCTAAACATAAAACACGACCCCCTACACTACACAAACACTGCTGCACTACCCTAAAACACTACCCTCAGCACGAACCCCTACACTACACAAACACCACTGCACTACACTAAACCCTAAAACACTACCCCAGCACGACCCCCCACACTACCCAAACACCATTGCACTACCATAAACCCTAAACACTACCCCCAGCAGTACCCCCTACACTACCCAAACACCACTGCACTACCATAAACCCTAAACAACTACCTCGAGCACGACCCCCTACACTACCTGAACACCACTGCACTGCCCTAAACCACCACCCTAGCACGACCCCCTACACTGCCCAAACACCACTGCACTGCCCTAAACCCTAAAACACCACCCCAGCAAGACCCCATACACTGCCTGAACACCACTGCACTGCCCTACACCCTGAAACACCACTCCCAGCATGAACCTCTACACTGCCTGAACACCACTGCCCTAAACCCTGAAACACCACCCCAGCACGACCCCCTACACTGCCCGAACAAAACTGCACCGCCCTAAACCCTGAAACACCACCCCCAGCATGACCCCCTACACTGCCCGAACACCACTGCACTGCCCTAAACCCTGAAACACCACCCCCAGCATGACCCCCCACCACTGCCCGAACACCACTGCTCTAAAGCCTCAAACACCACCCCCTGCAAGACCCCGTACACTGCTCGAACATCACTGCCCTGCCCTACACCCTGAAACACCACTCCCTGCATGACCCCCTACACTGCCCGAACACCACTGCACTGCCCTATACCCTGAAACACTACCCCCAGCACAACCCCCTACACTGCCCGAACACCACTGCTCTACCCTAAACCCTAAAACACTCCCCCCAACACGACTCCCTACACTACCCAAACACCTTTTGAATATAATCCTCAAGCCGTACCTCACCCAGAGGAGGGTGTCCACCTGACTAGACCAATAAATCTTGCAAAATAAATCGAGCACAATGGCCATCCCTCCTAACCTCCGAATCCAATAATCAAATAATTTTTAGTCGAAATTATATTGAAAATAATACTTTAAAAATACTTTTATTCATAAATTTAGACAAACACTTAAAGGAAAACTTATTTTATTTTTAATTTAAAAATATTTCATACTTTACAAATTACGCCGAAGTCGCGACCCCAGCGCGACTTTTCAAAATGGCTACCGGAATGCACATCGGCATCGTGTAGGGTGCGCGAAAAGTGCGCCACTTCTGTATAATATTTTTTTAAAAAAAATGAATATAGTTTTCCTAAGTAAAAATTATTCACATTTTTTTAAATATACATATATATATATATATATATAAAAAATTAAAAAAACATAGGATTGAGGTACATTAGACTTACAAATTTTCATTTCAAAAAGCTTTGAAATTCACTGGAAAAACCATAGGTTTCAGGCACGTTATAGTTAGAAATTAGCATTTAAAAAACCATAGAAATTAACTGAAAAAACCATAGGTTTCAGGAACGTAATAGTTAGTTGGACATTTTACTCGTACAAAACCATAGAAATTCCGGTGTTATAGTTAGTTCCGCTAACTATAACTCGTGCCCCTCAATGCACTGCTGATGACGTCATATTACATCATTCATGACACGGTCAGTGACATCACTGATGACATCTCAAATGACATCACTCATGACATCACTGATGACATCATCCACGGGAAAATTTGATGCACCTCCTCACATATAACCTTTGATACACCCACTCTAAAAAACAGACTACAATTTTTGAAAAAATAGACACATCAATACCAGTTACTAAATACGCACTGACTGATTCCTAGGCCTACACACACATCCAATCATTCACCCATACAGTCACTCATACATGCAGTCACTCATCAATACAACACTATCATATGCACTCATACACCTATACAGACACTCACACACTGCCACATATCCAGAGTTACTCACACACTTAGTCAGTCATGCAAAGAATCAATCATACTTCCATTTACTCATCTATACAGTTTTGCAGTTATACAGACACAACCTCACTCATTCATACATAATTACTCTCTTATAGAATCACTGATACAAATACACACTCATCCATGCAGCCACTCACAAAGTTACTGACTCTCACATATAGTTATTTATATACACCATCACTCACATATACTGCCTTTTACATATGTAGTTACTTGCACATGTACCACTGAGACATCCATTCACTCACCAAAACACCCATACACACACTCACCCACCCACCCATACAGCTGTTTCTACATGCACTCTTGAACCCATACATCCAGTGAATCAACCACTCACACATCTATGCACAGAGTCACACACCTTCCACCCACCCACACACACACTCAGGCAGCCATACAAATACTCAGGCAAGCAATCAATAACCCATATAGACACTCATGCAGCTACTCACCAACCCATGCAGCAGCTTACACAACAGCAGACAGACTGATACAGACTTTCACATGTTTGCAGCCAACTTTAGACGTGGCTTCAGCCAAGTCTCACAAAAAAACGAAAAAAAAAGAGAAGGGGGCAGGGTAGGAATACCCTGACTTCCCTAGGCCCCTTGGAGGGGGAGTCCCACACGCAAAAAAACATTTTTTAAACCAGGAGGAATTCATGCTGGATCCACGGCTCCTGCTGAAAATTTTTAAAAAAGAAGCTCAGTCACCCGCACTTCTCTACTGTTTAGCCCCTGGGGGGCCAAGGTCCCAGGACATATGAGATGTAAAAAGCGGGGGGCACACAGGGCCCCCCTCCTGGGGCTTTATTGTGCCCCAGGGACCACTATCACCCTGGAGCTTGTGCATGAATAAAACCGCTCGGACCACCGCTGGGCCAGAGGGACCACCACCTCCATGGGGTCACATACAAAAAAAGATTGGGGGGTTTGCATGGACCCCCCCAGTGACCCACCTCCCAGGGGCAAAAATACATATATTTAAGAGGGGGTTCGCACAGACCCAGGACCACCGCCTCCCTGGGGCTTCTATTTTTATTTTTTAAGGAGAGAGGGCCATAAAGTACCCCTTCTGGGCAGCTCGCACCACCTCCCCGGAGTAGGTGTGTGAAAGTGAAAGGAGAGGTGCCGCATGGCCCCCTCCTGGAGCCAATAATGGCCCTGGGGACCGCCACTGCCCAGGGACAGCATCTGCTGAAACCGGGGTGCCCACCCCAGTACACAGCTGTTTACTCCGACTTGGCGGGAGCTTTGACAGCCCATGCCAATCACTGCAAACACTCTACTTCCAGCACGTGCAAGTGGAGAAAGCTTTCGTCTGTTTTCCTGCCCGCGAAAACAGACAAAACTATTGCTCTCACAGACAGGGAGCTGCATGTTTAGCACCTTCCTGTCTGAGAGAAATGCCGTCTCCTAAAGGAGGGGCAGAGCTTTCAGGGAGCGCGGAGGCCTTAAGGTATGGGAAGAAATAGGTGAAAAAAGCAAAATAAAGGTCTGAAACGACAGAAAGAAGCAGAATAAAGGTCGGAAACAAGCAGAAAGAGGCAGAATAAAGTCAGCAATGACAGGACATCCATTTGCAAAGTGGTTGAGAAAGGGGGCAGGGCCTCTGACAAGGTCTCAGCAGTCACGCTATGGGGACTTACTTGTAGCAACAATAGGGGCTCTTGTTCTCCAACGGCCCTCAGCAGCCAAGGGAACTTCATCCTCCAACCAGTAGTGCACCAGACGGCCCTTGTGAAGAGTGGTTGAGAAAGGGTGTGAGGTCTCCACCAAGGTCTCAGCAATCCTGCTTTGGGGGACTTACTTGTGGCAACAATAGGGGATCTTGGCCCCAAACAATCATCAACAGCCAAGGGGACTTCATTAGGGGTGACCGAGCAATACTCCGCTCACTCACAGAACTCTGCACAATTTGGGGAAGTTTTTCAGTAACACACAGAATTCCGTGGAGTTAAACTCTGAGAGCCCCCCTCAGGAACTCATGTACAGACTCAAAGACAACCTCAGACATGAACACCCACTCACAGACACAGTTAGACACTCATGCACCCACTTACACAATCACTCTCTCACCCACTCACAGTTTTACACAGACACTCATACACTCACTAAGAAAATCATGCATTCACTGGCGTGCTCAGTGTCAAATGTTAGTAGTTACAGTTAAGATATAAAATTTAAAAAAAACGTACAAATTCACTTAAAAACACAAAACAAAGGTTACAAAGACGTTATAATTAGGAAATAGAATTTTAAAAAACATAGAAATTCACTAAAAAACAAAGATTACAGGGATATTATAGTTAGGGAATAGATCTTAAAAAACCTTATGAATTCACTGAAAAAAATAAAGGTTACAGGGTCATTATAGTTAGGCTCAGATTTCACTTGTTGTCACAGTCAGAGCCACCACCTGCACTTCAGTCTAGCATAGTACAGCTTCAGTCTAGACCAGAGTCAGTCTAGACAGTCCAGCGCAGAGAACAGTGTCAGCAGCATGATGGTAATGCTGCAGAGAACAGTTGGTGTGAGGATAACACTACTCTTATATGATAACAATGCATCTGTGTACCTATGTTTCAAGAACTTGTGTGGCGCTGAACATAGTGACTGAGTCTACACAGCCATAGACTGTAATATCCCTGTCATAAGGAATAGTGTAGTGTACATAGCTACATGCTGTCAACATCATTATGTTTGCATCCTTATTCCAATGTATCGTGTGCTCTTTTTGCTCTTTTAGTTCCTCACAGGGAGTGGCCTCTTGCAAGAGTCATCACAAGTCTCGTCGCCATGATGTTTCTGCACTGCATATGAGCAGACACGCCTAAACCGCTGATGCGTATTATTTCGCATTTAGCCTGCAAGCAGATATTTCTGTGTGCGTCTTTTCGTCATACTGGAAACCTTCCTGTTCCAAAATGGTCCAGTTTTGAGAGCCAGTAACCGAGGGAGAAACAACGTCCCTCAGCCGCTACAGTCAATGTGCTTCCGAGTTCCCTGCCACGCTCTGTTTACAAGTGCCATCCAGGTAGGAGTATCATTTTGTTGGACACGCTGCTGCTCTTATGATATCGGCTATCATCCTGCACATATGATCAATGTGCTACTGCGCTCATAATGTCAGCTATCATCCTGCACATCTGATTACTGTGCTTTAACTAGGAGTCAAGTGAACACGTTTCGCGCACAGGACTGTCCCTTGGGAATTGTAATTGTATCCGACTTTGCTACTGCTCCAGTGAGACATTCAGTGACCTTGTTACTTCAAGTAAGACATTAGCTATCTTGTTTCTTTATCCCCCACAAATAATTGAGTTATGAAGAGCTGAGTATATATAACTCTTTCAAAGACTAGTGATCCATCCAAGTAAAGCAAAGAGTATTTCCAGAAACAGAAAAAATTTATAAGAATTATAGTATTCAGATCTTTCATGATGATGTTTTTATATATACAGGTAAATGCATTTCTTTTATTCTGCATCATTAACTAATTGTGCATGTGATCTGTTATGAAAGACTACAGCAGTTGTTAATCTTGTGGATCATCGTGTTCCAGATCACGCTCCCTGCAGTATCCTCCCTAATTACCCTTCCCTTCATCTAGCCACTCTGAACTTATGTCGAATAATTTGTTCAGAATCAGAGCGGTCGGAAGTTGGGCATACTTGTGGGGGGCTACTCCCGAGGAACATATGGATATTGAGACACATACAAAACCAGTGAAGTTCAGCAATTATAGTTACTTGAGCTAACTACAACTTACGCCCCGCCAATGCACTGCTTATGACGTCACATATTACATAACTCAAGATGACATGTTCATTGACATTACTGCTGACATCTCAAATATATATATATACTAATAATTAGGAAAACTGCACTCAACAACACTGAATTGTACCATACTCCACTCCACTGAACTCTACTCTATACCACTACACTCCACAGCACTCTGTCACTCTACAACACACTACCCAATGACACTCAGCTAAACCTACACAAAGGTTAAAGATAATTTAAAGTTAGAAATACCTTATGTATTCTTCCTATACAAACCAAAGTTAAAATAAACAAACATTAACAATTATAAAGTTATAAATATAACTTCAATTTATAATTTACACACCACCTTAAATGTACTATAAGTCATGCACCTCTGAGCACAGTCTTGTCACCTCACTCGCCACCTTACATTAAATATAACTCATGCTGATTCCATTCACTGTTTATACCCTTGCATGCTATATCACTTATAGCATGTGAAACAATACATAACTTCTCAAATTACATTATTTGTCACAACACAGTGCATGAGAGAATGACGAAGTTATAGCTAGTGTTGTCTGGTTAGCAAGCTGAAAAGAGTGTGTAATGAGCTGCACTACTTATAATAATCTGAAGGTGGTGTATAAATTGTAAGTGAAAGTTCTAACTATAACTTTAGAATTTTAAAAGTTTGTGTAGTTTAAACTTGGTTTGTATAGAAAATAAAACATTTCCTAACTATAACGAGTTTACATTTTTTATACAGGTCGCGTCACACACGACGCGCAACATAAAAGAAAGACTATGTGTTTATACCATCATCCAGACATAAACAGTGCTAAATTCAAAATGGACATGCACTAAATATTAAATCTCATATTGTACACGTTTAAGATTATGGCTAAACAAAAATATATCTAATCGATATAAGAAAACATGTTTCCATACAGTTTTTTTTAATGGCAATAGAAAAGAGATTACTGATGCGGAGTTCCCACAGTATTTATAATAGCTGATCCTATGCTATAAACTTGGTTCACAGTGCCTTTAAACCACATAAAGGAGTCAAACCATGACTCTGAGTCGCTGGTGTCATAATTAATGGTAGGTGCATGTTTGCTACAAATTCCCAGAGTAAAATGCCCCTATAACTGCTGTTTGCACTAAGGTCTTATGCTAAACCCCAAGGTTCCAAATAATACTGTCACGGTATAGTACCCGATTAATTCAAGGATCTACAAATTACGATCCAATGATGGAGGACATGTAATCCAACCAACAAGAGGTGTACCTTAGGGATAAATTACCCAGGTAAAATTAATAAGGAAAGAGCCGTTGTCGTATACAACAACCCGGATCTCTGTGCTCATAACTTCTAATCGTAGTGAAGGCACACCAAGGTTCGACGTGGTAAATCTGCAAAAGAACAAAGAAACAAACAACTTTACTGATGTATAAAAAGGGTTCATCATAATCCAAAAAGGCATAGGATTTAGCACCATTCACTTAGTATAAACATAAGACTTTACAGGTCAGGCTCCTAAGAGGTCTGCATAGGGAAAAAAAACTGTTTTCAAATTACATTCTGCCACCCTATAAGCTGATCAAAAACAGTGTACAATTGAATCCCAACAGTGGAGGGATACAAAAAGAAAATAAGGGGATGTGTAATAATTATTACATACATATAACACAAAAGATTAAAAGGTGATACTGAATACTCTAGTTCTTGAAAGGTATCGAGGAGACAATCAAATTATAGATGTACATACATCTCTTCATCATTATTCATTCCAATCGGAAAACCACTTCCAGCTTGTAGGATAAACCTAGATTCTGATCTGCGCAGGAATGGGATTCGATTACCCCCCCTCGGATTCTTGGGGATGGTATCAAGTGCGAAGTATTTAGCAGTAGTCCAATCACTGTTCTGTGCCTGGCTAAAGTGTCTAGAGGTGCTATAATTAAGATTTTTATTTGTGATAGCTCGCCAGTGCTCCAAAATCCTTTTCTTCCCAGGGAAGGTAGTGGATCCAAGTGATCACGTAAATTACAAAGTCGGTTCCACAGCTTATGTTCTTTTTAGTAATCCACTGCCTGTTGGTTCTCTGAAGTCTGACTTCCCTCACATTTTCACTGTTGCTACAGGCCTTGCACTTTCCACATTTGTGGAATCCCCCAGTTCTCTCCAACCAAGTGGGCTTATGATGTTCCATGTGGCTCCTGACTAACATATCCTTGATTTAATATATGTATATATATATTTTTTTCTTTGAAATATTTAAAAAAACAAAGATTACAGGGACGTTATAGTTACGCTGACATTTCACTCCAGAAACCAGAGAAATTCAGCAGTTATATTTAGCTGAGCTAACTATAACTCGCGTCCCCGCAATGCACTGCTTGTGATCTCACATATTACATCACTCATGACATGGTCAGTGGCATCACTCATGACATCACTGATTACATTCAAATAACATCACTCATGACATCCCTTATGTCATCATCCACAGTATCTTTGACGTACTCACTAACACCCCAGTATAACCATTATTACACCCACTCCAACCTCCACACTACCATTGTCAAAACCATTGACACACCCATACTAGTACTTACACAACCACTCAATGATTCATAGGTCTACACACATATCCACTCACTCACTCCTACAGCTACTCATGCACCCACTCACTCACTAATAAAGCCACTGGCATATCCTCTCATACACCCATAAACCCATTCACACGCTGTCAGACACTCATAGAGCTACTCCCACACTTACTTACTCAACACTTACTTACTGACAAGGTCTCAGCAGTCACGCTATGGGGACTTACTTGTAGCAACAATAGGGGCTCTTGTTCTCCAACGGCCCTCAGCAGCCAAGGGAACTTCATCCTCCAACCAGTAGTGCGCCAGACGGCCCTTGTGAAGAGTGGTTGAGAAAGGGTGTGAGGTCTCCACCAAGGTCTCAGCAATCCTGCTTTGGGGGACTTACTTGTGGCAACAATAGGGGCTCTTGGCCCCAAACAATCATCAACAGCCAAGGGGACTTCATTAGGGGTGACCGAGCAATACTCCGCTCACTCACAGAACTCTGCACAATTTGGGGAAGTTTTTCAGTAACACACAGAATTCCGTGGAGTTAAACTCTGAGAGCCCCCCTCAGGAACTCATGTACAGACTCAAAGACAACCTCAGACATGAACACCCACTCACAGACACAGTTAGACACTCATGCACCCACTTACACAATCACTCTCTCACCCACTCACAGTTTTACACAGACACTCATATACTCACTAAGAAAATCATGCATTCACTGGCGTGCTCAGTGTCAAATGTTAGTAGTTACAGTTAAGATATAAAATTTAAAAAAAACGTACAAATTCACTTAAAAACACAAAACAAAGGTTACAGAGACGTTATAATTAGGAAATAGACTTTTAAAAAACATAGAAATTCACTAAAAAACAAAGATTACAGGGATATTATAGTTAGGGAATAGATCTTAAAAAACCTTATGAATTCACTGAAAAAAATAAAGGTTACAGGGTCATTATAGTTAGGCTCAGATTTCACTTGTTGTCACAGTCAGTGCCACCACCTGCACTTCAGTCTAGCATAGTACAGCTTCAGTCTAGACCAGAGTCAGTCTAGACAGTCCAGCGCAGAGAACAGTGTCAGCAGCATGATGGTAATGCTGCAGAGAACAGTTGGTGTGAGGATAACACTACTCTTATATGATAACAATGCATCTGTGTACCTATGTTTCAAGAACTTGTGTGGCGCTGAACATAGTGACTGAGTCTACACAGCCATAGACTGTAATATCCCTGTCATAAGGAATAGTGTAGTGTACATAGCTACATGCTGTCAACATCATTATGTTTGCATCCTTATTCCAATGTATCGTGTGCTCTTTTTGCTCTTTTAGTTCCTCACAGGGAGTGGCCTCTTGCAAGAGTCATCACAAGTCTCGTCGCCATGATGTTTCTGCACTGCATATGAGCAGACACGCCTAAACCGCTGATGCGTATTATTTCGCATTTAGCCTGCAAGCAGATATTTCTGTGTGCGTCTTTTCGTCATACTGGAAACCTTCCTGTTCCAAAATGGTCCAGTTTTGAGAGCCAGTAACCGAGGGAGAAACAACGTCCCTCAGCCGCTACAGTCAATGTGCTTCCGAGTTCCCTGCCACGCTCTGTTTACAAGTGCCATCCAGGTAGGAGTATCATTTTGTTGGACACGCTGCTGCTCTTATGATATCGGCTATCATCCTGCACATATGATCAATGTGCTACTGCGCTCATAATGTCAGCTATCATCCTGCACATCTGATTACTGTGCTTTAACTAGGAGTCAAGTGAACACGTTTCGCGCACAGGACTGTCCCTTGGGAATTGTAATTGTATCCGACTTTGCTACTGCTCCAGTGAGACATTCAGTGACCTGGTTACTTCAAGTAAGACATTAGCTATCTTGTTTCTTTATCCCCCACAAATAATTGAGTTATGAAGAGCTGAGTATATATAACTCTTTCAAAGACTAGTGATCCATCCAAGTAAAGCAAAGAGTATTTCCAGAAACAGAAAAAATTTATAAGAATTATAGTATTCAGATCTTTCATGATGATGTTTTTATATATACAGGTAAATGCATTTCTTTTATTCTGCATCATTAACTAATTGTGCATGTGATCTGTTATGAAAGACTACAGCAGTTGTTAATCTTGTGGATCATCGTGTTCCAGATCACGCTCCCTGCAGTATCCTCCCTAATTACCCTTCCCTTCATCTAGCCACTCTGAACTTATGTCGAATAATTTGTTCAGAATCAGAGCGGTCGGAAGTTGGGCATACTTGTGGGGGGCTACTCCCGAGGAACATATGGATATTGAGACACATACAAAACCAGTGAAGTTCAGCAATTATAGTTACTTGAGCTAACTACAACTTACGCCCCACCAATGCACTGCTTATGACGTCACATATTACATAACTCAAGATGACATGTTCATTGACATTACTGCTGACATCTCAAATATATATATATACTAATAATTAGGAAAACTGCACTCAACAACACTGAATTGTACCATACTCCACTCCACTGAACTCTACTCTATACCACTACACTCCACAGCACTCTGTCACTCTACAACACACTACCCAATGACACTCAGCTAAACCTACACAAAGGTTAAAGATAATTTAAAGTTAGAAATACCTTATGTATTCTTCCTATACAAACCAAAGTTAAAATAAACAAACATTAACAATTATAAAGTTATAAATATAACTTCAATTTATAATTTACACACCACCTTAAATTTACTATAAGTCATGCACCTCTGAGCACAGTCTTGTCACCTCACTCGCCACCTTACATTAAATATAACTCATGCTGATTCCATTCACTGTTTATACCCTTGCATGCTATATCACTTATAGCATGTGAAACAATACATAACTTCTCAAATTACATTATTTGTCACAACACAGTGCATGAGAGAATGACGAAGTTATAGCTAGTGTTGTCTGGTTAGCAAGCTGAAAAGAGTGTGTAATGAGCTGCACTACTTATAATAATCTGAAGGTGGTGTATAAATTGTAAGTGAAAGTTCTAACTATAACTTTAGAATTTTGAAAGTTTGTGTAGTTTAAACTTGGTTTGTATAGAAAATAAAACATTTCCTAACTATAACGAGTTTACATTTTTTATACAGGTCGCGTCACACACGACGCGCAACATAAAAGAAAGACTATGTGTTTATACCATCATCCAGACATAAACAGTGCTAAATTCAAAATGGACATGCACTAAATATTAAATCTCATATTGTACACGTTTAAGATTATGGCTAAACAAAAATATATCTAATCGATATAAGAAAACATGTTTCCATACAGTTTTTTTTAATGGCAATAGAAAAGAGATTACTGATGCGGCGTTCCCACAGTATTTATAATAGCTGATCCTATGCTATAAACTTGGTTCACAGTGCCTTTAAACCACATAAAGGAGTCAAACCATGACTCTGAGTCGCTGGTGTCATAATTAATGGTAGGTGCATGTTTGCTACAATTTCCCAGAGTAAAATGCCCCTATAACTGCTGTTTGCACTAAGGTCTTATGCTAAACCCCAAGGTTCCAAATAATACTGTCACGGTATAGTACCCGATTAATTCAAGGATCTACAAATTACGATCCAATGATGGAGGACATGTAATCCAACCAACAAGAGGTGTACCTTAGGGATAAATTACCCAGGTAAAATTAATAAGGAAAGAGCCGTTGTCGTATACAACAACCCGGATCTCTGTGCTCATAACTTCTAATCGTAGTGAAGGCACACCAAGGTTCGACGTGGTAAATCTGCAAAAGAACAAAGAAACAAACAACTTTACTGATGTATAAAAAGGGTTCATCATAATCCAAAAAGGCATAGGATTTAGCACCATTCACTTAGTATAAACATAAGACTTTACAGGTCAGGCTCCTAAGAGGTCTGCATAGGGAAAAAAAACTGTTTTCAAATTACATTCTGCCACCCTATAAGCTGATCAAAAACAGTGTACAATTGAATCCCAACAGTGGAGGGATACAAAAAGAAAATAAGGGGATGTGTAATAATTATTACATACATATAACACAAAAGATTAAAAGGTGATACTGAATACTCTAGTTCTTGAAAGGTGTCGAGGAGACAATCAAATTATAGATGTACATACATCTCTTCATCATTATTCATTCCAATCGGAAAACCACTTCCAGCTTGTAGGATAAACCTAGATTCTGATCTGCGCAGGAATGGGATTCGATTACCCCCCCTCGGATTCTTGGGGATGGTATCAAGTGTGAAGTATTTAGCAGTAGTCCAATCACTGTTCTGTGCCTGGCTAAAGTGTCTAGAGGTGCTATAATTAAGATTTTTATTTGTGATAGCTCGCCAGTGCTCCAAAATCCTTTTCTTCCCAGGGAAGGTAGTGGATCCAAGTGATCACGTAAATTACAAAGTCGGTTCCACAGCTTATGTTCTTTTTAGTAATCCACTGCCTGTTGGTTCTCTGAAGTCTGACTTCCCTCACATTTTCACTGTTGCTACAGGCCTTGCACTTTCCACATTTGTGGAATCCCCCAGTTCTCTCCAACCAAGTGGGCTTATGATGTTCCATGTGGCTCCTGACTAACATATCCTTGATTTAATATATGTATATATATATTTTTTTCTTTGAAATATTTAAAAAAACAAAGATTACAGGGACGTTATAGTTACGCTGACATTTCACTCCAGAAACCAGAGAAATTCAGCAGTTATATTTAGCTGAGCTAACTATAACTCGCGTCCCCGCAATGCACTGCTTGTGATCTCACATATTACATCACTCATGACATGGTCAGTGGCATCACTCATGACATCACTGATTACATTCAAATAACATCACTCATGACATCCCTTATGTCATCATCCACAGTATCTTTGACGTACTCACTAACACCCCAGTATAACCATTATTACACCCACTCCAACCTCCACACTACCATTGTCAAAACCATTGACACACCCATACTAGTACTTACACAACCACTCAATGATTCATAGGTCTACACACATATCCACTCACTCACTCCTACAGCTACTCATGCACCCACTCACTCACTAATAAAGCCACTGGCATATCCTCTCATACACCCATAAACCCATTCACACGCTGTCAGACACTCATAGAGCTACTCCCACACTTACTTACTCAACCATACAATCACACAGCCACTTACTCACCCATACAGATTCACACACACACTCACTTACTCATATAGATACTAACACATACTAATTCACCTATAAAGTCACTGACACAAGCACACACTCACCCATACAGCCACTATCACAATTCATCACTCACATATACAGTCACTCATATACTCCAACACTCACCTATACTACCTTTCACATATGCAGCTACTCACTCATATACCACTGACACATCCATTCACTCACCGACACAGCCATACACACACTCAGTCACCTCTACAGTACCTTGCTTATGCACTCACTAACCCATACAGCCACTGACTCACCTACTCACTCATCCATGCAGGCAGTTACACACCCTCTCACACAGACTGCCAGACACACATACAGGTACTCAGACAACCAATCAATCACCCATACAGCCACTCATGTACCCACTCACCAACCCATTCAGCCCGTTAGACACCAACTGACATACTGATACAGACATTCTCACAACCTAGTCACTCACCCATACATTCACTGAGACACCTAATCACTCACTTATTCAGTTAGTCATGCACCCACTGACTCATCCATACAGGCGCTCATACAACCACTGATTCATCAATACACCTTTGTATATATATTTAACACTCAAACTTTTTAGAAACACTCACAGTCACTGGATGATGACAGTTGAGATGTCATGAGTGATGTCACTGAACATGTCCTGAGTGATGTAATGTGTACAGTCATAAGCACTGCATTGCAGAGATGTGAGTTATAGTTAGCTCAGCTAACTCTAACTGTTGAATTTCTCTGGTTTTGTACAAGTGAAATGTCAGCCTAACTATAACATGCCAGTCACCTTTGGTTTTTTTCATTGTATTTCTGAAGATTTTTAATTCTATTTCCTAACTAAAATGTCCCTGTAACCTTTGTTTTTTTCAGTGAATTTGTCAGGTTTATTAAATGCTAATTCCTAATTATAATGTCCCTGTAACCTTTCGTCTTCTTTCAGTTGATTTCTAACTTTTCTTAAATTCTATTTCATAATTTCAACGTCCCTGTATCTTTTTTCTATAATTACATATTGAACATTACATCTGCATGGTGCACCACTTATTGTTCTATTTGTCATCTATTTATTTAAAAAGCACATTAATCATCTTATTTGAAGACATTTTTGATTTTCACGATGACGTACGGATTGCTGAGGACACACAGTGAATATTGCATGTTTTTCACAAAGAGTAAAACGCACATATAGACATATTTTACATAACGTTTGAGTCTACCCATTTAGTAAGATATTAATTTAACTTTCCCCTTTGCATTTTCCTTCTTTACAGCAACCCCAAAGGTTGTGATGATGTCAGTAATCATGAATACAAATGCCAAAGTGTTAAACAGATATATAGACATATTTTACACAAAGTTTGAGTCTAGCTGTTGATTAACATATTGGTTAAATTTCATTTTAACAACATATTTAACAAAAACAACAGTTTAAAAAAATAACTTTCAATATTGGAACTCATGAATAAAACATAACTACCAAACAAAAACAATTAATTGCTTTGCGCAGTTTCCTTTATGAAAGGAAGTACACACCCATTTCTCCCTTCTTGAACTTTCCAGGCACTGGTTAGTTTCTTGGAGGAACTGTCCCAAAATGATTTTAAAAATGGTGCTGGTTGTTAACTTTTTTTGGCTATTTCTATCTCCAGCCCTGGCTCCTCACAATGAAGTTCCAGCTGAAGTGCAGGGAAGATGCAGCGAAATGTCACCAGAACTAAAGCGTTTTGCTACCTTCTGAATAAACGATAGCAGCATCGTAACAGCTGGGAAGTAGTCTGTGGATCTGATTTTTCACAATGGTGAAAACCACAGTTATTAATTTTTATTCTTCTTTCATTGCAGCGGTTTAAGCACTGTGAAAAAATTTAAACAAAGAAAAATGTATTTCATTTTGAACATTAGGCAACCAAAACTAAGCCTGGGCGAAGCTGGTGGAGTGGCACTACGCGAAGGTTCACAGAGTTGGGGTCCAGCTCCGTGGAAACTCCGCTCCGCCGCCCGCCTCCACCACCCCTAGAAGAATTACATTAAATATACTTTAAAGTTTAAAAAAAGAAACACTTACCTTACCTGCGGAGTCCCCAGGCTGTCGTCCTCCTCTTCCTTGTTTTCCTCGATAATCTGCACATGCGCGCGCGCGCGCATGCGCATTTCTCTCAAGGAATGTGCATGCGCAAGCTCGCACATGCGCAGTTCATCGTGAAACCAAGGAAGAGGAGGACGGCAGCCCGGGGACGCCGCAGTTAAGATAAGTGTGTCTTTTTTTGAACCTTTAGAGTATATTTAATGTAATTCTCCTGGGGGGGTCGGAGGCGGGGGCTGGGCAACTCCGCTCCACCACGGAGTGCGCCGAGTTGTGCCTACTCCGCGTTCTCCGCGGAACGCGGAGTAGGCACAACTCCGAACACTCCGCGGGCGGAGCAGAGCTCTCCGCCCACTGTTAACCAAAACAAGATACAGTGGTGAAGTGGGGACGTCACTTCTTAGATGCAACGTAAGGCTGCTGGTATTATAGTACCTTTGTTTAGTTTTTATCTGTAGTAGCATAATGTAGTCCTGTAATGTTTTATAAATTCATTTCCTTCAGTTAAAAACAGTCTTTCATTTCTAACAACATGCTGTAGACAATACCCCTAATAGGCCGATCCTAAGAACTTCTGTTCGAGAAATAGCAGATATAAGTTTGTTAGCCTTTTACATAGTCTTGATTTGAATGACATATCTATGTCATTGAACTCTGCCCATCCTGTTGGACATCTTTAATATATTGTGCAGTGTGTAGAGGTTATATTAACTCGTTCATGAAGTTTGTTTGCTAGTTGTGAAACTTCTTTTTGAAATGGAAATTCGTCCAGCTACAAAGTTTATAATTTCGGTTTCTAATTTACTACCATCCACTCTGCATCATTATAGCATGAGTACGACATATTTACCATACGTTTGTAATGAAAATGTACACCTAAGTTCTGATCTGCAGTTTGGACGGGTCATATCTTGATGGGTGTTTTTGTTTACATGTTCAAAGGCCAGAGCTTTACAATATGGTAACATCAAATAGAGGAATCATTCCGAATTAATTTCAGTGCTACAGGTGAATTCACAATGTTCACAATTATTGTTCCATTTATAACTTAAACCAAATAATTAATTGATATTCACATCCTCTTCTTCCAATAGTCCTAGCGTTACCATTAAAACGTCTTGAAAATCCCGCTGAACATTTTGAAAAAAACACTACTAATCCAGTACATTACTCTACCTTTTAGACCTTTCTGCAGCTCTGTTGGTGTTAACTTGCCTGTTGTTGGCTCCATAGAGACTATAGCCCAAAAAGCATTTATACTTTGGATAAGAATCGACTTAAACATTTAAAACCTTGAAATGCTTCTGGAATAGAAACCAGTATTGACTTGTTATGCACAGCTCTAGCTGGCACTTTATTATCCTCTAATTTATTTTAACATTACTTACATATAACTTACTGTGTGGACGAGAAAAAGCGTTCCTCTACAAATACGTAGTACAGCAAACTTTTGCCAGGGATCATTATTTTCTTTTTCACTTTTTACATACAACTCAACAGTCTTTGTTTCAATCTTGCAGTGAGTGTGTCGACCACTTATACAAACATACTCTAGTTTTTCAGAGCACCCTGTGTTAAATTTTATTATCTCTTCTTTAAAGCTATTAACTATAAAACCTGTGTCCTGTTCTGCAACTCCTCCTGTAAAGAGCTCTTCATTTTCTATAGAGACCTGTTCTGGATTAGGGGTGGGCGAAAGTTGCCAAATCCACTTTCGCAAATTATCGCGAAAATGTTAAAAATTATCGCAAACACGCGGAAATATCGCAAAGATGCGGCAGTTTTTTTCCCGCATGTTCGCGAGATTTTCTGCATGGTTGCGGCTCGCCAACTTACCCATGTGGATGCTCGCGGGCACGGCCATCTTGTTTTCAGTTGTCTCACGGTGCATGATCGCGAGAAGAAAAACTTGATCGCGCGCTGCATGATGTCACTGCGGGCGCGAACTGTCGCGAGACAGCGCAAATGGCTAAAAACAATACAACATCTCATGGAGAACGCGACCGGATCATGAAAACTTGTCGGCGAACGCAGGGATTCAGGTAAGGCGATCGCGCGCGCGCGAGAATGTATTATTTTACAACGCGAGCAAGAAACAAATTATCGCCAAGCTGCGGAATGCGGAAACGCGAAAATGCCAAATTATCGCAATTTCCGCGAACGGAACGAAATTTTCGCCCAGCCCTATTCTGGATAAAAGAAATTCAACTGCACATCATCACAAACCTTGTCTACCTCGTCCACAATACCGGAGAAAAGTGCTCTATTAATTTCTTTTTCTTTTAAACATAAAACAGGAATTTTCACTTAGTACAACCTCCTAACTAAACTGCGCATTGTTGAGAGGAGTACCGCTTACATTCTGAAATGATGAAAGGTGCTTTGACACACTATTCTTGATAAACAAGGGACTGAGTGTCTCTCCAAATGTTTATGCTTTCTAACCATGCAAGAATCCAGTACGTGTAAGCACTTATTTTGTGATTTAAACTTCACCTTAGAAAGATGTGTAGCAGTGTTCTTAGTATATCAATGGTTTACTGTGCAAAGAGTGTGTGTCAGGTTCAATATACATTTCACCAGATGGTTCTAAAATAAATGCATGTGTTTATGGTTGAATGCATGAGTACTTCCTGGATGATTGAATGAGTGCATAGGTAGTGCCTAGGTGATTCCCTGAGGATACAGGTAGTGCCTGTATGATTCTCTAAGTATGTGAGAACTCCATGGGTCCTTCCATATCTGCATAGATACTGCCTGCATAGTTGCATGAGTATATCACTACTATCTAGGTGTTTAGATTAGTGCATGAGTAGTGCCTGAATGATTGCAAGAGTGCATCACTAATGCCTCAATAATTCAATAAATGCATAGATAGTGGTTGAATGATTAAATTAGTGCAACTCTAGTGCCTGGATGATTGCAGGAGTGCATGCACAGTATATAGGTGATCTATAGAGTGCATGGATAGGACATATGTGATTGATTAAGTGCATACATAGCACCTGGCAGATTGAATGAGGCTTTGAGAAGTGTTTCAGTGTTTGCTGCCAATGTGTTTTTTGTTCAGGAACAGGTAGTGCCTAGGTGTTTAAATAAGTACATGGGTAGTGCCTGGATAATTGAATTAGTGCCTGGCTGATTGGATGAGTGCATTACTAGTGTCTGAATGATTGCATTAGTCCACTGTTAATGTTTGAGCTATTGCATGAAAACAAGTGTACTACTGTGGTGATTGTTTTAGTGCAACAGTATTGCCTCAGTAATTGAATGAGTGCATAAGTACTGGATGGGTGATAGGTTCACTGCAATGGAACTGCCTGCGTAATTGGATCCGAGCATTGGTTGTTCCTCAGTATTTCGATGAGTGCATAGGCTGTAAGCGGGTGTTTGGATGAGTGCATGGGCTGTGCTTGGGTGTTTGAATGACTGCATAGGTACAGCCTTGGTGATTGATTAAGTGAATGGTTAGTGCCTGGGGATTGGATGAATGCATAGGTGCTGTCTGCATAGTTCAATGACTACATAATTAGTGCCTGCGTGATTTCAAGAGTGCATATGAAGTGCCTGGGTAATTAAATAAGTGCGTAGACAGTGATTCAATGAATGCCTTAGTAGTGACTGACTGAGATGCTAGAATTAGCAGTGGCACAAATGTGCAGTAAAAACCTTTGGGAAAACCGTAAATAGGCTCTCTTTGCGAAATGCCCCCATAAACCCTCTATTGATCTGTAATATTACAGGCCAGGATTGGGTCAAGCATTTTTCCTGTATTTACTGTTTTGGAAGGGACGTTGAACAACAGGCTTAATTAAAAAAGCTTTTTATCTCTTCCTCTGAGCCTATTCTATTACAGTTTACCCCTGGTGAAGTTGAAGATGCTATACGAGCATGTGCAACGGGTCCTGACGGGATCCCTATGGACCTGTTTAAATGCAATCCTGAACTCTGGGGCCACTTACAAATCTTTTTTATAACTCCTTAAGTAGTATTATCCCCGAATCATTGTCCTTATTCACAATAGTGCCTATTTTTAAAAAAGGTGAAGGGGATCACCAAAATGCTATAGATCAATCTCACTGATGGGTAATTCTGTAAAGGTACTGGGAAGAGTTATTTTTAACCGGTTGCAGACTTGGACCGTAGATAAGAATATTTTAACTAACTGCCAATATGGATTTCTTGTAGGGTTGGGCACAGTAGATCAGTGCCTGAATTTACATCTGATAGTAAGCAAATATACTATTGCCAGGCACTGTCCACTGTACCTGTCCTTCATGGATCTTTCCACCGCCTTTGATTGTGTAAATAGAACTAAACTTTGGATGACGCTAATTAAGTTAGGGGTGGATATTGCACTGGTAAATTTCTTACATGGCCTTCATGAAAATTTAACCACAAAGGTAGGGTATGGCCACCCAGGTAAACGTTCCCCTTGTCTAGTGGAGTGCGCCAGGGGTGCGTACTGGAACTGCTACTTTTTATTCGATATATTAATGACTTGAGTGCATCCTTATTAGGCTCTACCAATGATATGACCATAATTCCCAATCTAACCTTGTTATATGCAGACGACTCTGTATTGCTGGCTAGAACCCTCACAAGCCCTCTGCAATTTGGTGGATTCTTTTGTCCTTTTCATTAAAAATCTAGGCCTGAAAACCAATTATGCAAAGTCAAATATTATAGCGACCGGCCGGGCAAGAAAGTTTTGCCCGTATTAAATCTGGGTGACAAGCAGCTAAGCGCAGACAATAATTTTTGCTATTTAGGGCTGGCCTTTGCTATAAGCAGCTCCTGGCAGCTGCACGTAAATACCACATGCAGGAAACATGGGAAGGAAGTGAGTTTACTATGGAGTACAGTTGTGATGATAAGTCGGAACAGTCTTTACTGCATTTTATGTTTTTCTGAGGATTTTATAGAAAATTATTTCAATTATGTCTCACACCCCCTACTGATTAGGTCTGCTCTCCGACAATGTAGAACGGCACTCATTTATCTTCAGTTGCTAAATAGTCCATAAATCTGTCTTGAGGTCTGTTGTTTTCTTAAAATAGCCACCCGAAGCAGAAAATCCATGGAGATTATATGAAATCAATTAAGCTGTTTTTAAGATCGTGACTTTGTAGTATATAAAATTGCATGTTGCTAATTCAATTTTGAATGTATGTTTTTAATGAATTTTTCACTTTTTATCTCTGTACTTTTATGATCTTTTTTTAAGATTGAATAAAGGAGTTTTGATTGATTGATTGACTGACTGACTGGATGAGTGCCTGATTAGTGTCTGTCTTACTGTGAAAGTACATCAATTGTTGTTAGACACATAACAGTTGTGACAATATCTCTGACTCTTTGTTTAAGTCCTCCTGTCAGCATGAAACTACCTGGTTTTGTGTATATTTCCTTTTCTACTGAGCTATGTGTGAGTAAAGTCTAGATATAACACTTGATATATAATTAGATACATGACTCTCTAAGAGCATACATTGCTCTGTTACTCAGTGTGCACATGCATCAGTAAGTTTCTAAAACTGAAAACAACAATTCTCACTTTTTCAAAGCACAAAAACGTTTCTTAATGGCATACCTACATTATTTCTCAAATATTTATTATGTCTTTAAAACATATATTCACCATTTCTCAAACAAAAGTTACACACTAATTGAAGTTAGCAAAAGAACTCTCAAGCGACATTCTGCACTATTAACCTTCTCAATTTTAAATAGAGCATGTTTAAACAAATGCACCATCCGCACCATATACAAGAAATTTTCAACAGCCTTAAACAATATAGATCACCATGTAAACATATATGTGATTTCATAATAGCTATACACCCTCAGGCCATCTTTAGAAAAAATATAGTTCTCTACATCTTTAAGTAAACTCAAGAGTCTCATTGTCCATATAACTATCTGCAACCAGAAAAACCATATCACATCATCTAAACATATGCAAACTAGTCATATAAGTTAAAAACTACATTGACAAACACTTAGTAATACATACCTAACAATTATTGCTACTTTATAATTCATATACAGACACAGCAAATTTTCTTAGGTTTTATTCATGACTACACTACTCCCATATAATAATGTGACTAAAAGTACTAAAGTTCTAAGAATGTAAATAACATAGATCAGTCTGTTATGCACATGATGCTAAGACATTTAAAACATTGTCATTTTTAAAGGCATTGCTCATGGTAACTTTCAACAGTACTAACATCTTAAGCACATGCCCTCTGCCAGATACAGTTCATGTGATACCCTTTTTAATCAAACTCCCATAAACATCTTCATTTTTAATGTGCATTTTTTTAAATAATTAACAAATTATATACATACCAGTGAATTGAGTTTGTCGATTATATTGTTGTTTTAGTTCTATCTGGATAGTTTTCAGACCTTTAACATTTTTAAAACTAAGCACAATGGTACACATCTCTTGTGAAAAGCAACTATGAAATGGCAATCTCTTAAACTTTCCACTCTATGATCAATGAGAAAGGCAGCAAAGGAAATCATGTCTTTCATTTTAGACAATTTATCTCCACGTGTGAATGGTTAGCATCTGTTAACCCTTTCCCTCTCTTTCAAAATGCGTGTGTTCGCAAAGTTTTTGCCATGATCTCGGGGAAATCGCAAAAAAACCAGGATATTTAGCTTTATTTTTTGTTTGTTTAATTACTGCACAGCAGCTTATTCCATACTCCTGAGTTGGAAAATAAAGTATATTATTACTTAAATGGTGTCATAACTCCTCAACTTAAAAAAAAAAAAATCTGTCTCTTTAACAGCCTTCCCCAATACACTCTTAGTTCAGTATACCTAGCAACCCAGTGGAACCAGTAGATCACAAGTTCACAACACATTCTAGAAGGAACATGCAATTTCAAAAAGAGATACAGCAGATGTGGTTTACTCCACAGATTCAAAAGCATATCCATGTCTTTATTACATTTCTTTTTTTGAACAACAGCCAATAATAGAACGTCTTGCCAATGCATCCAACACACTACCTAATTTTATTCACTTACCACTTACATGCTGACAGCATCCAATAAAATATATCTTATTTGTTTTTTTTAAAAACACCTCAATTTTAACTACTTTTCATTTGGAAAACTACCTCCTTAAGCTCCAGTCTTCTCCTGACTTCTATTGCTCCTTCACTTCAAAATGCTTAGAGTGTGGATTGTGGGCCACAACTATGCCTATGCGCAAATTCCACCATCTACCACCTAGGTGGTGGTAGATGGTGGAGTCTGCACATTTTCAAATTCAAATTCTCCTGGTGTGCGGTGATTCATTCTGGAGGCTGTTGGTTATAATTTATACATGAGGGCCAGTCCACCCTCGACACTGGCACCCACTGTAAAATAGAGTGCACTACCTGGTAATATATATATATATATATATATATATATATATATATATATATATATAGATATAACCACTCTTCGCTCACAAGTTTCTCCTGGAAAAAGAACGAACGTAGACCTCATTAGATGAATTAGATTATTTTATTCCTCCTCGCCTGCCATTACGCGTTTCAGCCGTCAAAGCGGCCTTGATCACATGACACTGCTCAGGTTTTTTTGCCCGTTATTTAAAGTGCTAGTGCAGAAAAAAACACACAATGTTGGATTCATGGACATAGAAGACAGAGATAATTTGTACCATACTAATATCGATGGAGTTTACATTTGAAGTATTGAACATTTAAAAGAAGCATGATAAATAATGGTATAATACCCAACATTTACAAATCATGTGGCATATTTGATTGAAGTTGACCACAGTTCAAAACATTAGAAATAATGGTAAATAATCGTATAATACATAAGAGATTAAAACCCTGCCTAATCAATCGGACCATGAGCGCAACCATGAATGAGAGTATGTGTTTTATAAAAAAATATATATGTGAATGTGCTTGCCCTATACCTGCATATAATACCTAATAAATGCATCCATGGATAATATTATACTATAAAAATACCTGTATAAGATGTCACCAGGAAAAAGATTCATTCTGAATTATTTTCTGTTGTGATTTATTTACCAATAGCGTATATATATGTGATCATTGTCAGTTATTGGTTGGGTGCCTGGTAGACTTTATATGAGAATATCTCAATTTCTCTATCAATTAGGCTAATAAAAACCCAATCACTTCTTATACTATTATACTATTATACTTATATATGTATATGTGTGTGTATATATATATATACATATATATATATAAATATATATATAGAGAGAGAGATATAGATATATATAGATAGATTGATCCCAATATTGTCTACATGTTAAATCAGTCAGTTTATCTTTTCTCAACAACTCACGTCCCATGAGGAGTATGTTATATTAGTTTTTTGTGATATTATAATTATATATTTATTTATATATTATATATTTATTGACCAAAATTCTTTTATATGCTAATTGTATTTAAAATCAGCCATTTATTTATTATCCAAATGGGGATTTTTTCATGCCGTGACGTTGAACAAAATGAGTTGATATCATTTACTGTTGATCTACTGTTTTGACATGTATTTTAAAGTGATTGTGAAAGTATTTCCTTGAGAAGTGGAATAGTATATCTTCTAGTTCCATAGCCATTTTCCCATCACGTGATAACCTGTAGCACGATAAATGGTCTGTTTGCACTATCAGCGCTGTCATGTGATCAAGATCCGTCAGGGATGAGTAATGGCCGATATTGAAATACAACTTTAAAGCACATCAATCTGGGTCCGTGTCTGCTTTTCTCACAAACTGTTCATTGAAAGGTAAAAGCAGCATATGCTGATATTTTAGACTAGCGAGGCTTCGGCCATTTCTACACTGACCCCCAAGCACCCTGGGCGACCTGCAAACAAAGCCTCACTTTCGTGTCTTCGACCGGAAGAAGTTTATCGTTATCCGGAAGGAATCGCAGAGGGCTAGCCCCCCCGCAGCCAAAGACTGTGCCGCCTGGATCGTCTGTTGCACTCGTGGCATCGGAGGACTCCCGAGAGGCAGATACGACGTGACAGGTAGGACTTAAGGCATTGCGGGCTGTTTGGAGTGCGTTTTGGCGTACGGACCAAGAAGGTGACTTCACTTGTCTAACAACCCGGGAAACGCCAAATATTTAAATCATTCAAATTCAACATGTCGGCCGACACGCTGAAAGACCGTGAGGCGGCAGCCTCTGAAATGTTTGCCAATGTGCCCCCATCTAATATTCTGCATAAACAACAAGGGGCTAATGTAACAAACATCAATGACGACCTCAAAAGCAAAATGAAAGCATTATAGAAATTAATGCGCGTGAGCAGGGGAAGTGGTGGGAACATAAATCGTTACAACGATACTTGGATGTGGGGAGAATTCCTAAAGGATTGCGAATACTCACAGCACCTAGTTACGAACAACCAAATCCAGAAATGATGCAAGAATGGGCACAATGTAATTTGGACTCTTCTAGACGCCTAGTTGAGATTCTGGTCAAATATGCAGAGATTGATAGAGCGGCGCTCCAACTCCGTATAGAGAAACTAACGGAGGAAATAACAGCCATGAACCTCACTGAGGAAACTGCCAAACTTAAATCAGAAATGACTAACAGATTACGCAAAGAGGAAGGTAAAGTCAAAGAACGAAAGGCATTTAAATTCCACCGGGACCGCGTGGATTATGAAACTGGCCGAATATTTACATTCTCGCGCAAATATGATGCAATGAAAACCACCAAATATGCAGCCTCCAATGCTCAATCCGGCCCTTCCCTCACAAAACAAAGAACTGTCGACACTTCGAATTCAGATCTTAGTTCAGCAATTGAAAGTGAGGTAGAGGGAGATTCCACAAGAATATACATGAACCAAACACGAGCTGCACCCTCCCCCGCTTAAGAGTTGAATTTTTTAGCGGAGGAGCGGAGAGCCACTTTCCGACCACGGCCCCAAAGAAACCCCGCAGGCAGAGGAGAAACTATCAGCCGGGGCAGCGGAGGAGGGCCAGAAAACGCAACAACCTCACGCAACAACAGCAAGAAACGCGGGAGGGGATGGTGGAATCAGCGATAAACACATTGGAGGAATCTAGGAGAACTGTAATCAATCTGAAGCAATCCTCAACAAAGCAGAAATTCAAATTCTGGCTTTAGGCTTATCTTATTGCGCTGAATTCAACTTTGACTACCCTAACACTAGAATGGATATTTATAAATTTGTGCGAAAACTCAAATTGCGGAAATTTCATGCCATGAAAGAATCTAATGCGGAGTCCAATTCCAGAAACCAAAAGGACATACAAAGCACATAAATGTTGCAATCACAACTATCTGCTGACCATTCTTTACTACAAGTATTGACTGAATTGCATCAGGAGAATTATGACACGGATTTCCAAAACTCTTCCCCCAACTTAATCAGAGACTTGTCTGTCTTACCCGAAAGTCAAAAGATTGTTACACCTTTCAAAAAGAAATCTAAATTTACTCCCATAATGGCAAGAGACGGCATAGACTTATTCAGCGAAAATGTAGTCAATGAAATTAAACAATTAAACTACAAGATCTCCAACTCTAAGAACAAAATGAACAACAGGAGAAGACAATACTTTTCTTTGGTTAATAAACTGCAAAATGACAAAAGCACTATAATCAGGAATTCTGACAAAGGAGGGAACATGGTTTTATGGGCTAGAAAAGACTATATGGAAGAGGTACATTCCCAGCTGAATGATAGATCTTGCTACAGACTTAGCAATTTAGTGGCCTTAAAAGACACAGCCAAGGAGTTTTATACTAAATTGGTGGCTTGGAAGGGCATGGATTTATTATAGGGGTGGGCGGAATTTGCGAAATTCACTTTCGCAAATTATCGCGAAAATGTTAAAAATCTCCGCAAACACGCGGAAATATTGCGAAGATGCGGAAGTTTTTTTCCCGCCCGTTCGTGGTATGTTCTGCATGGTCGTGGCTCGCCAACTTACCCATGCGGTTGCTCGCGGGCGCAGCCATGATCGCGAGAAGAAAGACGTGATCGCGCGACGAATGATGTTACTGCGGGCGTGAACTGTCGCGAGACAGCGCAAGTGGCTACCAACAATCCAACATCTCGTGGAGAAGGCGACCGGATCGGGAAAAATGTCGGCCAACGCGGGGATTCAGGTAAGGCGATCGCGCGCACGCAAGAATGTATTATTTTACAGCGCGAGCAAGCAAAAAATTTACGGGAAAATGCGGATTGCGGAAATTTTGACATTTTCGCGCTCTCCGCGGAACGCGAAAATGTCAAATTATCGCAATTTCCACGAGCGGAACGGATTTTTAGCCCAGGCCTAGTTTATTATCTATGGACGAATACCAATACATCAGAAATTATTACCCTACTGTCCCCAATATCTATTTTGTTCCAAAGATTCACAAAGATGCTACCAAACCTCCTGGCAGGCCCATCATATCGGCTAGAGGTAGTTTACTTGAGAATGCCTCCAAATACATAGACTATTTTCTCCAAGATTACGTACAAAAACTTCCCTCCTATATAAGAGACACGGGCGACTTCATCTCCAAATTAAGTGACTTTGAATGGGACAACAAATTTTATCTTATAACTTTGGATGTGTCTTACTTATATACTTGTATTAACCATAAGGATGGTCTACGTGCAACGGAATTTTATTTAAACAAAAACAAAGCTACCTTGCCCCACCACAATACTATGCTATTAGGCATGATCATTTTTTGTCTGAACAACAACATTTTTCTATTTGATAACTTGGTTTATCAACAAATGCGAGGTGTTGCCATGGGAGCCAGCTTTTCCCCCAGCTATGCCTGTTCATTTATGGGATGGTGGGAGGAGCTGGTTCTCATGTGCAAACATAAGAAACAATTTGATGATCATGTCAAACTGTATTATCGATATATTGATGATCTGTTTATTGTATGGGGAGGTACCAAAGAACAGGCCTTGAATTTTGTTGCAGATATTAACGAAAATTACATCAATCTGAATTTCACATCCAACATCAGCAAAGATAGTATGAATTTTTTAGAAATCTATGATAAGGACAATGCACTTCATACTAAATTATACAGAAAGGAAACAGCAGGAAATGCCATTTTGCATTTTTCCAGTTTTCATTCCCGTCACTTAGTACGCAGTATCACATATGGAGAAATGTTGCGACTTAAAAGGATCTGCAGTAACCCAGATGATTTAGTCGTAGCTCAAGACAGAAGCAAGATGAGACTTTTATCAAGGGGATACCCAATGAATGTCATACAGGGGGCTATCAACAAAACTAACCAATTGGAAAGAAATGATTTATTGATTCCTAACAAAACTAAAAATATGTCTCAAATCTCTGACAAAAACTCTGATGAGCTGAGACTTATCATTACATATAATGCTCAGGAAAAAGCAATAAAAAAGATTATACACAGAAACTGGGTTTCGGTTAAAAACTACCCCATAATTGGGGACAAGCTCCCCGCTAAACCAAGCATCACATACAAAAGAGCACCTTCTATGTCTAATCGCTTAGTTTCCGGTAGACCTGAGTCCTCTAAATCTAGTAACTGGATATCCTTTCCAAATGGTTTCACCAAATGCAAGACATGTAAAGCATGTCAATATGGCAAAAATATAAACAGCTACCAAACTGAATTTTGCAAAAAAGAGATTAAAATCAATAAACCCCTCCATTGCAAAACTGAATTTGCCATTTACGTATTAGAATGTACATGTCAACTCAGATATGTAGGCAGCACTAAATTGCCTGTCAATAAAAGAATTCTGCAACATATCCGAGCTATAAACAATGGTGATCCCACCTACCCTGTTGCTAGGCACTTTCGAGAATTTCACAACAACAATCCAAAAGATTTATCTTATTTTGTTATAGCTGCCATACCCAAAACCAAAAGTGGGGGCAACAGGGAATACCAACTCAGAAAACTGGAAACCCGATATATCCTTAACCTGAATAGTAAATCACCAGGAGGATTAAATAACACGGAAGATCTTTATACTTGCTTGTATTAATGTCCTGCCCCTCTCGTGCTCCCATGCTACAATTTCTATTAATGTAAACCTGTTTTTATAATCATTTTTTTAAACATATTCACATGACAGATGAGATGAGGTCCTCACAGTTTTCTTGATCTTTCCTTTTTTTACAAAATGAACTAAATTTAATATGTGTAAAAGTAATGTAAGGGAAGAATCCATGCAAACTATACCAATGCTGCCACTTCACTTCAACCGGTCAATATTCCGTTTTTTTTAGGTTCACTATATGCACTTTAGTATTTTACACTAGTTTTTTATTCATTTTTTATGATTAAGAAGATGGGATAATTTTATTACTGTTTAGGTAGCACTTGGCACTTTAGATATGGAATACATGTTTATACTAGGTTTAACCACTCTAGGTGGATCTACTCATTACTTAAAATAACAGATAATGGGGGATTGATCCCAATATTGTCTACATGTTAAATCAGTCAGTTTATCTTTTCTCAACAACTCACGTCCCATGAGGAGTATGTTATATTAGATTTTTGTGATATCATAATTATATATTTATTTATTTATATATTATATATTTATTGACCAAAATTCTTTTATAGGCTAATTGTATTTAAAATCAGCCATTTATTTATTATCCAAATGGGGATTTTTTCATGCCGTGACGTTGAACAAAATGAGTTGATATCATTTACTGTTGATCTACTGTTTTAACATGTATTTTAAAGTGATTGTGAAAGTATTTCCTTGAGAAGTGGAATAGTATGTCTTCTAGTTCCATAGCCATTTTCCCATCACGTGATAACCTGTAGCACGATAAATGGTCTGTTTGCACTATCAGCGCTGTCACGTGATCAAGATCCGTCAGGGACTGAAACGCGTAATGGCCGATATTGAAATACAACTTTAAAGCACATCAATCTGGGTCCGTGTCTGCTTTTCTCACGAACTGTTCATTGAAAGGTAAAAGCAGCATATGCAGATATAGATATATATATCCTGCTGGTAGGTAGCTATATATATATATATATATATATATTTATTACCCTTTTCGTGCATATAATAATATCTCCCAGTAACTAAATTTGTTTTGATAATATTATTAGATTGGTATTATCTGTCTTTCCCATTTCTTACTTTTGCTTTCTTCACTTGTTGTTACTGTATTGTATTTAAACATGTTAGAGCGTGATGTAGGTGGGTTCTTCAGGAGGAAATGTTTGAGCAGTATAGGTTTTTTGTCACTGGACCAGACTTAATCAATTTCTCGATGATATAATACATTAGTTCCTTTAACGGTTTGACAGTTTTATATTCATGGTTTTAACAGGCATAGGGGTGATTAAGAGAATATATATCTAGAGTTCCTTCAGAGGCGATTAATATCTCACTTTTTGAGCAATTAGCAGATGCTTAATACATCAACGGGAGGGTGCCACTTGGAATCTATCGTGTGATCGTTACTTTGACATAACTTACACTTTTTCAGTACACCTTGCTTTCAGTAGCAGGGTTTATTATGGCGAAAATAATTTGCACTCTTGCGTAATTTGCACATGAAACATGTTTACATTTTTTCCGTTCTGATCAATACTTGCTAAGGAAAGGTCAAGATACTAATTAGAAATTACAAAATTTATCATTGTACTGTATTATATAAAGCTGCTATAGTCGCTCTATATTTGCATACTTGCACAAACTTGCCCACAGGGGTTGTGAGTCATTATGTACTGAATTGTGGAAAACTGCTATACTAGTTCTAAATTTGCACAGTTGCGCAATTTGCCCACTAGGGCTTTGAGTCATTTTACATTATATATTGTATTATGGAATGCTGCTATATTTGCTCTAAATTTGCACACTTGTGGAATTTGCACATCAAACAACATTATGTTAAGATGTCGTCTTTAACAATCAGGGGATGCTTATTTTACCTCCTGTTAAATTTAACAATGGTATTCACTTGAATATGGTCTTTCTAAATCACCGTCTGTTTTCTGTCCGTATGAATTGAGAGTAAAGCTACGCGGATTTTCGCGATATTAAGTGCTGCTATGTAAAGATCTTTTCCATGTCTATTGACCCGCCTTTCACGTGATTATTCACTGTGTTTGTTTCACTTTAAAAACCAATAGCTTTTCACTAGAGCGTCATGTGATCAAGGCCTTCCTGAGGCCGAAACGCGTACTGGCGGTGTGTGGGATTCCTATGGAATAAAGAACATTGTTTGCACAAAAGACGGGGTCCGTTTTCGTCTTTCCGAACAAGTTGGATACTCAAGGCAGAGTTCTTTGGATATATATATATATATATATATATATATATATATATATATATATATATATATATATATATATATATATATATACACACATACATACATACATATATATATATATATATATATATATATATATATATATATATATATATATATATCAGATATAAATGCTCTAAGTTTTCTACAAAAAACCATTAGCTCTCAGCTGAGGTGTCACTAGAGAGACTGCTGCTATACTGTGGTACGAGATAGAATCACTGTTTTATCAAACTCTACCACAGAGATTATATAGCATGTTGAAATGTACTAGCATAGGGTCTAGTTTTTCTGATGTTTCTCCTGCACAGACTGTGTATTCTGCTCAGAGTAATCACTAGAGGGGAGGTCTTCTTGTAGTGAACCAAATACTCTATACACTCAGAGAAAAACATTTATGAAGATGGATGGCTTTCTCTGTAAAGCCTTTCACACCCAGCCTTCATTCTGAAGCGAGGTTTCACCAGACAGGATATGTTTGCATAAAAAAAGAAGTATTTACTTTGTATACACGTATACCAAATTCATTCAAATGGAATAGGAAGGCAAATGTTTCCATGGACCCTTCTACACGGATCATTTATACTTTTCAGAGGAGTCTGTAGAGAGATTGTTGTTGTTTTTTTTTTGTCCTCCTTTATAAATAAGCAGATTGTCCTTAAACAGATATAGGCTCCTTCCTGGTTCCCTCAGAGGGAGGCCACTGCCTCACCTGTGTCTTTTTTACCTACGGGGTTCCTAGAATGGCCAACCGCAAGACTATTATGTAGAGGAGGATTGAGTTTATATCCACTTCCCCCGATTCGACCTTCTTCCCATAATCATTGGACTTTATTTATTTTATTTTATTTATTTATTTAAGGATTTGTAAAGCGCCTGGTGACCCGTAGGCATCCCCGCGCTGTGAGAGCTAAAGTTAGTCAGTAATTTATTGAGATGATGCATTGTCGAACTTGATAAGCCTTTCATCCAAGGCCACCCAAATTCTGGTTCTTTTTCCCAAAAAACAACAGTGATCCAACTTATATACCCTTTTAACTGAGGCAACTCAATCTAGAAATACTGGGGGCTGAGGGGAAACCCATTTTAAGCAAATTTCTCTCCTTGCCAGAAGGATTAAGATAAATAACAGCAAAGCTTGGAGTTTAGAAAGCTTACGACTAGTACTCTCCTCTAGGAGAACTCCAAAAATAACCAAAACCGGGTTTACTTTAATTTCTTGCCCCAGAACCTCTGACAAGGTCTTACCAACATTGTGCCAGAAGCCCTGAAATTTGAGGACACTGCCGAAACATGTGCAGATCGTCCACATTTTCCAGACCACACTTCAAACAGGGCTTCATGCCTTCACCTCCCAGTTTTGCCAATCTCCTGGGAGTCCAGTAGGCCCTGTGGAGTGTAAACAAATGATTTCATCTAAGGGGGGCAGCTTTGACAACACTCCATAAAGTGCGCATCGAGACTTGCCATAGAGATGCATTGTCAATCGCAGGCAGGTCTCTTCTCTAGGGCTCCTCCATCGGTGTTGGAGGGGGCGCCCCCATCACTGGCAACCAGTACCATTTGGAAACTTCTTTAAGTTGATGGAGCGGAAGAGGATGTTTTCATGTTCATCATCTCCATCCCCTTCCATACCGATTTTTGCAGCCCAGTTGGTAGAATTTTGAATCTGGATAACCTCTGCTTCGAGATATTATTTAAATACACCCAAGAGAGTAATTTATTTGTTTTGCAACAGTTGGCCGCATTTCTTAATGCCTTGTTCCAGTAATGGAGTTGAAAAACTATCCTTAAGACACAAAGGTATACCTGGAGAGTTCCAAATAGGGGCGCCAGAACAGTAGTACGGGATCTTAGGAATTTTCCTGACCTGGTACCAGAGCTCACAAGTTGATCTCATTACCTTTAGCTTGACTTTTTTTTATAAATATTTGGGATAGCTGAACTTAAAAAGAAACCCATCTCCACTCAAGGGGATATTCCTGGACATAGCATGAAGAAGGGAGGAAAACAGGTGGATTCAAACAAGAGGGATCGTACATTTTTTAATTGAAAAGCCCAGCAATAAAGATGGCAATCGGGGCTTGCTATACCCCGTCCAACTTAGGGCTACGCAATTTCCTCCAAGAGATCCTCACCCCCTTATTAGACCACAGAAAGCTGGATATGTCACTCTGTAAGGATTTCAAACTTTTGTAGTTAAAGGATAAAGGGATTGCATCAAAAATAAAAGTAAACTTAGGCAGGATTGACATTTTAACCAAGTTGGAACGGCCCAAGATGGAAAGTGGGAGACTACTCCAAGATCTTACTAGTGTTCCTGTCTCTTTTCTTTTTATTTGAAGATTTACCTGAGCTAACCTAGTGATGTCATGTGTTATCTGTACACCAAGGTATCTAATTTGTTGTTTGACCAGTGGGACATTTGACTGAGAATTCCAGGACATAATTTCAGTTTCTTGGGGGTTAATTAAGTAACCTGAAACCTTCCCAAACTCCATCAACAACTGCTCTCAACTTGGTAGAATGCTGGGACTCTCCCTCATAAAAATCATCAAATCATCTGCATAAGGGCTAGTTTTTTTACCCACCCATTCCATTTAAATGGAGCATAGATCTGACAGGCCCTAATACTGCATGCCAAGGGTTTAATATACAGGTCAAAAAGTAAAGGGGAAAGTAGCCAACCCTGTCTAGTTCCCCGCTCCAACTTAATTGAACTGGTTAAATTCCCATTAACCACTGTCCTCACTGTGGGGGTTTAAAGATGTTACTAATAGCCCTGGCAAATTTGTCCCCTAGCCCATAGATGTGAATCATATGGTGAAGAAAAGGCCAGTGCACCCAATCAAAGGCTTTAGCTGCATCAAACGCAAAGATGGTAAGAGGTAGTTTTTCTGAAGAAGCAATATCAATTGGTGCCGATCAACTCGTGAGTTAAATCATGAAGTTGACGACCCTTAATAAACCCCTTCTGATCAGGTTGAATCAGGGAGCCAATTACCTGACTTAATCTCCCAGCTAAGATTTGCTGGATTTTATAGTTGCAATTCAGCAAGCAGATGGACCTAAAAGACTTACATTTTTTAGGATCTTTCCTGGGCTTCAAGATTAAGCTGATAGCAGCCTCATCCCAAGACTTAGGAATTGGGAGGCCATCCGAAAAGATACCGTTAAACAGTCTCACCAAAACCGGAGTAATTTCCTCAGCCAGCGAAATATAAAGCTTGTTAGGAATACCGTTAAGCCCTAAAGATTGCTCATCCGTCAGCGATGGTGTTGTTATCCTATCAGTATATTCTATTATTTTGGAGTCAAACACTACCTGGTCCTCTGTATATAGGTCTTGGAAAAAGGACTCAAAGGCTGATTCTATTTTGGAATTCTCCGTCCAGACCACCCCTGATTCAGCATCACCAATTTCCAGGCCAGAAGCTTCCCACAACCTTCTCCATATTCATAATTAGCTAATTTACTAGCCTCCCATCTTTTCCTTATGATGCTGTCAAGATAATCAGCTAATGCCTGTGTTTTAGCTAAAACGTTGTTAGTCTGGTCCCTTTGCTTCCCATCACCTTGTTGAGTAACTCCACTCAGAGCGACTGAGATGTCTTCTTCCAGTTGTCTTATCATATCTTTGGTCTCCTTATACTTTTTAGCGGCCAAACTAATAACTCTCCTTATTATAAAAGCTCTATAAGCATCCCATACTACATGTGAAGGGGCAGAAGAATCATTAATTTCAAAGAATAACAAGGTATCATTTGTAAGTTGCGTTATTGCTGATGCGTTGGAGAGTAAAGTCCAAATTCTAATAGACGGAGTTCTCTCTATTTGTAGATCCATCAGGAATGCTGAGTGATCTGAGAGATGCTCTGGAATGTGTGCTCTCATTTTAACAAAGTTAATCAATCTATTATCTACTAAAAAAAGTAAATTGTGGAGGAATGGCCATATTTTTTATTGTGAAATGTAAAAGTAGAGGAGCCGGTTCTTGCCTTATTTTTTACTCTCCATATATCTGCCAGACCTAGATCTTCTATGGGGACTCTGATAGCAGATCCCATTTTAGATGCTACTGCTCCCGCTCCTTTGGATCTATCAAGGATCAGATTCAGAAGGACATTAAAGTCCCCTCCCCTAATAACAGGGAACGTAGATTGTAGTAGATGGTTGTAAATGGAATTTAGGGGGGCCTCATCATCTATGTTTGGACCATAGTAGCCCACTATAAATGACCCATTCGTTCTGAATCTTAACCTCAGCAATGATCCAACGCCCCTTAACATCTGCCTTTTAGATCCCTAGAGTTGCTTTTGCCAATTTTTTTTAAAATAAGGGCTACTCCATTCGTGCAGCATGTTTGGGTAGTATGAAGTGAATTTTCAATCCACTTTTGTTTGGCACGATCAGTCTCCCATTCATCAATGGTTAAGTGTGTTTCTTGCAAAATAATAATATCACAGTCAGATTGACTCAGATATTGGAGAATCCTCCTATATCTACACACTACTCTAAGGCCATTAACATTCCAAGTTAATATTTTAATTGGGACAGGCATAGGTGTATGGGTTTTATCAGGTATAATCTCTCAGCACGGGAGACCAGGCCAAGCAGGCCGAGACCAACCCTTCTCTTAATTCTCATCTCATTTAGTATTGCCAAGAAGTGAGGACATTTTATTTTTATTTTTTCCCTAATATGCTCCCCACCCAGTGAAATACATAATTAAATTGCTTCTCTTGTTAGTAAACTTAGTCAAACACCCTGTTCACTGTGACAAAATAGCTCAAGAGACAGATGGCTTTGTTACCAAATGCATTCACACCCACTGTTTACTGTGTAGACAGGTTTCAGAAGAGATGGGATGTTGTTATAAAAGGGAACGATTCAGTCTGTATAGACTTGTATGAGGAGTTACTCTTTAGTGAAACTCTACCACATGCAATCTGTACCCTGTTTAAATCTGCTATCAGAGGGTTTAGTGGTTGTCTAAAACCTTGTACACTAACCCTTTACTCTGTTCAGAGGAATCAGTAGAGACCTTCCTGTGTGTAAACCCATTAGTACACCATCTTCTCTCAGAGTAAACAGTAAACCCCTTTATACAAGGTTGAATTACACACTAAAGGTGTTTACATCCACTCTTTAACCTCTACAGAGCAATTAGTAGAAATGGATTGTTCTGATAGAAGTGAGCCATTCCCTCTTGATAGAATTGTACTACAAACGTTACAATCCTCAATCTCCACCATGGTAACATGTAGAAGCAGAGGGCCTAGTGTTTCTCTGAGACCTTTTACACACACTTTTTTCTCTGTTGAGAGACATCAGTAGAGAGCTTGATGTCTGTAAACCCATATAACACAGCAGATACTAGTTCTCTAAGTTCTTCTACAGAATCAGTAGATCTCTGCTTACTTGTCACTAGAGAGACTGCTATTACACAATAGTATGAGATAGAATCACTGTTTTATCAAACTATACTATACAGAATGTATAGCACGTTGAACTGTACTAATACAGGGCTTAGCTTTTCTGATAATACTACTACACAGAATGTTTATTTTACTAAGATAAATCACTAGTGAAGGTGGTCTTACTGTACTGAACCAATCACCATATTCACTCACAGAAAGGTATTTTCAGAGGGATGAGATCCTCAGTAAAGCCTTTCACACCCAGTCTTCACATTGCAGAGGTCTCACTAGAGAGACCATGTTGTCATAAAAAAGAGCATTTACGCTTTATACAGAGCCACTCTTTAATCAACCTGTAGCATACAGAATCTGCAGTCTCTTAAAATGTGAGCATAGACGTCCTGGTGTTTATTTAACTTATTCTACAAAGCCCCTTCAGTCTGTTTAAAAGTGCCAATAAAAATGGTGTTCTTAGTAAACTGAACCATACAATAATGTGATTGTTAGTAATAACTCTGTGGGAAGAAATAAATATCACGTGTCTTTTATTTTCTCTGTAGGGCTTGCATTTTAGTAAAGATGCCAACAAAAGAGCAGAAAAAGAAAAATCAGCTGTACCACAAACACATTTTCAAACATGGAATACAGCCGCAGGAAGGAAAAGATGATTAACAAAAGATTGAAAACACTCATTTATAAAAAAACATTTAATAACATCCTATATAATGTATCCTGCAGGTGTAAGCAGCAATGAAAATATGTCAACATCGAAGAAACAAATGCTATTGTTTAAAAAAAAGAAAAAAATGCCAAAAAACGAACAGACCAACCAGAAAAATGTAAGAAAGGAAATTCAAAGAACTTCATCCATAGTTCTTCTGTACAAGAGTAGTGTTAAATATTAGAAGGAGCATGAAGACAGTGAAAGTTTGAAAAGCAGTGCAAAAGCAGAAAGAGTTTGTTGGGGGTCTAGTAGACAAGGCCTTTGTATTAAAGGGAAAGCTATTTATTCTTATTTTGAAGAGAATCGGATGCTTAAATAAACTGGTTAATTCACTTTAAAAAAATGTCGTCAAAAGGTTCAAGTTGATAAAACAATCTTTTGGACTGTTTTACAGAGAAAGTGTAAAAATACTTCCAGTAGTGATGCATTTTTATAATAAGAAAATCTATTTACAGGAAAATGTGTTAGTGTTTGCAATTGACAGAGATACTCGTGCATATGAAATGAATGAAGGAACTCCAACTGAGATAGAAAAATTAGTGCCTACAATGTAAAGAAGAAATAACCAATGAAGTATTAGGTCAACTTCCTCAACAACTCGTTTTTGAATGGAAGTGTACAAAAGTATGCAACATAAGACAACAGTCCATTGACAAATGTATACTTTTCTTCAACAAGCACAGCAGAGAAACTGTGAAACAAAGAATCAAACTACTACCATGCCTTGATCCTTGTTACCTTAGAAGAATGAGAAACCTTCAAGCAAATGCATTGGCTTGTTTATCACAACAGATTTGCGACAAGATGTCCCATCACGTAGAGATGTTATCTGTGCACTTCACTAAAATGTGTACTCTAGTAAGAAGATTGTATTTTGTGCAGCTCTTCAGCTTCAAAAACTGAATATGTTGGGGGGCGTGGCTTGCAGCCGACAGCAATGGCCGCAGCCTAGGAGAGCTCCGCGCTCACTAGTCTCTCGCCCCAAATATCCTGCCACTAATCCGCATCCACGGCGACGAAGACCGGCTGTGCCGGCTGTCGAGAGGCTCCGGTGCCACCCGGGTGCTGTCTGGGAGCTGCCGGTGCCGCCACAGGGTCCGCATCAGCAAGGCCGAAGGTGCGGCCTACTTCCCGGGACCGCGACCGAGGACTGGAGTGAGCGAGCGCGGCCGAGGAGGCGGCGCTCGGCGCGGACCCGCTCAGGGGACCGGGGTGGCGCGTCGAACAAGGCAAAGAGGCAGCGGAGCACAGAACGGGGGCGCGCTGGCCCTCGGTGCCTCCCTGGGGGCAGTACCGACGTGGACCCGGGCCTCGTGACGGTGAGGACCCCACAGTGAGAAGCCAGGCTGCGGGACGGGGCACGTGCAGAGGAGTGAAGACGAGGTAACCCGGCTCGGATACATCGGGGGAAAGGGGTGTCTCGCCCCCCCCCCCCCGCACCGGCGAATAAGGGGCGCTCCAGCACAGAAGTTAGCCCTGCTGTCTAGATCTGCGGCCTGGAGTCCAGGCGTGCCCCGGGGTGCGGGTTGGTCGGGCCCAAAAGAAGGAAGCGATGGTGAGCCCGGGCCTGAATTCCTGATGTACCGGCCTCCGGTGTCTTGCAAGAGTGGCCTGGGGTCCAACTCGGCCTGCGACCGGCGAAGTGAGCGACACTGGTGACTCAATCAAGCGCCGAACCCCCCCCCGCGCAGTCCTACCGGGTTGGGAAAGGGACGCGTAGCGGACAAGACACACCGCAGCTACAGTGGGCTGCACATGGTGCTCCCCATTGCGCTTCTGCAACGCGACCTGTGAAGAGCGGGCATATTCAGGACAACGGCTCCCTGCACAAGCGGAGGCGAGGAAGGGAGGGAAAACCGAAAGGCCGAGCGCTGACCTTTCCGGCGCAGTCTGGCAGCGGCGACTACCGACCTCCCCAACGCCTGCCCGCTACGCCGCAAGACGGAGTAAGCACCATGGGGGGGAAAGGCCAGCATGGGCCGCAGGCAGGCAAATTAGACAAATATGCCTATCGCGGAGAGAGATCGCAGACCCCAGAGACTCCCAGGAAGAGTGAGGACACAGCGCAAGCCGGTCAACCTGGGGAGATTACCCTACATGATGTAATGCGCACGCTGACGCAAATGCAAACAGCGATAGGTACGATCTCCACGGATATTACACTGTTACGGGCAGACGTGTCAAAAATAAATGACAGGCTGAAGGAGGTGGAGGACACGACGGCCACCCTGTCCACGGAGACAACGCTGCTACAAAACAAAGTAAGGTTTCTGGAAAAGGCGCAGAAACAACTGGAGGCAAAACTGGATGACCAAGAAGGGCGCTCCCGCCGAAATAACATCCGCTTAGTGGGAGTGCCGGAGACCGTACGCGGTCCGGCACTGGACTTATTTGTGGAAGACCTAGTCAAGAATAAACTCCAACCTAGAGGATTGTCGGGGTTTTTCTCAGTGAAACGGGCGCACAGGGTGCCAGGAGGGTCGCCCAAACCGGGAGCCCCACCACGGCCTATACTAGCAAGAATATTTAACTTCCGCGACCGGGACGCCATTTTGCAGACAGCGCGAGTTGCTCCCCCACTCCGAGTGGAGAATAGCAAAGTAGAGATATACCCGGACTACACAGCGCTGGTAACAAAGCAGCGCAGAGACTTCCTGGAGGTAAAGAAAGAACTACGGAGGAGAGAGCTGAAATATGCAATGCTCTTTCCCGCAAAGCTCAGGGTGGAGGCGGAGGGCAAAACCTGGTTCTTCATGTCCCCGGAGGAGGCAACAGAATGGCTAGAGGGCTGGCGGAAGACCGCGGGACACAATGGAGCGGCGCAGAGACCTGGACAGTCCGCGGACAGGGCGGAGGAATCGGACTTATCGCAAAAGGGGGCAACCGGAGGACTATGACACCACACCAGGCAGGATATGCTAATGGGGCTCGACGAACAGCGGCAATGGCACGACGACCTCTGTCGCTCCTGAGGGGTGGCCGTGAGGGTTGAACTTGGGCCACCTCTCCGGAGCCTCTCACTGACACTGGAACAAAGGCCCTGCGAAGGCTGAGGACGGTGCCATACTGAGGAAGGCTGAGAAGGAGGCTCGCACGGCCAGAGCCTGAGACATCTTCACAGCCGTGGACATATTGAAGCTCTGAGGGGGAGACTAAGACTGGGTGAAACTGGCATATCCCCCCCTGGCACGCAAGTACACAGTTATGGGGAGAAAGCACTCTGCTCAGTTGGGGTGGTGGGTAGTTTGGAATCCGCCGGGCAGGGAAGCAGGGAGGAGGGTGGGGGGGACGGGGTGTTTACAAGGGGTTCTGGTTCACAAGGTTTTATCTGCATACCACAAGCCTAGTCAACATCTGCATAGACTCTTCTCACAACGTTCATTGTACAGCACGCATACAACATACGATAGCAAATGGAGCCGGACACGGAACAGACCTTAGGGAAGACCGACAACCCGCATACCACTAACCACACCAGTATTGGCAAGCACCTCGCGGTCCTGTCCTGGAATGTCAACGGGTTGGGGGACAAGATAAAACGGGGGCTGGTATTACAGTACATTAAACGGAAGGGGCCGGCGGTGGCGCTGCTACAAGAATCGCACCTGGTAGGTTCCGCATGTCAAGCCTTAGACAGATGGGGATATAAAATGGGAGTTCATTCGGAGTTCACCTCTGGATCCAGGGGTGTAGGAATATTAATCCACAAGCGCTGTCCACTGATAATACAACAGACATGGACCGACGTGCAGGGCAGATTTGCGGCATTGGCGGGCGAATGGGAAGGGAGAAAGTACAACTTTGTTTCATTATATATCCCGCCAGCATTACATGGTTCCGCGCTCTCAGACCTAGGCGCATTCCTGCTTTCACTTCCGCAAGGAGCAACGATTATAGGGGGGGATTTCAACGCTGTAGTTGATGCGACCATGGATAGGCGACCCCCCAGAGGACCCAGTAGCTCCAGTTCGAAACTTAGGGATTTCATAGATACGATCGGCCTAACGGACACCTGGAGAGCGAAATTCCCACATGACAGGCAATATACCTTCCACTCAGGGGTGCACAACAGTGAGTCACGGATAGATCATATGTTTACCCAGATGCTGGGGTTGGAACAGATAGCGGAAGTGACACATTTGCCCAGGGGAATATCGGACCACTCCCCGATAATGCTCACATGCTCATCAGGCATCCCAGACAGGCGTAGGCTCTTCCCGATTTACCCATATTTAACATTCAAAGAGATCAAGAAACCATTGGTCACCGCCACGAAACGATACTTTAATGAGAATGAACACATGGTGAAGTCGCCAGCGGCGCTCTGGGAAGCCTATAAAGCGGTCCTGCGGGGCCAGGCCATATCCTCCGTGTCGCACCACAAGAATCGCCAGCGCCAACAACTCCACTCGCTAGAAGAGAACTTGCAAAGGGCAGAGGCGGAATACGCCGCCGACGTTACAGCGGCGACCGCACATGGGCTACAGCTGGCACAACAAAAATACAGGACATTTGAATGGGAGGAGGCAAAATCTAGACTGCAGACCACAAGGCACACACTGTACGAACAGGGGGACAAAGCAGGTAAGCTACTGGCCTGGGTAGATAAAAAAGACAAAGCTAATAGGTGGATAGCAGAGCTTGCCACACAACATGGTGCGCCAATCACAGACCCCCAGGCCATAGTAGAGGAGCTGGCGGCACACTATGAACGCATATATACGCCGACCGCTACGGCCACCATAGAAGACAACAGAGCCTTCCTGCACGACATCCAAATGCCAAAGTTGGCTTAAACAGCAGTGCAGGCGCTTGAGGCGGACATTACACAGGAAGAAACGACTCAGGCTATACTCGCACTCCACACAGGTAAAGCTCTGGGGCCTAATGGTATCCCAGTGGAACTCTTCAGACACCTGGCTACGGTCCTAACACCCCACCTCTTGAACATGTATAATGACAGCTTAGAGAAGGGGGAACTTCCCAGGGACCAGCGCTTGGCTACGATAGTAGCAATACACAAGCCGGGGAAACCGACAAACAGTTGCATGTCCTACCGGCCCATATCCCTGATCAACGCAGAAGCAAAGATACTGGCCAAGGTGCTGGCAATGCGGCTCCAGCCTTGTCTGGGGATGGTGGTTCACCAGGACCAATCGGGGTTTATGCCGCATCGGAACACGGCGCTAAACCTGAGGCGAGTGCATAGTGTCATGGCACGCAAATCCCTCATCCAAGAGGACGCCATAATTCTTTCCCTGGACGCACAAATGGCGTTCGATATGGTGGAATGGCCATTTTTATTCGCGGTACTTCACCATTTGGGTTTCGGTCCCAAATTCATAAAATGGGTGGAACTGCTATACACGAAACCTATGGCACAAGTGGTGGCCAATGGGAGAATCTCAGGCACCTTTCCCCTGGCTAAAGGGACTCGGCAGGGATGTCCATTGTCGCCGCTTCTATTCGCACTAGTGCTGGAACCCTTGGCGGCGTGGATACGACAAGACCAAGTAATCCGTGGGCTCAAGTGGGCGCCGGGGTGGGAAGACAGAATATCACTCTATGCGGATGACATACTCCTCTATCTGGCCTCACCGGCCCGATCCCTCAATTGCCTCATGGATATTTGTGTGGCGTTCGGCCGGGTTTCAGGGTATACCATAAATTGGACAAAATCGCATATTTATGTACTCTCAGGCGATCAGCCTCGACTCCCACGTAACTGTGCTGCCAAGATAGTGCCTGATGGGTTCAAATATTTGGGCATCCACATCACGGCGCAGGAATCCCACTTCATAGCTGAAAATCTCAAAAAAACGCTGGAGCGATTCCGCAGGGATGTGCAGTGTTGGCGTACACTGCCGCTCACCCTATTAGGCAGGGCGGCCCTCTTTAAAATGATGGCACTCCCGAGGTTTCTGTACGCCCTGCAAAATACACCATTTCCGATAGCCCCAGCGTACTTCAGGGAAGTAAATAGTGAACTCAGAAAGCTGCTGTGGGATGGCAAGGCGACGCGTATAGCGATGCACAAACTAGTGAAGGGCTGGTATGATGGAGGGATAGCGCTCCCACACATTAAGATATATTACTGGGCCTCACACCTGGCGGTAATCAACCAATGGCTTCACGCTGATCAGGGAGACCCAGCCTACCGTATGGATAGGCATCTGCTGGGTGCAGACAATCTTATGGGAGTACTCTACAACAGGAATCAACACAAGCATCTTATAGGCCCTACAGCTCATACAATTAAGATCTGGCACGAAGTGCAGAGGGAGATGGGGTGGGAAGGAGTCATCACACAGGCGACACCACTCTGGGACACAAATAAACTGGGAAGGCTAAAGAACACGAAGGGATTCAAACAATGGGACCTGATCTGTATTTCGAGGGTGGGGGACGTGTGGAAAAAGGGGAAAACCGTCCCATTCGCGCAGCTGCAAAAGAGCTATGGGATGGCTGACACAGAGGCGTATCGATACTTACAAATAAGGCATGCACTCACAGCACTCATACCACAAGGCACGAAACTTCCAGAATCCTCACCCCTCGAGGACAGGCTCCTTACTGACCATATGACGAAGAAAGCTATATCACTCACATACAAAAAAATCATAAATAACCAACCAGACCCAACACAAGCCCTAAAAGCTAGATGGGAGACTGACGTGGGTGAGTTGGATGAGACAGATTGGCAGAAGTGGCGATCTCAGCCAAATTTAAATGAATACAACTGAAGATACTGCACCGTACCTACTACACCAGGACACTACTGCATAAATTGCACAGAGCCGATACACCGCTTTGCGTTCGACAGTGTGGGGAACCGGGCACGTTCTGGCACATAGTATGGCAATGTGTAGACATCCAGAACTATTGGAAATCAATCATGCGTACAATCACGCAGGTAACAGGGGTAACATTGGTTCCTGAACCAAGGGGGTGTATCTTGAATGTCTGGGAGGCAGCGGACATTACGCAGACAGTGCAAACATGGGTAGCACTAGGGATGGCCTTAGCGAAAAGAGACATTGCGCAACAGTGGGGAGCCAGACAGGCCCCGACACTCCGAAAATGGTGTAATGGTATGGACGAACTAATGGTAACTGAAAAATCGGTCTACGTACACAGAGGATGCCCCAAAAAATGGACTAAGATATGGGGGAAGTGGAATGAATATCGGGGCAACATCTGTGATCCCCCGCAGGACGAATCCCTGTCAGACGATTCCGACTAGCTGGGGTGTGTATAAAGAGGCATGACAAGAGATGTTTGATGTGGTTGAGGAGAAGGGTGCTGGGGTCCTGAGGGAACCGAAAGAGATCCTTAGTGCACGACAAAGGCTGAAACGAGAACAATGTGATGTACATTGTAAAGAACGATATGGTATTGCAGTACTGGTTGAAAATGAAAATGTTAATAAAAAGAGTTTAAAAAAAATAAAAATAACTGAATATGTTGTTAAGATGTAGTAATTCTGAAGTGTCATTCACTAGATACAATTCAGATGACATACTTTGGGCCTGAAAGTCCAACTGATGAGAATGGGATGGTTGTAACCTCAACAACACGACATCCTTTCAAAGCAATTGTTAGAATGGAGTCCAAAAATAAGAAATTATCTCCTTCTCAATTATTAAAAAGTCTAAAAGTTGAAGTTGTGCATTTGCCTTTCTATAAGAATAAGAATATTGAAACTTTAGGTGTAGATCGAGAAGAAGATCCTCTAGTGGTTCTAGTATATGGAGCACCTACTAAATATAAAACAAATTGGCAGGAACTTGTAAGCATTGATAGGGTTAAGAAAGCTTTGCAATATCTTTAACTTACAAAGATGATGATGTAGCGGGGCATGTCAGAACACAAAGTTCCACCTCAGCTGCTTTTGGTCAGCTTGAAAAAGTTGCCTTAGTTAAAGCAGAAGAAATGTGTGAACTATATGAAATATATGAACATTACAGCAGTCATCCTCTATATTCAAGAGGGTGATGCTTTAGAATTGTACCAAATGAAGCAAGCAAAAGGAGAAGAGGTAAGCGTGTGGCAAAAGAGCTTAGAAGCACAGTGTTTTCAAACGTTGTTCCTAATAGGAGAAGGTAGTCTTTATAATGAACGTCCAGTATAGATTCCTGCACCAGAATATAGATCAAGGAGATCTACGGGGCTGATTACGATGGCTGTGAACCCGCCACGACAGGCCATGCGGGTGTCTAGTGAGAGAATAACGGCGTCTTCCTGTATATATTTTGCTCTGCTAATTATGTTGTTTATTCTTCTCAGGTTTCATGCTGTATTTCTGCCTGCCATGAACTCTGATTGGTCTGGGTGTATTAATATGGTGATTATTTGTAGCAGACGGATGCTAATAATTTGGCTAGGATCTTTGTTTCGGCATTGAAGAGGGAGAAGGGCCCACACTCTCCTGGGGACTTCCCTGCTTTGTGTATTGTGACTACTGTGGCCATGCATTGATCTCTAGGGAGCACCCCATTCTCCTTGCATTCTTTGAACATCCCTAACAGTCATGGGGCCACTTGTGTGCATTAAGTTTATATAATTCTATGGAAAATCCATTTGGGACTAATTCTCTGATTGCCTGCATTATCAGTTCGAGGAGGGCTCTTTCTTCATCAGTAAGGACCGGGAGTAGTATATCTTTTAAAAATTCCCGACAGACCTCCGGCGACGCAATTGTAGAGGGCAAAAAAATGTCTGCGTAGCAGGAGGCGAACATTTCTGCTATTTCTAGTTTATCAGTTATGTGCTTGTTGTCGTCTAGGTTCAATTGGTGTACCCAGTTATTAGCCTTTTCCTTTTGGTCGAGCCATGCAAGAAGTTTACTGGCTTTGTCCCCAGTCTTGTAGAATCTGTGCATAGTTGATGTGTGTCTTGGTCTGGCTTCCTCCATCACTAGTCCGCGGTTTTCCTGCTTTTTAAGTGTTAGTCTGTGGGCAATCTCTATGTCGTCTGTATGTGTTAGCTGTTGATCCAGTTGCTCAATGACATTTTCAACAGCTTCAACCTGAGCTCTCCTGTCTCTTTTTATGGAGACAGCAGGCTACAGATGTTGAGTCCTTTTGCAGTTGGCAGGGTTTGGTGCTGGTTTCTTCTGCACCAGGGCTCGGTTCCTGGCTCAGCAGAACGTCTTCTTCCTCTGTCTTCCATTGGTCCGTGGAATCTGAAGTTCAGGTCTCAGGGAGTCGCCCAAGTACTGAATTTAGGGGTGTTACAAGGAGAGACAGATACTAGCCAATGGGCTACTTAGCTTTAGGCTGTCTACATCCTGTAGTGACCACGTCCTATGGGAAAGGGAACTACCCTAACACTGATTGGAGACTTTATCACCATCTCAAGATGGTGGAATTTCAGGAGAGGACAGGCTGAGGGGGGACTCTCCTCCTCATCTAACTAATTTTCCCACCTTTCCTTCTGCCAAAAGTGGAGCAGTAAAGGGGCGTGGCCTCCTCCACTATCTGGCTCTAGATTTCAAAGGCAGCACTGACTTTGAACCTTCCCGCCCAGGAAGTCCATCCTGTCCTGGAGGAGATGTGAAACACCCCCTGTCCAGAACAGGTATTGTTCCTGGCCTCTGTGAGTGCTGGTTCTCATCCCAGGATGTCAGAAACATGCCTGGAGGTGGCAGACTGGTGAAACACAGCCAGAGTCCCCAATAGAGTTTTGTTAGGTGTCAGGGGACCATCTAAAAGGGTCTCCGGAGTGAATTTATTAATAAATCCAACACTGGCATCAGAGAGGGTTTATTAAGACATGATGGTTGGTACCAAACATCTTAAAAACCAGTGAAGCCATCATGGAGCTACGAAACTCATGTTGACAAGTATTCAGCCCATGTACTCTTTATTGCTTCCCAGTTCACTTACGACATCACAGAATGGACTGGACATTGTAGGGGCATATCTACTCATGCTAATATGCCCACACATAGGATATAGTGCACCCTGCCTTAGGGTGCAGTAGGGGTGACTTACCTATACCTTATGCAGTGCATGGGTGGCATGGAAGAAAGGGCAGCATGCCATGTCGACTCTTTGGATTATCCCGCACCAAGACACACAGACTGCAATGGCAGAGTGCATAGCCTTGACGAGTGGGCCCTGCAGTGGCACAACCAGTGCAGCAGCCCCAAGGAACCGCTCCAGTATCCATGCTCTAGATTCCAGGGCTGCCGTTTACTAGGGGCTTACAGGGTAGCTGAAGTTGCGCCAATTGCCATACAGTGTTGTGGGAAAGAGATCTGGCACTGGGAACCTGGTTAGCAGGGACCCAGTGCACGTACACTTCAAAATTATATCAGGCAAAAAGTGGGGTTAGCCATGCAAAATGAGGCACTTTCCTACAAGGAATTATTAGGAAAGAAGCAAAGAAAGCTCCAGCTTCTCAAATGGTTATGTGTGTGTTCTCACACAATGATTCACCAGCTTCTGTAATGCAAGATTTTATGAAACGTCACAAACAGATTGTACGCTTCATGCCAACATTGGACGAGTGCACTCAATTTAACTTAGACATGCGTCATTTGAAAAAATACAAGATTGTGATTCTTAATAGTAAAGATAAAATGGAACATCAAGGTTGAAACGTAACCACTATGTTAATCAGCGGTAAAGAAAATGGAATCACTAGAGTAAACAGTTTCACACACTGCTGGTTTAGAAAAGACTATAACTTTCTAAAAATTGCAGAATAATTTTTCGATGAAACCTGAACATTGAGGAGGGAATTAGTGAGTGGTGCAATGGGGAATGTGGTAGATTCATTACATATCTTATCATAGAGCAGATTACGAATATATTCTGATTACATTTGAACACATTGGAGAGGGTAAAAGAATAGTAAGGTGCACTGATAGATTTCTGTTTGTAAAAGACCTCTACTTGAGTAGACAACAGTTTTCTCTATCTTTGACCTATGCTGTCACCATTCACAAATCTCAAGGATTACGTTTGAATGTAGCAATGATAAATATAGGTCACCCAGTCTTCAAAGAAGGAATGTCTTATGTACCCTATCGAGGGTTAGATAATTGTCAGGATTGGGCCTTCTTCAATTTGATTAAAGCAAAGCTGACTTATCACGTGTGATAAAATACAATTGTTTGAGAGGGCTGTGTGTGCTTCATCTGAGCTTAGTGAGCCATTGTTGAGAAACATCCAAGATAGAGGAAGCAAAAAACTGATCAGGTTGCAAAGTTCTCAAAAGTTGGTAAAAAATCTACAAAGACTGCCAAAAAGGTGAATAACCAGTGGTTGAAAATATTCAACAAAATAATGAGAAATCTTTAAGTCAAGAGTTCACAACTCTGCTCAGTTTAGTAAACATTGAAAAATGTGTGTTCTTCAACTGCATTTATACATGATATTGTTGTCCACTGTAATGGTGGTCCCCAGTTCAATTTGAATGTGCAACAGAATACACAAGTTTTAATGGTAGTGCTAAGTGTGTTAGAAAATCAGGGAATTGCAATTAATTACTTTCTTAGAACAAACTATTCATGGAACCATGAGTGTGTTAATTATTCCTATTCAGGCAGAACAGACATTCATTCAGAACGGTTTGTGTACCTTACAGTATCAGATTGCAATCAGTAGCTTTTGAAAACACATTTGTTAAAGCTGTGCAGAATAACTGCTGTCCAGAATGCACATCAGAAATACTGTCTACATTAGTTGTGAGCCACAGTTCAAAATATTGTATTCTCAGGCTATAAAGATGTAGAGCAGATAGCAGTAAAGTCAATACATACAATACATATATCACCAATTTTAAAGCTGACCAGATATCAATTTATAGGAAAACACACTGCAGTTGTTATTTATTTTCACCATCGACAGTCAATCAACTCTGGCCACTACACTGTGTACCTTTCAAATTCATGTGGCTAGACTGAGTGTGATGACGCATCTTACAGTTAAGCAAAGGTTACCATTTTAGCTTCCAAATTCCTGTCTCATACTTCTGTAACCAGTTCTAAAGAAAAATATTTACAAAACTCTTTCAACATATAAACTTATAAAAAACGAAAAAGTTAATGTTCATTGTCGTTACATGGCCTTCCAAGGATAACAACTATGTAATGATTGAACTTTTTTAATAGTAAAAATTAGGTTCTCATATAATAAATTAATAAGTATCAATGTGTATTTGACAAACATCTCTCATCACTTAAGTAATGATGTTTTCTTGCATTTGCAATTTTCAATTTCTGCCTGTTATGTCAAAAATCTGTTCTTAAAAATACTAGTTTGATACATATTAATTGTGTGGGTTATTTTTTGTTTACACATTGTAATGATTTTTTTTCTACAATTCACTGATGGATTGCATTACAATTAATTACTCATGCTATGCACACTGTTAGTATTCTGGTGTATATGTATATCATATATTAAATCAGAAAATATTCAGTGTAAATGCAATTTCTGAGAACACCATAAGAGAAAGAATTTTGAAGAAAAATAATACATTTAATACTTACATTATACTAAATATGTTTTCTTCTTTTCTATCAGGATTCCAGATGTCACAGAGAAGGTCAGTCTTCCTCCACACCCTACTACAAGCCATCAAAACCCTGTGAAGAGCTCTTAACAGTGAACTTTGTCTTTCTACATATTGTACTATTCACACGTATGAACAAAAAATATTGCAAGTATATATTGCACTGGTTTATAACACTCATCCCAGATAACATGATTAACTCATATTTTACTGTCACTCTTAATATAAATGCATTATGCATGTCTTTCAGCATAGGGCGATCTTTGTAGAGAGATCACTACTTCCTCATACGCCCATCACTTTGGTAGGAGGTGCTACTGCGAGCACAGTCTTTCTCTACAACTTACTACATATGTCCGTTACACTAGGGTCAGCTCTAAATAGAGAGGCCACTTTCCATCTTTATCCTTCCATTAACATCCATAATAGAACAGACAGTTATCAGCAGACATGAAAGTTCCTAACTAAACTCTACTACATACAATGATTATGCTCGAGAGAAAAGGTTGTGGAAATGTCACTGCCTTCTCATTCTCTACTACATACATTCATCTTTGTACTGGAGAATAGTATGCCACTAGTGACTCTTTTCTTAAAAGTTTTTACCTTTTCTATACTCTCTACTACAAATAAGCATCATATTGAGAAGAGGTTACCGAGTATAGTTGTGTATTTTTGCACACTATACGAAATAGACATAGTAGATAATCTTGAACCGTTCTTCTCTATATGCTATTAAGGACGCTTATCATCCAAGAGGCAGGTCTGTGTGAAGGTCTCAGTTTTTAAATGAACTCTGTTATGCAAATCTCTCACTCGGAGAAGGACTCTCTTATAAGAGATAAATGTGTATGTATATATTAATAATTAGAGGTATTTCAGTATTGACATATCTCACTTGGCAAGGTATTTTCTTCCCACAGTCTACTACAGACATTTGATCAAAGATAGAACTGTTACTAAAAAGGTGATTCCCCTTCTACAACCTACTACAAACCCTGTTGAATCAGAGGACAAGTTTCAGTAGAGAAACCGTGTAGCCCTACATATCCATAATGCAAAACAGAGAAGTATGTTGATAGACCAGTTCTTTATCAAACCATACTACACACACTTCTCGTCCAATAAACCATTATTAACTCTCATTCTTCTGTCAGTTTTGATACTACCATACTACGCATTATTTGATCTGGTGAGGAGATAGTGGAGAGACCACTGTTTAATCACACAATAGTACACACACCCATCACACTGGAAAGAGGGATCACTGAGACAGTAACCTCTCTCAACAACCTACTATGCATACCCACCATATAATGACATGTTAGCACCTAAATCAGCGCTTTATCAAGAAGATACTACAGAAACTAGCAAATAAATACGTGGACATAAAACTAAAAAGGGGAAAATATATACTATTTAAGTGGACATCTGTGCACCTGGACAAGAGTGTGTCAAGCAGTTCACAAACAAAAATTATTGTCCCACAAAGTAAGCAGTAGACTACCTTATTGAGATGGGTAGGCTTGCAGTCTGCTTCGCTAGCTGGCACATCTGAAGCCACTACTTCTTAAGGTTGTACAGATGGTTTGCTACTTACAGTACTGTAACACATTAATAATAACCAATTCAAAGTCTTATATGTGGAAACAGCATTTACAACGCAGACAGAACTACGCAGTGCCATTACAAGCCAGGCACTACAACTAACACGTCGTTACCACACGCTCCATTACAATGCAAGTTGTTACAATGACTTGCTTTAGGGAACGCATTGTTGGATTTTAAATTCAACACCTTCCCTACTGTTGCACAGACTGGAGTTGGAATAGTAAACTATACTATTCCAAAGTCCTGCACTTCCCTAAGGCAAGTCGTTGTAATGACTTGCGTTGTAATGGAAGGCGTGGTAACGACGCATTCGTTGTATTGCCCATGTTGTAAAGGCATGCGTTGTAAAATCATGCATGAATACGTCATACATCCTTATATAGGGGTGTTTTCCTTTTTGTGGGACTCTCGCAATTGGTTCCCAGGATGGGTATTTTGTATCAATTTCAGCTGATTGGTAGGATCAGACCTCTTTTATTAACTATAAGATATCATTATGATGTGAAGTTCCAAAAATATGGCCTTGTGAGCCGTTCGTGACAGTGAAACAGGAAGTTTAGCCCCCATGGACTAAGTCATCCATTCTAATAAAATGAAAATAAAATTCATATAGATAGATCAATGACACACTTTCTCACAATTTGCCTTAAATACACATAGAAGTAATCAATAGCCTTTCCATGTATCTAAATCAATGAATATACAATCTCACAAGCCGCTTGTGAGAGAATAGACACACCCAGAAAAAAAGATTTCATTGGTTAACACTAATGCCATGAATTATTGAAAGGAGCGGTCACCCTCTGTTTCTCATTTAGGAGCAGTTGTTTCATGTGAAAACATCTAAAAAGCAGTAGGAGAATCTACTCTTCTATTTTTGTGGAGTTTGCTGGCAAGATGTTGTCATCAGACAGTGATGAACAGAGAAAAGCAGGACCATCTCACCATCCTGAACTACACAAGGAGTCTCATGGCAGTTTTTTGAGATGGCATCTGGTGGGAAAAAGGTGTCTGCCAAACATGTAAAATTCAAGCTCTGCCATCAGGAGTTCATTACGTACACAAGAAAACAACACAGTATGAGGACAATGGAAATGCTGTGCCACCTAAAGGCAATGCATCACCAACTTCTAGCTTGTGTAGAGATGCAGAGGAACACAGAGCTAGATGCCTAATCAGGTGCCTCTATGTCTCTACCACCAGGCCTACCAGCACCATCTCAGGTTGTGGCAAGCCAGCCTAGTAAAAACCCAGAATACTTAAATAAGGCACTATTCTGTTACCATTGCAAGACAATAATTTTCTCCTGAATAGAATGATGCATCCTGTGACAAGTTGGCCGAAGAACACAAATGCCCTCCTAGGCATTAGATTTATTTTCTGGTCATAGTTTTTCTTCCAGTTTGCAATCCATCATTTTTCTGAAGTCTCCGTACTTCTGTTTTTCAGCATAAAAAAAAAAAATGGTTACAAAACAAAAACACCAAATCATGAGTGATGTAATATGTGAGGTCATAAGCAGTGCATGGTGGAGGTGCAAGTTATAGTTTGCTCTGCTAACTATAACTGGTAAATTTGGTAAATATCGGTGGTTTCCTGAGTTCAAAAAGTTAAAGATGTCACTGACATATTCACCCAACTAAAATGTTTCTTTCAGTGAATAAATAAATATATATATAAATATATATATTCAAAAACTCTCCAAATGTGCAGTCGCGCACAACAACAGGAACGGACAACTTCAATCGCCAATGCTCAATAATCGTCTTTATTTAATAAGCGATATGTGCACAGTCCATGACGCATTTCGGTCCACTCGGCCCTTGCTCACATGACCGCGTTACGTGCATGACAGTGAATTTAAAGGAAAAAAATAACCATCACCTGATCAAAGACGTACGGCACTACTATAGAGACTGAAGAAATACTTTCATATGTTGTTTTGTATCTTAAATGCAATGTCATTTTGCGAACAGCCTAAAACATCATTAATAGCATAGTGCTAATACATGTACTCAAATTACAGGAATATATTAACAGAGATGGAACCTCATTCATATAGATGCACATAGATCATATAGTTTGTATTGTGGTTGGTGGCATATAACGCTCTACATATACATAGTTAGATTGTAATGAAAAATAAAATAAGAATAGCCATAATTTGTCATTGGTTGATTGGGCCATGTTATCAGTGCTAATTACAGGTTACTCCCTATAAAGCCGGCCACAGTTGGTCATAATAACCTGATTGACATTTGTTAACACAAATATACATACAATCTACCAATGTGTATTAAGAGAATGAAATGTCCAACATAATTTATAAATAATTTAGAAAGAGCAGTTATGCAGTGTACTATCGGACAGAGCAAAATTTGAAATTTAAAATTTTGAATTTTACAAAAACACCAGTAAAAAATTATTTTTGTAAAACATAGGATTTCATTGTCATAGGAAAAGATGTAACGACTCAATTGATCAAAGCATTATTACTTGGTACAAATACCTGTCGAAAACCTTCTATCATGACTTTCACAGATTACTATACTGGTAAAGTTCTTTGTATATCTGTCACAATAATAAATAGTACATTTGTAATGTCTACATGGATGCCACTCTTGAATAAAATGATTATATTGATTAGCCTTACAGAGACTTGATCTATATTAAAACGAGTAACATGATTAAAGTGCCGTATAGTTAAAGTGCTAAGTGCTAAAGTGCAGTGGAAATCAAATCGAAAGTGCAATTATTTGTTAAAAACTATTACAGAATATCAGCCGATTGTATCACCTCCTCCTGAAAGAAGAGGGACTGTCAACTACATGGCAGTAATAAAGGGAAAGTAAACCTAAGACTGATACTGACATGAGGGATCCCCCTTAAAAGAACACAAATTATTCTGCTATATACTAAGGTCATTGAATATGCTTATAATGATGTGAATATGAAGCAAAAACATTGCCACCAAGAAGAAACTGCACACGTATATGCTGAGTCATTATTTCCAGGAAGTTTGACATTTTAGTTGTTCTGTAACAAATAGGCATAGGACTCTTGCAGAAGATAGAACCCAACAGAAAGAATCTGTAAAGTGGTTACCACCCCAGATTCAATATACAGCCAGTGGCATAAATATCAGGCAATTCTAGCACCCCGCAAATAAAAAATGGCCAGAGATTTATTAAAGAAAATTATGCATATCTTCGCCTGTGTTCAGACCTTGAGGATATTTAGTATCAAGATCGATGATATAGCGTGATTCCAGTTGTCGCAATCGTTTTTCACGATTTCCTCCTCTCTTGTTATTGGGTACGGAATCAAGAACACAGTAATGAAGACAGTTAAGATTGTTGGCATGCTCAGTTTTAAAATGTCTGGCAACTGGATATGCGGGATCGGAATTGACTATGGCTCGCAAGTGCTGAAGAATACGAGCATGTACTGGCAACGTAGTGCTGCCAATATATTTGAGTCCACAGGTGCATTGCAACATGTAGACTGCATACTCGGTTCGGCAGGTAAAATGCCCTTTTATTGGGTAACTTTCCGTGGAAAAAGCAGTGGTATAACTGGTGGTATTTTTCCCAAATTTACAGGCGCGGCAAGAGTTGCACTTGTAAAATCCCATTTTTGGAGATAACCAACTGCTTTTAGATGTTAGTTCAGGACTAGTACTCACTAAATCATTGTACATAGAGTGAGCTTCACGGAAAGTGATGGTGGGCCTGATGGGAAGTACCTGCTTCAATGTTGCGTCAGTCAAGACAATGGGCCATTGTTTGTTGATAATGGACTTGATATCATTAGCCTGTTTGCTGTATGTGGTAATTAACCTACATGTAACTCTGTTAGATTCTAAATCATCTATCGGGGTTTCGAGAGATGTGCTCAATGAATGAGCAGTGTTACTTAATAGTGATAATCTCTCTTTGCTGTTAGCCTTGTCTTTTGCTGATTTTAGTTTCCCTGGATTTTACCCTCTTTCTAAAAACCTTGAAGTGGCGTCATCCTGGTGATGAATCAAATCAAAAGGGTTGCTGCATACTCGGCGTATACGTAAGTATTCGCCGTAGGGGAGGCTAGTGATGGTATGTGCAGGATGGAAACTATTGGCATGTAAAATACTATTGCCGGCTGAGGGCTTGCGATATAAACATGTTTCAATGCAATTTTTATCAATGTAAACTTTGATATCCAGACAATTGCAAACAGAATTGTCAATGTTAGCAGTAAATTGCAAATTTCTAGTATTAACATTGATTTTGCTAACAAAATCCTCAGCCTCCCCTTGAGTACCATGCCAGATGACAAAAATGTCGTCGATGTAACGCCACCATCGAATTACATGTCTGCACCAAATTTCCCCATGCTCTTTAAGTAGGACATGCTCCTCCCACCAGCCCACGTGAAGACACGCGTAACTAGGGGAGAAGCATGCTTCCATCGCTACTCCTTGTAATTGTTGGAATAGTACACCATCAAATGTGAATACATTGTTAAAAAGGCACCAACGTATCATAGATATTACCATCTTATTATGTGAATAAAATTCAACAGGTCTCTTATTGAGGTAGTATTCTATGGTTTGAATTCCATCCGTGTGCCTAATGCTAGTATACAAAGCAGCAATGTCCAAAGTTATGAATCGATATTCTGATGACCAAATTAGATTACTGAGTTTACATAGAAAATCTTTACTGTCACGTAGATAGGTGGGTAGTTTGATTACAAAATCCTGTAAATAATAATCAATATAACGTGAAGTATTTTCAAAACTACTTTTGATTGCCAAGATAATTGGTCTACCCTGGACCGGATTTGTACCTTTATGTACTTTAGGTATGAAGTAAATTGTTGGGAGAACAGGGTATGCATTGTAGAGGAAATTAAATTTGTCTTTACTGATCATATTATCTCTTTTCCATGTCGTAAGATCATCTTTATAGTTTTTGTTTATTTTCGTAATTTCAGTTACACTGATTCTCCGATAACAGTCTTTGTCATGTAAGTGTCGGTAGGCTCGGTAGGCTTCCAGTTTGTATTCTTTCTTGCCCCATAACACTATGTTGCCCCCCTTGTCACTTTTGTTTATGATGACCTCGTGATTGTTGTTAAGTTTTTTCATAAGTTGAAAATATGACTGTGGTTGATATTTGAATTGGCTGTCATCAGTGATGTCATGAGGGATGTTACTGAACATGTCATGAGTGATGTAATATGTGATGTCATCAGCAGTGCATTGCAGGCGCGCGAGTTATAGTTACCTGAACTAACTATAACGGGGGGAATTTCAATGGTTTTGTATGAGTGAAATGTCCAGCTAACTATAACGCCCCTGAAACCTATGGTTTTTTCATTAAATTTCTAAAGTTTTTTAAATGCTAATTCCTAACTATGCCTACAGAGATAGGACATGTGAAGAAAGAAGGAAAAACGCACAGAAAGAAAAAAAGAAATGCAGAAAGAAGCAACAGAAGTCCTCAAAGACGAAGAAAAGTGCAGGAAGAAGGAAAAAGTGCAAAATGAACAAACAGAAGAGCCGAAAGAAGCCTTGTTGCAAAATCATCCTGTACCCTCAACTACTGGTGGTAACTGAGTCTGACTAACCAATCCTAGAGCCAGTGCTATGTTAAAAGACACTTAGAATACAGTGAAAACACCTACATACACTAGGGAACACTATGCGTTGGAGTCCCCCTGGGATTAGCATGACCTCCTCTGTAAGCCCCTAGTATATAATAGGGCAGGGGGGATTAAAACTACCTCTTAAAACGCGCCACAGGGCGTGTTTGCACACGTCATCTCAGGCCCCGTCCCCTCCCTTCCCCACTGTGTAAACACGCCCTGTGGCCATTTTAAGTTGGGAGATTAGGTCCCCTTTAATCCTGAGGGTCCCTAGGGTCCAACTAGCCCACTAGGTACCTCCAGTAAGCGCCACAGAGCTGCGTTGCAGAGAGATGTAAAAAGGGGCACGGCCTAGACCACCTCTCTGCAATGCTGCGCAGTGGCGCTTACTGGAAGCACCTGGTGGGCTAGTTGGCCAACAGGGTCCCTCAGGATTGAAGAGGAATTAATTCCTCAACTTAAAACGTGCCACAAGGCATGTTTGCACACATGTCACCTCAGGCCCCGCACCCTCCCTTCACCACTGTGCAAACGCTCCCCGTGGCGTGTTTTAAGTTGGGGGATTAACTCCCCTTGAATCCTGAGGGTCCCTGGGGTGCAACTAGCCCACCAGCTACCTCCATTAAGCGCCACAGAGCTGCGTTGCAGAGAGGTGTAAAAAGGGGCGTGGACTCAGAACACCTCTCTGGAACGCAGCCCCCTGGTGCATACTGGAGGTTCCTGGTGGGCTAGTTGGCCGCCAGGGACCCCCAGTATTCAAGGGGAATTTGTTCCCCATCTGCAAACGCGACAGGAGGCGTGTTTGGAGAGTGCTGCAAGGAGGGGGCGTGGCCTCCGGCGCGATGCCGATCTTTTATTTATTTATTTTTTTTAAGAAGGGGGCTGTGTGGCCCTCCTTCTTTTTCTAATTTATTGGCCCTGGGGCCCCCATCCCCCAGGACATGCCCCCTAATTTATTTATTTTTTAAATTTGGAAGAGGGCCGCGTGGCCCCCTCCCGAGCCCTTAATCGGCCCGTGGACCCCATCCCCCGGGACATGGCCTTTTTTTAATTCTTTAGGAGGGGGGCTGCATTGCCCCATTCCTCAGGCCACTTATGGCCCTGGGGACCCCATCCCCTGGGGCCGTCCTTTGTTTTTTATAAATTTATTTTTTGTATAAAATTTTGGGGAGGGTGGGGGCGCGTGGCCCCCCTCACGGGCCACTTGTAGCCCCGGGGACCCCATCCCCCGTGGCTGGCCCTCTCCGTTGGGGACCGTGGGGAGCCGGCATTGCTTTTCCACATGGGGAGCTGCTAAGATGCAGCTCCCTGTGTGGAAAAGCAATTTGGTTTGGATTTTGAAAGAGAGAGCAGGGAAACCTGCTCTCTCTTTCAAAATCCAAACCAAGTTTGCTATGGCAGGGAGGGAGCCGCGAGGCTTCCGCCCTGCCATAGCAAACTACAGTGTCCCGCGGGTGGGCACTCCGGGACACTGCAGGAGCCGGCCCATGGTGGTGGCGGTCCCCAGGGCCATGACAAGGCTCCAGGAGGGGGGCCATGTGGCCCCCTCCCACAATTTATAAAGCCCCGGGGGGTGGTGGTCCCCAGGGTGTGTTGGGGGCTTGAGCCCCCCCCCCCCCACAGTTTTTAAACTTTTTTTTTAAAGCCCCGGTCCCCGGGGCAGCAGCCGCGCAGAGTGCCCCCCGAAATACCAATTAAGTAGAGCCCCAGGGGTGGCGGTCCCCGGGGTGTGTGGAGGGGCTTGAGCCCCACCCACAGGTTATTTATTTTTTTTAAAGCCCGGGGTTAGCGGTCCCCGTGGCTGTGGGGGGCAGTGTGCCCCCCACAATAACAATTAAGTAGAGCCCCGGGGGGTGGCAGTCCCCGGGGCTTGAGGGGGCCTTAGAGGCCCCCCAACATTAAACTAAGAAGCCCCGGGGGTGGCGGTCCACAGGGCTGGGGGGCCCCTCTTGGCCCCCCATTACATAAAAATATTTCCCCCGGGACTTGCTCCCCCAGGGGCTAAATAGTTTCTAAGCATGGGAGCCCGCGCTTAGTTGTTTTTTTTTCGTGGCTCGATCGGCGGATCCTCTGTGGATTTTCCAGTTGTCCTTGTGGGACCCCCTAAGCAGGCCTAGGGGGTCAGGGTGTTTCTACCCTGCCCCATTTTTGCATTTTGTGCACTTGTATGACTGATTTCTTGTGCCTCGGTTCTACCGAGGCACAAGATGGCTGCCAACACTTCCTGGTTTGGAGTGTTGACAGCCAATTAGCATACAGCTTGTGATCGGGAGGGTGCGCGGATCCTCCACGGCCATAGATATATATGTGTTTTTACTTTTGATTTTCTCAGCAACTACTGAACGGATTTACACCATTTAACAAAAAGGGTTCTTTCTGAATCAAGAACTACCTCTTTGCCAAATTTGGTGTAATTCCGTTCAGCAGATCGGGCTGTAGCCGTGTCCTATGGAAAATTGCATGGGGAAAACACGTTTTGGGACCCCCCTTTTTCTCACCCTACGCTTGCCGAATCACCCCGAAACTTTCAGGATAGGAGCGGACCGGAGCACCCCACAAGTTTTGAAAATTTGGAACTAGAATGTTGTGAATTTCCTATGGAAAATAGGTTCTAACTATAACTATCTACTGGCGACTGCCAGTAGATAATACATATATATATATATATATATATATATATATATATATATATCTATATATATATATATATATAGATATAGATATAGATATATTCACTTAAAAAAACATAGGTTTCACACACGTTATAGTTAGGAATTAGCATTTAAAAAACCTTGCAAATTCACTTAAAAAACCATAGGTTTCACACATGTTATAGTTAGGTGGACATTTCACTCGTAAAAACCAATGAAATTCCACCGTTATAGTTAGTTCAGATAACTATAACTCGCGCGCCCGCAATCCAGTGCTCAGGACGTCACATATTACATCACTCATGACATGGTCAGTGGAATCACTCATGACATCGCTGATGACATCATCCTTGTGATAGAGTGGCGGTCGCGCGAGTTATAGTTATCTGAACTAACTATCGGTGGAATTTCATTGTTTTTTTACGAGTGAAATGTCCACCTAACTATAACATGTGTGAAACCTATGGTTTTTTAAGTGAATTTGCAAGGTTTTTTAAATGCTAATTCCTAACTATAACGTGTGTGAAACCTATGGTTTCTTCAGTGAATTTGTACGTTTTTTTAAATGCTAAGTTATGTATTTTTTTTTTTTAAGATTTTAACCGTGCGGAAATGTTTTTTCGCCCTTCGGGGTCCTTTAGGGACCCCCTGACAAAGGCTAGGGGGTCAGGAACTCTCTACCCTGCCCCCTTTTCACGTTCGCCACCTCTATTTTTCACTCTCGCACCCACAATAAACAAAATGGCGGCCGACACTTCCTGATTTCGACCGATTCGAACGTTGACTGACATGTAACCACCAATTAGAATTACGCTCGCGCACGTTAGGGTGCGCGCACCGTGCGCGCATGGTGCGCGGCTATAGATATGTATGTGCTTTTAACTGCAATTTTCTCAGGAAATACTGAACCGATTGACTCCATACATGCAAAAGGCACTTCCCTGACCTGAGGACTACCTCTCTGCCAAATTTCAAGTAATTCTGTTCAGCCGTTCGGGCTGTACCTTCGACTAAAGGTCCTATGGGAAAATGCATGGGGAAAACGCGTTTTGGGACCCCCCTTTTTTCTCGGCCCCCGCTTGACGAATCACCCCGAGACTTTTAAGGTAGGAGCTGAACGGAGCGCCTCATTAGTTTTGAAAATTTTGCGAGGATTCGTCAACCGGCGCCAAAGTTATTCAAAATAGAATTTTCAGATTTCCTATGGAAACACGGTCCTAACTATAACTATCTACTGGTGGCCGCCAGTAGATAATATATATATAGATATATATATATATATATATATATATATATATATATATATATCTATATATATATATATATATATATATATATATATAGATATATATATTAACCATCAAACAGTCCTTGGTAGTGCACACTTCTCACAGTGGGTGCCGGTGTCGAGGGTGGACTGTCCCTTGCTGAATTATAATGCATCAAAGGATCAATGAAGAACCACCACACTCCAGGAGAATAGATTCAAATCATTCCACTTTTATTTGCATACGTGCAAATTCCACCACAACCACCAACAACGCATTTGCACCCCCATGGGTCTTGCTCACAGTATTGTGAGTCCATCCTCTCTTTCACTATTTATACTTGTTGCCCATTATTGCCACAATGAGATTTTATGGGACATGTAGTTCCTTATTTACGGTTACCAGTGTCATTGTTCACATTAGTGTGTTTTCTCCTCTGCTAGCTGTTGCTTAGTCTCTCAGTTGTAATGTGCTGGAGTCTGCTTTTTTGTATTGTACTTATCATATTAATATGAGGACCAATTCTGACAGGTCAGGTGATATTGCGGTATAAGTGTGTTTTATGTGATTCTTTCATGCATTGCCTCACGCTCAGTGCTTTTATTCTCAGAATATGTGGATTTCTTCTGGGCACCACTAGTAATGAACTTAAGCTCATATATCAAGGACACCGGGACTTCTTGAGAATATTAACTAATACAGGATGGCAAGAAGGACTTGGTCTAGTAACAATAGATGTGGTATCTTTATATACTTCAAAAAGTCATGAAGTGGTTCTAAATGAATAAATCAGCTACTTTTTGAAACAAAAAAACATTCAGGAGATAAAGCACACCAGGATGCTGTTGGAAATGATAGAATTGTGTCTCAGAAACAACATCTTCCTCTTTAACCATCAAATATACTCCCAGTGTTTGGAGGCTTGTGCAGTAAAGCTTTGACTTAATAATACACCCGTGAGTGCACTCGTCATTGGCCGAGAATTACGGTTCATCTTTGTATATGTGTGTATATATATATATATATATATATATACACACACACACACACACACACACACATATTTATATATATATATATGTATATAAATATACATATATATTTGCAGAGAATAAGTCTCGCAGATATGTGAGGCAAGAAAAGTTCACACACAGCGCTTCACTTTTAGATTAATTTTATTCGGCAGCAAGTTTCAAACTAAACAGATCTTCATCACGGTCTCGCAACGAAGACCTTTTTAGGTTGGAACGCGTTGTCAAATAAAATGTATCTAAAAGTGGAGCGATGTGTGCAAACTTTTGTTGTCTCACTGATCTGCAAGGCTTGCCCTCTGCATATTCAAAACGGGACCGGTACCCGTTGTTTCGCACCAGCCCCGATATATATATTGAACAGTTCAAAAGAAACGCTGCGCACTCCAGCTGTAATTTAGATGATTATTTATTTAAATAAATGCAACTTCGGGCATACAGACAAATGTGTTTCAGCCTCCTGGCCTTCGTCAATGTCAGTGAGTTTGTACAAGAAGCTGCCTTATAACAACAATTCATTTAATTGGTTTAGCAGCTGAAAAGAAACATCAAAAAGGGGACTTCATGATTTAACCACACTCCTAGGGTAAAAGAGTGTCGGCCATTTTAACACTTTCAAAATGTCATTGTATGTGTTATATACAGTGGTACCCCCGTGCAACAAAGTATTTATAATGACATAATGAAGAGGTGAACATAATTCAAACACGATGGAATTCAAATTATAAAAGTATAAAAGTACTGTATGTAATTCATATGTGAATAAGTGTAACGCCCATAAATATTAAATCATTCCAACAATTAATAAGCAGATGCTTAGGCATAGTCAAATAAGCAAATCCCATAATTCAGTGCATTATTACCCCTTACAGTGAAAAGGGTTCAATCAAGCTCTGGATGAGCCTAGTTCCCCATTCAAAATTAAACCACAGAGATTCTACCTTCCTATCTGCATACATTATATCAATGAGGGAGTACATTGTTGGATTTGTTGTGTTTCTATAACTAATGTGGATGGTTCACAGACTTCATCGGTCTAGCCAATATATGACCACAGCTCTTCTTCGCTATTCTTCGCTATTCAGCCCCCAAGGGGAACGGGTACGTAAATCAACTATGTATTTGGTCTCAAGCTGCTGCAGGAGTTTAACCCTGTCTCCTCCTCTCTCTTTTAAGGGAATTTGGCAGATGCAAAAGTAGAGTAGTTTGTCACTCTTGGCCTCATGCACCTTGGAGAAATGTCTCACCACAGGGTAGGGTTTATCCTGGTTAGTTATTGCCCTTTGTGTTCAAGGATTCGCTTTTTTGCCTGGTGTATTGTACTACCAATATACTGTAGTCGGCATGGACTTAGTAGACAATACACCACGATACTGGAATTGCAAATAAGCAGCTTGTTTCCCGGGCACTTCATAATACTTTACCTTCCTGTAGTTCTTACAGGCTTGGCATGGCTCTGTACAAAGATATCCTTCAAAAAGGCACTCCTCCTGAATGTAACATCAGGTCTATCGGGCACCAGTTGTCCTATTATACCATCTGTTTGAAGGATATTCCAGTTCTTCTGGACCAGATCCCCGATCATCTGTGATTCTGCAGAGAAGGTCTGAATCAGCCTGACTTTTGATTGCTCCTCCTCTGTGGGATACATCTGTGAGGGATCTGCCTGCTAACAAATCCTGCCTATCCTTCATTTTAACCTTGTTGACTGCCTCACGTAGGACACTATTTCCATAGCCCCTTTTGGAAAATCTTGTCAGAGACTCTCTTTCATCCTCATGGTAGTCTTCTGGGCGGGAGCAGTTGCATTTTAATCTTAATAGCTCCCCATAAGGTATGCTATTAATTAAATAAAGTGGGTGTTGACTCCATGAGTGTAGGACTGTGTTCCCTGCAGCTGGTTTGTGGTAGAGCTTTGTACAGAGCCTATTATCTGCTACAAATACTAGAAGATCTGGAAAAGGGACTTCTTTTTCACTGATATTACTTGTGAACTTAAGATTTAATTCATTTTCATTAAGAATCTTAATGTACTCCTCTGCCTCTGTACGGGTCCCCCTCCAGATAATCAGCAGGTCATCTATATACCTGGTCCTCTGGGCTATCTTGTCTACCCAGAATTCATTGACCTCCGCCCAGGCTCTCCCACCAGCCCACAAAGAGATTTGCGTAACTGGGGGCGAAGCACATGCCCATGGCAGTCTCCTGTGCCTGTAAATATAGTTGTCCTGAAAAGAGGAAGATGTTATTGTGCAGGCAAAACAAAACAATTTGTGACAGCATCTTGTTATGTTCTAGGAATTTTAATGGTCTACTTTTTAGAAAAAAATCCAATGCAAACAGGCCCTTACAATGTACAATGCTCATATAATATATATATATATATATATATATATATATATATATATATATATATATATATATATATATATTCACTGAAAAACCATAGGTTTCACACACGTTATAGTTAGGAATTAGCATTTAAAAAACCTTGCAAATTCACTGAAAAAACCATAGGTTTCATACATGTTATAGTTAGCTGTACATTTCACTCGTAAAAAACCAATGAAATTCCCCCGTTATAGTTAGTGCAGGCAACTATAACTCACGCGACCGCAATCTTCTGCTGATGCTAATACTGTATTTAGACACTTATTTGCCCCTGTCTTCTTCCATTAAATTTTAGCTATACATATATTACAAATATTTTTTTTTCATAAAGACACATATGTCATCAGCAGAAGATTGCGGTCGCGTGAGTTATAGTTGAAAAAGGGTCAATAATCATCGTCCTCTAGCGCCCTGGTTTACTGAAACACTGAAAATAGAGAAGGCCAAATGTAAGGCGCTGGAAAGAAGGTGGAGGAGGAACTAGGCTTCCGACTCCAAAACTTTTATAAAAAAGCCAAAAAAGAATATCACAATCTTTGCAGGTCAGCTCGGGCACAGTATGTATCGACAACCATCTTAGGTGCCCTGAACTGCTCTAAAACACTATTTAGCATGGTCAAGGAGCTCGCTGGCTCCGAAACCCAATCTAGGCCCCTCACTAAATAATCGGCAATGCGAGGATCTGGCTACTTTCTTTGTACAGAAAGTAGAGAAAATATACTCGGAAATAGTGAGCTTGAAATGTGACAGCCCCCTCCACTGCAATTTACTAATTCCCCCCAACCAATATCCGCACTGCCCTCAGCTGACAACACCCACCTTGACCAGGATAGGGCGCCTTGTGCACCTTCTAATAATCTGGACATATGGCCCTTACTAAACATAGCCTCCTTTAAATGTCTTCTAGACAGCATCGAATCAGGATCTCCCAGGGACCCTCTTCCTATCTTTGTGCTCAAGCAGCTTGAGCCGCCATCTATGTTTGTAATTATGGACCTTTTGAATGCCTCCTTACAGGAAGCTATAGTTCCACCAGAGTGGAAGAATGCAATGGCGCTCCCCCTTCTGAAGAATGCCAACACGGATCCCGATTTGCCCTCGACTTATCGGCCTATTTCCTTGTTGCCGGCCTTCTCTAAACTTTTAGAGAAACACATCTACGCTCATCTTCCCAATTTTGTAGAATCACAAAAGTTCCTTCATTCATCCCAATAGGGTTTCAGAGCCGGTTTCTCAACGGAAACAACCCTACTTTGGGTAACGGAAAGACTGCGTCGTCACCTGGATGCTGGAGTCACGGTTGCACTTATCTTGCTGGACTTAAGCGCAGCATTCGACACGGTGTCTCACACAGTGTTAGCGTAAACATTAAGATCATTAGGCATCTGCGGCTCGGCCCTAAATTGGCTTATTTCATTTCTTGCCAACCGTACTTTCCAATTATTTTCCCCAACAGCTCCGATACCCATTCTTCACCTTATGGGGTACCTCAGGGTTCCATTCTTAGCCCTTTACTATTCAATCTTAACGTTAGACCTTTAGCTGATGTAGCTGAAGATGCCGAAGATTGTCCCTGTTGTCTTACGCGGACAACTCCCATATTATCTTTTCTCTTTCTATGGAGACTGCGGCCGAAATTTCCCCCCCTCCAGCTGGGCTTGGGTAAAATTGCATCATGGATGCAGGCTAATTACCTTAAGCTCAACGGAGAGAAGACCGAGGTCTTGATATTGGGTAAAAACTAGGATCTCTGGAGCCCACAACATTGGCCTAGTGAGATGGGTGCACTTCCTCAACCCCCCAGTCAAGTCCGTAATTTGGGTGACATCATTGATGACTCACTAAATATGCAACATCAAGCTGTCAAGGTGGCCGCCACATGTTTTACCATCCTGAAGTGGCTAAGAAAGATCATTTGGATGCTGCCAGAGCCCACCCAGAGAACAGCAGTCCAGGCGCTAACCACCTCAAGACTGGACTACGGTAACGTTCTTTACCTAGGGACCAACAAGGAGGTGACTCGCAGGCTGCAAATGGTTCAGAACTCGGCTGCAAGATTACTTTGCCGGGTTCCTTGAGCCACCTCTGTCTCCGGTCACCTGCGGGACCTGCACTGGCTCAGGGTTGAGAACCGAATTAAGTTCAAAGCCCTGAGCTACATGTTCAAAATCAAAATAGGTGTAGCACCTCAATATCTGCAATCCCTGGTCTGTCCCTATGTGCCTCCTCGATGCCTTCGCTCATCTACCCAATGGAAATTCTCTGTGCCCAGAGTCAGACTATCTCAGATGGGTGGCAGATCGTTTACATACCTCGGTCCCTCACTCTGGAATTCCCTTCCCACATCTGTTCGGAACGAAACGGTGTATGTCCAATTTCACAAATCATTAAAAACGTGGCTTTTAAACCAGTAATCATTTAAACGGTTACACATTCCTTGGTCTGCTCGGCGCCGGGAAACCCTTTTTGGGTAGCTGTCGCACCTTATAAATTGTAACTATAATAATAATAACTACTGCAGGCATACTATTACAGCTTTGAAATGGTAAAATAACATACAAGCCAGACTGGAATTATTAAAAACAACCCCTATGTATAGGCTATGTAGGTTGGTTTGCAACATACCGAATCATAGTGGGTTGCAATATGATCTACCTCATGAATATTAATGAGTTGGTTGAAAATTGCGACCCACTATGATTCACTACCATCACAGGGATGGTGGCCTGCTGAGGTGAGCAAAGCACCATGTCCATGATTGCTTTTAGATTAAGCAATCATTTTTCTTGAATACAGCCTGTTTTCCTTGCAACACTTTACAAAGTTTTTTAAGATTAGGCAGTAGTCCATAGGATCAGATTCTACTCTTACAAATGTTTTTTCAGCATTCACAAAGGAGAAGGGGCCCCTCCTGGAGCACTTTCTGTTTGCAAATGGATTACTACTTTTTTTTAAGGTTTCAGTGAAATATTAAGGATTTGAGACCGGATTTCGTTTGCAAAGCATTAATACATCCCATTGAGAATTGCTGTTTGGAAGGGATGCCCTAAACACGCTCCTTCCAAACAGCACTTCAGTATGGCTTCCAAAACTCATTTAGCAAATTGTAACATCTTACCGAATCACTAAATGCATTTAGTACATTCAAAAACAAATGTATTGGCTGAAAACCTGCAATTTTCTGAATTGCAGTGTTTGCAAACAGTAAATGCATTCATAGTTCTGACTACTTTTAAAAATATATATATATTCCCCATAAAAGGTAATTTCAACATTGTCCAATTTGTTACCTCACTTACCATTTACTAATCAACAGACTGTGACACTCTCTAACTCCTGTGGCCTCTAAAGGGAGAAACTGGATGCATTAAGTTCACTGTTAGATCACCATTGTGTTTGCCTCACACCCTAGAGCATGCTGTGCTATATGGGTTAAGTAAAGGACCCGCCCACCACCCTGTCCCATCCTAGGGTTATGATTGATTGGTGGCATATTCTGTTCTTCCCCTACTCCTCACGCCAAGTTTCCATTGGCTAATTGCCCTCTATTGGCCCATTCATACATTAAAAATTAGGATCCACCTATCTCATCATAGATCTGATGAGGATTGTGGCTGTTTGGCCCCAGGATTTTCTCACTGCAAGGGATGTTGGCTTCTAGACTGTTCTACCCTGGCTTGTGGTGCAAATAATTGCAGCTCTGATATCTTAGTTTCACTGCTTAGGGCCACTAGAATAGGTGGTTTGAAGTCGGGATTTGCACTTCAATGGACAGACTTAGAGACACTTGTATGCACATTTTTTTAAGGTAGCAAACAACCAGATTTGCAGATTCCGGCCGTTTGCGACCAGAAAAAAGGCTTTCCCAATGTACCAAACCCTATTTTGCGTTTTAGTAACCTCAAAATGGGTTAGCAATTTGCTATTAGGAAGGTGAGTGTTTGTGGTGTCCCTTCCTAATATCGAATCGCATCGGTATGTAGGAATGTTTTGTAACCAAAATGCGGTCACAAAACATTCGCATTTTACCACCTACTTCACCCACAGACCACTGACTACTTTGTGTGAACGCAACCTATTTTCCTTTAAGGAAAACTGTTTGCAAAACAAAAAATGCTTTATTTAAAAGCAATCACAGACATGGTTTGAGACCTGTGGGAAGACCTTGATGGGCTGAATCTGCTCCCACTTGTACCCAAGACTAAAAGGTGCACTCCAAGGGTCAGTGTTTTACCTCCTGTGGACACATCATTTTGCAAGAGGCCTTCTTCCTCAAGTGCCCAGCTGATAAGTAGCAACTGAAACTGGACTGGTCTCTGCTGGTGGTGTTTGTTGGAGTGAGTCTTGGACACTAAGTGCTGTCCTCGGGGTCCTGGAAGCTGATTTTGTGAGGGCTTTATTGATAACTCCAGGCTTGCCCTGCTGAAGGACATTGAGCTGCATGAAAAGACTAAGTCCAAAGAAAGAAATCTTGACTGGGTGAAGGCGCAAAAAGTATTCACCCAAAGCAAGGACTGAGCCAGCCATGAAATTGAAATTTCATGGGCTCAGAGCTTTTTTACGTCTTCACCAAAGGCTTCAGTGGCGATCCAGCTTCAAGAGGAATTTGTCAGATACATCCTGCAACCTAGACCCACTGGAGGATTTTGACTTCCATTTCAGAGACTAGATCAGAGGGTACATTCTATGACTGGGACGAGTCTACTTGGAGTGTCCGAGCTGCACTCCATCGCTGTCAGCATGAAATTGCACCCAGATTCCTGTCAACCAAGAACTGTGACTATAATTGGCGCTTTACTTTTTCTTGGCACTTTTGCTCTGAATATTTAAAAATTTAAATTTCTGGTTCTCTTTATTAGATTGTTGTTGTTTTGGTGTAATTTTACCAATGAAAGCTTTCTCCATAGATTCTAAATTGGTTGTGGGATTTTTATTGTGTATTGTTTTGACGGTGTACCTCTTTAGTTATTGTTAACCCCTTTCGTGCACAGGACGGCCGGGAGCCGTCCTGTGCCACGGTGCTCGTGTGCGCAGGATGGCTCCCGACCGTCCTGGCACATGGCACCGGAAATCCCTCTGGTGCAGGCACCAGAGGGATTTCTTTTTCTCCCCCAAAGCCTCGAGAGCTGGGGAAGACCTTTCCCAGCTCCCGAGGCACTCCCCACAATTCTGTTAAATGATGATCAGCGCACACGTCGCGCTGACGTCATTTCACAGAAACCGAAACTGAAATGAAAAGGCTCATTTCAGTTTCACTTTCTACGTACTCAGAGGGCTATCTCAGCCCCCTGAGCACGTAGAAAGATGGTAGAGGTATCATTGGAAAGTGGAGAACCTCCCCTTTCCAATGATACCCCTCCCCAGTGGATCCCTGCTTGGGAAACTACCAAACCCATATATTTCTGAAAACTAGACACCCGGGGGAGTCCAGCGAGGTATGGTTTGTGTGGATCCCCAAAATGTTTCCCTACCCAGAATGCCCTGCAAACCTCAAATTTAGCTGCAAAAAACACATTTTCCACATATTTTTGGGTGGAATCACCGTGCCGGCACAAATATCCTAACCCACAGCGTTCCTCTCAGTCTCCCGAGTAAAATGATACCTCACTTGTGACGGTGGGGCAAGGGCCTGTGACTGGGAAGAGCCCAAAACATAGGGATTTAGGGTATAGCACCAACAATTCTAAGCGCTACATTTTTTTTTAAAATGCGTTTTTTGCCAATTCTGCATTGACACCCACACAATTGAGGTATCATTTTACTCGGGACACTAAGGAGAATGCTGTGTGGTAAGACATTTGTGCCGGCCCGGTGATTCCACACAAAAATATGTGGAATTTTTTTTTTCCCGCTAAATTTGTGGTTTGCAGGGGATTCTGGGTAGCGAAACATTGGGGGATCCACACAAGCCATTCCTCACTGGACTCCCCCGGGTGTCTAGTTTTCAGAAATGTGTGGGTTTCGTAGGTTTCCCTAGATGGTGGCGAGCCCGGGGCCAAAAAAACAGGTGCCCCCCCCCTAAAACCAGGTAGTTTTGTTATAGGTAATTTTGAAGTCTCCACAGTAAGATTTGGGCTGTTTCCTGTTGCAGCCACTAAGCCTACCCACACATGTGAGGTACCATTTTTATCGGGAGACCTGGAGGAACCCTGGGTAGTAGGAAATTTATGTCAGCCTGGTGAGCCTACAACTTTCTCACACAGAAATGTGAGATTTTTTTCAACAAAATGTGAGGTTTGCAGGGGATTCTGGGTAGGGAAATGTTGAGGGACCCATGCAAGCCATACCTTGCTGGACTCCCCCGGGTGTCTGGTTTTGAGAACTATGTGGGTTTGGTAGGTTTCCCTAGATGTCCACCGAGCCCGGGGCCAAAAACTCATGGGACCCCCCTTGCAAAACCAGGTTGTTTTGTGATAGATAATTTTGATGTCGCCTCAATAGGTTTTGGACCCTTGCCTGTCGCGGGTACTTGACCCACTCACGCCAGTGAGGTACCATTTTTATCGGGAGACTTGGGAAAATGCTGGGTGGTAGGAAATGTGTGGATCCACGCAGAATTTATAGGTTTGCTAGGTTTCCTTTGGTGCTGGCAGAGATAGGGTTCAAAATCTACAGCTAGGCGCTTTGCAAAAAAAAGGTCAGTTTTCACTGTGAAAATGTGGTGTGTCCACGTTGCGTATTGGGCTGTTTCCTGTCGCGGGCACTAGGCCTACCAACAGAAGTGAGGTACCATTTTTCTTGGGAGACTTTGGGGAACGCGTGGAGGGTGGAATTTTGTTGATCCATGCAGATTCCAGAACTTTCCACCACAGAAATGTGAGGAAAATGTGTTTTTTGACACATTTTGAGGTTTGCAAGGGATTCTTGGTAACAGAACCTGGTGAGAGCCAGACAAGTCACCCCATCCTGGATTTCCCTGGGTGCCTAGATTTAAAAAATGTATAGGTTTGCTAGGTTTCCCTAGGTGCCGGCAGAGCTACGGTTCAAAATCTACGGCTAAGCACTTTGCAAAAAAGGGTCAGTTTTCACTGTAAAAATAAATTGTGTCCATGTTGCGTTTTGAGCCGTTTCCTGTCACGGGCACGAGGCCTACCCACACAAGTGAGGTACCATTTTTATCGGGAGACTTAGGGTAATACAGGGTTGTAGAGTAAATGTTATTACCTACTGACTTTCGATGCATTTCTGCCTTCCAAATGAAAGACAATGTGTGAAAAAGAAGTAATTTTGAAAAATGACCTATAATTCTCATGCTAGTATGGGTACTCACAATTTTGGAAATGTGCAAATATCTACTGTTTCTAAACTCTATATTTTGTTCCAATTTCAGAAATACATAGGTGTCTTTCATACCGATTTTTCCATGTATATATTTTCCCAAATGAATTGCCATATACCCGGTACATAATAAAAAACCATTGCAAGACACTGCTCAGTTATTGTCTCTGGGTTCGTCGGGTTCTTGGTGAACCTACAAGTCCTATATATCCCCACAACCAAAAAGGTTCAGCTGATGTAACGGTATATTGCTTTCAAACAGCTGTCATAATTAGAAGAAGTTACAGGTGAAGACGTTGACACAAATGGCTATTTCTTTCCAACTAATTTAATTTTTTTCCTGCATTCAAGTGTTAGTTTCTATAAAGAAACCTTGAAGGATCTACCTAAATAACCCCTTGCTGAATTAGTAATTTTGTCTACTTTTCTAAAATGTATAGATTTCCAGGATCCATTATTGCTTTCATACCCATTTCTACCATTAACTGGAAGGAGGTTGAAAGCATAATAAATAGCAAAAATAGTCTATGTCCCAGAAAAATGCTAAAACTGTGTAAAAACTTTAGGTTTTCTGACAAAAGTCTGCTTGTCCCTGAAAGCTGGGAAAATTGTGATTTTAGCCCCACAACCCCTTTGTTGAAACCATTTGCAGGGGAAAAAACAGACGCTTTCATCTGGAGCCCTTTTTCCCATTTTTCCACCAAAAAAAACATTTTGCTAGATTTTGGCTAATTTCTGGGTCCCCTCCAGGGTAATCCACAAACCCTGAGTACCTTTAGAATCCCCATGATGTTGGAAGAAAATGACGCGAATTTGGCATGGATATCGAATGTGGTCAAAAAGTTACAGGGGCATAAGCGCAAACTACCACTAATAGCCAGTAAGAGGCTTAGCACGGGGGGGGGGAGGCTAGCAGCGAAGGGGTTAAATACTTTATACACCTTCCGAAGTTAAGCCTTCCTGCTCTGTGTCATAGCTACCAAGGGGCTGAGCCTAAGTTTACATTACTGAAACTTTGTTTTACCTTTACAAGATTGTGGACTTTTACCTTGTATGGACTTTTAAATATTAACCTGAAATGTAGTGATTACAAGCATAAAGTGTAAACTGGGGTCATCTGGTTGCACTAGACCGGGTCTAATCCATTAGTTCAGGCCTTGCAGTAGTGAAAAAACAAATTTAAAAGTTTTTCACTACTAGGACATATCCTACTTTTTAAATACATAGCTCCCTGCCCTTCGACTGTCCAAGGCGTATCTTAGGGGTGACATATATGTATTAAAAAGGATGGTTTGGGCCTGGCAAGAGGGTTAACTTGACAGGCCAACATGGCAGTTTAAAACTGCAACCACAAGCTCTGAGGTGACAGGTCTAAGGCATATTTACAGTGCTACAGAAGGAGGTGGCACAATCAGTGTTGCAGGCCCACTAGTAAATCAAATCAAATATTTGTATTTCTTAATTAATAAAAACTATTGCAGTATAATGGTCAGTAAAACACATTATAAGACACATAAAACATTCACAACCGACCCTTCTTTATAAATGAATACAATACAAAATATTCCATCTATAAAACCATTTAAAGAAATACATTCAAGACTTATAACCCTCTTCTCCATGCATAAGTTAAAAAAAGTGGGGTGGAACCCCTCTACCTGCCTCACTGCTCAATATTATTGGCCTTGTATAACATAAATGTGCTGAGGCCTGACAGCTAATACATATGGTTTACCTTGCATAGGGAAAAATGGGAGTTAAAGTGTGCCTGCTCATAATAAGTTCTAAGTTGGCCGGAGGACAAACATTCTAATTAACCTTCCATTGGGTCGGAAACAGAAATGTCATTAAAGTGCTCATGCCTTACCCAACACTCCCCCCGCAAAGTGCATATGACAGAGTGGGGACTAAAATTAATTGGGCCAGTTAAGTTGCATATAGCAATGTGAGAAATAAAGTGTAAATGCACATTACAATTAATACGTTCTAATAGGGCTGCCTTAGAATCAAGAGCAGGTGTGTCTTAAAAATCTGTGCCTTCACCAAAAAGCGCACCCCTACCTCGCCAACAAGATGCATTAGACAGTGTGGGGTTTTAAGTGCAAGTGTGACATTTAAGGTGCATAGGGCAATGTGAAAGTTACAGTGCAAATGCTCATTGCCAGACCTAGAATAACAGCAAGACACATTTTCTAGTAGTCCTTCAAAAAGGTCAAAGGCAGAAGGTATCTTAAAGTGCTTGTGGGTAATCAACTCCCCAGCACAATGGTCCACAAATGCCAGGTGAAAATAAGCTAAAGGGACCCTTTGGCATTACAGAATCCAAGTCCTCAATGGTGCTACAGGTTCCTAAACCATACAAGCCAGATTCCTAAAGCTGTTCACACCCCCACTACTTGCGCAAGATCCCTAGCCATAACCCTTTTTCCAAACCTCTGAAGAAATGTCACCATTGCATAGTACTGGAATGGCATGGTGAGCAAAACAACGATGGATTTAGGCCCAGATCTCTGTACTGGGGTGAATGTATGACATTGTTCTGCATTCTGTCCATCAATTGTTGTTTTTACCATTGCATAGTACAGCACGGGATCTGTTGGTTCAAAATAGGCCATCACCACCTGCCTGTATGACCTTATTCCTCCATCTTTCCATTTCCTATGCAAAAGCACGCAATGTTCCACCATATCAGAACTGCACAAGCATAGTATGTGGAAAATGTCCTCGGGCCCTTGCTCAGATAGCCTGCAGATCTCCTGTCCTTCCCAGCTCTTCCATGGAAGGTAGTGACTTAGAACAGGTAGTATCCCAGCCTATGTTTCAGCAAGTGCTCCGTAACCTGATTGCTGTAGGATTCACTTAGGTAACACTGTGGTTTCAGCCTCGTATAATTGCGGGCTGACTAGTAACATTTAACTTACATGCCCAATTAGTGCACTTTTACTAAGGACTTATAAGTAAATTAAATATGGCAATTGTGGATAAGCCTATGTTACCATGTTTTAAGCAGAGAACACATGCACTTTAGCACTAGTTAGCAGTGGTAAACTGCCCAGAGTCCTAAAGCAAGCAAAAACGAAGTCAGCAGGAGGTCTGAAGGCAAAAAGTCAGGGGAAACCTTGCCATGGATACCAGGTCTAACAGTATTGATTATAATGATATCATGATGGGATTTGTAACATGTGGATATTGGTCTTTGTAATGTGGTGACCCCCTAAACAAAGCCAATGTTCTTGTCTTATATATTGATGTGGTGACCTCTTTATAAAGCAAATGGGCTTGCTTTGCATATTGATATGGTGAAACGTGACAGAGGCAATAGGCCTGTTTTCTTTGAAGTGACACCCCACTATACTTTGATGTTATATCTGGTATATGTAGGGGGTCATTAACCTTTAGGGGTCAAATGTGATTTTAGAGTATTACCAAGGTATTTTTAATCTACCTGATGTATATATTTATTAAGTATTATTATTGGTGACATCGAATGGTGAGTACTAGCCCACACCACCTCCCATGAGTAGGCCCTGGACTGCTCTGCTTTGCTACCCTGAGAGAGTTAAGCATTACAATGGGGTGCTTGGTTCCCAGTAAGGGGAAATTGTGGACCTATTACTTGGGAAGGCATCACATCTTCCACTAATAATAACCCCACATTCTCACAGTGGTACAGACTCAATTATTTATCAACATGGATCTCGCCTAAGTATTTAATTTCTTTCAGGCACTGACCAAGTATGATAGTAATCTTCAAACATGGGTTTGGTTTTTAAATATGACTGTGATGGCCTTATGAAAGTTGGATCTTTCCCTGGCCGCATAACAATTGGGCATTGGGCATACTTGCAAATAGTGTTTCTAGATCACTGCAAAGAAATATTGAGCACATGAACCAGAAGGTGAAGTGGCACCTATTGCACCAGATTCATGGGTGTCTATTTCTACTCAGCCAGGGAAGCATAGGAGCCCATTCTTCTTGTTTGCTTGTTCATGTGGTTCTTGCTATACCACTGTACCGACACAGACACAGGTCCAGGGAGACACTAACAATGAGACAGAGAGGCACTGACTAAGTGACAGAATGATTGACACTGAAAAAGGGAAATATTAATACCCCACTTGGACCAAGTGAAATTCTACAGAGACACACAGACAGTAAACCAGAAACATAGGATCCCACAATTCAGACTGCTATGTTTAGGAAAGGCAACTTTCAGATGGACAAAAGCATTAATAGGACATTCCAAAAGCAGAAATGCTCGACACAAACATCAAGACAAATGACATAACATCAGTAGTGGCACTTCCATGCCGGTTTGTTTGGTGATTCCTCATGTTGTTCCTATAAACTGGTCATGAATTGAGATGAAAAGCTTAATAGATGGTTTCCAACTAGTATTCCAAGTGCATTTCAGTGCTTTAAGTGGGATGGAAAAAGGTGGAAAACAGATGTGGCTTGTGTGGCCTTTACACCAGGTGTGGCCTATGTAATGAATACATGTTTAATAGCATCCTGTGTTTCTAAAATTCATAAATGGGGTATAATTGGAAAGAGCGTAGAAAAGAATCAGCAGGATATTTTTAACAGTTTACATGGCATTTCTATCCAGGGCCACAACGAATAAAAAACTTGACAAGGCAAGTTTAAATGTAAGTGGCAATATATTAGCTATTCAGTTGGACTAAAATAATGCTTTAGGTCCTGTAACACCAATAGCAAACAAAAGTAGCCACTTAATCCCCTCTTCACAAAAGTAGTATGACAGAACTAGAGGGTGCAATAGGGCCCTGGTTCAATGTCGATTTGTTGTCTTTGCCTAGCATGACCTGTCCCAATTAGAGCACAGAGGTACTACTAATTGAGTCCATATCTTACATATCAGACCTCACCTAATCGCACCCCACCGCAGGCAACTCCATTGGATCCCCGTATAGAAGAGATGTCAATTCAAGCTGCTGACCCATACACAAGGCTCTACACAGCTAAGGGTCCCCCTATATTAACCACCGCCTGAACTTCCACCAACCGTCAAGTAGACTACGCTCTGCCTCCCTTTCACTTGCCCAAACTCCCCGCATCTACCGAAGCAGAAGTGGAGAATGCTCCTTCTCCCACATGACAGCAAAGACATGGAACAGCCTCCCCACGCACCTCCGGACCATCACCTCACTTCTGGAATTCCGGACTGCCCTCAAGACCTGGCTTTTCGAATAAGCCTTCAGGACCTTCAAGCACCTGGATACCCTATGGGGGGATAAGCAGCGCTTTATAAATCCTGATTGATTAATTGATCAGTCATTCATTAAGAGGGACTCTGTAGAGAATGTGTGTGCTTGATACGCAACGTAAAGCCTGCACAAACCTTAGTTTTATAATACCTGACATCATAATCACAACTAGGGAAAAAATAGTAAAATAATAACTGAATGAAAAATAAGAGGCCAACGTTTGTCAAAGTCATGAGATTTACCCAGTGACAGACAATTAGAGCTTTTAGTTGCTGCCACTAATTTACCAAAAACATGTATGTAGCTTATCTCTAACTTTCTTTGAAAGATTATTGCTTCAGGCATTTGAGAGTCAACAGCCACCAACGCACCATTTCATAGCTTGTTCCCCTTGGCAGCAATTTATAATTACGACGTCTGACTACCAATTTAAACCACAGCAACGTTGGACTGTTCGCTTGTTGTTCCTTGCTGTTAATTTTCGGAGCCGTTAATGCAAATCTTTTCGGGACATGTTTTAATTTGATGTGCAACACTGCATACCGCCAAGCAGAAGACAGTGGGTGCTAATGGTAAATGACTGTTCTGCAGAAGCAGAGGGGATGTTATTATTTCAAGGGACAATCTTACCGAGTGAGAGTACATTTTAGGATAGTGCACATCGTTAAAAAGCTCCCTCATATTTTGGGTAACAGTGACAGGCACTCTGTTGTTCACTGTCGAAGCTCAAACATGGATATAATTGTATCTTCAGTTCTAGCAATATAACCGCTCTTCGCTACAGCAATTTAAGTGTTGCTACAATAGACAGCAGAGAATTGTCAAATTTCCGTCACCATTACATTCAGCATTAAATGTGTTACCCATATTAAACTGGAAGTTGTTTTGATGGGGGGGGGGCGTCGATGCGGGCCATACTCCTGATTCTCGGTATGCTCTGAGGCCCCCCCTTTTTGCCCCTGCCATTACGGACCTGCTATTCTACCCCCCCGAAGGGCCCTGAGACTCGGCCCTCCTCTTTCTGATCCCTCCCGCCAATGAGAGGGATGATTTCCTGCTGGCGGTGCCGCAACTGGCTTAATCGTAGAGGACTAGCCTTGATGGTTGGCCGTTTAAGCGAGTGTGGGCGCCATTATTCATACCGCGCCCTAGTTGGCTGTAACCTGTGCGGATCAGTTGCCCTGTGCGATGCCAGCAGCGGCCAAAGAGTCAATCACTGGTCAGCATCGAGACAAAGTAATATAGTAGCGCACAGCAGCCCACCATTGCTAGAAACCACATCAGCTGAGCGCAATCCTTTCCCCTCCGTGGGTAAGTAGCACCCAGCAGGGACCTACACTGGTTAGACATTTATGCTTCGCTGAAAAGGTTTAATTGTATAGTTCTCTATGAAAAGGAGTTTGGATTTAATGATCACCATTGTGGGACACATATCTCCAAAAACGCAAAAACCCACTTCTTGCAGATAACGCAATTGTGAGCGAAGTCACCATCAGTATATGGCTGCCTAGCGTATTGGACATGCGGCGGTTACGACCCCGTTATTAGTTAAGGAAAATACTCGCGCTGCACTCCACTCAAGACGAGCCTGTGTAATGGCTTTAGTTTCCCGCCCAACCCCGGAGGATGCCGCCGGGTGGGTCAGGCTGGTCGGGAGGCCCCAATGGTTATATGACAATGCCCGTGCGAGTGCTGCCTTCGTGCCTTTATTTTTTAATTGAAGTGTAGCGGGGAGAGGGAGCTTGGGCCCCAAGGCAAGTAGCGAAGAAGTGGCTCATACGTGGGTAATAAGGACCCTGCTGCGACCACATACAACCTTTTTTGCTATAGTGCAGGGAGCCTCCATGGCCCTCGTTGTCGGTACCGTTGTACCCGCTGCCCCACTGATAGTCGGCATGTTTTCCCTTAGCATAATGGCGCCAAACGTGTTTTGTCGAGGTCTGAACCCGGGGCTGTTTGCATTGGACTACTACGGCAAACGCAGATGAAGTGCTTTTGTCCTTGGTACGAAAAACTCTTTCTATCCTGCGCCCGTTTTCGTGCCCTGACCATGCCGTCGGGAAGACGTATACGCCCCATAGCCTTCTTAGTTTTACCGGCCCTTGGCATCGCTCGTAACCCCGTCCCGGCTGTACCCGTATTTTTCGGATTCCCCGTGGCTTTACGGTGCCTCCACCCCGGTCCATTATTGTTAAGGTATTCCCAGCCCATGCTCACCTTGTGATCGTGCCCTCATCCTCGGGGGCACCGTCGCCCGCTCCGACCCATCCTGCGGCGTGTTGTCTGGCCCCTTCCCATGAGATCGGCACACAATCTTTTGTTCCTTGACCATAATCTTCCGATCCACCGTGTTGACTCGAGGTGTCCCTGTTGCGAGCCTGCAGCCTCGTCGGCCCTTAGAGCCCCGGGACATGGCTTGATGGCACCAAACACCGCCGCTCTGGCTCCAGGTGCTAGCGCCATCATGCCTATGTTCGTCGATTTCTCGCCAGCTTCCTCGCTTCTTTTCCGGTGCGTTGACCTCTTTCACATTCGTTCTCCTCCCCCATGGATGTTGCTTCTCCTTAGCTGGGATTTCCGCTGGCGGCATTCCTTCTTTTTCTTTTCTTCTTCGTTTGCACGGAGGAGAATTGAAAAGTGATCTTCTGGGCCGTTGGCCCTTCTTTTAGCCTCCTCCTTGCCTTCTTTGCTCGCCCCCTGTTTGGGGGGGAGCTTACTTTGTTTGTGGGCCAATCCTGGCCCTCCCCGGTCTAGCCATGACTTTAATTATGGAGGCGCGTGGGGTCCCACCGCCGGCCGGCGTTCCGCACGGGCCTCTATTGTGTACGGCTATGCCTTCCCTGGCCCAGGTCCAAATTTCCGTCACCATCACATTCTGCATTAAATGTGTTACCCATATTAAACTGGAAGTTGTTTTAGAAAATACCTTTCGTAACGGATTCAACGCCAATGAAATTGCTAGAAAAGCATTGGGTAAGCTCAAAGGTCTTGATGTTTTTTCTGATCAGGGCTGCATAAACCATATGCCATTGCTAGGGATCCCTTAGGCATAACTTGCCCCTTTTGCACAAAGCCAGCCATTTCAAGGCAATTGTAAGATATATGTACTGCAGAGATGGAGGTAGAGTACATATGGTAGGTTAGGTATGGGGGTACATTTTTGTAGGTTAATAGATAGCTCTCGGATGATAGGTCGGCAGATATGAATGTATGGTAGGCTAGTTATGGTAGGTTAGGTAAACTATGTTAAACATGGTAGGTATGGTTGGTAGGTATTTATGCATGGTAAGTAGGTGATAGAGAATTAGGTATGGTGGTAGACTTGGTAGGTATAGTAAGTACTATAGATTATGTATGGGCAGTAGGTTTAGCATTATATGTTGGGTATGATAAGTTGGTGCAGTAGGTTTGGAAGGTATGGCACGCTAGTTATGGTGAAGAGGGTAGATAATATAAAGTAGGTTAAGTATGGTTGATATGTGTGATGAGTATTGCAACTAGGTCTGGTAGGTAAGTATGCCAGGTTAGTAATGCTAGGTATATATGGTAGGTTGGTATGCTACATTGGGTATGATAGTCAATTACAGTAGGAATACTGGGTAAGGAATGGTAGGTTAGATATGATAGGGCCTAATAATGTTTATGTTTGAAATCTAAAAGCCTTTGCAAATATAGCATTTTCTATGCTTCTTGCTAACATATCATTGCATTGTTAAGGAGAAGAAAAAACATACTGTTAATAATAAAGCACACTTTTTACTTAAAGAGAAGAGGTTTTAATATATTTCTGCTTATAATTGTAAATGCTTTTTATCTGCTAATCACAGCACGAAATAACAAAGAATGGTTTATTATTACAATCGCGTGTAGAGGTTTGTCCTTAATGAGAAGGATGATAGTAACAAGAGTAACAATAGTAGTAATATAAAACTGTCTCCATTGCTGAACAGACCTACACTGTACCCTTACATGAGAGATTATGCAATTGATGCAGAAGTTGAAGTTTGCATTGTAAGTGGTTGTAAAAAGGCATACACAGCGGAACATGGCATAGTACTTTGGACAAAAGGTGAGTATCATTGTTGAATCTTTGAGAAAGTCTATGAGCCTAGTACATTTTTGTGAACAAAAAAAGCTGTACATACATTAACGTCTTACTATGACAACAAAGTAAAACTAATGGCTGCTGAAGGGAGAGTAGTGAATAGCACTGTGCCTTTATTTTATTAAAGGCATCAACATTCAAACAGCAACCAGTGAAGCCAGATATCACCAAATAAAATGTCATCATGTCAGCAAAGTATATGCAGCAAAGTACACAAACTGAGTTTCAGTTTCAAGCTACACATCATGATGCATCTGACATTTAACAAAAGAACTACTTTATTTCATCACTAAAGGCTACATGGGATAATATAACCACCCTCAATAATCTGTAGCCTTGACTGACAGCAGTGGGAAGCCATGAAGCCAATACCTGAAGAGGCTGATACAAAGCTACACTTCTGTACCCTTCTTTTTGAAATATTGATGTCAACAGTTCCCTCAACATACAGCGTAAGCTGTCTGTCTCTAAACCAAAATACGCTAACATCCATTCTGTGTGTGAAATGCTTCAACTTTATGACTTTCAGCATGATTTTTGAAACAAAATCTTACTAAAAAAGTTGATTTAAAATAGTAGTAGTAATAATGTTCTGGCTAACGCATGGCTATGCAAAATACATAAATCTAGAGGTAAAAAAGTGTTTCCATTCATCCCACTTTAACATGATCAAACCCTAAAAAGAACATCTCTTAGTTATTGTTACTTGACCTCTAGCACGTTAACACTCCTCTCACCCTTTATCCTTTATCCTTGATCCTGACAATTTTGCTTTGTTGGGAATAATTAGGCTCCACAAAATAGGTGGTGGTATCGCAATTATTTTTTTAAAAAATCTATAAATGTAAAATTGTGGACCTGCAGATTCCTAACTGCGAAGCCCTGTTCTTTTCTATTCCTTTTTCTTCCAAATGTACCTTTTCAGGTGCACTTATTTATCGCCCCACTGGTCCTTTTTACAACTGGTGATCAGCTCTCTCTGACTTTTTGGCCCCCATATCTTACAGGCAGCCAATTTCTCTGTGCTTGGTGACCTCAACCTCTATATCAAGGACTCCAATGATAAACCAGCATCTGCACTGATAGAGGACTTGAACACTCTTAATCTTCTGCTGCTCAATTCCTCACCCACTCACAATGTGGGGGACCTTTCGAAGCCCATTTTTTCCAATCTCCCAACCTTATCTGTTGTGCTACCCATCCAACTTTGCTGGACGGATCATTTTGCAGTACCGTTTAAATTCAGTTTCTCTCCGCCTCTTTTACCCGGCCGGCCTCACTGCCTAAAACCTGGAATTGGTCTAAACTTGATATGCTGGTGCTTAATAAACTGCTCCTCGAAAAAAAACACCCTTATATCCCTACCTGACCCAGGCCAAATCTCTGTGCATAAATGCCTCACGGGGGCTATCGACTTGACCTTACCACTTTCAGCTAACCCACAAGACAGAATGCATACTTCCACCCCCTGGTTTACTGACTCCTGTAGACAGGATAAAAACAGCTGCAAAGCCTTAGAAAGACATTGGAGAAAACACTATGCACCCGAGGTTAAGTCTGAATACTTGACAGCATTGAAGAAATACCATGCCCTTTGTAGATCTGCTGGTGCGACCTTCTTCACGGAGAAGATCACGAACTCCCAACACTGCCAGAAAACCTTGTTTAAAGCCGTGAACAAACTCTCGGCAGCCAGTACTTTTCTGCCTCCCCTTCTCTATCTCAACATTAGTGCAATGACCTAGCGACGTTTTTTCAAAATTAAACCGACTCCATCCACTGCCAACTTGATATAGAAGCCTCCCAACAAGGGAACCTATCATTCCCCGTGATTCAAACTGGCCGGTCATTTTTATACATCACCCCAGGTTTTTCAATTTGAGGAACCCTCACAAACTAGGGTATAACTCCCTTTGGACTTGGCTACACTGCAATCATTACTAGGATCCATCAAGCCCAGTTCCCCACTTGACCCACTTCCTCCCTCCACACTCTTGGGCGAGGCTGCCCTTACCGTGATTCTCAACCTTCTCAATACATCTCTAAGCACAGGACATGTAATCCAGAGCTAGAAACACACTTTTGTTATTCCCTTGTTAAAAAAGAATGGTCTTGATCCTCTCTGTTGGACTAATTTCCGCTCGATATCTCTTCTGTCTGTTTTTTCTCATATACTGGAAAGGCACATCAATGCCCAATTCTCCTCCTTTGTTGCAATTCGCTATTTGTTTCATCCTTCATAGTCTGGTTTTAGACCAGGTCATATCACCGAATCTGCCCTACTTGGGGTCACTGAAAGTCTCAGGCAACAGCTAGACTCTGGTGGTACTGCCACCCTCATTCTGCCAGACTTGATTGCGGCATTTGATATGGTGACACATTCCATCTTGGCAGACCGACTTGAAGCCTCAAGTATTGAGGGCTTGGCCTTAAGTTTGCTGATCTCCTCCTTGAAATATCATACCTTTCAAGTCTTCTCGAATAACACAAGATGGAATACCCTAGCTTTAACCTCCAGAGTGCCTCAGGGATCGATTTTGAGCCCTTTGCTCTTCAACACATATGTTCGCCCTCTGGCAGGCATGGCTGAGAAGTCCGGACTGACCATCTTTTCTTATGCAGATGATACCTAGATTATCTTCTCACTTTCAGCCGCTCAGCAGCAAGATCCCTCCCTGCTCCAGGTTGGACTGATAAATATCTCCCTATGGATGACCAGAAATGCCCTGATGCTGAAGGCACTAAAACAGAGGGCCTTGTTCTGGGTAACAACCCCACATTTTGGGAAATTAACCTCTGGCCTGACACTCTGGGACCATTGCCTGCTCCGGTCCCAAACGTTAAGAATCTGGGTTCTATTATTGACAGTAATCTTTCCCTCAAACCTCAGGTGTCAGGGTTGCGGTGACCTGATTCGCTGTTCTCAAATGGCTTAAAAAGATCCTTTGGCTAATTCCACTGGCAGCCCAGAGAACAGTTATGCAGGCTCTCGTGACATCCAGACTGGACTATGGCAATGTTTTATACCTGGGTGCAGATAAAACTTCAGTCCATCATCTGCAGATCATTCAGAATATGGATGCGTGCCTCCCTTTTCTGCTGAATAGATATGCTTCTGCTTCACCCCTGCTTCATAAACTACACTGGCTCAAGCTGAACAAGCGCATCGAAATCAAGGCTTTATGCTACATGTTTCGGGCCAAACTCAGCTCGGCTTCCTTTTACATCCAAAGCCTGGTGAAACCCTATGTGCCCGCCCGACAGTTCAGATCATCCTGCCCCTCACTGTTCTCAGTGCCCAGGTTCTGCCTTGCTCACTTCTTTTCCTACCTGGGCCCCAAACTCTGGAACTCTCTTTGAGTTGAGCTCAGGAACTGTCACTCTCTGTTAGCCTTCTGTAAAAACCTAAAGACGTTCTTTTTAGCCACCAAGCTTGAATCTCTATCTTGGGGCTGCCGCTTAGCAGCCTTGCAGCTCAGCTGCCGCCTTGTCCAGCGCCGGGAGACCCTTTTTGGTAGCTGGGCGCTCTATAAATCAACTAATAATAATAATCCTAAACCCAATGCTATTCTTGAATGTTAACGCTACACCCTAACCTTTACACCATTCTTAAATCTAAAGCTAAACCTCAAAGGAATCCCAGTCCTTATTCTAACCCTTACCCTGCCCCATTACCTACTCCTTAATTCATCACTTGCTTGTCTTGCAGATGGATCTCGAACCCTTCTTTAAAGTGCAGGCAGGTTGCTGCCAACACAGATAAACGCAGAGGGGCTTTGAAGCTGCCGATTTGCATTTCATTGTATGCAGGTTCACGGTTGCCCTGGGTGCAGAGAATTCATTGTAGGTCACACTGTCCCTGTCTGCACCTAACAAACATGCATACAGGTGCACCTTGGTGCAATCAAGGAAAGTGCACCCTATATGTGATACAGGATCATTAGTCATCACATCTCAGTAATTACATTAGTAGTTATTATATAGGGACTGCCTTTACTTTGGATCTTTATTAGTAAATACCTTTTTTATATTTTATATATATGTTTAGGTACCTAGACACACAGACAGACAGATTGACAGGCAGGCATGTAGTAAGGGGCTGCCCTCTTAGGAGGGTGCTCTCCAGGCACTGCGGGTAGCCGCACAGCACAGATACTGGCAACCCATCCCCGCCTCATTAGGCCCTGAGAACATATCCCCCCAGGCAGTTATTTTTTATTAAAGGGGGCAGTGTGTATGCTTTTTGAGTGGATGTGTGAGTGGGTCTGTGAGTGTGTGTGTGCAAATCTGTGTGTGTTTGAGTGGGTGTGTGAGTGGGTCGGAGAGTAGGTGTGTGAGTGTCTGCATGGGTCTGTGAGTGGGTGTTTAAGTGGATCTGTGTGTGGATATGTGAATGTCTCTGTGGGTCTGTGAGTGGTTGTGTGAATGTCTGTGTGGGTTTGTGGGTGGGTTTCTGAGTGTCTGTGAGTGGGTGTGTGAGTGTCTATGTGTTAGTGGGTGAGTGTCTGTGAGTGTGTGAGTGGACATGCAAGTGTGTGAGTGGGTCTGTGAGTGGGTGTTTGAGTGTCTGAGCGAGACTGTGAGTGGGTGTCTGTGTGGGTTTGTGAGTAGGTGTGTGGGTGTCCGTGTGGGTGTGTGAGTGGGCCTTTTGAATAGGTCTGTGAGTATCTGTGAGGGTTTGTGAGGGGGTGTCTGAGTGTATGTGTGGGACTGTGAATGGGTGTGTGAGTGTGTGAGTGGGTGTCTGAGTGTCAGTGTGTGTCTCTGATTGGCTATATGAGTGTGAGAGTCTGTGAGTGGATATGTGAGTGAGTGGGTGGGTCTGTGAGTGGGCCTGCAAGTGTGTGCATTTCTGTGTGGATCTATGAGTGGGTGTGAGAGTGTCTGTGTGGGTCTGAAAGTAAGTGTGACTGGGTCTGTGAGTGGATGTGTGTGTGAGCGAGTGGGAATTTGAGTGGATGTATGAGTCTGTAGGTCTGAGTTGGTATGTGAGAATGTGAGTGGGTCTGTGAGTAGGCATGTGAGTCTCTATTTGGGTCTGTGAGGTGGTATGTGAGTGTCTGTGTGTATCTGTGAGTTGGTGTGTAAGTTTCTGTGTGGGTGACTGAGTGCATGCATGTATGTCTGTGAGTGGGTGTGTGAGTAGGTTTGTGAGTGGGTGTATATGTGTGTGTCAGTATGGGTCTGTGGGTGGATGTGTGAGTGAGTCTGTGAGTGGGTGTGTTAGTGGGTACATGAGTGAATGAGTTTGTGATTGGGTATGTGTGTCTGTTTATAGCTGTGAGAGGGTGTATGAGTATCTGTATGGGTCTATGAGTGGGTATGTGAGTGCCGATGAGTGTCTATGGATTGGTGTGTGAGTATCTGTGAGGGGGTGTGTGAGTGTCTGTGAGTGGGTGAGTCAGAGTGGGCCTATGAGTGGGTATGTGAGTCTGTAAATGGATGTGAGTGTTTGCATGGTTCTGTGAGTGGGTCTGTGGATACATGTGTTACTGTGTGAGTCTGTGAGTAGGTATGTGAGTATCTGTATGGGTCTGTGAGTGAGTGTGTGAGTGAGTGTGTGAGTGAGTGAGTGGCTCTGTGAGTGAATGAGTGATTGTATGAGTTGGTGTGGGAATATGTGTATGAGTGTATGTGGGTTTGTGAGTGGGTGTCTGAGTGACTTTGAGTAAGTGTGTGTGAGTGGGTACCTTTCTGTGTCTGTGAGTGGGTATATGAGTATCTGTGTGTGTCAGTGAGTGGGTTTGAGAGTCTCTTTGTTGGTCTATGAGGGGGTGTGTGAGGGACTGTGTGAGTTTGTGAGTGGGTATGTGAGTGTCTGTGTGGGTCTCTGCGTGGGTATGAGTTTCTGTGTGCATCTGTGAGTGTGTGTAAATGTCTGTGTGGGTATGTGACGGAGTGTGTGTGTGTCTGCATGCATCTGTGAGTGGGTGTCCGAATGCCTACTTGGGCCTGTAAGTGGGTGTGTGAGTGCCTGTGCAGCTATGTGAGTGGGTGTGAGAGTGCCAGTGTGATTCTTTGAGTGGGTGTTTGAGTGATAGCATGAGTCTCTGAAAGGGTCTGTAAGTACCTGCTTGAGTCTGTGAGTAGGTGTGTGAGTGCCTATGTGTGTCTTTGAGGGATGTGTAAGTGACTATGTGGGTCTGTGAGTAGACGTGGGAATGCCTGCATTGATCTGTGAGTGGGTGTGAGGGTACCTGTATGATAATGGGTATGTGAGTGCCTGAATGCATGGGTCTATTAGCACAGGTATTTTTAAGTGTGTCAGGATCTGCAAAGTCATCGCAGATTCACATGGGGCCACGCTGAGTGCCATGGCAGATCTGCAGAGCCCAGCACATGGGAAAAAAACATTTTAAGGCAATTTATTGCCCAATATAGGTCCCTCTGAGACCCCTCTAACACACCCATAGGGTTAGGGTATCTCTACCTTGACCCTCTCAATCACCTTGCACATACATTGTGAGGCGCCATTTTCCAATACTTAAAATGGCAACCACAGCTTCCTGGTCAGGTTGCGGCAAGTCAATCATGGCATTTCCATTGTCGGTGGATCCGCAGAGGATCTGTATGCCTAGATATACAATTTTCTTTTTTGTTTTATAACTCCACAAGTACTGGTTGGATGTACACCAACCCCCAAAAAGATCTCTTGCTTTCTGTCCACTTTGGTGTAATTCGTCCAGGGATTCGGGCTGTTGTTGTGTCTAAAATTCACCCTGAAACTTACTACAAAGCAGCTGAACTCAGGTGCATACTAGTTTAGAAAAATTTGCGGAGGTTCATCAAATGGGCCAAAGTTATTGCCAAAATAACAAATGCTTTTCCTGTGGATACTAGGTCCTAATTATAACTACCTACCAGTTAGGAAATAGAATTAAAAATACCTTAGATAGTCACTAGAAAACAAAGGTAACAGGGCCGTTATAGTTAGGTTATATTCAGCAGTTATAACTTGTGCTCTAAGGTAACTATAACTTGTGCCTCCGTCAATGCCCTGTGTGGCAGGGGTTGCTGCTGCAGAGGATTGGCCAATGGGCCTGGTTACAGGCCGGATCCTGCAGCCAACCCCCTAATTGCAGCAAACGTACCACCATGCTCAGCCTTCGGCTGTGCGCAAAGAGGGGTTGGCTGCAAGTCCTGGCCCTGCGGCCACCTTTGTACATGCAGCATATGTGGCTGTGTGAGTGCCTGTGTGGATCTGTTAGTTGGCATGTGAGTGGTTCTATGGGTCTCTGAATGGATGTATCAGTGACTGTATGGGTGTGTGAGAGGGTGTTTGAGTGAGTGTATGAGTGGGTGTATGGATGTGTGAGTGGATATGTGAGTGATTGTGTGGGGTGTGAGAGTGTGTGAGTATATGATGGGTAGTGTATGAATAGTTGTGTAAGTGGCTGTGTGGGTCTTTGAGTGGTGTATGAGTGGCTGTATGGGTGTGTGTGTCAGTGGTTTTGCTATATCAGTGTGTGAGTAGGTATGTAAGTAGCTGTGTGGGTCTGTGAGTGTGTGTGGAAGTGGCTTTGCTGTATCGGTGTGTGAGTAGATGTGTAAGTGGTTGTATGGGTCTGTGAATGAGTGAGTGAGTGTGTAAGTGACTGCATGAGGATCAGTGGATCTTCATTCACCCAAAAAAAACATTTTGGGGCAATTTCTTGCCCATAATGGGTCACTCTGAGACCCCTCCATCACTCCTATGGTGTCAGGATACCTCTATCCTGACCACTTATATCCTATATTATTTTTTAATATCCTTCCCTCTGGAACCATGTTCCGAATCACAAAATTGCAGCCGCAACTATCCTCATCTCTAGATATACATAAATAATTTTTTTAATAACTCTAAAACTAGTGAACAGGTTTACGCCAGCTTACAAAAAGAGATCTTTATGGACCAAGATCTGGCTTTCTGGTGTAATTCCATTCAGCAATTCAGGCTGTAGTCATGTCTAAAATCCCTATGGGAAGTTACATGGTAAAAATATGTTTTGGGACCCCCCTTTTTCTTGGTGCCTGCTTGATATGTATATAATCAGGCTTGCTATACAAACATATTTATATCAAGCCTGTAAATCCTCAAGGCATTACTAGAGGTCCCTTTTGAGGCAAATGCAAAATCTTAAAAATTCTTCCCAGAGCTGCAGATCTTTAAACTAATACTAGAGTTTTATTTTGAGTCAGATGCAAACACGCTGAAACCCTTGTATGAAGCTGCAGTTCCCCTAGTCGTTACTAGGTATCCCTTTCAAGTCAAAGGCAAAAGCTTTGATATTTTTTCATGAAGGTACAGTTCCACAAGTCATTGCTAGGTGTCCCTCACAAGTCAAATTCAAAGGCCTTTAAATTCTTTAATGAGGGGGCGTGGCCAAGATTGCGGAGCGGTAGGATGCAGGATCGTGTCCCTCCGGCACCGCCAAACTTAAGCATTGTTTTACAGCCTAGAAGCACCAGCAGGGCGAGTTTCCTGCTCAGAGAAACTGCGTGAACGGCCCCGCATCAACAGGCAGCAGAGGCCCATGTTACGTTATGTTACATACATTTGTAATGCGCACTGCTGCCCCAGCAAAGGGGCGTCCAGGCGCACGGCAGGTAAAAATGCAACACTACAGGAAACACAACAGAAAAGAGGAAAGAGAATTTATTAAAACAAAAAGGTTTTTAAGGCCTTACGAAAAACTAAAAGATCATCTAGCAGGCGCAACTCTACTGGAAGGGAGTTCCAGAGCTCGGCTGCTCTGACCCGGAAAGAACGGCCACCAGCCCGACACAGCCTGTATCGGGGAATCACAGTGAGTGCCTGACCCAAGGATCTCAGGGGCCGAGTAGGCACATACCAGGACAAAAGATCCGCAAGAATAGAAGGGCCTACCCCCCTCAGAATCTTGAACGCCATGCACAGCACTTTAAACTGAATTCTGGCCCGGATAGGCAGCCAGTGCAGTGACCTCAATGTGCTGGAGGCAGAACAAGAACGGGGTAGGCCAACAATAGCTCTCGCCGCAGAGTTCTGGACACGTTGGAGGCGGGTGACCTCAGCCACATTGGACCCTACCAGAAGAGAGCTGGCATAGTCCAGGCGAGATAACACTGTCGCCTGGACAATCAGCTGCCTGGTGCGATGGTCAAAGAACTTCAAAACAGGGCGAAGTGACCGTAAGATACCAAAGCAACAGGCCGCGATTTTCTTCGTGTGGCCAACGTAGCTGAGGGAGGGATCCATCCATACTCCTAAGTTCTTTAATTCCGTGACCGGAAGGGGGGCCGGCCCCAGCTCCATAGGCCACCACCTGTCCCCCCATAGCTCCGATCTCTTACCTACGATCATGATCTCTGTTTTCTTGGCGTTGAGCTGGAGACAGTTGTTCCTCATCCAGCTCGCCACCGCCCTTAGTCCACTCTGAAACCTGGGGGCATCCCGGTCGGCATCCCCGCTGATCGTAACCGCTAGCTGAGTGTCGTCAGCATATGAGACCATAGTCATGCCCCATTGCTTAACGACCTCAGCCAGCGGTCTCACGTAGAGATTAAACAACGTGGGGCTCAGCGAGGATCCTTGCGGCACCCCCTGTTTCAAAGGATGGAATTGGGACTGGAATGGTGGGACGGCAACGCTAAAGAAACGATCGTCTAGAAAAGACCGGAACCACTGGAGGGCAGGACCACCCAGCCCAATCTCCTCCAGGCGATGCAACAGGATAGGATGCGAAACAGTATCAAACGCGGCGCTCAAGTCCAATAAGACGAGCGCTGCTGTCTGTCCCGCATCCATCACCGTGCGAAGATGTTCAGCCATGGAGAGGAGGGCGGTCTCCGTGCTGTGTCCAGCACGGAACCCATTCTGGGTGGGATCCAAGATGTTAGCATGGATAAGGTGGGCAGAAAGAACTTTGTTGACATGGGCCTCCAACACTTTAGTCGGCCACGGAAGTAAGGAGATGGGCCTATAGTTTTCAGGTTTATCTGGATCCAGGGACGGCTTCTTCAAGATGGGAGAAACCACTGCCCGCTTCCAGCTAGCGGGTACCGTGCTTGATTCCAACGAGATGTTAATCAGGGAGTGAACCACGGCCCGTCCCACAAACGACTGCTCTCTAAAAAGAGTCGCAGTAAGGGGATCAGCGGGGGACCCTGATTTGACCTGCAGAGCCAGGAGGTCAAACCCCTCACCATGATGAGCCGTGAGTGAGCGAAGTGGTGCCACCTGGGAGTTGGCGTGATCCGGTGGCCACGCTCTGTGGTCTGACCCCAGGTGGATACACGGTGCAGAAGGTGAGACTGCTGCCTGCAATCTGCTCAGCAGTGATTGACGGCGAGAATGGAGCGGTGCTGCCGCCGACGCTGAGGTTAGCAGGCACGCGCCATTTTGTATGCCTTACTATTGCGAAGCTCCGGCGAAGCACACAGGCCCGGCTGGTGCGACGGTTTACCTGCTGCAGTGGGACAGCTGGAAGACGTGCAGTGTGGAGAGCTCAGAGGTCCCCCGAGAGTTGCCTAGCACGGAGCAGCAGATAGACATCCCAGGCGGGTCGAATCTGCCGCCCGACGAGTAAGCAGCGCCAGCCTCCATTTCAGCGCAAAGCAAAGGCCACACAGGCGGGCGCACCGGAAGAAGAACTGCCAGGTTCCAAGTGCTGGGCGGAGGTGCCTGGTAGTGGGACGCGGTGGTCTGTGGGTCGACGGACGGAGAGCGCTGTGGGAGTGACGACCCCCATGCACTGCCTGTGACATCGTAGAATTCGGAGCAGCAACTGACACTGGTGCATAGCTCGGAAGGGCAGGGACAACGGACCTGCCATTGTGGGCGCCACGCCAGCGCCCGAACGCATCACGCACCTGACGACTGGTGAGCCACTGCAGCAGTAAGGGGGCGAGATTCCTACTGGGGCCAAGACGTGGGGTGGCTCTCGGTGCTTGCTGGCCCTGAAGCCCTGCAGCGCCTCCGCCGGCACACAACTGGACAGCGAGAGCATGGCTTTACTAAGGGCCAGGACAGATATCGGGGCCTGTGGCTTCATCAGCCTTCTAGCCTGCATATAATGCTAAGGTAGGTGCCAGCGGCTAGATCAGTGCAACATGGCGGCGGCCTGCACCAAGAAGGAGAAGGCTTTGAAGGAGATGCTCGCGAAACTGCAAGGGTTGACCTCTGCGTCTGGTGAGAAAACTCCTGGACTGGCAGATGGCGACGATTTCCCGGCCAGCAAAGCATTTATGCTGGAACTCTTTACTGCCATCAAAGAGGATATACAGGAGCTTAGGGACCAACTCGCAGCAGATCTCAAAGAGGTACGGAGAGATGTGGATGAAATCAGAGAGCGGGTGGCCACACTTGAGGAGCGCAATGTCAATCGGAAGAGGACCTCCACCAACTGCAGCAAGAGATGCTACGCCTTCGGGAACAACACCTTGATCTCCAGGCACATGCTGAAGATTTAGAGAACCGCTCTCAACGGAACAAAGTGCGGATCAGAGGCATGCTATGGAAAGCGGAAGGTGACAACCTCAGGGCCTATGTTGGGGAGCTCTTTCGGCAGGTGTTGGGAGAGACGGAGGTGGCGGACGTACGGATGGATCGAGTCCATAGAGTGGGCCTCCCTTGCGGCAACAAAGCGCCCCCGCCGGACATCCTCGTATGAGTGCACGACTTTCAACTGAAGGAACGCATCATACGAAAGGCGAGAGAGCCCCAGCCCATACAGTTCTGGGGTCACAAACCTGCATATTCCAGGACTTGGCAGCCTCCACTCTACTCAGGCGACGTGAATTTAAGGTGGTGACCACGCATCTAAGTGAGCAAGGCATCCCTTACTCATGGGGCCATCCTTTCCGCATTATTGTCAAGCACCAGGGGAAGCCGCTTCAAATTTGCTCTCTCGCCGAGGCTATGACGGTCCTTGGCCTGGAGAGTACACCGGCGACGGAACAAGCAGAACAGCCTAGATCCAAACGCCCGCCACACAGCACGATGGCAACGAGTGGGAAAGGCATCATCTGTCCTGAAGCCTGATCAGGCTACACGGTACAAAGAACGAGAGGCTGTGATCTCCTCTCTCTCGCAAACAACGGTCCATCTGGTCACCCCGTGAGGGACACAATTGTGGACTCAGGGATAGGAGCTTAGTGAGGTGTCAGGGGGACGGGGAAGGTTGTCCTACGAAGATTGCTGACAGTCTCTCCGTGGGCAGGTGGGTAAGTTTCAAGCCCGCAATGGGTTGGGCGGCTGCCTGAGCCACGACCCCCTGGATCTTTTCTACCTTGACAGACTTTAGTCATGTTATGTGTTTGATAATTGTCCTGACAACGAGTTTTTCTTTGAGAGTTGTTTTTTTTTAGGATCTTAGTTGGGGTTCTCTGCACCAGTTCGCACGTGAGACTTGCCTATGTGGGTTAGACAGGGTGCACTTAAGGCAGCACGGGTCATGGGGACAAAATGTAGGCACGATGGGTCGATATTTCACCACACTCATCGGATGGTGAAAGACAATAAGATAATTAGCCTCAATGTTAGAGGCCTAAATTACCCTGTGAAGAGGGAAGCAGTACTGTCCTTACTTGAAAATGCCGGGGGCAACATATGTCTCCTTCAAGAGACGCATCTCCTTTCCAACGACACCACAAGTATGCACGATAGGTGCTCCCCACAGCAGATTTGGTCCACGGGACCGTCTAAAAAGAATGGCGTAGAAATCCTGATTGGGGCCCACTTCCTGGGTAAAGTATTAACGACTGTCGCAGAAATAAAGGGCCGCTTGTTAGCAATTAGGGTGCAATGGGGCAGGACCCACCTCACCATAGCATCACTCTACGCCCTTTCGGAGGTTTTTGCATCTCCAGATGCAGCGATTCTGATAGGAGGGGACCTAAATCTCGCAATGGACACAGGATTAGATAGGTCTGGTCAGCGAACACATCAAACGGGGGCACTCTCTCCAAAGGGACAGGAGTGGTTGGGGGACAATGGGTTACACGATGTCTGGCACGCGCAACTCCCCGCGGAACGGGATTACATGTACTACTCTGCATCGCACAAAACTTATGCGCGGCTAGGTCACTTTTTGGCCTCTACCTCCCTTCTGCATCACCTCCATACATTCACAATACACGCCCTTATCACGGTTCATATCCCTGCGCAGCGATTGTGGACGTTTCCCCCTGGGTGGCACCTCAGAGACTCTTTTACACTCTGAGGATACGGTACAGCGTATCAGGCAAACCATAGAAGAATACCTATTGCTTAATGACATGGTTTCTACGCCATTGTCGGCCATAATGGAGGCCCTGAAACTTGTCACAAGGGGGGAATTCATTGCCATCTCTACGACATATAATAAACTCAGTAAAGAGAAGCACAGCGAACTTGAGAGTGAGGTGGGGGAACTCGAATCAATTCACAAGCGCACTGGGGCCCTGAGGGTGTGGAGGGAACTGGAGAACCGCAGGCCCCTGCTAAAACATCTAGACCTCGACAGGGCGGAATATGTCCTTCTCCGCCTCCGTCACAAATTCTACCTTAGGAGCGATAAATGTGGTAAAATGCTGTAACATAGACTGCAAGCCAGAACACATGTGACCCAGATTCAGTCACTATGGGATCACAAAGGGAAGGAACAGAGCGCGGATGACCGGATTGTGGAAGCCTTTTGTGTGTTCTATGACACTCTACACTGGACAGGGCCAGCCGGCGCGAGACCTAAGTACTTACCTGACTTCCTGTGAAATTTCACCTCTCCCCACAGCTTCGGCAGAGTCGCTTGACTCCGCGATCCGCATTGAGGAGGTAATCTCAGCCATCTCTAGATTGAAATTGGCCAAATCAACAGGTCCTGATGGGTTCCCAGCCTCCTTCTACAAGACCTTTTGTAGGGAACTGGCTCCCTTTCTAACCAAACTGTTTAACTCCTTCTTAGAGGCGGGAGAGGTAACACCCTCCATGTCAGAGGCGGCAATCTCCATCATCCTAAAACCAGGGAAAGATCCCCGGGAATGTGGATCCTATAGACCTATCTCCCTCTTTAATATTGATGCAAAAATCTTCGCGGGAATCTTAGCGGCTTGACTAAATCCTCACATGGCTGACATGATAGACCCTGACCAATCGGGTTTTATTCCGACACGACAAGGAGGGGGCAACACTAAATGGCTTCTCCACCTTATCGATAGCATACAGCATTCTGGCAGGCAGGCCTTCTTCTTGTCTATAGACGCCGAGAAGACATTCGATAGAGTGGAGTGGATTTATTTATTCAAGACGCTGCGATGCTACGGGTTCAGAGAAAATTGAATTAAATGGATCCGATGCATTTATTGGGCACCCACAGCATTTGTGAGGGTCAAGGGTAGCAGATCTGCGTCCTTTCCAATCTCCTGTGGGACCCGCCAGGGATGCCCCCTGTCCCCGCTCTTGTTCGCGCTCTATATGGAGCCCTTGGTGCAACGTATAAGAGTGGACGATCGCATAGAAGGCTTGAAATTTGGGGCGGACATCCACAAAATAAGTCTCTATGCTGACGATGTGATCCTTTCTCTTACGCAGCCGCAGATAACCCTGCCCGCCCTGCTTGCGGAACTCTCCGCTTTTGGGGACATGTCGGGGTTTAAGGTTAACCTGGGTAAATCCAATATTCTGAATCTGGTGACCCCCCCAGAAGAGGTGGATATCTTGCAACAGCAATTTTCGTTGCAGTGGACACGGAGTGACATAGTGTACTTGGGTGTCAGACTAGCCCCGACCATTGCCCGAACGGTCACGCTTAATGACACGATGTTGCTGGATCAGACGACCAAGGCGTTGGACGCCTGGTGGCGGTTGTGTCTAGCTTGGTTTGGGAGGATCGCGGCGGTGAAAATGACAGTCCTTCCACGCATTCTTTATAAATTTCAAATGCTCCCTATGTCTCTCCCACCTCGGGCGATCAAACAACTCTCATTAATACGTTTATATGGGAGGGGAAAAAGACGCGTCTCTCACTTAATCAGATGGCATGTCCGAAAGCGCAGGGTGGATTGGGGCTACCTTTGATCGGAGGCTACTACCAAGCAGTATGCCTCAGGTATCTGGTGGAAGGGAACATACCGTTATCCAGCAAACACTGGAACTTTATTGGCCAGTCCGTTGCTGGCATCAACATTTGGAGGGAATTATGGTTACCTCGCAGACACAGGGCTTGGGGCCTCTACTCCTCCCCTGTCACCTCTCCGATGCTTCGTGCCTGGGACGGGGTGGATATCTCAAAAGGCTGGACCTTTTTTCCCTCGCTGATGACCCCCATTGTGGATAACCCTGACTTTCCTCCAGGATAGGCATCTGCGGTATTTCAGTGGTGGCGGGAGGAGGGTTGTAAAAGAGTAGGGTCCCTCTTTGATACAGAAGGGCTGGTCCTTTTTGAGCAGCTCAGGCGGGATTATGGCCTCCTGGCGACTGATGCGTACCCATATATAATTGGATCACAGTGCCTTCCAATTATGCCCACATGTTCAGGCCTCTTACCGCGTTCGAAAAGTGGTTACTCCGCAAACAGGACAACCACGTCTCATACCTGAATTATATGCTATGCTTACTGCATGCCCCACTGGGCAATGCACAAGAGCACAGGTTCACTGGGAGACCAAAATAGGCAGACCACTAACTCCTAAGGAATGGGAACACATCCTCTACAGAACACATCACACTGCGCACAACACAGCTGGGGCGGAGTCCACTTTTAAGGTCTTTTCATATTGGTACCACACTCCGGTCCACGTCCACAGCTGGGATAAAAGCAAAACAGACCTTTGCTGGAAAGGTTGTGGGATGTCTGGCACTTTGGCTCACCTGCTGTGGCACTGCCCAAAGCTGCAGCGTTACTGGGCCGAAGTCCTAGACGACATAGATGCGTTTTAGATCTCCTTGCCCCGATCACCAAAATACACCCTCCTTGGCCTCTCTCATTCCAAGGTTTTTCCACTGAAATCTATTTGTGGTAGACAAATAGCACTAGCTCTGCTGGCAGCTAGACAGGTCATTCAAGCTCACTGGGGCAAGACGACCACACCTGATGTGCTATCCTGGATACATCGCCTGTGGCATCTATTAGCTATGGAACGCATGTCTCTTGGCGTTGAGGGCAGGAGTATGCCAAATTGTGGGCTCCATTCCTACAACTGTTAATAAAAAATGTGAGGGAAGTGACCTGTCCTAAATATCTGACGATCCTTCAACTGCTTCCACTGGAGAAACTTGCTAAGGACCGGACATCGACGACATGAATTTGCTGCTTTCTCGAATCCCATACTTAGAGACTCAGATCAGCCTAATGAGGCAATCGCTGGTGCGGAGAAGGGAGGGGTAGGGTCGTAAGGGTTTGGGAGGGACTTTGTTTTGGAATTATTTCCCGTTTGATATATATTTCTTTGTACCTTCTTTCCTCACTTCAAAATTGGCATATACATCTTAGCATACTGCAATCCTGTTTGTTACGCGGCCGGCCTCCGGGTAGTGGCTTAACGCTGTGTATTACTACCTTTGCTTTGCTCTGCTGGCAAATGGATGTAGGCAGGAAGCTGTGTCCATTTGTTCCACCTTCCAGCTAATAAAAACGATTGATTCCTAAATTCTTAATGAAGGTGGAGTTCCTCAAGTCGTTACCAGGTGTCCCTCACAAGTCAAGTGCAAAAGCATTGACCTTCTTACATAAAGCTGCAGTTCCATCAGTTTTTACTAGGTCTCCCTCTAAAAGGCAAATGCAAAACCTTTGAGATCCTAACATCAACACACAGTTCCACTAGTTGTCACTAGCTGCAGGTGTCTTCAAACATCGAGTGCAAGTGCATTGAAATCCTTTCATGAAGCTGCAGTTCCCCAAAGTCGTTAATAGATGTTCCCTCCTAGTCAAATGCAATAGCACTGAGATATTTTCATGAAGCTGTTGTTCCACGTGTTGTTAATAGAGGTCCAGCTCAAGTCAGAAACAACTGCTTTAAGTGGCCTGCACCAAGCAAAGGAGGGGTGCAAAATTTAATATATATCTTTGCATACTCACTTTTTCAGTTTTAACTATCCATTCTTGTTTTCAATAGGATTATTTGCCAAAGCTGGTTCATAATAATGAGTCCAAATTACAGATTTAAATACATTTCTTGATTTTATGTTTTTTAAGGTTTCTGATCACACCCTACTATTTATTGGATATTCTATTTAATGGTAAGTATAACACAATTAAAAAATGGATTTTGGCAGTTTCTGTTTTGTGGACAGGAAAGTCTTACATGCTCCACATATATTCACTCTCAAGGGGCAAGCAGTGTTTTGCAGCCTTGTAAATCTCCTTCTTGGGGTGAGTGGTGTTGCTGCAGCCTTACTGATACTCCCTCTAGTGCTGAGTAGAGGTACTGCAGCGTTTTGATGCTTCCCCTAGTGGAGAGTGGTGTTACTGCACCCATTTGAAGCCTCCTTTGTTAGAGAATGGCGTTACTGCAGCCTTGTGAAGCTCCAATGAGGTGTGAGTGGTATTACTGAAGCAGTGTGAGGCTCCCTCTATTTGAGAGCTGCTTAAATGCACCTGTGTGAGGCTCCCTCTGCGGGAATAAAACATTTCTACGCATCATTCAAGGGGAAGGAGGGAGCTCGGGATTAGAAAGGACACTGAGCATCTGCAAAATTCTTTGATTTGAGAGAAGTGTTCTTTGCGTACAGGCAGTGCTTGTACAGCACTCCAATAGGGGAGATGCTGTTCCACAAGTAATTACTTATAGGCTCTCTCAAGTCAAATACAATTGGACGAAATGTCAATCACAGTCCAAGGGATGGTGTAGCTTCATACTAAAAATCTGCATATTCACTCATGCTGATAAATAAGTGTACTAAAGCTGGTCTATAGTGAGGAATGAACATTGCAATTTACAATAAATGTCTTGAGAGTCATGAAAATAGTTAATGTACCCCTACTATACATAAGGGCTATCAGTCATTGGAAAGTGCAAGTGCCTACCAATTTATGTTTTGGGGAGCTATATTTTAGGTGTATTTGTACATGTGCAAGGGAAAAAAATGCAGTCACTTATAGGAAAGCATCCAATGACTGGAATAGGCAGATCTGTTGATCTATACCGATTGCTGGGGTGGTAAGTACAAAATGAATGACCAGTGATGAAAAAGTGCTGATTGTGAGCCCAGATATTTATGTATGTATTTGCTGTATAATATTTCTTTGAAAAACAGAAGGCTGGAAAGATAGCTTAAGTTGTCTTTAGGCCAGAACTAAAAACACACATTGTACAAGAGCTAGAGCATTTGTTAATAGCTGCCAAAAATGCAACCTTTGCTTCATCTTCTTAATGTGAGTTTATTAGTGATAGAATGTCAAAGTGTTTTTCTTCAAATTTTTCTGCTCCCATTATGCACCTTATCCCCCGTCTTTGTAAAGCAATTTTAGGTCCTTCATGGATAAATTATTAGCTGCACGGACTAGTGCAAGTGACAAGAAATTGCGAATCGATAGCCGAAGGGAAGCTCAGCATTGCGTACTGATGAAGACATGGAGTCAGGGGCGGCTCCTCCACTAGGGCGGTGGAGCACTGCCCCACAGCTTTTTCGCAGTGCGAGAAGCATAAACATAAAATGGTAATAACTTTCAGTCATTACCATTTTATGTTTGGTTGCAGGCGGGTGGGTGGGCGGGCCTGCTCTACGAGCACTGCAAGGCATGGGAGGAGTGGTGTGCCCACTCCTGAGGGTGCAATTGCATCCTGCATGGAGAACATGGCCTTCTCGTAAGACCCTCGCTGGGCGGTGGCCCGACCAATCAAAATGCTGTCACTGCAGCGTTGCGATTGACTTAGGGGTAGGGAGCCTGGCTGCCTGCTTCCTGCAGGAGCAGGAGCCGAGAAGACGCGTGACTCAGCCGGCAGAAAGGTATGTTTTTTATTATTAAATTACTCCCCCCTGCGCAATCCCCCCTCCCAGCGCGACCCTTTGCCCCCCCCACCTGTGAGCCAGGTCGGCCGCGACTGCATAGAGTACCATAATCTGCACTGCTTTCATGCAATTTTGCAACGGCATTTGCACAAGTGCAGACATTCCATGAGCACCAACTTTTGTACAAAACCTACATTGTGCACCAATCATTCGGCCCGAAGGAGGGGACAACATTAGAAAGGCACAAGGCACAAGAGAGGTCATTGAATATCAAGGGACCATCCCCCTCTACTTGACGCCTGTAACGAGATGAGCAGCATCATTAGAGGAATCCTGGAGCTGATTGATGTGCGAATTTGCAAAGGTATAAAACACTATGGTGGCAATAATAAAGGAATATAAAATCGTTTAATAGCAATTCATAAAGCCCAAACATCTAATTAGCGCAGTCAACCGAGATTTTCAAAGTGAATTATACCTATTAAACATTAGAGTTCATCATTAAAAATAAGAATAAAATGACATCTTTCTGTACAGCATGAATCACCCTCAGACTTTGCCTTCATCCGACAGTACAAAGCCGCCAATACAGGCCCACATCCGGGAGGAGCATTGCTCTTTCATGGGGGTCCTTCGGTCTAGCATATAAGCCTTTGATACACTATTTAATTGACAATATTGTTATGAGCACATTATAATGTATAAATGACACATCACAAATGTATAGAATGGTATCTGACATTAACTCGAAAGGACATATACGGTGAGGCACCCGAATGCATGAAGGACTGTGTTATTCTGCACGGTCCAGTCAGAGCTTTAGGGTCTACTGGGAATCTGCTGGAACCTCTGGCCCCCCACGATATGTGGAGTCAGAGCTGGGGTACAACCTCTCCACCCCCCCCCCCCCCCCCCCCCCGCATTCACACACACACCACCAGCTTCTGAAATACTTTACAGGAATACCTCCATTTTACCCAGCACAGTCTTCCATTCGGGAGGTCGCTGGAGACACAGGGGTTTTCCTGAAGACCTCGGGTTCTGTTCTGCAGTCAGCGCTTTGATGCCCGATGGTTAAAGCGCTACGTAAGCACACATAATTATCATGACGAGGAGCATATGATACAGAGGACTGTGAACTCTTAGTTGTGTAATCTATTGCACTGAACACGGTACATGTATTCCTACTGACAGACGAGGAAATAGGCTTTCAGGAAATATGCAGGCATGTTATTTATTATTCAGCATGTTCTGACGTCTGGGACGAGAAGGGAGTGCTAATTCACGATAAAAAGTAAACTGTCAACATTGAACATATCATACCGGACGAACGCATAATCTGTACTGGCCTCGCAGCGATAGGGAGCAATGAAAATAAAGCGGAGGAGTGCCTCTGGCTTCCAAAACACGACCCAGCAAAGAGGAAAAAAGCACTCTGGCGGGGTGGTGTGTAGCATTTAATATATGTTATTCGCCTGCACTGTGCTTTGTTATTTTTTGTTGCCTACATTGTAATGCTATGTCATGTGCAGTCCTCTGTGGGACCACGATGACATCAAGTGCTGGATTGGTTCTGGAACATGAGACGTTTGGTCAGCTGCCTGCTGTTCTTGGGACTGATCGGTGAATGATGCGGTCATGGGTCCTTTAATTAATATTACATGGTGCAAGGGTGCCTGCGCTGGCGCTAGGCAGCTACATTAGGTCCAGCGCTAGGAGAAACACGGGGTGAGCCGTATTTTTGTAAATACGGAGCATCCCTGCGTTTTAAAAATGCCTGAGCGCAGCGTTACCGATTTTAGCGTAACACCATGCTCCGACATTTTGATGTAAATATCTCCTTATTTCGATAGTCTTGAAAAGAACAATCTGAAACACAAGGAACATATATTTCTGGAATCCAACTTGGCTGCCACAATTGCAAGTCTTGTGAGAGTCCTGTTGCACCTTGGTACTTGTAGTCGATTATGATGGCCCTATCTGTATTTCACATGTAGTGCACGTGGTGCAGACATAAACCATCAAACCAAAAGAGTCCTACATTCAGCATTAAAAGCTGAAAACCCCTGCCTCAGAGCAATCACACACCCATGAAATGAGTCACTGTACATCGCCTCAAACTGTCCTGTTATCACAGGTGAGTGTGCGGATCATGACATTTATGCAAATTAGGAACATACCCTAAAGCAGCTGACCAAAATGTTTCTTACAACAATCCAAAAACACCAGGTTTAGCATTCATGTGATGATACAAACTCAGACATGCACAACTATGGCAATGGTGGAGGTAATGGCTGTACTGGATGTGGTGGTGGTGGTGATGGTATAGTGTTATCTGCATTATGTGCTAGCGACGGGATATTTAAACAGATGACCCGTGGCTACTTGCAAAGGGCATTCCACTGCAGTGGTGAAGGAGCTCCTAAGGCATGCCAGTTTGCGACGGTCCATGTTCAAACTCAGTCATCGGTCCGTGATGATGCTCCTCGCCCCCAGACCCTTTTCTTGTCTGCATTAAGGTAAGTGCAAATATGAAAGCTGTGCCTACAATTCTACCATCTCTTTTTCTGGCTACTAATACTGTGACTTAAGAGGTCATCCACTCTCTCTAACAACAAAATCCTTATAATAAATTCCCCCTTTGCAGAGTTTTCCTTGCCTCGTGCAGTAAAGGGCTTACATTTAAAACTTAAAGGCATGTTATGCAACCCAAGATCTGCAGTAAAATATAGGGTGGAAATTGCAGTTTTATGCAGCACACACTGCTTGGAGTTTTTGAGTATAACATAGACCTGGCTAGCTGAGGACAGCCCCAATTCTAGATCATTAAACTGATTATGACATATTTTGAAATGAGCGAGTGCATGTGCCACAGAGGGGTAGCTGTGATTGTCCATCATTCTTCAATCAATAGCCAATTGTGCCACAATGGTCGTTTTGAGCAGGATGTTCATCAACAGAGTCTACTGTATGTTAATCTACCATCCACCAAAGTCTTCCCACTCACGGCTTCCAATGTTAATAGAAGCAACTGGCAAATTTGCTTTGGATTAAACTCTGGGATTTAAATCTCAGACTGGAGTCCCACCCACCAACTGCCCAAAACCTAATGAATGATTTACAAATCTTTAATCCAAAATATTTTATGGTCATCCTTATAGTGGTGAAGTAGCCCCTCCAGTTTATCTGGTCTAACCACTATGCAAATTCAATACACTATCAAGGAATTATCCTCTAAATCCAACAGACGAGCACTCTATCAATCCATTTTACTAACTGGACCTCAAGCCTTCCATAATTGGCCCATAAATAATAAAAATGCGGCACTAACAAACCATCCACTATGGGTAGTGATGCCACTGCCCTACTCAGCTACTTCAACATCAGTATGTGATGGATGAACAAATATCCAGTTCCGGTAAGGAAGCTACAGCACTAGAAAATAGTGCATTCTGTAGCTGGTCTTCTCTGGAACTGAAAGATTTGAAACAAAAAAAATCAATCAATCTGAAAGGGAATGGCATTTAGATTATTACTCAAACTCTAAAAATTAATATGCAAGACAGATGGTGTCATATAAAAATAAGTCAGGAAGCAAATACATTTTACAACACGTTTCACCTGCTCATAACTGATCCAAAGAACGCTTCAGTCTCCATGCTCCGCGCACTGTGCTATTCCTCCGTTAACGGAGCTTCGTGATAACCTGTTCACTTTTTTGAGAGCGAAATCATAAAAATCGGAGATTCCACAAGCACTGAGATTATCCAACAACAAAGCAATATTTAGGTTGAACATGTCCCACCACCTACTCTGGCTTTTCTCTCTGCCTTCAAATCCATCAATACCTCAACGCTGTCAAACATTATTTCTCAAAAGTGGCCTTCTCACACCCTAGATGACCTATGACCAGCAAGACTCATGAAGCAGCCGTGCCACCATCTGCTGGACAACCTCCCACTTTCTAACAGCTCCTGAGCTCAGGGCATAGTCCCCATGGAGGGAAAGCAAGCAGTTGTTAAACCCTTCCTAAGAAATCCTTTGCACAGCTTGAAGGACCCCTTTAACTTCCAACCTATCTGCTCCACTATTTTGACAAATTACTAGAAAAACTTGTATTACTGAAAGCAATGGACAGTTTGACAGCTTCCAAGTTTACCGGATGATTCGCGCAGTTGGGTGGACATCTCTGACACCGGAGTGCTACCTTTAGATCGTTCGGAGGCAATCAACACCATTGACAACACCATACTCAATAATAATCACGAAGAGATGAACATTTTGAGTGCTGGGCTAAAACAGAACCAGTCTTTCCTGATAGACAAGATGCAATCTGTTTCCCTCATCCCTTTCTCGTCAAAGTTGTGACCTCGTGAGGGTGCGGTGTGACTAAGGGTTCCACCCTTTCTTCGCTATGGTTCAGCCTCTACATAACCTACTTCAGCAACAGGAGAAATGCATGCAGGCAACATGCAAATCATTTTCACCATTTTGTCCTCCCTAAAAAATCCTTCCTTTGGTCTAAATAAAACTAAATTAAATATTTCCCTTGGAATCATGCCGTGGTAAAAGCCTACCCACCCAACCAGTCCTTGCAAACTGTGTTAGAAATCTGGGAATCTTTTTAGATTACTCTCTTTTGCTTGAATGTCAAGCCGGCAAGGTCACCAACAGTTATTTTTTCCATTTAAAGATCCTGATAAAACGCCTCCTTTTTTTTCAGCCTCCAATTCACCTACAGGGTTTTAATGCCCTAATCCGGTCTAGATTAGGTTATCGCATCATGATCCATCTAGCTTTTCCCACCAAACTCTTGAAGCCCGCCGCCTGATTAATGCATGCTCCAAATGTGAGCATATCACACTGGTTCTAAGGTAATTGGCTGCCCTCTCTAGAGTAAAGCCATTTTTAAGTTCATTAATATTTTGCACAAACATCACCTCTGTATGCCACCCTCATCACTTTCACGGTATTTACCTCCTAAACGATCTGCCCATGATTTGAAACTCCAAGCTTTGATATTTACATGCAGAATCCTGTTTATCGTCTTTGAGGAAACTATTGAAACATGGCTTTTAATAAGTAGTTGCCTCCGTTGCCCTCCGTGTTTGAGACAATTTCCTTTTGCGTCTAAATTATTAGGTTTTGACCCTGTAGCACCAAGAGGGCTATGGACATGTGTGCTCACAAACAAACATACCATAGCTCTTCGTAATGTTTTAACAACTGGTGACAATATGTCATGCAGACAGCTGCACTGGTAAGCAAGACCTAAAAAGAAACTGAAACAAGCATTTGCAATGCAATAGGTCTCGCATTACTGAAAGTTTGAGCTATTGGCATTGCATTATTATTAGCAACATCAGTAGCTCAAACTTTCAATAATGCGAGACCTATTGCATTGCAAATGCTTTTATTTTTACTTACAGACATGTTTCACAGGGAGTGCACTACTATGCAATATGGCACAAAGTTTTTACATAGCCAATAGATCTCGTAGAGGCGAGACAAATTGGCTTTGCCAATGCTTGTTTTTGCATACTGTTGCCTGGATCGCTATGAAGCTCTTTCTCTCAGTAATAAAGGAGACCATTAAAGTAGCACGAACCACAAACTGAGTTATTTCTTCGCGCTGTGCTTAACTCGATGAGAAAAACTTGCACGTGAGAAAAAACAAGAACAACTGTATGGACAAGCAAGAATTAAAGCCAATGATGCAAACAATACCCTGACATCTCTGCAGCAAGCATATAAACCCACAGAACTATCTTGTCATTTTAGACCGCTATTACACCAGTATTAAGTTATATCAGATAAATAGCAAACATTCTGAACTAAACTGTCTTTCATTCATGTTCTTACCCAATTCGATGTGTTGATTAACAACCTGTGAAAGAATGTGAAATGAAGCAGTACAACAAAAAACAGATCAATGAGCTGCATGTCACACACGAATCACTGTAGCAATCATATTAAGCCGCTGGGCTATCCTACAGGCTTTTCTTTTATCTCTACTACACCAAAGCTGTCGGAGTCTTTAATGCTGAGTTAGTAACGGTCTGAAATAATGCACATCTGGCTTCCTGTCCGGGGAAATCCTTCATGTGTGTGACATAAACCACAAAATCTTGTAAATTTTGGGAAAACCAGTGAAATTTATAGCACGACGACGCTGTGGGCCTCGGGAAGAAGGCACTGTATATAAAGTAAATTAGTTATCAACATTACTTACGGAATGCAGGCTGTTATCTAGCACTGGATGAGAATGTAGGGGAGTAGGGTTGGGGAGGCAGCATGCTCCTGCAGGTGGGTGGGTTAGTTCTGAAGCCTCAGGAATTTCTGTGGGCCCAGAAGCAGAGTCTGCCCTCACAGCAGCCACGTCGCATAATTTAGGTAATAACTAAGCTCCTCATACGAGACGCTGTAGACGCTGTGATGATCGCGTAGATCCTTTGCGAATGAGGTTGTATGCACCCAGCAATGAAAATGGCACTCTGGTAAAAAGGACAGCTTCGCCAAAAAATACGGGCGGGGAAGAGAACTTGCGAAGCTTTGGTAAGCATAAAAGCAGGCACTCTGCAGCACCCCTGTTTCAAACATTAAAGTGATAACTTCTCCTGTGTTAAAGAGGTTGTATGCGCATAGCAATGCAAATGCCACTGTGATAGAAGGGATAGCGTTGATAAAAAAAAAAAAAAATACGGACATGGAAGTGAACATTAGAAGCTATGACAAACAAAAACAAGCGGAAGTGATCGCGTTTGCGATCAAACATCAAAGCGGCAAAAGTGAAAGTAATCGAGCAGAGCATCAAAGGGCTGGGTGAGAAGGGAGGGGGGAATGCAATGAGCAGAGGAGCAGCTGTCCACGTGCATGTGATCGTGCACTCAAGGCTTAGGCCAGCCAAAAGACTGTGGGTAGCACTTTGAAAATCACACATATAAAATGTCTCTTCGAGCCTTTGGATCGCGAGACCTAAAAACGTATATTGTGATAATGCATTGGTAGCTTCACAGTGCAATCACTGCCAGCATTCATCAACATTTAGGTCAATAGAATGTATACAACCAGCATTTTATTAAACAGACGAGTAGACTCACATTTGCATCAAAGATAAGATACATGATGACAAGAAGACGGCATTATATTGAAATATTTAACGAAAACTGAATGAATTAAATCATCAACAGTTTACCAAACCAAAAGTATCTGCATAGCGCTACATACAAGGAAATGTAAGGAATGCGGTAAAGAAAACCACCTCTGAGAGGACAGCATTGTATTCTAAAATATTGCCTAGATATTGGTTTTTGGTCGCATTTGTTCTTTTTAGCTTTCGGCTGCTTGAATAAGACTGTCAATGAAAGAGAACACTAACAAAAAACATCACCAGCACAGCTCACTGCTTTCTTCCCCATTTTATGGTGCAGAATGGTCTTAAATGTTGTTATAAATTGTTTGATGTTTATAGTACAGAAAGTCTTCCTTCTTCTCTTAGTGTTTGACTTTCCTTTTTAGAATAACTATTCCATTTAAAAGGTACTGCATCATCTAGCCGCTGTAAACTAGCACACAATTCTCCCTTTCCATGTCTGTATCCCTGACGTCTCAGCCTAGATTTGTTGGCGCGCAGGATGGCTCAGCGAGTAGCACGCTTGTCAATGACAACGCTGTGACCAGTGAGCTGAAGATCACATGTTCAAAACCCAGCAACACAGGCTCAGTCTTTTCTCCTTCCAAGATCAGTAAAGTAGACACCTTATATCTGTTATTATAGCACTTAGAAGTGATGACAATGGGGTGTGACCACTATATTAAACCCTGTTCATAGTGCCTCAATGCTATGGCTGCACCTACTTATTTTTTCATGCTACATTCTGTCTCTGAACTGAAACTGGATTCAGTCTCTCAACTGCGCCCTTCCATTATCCAAAAGACAGCTCAGTCCTCCTGCAGAAACCATGCCCAATTCCTAAAGAAATGTGTGCATCTGCAAGCTTACCCCCTTACTTGGGGGCAGGTTTGCATACTTCTTTAAATTCACAAATTGTTCTGCGAGTATTTCTGGACGGTTTTGTGATTTCTAGTTATGTGCACATTGAGTATTTATCATGTACATGCATTAAGCGCTTATATATTTCCTCAGCATGAACCCATGTTTCCCCATGGAGGAACACTTAGCTCTACGCCAGCTATGGGAGGGGGCCTTTCCCTTTCTCAACCTTGACATAGATAAGCTTATGCTCTTGACAGGAGTAAATCTCCGACTGCTACCAGGATGAGAATGAGTGGGACAGAATGTTGTACATGCCCACACATTTACGGGTTTGTTGGTATAACTATGACACCCTCTTGTGGAACACCTACTCCCCACCACTGTGGGAAGATTTGTGCATGTCCCAAAATTACAACAATCTGAATTATTATTACACAACGAGTACATCCATTTACAGCTGTAAATTCACATTTTGTGAATTACAGAAGGAAATGTACACTTGTGACACCAGCTGTGTTAATTAGGCCCAAATTGTGAATATCCCCTGCAGATCTTACATCGCATAGCGCCAGAATAAATTTATAAGTAAATGACATTAGATGGTCTTTCTATGTAACCCAGAGGTAGATAAAGCCCTTACTTTGTGATGAGATAATCAATTATATACTCAAACTGCCTTTATTATTTTTTTTAAATATCTTAGACGTCCAGGTTTAGATATTAAGACTTGTAAGAATTTTCTGATTAGGCACTTCAGGCAAAATTACATTTTGTTTAAGGAGCAAAGTTAAAGCATTGAATGAACAATAGTCCTTCTTATTCGCTGACCTTTTAAATACCTCTGAAAAACTGCTAATAACAGGTGTCTGTTTCTATGCTGTGGTAAACTGTTCAGCCTTTTACAGTGAATTCTGTCGCTGTGCAGACGAGACGGCTCAGTGAGATAAGCACTCGCAGCTGTCCTCTGGTTATGGCCTACAAGTCACAGATTTTCAACCTCGCCAGGGGCATCTCGGTCATTCCCCTTCTGGCTGGAGTATCAATAAACAGGATAACAGTAAATCCTAGTTTTTACAATGCTCAAAAACTGCAGTATGCTGTGCAGCACAAAAGAAACAGGTTTCCATTAGTAATACGCTTTTCGCAGTCTTTCATTTCCTAATTTGCAGAGATCTTTATTTTCTAGGGTACATTGATTGAAGATTGTGGAAAGCGCGTCGTCCTTCATTCAAAGGGACGGCAGGGGACGCTTAAAATCAGTTTCCACTTCGGTTGATCGGACTACGCCCAGACACTAATACACCTTGCAATTTTGAACGTCCTGTGATTTTAAGTTAAGTGTGTCTCTCTGTGGTCTGATGCGCTCTTTCCTCCACCTATGTTTTAGACCTTACAGTAACTGCACGGCAACTCTTCAAAAATGTCTGGTTCCCTTCCTTGTCCAAACAGCTTTCGAGTTCCTCCTCTAATATTAAATCAACTCTCTTCTTGCCCATCAGTACCTCCGTCCTTTTTTTTTTGTTTCTGTCCCTGCTCATTTTTTAGATGAACAATATTGATTACAACTGGACTTCAACACCACCCAAAAATGGGTTTCCGTTCAACAACCCTTTTCATTTTCAGAAGACCATTATTAAAATTCTCTGTTTCACCCCGATCCCTCAGATTCTTTTAAAGTTAGGTAATATTATTGCTGAATTCGAATTCTTAAAGGTCTCCATTGCCTGATCAATCTCAGTGTTTAACTCACATCTCCAGCTACCACCCCCCCCCCCCCTTTATTTAATGGGTTATTCTCTTCCCTTTCACAGTTCTGGATTAAACAGTCTATGTTATTATTCCTTGGAGACCTGTCAGAAGTTTTTGTGGTGCGCGCATCAATAGCCTGATGCTAGGTGGTCTCAAGGGACGTTTCTTCTGTTTTTACCAGGTGTCATGAGCACCTAATTCCAAACATTTTTTTAAACATTTCTCCGGAAATGAGGAAACAAAACAGCTGCTGCATCTAGTGCCATTTGGTGTTTTGACCCTGGAAGCTGCCTCATTATTAATAATGACAGCAAGATTGCTTTAAATTAAACATCTATGTACACATTTTGCAGCAGGAGCATGAGGCATGAAAAAAAGCAGGGCCTGGTGCATAACGTTCTCTACTCCACATTATGATGGCCCTAGTTCTATTACCCCCTTGAGCCTCCATTCCCAAGTCTTAGTCTTGCATGTGTGATATATTTCAGTAATGTTTCCACCATGATACCTCTTCCCCACATCAACATTGACCATCCTCGTACGCGAAGAACCAGTTCCACAAAGGTTGACATTTGATACAATGAGATTGACATTTCTTTAAAAACTTTACAAGGCCTACCTTGAAAGACAGCAGCATTCTGAATGATGAGGAACCTGAGCTCGGAGCTAGCGGACTGGAGAAGATGTTCCATGTTGACACGAGCAGCTACTTGGTACTTTTCCTCCATTTTCCTTGAACAGCAGGTTGGTCCTTTGGTGATACAGACTTGCAAGTCAGACCCTGCACGTAATAACAAACGAAATGTGTGAATCAGGAAGCGAGAGGAAGTGAAGAAGAGATGGGAGGGGAGTGTATAGAGGGAAGAGGGGATGAGAAAGGAGCAGAGGGGCATAGAGGCGGTAGGAGCAGGAGATGGGAAAAGGAAGTGAGATGTCAGGAAAAGGATATAGAAAAGAGAAGTAGGAGAGAATAGGGAAAGGAAAAGGTGGGTGGGTGTGGAGGGGCACAGAAAGTGAATAATCTCATTAATTTAAAAAAATGAGATGCTATTCAAGAAAATAAGAAGAGACTGAAGAGCGAAAACATTGAGCGTAAATAAGGCAGTCAAGACCTGACAGCTTGAGTTCACACAGATGATAGAAACTCATGAAGGTGGGCGTGGTGTGACGTGACATAACTGCATTTCTATGCATCCAAGATTTCAGTAAGTAATATCACTGTATTTCAAAACATCCATATATGTAGAAAGAGACACTACAGGTTCCGAGTAGGTCTGGGCGTGAAATTCCGCTCCGCTTGTGGATGCTTGCAGAGTTCTTCCCACTCATAGCATAGTGCACCGAGTTTACGCAGAGCAGAGTTTTTTCCTCAACTGCACTTGCCAACGTTAAGTTGGCAAGCGCGAGACAGGAAAATATTACTCTAGAACACCTCCTGGTGAAATTTCTCAATGCGGGCGGTCGTGGATAGCCGCTACCGCTTGCATTGAGAAACCTTCCATTCGCATTGAGGAAGCTGCCACTCAAGTTGAACATTTTCTTGAGTGACACAAAGAAGCAGCACCCTCTTGCACTGCACATGGTGACCTAACTCACTCCACTGCTTGAGGAATTTTGCTTTGCGTGGCAAAGTTTTTGGGTCAGTTCGTGGAGTTCCACATATCGGAACTCTAAGAACTCCGCTCAGATCTACTTTCGAGTCAAAACCATTTTTAAAAGACGAAGGTGGTAAAAGGGCTTCCCAGCATCCATCATAACAGGAAGCCATCTCAAAATGTTCCACCATCCACCTCTGCAGAAAGAGACATCACTGCATTTCCAAACATCCATCTCTGCAAGAAGTGTCATCACTGGTTTCCATCTGTCATTTATTGCCTCCCTCCATACTTTAGCCAACTCTCTGGTGTATCCCACTGCTTCAACCTCAACAGCTAAGCGGCTGACACAGACAAAGGCATCGCCTGTTTGGACATGGAAGGACAAAGGGCCGGAGTCCCTGCTTTAGGTAAACAAGCTTCTTCATGTGCCCTGAAAACCATGTTTTACCATAATATTGTTCCGATATATCAGGACGTCCAGGCTATCATGGTACGTAATATCGCTGTATGCATTATTGGTTTATATAATATTGTTGCATATAATTACTAATTGGTGTTTTAATTTAATATTTTATTAGTTTCAGTGTTATGTTATTTTTATTTAGTTTTTTTTAATTGGTAATATATTTAAAGAATTCTACATATTTAATTTTATTTTCTCTATGTGGGCTGTTCGGTTTGTATGGTTAATTGTTTTATTAAGTTGGTCAGTCATTAAAATAAAAAATATTAAAATACATTTTTAGAAAATAATTGACTATTTTGTTGGTTTAAATAAATATATATTTGTTAATATTTGTGTTTTCTATTTTTAAGTTAATATGTGTATTTGTATTTGTGATAGTATTTTAATTTTACATAGGTTTTTCATAATTACATTTTCAATTTTATTTTTTATTTAGTATTGTTAAAAATGTTTGCGCAAAGTGCCCCGTGCACGCACGGTGAAAAATCTTAAATGTTTTTTTTTATAAATACATAACTTAGCATTTAAAAAACCGTACAAATTCACTGAAAAAACCATAGGTTTCACACACGTTATCGTTACGAATTAGCATTTAAAAAACCTTGCAAATTCACTTAAAAAACCATAGGTTTCACACATGTTATAGTTAGCTGGACATTTCACTCGTAAAAAACCAATGAAATTCCCCCGTTATAGTTAGTGCAGGCAACTATAACTCACGCGACCGCAATCCTCTGCTGATGACGTCGGATATTACATCACTGATGACATATGTGTCTTTATGAAAAATAAATATTTGGAATATATGTATAGCTAAAGATTAATGGAAGAAGACATGGGTAAATAAGTGTCTAAATACAGTGATGTAATATCTGACGTCATCAGCAGAGGATTGCGGTCGCGTGAGTTATAGTTGCCTGCACTAACTATAACGGGGGAATTTCATTGGTTTTTTACGAGTGAAATGTCCAGCTAACTATAACATGTGTGAAACCTATGGTTTTTTAAGTGAATATATATATATATATATATATATATATATATATTCACTGAAAAAGCCATGGGTTTCAGGCACGTTATAGTTAGGAATTAGCATTTAAAAAACCTTAGAAATTCACGGAAAAAACCATAGGTTTCAGGGGCGTTATAGTTAGCTGGACTTTTCACTCGTACAAAACCATTGAAATTCCCCCGTTATAGTTAGTTCAGCTAACTATAACTCGCGTGCCCGCAATGCACTGCTGATGACGTCACATATTACATCACTCATGACATTGTCAGTGACATCACTCATGACATCACTGATGACATCTCAAATGACATCACTGATGACATCACTCATGACATCATCCAGTGAATGTGTGTTTTTCTGAAAATAACATATGTTTTATATATGTATATCTCAAGGTCGATGGAAGAATAAATGGGTATATAAGTGTCTAAATGGATGATTTGTTTTTGAAAAATTGATTGTATAACTGACTGATTAAGTGTATCTTAGTGAAAACATGGTTTAGTGATTAATGTTTAAATATATAAATATCTGTATCAGTCTCTCACTTTGTGTATAAGTGGCTGCTTGGGTTGGTGAGTAGCTACATGAGTGTCTATATAGGTTATTAGTTGGTTTTTTGAGTATCAGTATTAGTTTCTGAGTTTCTGTATTGTTCGGTGGGGGTATTACGTCGTGCATAGGTGCATGAATGAGTGACTCACTGTATGTGTTGAAGACAGAATGTGTGCAGGACTGTATGGGTGGATGAGTGTGTTAGTGAGTGAATGACTGTCTCAATAGTGTCTTTATCTGTAACTACATATGTTTTAAACTAGCTTATGTGACTATTGGTGTATATAAGTGAGTATATGTGAGAGATTGGAAGAGTTCCTGTATGAATAATTATGTGTTTCTATAAGTGATTGTTTAAAAGACTAAGTATGTGTAAGTTTCTGTAGAGGTAAGTGTGGTGGTGTGTGTATAACTGTATATGCAAGTAAATGGATGTTTGATTCTTTATTAGCATGAGTGACTGTGTGAGAGTAACTCTATGGATGAGTGGCGTTGTGTAACAGGATGTATAGGTGCATGAGTACATATGATGAGTGAGTACATGTATGAGTGACTGTATAGGACTTTTGGTGAATGAGTGTATGTGTATGTGGATCTTAGAATTACTGAATAGGTTGTTGTAACTGGTATTGGTATGTCCATTGTTTTGAAAATTTTAGTTTCTATTTTTGAATGTGTGTATAAAAGGTTATATTAAGGGGAGAGGAGGTCTGCCACTCTATCACAAGGATGATGTCATGAGTGATGTCATCAGTGATGTCATTTGAGATGTCATCAGTGATGTCATGAGTGATGTCACTGACCATGTCATGAGTGATGTAATATGTGACGTCATCAGCAGTGCATTGCGGGCACGCGAGTTATAGTTAGCTGAACTAACTATAACGGGGGAATTTCAATGGTTTTGTACGAGTGAAAAGTCCAGCTAACTATAACGCCCCTGAAACCTATGGTTTTTTTAGTGAATTTCTAAGTTTTTTTAAATGCTAATTCCTAACTATAACGTGCCTGAAACCTATAGCTTTTTCAGTGAATTTTAAAGGTTTTTTTAAATGCTAATTTCTAACTATGCCTACAGAGATAGGACATGTGAAGAAAGAAGAAAAAACGTACAGAAAGAAAAAAAAGAAATGCAGAAAGAAGCAACTGAAGTCCTCAAAGACGAAGAAAAGTACAGGAAGAAGGATAACATGCAGAAAGAACAAACAGAAGAGCAGAAAGAAGCCTTGTTGCAAAATCATCCTGTACCCTCAACTTTTTCAGACGGATACTGGTGGTAACTGAGTCTGACTAACCAATCCTAGAGCCAGTGCTATGTTAAAAGACACTCAGAATACAGTGAAAACACCTACATACACTAGGGAACACTATGCGTTGGGGTCCCCCTGTGATTAGCATGACCTCCTCCGTAAGCCCCTAGTATATAATAGGGCAGGGGATTAAAACTACCTCTTAAAACGTGCCGCATGGCGTGTTTGCACACGTCACCTCAGGCCCCGTCCCCTCTCTTCCCCACTGTGTAAACACGCCCTGTGGCCATTTTAAGTTGGGAGATTAAGTCCCCTTAAATCCTGAGGGTCCCTAGGGTCCAACTAGATCACTAGGTACCTGCAGTAAGCGCAACAGAGCTGCGTTGCAGAGAGATGTAAAAAGTGGCACGGCCTAGACCAACTCTCTGCAACGCAGCGCAGTAGTGCTTACTGGAAGCACCTGGTGGGCTAGTTGGCCCCCAGGGTCCCTCAGGATTGAAGGGGAATTATTACCCCAACTTAAAACGCGCCACAGGGCGTGTTTGCACACGTCACCTCAGGCCCCGTCCCCTCCCTTCACCACTGTGTAAACGCGCCCTGTGGCCGTTCTAAGTTGAGAGATTAAGTCCCCTTGAATCCTAAGGGTCCCTAGGGTCAAACTATCCCACTAGGTACCTCCAGTAAGCGCCACAGAGCTGCGTTGCATAGAGGTGTAAAAAGGGGCGTGGCCTCAGAACACCTGTCTGCAACGCAGCTTCCTGGCGCATACTGGAGATACCTGTTGGGCTAGTTGGCCCTCAGGGACCCTCAGTATTGAAAGGGAATTAATTCCCCAACTTACAACTGGCCAGGGGGTGCGTTTGCAGAGTGCAGCAAGGAGGGGGCGTGGCCTCCGGCGTGATGCAGGTCTTTTTTCTTTTTTTTTTTTTTGTAGAAGGGGGACCACTGTGTGGTCCCCCTTCTTTTTCTAATTTATTGGCCCTGGGGACCCCATTGGGGACCCCATCCCCCAGGGCATGCACCCCAATATTTTTTGTTGAAAAAAATTAATTTGGAAGGGAGCCGCGTGGCTCCCCTCCCAAGGCCTTAATCGGCCCCGGGGACCCCAACCCCCGGGTCATGGCCTTTTTTTTCTTAATTCTTTAGGAGGGGGGCTGCGTTGCCCACCTCCTCAGGCCAGTTATGGCCCCGGGGACCCCATCCCCCGGGGCCGGCCTTTGTTTTTTATTATTTAAAAAAAATATATACTTATAGAAACACCTAGGACATGCCGGACAAACCGTATGTACCTATCACCATGACGATTTGCGTGATATTCATTAAAAGGCGACTATGCATACAATGAATCCACGTGGAATGTATTTACACCGCTAGTGAAGCTCTGACGTGTCTGACGCCCTACCGTGCCTAATCCCGACGCCCCCGCCGGTGGGTACTCTCCAAGTAGACACCCTTGTCGTTTATTTATACAAACATGGGTAGCTATTGACGGGCACATTTAATACACATGCACACCAAGCCATTCAAAGTGGAATCAACAAAAATTCGACCAAACTATGCAAGAAACCCCCCTCATGGTTAATAAAACACACATCCACCGCCGGATGTGTAATGCTTTTTATTTTACTCTTTGGAAAGGAGACAAACCTCACTTGAGAGTCACAGCGTGCTCCTGGCTGAGGCCAATGCTGTGTTACACAAACCAGTGCCCACCGAGTGCCACACACCTCTGTGTTGTATTCCACCAGCTAGTGCGTATGCTATGACACTCTCTAGCCCATGTGCACTGTAACACCACCCTGTGAATATGTCATGCCACACTTGCCTTCGCACTGGTTATATTACCCCATCTAACGTGCCTTCCTCGATGCCTATGTTATAACGCACAGCGCTATGCCATACATATTACAATCTGGGATCCATATCTTTGTCACAGTGCATATGCAACGTTACACTCCCCAGCACATATTTTATATTACAACTTTAGAGACTAGTTAGGTTACACAACACTGCCCTGTACATATTACACTCCAAGGCGCATATCGCATAGCACGCGCTAGTGCCTGTGCTATCTCGCGGTCTCCAATGAATCTGTCATTGCGCACAATGTATTGCATATTATATTTCACGCCCCGGTTCATCTAATATCACACTTTTTGGTGCATAGTTTATACCATATACTATATCTAGTTTTTATTTTCAATCGTGCTCTCAGGACTATGTTCTATATAACACTGCATCCACCTACCCTTTTCACGGGCATTACATTTTGCGATGGGGGGTGGAGGGTCAGGGGGTGTTTCTGCCAAGTGAGCCCGGAGTCACAGTCACAAACGTCCTCTTCTTCCTGAATAAATGTGAGATTATGCTGCATACTTGTTCATATTTTTAAGTAGTTCGCCCAGACACACATTTTAAAAACAATAAAGTTCCTAATACCCACCTTCTCTGAACAGTTAACTTGCTGCCCCGTCCACCTCCTCCCTATCCCCTGTTGTCTGAATCCATGGACTAGCCTCCTCCCTCCTGCCATGCATGGTCTGATGTGCTGCCACTGCCCTCCATTAAGCATGATGTACCAGTCCACTCCTCCTGCCCTCCATTGCCCAATTCTATGGCCCATCATTGACCTCCTGCTTAGCCTCTGTGCTTAGCTTGCTGCCCCCTATTCTCCTTCCCCCTGCCCTTCGATGTCTTTGTGCATGCCCCTGCTCCATCCTTTTTGCCCACCATGTTCCATGGACCTTCCACTCCTATCTACTCTGAGTGTTCTGTTGAGCTGCCATTCCCCTCCCACCTGCATAGCATTGTCAGATGACTGTAACCTGTCCCTGCCACCTCCATCCTGCCTGTCCACATGCCATGCCCCTATCCCCTTCCTCCTGTCCTCCATGGTCCATTTTACTGCCACACCCTTCTGCCCTGCCTGGTCTGTTGTGCTGCAACTGCTCCTCCTGCCTGCCCCGCACGGTCTGTGGTGAGGCCCCTTCCCCTGAACTCTCTTGTCTGTGTCCAGGTCCTGACCCTCCCTTCTATCCTCCATGGTCCTTTGTGCATGCCCCTGCACCCTCCTTCTTGCACATTATAGCCATTGTGCTGCCACTAACCCTCCCGCTTGCCATGCATGGTCTTCTGTGCTGCAATGGCTCCTCCCACCTTCCCTGTGTGGTCAGCTAGCTGCCCCTGACCCCCTCCCACCTTCCCTCCATGGTCTGTGTGTATGCCATCATAGTCTCACTGTTGCTCTCCATGGTGTGTCTTGTTTCTAGTGCCCAATCTGCCTGACCTCCATAGTCATCCTGCTACTCCTGCCCTGCCCCCTTGCCCCCAGCCTTCTGTTTCCATGTGCAGACCCCTATTGCCTCCCTCCTGGCTTGTCTGTTCCATTGTAATGCCCCTGATCCATCCCTCCTGCCCTTTATGGTCTGTTATGCTGCAGCTTTCTCTCCTGTCTGTCCATTATGGTCAACTAGCTACCATTGTCTCTTTCCCCTCTGTTCTCTGTTGTCCATGTGCATGGTCCTGTCCTCTCCCTATTGCTTTCTATGGATTGTTGTGCTGCACTCCCGTCCTGCATGCCCTGTGTGGTGTATTGTGCTGCTGCAAACCCTGATGCCTGCCCTGTAGGGTCAGTTTGGTGCACCTCTCCATGTCCCTCCTGTCTTCTGTTATCCGAGTCCAAGTCCCTACCCCAATTCCTCCTGCCTACCATGATCCAATGTACCATACTTGCGAACATTTTGAACTTGGTAAGAGGGAGATTTTGAAAAAAAACTGGGGCATTGATTTTCCCCTTTGAGTTACATTGAAAAAGAGGAGATTGTAGACAGGAGACAGATCAAATAAAGCCCATTTGAGCTTAGAAACATTGGACGTTTCCTGGCTGAAACGGGTCTGTTGGCATGTATGGTTGTACTACCACTGCCTCTTCCTTCTGCCCACAATGGTCTATTATATTGCCACAGCCTCTCTTGCCAGTCCTGTATTGTTGGTTTGTTGCCCCTACCCCCCTTTCCACTGCCCTCCATAGTTTGTTGCGCTGCCACTGCCCTTCCTGCCTGCCCAGTGTGGTCAAATTGTTGCCTCTGCACTCACCTACCTGCCTTCAATTTTCAGAGTCCGTGCCCCTGGCCTCTGCCTCTCAACAGTATCCCAATGAACAACTAGATTACTAACATTCTATATTTATTACAAAAGTGTGGAACGCGTGACGTCATCTTGATGTAATCAAAACTGTAATACCTAGAGCATTTCCTTTAGAAATTACATATATGAGAGGGTCTTATTTGCATCAAAATTATGGTTAGTGCTCTAAAAATCTAAAATGAGGACCTATTTTCTGAGTTTTCAAATAGCGACAAAGAACTTTTAAATTATTTGTAATATTTATGTTTTTTTTATCTAGTTGACCACTTGATTAAATGTTGCACTTAGGGGAGAGGATGTGGTGTTACTTCCAGAGCTGCAGACTTTGCAACTGGGGAACCAGGTTGGAGTTTCTGCTTCAGCTCAACATTCTGTGATTCTGGTCAAATCACTTAATCTCCCCATGTCTACAACCAAAATGAATTTGATCTTGTGTGATGTAACCAATGCTCATGTAAAGCACTCCAATATCTGACAAGTCTGCACTATATAAAACTGCAAATACACAAAAAATAAGTGTTTTACACACTTCTGTCATTGGGCTACATGTGGGCTACATCTGGGTGATATTTGTGCTGCATTTGGGCTCTTTTGTCTCTGGTGGCCATCTTGGGAGATTTATTTGTTATGAAGTTTCCTAATTTCCTCATTTACTGCAGTCTCCTCAGTAGGAAATACTTTCAGTATTTTACTTTGGTTCCATCAAGAAGGCATTCAGATGTGTCACACATTTGCCATAAATTCTGAATGTTAGCACTCTAGTTGCTCATTAGATCACTGTAGTAAAGCTACTGCTCCCCAGAGAAGTCTGCTGCTGGTATTAAAAGTGCATGTTTCAGTCTGCATATCAGAATTTTTTTATGAAATAGAAGAGGATTTGAGAAGTCAAAATGTGCCCTAATTTTTCTTTCTTCAGCACTAATCATAATTTCAATGGCAAAATGAACCCCCTCATTGTGTTCCTTTGTAAATTAAATGTTTTAAGTGTTACCAGTTTATTCCAATCAAGATGGCTTCAGATGTGCCATACTTTTGTCATAAGTAAGACAGTAAGCGCTCTAGTTGTTCTTAAGAACACTCTGGGACATTCTGTCATTGGGCTATACTTGGGCTACATCTGGATGATATCTGGGCTACATTTGGGCTCTTTTGGCTCTGGTGGCCATCTTGGGAGATTTATTTGTTATGAAGTTTACTAATTTCCTCATTTACTGCAGTCTCCTCAGTAGGAAATACTTTCAGTTTTTTACTTTGGTTCCATCAAGAAGGCATTCAGATGTGTCACACATTTGCCATAAATTCAGAATGTTAGCACTCTAGTTGCTTATTAGATCACTGTAGTAAAGCTACACCAAACAACTGGCGCACACGTCGCAGTTTGGATGGGACAGTTCTAACACTGAACGTCTGTACTGTGTTCCAGTAAGTACTATAGAAGAAGCGTAGGTCAGCAGAAACAGTCACGGATATCCCTAGTATAAAACATCGACTCTAAGACACTGTGATGTTGTGTTTCTTTGCAGATTGAAGAGCAATATTAGCCCTACAGTAAGCTTTCTTCGATATACGTCGCTGCAACTCTTTCCTACTCAGCATAAGAACTCAATTCCAAAAGTAAGTTAGTCAATACTATATACGCAGAGTAGGTAGAATTGGGCCAAAAAAACATCTCCATTATTTTATTCTGTTGTAGAGTTTTTGGTACAAGTACGTCCTACAACCCATTAGCGGTGAGAAAGTATCCCGATACTAAGTGAACAGACCTGCTACAACGCCCCTGAAAAATGATCGGCGACATATATATAAAGTAATAAGGTAATGAAAGAAAACATGCAAACATGAATTTATGTATAGCGAGTAAATAGAATCCCAATGAACTTCATTTACATTCCCGCTACAATATTTGCCCTATATAGATTTCAAATCAGGTCACGAGAATATTATAGATATTTTGATAAAAAGGAGCACCTAAGTAACCTCAGAAACAAAAGAAATAATGGATGATTCGATTCTACCATATCATACAGAGTGAAAAGACTTAATATACACTAAATATACCCGAATGTTTTGAACCTTCTCAACTCAGGACCTGTAATGGTTATATTTGGAATACTGCAGATCGCTAAGGTGAATTGGAAATGAATGAGATTGAATTTTGTAGATAATATGTATAGGAAATGGTATTAAATTGAAAATGGATGTATGTTTGTAAATATTGTAAATAAGGATAAAGGTTTTTTAGAATTATTAATATGCACTTTAGGTTGTTATGGTATGTACAGATAATTATAGTTTGTTTTTCTTATTATAGGAGGTATCAGAATTATGGCTACCTGAAGAAGGCTGATCGCCGAAACGCGCGTAGAATCAAATATTAGCCATAACTTATCATTATCTTCTGTGTTTTTTTGTTTTTCATTGTTTTTGTCTCCTATTGGTGCTTTATTGTATAGTAGAATCACAAATGTTTATATGAATACGATATGACATGATGATTTTGACACAAAAACATGTACAAAGAAAAGCTATGCACATATATATAAAAATAAGAATGAGAAAGTAAGAAATAAAATGAATTAACGAAAATATATGTGTATTAGTTGTCGTATTCAACCAATAGGAAATCAGAATTGAAATGTTTTGATTGTTTGTGCATCACCTTTGTTGAATTGTTTCCTATATAGTTCTGTTCAAAAAAGTAAAGCTACTGCTCACCAGGGAAGTCTGCTGCTGGTATTGAGAGTGCATGTTTCAGTCTGCATGTCAGAATTTTTTAATGAAATAGAAGAGGATTTGAGAAGTCACTCAAAATGTGCCCTAATTTTTCTTTCTGCAGCACTAATCATACTTTCTATGGCAAAATGAACCCCCTCATTTTGTTCCTTTTTAAATTAAATGTTTTAAGAGTTACCACTTTATTCCAATCAAGATGGCTTCAGGTGTGCAATACGTTTGTCATAAGTAGGACTGTAAGCGCTCTAGTTGTGCTTTAGAACACTCTGGGAAGCTGCAGTAGAACACAAAGGAATTAACTGACAGTCTCTGCCCTTGTTGGATGTACATGTTTTACTGAGAATGTCAGACTTCATTCTCACATGACTGAGAAAGATAATGTGAATTTACAGAAAATATGCTCTCAGTTTAGCTTATAGATCACCTTCCAAACCTCTGTGGGAAAAGCATGAGAAAATTGTTTTCTCTCAAACATGATTCATGATATCACAGCAGAAGGCTTTTCACATGGTAAAATCACCTTAGAACACGCCACAATTCTTAAAATGAGTATGGTACCATCAACAAATGATTTATAATGTAACTAAAGTCTTAAAACCTTTTATTAACTGCAATGCTTTTTAATGAGGTGCTATCATGTATATTTGTCCCAAGATGGCTACCAACACTTCTTGGATGAAGTACTGACAGCCAATCAGATCTCACGATGAGATGTGTGGTTAGGCTCCGCCCAGATATCACTAACATTTTTACCCTAATTTTCTCAGGAACTACTGAATGGATTTACACCATTTAAGCAAAAGGCACGAGTCTGAACTGAGGACTACCTCTTTGCCAAATTTGGTTTAATTCCGTTCAGCAGTTCGGGCTGTAGCTGCGTCAACAGATCCTATGGGAAAATGCATGGGGAAAACGTGTTTTGGGACCCCCCTTTTTTCTCGGCCCCTGCTTGACGAATCACCGTGAAATTTTTAGGATAAGAGCGGACCGGAGCTGGCCAAAAGTTTGGAAAATTTCGCGAAGATTCGTGAATCGGCGCCAACATTATTCCAAATAGAATGTTGCGGATTTCCTATGGAAAATAGGTCCTAACTATAACTACCAACTGGCGACCGCCAGTAGGTAAGATATATATATATATATATATATATATATATATATATATATATATATATATATATATATATATATAATACATTTTGTAATGTCAATATTTTATCCACTGTATTTCTGAAGTTGATATTTTTATACGTTGCGTACTAAAGATGTAAATTAGATATTCTATCCTCGGTGTGTTTTTTCGGTGATATTTTTATACTACAATATTTTGTCTTCAATGTCAAGTAAAAGAAGCCTTGGAAACGTTTAATTTCACACCATTTCCACACTCTGATCCAGGCCATCCAAACACATTCAGACCCCTTCCCCCTTTGCACACCTAGCACCTCTAAACTCATCCGCACTCAGTAGAATACACATTCATTCCTCACACCACACACTTAATTGATACTTATTAACTCACACTCTGCGGTCATACCTGTCCAGGCATCGGCAACATTATCACCTAACACAACATAGATGCACTTTCATCACTGAAACCTGGTTCACATTATCCTGCACACTCATCCTGGACATCCTCCTACTCAATGCTTATAGTAAGCAACACCTAGACCCACACAGGAGGAAGATTTGCAGTCATAAACAGGTCATCCTGGTCTTTCACCCTTAGCAACTCTACCGCATCTTAGTTTTTCGAGTTTTTCTCCTACCACTTCCTTCTTTCCATCTCCAGAACAGACTCTTTTATCCAATATAACACCCACATGGATCAAACAAGCACTTTCAATAAAAAAATCTCAGACATCATCATCTCTCCCTCCATCAAACACACCCACCCCACATTCATTGAAGACTTCAATTTCCCCATCTACTCTAACATGAAAGGTCTGAAGGAAGCATTCTACACACTTCTCAACACACTGGTAATAAAACATCTAATTAGAAAATGAGCCCACTCCAAAGGCAACACACTGGACCTTATCCTAGCAGTATCCACTGACACATACCTTTGACTGGACTGACTCTTCTTGATGCTAAGGTGTAGTATATGCAGGGCCACTGGAATTATGTTGCAGGGGAAAGTCACATTATGCAGCAGGGTTGAGTAAATTATGTGACATAAATGGCAAATTATGCAGCACATTGTTTGATAGAATGACTTCATTATTATGTCATTTTTAAGCTTGTCAACAGTGTCTGGGCATCAGTTGTACCTCATTAGTACCAGTATAACATCCAAATATAGCAATAGGTTACACAGAGGTGAGCAGTCACCATTTGCAAAGGGTCTGCCACTGCGTGGCAACATGTGTAGCTAGGTTTTACTAACTTGTGAACTGTTTGAGCTAGAAAAAAAAATCTTTTGGGGTTAAAATCTGCTGATTATACAGCAGATGATGAATTATGTGGCACATGCGGCAAATCGCCAAGGCCTCACAATCACATAATTTCAGTGGCCCTGAATATATGTGATGGTGAAGGGATGGCAACCAAAAATGGAAAATAAGCTTCCGCTTTATCAAAGACATCATGCTGAAAAACACCCAGAAAGAACTAAGGGACTGGTTTAAAGTTCGGAGTAACTGTATTCCAGATTTAGAGATGTCCACCACCCACGGTACAACTGATATTTTGTCTATGAAATATTGGAACTATTTTCTGCCCCTTCCTCAAGAGAGTTTGTACCCATTATGTGATGTGAAACAAGTATAAAGAACCAAAATTAATTTAGATCTTGTGAGGAGGCCTCTAGTATGTGAACCAGGACTATAATAGGGGTAATGAGCCAACATGCAGTTCTGCAAGCAACTATTTGGAGGCAATGTCCTCCTTCGACCCAATCAGTCGATTATAGGCCACACCTGCTTTGCAGGTCACACTAGCAATCTTATTTTCTCCCCACCTGAAGAGATGGAATTGTATAACATTTCTCCCCTTATTACCTTAGTGTAAGAGATACAAACGTCATTCCATTCAAGCTTGTCATCCATATAATTCTCTCCGGGAACTCTATGGTTCTCCATCCAATCCTAGTTCAAATTAAGACATAAATTTAACATTTGTCCCTTCCAAACCTTTGATCAACTACACCCTTCTATAGATAGACACTGAGCAACACAGAAATCTAAGAAGCCCTGGTTCACTTCTGATGTAAGGAAGGAGAAGTTGAAGGTGATGCAAAGCCTTTTATAGCAACTCCATTGGGCAGGCAGCTAACTCTCCAAGGGCCTTACTTCAAGTGGTCACAAGCTATGCGTGCAAGATTGCAAAATGATGACTGACTGGGAAACCTCCTCTAAGAAGAAGCCCCAATCATGCTGTGCTTTCACAGCGCGGGCAACAGAAAGAACGCATCTTTAGCATGCATTCGTTTTGCATGCAAGTCGTTACAACGACTTGCTTTGGGGGGCAGATTGGTGGAATGGTGTTGGTATTAAAGTCCAACACCTTCCCTGCTTTTGCGCAGACTGGAGTTGGAATAGTAAGTTAAATTATTCCATACTCCAGCAACCCCCAAGGCAAGTCATTATAACAACTTGAGTGCAGAACGAATGCGTGCTAAAGTCGCGTTCGTTCTAATGACGGCATTCCTAAGGCGTGCATGATAAATGCATGCAGAATACCAGCATACATTCAACTGACTTGCCTTCTCAGGTCATTTTGTGACAGCCTGGCTTCTTTCTTCTAGATTTTCATGAAAGTATTTTACAGGATCATGTCTCACTTTATCTTAAGGATCCACATTTTAAGATGATATATTATATTTAGTCATTCCCTTGGCAGCCCTCCCTCAATTTCAGAAAAGGTTTTTTCACTGGATTTATATCCTGCAAGTCAAGTTTCCCAGCTGACATTTGTCTGACTAGGGTCTTAAAGTATTTAGTCCCATCAACCATTTCTGCTGTCACTTTCATAGTAAATGCTTTTTTTGCATTTGGTATTGTGCCTCAGAAACGGAAGGAGGGGATGGTTAAACCTCTGCAGAAGAAACACAATCTTGACCCTACGGTGGATGCTAGTTATAGACCAATCTTGTTTCTACAGAAGGTTTCCAAGATCAATGTATTCTTTTACCTTGTTGGTGCACCAGATATCTTAAAGAAATATGCCATATCATCACAGTAGTCTCATCATGTCAGCTTCAGATGAGGTGCTTGAAAAAATCCTCCCATTTAGCCTGGTCAATCTTAAGGCATATGTCAAACATCCACTCTTCTCCGGACTGGACTGTGCTAATGCTGGTAATCCAGGCCTAGCTGCCTCATCTATTCGTAGGTTATAAGACATTCAGATCCAACTGTTTGGCTCCTCTTTAATTCCAGGAAGTCTAACAGGGTCTTTCCATCCTGTTGTAATCTCGAACGGTTGCCAATCTCTAGACCAATTATGGGAAACACTCTTTTCTCTGCCAATAAACCGTAATACATGATTGGCCCTGTCGCCCTTCAAACACTGGATGGATATTCTCCTAAGCAGCTCATACATTCAAGACCTTGGCTCTTGCTCACTATTCCACACTTCAGATGTGGTCTCAACAAGATGGTTGCTTCTTCTCGTTTGTAGTGCCCTCACTTTGGAACGCCCTCCCCGTTTGTCTGCACCAAACCAATTGAATTTCCCTGATCAGTTTTCAGTTCTAGCACCGTGAAGCCCTTGGTCGAAATATTTATTCATTCATTCGAAAGTTTAATCCTATTACAAATTCTAATGAAAAACGAAATTGGAAAGAATAAAACATTGATTTAATCGCATGAATTAAATGGATTTGAAATCTGTATAATAAGTTCATTTTATATGTGGTGAAAAAAACGATCATGTTTGATGGCCCAAGGTGGTAAACTACCAATGATGTAGCGCCTGAAAATGTGAGATTTTGATATTTGAACCAGATGGGTGCGGAAATACACAAATAAAAAAATACAACAATTACCTCAACCTCTCTGTTTTACTCCATAGCTAAGGTGGTACAGTCTTGTGGTGATAAACTAGAGTTCTGTTACAATTTCCCCAAACTTTTCCTGGACGACATTAAGGGTGTGCAGTTGTGCACACTTTATATTTGTGCTTGAAAGTTTAGCAAAGTTCGAATTGTCTTCTTTTGCCGACTTTCCAGAATTTCCCATATTAACATCACTTGTTCATGGTTTTATGTGAATTGATAGCTGCTGTTCTCCTAAATCGAACTCAGTCAAGCTGAAATAGGCATGCAGGGGCTGTCTGTGCAAGACCCCTTACTAGAGATTTTTTAAGCATAATGACAAACGTCTGAACAGTATTCCTATCTATACACTAGGAATGTTTTGCACAGATGTTCTCTATAAATTTGCGTTTAGCAGAGCTTCTCAACATGGACACTTTTCTGTGTAGAATGTTAAATAAAGATAGAAGCGGCAGGATTTGTTGCGAATATCATATTTCACACAAATTTGCCAAAGCAAAGAACTTTGAAAACTTAATTCAGTTGTCAAGGTTTAAAACGTTTGAAAGGTTGCGGAAAAACTCTACACATCCCTTTCAGAGAGGGTTAAGCTCCAGTCATCTTCTAAAGAGAATACCTGGTCGGCATGAACACTTCACATACTTTGAAGATACTCTCTCAGGTGAAGAGCCTGACAGCAACCACATGCTGACCTTCAGAATTATTAGTGCTGGATTAGCCTCACTCTGTTACCCCACATCGATTGGGTCCACAATGTTCTACTCGAGGAGAGATGTTCATGTAGGTGTGCCCTAACTGAAGAAATAAAACAAAAGTTTTAAATAAAAGGGCTTTACTTTCTGGATTCACATCCCCACAGATCTAGCTTTGACAGTCCTTGGTCAGTCATCTCTAAGCCCAAATGGATCCTGGGGGCATCTGAAGCATCACTGGCTTGGGGGCTGCCTCTCATCTACTCCAGCACCTTGGAGAGCAGCACTTTACCCAGAGAAGTGAAGTGATTGGTGATATGTGTGCCCTAAATAACAAATATAGCATAATCCCTCCTGGAGAGCCTCTCAGCTCTGAATTCACTATCACCTCGTTCTTCTCACCTGTCTCAGATACACAGACCTCAAACATATCATGCAGCGACTTCTAAGTCGCACTCGCACTATGTTTTCAGTGTACTCAGCCTGGCTTACACAACCTGTCTTATGCAGTGTTCTGCCGTTCTGTCAGAACAGTAGGTACATTGGGCATGCTAAGGGAGAGGGCTTTCCTTGGGACCTGCCATACAATGTGACATACACGTTGCCTATCACAGCTCTTCTTCATACATTGTAGATTCCCCCGTTCTGAGTAGAAACTCGGGATTTTATGAATAAACTCCTCTTCCACCGTAACAACAAACTTTGAAAGAATCACAACATTTCTGTGAAGAAAACACCCAGCAGCTCACTGTGCTTTGAAGGTCTACCAATACTAGACATGACATTGAGACAGTACAGCTGCCAATATATACAGTAGGTTGAATGTGTGGAACTGGAAATAATCTGTGAGTCTTGACAATGGTCAGTTCTGCTGCAGCCTTTCTATCTCACACTGGCAACGGGTGAAGTCCCCACAGATCCTAAACATTTGCATGCGTTACAAAAAATTGCAAGTATATGATGGTTCCCGGAATACAGCATATCACGGAGTACTGCACCTACTGGTAGAAAGCCATTCCTCCATCTATTACATTAATAAAATAGCTTGACACTGCTAGAGGTTTGCGACTTTCATCATTACTTACAGGCACATGCATCAACGGTTTTTGCGAGCGCAAACGGTGCGATTCGCAAAAATCGGCCGTTTGCACCCGCAAAAAGGCCTTTTGCGATGCATCATAGTGTGAGTCACTCGCAATTTAAGAAACTGCAATTTATTGCGATTTCTTAAATTGCGATTGCATTCAAGGAATTGCAATTTGCGATTCCTTAAAGGCAATGCATGTACCCCTTAGAAATAGCAAATTCGCTATTTGGGGCCGCAAAATACAGAGAAATTACTCTGGTCTGTATTTTGCAAAAACCTTCATGTTACATGCCCTTGTCGCATGTGTGTGCGCAACATGGGTGCACATCACAATTTCAGGGGTGCAACAGGGTGTCATTTAGACACCTTTGCACCCTTTAAGTTGCATGTGAAATTTCCGAGTACCTATTGGTACTTGCAAATTGCGCATGCAATTTCCCATTCATGAATGAATGGGAAGCCATTCCTTAATTGCGACTCGCAATTTGTGAGTCACAATTAAGGATGTTTAGAAATCGCTATTTTAATAGCGATGTTTAATAATCGCGACTAGGACTCGCAAAAGCATTTCTTGATGCATATACCCCTTAGAGTCCAGATGTCAATGGCTATTGTCAAAATTGCTATGCTGGGTGCTCTCACCTAGGAAGTTGATTGGTGCAGAGGTGAAATACAAGAAGCTATTAGAACTAATTGACAGTTTCCATGGTCTTCTGTGAAGCACTTTCATGGATGTGAAATTGAAGTGATTGTGAATTGACAAGAGTAAATTTCTATCTTCTTAAAAAGTGCTGCTCTGCGCAGAGGTGCTCTATGCAGCTGGGCACTGTAGGAATGAGACCAATCCATGTGATAAGGGAACTCGGGGCATGCCGTGTATATGTAAACCATAGATGCCTTTGTAAACGGTTTAATATAATGGATGGACTAAGTCATGTGCAAAAGTATATTTGGATATTAAAATGTTTTATTGGGTGTTTTCTGTGTACTATGGTAGGAATTAGGGCCTTCTATTTGATTGCTTGTGTTTTGCTATTAATACCGGAATAAGGTTATGGCTCATGATAAGTGAGTGTAGATTGGCTTGTAGGCTTTCTGGATTTCTTCTCTAGACTCTGTGTTGGGTAGTAGCTTGGCATTAGCCAGGGGTGGGTCTCAGCTACCTGCTCCCTGTATTTTTATGCTGCCAACAGTCTTGTGTGTTATGGCCACATCCACTGTCACATAATGCACTATGCCATGAGCATCAAATATTTCAGTATTGTGGGTGCTTTAAGAAATTCTTGGCATTCATTATTTGTCAATGAATGCGCCCTCGGCCTTTACACCAACCTGTTGTGTCCTCATCGAAGGTCATTGTGGCCCGATACTCAAAGTAAACAGCTATTACTCGCAAAGGAAACTTCCTCTTTAGACTGATTATATGAGAAGTGTGGCTACACTATGAACTGCACTGGACCAGCTCCTGTGGAACTCATGTCAGAAATGTCTCTTTTCTGATGAGTTTAAATAAGTGCCGGTAGTGCTTTCATTTTACAATGCTTGATGCACTGATCGTCCAATATATAGCTTTAATTTTTTAGGTCGAGCATTCAAGACCTCTTGTATATACTTTAGTATATACTTATATGTGTATGTACTTTGTGGGCTCTGTAGATCAGCCCTAGGACATGTCTGCTTCCGCTTAGGGACTTTTTTTTATGTTCAACTGCCTCTATTTAACTGTCTTGATAGAAAAAGACCAGCAGAGGTCAATAAAATACCAGAAAAACTTTAGCATTCTCTAGATTCCAGTCCATAGAAATTGTCTTCCACGAGCACCCGTAGACAATAATATTTGCTTCAAATCTTGTATTTTCAGCGATATGACCACCAAAGGCCCTGCTTTTATTTTAAAAACAGAGCTTTGGACTATACAATTTCCCACTGAAAGGCAATATTTCTCTCCAAGAACAGTAGATGTGTCAGCACCCAGGCTAATGTGCTGCATAGCTAAATACACATAAGGCCCCAAAGGCGAGACTAATTGCATTGCAAATGTTTGTTTGTCATTTTGTTTCCAGTTCAACCTATTGGCCCCAAGCTATTGGGGAAATACTTTGCCTCTGTAGCCCTTGCTGTATTGTTGATGTAGATGCAGAGGCAAAGAGATAGGAGGTGCACTGACTGTGAAGAGGCGGAGCAGAGACAGTGTGTCCCACCACCCCAAAAGGCAACCCCTGCAAGGGTGAAAAGGAGTCCCATGTACCCATAGGCATTAACTTGCAGTTACTTACGGTACCCATCTGCAGAGGGGTCTCTTTCCCCATTTCAAAAGCAGGGTGAGTGTCACCTGCTCTGTGAAAGACTGATCAGCTGCTTCAAACAGCTGGCCCACTTTTGCCCATGGGCAGGAGTGAGTTTTCAGCTGCTCTGGGGGCACTGCATTTTCTGTAATACAGTTCAGTGGCCAGGTCTTCACCCAGCGCATCCACTTAAAAAAATGTGGTGCAGACTTGCATTGCACCCTACAGATAACACAACTTCAGAACTTTTTGTGCCAGATGAAGATGAGATCTCGCAGGGTCTATGAAGGCCAGCTGAACTGGAGTATGAGGAATTCAATGTGATGTCCTAAAGGCTAGGTGACACTGTCAGATGTATGTGTCTGGACGTAATCTCTGAGGCCCTTCTGAGTGAACCTAATGTATTTTGAGGACCTGCTGGGGGTGTTGGATATCACACTGAGGGTCACTAAGAGCTGGATGGTGAAGTATTGTGACCAGCTGGAAATGACCAAAGACAGGCAAAGGGCCTCTTGTTAGTATGCTGTATATTTGTGAGGGCACACCCATAGTCTCTAAGGGTCAACCAATAGCTTTAAAGCTCTAACTGAGGATACAGACATTATGAGGGTCCCTAGATTTTAATGGTATGCTGGAAGTACCTGAGGGCACACCAAGGGTCACTGACAGCATACCTGGGTGTCTTTAGGAAGACAGAGAGACTGTTGGAAGTGTCTAAATGCCGAACTGAGGCATCTAGGTAGTAGCATGAGATACATTTCTGGGGGCTAGCCAGAGGTTTCTGAGACTACTCACTAAAGGGATGCCTTAAGTTAGAGTGAGGGAGTCAAGGGGTTAGGGTCTCAAAACCCTGCTGTGAATGTCTGAAGGCAGATCAAAGATTTCTACAGCTTGGCTGAGGGCCTACAGATAATATCCGTGAGAATGGCAAGAATCTCTTAAGGTCATTTTGGGGGTGTTCAAGGACATGCTGGATACATCGGACATAAAGCTGTGGGCCACAGAGGGCAAGATGATACTATTGGAGGGCTATCGGCAGGTGATCAAGGGTCATTTGCGGATCTTAGGACTTCATTGAGGGAATAATGAGGGTGTTATGAACCAGCTGTGGCTGTCTGAAGGTGAGCCGAGGTTCGCTGATAGTCAGCAGGAGGTGTCTGAAGACCAGTCAGGCAAGTTCTCTGAGATGTTCTAAGGGTTTTAACAGCCTGCTAGATGTGCCCATGGACCAACTGAGGACCTCTAAGGACAGCGAGAGGAGTATAAGGACCTGCTCGGGATGACTGAGGGTGGAATGAGGGTCTCTGAGAACACACTGGTGCTTTTTGATGTAATGTCGGTTTCAGGAGGCTACATCAAGAGTTTCTGAAAGCAGATTAAGGGCAATTACTGAGGGCAATGTGAGAATGTCTGATGATGTGCCAAGGTGTAGCCTGGAAATAATTAGGGGAAAGGTGGAAGTATCCAAATTTAGATAGAGGGTCTTTTTTGATAATCATCTTTATTGATTTTTGAAAAACAAAAATAAATGAACAGTGCAGCACCTGAGTCAGTATTCATTGGTATGCCAGTATGCCAGTGGTGGTAATATACATACATGCATAACGATCTAGGTACATTACAGCAATAAACAGTCAAAGGGTGAGAAAAAAAAGAAAAAGGTAGTACACAGACCCCAGTTGGTTGCTCCATTTGCCCCATATCTTTTGGTGTTTGGTTGGTCATCCCCTAGCTTTGAACACAGGTTTCTCTTGGGCAGCGCACCAGTCCAGATAGAGGGTCTTACATGTCCAGATGGGGATACTTAGGGTCTGCTGAGGGTGTTTAATGGCATACAAACAGCCTGTGGGTGGACCAGCCGGGGGATCTGAAGACAGGCTGAGGGCTTCTGATATGGTCTAGTTGAAGCTAGACAGACGGCCGACTGTGGGAATGTATTGATCAATTGGACTTGCCAAATGGCAGCTGGGGGCTTTTGAGGGCCTTCTAAGGGTGTCTGACGGTATGCTGATGGTTTCTGGGGAATATATATGATGATGTCTAATGGCTGGATGGGGATGTTTAAATGTTGATTGAAAGCTGGCTGAGGCAACAAATGAACAAATAGCAATACGGATTCCGCAGCAACCACAGCACAGAAACCGCCCTCATTGCTGCCACTGACGACATAAGGGCCCTGCTGGACAATGGCAAAACCACAGCCCTCATCCTCCTGGACCTCTCGCCCGCCTTCGACACCTTCTGCCACCACACCCTATGCACACGCCTCTACAAATCGGGGATCCGCAACAAAGCCCTGGACTGGATCACCTCCTTCCTCACCGAGAGGAACCCAGAGAATCCGCCTCCCTCCATTCCGATCCGAAGCCACCAAGATCACCTGCGGCGTTCCCCAAGGATCATCCCTCAGACTGACACTCTTCAACGTCTACATGACACTGCTCGCCAACATCGTCCGATCTCAAGACCTCAATATAGTCTCATACGCTGACGACACCCAGCTGTTCCTCTCCCTCACCAAAGACCCCGCCACCGCCAAAACCAACTTCCACGCAGGGATGAAGGCCATTGCCGAATGGATGAAGAGCAGTCGCCTGAAACTGAGGTCCTCATCCTCGGCTCCACCCCTTCCACCTGGGACGACTCCTGGTGGCCAGCCTCGCTGGGAACTGCACCGACACCCACCGACCACGCATGCAACCTGGGTTTCATCTTGGACTCCTCTCTGTCAATGACCCAACAAGTCAATGCTGTCGCCTCCTCCTGCTTCAACACCCTCCGTTTGCTTCGCAAGATCTACAGATGGATCCCCTCCGAAACCAGAAGGACGGTCACCCAGGCCCTCGTCACCAGCAGGATGGACTTTGGCAACGCCCTCTACACGGGAACCACGGCCAAACTCCAGAAAAGACTCCAGTGCATACAGAACGCCTCCACATGCCTCATCCTTGACATCCCCCGCCACAACCACATCACCGCCCACCTGAAGGACCTGCACTGGCTTTCCGTCAACAAGAAGATCACCTTCAAGCTCCTCACCCACACTCACGAAGCACTCCATGACGCCGGACCAGAATACCTCAACAAGCAACTCACCTTCTACACCCCAACCGCCAGCTCCGCTCCACCAACCTTGCCCTTGCCACCGTCCCACGTATCCACCGAACAACCACCGGCGGCAGATCCTTCTCGTACCTCGCCGCCAAGACATGGAACATTCTCCCCATCCACCTGCGACAGACCCAGGACCTGCTGACCTTCAGGAGACTCCTCAAGACGTGGCTGTTTGATCAGTAACTGCTCCCCCCCCCTCAGCGCCTTGAGACACCCATGGGTGAGTAGCGCGCTTTACAAATATCTGAATGATTGATTGATTGTCTCTAAGAGCTGGTCTGCAGTGTCTGGGGTCCGTCAGAGATGTTTGAGAGGCTTTGGGTATAGGTAAAGGCAGATACAACATCTCTAGGGCATTGCTGATGCATCATCAAAGATGGGGTCTAATCTGTCAGCTGGCATGTGTGCAATGGGCCTGACTAAGGGCCTTATTACAAGTTTGGCGGATGGGATACTCTGTCACATACTGGAAGGATACCCCATCTGCACAATTACAAGTTCCATAGGATATAATGGAATTGTAATTTGGCTGACGGGCTATTCATCACGTTTGTTATAGAGTAACCCTGTCTGGCAAACTCGTAATCAGACCCTAACTCTATTTGTGCAGTGGGTTTAGCAGTGTGTATGAGAGTAACAGCTAAATTCAGGCTTTGGCATCGCCTTGTCCAGGTGATAGTTTGATTATTTTTCATTATTTCTTGTAATTGGGCAAATTGTTGCATAACGTCACTGCATTTGAGCGTGAATATGTTTCATCTTAAAAATCACACATCACACAATAAAAGAATGTAGGACAATAAAGGTCAGCGTCCAGCTGATTATAATCAAGAAATGCTTCGCTGAATTGCTGGTTGGTCAAGATGCTAGGTTCAGGTCCGGTGCATCCATAAATTGTAGCAAGGTTGCTTCCTTCTGGCACATACTGAGCCTTAAGGGGGCGACTAAGTGGCACTAAATTACAGGAAAACATCCACAAAAGTGTTTTCTTAGTGAATGGGAAGCACAACAGCAGCAAAACATTGTTTTGTTTTTCCTGAAACACCAAACATCCTTGCTCCCGGCGATCTAAACTAATCTGATCATAATGTAAGCTCTCCCATTGCATTTAGACTTGGATAGTTGTACAAATACAGAAATCAGTTGGTTGGATTATTTTGGAAATCCAGAGGCAGCCAGGTCTCTTCTTCCGATATTTGTCAGTTTATTGAAATACACTGATTGCCTTAGTATGATTACAAGATTAAAATGCGATTCCCCTCAGTTTGTCATGAAGCAGTCTGCAGATTGCTTTTCCACATTGAAGCTTTTTGGTATTCACAAATGGGCATGACTGTAGCAGAGGCTTCCCAGCCTTCAACTATTTTGGTCCTGTGGTAGGAGTAATATATAAATGTCGGTGCGTTCATTCTTGCTTTTTATGCTTTTATTTTTAGAATACCCTTTAAGGTAAATTAATATGCAAAAGTGTAGACTTGAATACCTTAAAGGTATTCTTTTATACTTGTTTCTTGTAGACCAACTTTGGTATTTTAATAGCACTCTTTTCATTCTTTGCTGCTCTTTTGTATTCTATATATGGTATATTCTTAGCTGGAATTGAAAAGAAGCTGCCATGGCTTAAGAAAAAATCCGTTTGAACCTATTGTAATTGAACTATAAGGAGAGGCAGATTAGCAGCAGGCACTTCCTGCAAGCATAAAGAAAAGAAAGAAGGGATATACATTCCCAATTCAATCTATACATTCCGGGATATACATTCCTAAGTCAATCAAAGGCTGGTTTGATCGGGAAATATGTGTTGAAAAATAAAATAGAGCAAACCCTATCCACAAAGAAACTTTACAACCTGTGCATTAAAACTGTTTCCACACCAAAAGTAAAATTACTGGATTCATATAAGCCAAGCAAGATGATTCCAGGAGACCAGAATAAAAATCTGCACAAATCAATGAAGATGGACCTAAACTACAGAATTCAGATGATTGATGTGACATGATAGTTACCGCTTCCAAAATGGGTCAGTAATAACAACCCATTTAAGAAAATTATATTTCTTTAAGGAGGAACACTAACAACTTTTTATGCCATTTTGCTCCCATATGCAACATATTCTAACAATGTTTTAGGACACCTCAAACCTTCATTTTAAGTTGTATTTTCATCGTGTTGACAAAATGTTATTAAGATGCACAATACTCTGTTAATTAGCACTTATATTCTACCATGATTTGTCTAAAGTATAGTACATACAAAGATGCCTTCTATCACTGCATTTGAACCAGATCCTCCTGATTATGTCCACCAGGCACCTGAACCACACACACATGTGCAACATCACCAAGATACTTTATATGACTTGTCCCCCTGCCGAGTTGCGTAACAAAAGCCCCCTCAGCCCCTGCAATGCGGAGGGCCCGAGGTCCAAGGGCCCACTCTGGCACTCTGCACGGGCTGCAGGCCCCAGCCCTGAGAGTTCATGACTTGGTCTAGAACGTGGGGCCCCTTTCCATGCACTCTGCAGGGGGAGGCCCTCAAGTTTGATTACGCCACTACCCTTGCCCATTTAATGCTTGCTACCCAATAGCTGCAATAACATTCTATAAAGTGCTATTTAAAAGGAATAATTCAAGCAAGGTAAGTTCAAAGCTGTTACATGTCATCATAGAGTCAAATAGTTGGGAATTGTTGGGCAAGACGAGGGGGAGGGAGGGCAGAGGGAAAGCAGAGATCTGCCGAAAATCACAATTCTCTTGCAAGAAATGGGACCACTAGTGGCAGCTAGTGATCTTTTTATGTAGTGGGACAAAATTTACTGGCCTGTATTGGAATCAGTGGCCAAAGCCTGACTTCCACCAGGGACATACAACGTATTGGAGAGTTCGTTGTTGCTTAAAAAAGTTTGAAAAATTGGGTCAAATTGTGTGTTTCATAGCAGTTTTAAATTAAGTTAGTTGTAAAGCATAGTGTAAGAAATGGGGTTTCTGATTGGCAAAGGTATGCACCTAAACTAGGCAGAACCCACCCCTCTAGTAGGGTAAGGGAGTTCCACACCTAAGATAACCCCTGGTCACCCCTTGGTAGCGTGGCAGAGCAGTCAGGCTTATCCCAGAGACAATGTATAAAGCATTTGTGAAACACACACACACACACCAGTGACACACTAGGAACAAAACAAAAAGAGACTCCACACAGGGATATATAAAAATGTCCTTTCTATTTTACATAAAACACTTTAGACCATATTCACATACACCACTGTGCCACCAGGCACATGACATAGATTACACCATCACTTTCCTAATCGGGCAATTGTCATAACCATACCAGTAGTGCACAAAAGTAAATACTTGTAGAGTGCACACATCATAAATCCACCATCACTGGGAATTATCCTACAGCTCCTGCACATAACATTTTAGGTCATAAATGTGGCCAATTATGCACAGGTACATAACATGCAGTTTAGCTCACACCTAAATCATAGAAGACACATATATCATCCCATGAGTGCAAGGGTGCAAATCAGGTTATGAAAGGGCACATGAACCACATTAGGGCATGAAATGCAGCAATGAGTTATCAAACATCACCAAAAGACATAGGGTGCAACTTCCCTGCACTCCTATTATACTTCATATGGTAGCACCTATCCACAGGGTGGAGCACAGAAGCCTATGTGCCCTTATTACAAGGAATGCCGTAATTACCAGGGATTCTTCCAGCTCTAATAGTCTAAAAGTCTTTTTCACATCCCAAGCCCTGGCCCAAGACACACTACAGGGGGGGCGGAGACAGCATCGCAGAAAGCAGGAGCAGCCCTATTCAGGTGCAGGTGCAAGTCCTCCTAACACTCTAAATGCAGACCAGGCCTATTCAGGTCCAAGGGAAACTCCTCCTGCTACTCTAAATGTAGCCAAGGTCTATTCAGCCTAGCGCTGAGTCACACAGGAAAGGCAGGACACACCTCAACCCCCCTGGTATCTCTCTAGAGTGAATGCACATCCCCTCTCTCCTGTCAGTCAAAACCAGATGGTGAATACACATCCAGGCAGGGCACAAAGACTCATAAGCATACAGAAATGCCCACTTCGATACTAATCCGACTGCAGACTGCCGAATTTTCGCTGCGCTACAAAACTTAACAGAATAAACTTCTTCAATTGAGAAGTTGCTGGCGACTGGAAATTTAATTACACCATCCAAAAAGCACCAGAGTTCACTTACCTGTATCTTTTGACCATTATTCACCTTAAACAAAAGCTACAGAACGACGATCGATTTGACATATAAGTATCAATTGTATTCTATAATTCTTGAATCTTTGGAAACTCCATTCAGGGGTCACCTGTTAAATTTATGATAGTCCTGAAGATGGTCTCATGGACAAATGCATAGAGACTGAAACGTCGACATTCACACTCTCTTCTGGAAAATAATGTACAATGAGAAGAAGTGTTTACAATAGTGACATTGAAGGATTATACAATTGTATTTATTTTCCTCTTGTTACATTGTTTGTATAACTGTGTAGTACCCTTGATAAATTTTAGAAGATAAAACTTTTTTCTATATATATCCGTGTTTTGAATATTTATTCTTTTGTGATTGGTTCATTGGGTCTTATGTCCTCACAAGGAACAAAAATATTTCTTAGATAAAATACATTTGAATAATATCTCTCTGGCGAGTTTATCAATAAATCTTGCAGTTAAAAATATATATCAAAAGCAATAGAACAGAGTATTCCAAATAAATCCTTTGAAGGCGCCTTTTACCCGTTCATTTGATTTGCTCAAGCCCTTAAGGGTAGATTGGGTTTCCCATTATATTCAATCACTTCTAAAAGTGGCATTTCTAAAATAGTAATGACGAATCCGCTTTCAACAATAAGCAGGATTTATTACTACTATTCCAAACATACCAAACATGGCCACGCTACCCCGCTCATGCCAGAAATGACCACTGAAGCACATATCAGGGAATCCCCAATGCAAAATTAGGAGAGGGTAGCCTCACAGCAGCGAGAAATCAAATGGACTGTTTGTAACTACCAGGACATGCCACACAGTTAAGGCACATATCCTACCTTTTACCTACACAGAATCCCCATAGGGCTAGCTAGGGCCTACCTTAGGGGTGACTTATATGTAGTAAAAGGGGAGTTGCAGATGTGGCAACCACTATACATACTACGTTACTGCAGCAGTAAACTGAGCGTGCAGGTCCTGCAGCAGCAGAGCCCTGAGACAGGTTTGAAAGGCTACTTAGGTGGGTGGTGCAAGCAGCACTGCAAGCCCACTAGTAGCATTTAATTTACAGGCCCTGGGTATATGGGATACCGCTGTACAAAGGACTTACAGGCAAATTAAAAATGCCAAACAGGTGTAGACCAATCTTACCATGTTTACAAGAGAGTACATGAACTTTAGCACTGTACAGCAGTGTTAAAGTGCCCAGAGTCATAAAACCAACAAAAACATGTCAGAGTAAATACAGGAGGAAGGAAAATATTTCTGGAATGACCCTGCAAAAAGTGCCAAGTCCAACACATAGGTTTTATAGGTAGATCTATAGAGGCAATTGTAAAATGTCCCAACAAGTTCATGGTTTGCTGATCAAGTAATGTTCTTCTCTAGGTGTTTTTGGGGCTTAGAATAATCTTATAACCATCGAGTTCATTGTCAGATATACTGTGTGGTAACAGTGCCTTCAGAAGACCATCTAACTCACAATGATGGTGTTTCTTGCTTCTGCACTAGCCGAACTCAATATACAAGTGCCCTCCCAGAGGTACTGCAGCAGTCCAGGAAAAATTAGGATCCTCCATAGCAGCAGAAAGCGCTGTATCCACACACACCAGGTTGATGAGAGAAAGAGGCTTGCAATATATGGTCAATTACAACCCAGGTTATAGTACACCACAAGGAATTTGGCCATTAGCAGCAGACCCATCACTCTTAGTCTTAATGCAAGTGTGACAATGTGGCTTGACCATCCATCAAAGAAGTGTGTTTGGCTGTCAGTCAGGTGCGCAATGCTCTATTTAAAAGTTGGGAGCTACAATTCCACCTCATCTCTATAATAACACCCACAATCCCCTTTTTTATAAGCTTTAACTCCCCACGTTTGAAAAGGCACTGTTTATTGTGGTTGCTGTTGGCAGTTCTGGCTGAGCAAAGTGCCTCAGACTCTCACAGCCTTGAAGGCACTGGCACACTCACCCTCAACTCTTTCCTGCCCAGGTGCATCAAAGCAGCTGCACCTGTATAGGTTTACTGAATGTTGACTTAAATGCCAATATCAGTTGAGTGAGTATCCTATGGTCACCATCCAGGACCCCAGGGCCATGGTGAGTGCATACCACTAATTGCCACTCATAGTGTTAGTTGAGTTGTGGCTAGAAAGATCATGTTTACCCTATGTAGCTTCTATGCTCTGTACATTGAATTTAGCAAGTTGCAGTGAGTTTAGTCAGGCGGGCTACTGCTCGCTGGTTTCGGACTGCTTGCTAGTCAAGGGCAGCATTTCAGGAGGTCACTATGGCAAGAACTTTTGCTGAGTGAGCACAACTCTTGGACCTCCAAACATAGCATACATGTAGCCCCCAAGGCAATCTCCACATGCAACCACTATGCTGCTCCTATTTATCACCAGCCCACTATAGGAGAAGAAGGCAGCTTACGGCCCACAGTTAATCTGCATCAGGATATTATTTCAGTGGCAAGGTGGTCCCTTAGCTCACCTTGGTGCGCTGCTCTATGCCTAAGCGAAAGGGCAGGAATGCACCATACTTAAGCAACACAGTCCATACCCGTCCTTTCTCCCTGCGCTCCAGAAAGAAGCACTATGCAAAGTTTTGTTTTGCTTTTAACATAATTCCTCCTTTCCCGCTCTACCTACTGTTCCTGTCACTGTGCGCTTCGCCACTGGTGGTAGGGAGGGCCGGCTCTAGGGCGGTGCGAACGGTGCCATCGCACCGGGTGCTGACTGCAGGTGGGGGCGCCGTATACTATTGTTTTCTTTGCTCTTTGCCTCCAGCAATTTTCAGCCAACAATAAAAATGTCAAAATAACTCCAGTGATTAATGTTCTTTCTGGAGGGAGAGAATGGTCGGAGTTTTGTCTCCTGGACGTTTTTATTCATCCTAAGGTAACACCAAGGATTAATATGCCTGATGCAAAGAACTTGTGCCATGCAGATCATAAAGTGCATATAATGTAAATAGGTCAGTGGGTTGCTGCTTTTGTCACAGAATTCCATTTATTACTTGCAGTTTATAAGTTAGAATCCTGATTTAGTACAGTGAGCTATTAACTGTCATCAAAGAACTGCAAGAAAACTTCAAGATATAGGTTGGAGCGTTGTGATTTTTCCCCAGTCTTTCTTTTTCCTAATGTTTCAAAGTGGGTTCATCAGGGTAAAAATCAATTCTTATTATTAAAGACAAACTCCAACCATGTTTTTTTTTTAATTCTAAGGGCCTCATTTATGAGAAGTGTTGCATCGTTGCGTGAAAGCAGCGATGCAACACTTCTCAGTACGCCCTCCTTGCAACACCATTGATGCATCATATTTACTGTATGATGCATCATGTCGCAAGGAATGACAGATACGTCAGTATTTCTGACATATCTGCCGGCGCAAAACTGACGCATTACTGGGGTGTGTCTGAAAATTGACGCAACTCCAGCAATGTGTCCTTTCACATGGGGCAAGCCTCATGTGAAAGGGCCTGCATCAGTCTTAGGTCTTAGGCCTGCTGTGAGATATTGACGCAATGGCATCCTAAAAGTGGCGCACTGAAATCACATAGATTTCAATGCACCAATTCTACGAGGCTTTTTGCAGGGGAACGCCCACCCTGCATACATTATACCTGGCACAGGTATAATGTGACGCAGGGTTTTACAAAGTGACGCATCTGCCTAGATGCGTCACTTTGTAAATAGAGCACAACATGGCGCATTTTTTATGCTGCCGGTGTGTCACATAAAGTGACGCACGGGTGGCCTGAAAGTGACGCAAGGGCTCATAGATAAGCCCCTAAGTCTGTGCTTCCCCAGACCAAGCACCTCTGTCTTATGTAACATTTCATGTACACTGATTTACACACCTATGATTGATTGTCTCTGTGTAGTTAGTGCATGTGCGATGTAAAGTGCCCTGACACCCTACAAAAGTATGAGTGGCGCTATATAATTATAGGCATCTAAGAGAGAGTGGTTATGGAGACTTCGGGGGTACTGTGAAAGGATGGTAGTGAGGGAATCTGTGGCGGAGGTGGTCATTAGGGGGGCGCCAACAAACATTGTTGCACAGGGCGCAACCAGTGCTAAAGCCGGCCCTGGTGGTAGGGCTCGGAGAGGGATTGTACTTGCGGGCCCTGTTTTAGCGGTCCCGATGTTTGTGCCTTCTGTCCAGCTGCGCTTCCTGCTCAGGTGTTGCAGCTGGGGGACGACGCATGGTTGGCTGGTTTGGATCATGCTGTGAGTTGCAGGGTACCACGCAGTTCGCTGCTTTGTTGGTGCTGACAGGAGCACGTGCAGGGCGGTAAAGGCATGCCCAGAGGTGACCTTTGGTTTTAAAACCTCTGGTGGAGGGGTAATTAGTTGATGGGCAACTTATTTAAGCATTAGTTGCAGTTGTTAGCGCGACTCCACTGTTAACAATGGAGCCTGTGCCGGGTACTTCGGCGTCAGCTCTGATGGCAGAAGAGGAGGTTTGGACATTCTCAAGTTCAGACCTTCAATCTGTGATTGTTGACGCTGTGGCTGCTGCAAAAAAAGCAAAAGCCTATGGCTGATGAAGAGGAGGATTCAGAAACAGCCTCTAAAGTTGAGATATATTCAGGGGGCACGGTTTCAAGAGTTGCTTAAACACATAAGAGAGATGTTGGGTTTCCAGCCCAAGGTGATGTCGCAAGAGGAATTCTTTTCACAGTATACCACCCCTCCTGCTGATGATTTAGCTATACATGAGATGATTGAGCCGATGTTCTCAAAGGAGTGGAAAGTAATTGATAAATCCACTTTTATGCCTCTTCTCTTTAAGCGCTATCCTTTGGAGGGATATGAAGAGAAATACCCACAGGTTCCCAAGGTGAACACTATTCTGCCCAGCATGACTTCAGCCACATCTTTGGTGTCTGAAGAAGCTTCTTTATCTGACCATGCAAATAAAAAGATCAAAGGTTCTTTGAAAAGGGCATATGCAGCATATCATTTCGTTCTCAGGGCAGCAACCTATGAAGCCTAGTCATGACAAACTCTCTTGAAAGACTTTAAACTCCTTTTTGATTGCCTTCAAGAACAGAAGGACCTCACTGAGATCTTGGCAAATGTGAAGCTTCTGCCTCACTTTCTTTCAGATGTTTCATTTGATTTTCTTTTTTCTTTGACCATCTTCTACGTGGGCAGGTGCTTCTATCGCAGCTCGACGTCTGTTGCAGTTTAAGATGTGGAAGTTGGCGCAAGCCCAAAAATCTCTCCTTTTGCTGCTTCTCTTTACTGGTGATAAACTCTTCTCTCCAGAACTAAATGAACTAGTAAAAAAGAAAGTGGAGTAAAAAGTTGCAACAAAAATTCAAGTCTTTTGGGAATAAGCATGTGGTTGTTAACAAGCATTTTAATCAGGCTCTTCACAATAAGCAGCCCTTTCGAGGCCGGGCTGAGGTCAGGGAGTCGCAGCCCATGGAAATTCTCAACTACAGCATCCGCAGTGTCTGCAGCAGTCTCAAACAAAACAAAACAATGTTAATTGTCCTCCTAAGGTGGGAGGAAGAATAAGTCTTTTTTGATCAATGATGAGAAAGTGTCAGAAAAATTGGTACTGACAGTGGTGGGTCACGGGTATCAGATAGTGTTCCAGACTCCCACTGACTTTCAGGAAAGTGACCAACGTAGCCGTTTTTAGGAAAATGCTCAAAACTTGGCTTCTCCATAACTAATTCCTGGTCTCCAGTGTCTAGAGGCAGCAGAGGGTTTGATAGAGTCTTTTCAGCGCTGGTACACTCTTTCTGAGTAGCTATGCACTCTATAAATGCTCTTTCATTCATTCATTCATTCAGCTACCAGAGCCCTTCTTTCTGCAAACTCCAATGTCCAAGGATAAAGTGAGACAGCTGGCATTGATTCAGGGGATTCAGTCACTTCTACAGAAGGGCGCAATGCAGTTAGTTCCCAGATCAGAAAGGGGAGCTGAATTTTATTACCTACACTTTTTGGTGCCAAAGGTGGTTGGCAGTCTCTGTCAGATTTTGGATCTGAAGTCCCTCTACAGATTATGTAAAGTCTATGTTCAAGATGTTGACTCCCCAGAGAATAATACCTCTAGTTTCTCAGAGGGATTTTCTCATGACTCTAGACTTGCAAAACTTGTACTTCCACATGCCAGGTCACGTTCATTCACAGATGTTCCATCGGTTTGCTGTGGAGGCAGACCATTTCCAGTTCAGAGTGTTGCCTTTTAGCCTTTCTTCCTCTCCTCGGATATTCACAAAGGCACTGGCACTGGTAATGGTGCATGTACGTTTACTTGGGTGCAAGTCTTTCCATACTTGGATGACTGGCTAATTGTGTCTTCCACTCTCTGTAAGGCAGGGGAATATGTGTTGGGAGTAACGGAACATTCTCAAGTCCATGGGGTTTCACTTGAACCAAGTCAAGTCACTGCTGCATCCCACCCACCTAAAAACTTCATTGGAGCTCTCTTGATACAGAGGAGACACAAGTCTTTCTACCAGAGGATCTGATGATAACTCTGCATCATCATCTCTAGTCGGCTCCAGCTCGTCAATGGTTGAAGGTTCAGGGCCGGGCCTCATGTCGGCTTGTATAGAAGTGGTGCCTTGGGCCCATCTCCAATGAAAGCCACTGGTCCAGCATGTTCCAGCCTCCCTGGATTACAAACTTCCCCATTCCGGATTCTTGCACAGTAGTTCAGTCTCTAGAGGTTCAATTCGAAGAGCCATTGCCTTTGATTCTGACAACGGATGTGAGCCAGTGGGGTTGTGGTGCAACCTTAGGAGAGAGAGAGGAGCAGGGCAGGTGATCCTCATTGGAGGCTTGCAATGTTTCCAAATTGCGAGAGTTCGCAGCAATAGGGACAGCACTTCTCAGGTTTGCTCCCGAGATAATGGGTCAGCCAGTTCTTGTAAGGACAGACAATCAAGTGGCAAGGTCTTACATGAACAGGCAGAGGGGCACAAAATACCTATCTCTGGCCAAATTGGCTGACAAGATTCTCTTGTGTGTAGAAATCCGCTTAACCTTGATCAGAGCAATGTATTTTCCAGGAATGGTCAACCTGCAGGCGGACAGCCTCAGCAGGAATATGCCTTTGTCAGTGGATTTTCATCTCAGTGTTTAGGCTTGTCAGATGATAACAACAATACTGGGAGTTCCCTCTTTGGATCTTTTTGCATCCCCCGATGAATGCTCTGTTGCCTCAGATTTGCACAGAGAAGTTATATCCAGAAGCATGGGGAATAAATTCATTGGCAGTTCCATGTCCACAGGATCTTCTGTATGTCTTTCCTCCGGTATCCTCCTCCCAAGAGAACTTCAGAGGATTTGGAGGGAAGGAGTGATGGTGATTCTGGTGGCATCTTTCTGTCCTAAGACCATGGTTTCTGTTGTTGAATCTCCTGGCGATAGAACCTCCCCTTTAGTTTCACTTCTCTCTCAGCTCCTTTTGGTTCCCATATCTCTCTCAAACATATTATCCAGTTGAGATTTATGGCCTGGTAACTGAGAGGCTTGGGTTGCAGTGGTGAGAATGTTCACATGAGGTGGAGTGTAACATTCAGTCACTGAAGAAGGATTCCACACTCAAAGCATATTCTAAACAATGGCGAGACTTTTGTATTTCGTGCTCAAAGAAATCATATGATCCAGACTCTGGGGCTCTATTTCACATTTTGGAGTTTTTGCGGGATGGCTTCTCGAAAGTGTTGGCTCCTTCTACTTTAGCTTCCCAGTGGGCTGCTGTTAGACCATTCTTTCGGTAGTTCTTCCTTTGGCGAAAAAACTACTGAGGGGTTTTCGGTTTAGAAAGCCGCTTGCTTCTTGGCTGATTCCCTCAGACGTGTAGGTAGTTCTGGAGGGACTTCAGAATGTGCCATTTGAACCTTTAGAGCAGGTGAGCTTAACCTAGTTTTCTTCAAAAGTGACATTCCTAGTGGTGGTGAGAAGAGTATGAGTATTATCCTCCTTGATTATCACCTATCATTACCTGACGTTTTTCCCCAACAGGGTTGTTATAAGGCCAGATCCTAGGTTACATCCAAAGGTTCAATCATCTTTTCACTGCTGTCAGGAGATAATCCTACCAGTTTTTCAGTCTACAGACAAAATTCCATCCTCCTTAGATGTACATCATGCTCTTTGGGTGTACTTGGATAGTACAAAGCCCTTCAGATCCTCTGTCCCCTTTTCTTTCTCATGGTACCGCATGTAGAATTTAAAAAGCATCTAGCACAATTATCAGTAGATATGTCAGGAAGGTGATTGATCAGGCCTATTCTTCTATGGAGGTGGATTTACCAGGGAATTGTGTGGCCAGGTCTCCCAGAGCAGTAGCTGTTTCTTGGGCTGAGGTAGGTAGGTTTTCCCTACAAGGGATCTGCAGGGCAGCTACATGGGCGAGTTCCAATATATTTCTGTCCCATTACAAGCTAGATCTGTTCTCAAGAAATGCAGACAATTTTGGTACACTGGTGTTACAAACAGCAATGAATTAATTGTTGTAAATATATTTCTTATTCAGATGCATGAAATGGTGTCATCAGTAAGCCTTGGTGGAGTTTGTGGAGTTCCGCTACACGGACCTCCACGAGGTCACAAAAAAAGTCCACCAAGCTACGCGGAGTTCCACACGTGGCAGGGTGGGTTACCTTGCGCCATTCGCACTGATACTTAGTGCTGTGTGTTTGCCCCACGCTGTAAAATCAGTGCAAACGGCATCTCACATAGTGGAAGAGGGTCCTGCTTCTTTCTGCCACTCGAGTAGAAGTTCTACTCGAGTGGAGGCTTCTTCAATGCGAACGGAAGATTTCTCAATGCGAGCGGTAGCGACCGTCCGCATTGAGAAATCTTGCAGGGAAGTGGGCTAGCGTTGGATTTTCCTTGCTTACCGTACCGTACCACTGGTGAACGCGAGCGTGGAAAAAACTCCGCTCTGCTAGGTGAAGTGCGAAGTTCCGAATTACTGCGCAAACTCAGCGAACTAAGTTGAGTTCACTGCCACGGCTTAGTCATTAGTGATTTTTTTCACTTAGGTACAGCCTAAGTGAAAAAATCATAGGACTGCGATGAGGAGGACTTCCAATGGATTATTGAACTAATTACTTACCGGTGATCTTCATTAACCTTAGGAAAGTCCTCCTCGTCATAGTAGGTTACCACCCTTGCCCGCTTCCGAGACACAGTTATATGTGCTTGAATCAACAGGAAGTGGAGGGATTATGTAAAGAAAAAGAAAAAACTTGGCAAAGAGGGACTGTCTGGAGGCAGATTGGCATCACATGTTAGGACTATGACAAGGATGACTTTCCTAAGGGTAATGAAGATTACCGGTAGGTAATTAGTTAATTCTTTTCTTTTACTAATCACAGAGTGGTTCTGCAAAGATCCACTAGACTGAAGTCCATGAAACTGATTAAAAGCTGGATGACAAGATACTGTACAGGCTACATAAAATGCACTGTGGGTCTACATTGTTCCCAGAAGGCCGTGTGTTTTACACGTCTGGTGTACCCATTACCTTCTTAGCACTTACAAATTAATCACCCCTTATGGGGGTTACACTTTTTAATGAACCTCCCACCAGGAAAGCCAAGGGCACCTTAAAGGGCGCTCATCTCTATCTTAGATTAGCTAACTTTGGGAGTTGTGGATCTTAATTATACAGCCCTTACCGTCCCTTACGGCGCTCATTAGAAATTAACGTCCTCAGACTCCTGAAGATTTGAAATCAGAAGCCTAACCTAGTGTAACAGTGATGCACATAACTCCTTAGAATTACTCATATAGGGGGGCATGGCCTGACTGGAGAACATGGCGGCTGCATTGTAACGGAGCTCCCAACTGTGGCTGTTTGATCTAGCAAAATTCACCAAAACTAGCCTCCAGACTCATCCATAGCTAGCGGAGTAACCAGGAGCGGCTGGGTTTGGCGGTTATCCGCTGTGGTGTAGAAAGACTGCCCAAGGCCATTCTGTGTGGCCACGAGGTGGCAGAGACGGAGTCACCGCACTGTGCGGGTGAAAGCCTGTAGCCTGTGGGATTGGTCACAGCCTAGAACATGCTGGTGAGGGACTCACTCGGAGCTCCCCGTGTGTCTCCCCGACATCCTGTATTTGAGATTGTGTCAAAGTGGGACTCACCCGCATTGGGGCTGGCTCTGGCATGTGGCCCCGGTCGGAGCTGGGTCAGGCCAGCTTGGTGGTGGGTGTGCCTTGAGCCAGAGAGCTGGTGGCATGGTCTGGGCTGTACCTCAATTGTGGCATATGGTTCCGGTGGGGCCCATGGCACTATGGGGAGACCGTGGTCTAAAAACTTTCCCCAGGACAGTAGGGCATTTATTAACAGGCTGCAGAGGCCATCTGTGGGCCTAGTGATGCCGGCTGGGACCTGAGACAGTTGGAGGAAGCCTGCCGGGCCCACAGAGAATCAGGGCACTAAGGTCAGTTCCTGGGCACCTTGTGACAGCAGGTGGGATGTCGTCACATAGAACTGACAAGTTTCACAAGGCCTACAACCCTAATTATACCACTTGAGTGACACTGCATAGCTGCTGTATTGGGGTGCGGGGGCAGGGCCCTCATTTGCACTGTGACAAAGCTACAGTTGAAGTAATACCTCCCTAGCCAGGAGGTCTCCTGTGTGGGGTAACAGCCTGATTGGGGTCGCACATACTGATACTGACTCCCCCTTTGGGTAACTCAGCTGATGAAGAAGATCAACACACTCTGGCTAAACACTGAACGTAGAAGGTAGAGGTCAGTGGTGTGACGTACAACGTAATTACACGACATGACGGAGCCAGCCAATGCTCCTCTGCTAGACTGGGCCAGATTGACCTGCGATGCATACATCTGCTTGGGGTCCTGCCGACATAGTGTTTACCTCGTGCGCTTCACGCGGCACTGGTGTACGGCCTCATTGGCCGATTTCACTGGTGTGGAACTCCTTCTGGGAGCCTCGCCCAGAGTGGGTGTCGTGTCTTGAAGGGGGCCAAGCTAGGTTCTGATGTGGCTTGTGGCTGGACACCTACTAATATTCTGGAGTGGGAAATTCTGTACTCTATGGGGCTGCCTCTTCCCTTACTAGAGGTGCTTGCTGCAGATCCATTGGTGGACGAAGGCTTGTGCTGCCCTTTATGCTCACCGTCAGGGGGTCTGGCTGGCCATGTACACAGCTGAGGACAGGTGAAAGACCTTAGGGGTGACTGCCATGACGAAGGATAAAATGCTCTCTGCCAAACAAAGCACTATAGACAAATATGCGCTCTGGCTGGGGCCGGTGGGTCGGCTGTGAATGTTCTGAATAATGCAAGGCTCCTGGCAACCATAACTAAATCTTGCGATATGCTCGATGCCAAGATCAGAGTGGTGGGGTTAGATGTTACTTTACTCTGACAAGATCTCAGATGAGCCATGGAGGGGACAACGGAGGCTGAGACCAGAGTCTCTGGAGTTGATCACTGTTCTACAGTAAAAGGTGAACATTCTGACAGCAGTGATGAAAGAACTGGTGGTGCGGGTGGAGGACGCGGAGAGACAAGCTCACCGCAACAATCTGAAATTCATTGGATTCCCGGAGGGCTGGGAAGGCTCATCCATGGACATGTTCTTGACACAGTGTATCCGGTCAGAGGTGCCTGCGGAGAACCTTTCATGATGCTTTGTCATTACGCGAGACCATAGAGTGCTGGTAATGAACCTCCCCGGGGGCCCGACCTAGACCGGTGATCACTCGGATCCTAAATTACATGGACAGAGATGCAGTCCTCAAATGTGAACAAAAGCATGATAAGCTCATGAACTAATTTCAACATATTATGATATTTCCTGACTACACAAGAATGGTACAACAGCAGCAATCAATCCTTTACTGTGACCAAGCAACAATATATGCTTCTTTATCCGGCAGACCTGAGGGTGGTATTTAATTCGCAAATGTACTTCTTTAATTCTTTGGAGGAGGTTTTCCATTGGATAGATGAAAAGGTGACACCTAACCCCACACCCCACAGTGCATAGACCCAGACTTGTCATAGGATGACAGGAGAGACTGCCCAGCAGAAAGTCTGGAGAAGTGACGCAACGGGGCCAGGTCTTACTGGCAAAGCTCCCGAAGGGATGAAGAATCCTATAAATGCCCGGTTGTCCCCATGGGTCCATCATCTGCCCATGTAAATACTTTATCTGGACTCTGGTAACATATACATCTCTGGTAATATTTGTATGTTCAGCAGTGTGGATCACAGTATGTATGACCAGTAGTCACTGAGATAGTTGTTTAATAACCTCTAGTGGCTTCTACTAGTTGGGAATGGAGATCAATTGGGAGTGGCCACTCGGTACCCTACATTGGGGCTCCAAGTTGACACATCCAGCGATAGATACTTCTTGTTTTCCAAAGTATGGGGGAGGGAGTTTTGGGGAAAGTTGTATGTTTTACATGTTGTAATGCACAGACTCACTACGCATCCATTCCAGGAACCACACATGGCAATTCTGATACATCCTCTCTAACCTCTTATGAGCACCACAAGAGTTTATGCTCCTGCTGGACATCTTTGCGTGGTTTCGTGGAATGCACGGGGTCTTAGACAAGATCAAGGGCGGGGAGGTCTTAAAATACACCAAAAGTATGGGAGCTGACATACTGTTGCTCCAGTTGATGCACCTCCTATGCACCACAGTCCCCTGCCATGCCAGATTTTATTGATTTTATTTATAAAGTTTTATATAGCGCAAACAAGATCCCAAAGGATATCAGAGAGTTTTACAAACGGATGGAAGAAAGGACATAAATGCAATATCAACAACAGGTAAGAATACAAAACAGGAATAATCACATAATTACAAGACAAATGAATCAAGGAGAGTATTACATTAAACAGGTATATAGCGGGCTACGAAGGGGGGCACACAATGCAGTAAAGTAGAGCAGCATCATATGATGATATAATGGTTGTAGGATCAATGACTTCAAGCAGGTGAACCTAGCCCAATTAAGGTAAGAATTTGTTCACTAGGAATCTTTTGGCTTCAGGTTTGAAAGTAGTCGCTGAGGAGATTCTGCGTACTTCCGGTGGAAGAGAGTTCCATTTCTTCGGGGCAGCCCCAGAGAAGGCTCGGCGACAAGTTCTCTTTTTACTAAGGATGAGTGGTTTCAAGAGGAAAGTGTAGGCGCTTCTAGAGGCTTTGCCACCACAGGATAGTTCAACCTTTTGTGCTAAGTACCTGGGAGTTTTGAAATGCAGGGCTTTGTGCGCCAGAACGGCGATCTTTAACTGAATTCCAGCTTCGTAGGGCAACCATTTCAGGGATTTTAGGACTGGGGATATTTGCTAATTTTGTTTGGTACCTGTGACCAGTCTAGCCGCAGCATTCAATGATGCCCTTAATGGAGCCAGGGTGTATTTGGGAAGGCCACAAAGCGTAGCACTGCCGTAGTCTAGCCTCGGCAAGACAAGTGCTTGGACCACCTGCTTGAAATCCTTTTGTGAGAGGAATGATTTGATATTTCTAAGTGTCCTCATCAAGTGATTAGCTCCCTTACACACATTGCTGATATGATTTTTCATATACAAGTGCTTGTCCAGGATGATTCCGAGAGATTTGGCTGAGTCTTTGTTGAGATGGGTGCAGTTTAAAGCATTGAGGTGAGTCAGCCAAAGGTCTAGCTTGGGGATGTGGTTCGGAGGAGAGATGAGAAGGAATTCAGTTTTGGAGGTATTGAGCAGGATATGGTTCTTGGTTAACCAATTTTGAGTAGACGTTAGGGTAGTGTTGAGTGAGATGAAATTATCCGGGGATCAGATTTTCAAATAAAGTGTTGTCTGCATACATATGGAAAAGAATGTTCGAGGAATTTAGTGAATTAGCTAATGGTTCCAAGAAAAGGTTGACAACGATAGGAGATAGGACGGACCCTTGGGGGACACCCATGAGTACTGGAGAGGGTTGGGAGAGGGAATGGTTTGCCTTGACTCTTTGTGATCTGTGGTGGAGGAAGGACGAGAACCATTGTAACACCTGACCTGAGAAACCCATCCTGTTCTTCAGAATGGATATGAGGTTGTTGTGGTTAACTGTGTCGAATGCGGAGGAAAGGTCAAGTAGGATTAGGAGGCAGGATTCATTTTGGTCAGCATTTTTAAAATGTCATCCATAACATGCGTGAGAGCCGATCCGGTACTGTGCCCCTTCCGAAAGCCGGATTGATGCTGGTCTAGGAGTTGGAAATTCTCTATGTGAGCACAAAGTTGGGATTGTATGCATTTTACTAGTAGTTTGGCTAGGGTGGGGATGTTGGAGATAGGGCGGAAATTATTGAGGTCCCGCATCGCCGCAAGTCCTGCCTGGTGATTTCTCGTTGGTTTCCTCGCCTGTCACCACCTAAGGAGGGGGTCGTCTGTATCCCTGCTGCGCCTGGAGGCGCCACCGCGGGTCAAAGGAACTACACGGGACTCCGTATCCCAGGAGTCCGTGTGGAGCTGCACCTGTGCTTCGTCCCGCCCACCAGCCCCTGACCGGTGAAAAGACCTCGCGGAACCCGCTGGCGCGGGTCCCGCATCGCCGCAAGTCCTGCCTGGTGATTTCTCATTGGTTTCCTCGCCTGTCACCACCTAAGGAGGGGGTCGTCTGTATCCCTGCTGCGCCTGGAGGCGCCACCGCGGGTCAAAGGAACTACACGGGACTCCGTATCCCAGGAGTCCGTGTGGAGCTGCACCTGTGCTTCGTCCCGCCCACCAGCCCCTGACCGGTGAAAAGACCTCGCGGAACCCGCTGGCGCGGGTCCCGCATCGCCGCAAGTCCTGCCTGGTGATTTCTCGTTGGTTTCCTCGCCTGTCACCACCTAAGGAGGGGGTCGTCTGTATCCCTGCTGCGCCTGGAGGCGCCACCGCGGGTCAAAGGAACTACACGGGACTCCGTATCCCAGGAGTCCGTGTGGAGCTGCACCTGTGCTTCGTCCCGCCCACCAGCCCCTGACCGGTGAAAAACGCCCTACTTAACCAATAGCGCCATCCGCTACGCGGTACGCGAGCGGGACGCGCCGGACGAAGGCCGGACAAAGGGCGGACAGTCTGTGACAGTCCGGGACTGTCTGAGGCTGGGCTGGGCCATACCCCTTACAATTGTGTTCGGGATCACTAGGGCCGCGAAGCCATCTACACTGGTAAATTTGAAAATTCTGGTATTTTGCACAGTACTGTTACCAAACTAGTGATCAACCCGTTGGTATCGAGAGTTGTAATTCTGTGATTGCTTTTAAAAATGTCCACAAGCCAGAAGGATCTAAGTGTTTCGGGGATTGGACCTCTCGATAATTACCTTGTGAAAAAGATCAATAAAATCAATAGCGATCGAAGGGCTTCTTTGGGGATGGATAGCCCCCAAGATAGTCTCCTAAACCCCTCTAATGCAGTGATGGGTACGACGGTCGAAGGTACTTGTGACCACCCCCCCCTGTCAACGCAACGGTTAAGGCCTCTGTTCAGGTTCATATGGATCCTTTGGCCTCAGACTCAAATATGGCGGGTGAAGATATTGACGAGGTTTTTCCTGTTTCAAGACCCGTCAGGAATTGTAGAAAGCAACAATGTAAAAAGGGGGGGGGCTTATACAAAGGATAAAAAAAGGGTCGAGACTCTGGAAAATGTACAGATTGATTTAGACGAGCCTCTAAACAGCAGCTGTGTTGCAAAGACCCTATTACCCCCTGACCAACTCTCTCTATTACTCAGCTCCTTTGAGGTTTTACTTGATACTAAATTGGAACTACTAATGCAACCTCTAGTACAGAAATTAGACAAGGTCGCTGATGAGGTTAAGAGGTTGGGTGGATTATTATCAAATCATTCTAACTGGGTAGACTATAATAAAAGGAAGACCCAGAGTGTAGTTGGACAAATGAACACAGATAGAGTTGAATTTCAACAGTTACCATCTCAGCCCTCTAATACCAACGATATAGTTACGCCAACTTTCCCAGTGATCACTTTAGCCCCAAAACCAGTAATCCCCGTAGTAAAGGAGTCGGTCCTGGTGCATAAAGATGAGGTGGAAATGAAAAGAAGAACTATAAATCTACCTCCGGCATGTTCCCCTTATGTCGTGATTCTAACCAATGTACCACCCCAGGACAGGCATTTAGTCCCTTTGCAAAAGGAATCGCATGACTCCCTCAAGCAAAAAGCAGTCTCGTGGTTACATAGGAAGTGTGGGTTCCCTCTTAATTTTGCTAATGATATCCTAAGTACTCGAAGAGTAAATTGGATCGGGCCTTCCATAAAAACATCTATTGGTGAGTGTGTCATAGTTAATTTTAGACACACTCAACATGCGGCTACTGTCCTACTGAGGGCTGCATCCTTGCCACAAGACGTAAATAACATCCAGGCGCGTCCTCTGGGCTTTTTTTACCCCCACCCCCCATCTAGAGATAGCTTTCACCTGATAAACCGGAGGAACCACTTTCCAGTGACAGAATTGGCTCAGTTTCCCCTTCAGGGTGCAGGTGTTGACTATCAGTCCATGGGTGGGTTTCATATCCCTACGCGTAATCGATTTGAGGCACTCTCTCTATTGGATACGTGTGATTGACAGGAGGTGGGTAGTTGTGGGGGGGATGCGTTATCCCCCGTTCAGGACTCTAATGAGGATAAACAACCTCTAGAACCCCCCGTAAGTACTAATGTAAATCACTTGATTGCTGACAACTGCAAGGGGGTTTCTATTAAATTGTTAACGTGGAACATTGCCGGCTTACGCTCCAAGAGAGACAACACATCCTGGTTATCTATTTTGAAAGATTATGACATTCTGGCTTTCCAAGAGACCTGGGAAATTGATTGTGACTTTTGGTTAGACGGTTATACGTCCTTTTTTGTGCCAGCTTTAAAATCACCATCTGGAAGGGCTATAGGGGGTTTAATGATTTTGCTTTCGGTGACACTAAATGGATCTGTTAGCAGGATAACCTGCCAAAGTAACAACTTCCTAATTTTGGAATTTAAACTTACCAATAATACGAAATTGCTAATGGTAAATTGTTATAATTCTCAGCAAGGTGATCGCCGAATGCTCATTTGCTATGGCTGACGGACTTTTTAAAAACTTATAATTTGAAGCAAACCACTTTTTGCCATATTATATTGTTAGGTGATTTTAATGTACACTTATGTAGTCATGACTGTTGCCTAAATGATATTGATGGTCCAGATCTAACATCCCCCCAACATTTTGAGCACTCAAGTAAGGGGGAAGCACTGGAACAACTTTTATCCGTAAATCAATTGTATGATCCAGGCTTCTATGATCTAAATTCACGGGTTCCCACATTTACAGGAAGGGACAGTAACACAATAATTGACTACATATTTCTTTCTTCTGGTCTTTTAAAATATGTATGTTTTTATAATGCTATAGAGTCTTTATTTAGCGATCATAATCCAGTGGTAATTGAATTGTTGGATGGTTTTTCCTTCCTAAACATCTCAACCCCACATTTGACGGATATTGAAGTTAAGGCAAAGGACCAGGGGAGGAGGCTAAACTGGTCTAAGGTAATTCCGGTGGAGTTTTTTGAATTAATTAGGCTAAAGGCGGCCCTGGATCTGGAAATCTGTGGCGACCAACATTCAACGGGGAAGAAAGTTATTTCCTCGTTTGAAGCTATTTGCACTATAGTGGCCAAGGACCTGACTAGCAAAAGTAGACCAGCACCTAAGAATGTAGCTACTGGCTGGTTTGACCATAACTGTAGCAAAGCCCATAATAATCTTAAAAAGGCGCTTCTGGCCTACCCGAGGAATAAAACCCAGGTATCGCAGTTAAGAAGTAATTACAAAAAAGCACTGCTGGCCCGGAAAAAAGAAATTAAACAAAACGCCTGGGCCGATCTTATGGACAAAGCCACCTTAAAAGACAGTGCGAAATTCTGGTCAATTATTAATACTCCTCTCTTTTCCAACGTTAATAATAATGTGTTGGAAACTAATATTGCAGAGGAGGACTGGTTGAGTCATTTTAAAAATATATATGGTAGCCACCTCGATCTAGAAACTTTTTCTGGGCAAGCCTCGGTCTCCTCCCTGTCTCCAGTTAAGTTTCACATAGGAGAGGTTACTAAAGCAATTGAAGACTCGGCTGGAAAGAAGGCTCCTGGCCCTGACGGGGTTCCCACCGATTTGTACAAGGCCAATCCGGTGTTCTGGGCCAACATATTGACTAATGTATTTAACACCTCGGCATGCGTGGGTTTTCCTAAATCCTGGTCTCGCTCTACTATAATCCCGGTATTCAAGAAAGGTCAACGAGCTGACCCCAGATGCTACAGGCCCATATCCCTGATAGATTCCTCTGTAAAAATCTTGGGGAAGGTTTTACTAGCTCGGATTACGAACTGGGCTTCTGATAACAACATTCTGGCAGATGTACAATATGGGTTTAGAGCCGGTCGGAGCACGGAGGATCAATGTTTGAACCTCCTCTTAACAATAGCTAAATACACCGGGGCGACTGGGGGGTCCATCTATCTGGGATTCATGGACTTGTCCACGGCTTTTGATCTTGTTAACAGGTCAAAGCTGTGGTCAATGCTCCTTGAGATGGGACTCGACCCACCCCTCGTGTATTTTCTCTCAGAGCTCCATAAAGATCTGAATGCCTCGATAAGGATGACGACCGAAGGAAAGTGTACGTCCAGCTTTAAGTCTAGTAGAGGGGTGCGTCAGGGATGCATCTTAGCTCCCATGCTGTTTTCCCTATACATAAATGCCTTGGAGCTAGACTTGCTGACGGCAACACAGGATGTTCCGCGTATGGGAGGTACCCCGATTCCGGTCCTCCTTTACGCGGATGATGCTGTCTTGTTGGCCAGGACCCCCCTGGCTTTGCAACGATTGCTGGACTCATTTGGGGATTTCATGCATAGCTTGGACTTGGTGGTTAATAACGGCAAATCCCATGTTATGTCGTTAGGACAAGCAAAAAATAAAGTAAAGCCTTTTTTTTGTAGGGGAGCTGTAATCTCAAGAGTGAAGGTTTTCACTTACTTGGGAGTTGTCTTTGATGACAAAGGCTCATGGGCCCCCCAGCTCTCCATTAAGGTAAACTCCGTGAGAAATTCTTCTGCGGCAGTACTCGGCTTTGCTAAAAGGCTGGGAGGAAAGCCGATAGAGGCAATACTAACTATCTATAAAGCCAAAACTATTTCTATTGCAAGATACGGGGCGTCAATCTGGGGTTATATTAAACATGATGTGATCCAAACGGAGGAAAACAAATTCTTGCGCTCCCTCCTTGGCCTCCCCCAATCAACCGCTTCTTACTCAGTCCACTTGGAACTTGGGATTGGCTATATAGCAGACATGATCAAATTAGCCCCTCTGCTGCTATGGATTAAAATATGGCTAAACCCAAACCTTACTCTAAATCAAAAAATTTTAAAGGACTGTACTCGACTTGACAACATGAACAAAATTCCTTGGTTGCCTAATATAGAGTCGTTATCTGCCTACATTGGGAGACCAGAAATCTTTTTAAACCCTGAAACTCTATGTAAGGCAGATCTTGAGTGGGTAAAAACCAATTTTAGGAAACTCAGGGAGGCCAAGCGTGAGGAAGATGAACTTCATAAATCCTCCGTAAGGGAACATGTCCTGCTATCCCAGTCCTCAGGGTTGTCACCATATCTTTCAATAGTATCCAACCCGTTTCATAGATGGTTGTTGACCAAATTGCGGTTCAAACAGCTACATTTAGTTCTCTGGGATGTGGTTGGTTGGCATAGATTAGAAGATGTTGCCCCTTGTAAGTGTGACGATCTTTCGCCCCAAGACACTACGCACTTTATGCTTTTTTGTCCGTTTTTCAAATCCGCCAGGAAAAAGTTTATCATTCCTTTGTTAAAAAGTAGGAATTTTACTCAGTATAAGCCAGCTTTACTGTTTTTAAGCCTGCTTGAATGTCCATTAACTATGTTTTGTGTTGCTAGTTTTTTAGTAGCCGCTGTTAGAGATAGAAGGGCTAGACTAAAACTATCACAAGACGTGGATCTCATCCAACACTAGGAAACTATTTCTGCTTTAAGTAACCAAGTTGATTATGGTCGATGATGAAACTTTATGGAAATATTTTTAACTGTATAATTGTGATTTGTGTAATTTTATATATATATCTGTTTTAGCATACTTTTATGATTTTAACAAATCGAATAAAGTGGTTTTGACTTGACTTGACTATTGAGGTCAGCTTTATCTGCGTTAGGTTTTTTTAGTATAGGTGACACCTGAACTGCTTTTAGGCAGTCTGGGATTGTGCCTTGTGAAAGAGAAGTGTTTACAATCCTTGTCCATGTGGGGAAGAGTACATTCTTGATTTCTTTCTCCAGGAACGTTCAACTGCCCTAAGGTTGCGGCATTCCATGTTTAAATTGTCGTTGTACCATGGTTTGGAAATTTTTGTTGAGACATTTCTTTGTTGGAGTGGTGCAATGACATCCATGATGTTTGAGATGGTCGCGTTGTAGGAGTCTGTGAGTAACTGAACCTCAACCAAGTCAGCTTGGGAGGAGAGGGCAGATTTGCAGTGGGCTGCTAGTTCATCTGAGTTTATTGATCTGAGGTTCCTTTTCCAGATCTTTGATTTCGTTGGCTGAGCCTTCCTCATCAACACCTCTCTGTTAATATAAAAGAGGATGCAGTGGTGGTCGGACCAATCGCAAGGGGTAATGGTATCCAATGTGATGGTCTGCCCTTTTGAGATAATGAGGTCTAGAGTTTCTCCTTTATGATGAGTTGGTTGGTCACAGTGCTGAATCAGTTCTTTATCATTCCAGAATGCTTTAAGGCAAGTTACCGCATGTCATTGGGGTCTGACGAGTGGAGGTTGAAATCACCAAGGAAGATTTGGGACACGGCTGAGTCGACATTGCCAAAGATGACTTCCATTAGTTGCTCGATGAAGGGGAGATTATCTCCCGGGGGTGATAAAAAGTGTGAAGTTTGCAAACTGGCAGGTTATTACTTGAGATGCTGAGACAAAGGTATTCACAGGAGGAAGGTGAAGAGGACTCCAAGTGAGAAATCGAGAGTGTGTTCCTATGAATACAGGCTAGGCCACCACCCAGGTTCCAAGCTCTGTCTAGCCTAATTATGTCGTGAGTAGGAGGTACTAGGGGGTCTAAGATAGGAGTGGAGGTGGGATTTAGCCAAGTTTCAGTGAGAATGATAATGTCTAGATCATTTTGTTGGATGAGGTCGAAGATATCGGAGGCGTGTTTACTGGCTGATCTGTAATTGAGTAGTACACATTTAAGTCGTGATGGATTAATGGGGGAAGGAGTCTGGATGACATTCACTCTTGTGAGGTTGTCTTTATTGATGACTCTAAGATTGTGACGTGGTTCTCTGTTTGGGTTAGTGTGGATGGTTAGTATATGTCTCAGCGGGGTCATGTTGGAGTTGGACCTAGTAGAGTACGAGTTGTGAAGGTCATTGAGATCCTAGGATGCCAGGTAGGTCTCAAATCTTCTGGGGCGGGAGGGCGCGTTAGCTAGGGGAACGGTTTTCGAGACAGAGTGGACTAAGAACTGTCCCAAGAGATCACTAACATTAGGGGAGGGTCTGGGCAGATTCGCAGAGGTGAGTAAGGAGCTGATCGCAGGGAAAAGATCATTTGAGAGGGCTTTCAGGTCATGTAGTTCAGTAGTGAGAAGGTGCAGCTGGAGAGATATATAATCTAAGCGTGCAGCCAATTCTGGAATGGGTAAAGGGTGTGTTAGGAGAGCGAACGGAGAAGGGGGCATCGGTGTGAGCCGGTGTGGTCCAAGGTGATGGTGAGTAGTTCCTGGGGAGGGAGTTGATCCTTTGGGACTAGCGAAGTTCCAAGACCTTTGGATAACAAAGTTGAAGCATTAGCGAGGGTGATATGAACATTGACCTGAGGGTCAGGTACGGTTTAAACAGGAATGAGTGTAAGATATGCTTACAATTAGATATTCCGCACTGGGTTCACTAGTGGTTCCAGGGGCCCATGTATACTGGTTCAGCGCAGAGACCCCTTTTCGCCAACTAGGGTATGGACAGATTGCTACGGGAGGTATACGATTGTTGCAGGTATCCTATATGGCGAGTCCCTCACGACTGGCTGTATATATACACCTGTCAGCTAGGGCAGACATTTGAGGATTTGGTGGTGCACCTGTGGGGAGACCTACGAAGCGGTTTGTCAGTTATTGCAGGAGACTGGAATGATGTGATGGATCCACACATATATAGGTGGTGAAATCGGGGTAGCATCACGGAAGCTGGTGGGACCAGGCTCCGCTTCTAGGTGGCCACATTGGGTCTTGTTAATGGTTGGAGAGCACGTCATCCCTCCAGAAATGGATACACTTAGTTTTCCTCATTTCATGGTTTATTCTTTCAACTTGATGAATTCTTAATCCCTAACAAGTACATCCATCGGATATTAGAAGTATACATCTTGGGAAAGGGTTTGTCTGATTATTCTCTGATTGTCCTTAGGCTCCATGTAGGGCCCGGAGACCAGCATTCCATTGACGCTTTTCGTTGTGGCACCTGCTGAACCCTTCCTATCGATTGCATTTAATGCAATCCATCAAAGAGTACTTGACCCTCAATGTAGGCACAGTGGCTTCTGCGACTTTGCTGTGGGAGGCCTTTAAATCAACACTTCATGGTGTAGATATTAGCTATTGAGCAGGGGAGGGCCGGCATAGAGATCAGGCCCTTCTAGACTTTAACAGGCAGATACAGTCACTAGAGGAGTGAGGTCAAAGAGATGATGGATGAGGGTGTGGCAGCTGTTGGGATGGGCAAAACAGCAACACCAGCTGCTACTCCTGGAGGAGGCCAAACAGTTCTGGCGGGCAGCGCATAGTCACCTGTATCAATGAGGGGATAAATCAAGCAGGATGCTGCACAAGTGGTGCCAAACTGCTCACTATCCCAATATGATTCCTACAATTCATGATGAGCAGGGCAAACTGTTGGTGAACCCTCAAGAGGTGGCCCGGAGCTACGCTATTTATTACAGCAAGGTATACACCCATAGGGAGACACTGACTCTGGAGCAGATAGCTGATTTAGTAGAAGCCTGGCCTCTCTAGAACCTCTCAGACACCATGCCAGCCAAACTAGATGGGGTGACTATGGAGGAGGAGCTCTCTTCAGCCTCATCTGAAATGCAAACAGGATGGACTCCGGGCCCCAATGGATTCCCTTGTGAATTCTTTACAGCATTCCTGCCCTGATTTGGGAAACACCACTTGGGGGTGATTCATTCTGCATTCAAGGGTGAGCCTCTTCCACCAGACTGGCGGTATACAGAAATCGTGGCATTCCCCAAGCCAGGCCACCCTCTGAAGGAAAACTGGTCCTATTGCCCAATTTTCATACTGAATATGGAGGCAAAACTCCTGACAAAGACAGAGGCCAGCAGGCTAGTGAAGGGCATACCAGTTTTGTTCCATCCAGACCAGAGGGGCTTTATGCCTACCTGCATGCCATAGCATCAGACATGTCTACAGTGCTTTTGCATTAGATTCTATCAGCTGGGATTACTTATTTGTTCCTCTCCGGATGCTGAATTTTGGCTCCAAATTCCTTTCCTATCTCTGGCTATTGCATACCAACTTACCAGCGTTAGTCAGGGTGGCAGGTGCCTCATGGGATTCATTCCCGATTCATTGAAGGACGAGGCAGCGGTGCCCTCTATCCCCTTTGCTTTCGAAACTGGCAATGGAGATTTTGCCCAGATAGGCCAGGATGGATGCCTAAGTGAGGGGTTTTGAGTGGAGCGAGGGATTATCCAATAGGATTTCCCTCCATGCGGACAATATCCTATTTTTTCTTACCGAACCGGTGACCTCAGAGCCATGGATTAAGCAGATCATATGTGTCTTTGGAGAAACCTTTGGTCTCTATATGAACGCCTCAAAATCAAAAGTTTTCCATGTAATTGGGTACGGTGGGAATATAGGATGGGAGCGGACATTGGCTAAAGGCGGCTTTAAATATTTAGGAGTATTCGTGTCCTCAGAAGCGACTTTGTTGTGGGCTCAGAACTTGGTGTCTGCGTAAACTCGAGTAAAAGAAGAGCTATGGGGCTGGCCGCTCCTGCCGTTGTCCTTAATGGGCAGATCAGAAATTTTCAAGATGGTCTCCCTGCCCCGCTTGTTGTATCAGTTACAGAACTACCCTTATGCCATTTAATGGTCATGGTTTCGGCAGATTAACACCATTCTTGGAGGCTTCCTTTTGGGAAGGGGGGTTGCTCTCACCTTTGCCCTCAGAACCTGTTTTCATTCTACGTATTGTGGGGGTATCGCTGCAGCCGACATTTCCTCCTACTATTCAGAATCCCACCACTTGATCATCAACGACTGGGGGTATAGCTCCTGGGTGACCCAGCTTATGGGGTTGAGAAATAGGCGAGGGGTACCTCCCCTGTACTTGACTACCTGTAAGATGGGAGAGGGATGACATTTTTTTCCACCAGCAACACTGAGGGTATGGAAATGCTACTTGCATCAGATGGGATGATGGGGAAGATTGACTGAGCAGACGCCACTATGGCAAGGCAGTTTGCTGCATCAAATGACCCAGCTAGAGGGATTTCGGGCATGGGGCACGATTGGGATTTCCACCCTGGGTGATGTGATGCAGGGCACAGTCTTAAAATCGTTTCAAGAGATGCCAGCAGACTATCAACTGCATTGCAGTCAATTCCATTAGTACTTACAACTAAGCGACTCCCTCACCCCATACATTAGGCACCTCACAGATATAATTGAATTCAGCCCACAGGAGGGCACGCTCCCCATGGGTGAGCCGGGATCCCATAAAATAATGAAAATACACCAAACACTTGTAATGAATAGCTCTAACACATTACCCACCCTTCGAGCATCTTGGGAGGGGGACCTTGGCACAACAGATAACAATGATTGGACTGAGGCTTTGAGGGGCACTTCTTGAGGTGACAATTTTGCCCACCTCCGCTTGATACAACTCAAATATCTTCATAGTGTTTATTATACTATACAAAGTCTGTGGCACAAGGGTACTATCGCCTCCCCTACATGTCTTCAATGCAAGGTGTAGGAAGGTACATTCATTCATACAATATGGAACAGCACAACACTGGACCTGTTCTGGCGGTTTGTGATGTCTTGCCTAAGTTAGGTCCTTTCATGGAAGATCCCACTGGACCCAAAACTGATCCTTCTCCACTGTACAGACTGCATAGTAGGAAACAGATACAAACAGCTTCTCCTTTTTTGGGACTAACACTTGCTAAAAGGGATATGGCCAGGGCATGGAAGGCAGAGGCCCCTCCCTCCCTCTTGGTGTGGAAAACACGTGTCAATCACTTCATGGGGATGAAAGCTGCGGATATTTAAGAAGGGGATGAACCAATTACACCCGATAATTTGGCAGAATTGGGTGGATTATAGGGGTATTGTTTAGGTACCTACTCGTCCCCTCAGCTCTCGTCTTCATGAAGAAATTCAGAGATACAGGACTGAAAGACAGGGCAATAGCACACAAGATTGATAACAAAGGTGTTGTGGGAGTTGTGGATTGTTGGTTGGTGAAGGGGTGGGATGGATGGGATAGACTGTGCAAGTCACTCCTTTCTGTCAATGTCTATTCTAATTCAGTATCTGATGTGTAATTCGTGGCCAGCACGGCCTTTTCCATTTGCTAAAACCTAATAAAATTAGTTATGAAAAAGAAATTGCTCATATAATTGAAAATGTAGACTAGGTGCAAGTAAAGTTTTTATTGCGCTAGCAAGACTTAATGGATGGCCTACCTGAAGCTTGCAGACTGTCCAATTTTCCTTCACTTATGCACATCTATAGATTGCTTTCATGAGAGTTAGTTTACTATTTGAAACTCACTGTTGGTTTTTATAAGGGTGTATATGTTTTTAGGTCTCGCTGAGCCCAGTGCATGCGCTGGCTCGGAGAGACATTTTGTATGTCGCTTTTTTAAGTGCTGCTGGCTGGCCTAGCGCTTGCGTGCACGTGAGCATGTATGCGCGCTGCCGCCATGCGCTAGGCCAGCCAGCTTGAGAGTCACGCTGCGATTGGCTGGAATTGTCTGCCGCCTGAAGCTCTCTATAAGTCTGGCGACTTTTTAAAAATGTAAATAAAGGCATCCCTGCAGCACTGAACGGTAAAACTTTCAAGCACCCCTTAAAGAGGCTGACAAATGCTTGAAAGTTTTACCATTCAGGTCGAAGCCAAAGGTGGGGGGGAGAGGATGTGGTCCGTCAGCTAGACTGCTGACTTTAATGCTGGAAACCTGGGTTCCAGCCTCGGGGTCGCGTCCACATTCTGGGCAAATCACTTAATCTCCCCGTCCCTGAATGTGTAAAGTAACCGGTGCTCCGCTCCAATACCGAGTCGAGTTCGCGTTATATAAAATCTGCACACAAAAATCACAAGCATTAAAAATGCAATAGGTCTCGCCTTTGATCAAGTTAAAGCCATTTGATTTGCTATACAATACCATTAGCAAAGCAAATGGCTTTAACTTAATCAAAGGCGAGACCTATTGCATTTTCAATGCTTGTTTTTTTTCTTCTGATGAGCAATCTGACACTATCTTGCACCAGTAACACAAGAGTATTTATTTTGTTCCCTAGTGCATACCTTACTTAGCTATTCCTTGGATGTATCTCGAGACAAATACACTCACGTAGAAAATATTTGTGAATGTCTCAATATTCATGTGAAATTTCCCTTCCACCCAAAGCTAAATGTAGGTAGTATGATACTGTAATTTATGTGGACATTAGAAGCGCGTCGTGAGCAATACAATTAAGCTACTACTCACAGGCCCAGTGCTCCATTGTTGGACAGATGAAAGTTAAGAAGTGATATTGAAGACGCCAGATTAGCTATTTTCTTTTATGTATCTGTGGAAATTCCATTTGCAAAGAGGTAAATACAGAAGGGCTTGTAGCAGGGATGTTCTGATGCGGGGAATGCCTATCAGCAGACGAGGGTAATGCCGGGGTCATCATTCAGAGGTCTCCATGCGCTGTACGTAGCAGTGGCATTCATTAGACGCCTGCACCCGGGACATGTAGAGTCACGACAGATGGGGCGGTCACACTGTGAAGTGTTAACACGTATGACAGTGCTCACCCCACTGTGCTGCCTCCCACTGGGCTGAGATGCCACTACGTGTTAGGTTTGCTGTTCAAAGACTGTTTAGATGTGACATGTAGATAGCACCAAAGAATATTTTGAATTTTGTGATGATGTTTTTGACCTAGTCTGTAACCGCGATGTAAATGAAATGTAGCTAATACGACAGGCAAATTATTTCTGGAAATAAGAGCACCGAGGCACTTTCAATCTGTGTTTACTTTAGGAACACACATATCACAGCCACCTTTGCCAGCCGTGCCCGCTCCTTTACACACATAGGTCACTGCATTCCGTGCTTCATGGAATCTGTCAACACATTTAGGGACATAGACTGTGTACAACCCGACATTAGTTCACCTGCTCTTCGACTCTGGATTCTTATGCCACCTAGCAGTTTTATTTGGGTGAATTTTCTGCTTTCTTATGTCAAGTTTAAATTAAAATCACATCCTGCAAGCAGGACCACCTTTGAAAAATAAGAAATATAACTTCGAGAATTATCAGCCAAATAAATAATTTTAAGCTAAAGATAAAGGATACTGTACTAAGCTGCTGCTGCTTGTTGGCGATTCCTGCAATGATATCGCTTTATCCAGCACCCTTGATCGTCTTAAACTGGAATTTAATGAAGCCCTGTGACCGGTGTAGACCCGAATGGCGGTTCTAGACTCACCAGCAAAACAAGTTGGGAGCAATCCTGAATCCGCAGGGTATGGTATAGATTATTATGGCCTATATATTGTTTGACAAAAATAATGAGGGCTAAATATTGCCTCATTGGAGTTATAACTACCCTCTGCCATACATTGTAAGGATATTGCAAGTCACCGAGGAGCTCCATGACCATACAGAGAAACAAGGGGAAAGGAACTCCAGAAGTTTGGCCAAGAGACTCTGGCTGTCTGTAGTAGCTGAAGTCTCCATTGAGTTATTGCAGACAGCAGCTCATGTTACCAGCCCCAGATGTATGATGTAAAGGGCAGCCCACAATTTTCCTACAGGAATTTTCTTATATTCTGTTTGATAACTGTCAAAGACTGACAGCTGAGAAGGTCTGTTAAATCACCTTTTTGATTTAAAAGAAAAGGGAAACTCCACTTAGTAACTGGCCAGATTAGCGAAATTTGCACGACAACCCAAAGAACTTTTAAGTAAAGATCAAGCCTCGGCCTAAAGTAAGATTTCAGGCCCAAAACTGTGAGCTTATATAAAATGTATTTATAGACCTCCATTTTATGCTTTTGAAATCATCTGAAATGTATTAAATGAAATGATAGGCCATTGTTTTTATTAATGATCAAAGAAAGGTCTTTGGAAGGATACACCAGGCATGGCCTTTTTGTAACAATATTTTTTTTTACTTAACTCCTCTTAGTAGCCACAGTGCCAAGTGAAATGTGTCAAGTGTGTCCCTAAGAGGGTCAAAAACACACATTGGCAATATTGGAGTGTTTTATTTAAGATGAAGATTAATGTGGCGGCAATGCACCAAGCAATGCACCAAGCTCCCCTGACGTATGGGAGGAGGAAGAACCAAGCAAGAGGAAATCTAGCAGAAAACTAGCAGAATTTCCAGCTATAAAAGATTTTTAAAAAATCAGGGACAAAAGCAGAAGCAAATGGGTGATGAATGTGACAAAATAAAAAGGAACACCGCGATGCGATGCACTCATCACTTGTAGATGCATCTGCTGTATGATTCAAACAGCAATTGCCATCACAGGAAAAACTCTTTTTGCACCTTGGTCTGGGAAAGTGGGAGAGGTTTCTCTAGATACACCACCATATTGGAAAAGGCAGATTATGAGGCCTGTCCAGGCCTCCTTTAGGAAACTCATTGTGTCGATTAGGCAGTTGAATATGTCCATGAAGAAGTCCAAGTTTGACAACTTTTGTCCCTCATGTACTCCATTACTACAATGCCACTCTTACCGTCCAACATACCATACAACTCGCGGAGTACAACTTTGAATGACTGTGAATGCAGAAACACTCATGGGGACTGTGCCTTGGGAATGCCGGACTACACGCTAACCGCAGCATTCAGCCACACACCATCTGGCTGCAATCTGATACGGCCCCCTTCATGTATGTAGCTTCTGGTAAGCTCTCAACACTCTCTGCATGCTCAAAATGTAGAGAACAACAGCTCAGATCTTATTTGCACCTTCTCTTTTATGAAATGGTTTCAATGGTAGGGTTTTACCATGTAGGAACTATGAGCATCAGGAAATATTTTAAGCAAAACTATGCGATTTGGGCAGTCGCGGCCCATGCAGGCAAGCGCGGTGGGGCAGAGCGGGAGAGGGGGGAGTGACAAATTACACAATAGGGAAAATAAAAAAAAGGAAACAACTTACCTTGCGCTCGCTGCTTCGCCGAGTCTACAATGAGGCAAATGCAAAGTAAGTGGTTTTATTTATTTATTTTATTTTCCCTATTCTGTCGTTTGTCACTGCCATCCCCCTCACCCCTGCCCCCACCCCTTCCCACCACGCGTTCCCGCACTGACGGCCACTGGATTTGGGCAGGGTCAAGGAGACATTTTGCTCAGCATTATAACGTTATTTATAATCTAGCTTGAGCCAGTATACAGTGGTCGAGCTGTGAAAAGTTTCTTTGAATTACTGCAGCGCTACATTTCAATGGCGCTCAGAACCCGTGCCTGTAGCAGTCTAGGGCACTGCACATGGGTCTGAAGTGTGCTCCATTACAGCAGAGACCCCATCCATTCTGTCACCCTAGACCTAATTAGGGGAGCTTCTGGTCTTGAAGGCTTTGTTCAACCCTAGGTGATGACTATATTCAAATCTATGAAGGTTGGTGGAGACTTCCCACTTCACCTGAGAATCCAGCAAATCTCACAATACCGCAGGGACCGCGGGTCTACACAGAAGAGATACAATAGATCAGTCGATGCTTGCGCCGGTAGGTGACCGGAAGCTCCCGCGTGACGAAAACTCAAGTAGATGACATACGCATAAAATGAACATTTAGATCAGCGTTTCCTTTTCTTCTTCAACACTTTCCTCGGGCTTTCATTTCGCTCTGGATTTAATAGTTCTGCAAAGAAGATTCCCAAATGAGTAACATTAATGTGGTGCTTATCTTTGGCTTTTCTAAAAATACAGCATTATCGCATGTGCTGAGTGAAGGCACCGACAGAGTTGAACAGCAATGAAAATTGAAAGCTTTCCCCACAGGCACACAGTTAATTAGAAATTACTAGAACTGAGTGAATTTTGAGGTAGAACGGAAACATTTCTGCAACATACGAATGTTCTCTGGCATAATTGTTCAGTGCTAGCTGGGAGTGATTATTTTAAGACTATTATAAGACTTTATAAAATAATGGTATAAACATGTGCAAGTAACATGAAAACAGCTGGAAGGAAATATGAACATTGGGACAATGCAGAAAAACAAAACCAATGATTAAAATGATATCTGCTTAGTCAAAATGGCGGGCTTTATCGAGCCATAAATGCATAAAGCAAATTATAAAAATCTCACAGAAGAGAGAGATCTTGAAATGATACCTAGTAAGAAGAGAGAATTGTTTCAAAAGCGTTAAAAATTGGGTTAATGGTTAACCCTGGTCAAGCAGCAAGCACAATTCTAGTCAGGGTTAAAACGCCAGTGAACACAAATTAACCTGTGCTCAACCCCCTGGTAGCTTGGCACAGAGCAGTCAGGCTTAATTTAGAGGCAGTGGCGGCTGCTTGGGAATGGTGGCGGGGGATTTAGGAAAAAAGAGAAAAAAAAGAAAAGACGACTAACCTGCTGGTCGCCGGCCACCGCCTTGCCTCTGTCCTCCCTCTGTTCCTGGCTCCTTAGCTTCCTGCTAAGTTTGCATGACAGTTTGGCCAGCCCAAAACGGCCGGCCAAATCGTCATGCGCACATATGGTGCACCAACTACTCCTCCTACCTCTGACAACAGCCCAGCCCCTCCCTAACCTGGCTCCATGCTAAAAATAAAATGATAATATTGTGTAATCATCCTTTTATTTTTCCTTTGCACTGCTCATAGAGCAGTGGGGCGACGCTCCTCGGCCTTAGGGCAGGAGCTGCCACTGTGTGGAGGCAACGTGTAAAGTATTTGCGTAGCACTTCAAACAGTAAAACCTCACACAAAAAGATCCCACACCAGGCTAGAACAAGCATGGCATAGCTAATAGGTCTCGCCTTTGGGACCTTATAAGTGTTTAGCCAGAGCTAATGGCTTTGCCAATGTCTTTAAGCTATGTTGTAGAGCATTGTGGATTCAGTGCAGCATGGTGAAATGTTGAAACAGATTAGTTTTCAAATGTTCCCAAAATTGTGCAGGATGAATAACTGGTCTGTGCTCTTGCAGTAATAGATTTCACTTTCTTTAGGCAATGAATGAGATGATCTATCAAATAGAGAACAACCAAAACGTTAGGAAGGCTACATGTGATCAATCCAAAGAGCTGCTGATTGAGCCACAAACAACAGGTATTAGACGATTAAATCAATGAAAATTGCATATGTAATGTTTATGCCGATTGGCAGCTCAGAGTTCAACGTGCTCATTCCCACCCCGATGGATTGAAGCTTGAATCCTATCCTGAATGAAGCCCGGCAAATCTCTTGTGAAGGCGTGCCCAACATGGGTCCAGGGTTCCTGGATCCAAAGCAGCTTTGGGATAACCTCCGGCTGTGGAAGTTAGTTCCAATGAGTTTCACTGTATGCAAATCTAATTTATATGGATATCTTGAAAATATGTCAAGGATCCAGTCCTTCTATACCTACATGAACAACATCCCAGGAACAATATCCAAACTTACTAGAAAGTAAAAAAATATATACAATGTGAATGGAAACATACATAAATATTGTTAATGCAACCTCACGAGTAGCAGAAGGGACTCATCTTTCCCTATAGCCCTATATTTACTTGGGGTATTGTTTTCTCAGTTCTACAGGTATAGACATTTTTTGTATAGAGGAAATTAAAAGAAAAACGTCCTCTTGGACAGAGCTGGTGATGCGTATCAAATTGCACGTAAGGAAAATGGAGTTTCTTCCACCAGGCCCCAGTTTAACAAAGTGCTTCTTTGAGGCTGACACAGATACCAGTCTGAATCAAAGGTACAGGGAAGTATTCCAAGCCGCCGCTGAGATGTCAATCATCCAGCCTTTGAGCCTTTGTACGGAAGATGGGTCCAACGTGAATTAACATGTCCCTTTAAGCAGCACAAGGTTTCTGAGAGGCAAGTACTGTACTCCAGCACAAAATGCATGCATGCAGTGTGGAGGCCGGTGTTCTGCACCTGAGACCTGTAGGTAACCTGCACATTTTATGGTATGCTGTTAACTATGCTCTGGCAACAACAAGGGAAAAATCTCTCAATATTTGCGTGCACCCAATTTTGCATATTTATTTTTGCCCTTGTTTGAGGAGGTGACGTGTTGCGTGGATAATAAAAATGAGACCATGGAGAAATGTTTACGTTGACCCAGTCTTCTGGACGGTGCCTGCAACTTTTGCACGGGAGGTCACCCCCTAGCGTTCGGGTTTCATGCAAGGTACTGACCAGGTACATTTTTACAGAGACCTCTTGAACAGGTGGCAAGCTCGCCCTCAAACCCTTGTAGATCCTCAAACAAAGAAGTTGCTAAAAGTTCAGTCCGGCCCTTTCTCTGCACAACACTGAAGCAGCCACTGCAGGCCAACACAGCAAAGCACACAGCAAAGTGGTAGTTCCTCCTCACAGCTTCCCCAGCTCTTCTTCTTGGCAGGTTCCTTCATCCGAAAGAGTTCTAAAGTCCTGGGGTCAGGGCCGTAATATTTATACCACATTTTATATTTGTCCTTTTTGTGGCAAGGGTCTCTGAGGCTAGTCCAAACCAGTTCTACTCTCTCTGGCCCAGTTTCACTACAGTAGGTGGAGACAGCATTGTTACAGAGGAGACACTACCTATTCAGGTGCTAGTGAAACTCCTCCCTCCACTCTAAATGCAGACCAGGCCTACTCAGCCCAACTATGAGTCACCCAGGAAAGGCAGGACACACCTCAACCCCCCCTGAGACTGTCTACTGTGATTGCACATCCCCAGCCCATGTCACTCCAAAACCAGACAGTCAATACACAAACCAGCAGAGGCACACTGAATGGTTAAACAAGAAAATGCAGACTTTCTAAAAGTGGCAATTTCAAACACAGAATTTAAAAACCATCCCCCTAAAAATATATATATTATTACATTCTGAGTTCGGAGAGCCTAAACTCTATTTCTCTATCTTGCCCCATCGAAACATATACTTGTAAGATGTTACAAAGCCACTCCCATGTTAGCCTATGGGACAGATAGCCTTTCAATCGTGAAAAGCGAAATCGAAATTGGCAGCATTTCACTATCAAAACGTCACACACACCAGAACATGTACTACCTTTTAAATACACTGCACCCTGCCCATGTGGGTACCTTGGGCCTACCTTAGGGGTGCCTTTCATGTAAGAAAAGGAAAGGTTAGGGCCTGGCAAGTGGGGGCACTTGCCAGGTCGACATGGAAGTAAAACCTGCACGCAGACATTACAGTGGCAGGTCTGAGACACCTTTGGAACGCTGCTTGTGTGGGTGCCACAATCAGTGCTGCAGGCCCACTAGCAGCGTTTGATTTACAGGCCCTGGGCACACACAGTGCACTACACTAGGGGTTTAGTAGCAAATAAAATAAGCCAAACATGGAATGCCAGTTCATACACCCAAATTACAGTAAGAGCACTTGCACTTTAACACTGAACAGCAGTGAAAAAGAGCGTAGAGGCACTAAAGCAGAAAAATGAAGTCCAACATATCATTATGGACAAGAGGCCTGAAAGCAAAAAGACAGGGGAAATACACCACAAGATGCCAGGTCTAACAGTGTATGTGATGCACATTATATTGAGACTGAGGTGGATTGTCATTGGTGTAGCAGACTGATGTATGTGAATTATTAGAAAAACAAGAATTTAAACTGATGTATGTGAATTTATAGAAAAACAAGAATTTAAACTGATGTATGTGAATTTATAGAAAAACAAGAATTTAGAATCTACATTGAACTGAGTCAAATCATAGAAAACACTTTTAAGGAAAGACAATCTCAAGGAAATGCATAAATAAAGCAAACATTTTAAAGGAAATATCATTTTAAGGAAAAAACAAAATGACATTGAAATTGGGAGTCGCTTAGTGGTAGTGATGGGTTTTAGGGTCCCAGGATGGGTGATGTTTAGGGGTGATGAGGGAATCTTGTAGGTTAGGGATAGGCAAGTACAGGTGTAGAAAGGGGGTTTTAAGGTTCTGGAATGGGTGGAGTTTAGAGGTGGAGAGAGTTTTTAAGGAATAGGTGGAGTTTAGGAGTGATTAGGGCTCTTCTAGGGTTAATGGTTGAATACAATTTATAGATTGTAAGGGTTTTTTAGGACTCGGGGGATGCATAGAGTTTAGTGGAGTTGAGGAGGTTTTTAGGGTTCACAGATGGGCCAAGAGTAGGGCTGTGAGGTGTTTTCAAGGTTCAGTGATGGACAGAGTTTAGAGGTTGCAAAGGGTTTTTAGGTTTCATGAATGGAAGAAGTATAGAATAATGAGGGATTTTAAGGGATATAGGATGCATGGTATTTAAGGGTGGTCAGGGTGTTTTTAAGGTTCCGGGATGGGGAGTTTAGGGATGTGATGGGATTTAAGGGTTCAGGGATGGGTGAGGTTTAGACATAAGAGTTTTTAGAGTTCAAGAATGGATTGACTTTTTGCGTGGTGGGGGGGTTAGGGTTCAGCGATGGGTGGAGTTTAGGGGATAAGGGGCTTTTTTAGTTTAGTGATGGGTGGAGTTTAGGGGTCAGAGATGGGTGTAATTCGAGTGTGAGTAGGGATTTTAGTATGCAGGGAATGATGGTGTTCAGAGGTTGTTAAGGGGTTAGGACGGGGTCAGGATGGGTGGTGTTTAGAAGTGGTGAGGGGTTAGCAAATTAAAAGCATGCAAAGTAATTGCTCGACAATGAAGCAGATATACATCCGAAATAACATCCCCTGAAGTAAAACACTGACATAACATAAATACCTCTCACAAAAAATAGTTTTTGAAAGTAAAACCAGTAAAAGTTGCAATTACACCTTAAAAAGTATGAATTAAGTTGACAGTTTTGAGAAAAAAGACATTCCTTAAATTGGTCTCTAAGACATCGTAAATGCCATTCATTTTGCAAATTTCATATATACAGTTTAGGTGAAATGGTTACTCGGAAATGGTATTCCATGAAATTGTTTTACTTTGAAAATCACTTACAATCTTTTCAGATGGCATTTATAAAGTTCTTACAAATGCTAGGGTTTGGATGGCCAGGGGTTGGAAGGAGTGCCAAGGTGCATTAGAAATAGGGTAGAATGGCATGTGTGGAGGCAAGATGGGCACAGGAGGTCTCTATGATCAGTGGATTTCTGTTTTGAATGTGAGATGCAGTGTGATGGCAGGAAGCTATTGCAGTATTTCCATCTTTGAAGAGTTCTTGTTTTGGTTGTTGGTCACTGTGATGGATTTTAGTGACTAGGTTATGTGTGCTGCTCTGAGAGATGTGAGGTTAGTGAGAATTGAGATTTGTTGTGGATAAGTCATCTGTTAGAGTCAAGCTCTTGTGCTTACTATGGTGTGAATAGTTTAGATTTCACTTTTCAGTCCAAGGAAAAAGCATTAGTATATGTCTGTTAGGTACTGAAATAGCATGATTGGCAGACCAGTTTAGAGGAAGGGGATCAAAAATAGTAAAAGAGAGGATTGCTTTGTTAGGTCACCTTATTTAATTTGTATTATACCTTCTACCATTAGCATTGACCTGTAGCAATTTTGCGATCTGGATGCCCATGACATGACTAGTTATTAAAGTTTTTATTGATGTAGCTGGGTAGGTGATGAGAGGTTGATAGATTTGGTGATATTCATATAAATCACACCTTAGTCTGGTGGAGAGATCCCCAGTGAGATTGATGCCTCCAAGGAATGTGTTATTTGAATAGGTCTCCAGCTGTAAACACTAATTTAGTGACTAGGCGAGATGTTTTTGTTGAGTTCCATAATGCAGTAAATTAGGTAGAAGGAAATAAACTCTGTTCTGGGTTAGTTAAGTTAAGAGGTATTCGAAGGCAAACTTTCATTGGATCAATTATAATTTGTGTAAAGAAACAGTCCTGATAATCTGAACATTTTGTCAACAGTTACCATTCAAACAAGAACATTTGAAGTCACAAGAGAGTCATTGTTTTTGCATAACAAGTACCCCAAAAAAAGGCTGTTTTTAAAAAGTTTACCTGATGCACTGCTTAAATTCACTACCAAAACCAATCCACTGATTTCCACTCTTGGCCATTTTTATAAAAACATTAACAACAATGTGCTGTATAATGTGATTTCCTAATAGTCATATTGATAACCAGGAACATCCATCTAATCTTGTGCTTCATCGAGTCAAGAAAGGAAATCGCGAAGCATAATTACTGGCTTGATATGACAATGACTATAGGGACTGCCTTCAAAAAGCTCAGCAGCTGATCTGCTGGAGGACAACATGTGTCTGCTATGAAGATACTCGGTAATAAATAAATATATAGTGTAGGAAATTAGGTTGCTTGAGGAGGGGGGTGAAACCCAACTTGAGCAATAACATTAATTCTTGTCAGAGTGAAACACAAGCAATCACCAAATTAACCTGTGCTTAACCCTCTGTTAGCTTGCAACAAAAGCAGTCAGGCTAAACTTTGAGGCAATGTGTAAAGTATTTATACAGCACTCTAAACAGTAATAAAGTAGAAACACAAAACAAGAAAAACACCACACCAATTTAGATAAATAGAGTAAAATTTCATAATTTGAGAGAAAAATGACAAAAATGCAATCAGTTGAACTGGAGATATGCACTTTTAAAGATTTAAGTGAAAATAGTGCCTTAAAGAACAAAGCGTCAACTGTGGTTATCAGGTTGCAGCAGACCGAGACAAAGTCACAACTTCATGCCGACAACGATGGAGCGAGGGCCAGATACAGGGACAAAGCTAGGCCTGCTGATCTAAGTACCTTAAATTTGGGTTGTGGAGTTGTGCAAGGTCCCACGTGAAGGATGCGCCATGTTGTGGCAGCTGCGAGGTCCTGTGTTGAGGATGCATCACGCAGCGGTGGTTACAAGGAGCTGTGGGGCTGCGATACAATGTCCTGCTTCAGGGAGGCATCGTGCAGCAGCAGTTATGAGGAGTTATGAGGCAGCTATGCGAGGACCTGCATCGAGGATGCATCATGCAGCAGCGGCTCCAAGGAGCTGCTAGGTCCTGCATCGGGGATGCGTTTCCATGAGGCGGTTCTGAAGCAACACTGTGAGGTGATGCATTACTGTGTGTCAGTTCTGCCCAAGTGATGCTGGGATGGCAGAACAACTTCAGACCCACATCCAATGGTCTAGGACTAGGGTGGAACCACTTGTGAGGCAAGAGTCACAGCAAGAATAGTCCAAGAGCAGGGTTCAAGGTGGCTGGTGCCTTATCTGCCCCTGAGGCTCTAATCCGTAGGCAAGCTAACTAGCAATTGGAGTCACTCTGGTGGTCCTGGCTTCAAGATTCAGGTGCAGCTCTTCTCACTCAGGCAGCAGGGCGGCAGATTAGCAGTCCTTGTTGCAGAGAAGCACAATAGTCTTTCTAAGTCTCCCAGAGGTCCAGAGGTGTACTGATGAGTTGGGTGTGAGGATCCAATATTTATACTCAGTGCCAGCTTTGAAGTAGGAGAAGATTCTAGAGCCCCCCACTGCCCCCCAGAGGTGTTTGGAATTTTCTGCCTCCCTGCCTTGCCCCACGTTGTCTGATGGCACAAAAGACTGGTGTAACACTCCATGTGAGTGTGCTCAGGCAGAGAGTTCATGATGTGCACGTGTGGTATGTGACAACTCTTACCCCTCATCAAGTCAGAGATGGCACATCCTGCCAACACCAATTCCCACTTTGCCTAACTGTCTTAGAGCAATACACAAAGACTAACAGCCAGCTACACCTAATCATGTGACCAGGCTGCAGGTACCAAACGGTTGGGACAAGCAAATGGCAACTTTCTAAAAGTGGTATTTTCAGAATTGAAACTTAAAATCCGACTTTACCATTAAAGAGGGGTTTAAAGTACAATTATTTAGACTCCAAAACTGAAAATCCTACCTACTGCCAATTGAAAGTGAGTACTTAATAAATGTAATACGTTAATCCAATGCCATCCTATGGCAGGCCTTGCAGTAGTGAAAAACACATTTAGGAGTTTTTATTTACTAGAACATGTAACCTTTTAAACCATGTGCCCACTTTTTAAATGCACTCCCCCCTTCTCTATGGACTATTTAGGGCATACAATAGTGGTGACTGATCTGCATCAAAAGGAAAATGTAGGCCTGGCAAAAGATTTATTGTACAAAGTTGAAATGGACTTTTAAAACTGCACACACAAGTTGCAAAGACAGGCCTTAGACATGGCTGACAGGCTACTTAGTTGGGTGGCACAATTAGTGCAGTAGGTCCACTAGTAGCATTTAATTTGCAGGGCCTGGGTACATGCAGTACCACTTTACTAGGGACTTATAAGCAAATTAAATGTGCCAATTGGGTGTATGTCAATGTTTTAGGGAGTGAGCACACATACTTTAGACTGCTGAGCAGTGGTAAAGTGCACAGAGTCATAAGACCAACCAAAACGAAATCAGCAAAAAATGGAGGGGTAACGCAAAATGGTTTTCGGGAAGACCACCCTAAGGCTGACAGGTCTAACTTACAGCATATTACCACTGGGCATGCGAGAAATCCTTTCAAAAATATTTGAAGCAGAAGTGTATCAGGATACCTTTTATTACATGGAACTGGTATAACTGGGCAAATGGTTGCTCCCGGTAGGCATCCTTACCACACACACTATCAATTTAATTTAAATGAGTAGTCCTAGCCCTTTAACCAGTTTAGACGCTTCAACCAATCAGAGAAGATATGGGCTTCTGTCCGACAGCATCATGTTCTGTCCTGGCCCAGACCATCCTCCTTACTCCTTCACTGCTCCAAGTGAGTTACATTTCAGCCTTCTTCTACCAACTATGCATGCTGTGAAAAGTATTTCTTTAATTTACAAGTGAAGGCAGGGTTGTAGTAGGTAGTTACCATCAAAGTGGGCTGCTCTTTAGACTACGGTCAAGCATTGCATCTGGGCCTGGTTACACCACCGGTAAATGAGTTCTGATTATTGCAGAAGGGCCCAGATTGCCCAATAATAATAACAATAATGGAGCTTATAAAGCGCGACAGCTACCCCAAACAGGGGTGTCCCGGCGCTGAAGCAGCAGGTAATTGCGTCCAGAAAGAGCTCCGGTGTTAATCTGCCCTAAAGAGCCACGTCTTCAAGGCCTTTCTGAAACAGGTTTCTGAATTAGCCTGCCGCAGGAACCCTGGTAGGGCATTTCACAAAGAAGTCGTTCTGACTGTGAAAGCTCTGCCACCCAGGTGTGTTTTCGCAAAGCGTGGGGTGCGCAGCAAGTTAAGAGGATTGGGTCTCAACGCACGATTTTGTTTGTAGGGACACAGTCTTTCCTTCAGATAGCCAGGGCATTTTCCGTTAAGGGCCCGGTAGGCCAACGTCATGGCCCTGAATTGAATTATTTTCTCCACTGGAAGCCAGTGGAGCTCCTGTAGATGCGGAGAGACATAGTGTCGAAACAGTATGCGACGAACCAGTCTCGCAGCCGCATTCTGTATCATCTGAAGGCGACAAATGGTGTATTTGGGGAGGCCAAGATATAAGCCATTAGCGTAGTCTAGCCTAGATGTAACTGTGGCGTGTACTACTGATTTGCGGCAATCTTCCAGTAGGAAATGTAAAACTTTCCGGAGATTTTTTAGTTTACTAAAGCAAGTTGCAAAGACCTGCTGTATTTAGGCTGAAAAAGACAGGTCCTTCTCCCATCTCACCCCTAAATTTCGGATACGTGTGGCAGGGGATGGTGGAGGACCCATTTCTGAAGACCACCATAGATCTGAATCTGGCACTGGGCCCTTGCCGAAGAACAGGACTTCTGTCTCCCCAGCATTACGTTTTAATTTATTAGAGTTCATCCATAGTGCTATGTCTCGCAGACAACCTTTAAAGTTCTAGAAGGCATCTACCGTCCGCTCATTAAATGGAAAAACCCACTGGGTGTCGTCAGCGTAGGAAATCGCTTTCACTCCCCAGTTGGCAATCAGGGAAAACAGTGGAGCTAGGTAGAGGTTAAAAAGTAAAGGGCTCAAAGCTGAGCCCTGGGGGACACTGCACCAGAGCTGTTTTGGTTTAGATTCAAATGGTTGTAGGGCAATTCTCTGGGTGCGACCGCTCAGATAGGATGTCAACCAGGTCAGCACTTTCCCCCCAAAACCCACACCTTGAAGTCTCTGGACATATATCTAGATGTATGCATGTATGCCAGGATTTCAAAGCTGTATATGACTCCCAGTAGAGCAACGCATTGTATTTAAAATACTTTGTAAAGTAGAACTATATCTATTCAGAAGTTCAATACACTTCTTGAAGCCATATAACCCTTCTCTAGCCCACCAATCTGCCAATCCAGATGTGTTGCACATCCCAGGGCTCAAAAAGTCAAGAAAAGGAAGTTATTTATTTTATGTCCTTGACAACACCATGAAGAACATTTACACTATCCTCTATTCTTTACGATAACACGTAAGCCTTTCCCGTTCTCTTGATTAATGTTAGCACGATCGCAGCTCATTCCCACGAATAGATAGGAGGAACAAATAGATAGAAGGAAGCAGATGTAATATACGATTACCGTAAGGACAATCCCTACCCCCGCTCACTTTCCAAAGCTGTCACAGATGTGGGGTAGCAATAAATATGTTGTCAGGTTTAGGGAACATTGATGAATCTGACAAAGATACTACAGTCTCAAACGAGATGTTAGCAACGCTTTTGCATTTCTTATGCTTGAATAGCTGAGTTCACAAATTCCAATGCAAACCTCCAGGTCACTTTGTTGCCTATAAACCTAGACACCAGATGGTGTGTTTTGATATCCTCATTTGTTTTCTTAAGGACCTGGATAGATGTGGTTGCATCAGAGCCTTCCCTGATCTCTGCTAAGGGTCTTTAGGAGCAGAATGGGTCCATTTGTCTCAGCGCTGCCTCAGAGAGTGCAGAGGTGCGATGCCCTGCACCGAGGGTCCGCATCAGCAACAACCTGATTTATTGATCTGTCACTAAACCAGGTCTGCTGGTGTCCTCTGGAAAGGACAGGACACTCTGCATTTGGACGACACTGGCATTCAAGAGGTCTCTACTTCTTTTTCAAAACGGACTTGTATCCACTTAAAACTCTGAAAAAAATATGTTTCATACAGAATTTCAATTTCAGGTGAAATCAGAACCAACATTCGGTAATAGCAGACTTTATATATCCTAAAACAAAAAAGGTGAAGAGATATTGGAAAGCCACGTAATCTACTCTATTCCAAGGCTGGCGGAGTGCTGGGCAGTCTAAGCTTGCGAAAGCTGGCACATGAAGAAACAGGACACAAATAGATCCAGTCAGCTATTTATTATTATTCAGTATTATTTTAACGACAAAAATGTATGATAACTGCATATTTCTGCAGTTGACACAAATTTGGAGTAAAGTTGTATTGCTTTATAAAAACAAGGGACTCCCTTCCCATCCGAAAAAGGCTGGTGGCAAAGAACAAACAGATGCAGCAAAACCTGAGGATTTATTCACTCCAAATGAATCCATATTTTGTAATGCTAAAACAAACATTCAAAGGCAATACCATCTACGGCGCCCATTACGAAATTGCGGTATTAATTCCTCGATTTATTTTCCATCTGTAAATTAACAAGAAGTGTGGTTCTTACTTCACGTGCCCTATTCATAGCAGTTGTACCATTTAGGGAAGAGGTGTGGCGCCGCGGCCAGAGTGACTGCCTCCGGAATCCGGGATCAAGGTTCGATCCCCGGTGCCGGCGGCAGATTAGCCCAGCACCATGTGACTCTGGGCAATAGCTCGCTTAATCTTCCCGACGGCCCCCAGCGCCTAGAGACCATTACGGGTAATTGTTCGGCGCTTTACAAATGTGGATTATTCTTCTGCGTTTGTATTGAAATATTTTGGACCAGAACTAAATAATGTGGGAGGACACGCAATTTAATATGGACTAAAACAGAACCTGTATTATGAATGCTTTATCGCGGTTCGTACACTGGTCCAAGTGACTCGACAGCTGAATGGGCGACACCCGATAGCATGCACCGCTGTCCTTGCACAACTGTCTGTTGTGGGAAGCATGTTCATACTTCCATGTTGTGTCCTTTTCTCAGGTAGATATGTAGGCTGAAGGTAATTACCACGTGATTTACTCTAGAAGATTTTTTTCATTACCTTTTTCTTAGGTTATTTTCAGTACTTGTCAGAATTATCACATGGTGCTTAAAATAGGTATTTCCAGAGCTGTTTAACTATTGGGCGTTTCTTTCAAGGAAGAAGTTCAGAGTTAATCAAAGAAAAACAGTTAATACAGAAGGGTGTCATAACCCTTTTGGTTATATTCATGTGCGCATGAAACAAATGCACTACACATTAGCATTCCATGCACCAGTCGCGATTTTCCATCATACAAGTGCTTCTACATGTAGCCTGCAGTGTGGTGCTCTACAAAGCCTCTAAAATGCTCGATTTTGAGTAGTTTTTTTTATTGTGCAGTTAATGCAACGGGTTTGCTCTCTCAGCGCACATCGATGGAGGAAGCTGTAACTGCCTTGTAATAATTTTCCCCAGAGCACCACTATTTTCATTCTAAAAATTCTAAACACATACACACAAGATCGTCCCTTAAATTGGTCTATTACACATGGGGCGAAATTGTTGGTAAATTATGTCACAACTTTGTGTGTCTGTACACAGACACACACAAATGTGTCTACACACTAAAACAGTGGGATAAATGTGGGCCAATATGTTATTTCGAGCAATGGTAGTAATAAACTCACATTTACATGTTTATTACTACAGTGCAAAGGTCACATTCGAGTTTATTATCACAGTACAGCAAAATTGAGATGAGAAAAACATTATTTTCTAACTCATGCTTTGCATGTTACAATTACTTTACACAGGGATATAACACCCTTAATAGTCCATAGGTCTTATCAGTTTTATTTTACTTTAGTACACAATTTTAACCCAGTAGATTCTGGTTTTAGTTTAATACCTTTTGTAAAAACAAGTGTACGTGAAAATATGTGATGTAAAGGGAAGATTTGCCTCTCGTGTCATGGTCTTACACGACGCTCAGCAATGGTGATAAATGGCAGATTACACTCTGCACATCTGCATATTTTGTGTATGTAAGAAAATAATTCCTCTTTCTGCTTGATTGCCCTCTTATTTTTGCTGACTAGTATTGCTGGTTCTTGAACTCTGACCACTGGGGCACTGCTGCCCAGGCCCCACAGTATGTGCTCTGACCCCTAAAACATGGTAAAATTAGCTAATCACCGGTGGCAATTCTTAACATTTGACTAATGGCATACTATGCTGTGCAATAAAATACACTAATGGCATGAGAAGCAAAATGTCACCTGTAGCCTGCAGCACATGTGCCATCCACCAGACTGTTCAAGACTATGGCAGCTTTTAAACCTGTAGGTGAACTTGTAACAGTACACCTTTTTGACTGGCAAGAACTCTACTTTTAAATATTAAATAAGTCCCTCCAAGTACGCACTGTTGGACAGAAGGTAGGGTACCTAGTATTTAAAAGAGGTACATGCAAGAATTTTATATTGACATGTACCTACAATGACTAGCTCCCATATTCCATTTTCACTGTAAAGGGATGTAGCTGTTCATTGAATGAAAAATAAAGATCAGAATAAAATACTATTTCTGCTAACTTGGGTTTGGGATAGGCTCCAGCAATTATTCAACCAACATTTTAAAAAAAATTAAAAACCCAATTCACTGATGAAGTTGAATTTTTGATAAATATTTAGGATAAGTAACTTTTAAAAAGTTAGACTTCATCTGAAGGAATCTCCAGTATGCTAATTAGTATTAGTCCGCCAACTGTTGGCCCCAATCAGTGCTTCCCCTTCAAGAGGTGTGAAAACTGCTCCTAGAGTAGAAACAATGGCTCAGTCCTTTTGGTCAGAAGAACCTGGGTGTGAGGTATATAACTCCTCTCTGCTCAAGAGAGGTCACTGGAAGGATTCAAGAACTTAATTTACTTAAAAGGGGTCAGGGTTAGGCCTGCCCAGCCATAGTTAATTTTAAGGGAGAGATAGGTAAGAGAAGCCTTTGTTCTTTCACCCAACTGTAGCCACCTTGATACAAGCCCAATGGGAGGGGAAGCTGGCCCAGAACCAGTTAGGTGGGGTTGAGGGATTCAGAAACCTCTAAGGTCACAAAGGGAATGCCATATTGGGTTTTACCCAGAGTAGTTCACTTTGGGATAGGTTAGAGTGAGACAAACAGGATGTACTTCAAAAGTGAGAAGAGTTGCCCTTGGGAACACTTTTCTCATTGATTAGGGAATGTCCAGGAGTCATTTCCATCCACTTGCTAGGGAACACTACACAAAAGGGGCACCCCACTCACATCTTATCAGAATACATCTGGACCTGATGAATACCAGAAGTGAACTGGACTTGCTGACTGTGACTTGAGTGGATACCTGAAGGGTTAGACCTACTCCTATTTGTTGCCAGGGCTGAGAAGCGGATTCCAAGGGTCAGTAGTCTAATTCCCTATATGGTCATTTTACTGGAGTGCCCGGCAGAAACTGGACCTGGAATGAAACCTTCCCCTGCCTCTGTTGGAGTGACTCCTGGTCCTTAAGTGCTGACTCTGAGACCCAACAGGATCTGCTTCAGAAAGTCTGACAATTGAGACCTAGAACATTTTTGGACTTTCAAGACCTCCCGAGAGTAAGTTGGATCATGTAGCAAAGGTGTCTGACATTGAGAGGACTTTTCAGATACGACTTTCTGGCTGGAGGATTTTGAACTTCAAAAAGAGAGACCAAGTCTGAGGGAAGAAATCTTGAAAGGTGTGAAAAGTTACCACTCCAATGATAGTACTTTAGTGACCACAGAATTTAAATTTTACTTGCTCTGAGCTTTTTCTGCCAAAATCAATGGCTTCTGCTGGACCCTGTCCAACGGCTATAGGACTTCTAGAGGACTTTGTTTGATACAGCCTGTAACTAGGCCTGGGCCAAATTTAATTTTGCCAGAGTAATCAGAGTAATTTTGGTAATCTTGTGTTACTCTTTTAATGAAAATCTACCACATATTATGAAATTACACCTGGTCTCATAATTATGAACAATTTGGCACAAAAAATCAACCGCAAGAGCACAGGAACAAAAAAACTTAGCGTGCGGCTACCAGCTTCTAATGTTCATGTTCTTTTGAATTTGGTGCTATTTTCTTAGCGCAAAATGCATCCTTGTGACCATTTTGGACACAAAGAGTGAATTTTCTTCAAGAAAATAGTGCTAAATGCTAGGTTATGCTACTCACATAATTCTGCATAATCTCACATTATTTTGCAGTAATTTCATGTAATTACACTACTGAAGATCAAGGAAGACAGCATACCACGGCTGGATATCCCTCTGAACGCTTGGAAGAGATCTATAAACCAGCAAGTGCATGAAACCTCCTTTGATCTGGACATTAAAACTCTCCGCTCAAGCGCCCACCTAGATCCTTTGGATAACTCCTACAAAGCAGGCAAACACAACCTTACCTAAGTGAGGCTCTCACTCCATTGCCCGAAACTAAATAATCTACATGAGGCTAACTGCACTAGGAATTGCTGACTTCAACCCCGCATGGGCTCGCAAGGGAGAATATACAAATTGCAGACTATGCCCCTATACGAGAGAATCCTGGCTGCATCTCCTTTGCTGCAGCCCACACCTTAACAACGACCGCTGGCGACTCCTGCGTCCAATCTACATTATGATCGGAATAGAGACCTGCAGTGAAGCGTCAGCTTTGTGCCTATCTACCACCGACACAAGGACACTAGCAAGACTGGCAACATTCATCTATCAAATCAGGATTGGCATAAAAGCTGCTAACAAAAGCAACAAAACTCTGCGAAGGGTACTACAAATTTAGTGGAAGCAAGCTCAGCGGCCCTAAACATCCCTAACCCGCCAGTTCAATGACAACGCTAACATCAGCAAGGGCCAAAAGGAATGAAAGAGGCGTTGTCCATCATCCTATATTGCTGTTCACCCAGCGAGGCTCATAGGGGACTTCATGAAGGCCACACGGCACAGACTATAACACCTGGGGAGGGATGATCATGTTTGCACAGGGGCGGGGCGCACAACTTTACGTAAGATAAACAGATGTTTTTAGATTATGGTTTTAGCTTTATATGCTGATTGTTTTAACTGTAATGATTTTAATTAATTGAACAGTTAATAAATACAAATACAAATAATTACACTACAGCAAACTATGCTGGTTATGCCCACCTCTAGCCTTGCACCACTGAAGGATTTCAATTTTCGAGACTACGTCAGAAGGTGAAATCTTTGACATGACAACCCACTTGGAGTATCTGACGGCTATTCCATTGCTTTGCATGATATGTTTTTGCCCCAAAAATTGTAAAAAACTTCATATCTCTATTTCAATTTATTGGATTTTAGCTGTTTTAGTGTCATGTTTCTTCCTAAATATTTCTCTATCCTTAGAAAATGGTTGTCAGCAGTTTATAATTATTTTGGTACTGCGAAATACTTTACACACTTTTCCTTAAGTTAAGCCTCCCTACTGCATGCCATAGCTCCTTAGGGTTGAACCAAAGTTAAAGTATTAAAATTGTGTGTTTGATCTGACAAGATTTTGGATTTATTGATGGGAAGGACGCACTTCCTCCACTTCTAATAACCATTTTCTTACACTTTAAATATACAACATGGAGATAGATGGATAGACGGATGCATGGATGGATTGATGGATGGATTGATGGGTGGATGGATAGACTCCTAATGTTTGAAAAATGTGGCAGGCAGATGTTGAAGATTTAAAATTTAGAGATAGTGTCCATAAATCCAGAATTCAGAGTAGTGCAAATGTCCCCAACTAGAAATTCAGATTTATGGGTACATGTCCAAAAATATAGCTTTCACTGACCACCTATTTATTATATTTAGGCTGTTCGGTTTTAGGTTTAAATCTATTATAACTGACGAAACCCCACTGAAAAGGAACTAGTGCTCACCAGTGTAAACATATAAACACTGAAAAAACACCGGCATAACCACAAATTAAATGCCATTCAAAGAAAGGAAAAGTTGATTGAAAGAGTAATTTTTTTCTTCATGAAGGAGCCAATACAATGTAACTTCTGCTTGAGTTTTGTTGTTGAGGGATGTCACTAAAATATTGTTTCTTCTTCCTTTTGCTTTTTGCAGTTTTGTGGTCTTTGGTCTAAAGATGCCAGGTTTAGAAGCATGTTTTAGGTCTTGTTTAATTATTTTATAAACTGTAGAGAATCAAGAAATATAAAAATCCTATGTGATATTTTGGCTGCGTTTGGTTCTTTCACTGATATGTAAAATGGCTGGTTTTAATAGAATCTTTCCCAATATGTGCAATCTTCAAGTGCACCAGTATAGGCACGGAAAGCTATGTCAGTGGCCAGAGTTAGCATATTGTGTACTGGCTGTTTTGGCATTGCCCCTCTTAAGTGCCAATGTTGAGAGGGCCTTTTCAAAGAAAAATGTTTACATGGGAAGAAAAAAGCGAGGTCACATGACCAAAGACTCACTGCAGAAGTATTGTATGGTGTACAACAATAAGTTAAATTTGCAAAAATGTATTTGGACCTCAGATAGACTGTACATATACTGTGTATATACCATGCATTATCAGTGTAGAAAGCAAGAAATAATAAAAGCAAAATGTTCCAGAAACATCTGAAAAATTCTGTTTCTGTTGTTTTTAACGGCACAAAAATGTTTAATCACTGATAACCACTGTTTTTTAAGGTTTTGAAATCACTTAAAAACACTGAAAAAAACCACCAGAATTTACCCAAAATAGAAGCTAAAAACAAGAAAGCCTAATTATATTGTTCATTACCAAGTGATGGAAGGTTGGTACACAGGCAAAAATACATAACAAAATACAGCTCAATTAATGGTCCTGGGAATCATGGGCTTTGAAACAAATTATGAACACCATACATGTTGATGACAGAAGAGTCTGGCAGACCTAGTTTAATATTAGTTTTATAAATATGCATTTTTTTTCCAAAAGGTTACAACTGAAAACCTTGTGGCGCATTACTCATGTTGACACACAATTTTGTACCCCAGCAAAGAGGCAGACACTGTTAGATTTGTTCTGTCCTTAGATAGACCGATCCTTCCTCTTACTATGATTCTCATGGCCAGAGAAGCATAGTTAGAGAAAGGAATTGTGTGTCTCTGCAACAGCAGGGGCCAAGATGCTGTTTTGACTTTTACTTAGGCTAAAACAAATCCAATCAGCGTATGGCTTCTTGATGTGGCAAAGTCCTGTATTTGCGCCTCAGAAAAGAACTAGACATGGTTGTGATGTTTTTCTATTCAAAAGAATAAAATCCAACAGTGTTTACCTCCTTGCAGAGGAAACAGTACAGTTAGTATGCGCCCCAGAAAGGAGTTAGGCACTGTGTGGATTAATCCTTAGATGAATGAAAGATCCAAACTGTGTGTAGCTCCTTGCTGGTGTGTGTAGGTTCTTGCTGGTGTGTGTGTGTGTGTGTGTGTGTGTGTGTTTGGGCACGTATAACCCAGACTGTGAGGCCCAGCTCAGTCCTCATAGCATAGGTTAATCTTGACAGAGCCAGACAACCAGTATCTTTGGGCCTCATGTAGGTAGCCAAATACCGGTCGGTAACGGCCGATTTTCGGTAAATATGCCGTTACCGACCGGTATTCAGACAAGTGAGATGTAGGAGTCCAAAAACCACTTTTCGGTAAATATGAGGCGGTAAATACCGATTCATAGTTACCGAATTCTAAAATACCGATTCATATTTACCGAATACATTATTAACGAATCGGTAAATATGAAGTGGTAAATATGAAGTGGTAAAAATTGAAAATGACATGTAGGAGCAGTCGGTAATTAAGAAATCCAGGAAAATCGGTAAATAAGAGTCGGTAATTAACACGGATGGAAAGCAGGTGGTAACCATCAACAATGCACATAAGCAATCCCAAAATGCAACAGCGTGGACAACATGGCCGCCATGTACGTCATTGCAAGGCGCCTACGTCTACAGGCAGCAGGACTGAGGGTGTGGCGACGGGAGGAACAAATCTACAGACAGCGCATCACACTATTCCAGCTGACTGATGCAGAGATACATGAGAGGTACAGGCTACACCCCGAAACCATCATGGACTTAATCAGGGACCTTCACCCACTCCTGGACCAGCCAATAAGAAGGGCGCACGCCATACCCCCACATGTGCAGGTGCTCTGCAGCCTACATCTGTTGGCATCCGGCAGTTATCAGGTGGTGATAGCTGCGGTGGGTGGGGTATCCCAGAGTTGCCTGTCACGTTTCTTCAGGAAGTTCCTGGATGCCATGATGCAGAGAATGCACCACTACATCAGCTTCCCAAACACACAGGCTGCACTGCAGAAAACAAAAACAGACTTTTATCACATGGCACAGTTCCCCCATGTCATCGGCTGTATTGATGGTACACACATCCCAATCTGTCCTCCAGCTGACACAGAGCACATCTACAGGAACAGGAAGTCCACCCACTCCATCAATGTGCAGGTGATCTGTGATGCAGGGAACATCATCACAGATATTGTTGCAAAGTTTCCTGGGAGCACCCACGACTCTTACATCTTCCAGAATAGTGGGATCTACACACGACTGAGAGCCGGAGAATTCGGAGAGGGATACCTGCTGGGTAAGTAACAGTGACGCCCCTTGAAACCTGCAAATCAGAGTGTATAGAGGCATGTAACTGATGGTTCCCTTTTACTCATCCAGGCGACAGTGCATATGCATGCCGTTCATTCATCCTCACTCCCTACCTACACCCAGCAACCCAGAGTGAGAGACGATACAACGTGGCCCACAAATCTACACGCAATGTGGTGGAGCGCACGTTTGGACTGCTGAAGAGCAGGTTCCGCTGCCTCCACAAGAGCGGAGGCGCACGCCAGTACAAACCCATCACCTGCTGCAAGATAATTGCCACTTGTGCAATGCTGCACAACCTTGCCACGAAAAAAGGTACAGATGTGGAACTAACATATTTTGAGGACAACGAGGATGAGTCAGGCCAGCCAGAGGGCAGCGCAGCTAGAGTGCCAACTGCAATCGATGGGAGAGAGAGACGGGCAGAGATCACATGCAACTATTTCTGAGTAAGTGAGGGGACACAGCGAGTCGTGAGAAGTCATGACGTAGTTTAATGTGGCACCACGCCATGAACACATGAACAGGCCAATCTGGCAATATGCCATCTATACAATGAGTATGTCCAGGGTTACGTCACCCAATGGCAAGTGGATAAGCAGGGCCACATCAATGTTTGCGCATACGCGCTGCAGTGGTGGATTGCACGGCCTGTGCATCCTCACTAGAGCCAACCACAAGCCGCCTGCTGCTCCTGCGTGCTTCTGGGACGGGGGGTGTGATGCTGCTGCTGGTGTCGATGCTCTCCGCAGCATCCCCTGCAGCAGTTGTCGACGCCTGACTTGTCAATAGCACCCCTAGTGCACTTGTCACCTGCACCATCCCCGTGACAGGTCGCTGCAGCACTGTGTTAGGCCCTCCTGCATCGTCACAGAGCGCCGGCAAAGTAGGGAAGTCGCAGTTGCCAGACGGTTGAGTGCCCTGCTGGTAGTGTCCCTTCTCTGGCGTTCCCGGCGCCGTGCTTCGATGTCAGCATCTAATTTGCTGCACAACTGCTGGATTGACTGGGACATGTCCCGAATGCCCGCAGCCATGCCGCCAATGTTTGTGTCCATGTTGACTAAGCTTGTCCTCATCACCCGCATGTGCCTCTGGACTGACATTACTGCCTTTGATTGCAGGCGCTGTTGCTTCAACATTTGGCCCTCGAGCCCCAAGAAGACACCATGGCCGTCAGTGGGTGCTGGTGGACTCTGGACACGCGACCTGCGGCGCCCTCTTGCTCCCGTCTGTGCTGCCTGTGAGGTTTGGGGCACAGTGGGATGGCTCCCTTCCTGGGGCCCGGTGCGGTCTTCTGGGCCCATGCTGTCGTCTGACGAGGTGTCTAAGGCTCGTAGCCTGGCTGCTGGACGCCTCCTCATTCTCACACCTGCAAGCGGAGATGTGGCCGGTGAATCGAACATGAGTGGCGATGCTGGCTCTGGTGGTGGTGATGCTGGCTCTCGGTGAGGTGATGCTGGCTCTGTGTGCGGCGAGGCTGGCTGCGTAGGTGGTGCGGCTGCAAGTGGGCCTGCTCCCTGGTCTGCACTCGTGCTGGCTAGCGGTGATTTTTGTGGCCGGTGTGCCGTCTCCCCTGCAGCATGCCCTGTACTGCATGATGTCACATCTGTGGACAGAAAAACAACATTGGCTCAGTGTCCCCGAAGGGCTGCATTGCAAGCGTCACAATAAATCATTTCACATTCCAATCTGTCCTCTGTCTCCTTGTGCCTCGAGTGCGTGACATGCCTTGTTGCCCTGTGACATTTACGTCATGGTTAGTGTTGCCCTGACTACATCTCCCGGAATGCATTGCCTGTCTGCACTGACACGTGTGGACTGCAGTGTGATTCTCGTGTCACAATGGGGGATGTGGGATAGGGGTAGGGGCGGCTACATTGCTGTGCTTTCGTCTTACCTTGGTGTGTTGCGGCTCTGGCAGAGCTGTCGGCGTCCCCAAGACCCACGACGCTCTCTTGCTCGAGTGTGGCCGCCACCAGCTCCTCCAGTTCGGTGAGGGCAGGTGCCCTGTTGGTTCCACCTCCGGTCTGGCTGGCCTCCTTCTGGATGTCGCCCATCTTCCTCTTGGTCACAATCCTCAGGTCATACCAGCGCTTTTTGAGGACCTCAATTTCCCTGTGGGTCACTCCCACAGCATTGACCTGCGCCTGGATGGCCAGCCATATGTTGCGCTTTTCGGCCTCAGGCACTTGCAGGGATTGCCTCCCAAACAGCTTCTGGTGCTGCTTCACCACCTCCTCCACCAGCACCTGGAGTTCCTTGGGGCTGAATTTGAGCTTCCTCCTCCTTTCCCCTCCGTCTTTCTGTGTGCTCTGGCTGGACATGCTGTTCGTTTCCCGCTCGCACATGCAACTGCTCCCTGCCTCTCCTCTGCACTCCGAGCCTCTCCAGGGTCGGCTAATTATGTACACCTGCCTGGGTGTGGCCACTTCGGCTAATTGTGTACACCTGCCTGGGTGTGGGCAGTTCCTGGTTGGGTGGGCTGTCGTTGCACAGGATTAGCTGTTTCGTCAAGTCATGTGATGTTATTTACCGAATCCGTACGTACCGATTCGGTATTTTCCGATTCGGTAGATACCACCTCGGTATTTTCCGATTCGGTAGATACCACCTCGGTATTTTCCGATTCGGTAATTATCACCTCGGTATTTACCGAATCGGTGAATTCCGATTCGTATTTACCGACTGTTACCGAATCGGTAACTGTTACCGAATTTTTACCTACATGTAACTTACCGATTCTAATTTACCGATTCGGTACGGCTCGGTATTTAAGAACCGGTAAAATTTATTTACCTACATGAGGCCCTTTGTGAGGACTGGTGCATTATGCGGACCAGTCCAGGTAGTGTGTTTAGGTACTTTTGAGCGAGTGTATCAAAAAAATAAAAGTACAGTTAGACTTGCTTCAGTGATGTCTATAAACTACCTTACTATCAAAGTGAGTGTTGGGTTAGAATAGTAATCACACACATAATTATGGTCACTGGCCAGTCCTCATAACTATAGGTATGTTATGGTGTGTGTGTGTGTGAGCGGGCATGTGTAACCCACACTGTGAGGAGTGGATTGGTCCTCATAGTGTGGGTAAACTCTGACAGAACCAGACAAACACTATCTTTGTGAAGATCCGTGTGTTAGGAGGACCTGTCCTGGTAGTGTATTTAGGTACTTTTGAAGAGTGTATCAAAAGAACTAAAAGTGCAGTTATTTTTGCCCCAGTTCACTTTATAACCTACCCTACTATCAAAGTGCAAGTGGAGTTAGAATAGTAATTGCACACTTCATTATGGTCAGTGGCCAGTATTCATAATTATAGGTATGTTATGTTGTGTATCTGTGTCCCAGATCGTGTGTGATTTTTTTTCTTACCGTAATTACAAATCCAAACAGCATTAGGCTCCACAGTCAACTCCGGCCTCTCACATACCTTCTTATGGCTAGAGAAGCACTGAGAGTGTAAGGATTTGTTTGTTTGTGCCCCAGCAAAGACCAAGGCACTGTTTGCATTTTTTACAGCTAAGAAAGCATTCCAAACAATGCCTATTTCTTGATGAGCACCGAACTGTGTGCTTGTGTCCCAGAAAAAAGACAGATAATGTTTGGGGTTTTCTTAGCCTAAGGTAAAATTCAAACAGCATCTTGCTCCTTGGTAGGATGGACTCCAAATTGGGTGTATACGCACTTCAAAGGAAAAGAGTGACATACCATTTGTTTGTTTCTTTCAGCCTGTGAGTGGAAGGAATTACAGGTCTGTGTCCCAGCAAGGAACCAAATGCTGTTTGTCATTTTGTCTACTCCTTTCTACATTTGTTGCCCCAAACCAGTGAAGATGATTTTGAGAGTATTAATTAGCCCAAAAGAAATCTTGTATTCCAAATATGTAAAGTATTCAAGTTAACTACTTTGTAGATTCTTGCATTATTAGTAGTTGTACTAGTACTATTATGTCCTTCAACAGATCCCTTCTGTTCAGAGTCATCGGGTAAGAAAAATGTTGTCTAACTTAGTAGTAAATACTTTAATGAAAATCTCAAAATGCAGATATATAAATACAATAGGGCTATAGTTCTTAGCTAAAGGTATGTTCTTCTCCATCTTTAGAATTAATATTAGTGTTATCCCAGCAAAAACATTAGGAGTGATGCGAAGTAGCAATATAATTCAATAATTTTCCTAGCATTAGTACTGAATATGAATGCAGATATTAAGGTTAAATCTAACCATGTCTTAAAGCTTTTTGTAGAATTATTGTCTTCATTTGAATTAATATCCTCTTCAAATTCAGTAACATCAATCTCTTTTTTGTGTGATAACAGAGTTTAAAATGTTATTTATACATAACTTAGGGCCAGATGTGCGACCGTTTGCGACTGCTAAAAAGGGTTGCAACATTTACAAACCCTATTTTGCAGGTGGGTAACCTATTACCAACTCGCTTTCTACTTGTGAGTCGCAGGGGGATGTACAATTGTTTCGCGACCGCAAATGCAAGTACATTGTAAGCCAGTCGCAAAAAGGGAAGGGGTCCCCAAGGGACCCCTTCTCCTTTATGAATGTATGCAACAATATTTTTTTAGCAGCAGGCAGTGGTCCCACGGACCATTGCCAGCCCTTAAAAAAAAAAAAATACTTTTTCTTTTCTTTTAAACGCATCCCATTTTCTTTTATGGAAAACAGGCTTCATTTGAAAAATAAAAGTTGCTTTATTTAAAAAGCAAACACAGACATGGTGGTCTCCTGTCTCCAGCAGTCCACCGTCCCTGTGATGGTACCTTATTCCCGAAGGGTCACAAATTTAGACCTGCCTCATGAATATTGATGAGGCAGGTCATTTACGACCCCATTGGTAATCGCTATATGTGTCTGTACAAATAATTATCTAGTGACTATTTATGGTGATACATATTTGAGGAATACCTGACAGAGAATATATTATCGCTTTCATTAGATGTTGTTATTTATTTCTGTTGATCTATTTAGCTAGAATTATTCATTTTAACTTTTTTTTTTTTACTTTCAGGAAGTTTAGCAGAATTTTAACTGTAGTTGTATGACCTATTAAAATTCAGCAATAATTCATCTGGAAGTTTTTCTTGAGTTTTGTTTTCCATTTTCATAGTACACAATGAATAATGCTTTAGAAGCAGTCATACTTTATCACACATAGTGTCACTTGTCATTTCTTCTTATAAAATTCCTCAGTTGATTTTAAGGGAATTGGTCAATAGGTTGTCTTTAATCAATAATGAAGTAAATCTCCAAATTATGTTTTCTTAGAAGAACATTTTTAATCAATGCATTAAATAACAGGAACAAAATTAAAAAAGACAGTCTTGAATGCTGCAAGAGATTTCAGTAGGTATTATTTTATAATATTGAATATATGCATTATAGTGAGCTCAGAGCTCTAGCTTCATATATGTAATCCTCTCATTACTCACAATTCTCCAGATCTCATGTATTCATCTATTAAGTAGGACTTCTTTTAAATACTTTGCTTTATCTGAGTTATTCATTGATTGATTTCCTTTGCACAATAAAGTTTGAAATTCATTAACCATTTCAAATTATATAGAATTTATAAAAACAATACTTTCTAGCATCTCTTCATAATTTAATACCACAATGAATTTGTACATACATGACAATCATAAGTAAGAATATGAGTTTCATTAACCAATACATCTACACTTACCCATTTCCTTCATCAGCTTAATACAACCTCTAAGAGAAAACGGGCACAGTAATAACTCCACTGTTATATCCATCCAATGATGAAACAATACCATTACCAATAATATTAGTAAATCAGTCTTTTTCTAACTGATTAGCCTCTAACTGCGAACAATAAATTTCTTATATTAGGGTTACCAAAGCTTTATATTGGTTAGTATGAGGATATATATACTATTTCATACTGCAACTAATCACACCAATTGACATGTCACTTCATTGAATACTAATATCTATTTGTCTTAGTGTAAGCTTTAAAAGGCATACATAACATGCCAAACCTATACACTGTATCCATTTAAGGAATGGTAATACATTAATAAAGAATTTGGCTGGAAAACAGAGAATATAGGGAATGCAAGACCAGGAAAGGATAATATTACATGTTATTTCTAAAGCCAAAGCTGGACATGCTAACTGATGCAGCATTATGGTTCTTTAGCTACAATTATTCACAGAGCCAATTATGAGACAGTTTCCTGTCAGTAATATATAAGTAATTACATAATTGCAGCAAACATATGCAGCCTCCAAATCTTTTCAGATCTAATTCATGATCGTATATGTTTTGCTAGAGCACTACACAGAGATGAAAGAGAATCCACAAATGAGTGAAGAAGCTAAATGAGTGTGCACCAGTGAGGTATGAGTAATCTTAGAGAGACTAAGGGCCTGATGAACAAAAGTGAACTTACACGTTTCTGTAAGTTTACTCTTTTTAGGTATTCACCAAACTTCAATTCAATAGTAACTTTACGACTGTGGTGAATCTGGAGTCGGGGAAAGGCAATGCCACATATAAAAATGCAGTCATTGCAGAGAACTATGCATACAAAAAGATAGGTATATAGTTAGAAATCGGGTTTATGGTTGGCAGAGGTATTCACCCAGTCCAAGCAGGAACCACAGTACTAGTCAGGGTAAGTCAGATACACACTATAAATTAACCTGTGCTCACCCACTGGTAGCTTAGCAGAGAACAATCAGACTTAACTTAGGAGACAATGTGTAAAGTATGTGTGCAATAAATCAAACAGTAAAAGCATGACAAAAAAACTTCACACCAGTTTAGAAAAATAGATTCATATTTTATAAATAAAACAAGACCAAAAACAACTAAAATGTAATCGGTAGATGTCAAGATATGAATTTTCAAAGATTAAAAATAGCACTTAGAAGTAAATGGCGCTCACAGGGTTAAAATGGTCACACTGGACAAAGCCAAGAGCTCAACTTACCTGCGATACAATGCAGGCTGGCTACAGGACTCAGGCTGGGCCTTCTGAAGAAAAGTACCTTAATCTTTGTCACAGCACAAAATGCGGGGTGCACGCTGTGAAGATGATTCCCCGGATTTCTCTACGCAACTGCAGCGATGCGTCAGTTCAGTCGAACAAAGAGCCATGTCCAAGTGCAGTGGTTCCAAAAGAGATGCGCCAGGTTAATCCAAACTGGAGGGGCAACACATTGATCTTCTCCATGCAGTGGCGGCAATGCGTTGGTTCCAAAGCGGTGGTTCCAGCGGCGATGTGGGATGGTTCCGAGTGCAATGTGCATTCCGGTCCCTGCAGCAGTGATGATGCATTGGTCCTGATCTCACAGCCGAACAGATGCATTGGTTCCGATTGGCGCAAACGTCGATGTGCAGGTTCTTGTAGTTGCAGCACTTTTACACTCACTTCGAAGAGCCCTGGATTGGATTGGCACCTCTTGGCAGGGTAAGATCTGCAGCAAGCAAAGTCCAGGTACTGGGTTGAAGATGAAGATGAAGTGTTTGATATACCTGAGACTTCAGAAACAGGATGCATGCCAATAAGCCCCTGGAGAGTACTTAGGTCCTGGGATGTGGAGATGCAGGCCCAGTCCTTCTCACTTCCAAGCAAGAAGCAGCATCCACAGGCCAACATAGCAAAGCAGTCCAGTGAAGCAGCAGCCCCTCCTACAGCACAGCAGCTCTTCTTCCAGGTAGAATGCCCTCAGTTCCAGAAGTGTTCTGATTTGGTGGTGTCAGAGGTCCAGTACCTATAACCAGTTGGGCAGTTGAAGTAGGTTGACTGCAAAGAGATGCCTTTTAAGTGCACAAGACCTTGCCTTTCCTGCCATGGTTCCAGATGCACTACAGAGGGGTATGCAAATGTTTGTGTGGGGCCAGGACACAGCCCTTTCAGGTCTAAAGTGTCAGCTTCTCCCCCCATTCTGCTCAGGATGACCAATCAACATGCAGATGGCTATTCAGTCACACCTACCCTTCCTTTGTGTGTGACTGTCTACAGGGAATGCAGGAAGCCAGCTGTCACCCACCCCAGATGTGTATTCCAGAGATAGGTAGAAGGCACCAAATGGTTCAAGTAAGAAAATGCCAACTTTTTAAAAGTGCCATTTTCAAAGTTTCAATTTAAAAACTAACTTCACTATAAGTTGTGTTTTTAATTTGTGCCTCTAGGGACACCAAATTTGTGGGCCCCATCCCTTCCCAATTGGAAATTACACTTACAAAATGCAATAAGACAATCTCAATGTTATTCTATGGGAGAGACAGACTTTGCTGTAGTGAAAAACGAATTTAAGAGTATATTACTACCAGGATACCTACAACTTAAAAGTTCATGTGCTACTTTTTAAATACACTGGACCTTGCCCATGGGCTGCCCAGGGCCTAGCTTAGAGGTGACCTATATGTAATAAAAAGAAAGATCTGGGCCTGGCATGTAGGTTAACTTGCCAGGTCAACATGGCAGTTTAAAACTGCACAAATGGGGCGTTGCCAAGCGGAGCAGGGAGATGGCCACATAAACCTAGAGCTCGGTCTCCGCTAACTCCCCTGCACTAATCCGCCACATTTATCTGTACACAGAACCCACAATTTTGAATCGGAGGGGGCGCTGAACCTCCCCCGGGTGCTCCCGTGCTGATTTGAAGTCCGGAGACGAAGTTACAACCTCTGTCGTAGTGAGGCCTAAGCATCCGACCGCGCCGGGGCCTAAAGTACATTGCCCGGCCGGAGTTGGGAGTGAGGGACCAAGGGAGCAGGCGGACGGCTCGGACCCGGGGCTCGGTGCGACCCTAACACCCCATGGCCTCCACAGAATTGAGGTACACTGAGGGTGCCCCATCCCCACTGCTCAAGCGGAGTGCGAAGGACCGGCTGTGGTCCCATAACGGCCGAGAGAAGAGTCAGCGAGTACCTCCATAGCCTGGCGGCTGGAGCAGCGCTTCCTTCCATCTTGGGGCGCCGAAGGAGGGACGATATCCCCGGGACGGCAGCGGTGATCCGGTGAGTGCTGTCGGCGGCAGACATTCCAGGGGGAGCTGAGCAGCAGAGGGGGTGGGTTCATTTGTTGCCTCCCTCCCCTCCCCCCCATTCAGCAATACGTCGACGGCTGGAGAAATTTAAGGGCTGGTGCCCCGTGAGGCACTGGGGAGGGAGCCTGGTGCCCGGCTCTTGACGCCCTTACCTCCTGGATTGTGGCCTCTGCTCCAGCGAGGTCCCCCAGTCGGGTCATCTGAGACTGCCGATCTCCTTGGACTTGCTGGGAGGGAGCATGAGTTGTCCCACCTCACGTAGAGCCATGAAACCCCCGTGGTGCTTGGGGGAAGGAGGGAGATCTTGGACCTGGTCGCTGAGGCACGTGCCTACAGGATGGCCACCTCTGATGAAACCAAATCAACGGGCCCGAGGGGCCATAGAGCAGTACAATCCAATAAGCTTGACTGATACACGGTCTCCAGGGACTCACCCCCGGGTCCGTGTCCTGAAAACCGGACCATGACTGATTCTGGCAGTGAGGGCCCAGAATTGATGCTTAAGGATGTAATGGCGGGTATAGCGGGGATCAGAACCTCGTTGGAGCACAAAATGGACTCGCTTTCCATCGAAATGAACCTTATCAGGGCAGCCCTCACTAAAGCAACCGAAAAGGTCAAGCAAGTGGAGATCACGACGGCGAGCCTTATAGATGACGTATCGCACCTCCAAAGAAACGTGCAGGACCTGCAATCGTTCTGGAAGTTCACCGAGCATAAGCTTGATGATTATGAAGGACGCCTTAGGCAGAACAACCTACGCATTCTTGGGGTCCCTGATAAGGCGGAGGGGCCTACACCTGACCTCTTTGTTGAGGAACTTGTTCTAACTCACCTGCGTCCTAAAGGTCTCAGCAAGTTCTTCGTGGAGGAAAGGGCACATAGGGTGCCGGGAGGTCGGCCGAGACCTGGGGCCCGCAACGCCCAATACTAGCGAGGGTCTTGAACTTTAGGGACAGAGACGTCATCTTACAAAATGCAAGATCGACCGTGCCCCTCCGCTATGAAAATGCCAATATTACTTTCTTTCCAGACTTTACGCAGATGGTCCAGTGGAAGAGAAGGTCATTCCTGGCAGTGAAGAAACGTCTTAGAGACAAGGGACTCAAATATGCCATGCTCTTTCCTGCAAAGCTCAGAGTAAAAACAGGAGGGAAAACCTGGTTCTTTGACCAGCCTGACGTGGCCTCGGAGTGGCTGGACAGTCAAGTGAACCGTGACTCTGGGCAGACTAACCATCAGGATCGCACAGGGGTCCAGCAAAGTGACTGATTCCTACTTTGACGGCGGGGGACTGTGCCTGGTGTTTGGCTGTTTCCTCATCGAGGCCCCTGTGCCTACTGGGGCCCGGAGGGTGCTCCTCCGGATCTCCAGCCATTTGTGGTTGACTGACACGTACTATCAGGAGGCCTAAAACTTATTGGGTTCTATATGATCGTTGTCAGAGGGGGAGGGCGGCGGGACGAGTGCTGTACCCCATCTTTTTCTTCTTTTAGTTAACCAGTTGGGGCGACAGGCGCTCTGCAGCTTTCAATGGCCAGTTGGGCGCCCAAATTGCAGGGAACCATTGTGGGGGGTGGTTGGTTTGGGGGGGTCGTCCTGGGTGGGAATGTGTTGTTTGGAGTTGTTTCTTTTTTGTTTTATGGAATCACCGGGGCAACGTGATCCGGCGGCACAGCTACACAGGTGTTAAGTGAATGATGAGTAAGCAATGGGACAAAGGGTTTAAATTGATGAGCTGGAATGTTATTGGTCTGGGGGACAAAGTGAAGAGAACAGTAGTGCTGCAGTATATAAGGAGACATGCCCCTGACGTAGTGCTACTGCAGGAGACGCATCTAGTGGGGAGCTCTTGTAAAGCCCTCAACAGGTGGGGATACCCCCTAGCGGTACATTTAGGCTTCACTTCAGGCTCGAGAGGTACAGGTATTTTACTGCGGAACTCCTTTCCTTTAACGGTCCAGTCCACATGGGTAGACACCAGGGGAAGATATGTGGGCGTCACGGGACGGTGGGAGGGTGGTATGTTGATCCTCATGTCGGTCTATGCACCGCCGGGTCTCCAGACTTAGGCTCCATTTTGCTGACGGTACCAGAGGGAATCCTAGTAGTGGGAGGAGACTTAAATGCGGTGGTCAAAGGCACCCAGGATAGAAACCCTCCACGGGAACTCTGATCCTCCAACCCCTGGTTGCCGGACTTTCTGGGGTTACTGGGGTTGAAGGAAACATGGAGATCATTCTACCGTGACACCATTCAATACACCTATCACTCGGGCGCACATAACAGCCAATCTAGAATATACAACTTATTGGTTCCCCCGGATCAGTTGGCACATATACGAGAAGTCAAACACTTGGCGAGGGGTATATCCGATCACTCCCCGCTGTGGGCCCAACTGGTGGTGGGCCACCACAGAGTGGGAAGGGTAGCGCCCATCAACCCTTGTTATCTTCGCAGCCCAGTGGTTCGGGAGGCACTGCAAACAGCGATTGAACAATACTTCCAAGATAATGTGGGGTCGGTGAGCTCTTCTCAGACACTATGGGAAGCATTCAAGACAGTAATCAGAGACCAAGCTCTTTCCCTAATAGCGGGTGTGAGGAAAGAAAAGGTTAAGGAGGAGGAAGCCTTAGAGCCAGAGATTTCCAGCCTGGAAGAGGAAGTAGCTGGGGAACCCAACCCAGAGACCCTGCATGTCCTACAATTGAAGAGGGATAGCTACAAGGTCTTAGTACCAGACAGGGCCAAGGCACTGGGTAGAGAAACGCTAGGTAGAATTTATGACCACGGGGATAAAGCAGGGAAATTGATAGCATGGTTGGACAAACGCAAGCTGGCAAGCAGATTGGTCCCTGAATTAAAGGATAAGGCAGACCGCACAATTACAGACCTCCAAGAAATAGCAAATGCCTTTGCGGATCACTTCAATCACATATATTGTTCACAAAACCCTCATACAGTACATGACTCCCTGGACCTCCTACACGATATTACACTGCCAAGATTCTCAGAGTCAGAATTGGACTACTTGGAAGGGGCACTCACACCAGATGAGGTGGCACAGGCAATCAGGGGAGCTAATTCTGGGAAGGCATCGGGACCTCGGGTCTGCCTGTTGAACTTTATAAACTTAGGCCAGACATTTTGGCCCCTCATTTGTGTAAAATGTTTGAGGAGAGTAGGGAACGAGAGGAACTACCCCGCGATCAACGAATAGCGACGTTAGTGACAATCCACAAGGAGGGGAAGATTCGGACAGATTGTTCCTCCTATAGGCCAATCTCCCTCCTAAATGCTGAGCCTAAGATTTTGGCTAAACTCCTTGCTACTAGACTTGTCAAGGTAATTAATAATTTAGTACACCCGGACCAATCTGGCTTTATGCCCCAGTGTAATACTGCGTTGAATTTACGTAGAGTACACGGAGTAATGGGGAGGGCGACGACCATCCAAGAGGAGGCGATATTGGTATCTCTGGACGCTTACATGGCATTTGACATGCTTGAATGGCCATATCTGTTAGCGGTTCTCGAGAAGCTGGGGTTTGGACCACGATTCATCCAGTGGGTGCAGATCCTCTATTCACAACCACTAGCCCAGATAGTTGTAAATAACAAGAAGTTGGAGGTGTTCGTTCTCAGCAGGGGCACAAGGCAGGGGTGTCCTCTTTCTCCCCTCCTGTTCGCTTTGGCATTGGAGCCCTTAGCTTCCTGGGTGAGGAGGCATCCGGTGATACAGGGGCTTAAGTGGGCGGATTCGTGGGAAGACCGCATCTCATTGTATGAAACGACATACTACTCTTCCTAGCATCCCCAAAGGCCTCACTCATAGCTGTACTGGACATCTTCGCCATTTTTGGCAGATACTAAGGATACTCGATCAACTGGGCCAAATCAGTGTTGTACGTCTTGAAGGGTCCTCTCACTGGCCTTCCTTGGAACTGCCCGATACAGGTCACTACACAGGGCTTCAAGTACCTGGGCATATATGTCACAGCCGACCCCACGGATAGATTCGCCCACAACTTACTCCCTCCCCTGCGGAGATTGTAGAGTGATTCGGAGCGTTGGAAGTCGCTCCCGCTTTCTCTGCTGGGCAGAGCAGCTTTATTCAAAATGATGCCCTTACCCCAGTTCCTTTATGCCTTACAGAACTCATTAGATTTGGTCCCGGCGAGTTATTTTAGAGAAATCGATAGCCTCCAATGTAGCTTGCTCTGGCCGGGGAAGCCACGTATAGCACTCTCTAAATTGAATCTCTCCTGGTACGATGGGGGTATTGCCCTACCTGACCTTAAAAAATACTACTGGGCAGCGCATTTGGTAGCCATTAATCACGGTACGTACAGACGGGCAGATGATCCGGCCTACGCGATGGATCGCTAGTTGCTCTCGGGTGGGACTTACACTCAGGAGCTCTCTTCTAGAGCCGGAGCATGCCACCTTACTGGCCCCACTAAACACTCAGTGCAGATCCAGGGGTCTGGGGTGGGACCGCAGGGTGACTCTGGCTACTCCACTATGGGACTCGGAATTGCTGGAAATCTGTGGGCTTCGAAGGGGTTTGACAGGTGGGACCTTATTGGTATCTCAAACATTGGTGACCTATGTGTGAAGGGTGAAGTCAGGTCCTTTCCGGCCCTCCAACAGAAATACGAGCTGGCTCTCACGGAATTCTTTAGATATCTGCAGGTTTGGCATGCTTTATACTCATGCCTCCAGAAGGGAGAAACCCCCCCGACTCCTCACCCCTTCAGGACAGGCTACTGGATGGCTACTTACCAACAAAAGCCATTTCACTCACTTACAAAAAATTAGTCAATCACTCTGGCGAGCCCCTTCTGAAACTACGGGAAAAGTGGGAGAGGGATGGCATAATACTGGATGACGAGGATTGGGCAATAGCAGTGACTTCACCACGGGAGGTTGCCATAGCAGCAAGGCTGAGACTGGTGCAACTCAAAATCTTGCACCGGATCTACATCACGGGGCCAGGTTTGGTTCAGATGGGGAGGGCTGCTGGCAATGTAGAAGGGGTTGTGGAAGTGAAGTCACATTCCTCCATATATTATGGGGATTCACACTTATACAGAGGTACTGGAGGAAGATTCATGAGGTAATGGGTGAGGTGTTAACACTAGCAGTCCCCCTGGAAGCAAAAAGATGTCTTCTGAACGTTTGGGAGTCTACTGACCTGAATGCCACACGTGTCTCCTGGGTTGCACTGGGATTGATGATAGCGAAACGCAGCATTGCTCAGACATGGGGGCCGGCGCAGGTACCTACGGTTTCCATCTGGAAGAGAGATATGGATTGGTGCATGTTCTGTGAAAAGTGTGTATACGTGGCTAGGGGATGCCCCAAAAAATGGTCCCACATTTGAAATGATTGGAAAGAGTATAGAGGGAACATCTGTACCCCGCCATTGATACCAGTTCAGGAAGAATGATTGCTGATAATGTGCTATGTTCCATCTTGCTACGATGTTGTGCACTTATATTTGAGAAAACCGTATTGCTGTGCTGAAACCAGAGAATGTAATGCGTTGTGCCTTGTGATGTTGATTCCTATTGTTAATAAAAAGAATAACAAAAACTGCACAAACAGGATCTGCAGTGGCAGGCATGAGCCATGTTTAAAGGGGTACTAAAGTGGGTGGCACAATGAGTGCTGCAGGCCCACTAGTAGCATTTGATTTCTAGGTGTTGGGCACATGAAGTGCACTTTACTGGGGACTTATAATTACATCAAATATGCTGATTATGTATAAACCAATGTTACCATGTTTTAAGTAGAGAGCACAAGCACTTTAGCACTGGGTAGCAGTGCAAAAGTGAACAGAGTCTTTAATTCAACAAAAACATGGTTAGAAAGTGAGAAGGAGGAGGCAAAAAGTTTGGGGGAATCCTGCAAAAAGGGCCATTTCCAACATATGTACTTTCATTTTGTGTGCAGAGTTCTCCATCCCAACAGCAGAATATCCGCAGTCCTAAAGTTACTGTTGAATTGCAGTTTGTGACTACTGAATAACAGTACACTTACACAAATGTTTAAGATTAACTTTGTGAATCAGGCCTAATGACTGAGTAAATAAATAAATGGATAACTGTGCATGATGGTATGATTAGCATGAATGCCAATTCATCAAAATGCCAGGGGTAGGAGAAGTAACATCACACATCTTTAGCCCTCAATGACATCAAAGAAAGGGACATCATATCACCTTTGACCCTCAATCTTTTCAGGAAGTAATGTCACATTACCTTATCCCTGATGACATGACAATAATTGGCATCACTGAAGTTCCATAATAACTGCATGATAAATATAACAACACAAGCAAATGTCTATTTTAGATACCACCTGTATTAGAGGGCAGACATGATATGCCAGGGGAACATTACTTAATTTTCTTTTGACAAATAATGTGAAGAGGATATAGTGCCCAGGAGCAACACTGGGAGCGTAATTATTTATGTCACATATGATCATTATTTAGTTGTTCCCCAAGTGCATACCACAACAAGAAATGCAGTGGCAAATCATAGGGAGAGGAGAAACAGATACAAAAAACAATAATAGGTATGTCCACTTGTATTAATTGACTTATTGAATATGAACTATGATATAGAATAAAATGTTTCCTTATTGTTAATAAATTGAATTGATAATGGATGATCATTTGCAAGACGCTGTCACTCCTATGAAGCACTGAGGTGTGGGTTTTATTCAAACACATCAATATTAGAAACATGCCAATACCTTGATTAATAATATGTTATTTTTCATTTAATCAGAAGAGGGCAAATTAAAGCTGAATGTCTATTTTACAAAACCTACATTTTAATATTCTAGTGCCAGTGGAACCTGCAAAAAGTAAACAGTCTTGATTAAGACATTGTTTACCTTTGGTTCTTTGAGTGGCAGCTGATGACATTTGAAAGTAGTGGCCCGTATCGTTTGCCCTGAATTGTAGAGAAGCGAGTGAGCCTGACCACTTCGATGAGTGCTCTAGAGAGGTTCTCCCTCTGAGAAAATGTTTAAAAACATGGGGTCATATGGAGCATTTTAAAGACAAGTTTTGATCTAAATGTGCTAAAAGACTATAGGCTCTTAAAGGGCACTGGCCAATAAACCCTGCTGCTGCCAAAAATTGACCCCACTTCTTTGAAAATGTGCCATGGGTGGCCCCATATGTGAATAAGTATCTCCATTGGTCCAAGGCCAGCATTTTTCCATGGGTGCTCCATTAGGCCAAAAATTACATAAAATATACCACTGACAGTATTTTGCCATTAGTGTTGTCCATGTACCATGGGTGAATTGTATGTAAAAAATTATCCATAATTTGTCAAGGCCAGTATTTTGTCATCACTGACCCTCTTCCGATATGCCACTAATGCATTGCTTTATGCCATTCATTACTTAATAATGTGAGAGCATAAACATTATTCAAGATTACCTACATTATGCCAGTGCCAGCATTTTGCCAATGGTGACCTCATATTCCAAGTTTAACTTCTAGTGTGACAGTATTTTGTCACAGGTGCCTGCCAAGCGAAGAATTTTTCCACTATGCAGTTTGCCATGGATGCCTCCAAAGGCAAGATTTACTTAAAGTATGCTAGGGTCAACAACAGACTTGCAGGAATAACATCACATTCTCACTCAAGTTCACAGCCACTCATTCACACTCATTCTCACTTCCATTCTCTCTCATTCAATCTCACTCATTAATTCTCACTCAATCTCTAGTATTAACCCTTACTCATTCTCAGTCTCTTGCATTCAATCTCACTCACTTTTACTCTTGCAGTCTCACTCACATTCATTCTTAGGGGCCGATTAAGATGTCGCTAGGAAACTGTCCCGAACGAATCGGTTCCAGAGTCCGGACAACCAATTACAATGCTTCCCAACAACATTTGGTCGGACTTGCATTGACTTCAATGGGAGCCTGTGTTCCGAACGAGAACACAGGCTCCCATTTAAAAAAGGGGTGGCTGGGGAAACCTTTGTACCCAGTGGCAGGCACCCCATGGTGCCTGCCACATTGTGCATGGGTGAGAAGAGGGGTCCCTTGGGTGCCCCCATGGGCTACATTCATACGTCTCCGAAAGAAGGGGGTCCGGTAACAGGCTCTCATAGACTTATTCCGGCAGCCGTTTCATCTTAGGCAAACCGAATCGGAACAGCTGTCCGAATCGGTCATCATAATCGCTCGTCCGGAAACCCTGTCCATAGAGCTGTACGAATCAGCTCTGAAAGATTCGGGCTTTCCAGATGCCTTTCGGAACCGATTCGAACTGCACAAATGTTTTCCGGGCATCGTAAGGTTGTTGGGAAATCTGTACGATTCGGTAGGAAACAAGGGTTCTAAATCGGATTCTGCAATACCGAATCCCATCCAGAGCCTTTCCTAACAACATCGTAATCGGGCCCTATATGTCACTCACACTTTCATAACTCTCACTTGCACTTGCTCTTATTCTAACTCAGATTCACTCATAATCGCTAGCATTCAATCTAACTCATTCTTACTCAGTACCTGCCACTCACTCACTTATTTTCATTCACACATATGCTCACACATACAGACACACACATATTCAATCTCTATATTACAAAAACACTCTCACCCACACATTTAAAATACTTTTATTCTACTTGCTCCAGGTGAAGATTCCACCCCAGGTCCCATCACAGCTGCGGATAACCCTTGTTATATTACTCAAATAGTGAATAATACACTGCAATGGGCTATTAATTTTATTTAAAAAACGGACAGGAATGGTGACTGGAGACCAACATATTTAAGTGCGAGCTGTCCCACTGTTCTTGGTGCCAATTGTGTCATCTCTATGCCAGAAGTTGCAAAAGCAGTGGCAGGAATCACAGGGGGTAAACCAGGAATTCTGTCTATGCTTTTGGCTAGGAGACAGAGGAGTGAATTGGCAGCGCAACATTGGTGGGGCACTGCATCTGTATGGTAAATAAGGCTAAAAATACCACCTTGAAGTCAGGTGAAGTAAGGAAATTTCCTGACATCACAAGCAAGGTTTAATCTGTTCACATAGCCTGTTCCATGATATGTTGCATCATTCATATATTGGCTCATACCCCTGGTGTGATGGTAAAGCACTGCTTTTTGAATGTATTGGAACTTTCTCTAGGATCAGAATGCTCCAGCAGTGAAAGTGCCATGCAAATAATGGAAAACAGGCAGGGTCGGACTGAGACAGAAATAGGTCCAGGCACCAAAATAAAAGTGCCCCCATTAGTTAATTAGATAGCTTAAAAGGGTGGCCCTCCATTGCAAATCAGGGCAGTTTTGAGATACTTAAAGACACACCGCATATGTGTTATGCAAGGTGTTAGACCTGGCACCATTGGTGTGGGTCTCCCCTGCATTTTTTGCCTTTGCCTCCTGTGTTTTTGCTGTGTGTTGGACTCCGTTTTGCTGGTCTAGATGCTTTGGGCAGTTTGCCACTGCTGTTCAGTGCCAAAGTGCAAGTGCTCCCTTTGTAACTTGTTGTGATGTATTAGTGATTCCATGATTGGCATATTTGATTTACTTGTCAGACCATAGTACAGTGCATTGTGTGTGCCCAGGGCCTGTAAATCAAATGCTGCTAGTGGGCTGCAGCACTGATTGTGCCACTCACAGAAGAAGCATGTAACTCTGGCCTGCCATTGCAGAGCCTGTGTGCAGTCTGCGACTGCCGTGTTGACTTGGCAAGTGCACACACTTGCCAGTCCCTAAACCTTCCATTTTTACATATTAGTCACCCCTTGGATAGGCCCAAGGTACCCCTGTGGGCAGAATGCATTGTATGTGAAAGGCAGGACCTGCCCTGATGTGTGTGGCATATCCTGAAAGTGAAATACTGCCAATTTTGTTTTTCACTATTGCAAGGCTACCTGTTCCCATAGGACTGAATGGGGAGTTTGTTTATAACATTTTATAAACATATCTGGCCCTAGGAACAAGGTAGAAAAATAAAGTTTAGCATACTTCAACTCAGAATGTTAAAATGCATCTCTTAGTGAGGGTGATTTTTACATTCTGTGTTTGAAAATACCACTTTTAGAAAGTAGGTATTTTCTTGCCTAACCATCCTGTGTGCCTCTGCTCGGTTTGTGTATTGCATGTCTAGCTTTTGGATGACAGGGGCTGGAGAAGGGCAGCGGCTCCAGAAGTCTGATGAGTCAGGGCTGGGCCGAATAGACCTGGGCTGCATTTAGAGTAGGGGGAGGAGATTTCCTTTTCGCATGAATGGGCCTGGTCTGCCTTCAACAATGCTGTCTCTACCACCTGCCAGGAAGCTGCACCAGTGAGGACAGAACTGCTTTTGGCTGGGTACAGACACTCTCTGCCTTCAGAGAACAAATTATTTTTGTGTATAAAAAGAGGCGCCCAGACCCTAGACTTTTAGATCACTTCTGGGAATCAAGAGGAACCTTTGCCAAGGAGAAGAGCGGGAGAAGCAGAGGAGGAATACTGCCCCTGTGCTGTTTGCTGTCTGGGGTTGGCCTACAGTGGCTACTTGCTGCCAAGGAAAAGAGAAAAGGCCTTTTGCTGTTTGCTTTGTTACCTGCTTGAAAGAAGATCTCCAAGTGCCTGAAACTGAGCTTACCTCCTGTTCTGGAGTCTCAGGGACACAAAGACTTCACCACCGGCTCCCCTGAATTTCCTTGCTGGGAATTCTAATCTGCAAAGAAGTGCCTGCTGCTGTTTTGGACCTCAAGAGACTGCTTTCCGCTGGGAGCTGGAAAAGCGACGCAACTTCGAAGAAGCGAGACGCATCCGCACTGGTTTCCGATGCATCGCTGAAGAAACCATCACAGCGCCTGCCAAGGCTCGAGAAATCGCTGCACGCCGCATCGAGTGCACCGATCTCCGAAGTCCGATATCATCGCACCGAGTCCGGCGCAAGGCCTGCTGTGCGGCTGCACGAGGTCACGCATCATCACCGGATCGTCGCACTGCAATGAGATGCCAAGTCTGTTGCATCGTTGGGGGAAGCAGTAAGAGACTGACGCATCACCTCCCCACACAGTAAAAAACCGATGCATCACCTCCCCTGCGCTGCAATAAGGAACTGACCCATTACCTCCCGAAGCAAGGAAGCGACACATCACCTTCCCTGAATGTAAGGAACCGACGCATCACCTTCCCTGCGGCCCGTTTTGTTTGTTTGCGTTACTCATCCCAGATACTTCAGCAATTTTGCTTGAACTGAACTATTTCCACCATCTGAAAGTCATATTTGTAATACTGTATTGTGGAATTTTGTCGTTTGGTCTTGTTTTGAAAAAGATTACTTATTTTTCTCAACTGGAGTGGTGTCCATTTGTAGTGTTTTCACTGTATTACTGTGTGTTTTCACAAATGCTTTACACACTGCCTGTGAGATAAGCCTGTCTGCTCGTGCCAAGCTACCAAGAGGGTGAGCAAGGGTTATTTTAGGAGTGTATCCCCCTTAACCTGAATAGAAGCAAGGGTCCCTATTTGGACAAAGGTACCTACCTCGAGAGACCCCCATTTCTAACACAAGGCATGGAAGACTTCCTGGATTTGAGCTTGCTGCAGGTTATGTTGGTTTTAAAATCAGGGAAAAATCTGCCCACAAACAACCAAAAATGGGTCCACTCCCTGACCTGTTAGACCAGCCTATGGGGCACTGCCTGACTGTCTATTGGCCAGGCCGACCCTGGAAATGCTAATTACATTGTGATCTGTTCTTATTAGAACAAATCCTTTGAGGGGCCTATATGCCTATGCTACATGCCTATGTGCCTAGTGTCTGGCAAAATTAATGTGATCAAAAATTTCAAAGACAATCTTTTATCTGCAATCATCATAAAAGCAAAGTAATTCTTTAAAAGCTGAAATACAAAAATGGAAGACTCAGACTACATCATACATGTGACCTGCTGTTGCCCAACCACTGTTCCAGCCCCATTGTCTACATGCGTGCGAGTGAAGAACTGTCAGTGCTAGATGGTGCAGTAGTGTCTGCGCTGGACACGTGCTCAAGCTCTACCAGTGGTGATAAAAGGCAGGCCATGGCAGGTCAGCTGTGAATCTGCAGTGATCATTCAGCACCATGGCACCAGGCTGAAGCTAGTGTTCCATCATCCATCCAGCCAAGTACATTTGCACAAGTAAATGCGACTACTGCTAGTCCATGCATGTAGGGTGACCACCTATCTGCAGTGGTTAATTTGTAAACCAAAACAAAAAAAGTGCCAGGGCCCTCTTCAGGAGGCCACTGCATCTTGCACCGCTCATTGCCCCTGCCAGCGCAGCCTATGACAGTACCAACACAACTACAAACCTTGACACTCCTACAAGTGTAGAATAAACCACAAAAGAGTGGAACTTCTTTTTGGAAAGAAAAGGGAAGGGAGCATGAAGAATCTTACTAGATTCTTATAGAAAGCCCTCACTCACCAACCTAGTTGGTGAAATGGTTCATCATCGGGCCTCACCGGGAGAGTGCCATCGTGGTGTGAATTACCTGGCGTCGACGGGGTCTGGGGTCAGAGGGTCACACGCAGGTTCCAAGCGGGTGCCTGCCGACGCGGGTGGTGTGCCATTTTCGCCACCACCCCCCTCCTCCCGAGACCCATGGTGTGAAGATTTTTCACACCAAACGTGCAATCTGGTTTCCCTTAATCAAAGGGCAACCAACCATTTTTCATCAAATTGCACTTTTTTAAAACATACATTTCACTTTCACGTCCTCAGGTCAGGGTGGGCCTTAGTGCGCCCATACCGCCGAGGTTTAGTTCTTAGGTCCTGATGAATGCCAGGTAATTCACACCACGATGGCAGAAACATGTTGACCCCACTGAATGGGAAATAGCTGAACATTTTATTTAGCTCCTTTCCTACACTTTGTTTTTCATGTGTCTGATTGGCCACTTAATAAAGTTATTTTGGACACAATTTAGACATTTTTAAACCACTCTACCACACCTTCACCTATTACTACCATAAAACCAGCTCCACAGTAGTTCTGGCGTCGCTGCACACCGGGGAGGCACTCGGCCTCTCCTGGTGGGGCCCGAAGATGAAGCATGTCACCAACTAGGTTGGTGAGTGAGGGCTTTCTATAAGAATCTAGTAAGATTCTCCATGCTCCGTTCCCTTTTCTTTCCAAAAAGAAGTTCCACTCTTTTGTTGTTTATACTACCTTACCTGGGGGACCAAGAGTGTTTCCACCATGCCATCCCTCACTCTCTTGTTGATAACCACTCTTACAAGTGTGACAATTCAGACTATTCTAGGCCACCCAAAGCTATAAAAAAGGTTGGGCGACAGGTATTAGCCATTTTTGTTGTACACTGACTTACTAATCAACTGTTGTTGTGCTCATCTCACAATTGGACAACAGTCCCACCATATGGCGAACAGTAGAAAGTGCCGATGTTGGCAATGAAGTGATGGTGCCGAGCACCGGAAACCACCGGCTCAAATGAAGCACTGCCTGTCCATATTAAATTTGTGTGCCCTGTCCATGAAGTCATGAGTGGTCCTTTACAGATATCTTTGTCTGCAATTTTACACCCACCTCTAACCCAAGAATGGGCTGGGTAAGAGGTGTGCCAGCAGTTGTTTTTCTTTTCAGTGTGTTTTATGATTAATTCAGTAGTTGCTGCTCCAATTGCTCTAGTACATACAGCTGTTTGTTTTTACATGTAGAGTTAATGATAGGATTTCAGCCATGAGGTGATCACATTTGCCTTTAAAAGGCTATCCGGCTGTTTAACCCTCGACTGCCTACAAGAAAAGAAGCATTGGCAAAGCCAACAGGTCTCATCTCTGAGAGCTATTGGCTTTGGCAATGATCAGCAAGCTGACAGCGGAGGATGGACGGGGAGACTGGTAGAGCACTGAGACAATAGGGGGTAGGCAGAAGGGGCAAGAGAAGAAAGCAGACAATGGGGGGTTCCGGGAGGAGCTGTGAGAGCAGGCTGATCACAAAGGGTGTTAGAATGGGATGGGGCATCAAGCTGATAATGGAGAGTGGGCAGGAGGGAATGAAGCAGGAAGGTAGGAACAGAGATTGCTGGCCGGAGGGACTGAAGAATCAAGATGACATCAGAGGGTGGGTGGGGTGAGGTGGGAAAGAAAGCGAACAACAGCATTTTTATTGTTTGACTAATACAGGTTTGTCCATAACATTGGCCTTTGTCCTGAATTTGGATCCATTGTCCTAAATTTATACAGTCCCACCCCAGAATTTGCCTCTATGGCAGGTGGTCGCCCAACACGCCTTGCCACTGTGTACTGTAGGGTAGGCCAGCCACTACAGTTTAAAACCAAACTTGATTCTGCACCCAGCAAAGCAATGCTATATTTTTTAAGTGGCCAAAAATGTAACCTGTTTTTCTGGTAAACATAAATGGGAGCCAGGGGTTGCACGAAAATCCACAGAGGTCACAACCAGATGCCTAGGGGTTGACGTTGCGGCCCACAGCCCCCAATTGACGTTCATGATGTCCGGATGAAAAGGACCAGAGGTGTGAATAAGTGAATGAATGTAAGCTAAATTCTGTAGGAGTTCGGGATCATTAAGTGTCAATAAAATCTAATAGTGAATTATTATTACACAATATTGCCTGCATTGCCTTTGGCACAGTGCTCAGAATGAAATAATTGGTTAACAACAAAATCAGTGCAAACTGAGCAAACCTTTTCAACAGATCTTGAGGTCAAACTGATCTACCCGAGGAGCTTGACAATCAAATTATGTTTCCACATCGGTCATGAATAACTCACTTCTTGAAGAGAAGTTTCCACCTCTTTGTGTATGGTCTTCAACATGAACTATTTTACTTCTTTAGGATCATCATACATCATGGCCCCACCCTTTCAAGCAGTTCTAAATACATTTGGAAGAATTAGGCCATATTTTGCCTATATTTAATTTGAGCTTTTGGTAGAATGATAATAGGGCCTTATTGTGCTCTATAGTTACTTTAGCAAGGACTTGAGGAATAATAAATTTTAGGACCTGAATAAGTAGGCTGAGGTTTTATGTGGCCGATTTGAAAAAGTACATCTCCCATGTGTACTTATGGACTACCCTATTCATTCTCTTGGTTTCATAGTACATCGGGGATCTATTAGCACCAGCCTTGGGGCACTTTGAGGTGTCTAACATTAGACAGTGTAAAAACGTTGAAATTAAAGGACTGAAAATGTGACCAGATCATCTCCTCTCACACCTTGATGGAGACCATGACAGAGAAGATTATTTCTTGCACTTCTGTTCTGCATGTTTTCACAGTGTTTTTTAAGTACTCCAGTTTGAAAGAAAGCTTTAGCTTTACCATGCTGCATATCGCGGGCTCCCTCCTTCACTCATTCAACCTGTTGATCCATGACAATCCATCACCTGGTGATCTGGTCCAGCTTCTTGGTGGCGGTTTCTATTTACTACTCTTTCCATGTCCTCTTGAGGAGCAACAGCAACATCTTTCCCTAATGGTTGGGAGGCAATGCATAGTTTGAGCCGGTGGTTTCCGGCGTTAGGCACGGGCCCTCAAATGCCAACACCAGTGCTTATAACATTCTACCACATAATGGCGCCGTTTGTCTAATAGAGAGACAAGTACAACAACATTTGGGTATTAATGAAATATACTGTAAAATGGCTATAACCCACCTTCCAAGCCTTTCCTACAGCTTTGGGGGCCTGGAATAGTGTGAATTGTCGGACTTGTAGGGTTTCATGGATAGTAGTTGTGTTGGTTCTGTTATAGGCTTCTCTGACAGAAGCAATGGGCTGGTGCAAGCAGCAGTGGCCCCATGACCAGAGCCCTGGCATTTATTTTTTCATAAATTAACCACTGTATAGAAGTAAGGGGACTGTTCTTAATTCTGTTCCTATGACAACTAACTATGAAACAGACCTTCCTAGTTCAGGTAATGGAACTGACAATTGAGTGACTGGGAATTACCGCTACTAACAGTCTGAAAGCAACGTACAACAGTGTATCAACACACCACTCATTAGTTTTCAAAACCAAGACATGATCCTGTCATAAGTACCATCCAGGGCCCATTGTCGTTTTCCCTATGCTAGCATGAGCACGTTGCAGACCGTTCTCTGCTTTGCACATCTTATCTTACGGATATATTTTGTTTTATGCCACAATGTACTTTCACTCAAAACATGCTGTTGTTTTGCACTCTGTTCTTTTCCTGGGATTTAGTCTGAACATATAGACAAGGTCGAAACAACAATGCCCCTTATTATTCTGCTCTGTTCAGGCCCTAGAATCTAGGCAAAACACGCAAATGAAGCTGTTATTTGGCAACATGTACTTTTGTCACATAGATATGCACAGATAGGTAACACTCACTTGGAGAGGAACCTTTCCAAGAAAAAGATTGCGACAAGCTCCTCGGATGTAGAGCTTTCATCTGTGTATACTGAGGTACGGGGTCTGCTGCTAATACCTATAGATCTTCTGATATGTAATCATTTATGCTTCTGTAGAAGGGGAGGGAGGTTAGGCTACCCCAGTAGTATATAAGGACAGCTCCATTTATGATTTATGGACTACTTGATGTGTATTTGTGTATTTGTGTTAGGCGTTTTCCAACTTGTTGTGGAACGTATACTGCATACCAGAGCACAATAGTTAAAATAAACTTTTGAAACTTTCCTTGTGTCTCTTTCAGAATTTATTGTGGACTAGTACAAGTTTGTGAGCGCAAGAGTGTGACCTGCAACCACTTTTCCTGGGAGGGTCAGGGGTGTTGTGTTCTCGGGTGTTTAATCACTGGATCCTCTGTGTGTGTGAGTAGGAGGGCTAGTGAGACACTATAGCTAGTCGGTCCTGGGCTCATGGGTGGTAGGATGACTCAGTCTGTGCCTACTAAGGCCCCATAATCCCAAGCATAGTTCTGGTCCTGCAGAATCCCTGCAATAATCTTAGCCGGTATACTATTTTCTTGGTGTGATTTTCAATTCCACTTCAAATGTTAAATAGTCTAAAACTATCATGGAAAATATTATAGTCTATGCAATTTCAGTATCACTTGCCCTGCTCCTTTACCCAGAAACTCAGCTAGAAACCTGGGTATTCTGCTAGATAATTAGTTATCAGTGAAGGACCAGGTGACATCTATTTGTAGCATGTGTTTCAGGACAATGCACCTTCTCAGGAGGATTTTTCAATGGCTTCCGCAGAACTCTCGGAAAACCCTTATCCAAGCTTTGATAATCGGCCACCTTGATTATGGAAATGCACTTGTTGTAGAACCCAATGAGTCCTTTCTATCTAAAATGCAGGTTGTCCAAAATACTGCAGCTCATTTGTTTAACAAATTGCAGTCTGGCATATCTTCAGTTACTTTGCTCAAAGCTTTTCATTGGCTCCCCATAAGGAAAAGAGCACTATTCAAACTACTCTGCCTGACTTACACAGCTTTGTGAAGCAATGGATCCAAATATCTACAGGATAAATGTATTCCTTATCGTCCTAGAAGAAAGCCTAGATCAAAGAGTCAACTTGATTTATGTCCACGGCTTATTCATTCATCTAGGTATGGTGGCCAAGCTTTCTCTTATCATGCACCTTACAACGGGAACAGGCTTCCCTTGTTCATTCGGGTGTGCACTGAGTTTTCAGGTTTTAAAAAACATCTTAAGACCTGGCTGTTCTAATGGCTGCTTCTCTACTTGTCTGTTGCTTCAGCGCTGAGATGCCCCTTTGGGTGCGTGTTGTTGCGCTATATCAAGTATCCATTAAGATAACATAACAATGCTAATTTTTTCTGGAAAGCCTACAGGATGACTACAAAGTTCATTAGCTTGGAACTGGTTGCCCAATAGCATGTGATGCTAGTTATATACACTCCTTGATAAACAGCGGCATGTGACCCTCTTAGAGATGCATGGGCTGCAACAGAGTTATGGCTAACAGAGGCCTTTCAGAAAACATTCAGTTGATGTTTCTAAAGGGCCTGGTGGGCTCTGCCTCCATCACTAGAGCAGCTCACTTGGTAGAGACTGGCACACATTAACACATTGTAAAATTAAAACATGAACTCAAGGTGCCCGCCATCATATTCAGCTTCGGTTTCATCATGTACAGTCCATTCAACTCGGCTATGGCTGCAAATGTGGACACTCAAGGTCAGTGAATGACTCATGAATATGAATGAACTACAAAACTTCAGCTGCTTTTGTCAGCTCTCCCCTCTTCACTGAACCGACCTTGTTAGTTTGTGATCATTAGAAAAGCTTAGTAATTATATTTGCTTTTGTCTCGATTGTGAATTAAGTGAACCTTGAAGTCCCATCATAAAATTGCTGTCACGATAATGCTCTACTGGAACAATATGGTCTGAGGAGTTCACTTCTTTCAATAAAAGTTGTAGATTAATGAGAAGTTTGCGGAACATCTTAACATATGAACTGTGCTTGGAGGGACCTATTTTCAACAGTTTTCTCCCCTATCGTTGATGAAATGGGGTGCCTTAAATGTCAAAATTCTGAATTCTCATATTTCCACCTGTAAAAATGTTCCCAAAAAAATATCAGAATAAGAGTGCTGCAGTGAAAAACGGGTACCAAAGTAGTTGTTCTTCTATTAATCTTCACACAGTCTTGTGACAATTGGAGCAAGATTCTTCGGGCAAGGCGACGTTCTTTGCAATTGGGCATGATCACGCTTTGTGAGGATTTGGACATATGCTGCAGGAAAGAGATATGCCTTAAGGTTCCATATATATGTGGTGGCAGAAACTGGCATGCCAGATGCATAGATAAAAGACTTTATGGGCAATTCACAAAAAGTAGTCAATTTACATCCGTAAAAGTACTCCTACCAAGAGGTGCGCGTTTCTCACATTTTGGAAGGCACAAACATTACCAGACGTTCGCCTATAACGGTGATCCAGGTACTGGTTTCCTGGCGTACTGCTAAGAATGGTTATACCAAACTATTACTTTCGAGGGGTGTGCTAAGTTAATGAAGATGCCGACCACACTGTTGAGCTTCTCCATGCACCCCACCACAGAGCATCCGCAGGCAGATGCCTCAAATGCACACATCCGATAACTCACAGTACGGCAACTTGACTCTGGTGCCTCCTTGATAATACCAGTGCCCTGTACCAAAGTTAAAGTTCCTGGACTACAGCACGGGGACAGAGCCGGGAGCCCCCATGGCATTGATCCGAGAAGGCCCGAGGGATCACAACTGCCTCGGGCCCATAGGGGAGTGACTGAATCTCGGCACCAGGAGCCTGATTATACCCGAGGGCCCCCTTGCACTGACACTGGGATGGCTACTGATTTCAGACGACAGCTGTGGGATTTGGATGCTTCCTGGGAACCACGTGGACAGGATACAGGATTGGCCTGATGGTGACTGACCAGGAGGTCCTCCCCCTTCTGGAGAGTGACCCATATTCACTCTTTGTACGCCATCGGGTGGCTCCTTGTGTCTCATCATCCATCAGTGGTGTACCAGTCTTGTCATGGCATCTTTGAGTTCACCTTTGAACTTTCAGCCCCATCCTCAGAAGGAAAGTTTAACAAATTAATTAAGCCACCCCTGGCTCATGGTAAGCATTCTTCTGGGTCCATGACAAAATCTGTGGGTTCTGTCATTGAGCATACATTGTCAATCCAGCAGGCCATCCAACACTCAAGATTTTGTTTGGAGGGCAAAGTTGGTGAACTCAGTTTTGACATGTCTCTGCTTCACTAAGACCTGCAGAAAACTGTGGCTAGGGTCACAGAAACCTAGGGCAGAATCTCAGAGACAGAAGTCTCACAGTGAGGCTTCCAAACCAAGATCGCAGCTCTCCAAATGTCCATCCACCAACTCGAGGTCCATGCCGAGGATGCCAAAGGACACTTGCAGTGAAATAACCTCCATATCACCAGGATCTCCAAGGACTCGGAGGGTTCCACCCCAACATTGTTCATCACAAAAATCTTGGGTACCAATGGATGAAGTCTCTACATGCTTCCTGGTGGAGAGAGCCCACAGATCGTTAGCTCCTTGACCATCACCTGGGGCCCAGTACATACAATTCATTGTCCATATCGTCATCTTTGCCAATAGGGAGGTCGTCCTAAGGGACTCTTGCAAACTAGACACTGACATGTAGCTCCTCTCGAGTCATGGGGTTTCCCATTTATACGCTGAAGGTGAAACAGCAACGTCACTCCTTCCTGAAGTCAAGCAAAAGATAAGAGCAATAAATCAAATATATGTTGCTCTTCCCAGACCACCTCAAAGTTTTCTTTGGAGACAAAACATACTTGAGTGCATGGGACTGGGTCGTTGAAAGACCAAACATGTGGGGATGGGGTTTTTCCCCTTCAGGGTGTCACAGACAGAGGAGATAGCCCCGTGTACCGGCAACAACAGCTGAGAAGTCAAAGTAACAGATGCAAGATGTTCTCAGTGAAGAATTTCCGACTGCCCAGCCCCCATCCGAGGAGAAGAAGACCCATTGACTACCAAAAGTAATACTTAACGGGCATAGGGTAGCATTGGGGTTCACTTTCAATGTTTGCACAGTCTGCAACATGATTACTCCTTCTCACTTTGGAGGATGGAGGGGTCTCACTTGGCAGGGCCAGCTTCCAAAGCACTCCTTCATTTTGAGGGTTGAGTTATGAGGGGTTTTACGGGTGTCCTGGTACAATAAGAGGTTTCTACTTCACATTTGCCCTGTTGGCAACAGTCTCCAGTTTATACCACAACAAATACTTACTGATTTCAAAGTATAGGGTGAAAGGTGGGGGTAGTGAGGGCGGGAAGGTCACAAGCAGTATCTAAAGTCAAATTTGAACTACACAGGCCAGGACATCTGCAGTTGACGGACAGTCCACCAAGCTATGATCCATGTATTCCAATTGCATAAATGAATCCCTGTTGAGTGGCTGAACACTGTGAATCAGTGTCCCAGTGCCAGTTGCGGCTAATTACCTGGAATGTTAATGGCCTATTAGATAAAATGAAGTGGGAGGTGGCTCTAAAAGCAACTAGTTGGATGGGGCCTGAAATACTCTTTCTTCAAGAAACGTACTTAATTGGAAATAGGTGCTCCTTCTTGGTGCAAATGGCCTTTATGCAATTTTGCACACAGGATTTACTAGGGGCCATCATGATTAGGATTCATGTCTCCTTTAAAGCTACTCAGAATTGCTACGATAAGATGAGCCGTTAAGCGGAGGAAACAGGAATTTCTCAGGGACACCTCTTATCTCTGATTAGCGTCTATGTGCCTCCCTGCTGTCTGTGGATTTCCTTCAATTCTTAGGTGATGTGTTGTTGCATCTTCCCATTGGACCCTGGGTGCTGAGGGTGAGCTAAATGGAATGGGGGAGTTGGAAAGGGATCAGTCCACAACATCGTCCAGGAGAGGGAGGAGCCTGACATATCGTGCTAGGTTTTTAGTGACCAATGGCCTGATAAATGCTGGGCGAGTTCATCACCCAACTGAAAGAGGCTTTATTTTCATGGGCACGTAAAGTGTCCTCACAACTGGACTATTTCATCTTGCCCAAATCCAAACACTTGTGAGTAGGGGGCATACGTATCCTGGCTCAGCGTCTTTTTGACCACCAACGGGTGGAACTGTTGCTAAGGATAGGTCCTGGTGGAGGAGGGAAGGGTTGGCATCTTAATGCCAGGATGCTTGGTAAGCCAGAATTTAGGGACTTCCTCCGCAGAGCCATAGGCAGATACTTTGAGACAAAAGTGGGATCAATCGATTCCCATGGGATGCTGTAGGAAGTGTTCAAGGCCAGAAAACCGGTGATATCATCAGGTACTGCACAGGCCAAAAGCAGAAGGTGCGCAGGCGATCACAAACCTGGAGCTGCGCATTTTGGAATTAGATATGCAGTATGTTGTATCTCCCAACCAATCTGTCTTCCCGGACTTGCTACATTCGCAATCAGTCCTTCAGCCAAACCCTGCTAAATGAGGCATGAACCATGTGACTTGCTAGATAGCGCCCCAAATACCAATGGGGGGGGGCTAAGGCAAGAGAAATTCTACACTGCCTCAGTTCAAATAGCTCTTTGCCTTTTTCCTTTCACCACTATGAGGGTAGCGCTTTGGGCACTCCTCCACGTCCAACAGGACCGCAATCTGTGGGATAGGCCTATGTCATGGCATACACGCATGATTCATGCTTGCCTATGCCAACAAAAAGCATTATGGATTCAGACAATAGTACAGTTGGGCACTCAGGGCAGGGGTACATGTCTTTTACTTTGTAGAGAACTTTTCCGTCCCAACATATATAAATAGTTTTTGGTCAACACACTGAACTTTTTTTTGATCGACTTTGGGAGACCTGGGTTCAAGACCAAGGCCTACTCAACTGAGGACAACTGGCGAGGGCCCTAGCATCTCCTAGGGAGGCTGCTATTGCTTCTCAGTTCTGTGCTATCCAACTGAAGTATGCCCAATGGACTACCTTTTTACAGTTTAGAGGTATGCTGTATGTGGGTCTTTCTGGGAGGTGGTGCTTGCATGCCTAGGACAGGTCCTGGGTGGTGTTGCTTTTTTAGACAGCATAGATGACATTGAGGGCAATAGGCACTAAAGAACCATTTTCACCCAAAGGAAAACTCTTTGGAGGTGATCCCATCCAATCCTGGATGCAAATTTACTCCAGCCTGCTGTTGGAGTAATTTATTTAAAGGTTGAAAAGGTTCAGATCTGAGATTACCTACAAATGAACAAGTATATGGCATTCCCAAATGTACAGGCCTAACCACGCCTTTTTTTACCCACTTCCCACCACTTGTTTTGGGGTTACTACTGCGTATTTCTCTGTACCCATGGTTGGAAAAATATGCAGTAGTAAGCCACTGTAGGGCTGCTAAAATTCCTTTAGTGGTAGATGTAAATGAAGGCATTTTTCAGAGCCAAAAATGCATTTGTGAATCAGCCCGTATATCCGTACCTTCCATTTTTAGTTTTCGCCTCAAAAGGGACATGTAGTGGTACAGTGCAGGAAACCATTATGTGGAGGTTCCCTTATAGGGACTCCTGAGTCATATTGTTAAGGTAAACGTTAGAACACATTGCCATGCAGTGGAAGGAATCAGGAAACTTGATTGAAATAAAAAATCCCAAAGAAAAGTGTTCTAACCATGTGGAAGTGATATCTCTAGATAGCAATACACGTGTTGGCATCGGCACAATTATGTACACAGAAAAGTTCAGATGTTATATGAGTGATATAAAATCAACAACTATTTGTGCACAACTATTTTTTCTAATTTGCAATGAATCTCACCAGGACTCAGCAGAAAGATCATTGCAAATTAAAAAATAAAATTACTCAAGAGTATTGTTCTTGAAACTTGCCTTCCATTGTTTATTTATTACAATACTTGGGCACTGCAAGCAATGTACATTTGGAGAACACTGCACAGGCCTACTGATAAATTAATCGAGAGTACCCACATATTATAGATATGATTCTGAGTAACCTAGTCTTCTTTCTTCAGTGTTCCTATGGTTAGCATCTTCCCCATGGCCTTTGAATTTTTTATTTTCTTAGCACCTAGCTTTTTGAAAAAAGGGTTGCCATCTTCTTGTTCAAATATCCTTAGATAGCACACCAGGAAACTGGATGACTCAGTTCTTAAATCAAGTACCTCAATCAGAGATTAAAAATAAAGAGACATTGCACTTATCGCTGCCATCCAGCAGAAAAAACCCTCAATATTGACTCCCCTGCTGGCAGTGAGTACTACTACGAGAAACATGCTGTCATCGATGCACTGTGTGGCCCTTTTTGTCTGATCGCGGTAAGACGGACATGGCATGGCGGCCCCAGCAGACCACTACCGCAATGTGGCAAGCGCTGATGAGGAGATACTGCTGTGTGCCACCAATGCTTGCTAAAAGAGGTGCATTGCCTGCGGACCCCTGCGATGAACTCACGATCCTGTGGTGGGCATAGCTAGCTGCAGTGAGGGGAACCGGCCTGCTGAAGTACACGCTCAATTGCCCAGAGACCAGCACCTAACTGTGGAGCCCAGTGAGTGATGTGCAGCCGGCGGTGTGATTGATACCGTGCAGTGTAGTGGGGGTGCCTCTGGCTGCGCTGCCCGCGCTGCGGACATCGAGGGTGCTGCTTTGCCGATATCAGCTACTGGAGCTGGTGAGACACTACTGTGCACAAATGCGAGACGCACCTATGGCCCCGACTGCTGGGATGTGTGCGTGAGCGGCCCGCCTACAGAGAAGGTGCAGCTGCTGAAATTGAATACTTGTTTCTGGCTGGCCCAAAAGTAACAATAGTGCTTGGTGTGACCTACCTGGAGTTAGACGCTTCTGGCAGTGTGATGTTGAGGTGATGGGCCTCCGACCTCTGCCAGAAATGGTGAATACAGACGTGACAGCCATTTTCCGCTTCTGCCGCTTCCCTGGCGGCTATTTGCAAGTTCTATAAGGATAAACAGTGCGCTGAGGGAGCGAAGCAAACTACTACAGCGGATTTGAAGGTACTGTGCGCACCATGACGGTACCTGCTTGAGTCTAAATGCAGCGTGGGCATATATCACTACATAAGTTTGTCTGTAATATTTGAGGGAAAACTGCGCTTGATACATGCGCCTGCTGGTGATCCCTTTTGCGGGCCGCTGACACTGGAGTGGTAGATCACAGAAACTGCTGTGAGGTAGTGCATGTAATGATGCTGTTACCTCCTTCAATAAGCACAGGACTCCAGGGATTGCAGGAACTCCAATTATACTTTATTCGTTATACACAAGAGAGCGCCGGGCCAAGCACGACCTACTCGCTGCCGCGGCTCCGCTCTATGGCGTTCCCGCGGTTCGCGCATGCGCATTACATTATTGCGCGCTCTGCCCTCGTGTGCTACGTAGCCACGTAGCGTGCGAGGACTAGAGCGCACACTACATATCTCCCTCCTTTTCCATGGCCCAACGAACGTGCAGTCCTCACAGTCTCTAGGGTATACACCCTCCATCTAGCTCAAAGTCTCTGAAGCGGCTAGGCCTCACAATCGCTCTGCCGGCCTTACCGGGGTGCAGGAATTTCCAGGATCGCTGCTTCCAGCTGGGCTCCCCTCCATACCTCGGGGGTCACCCCGCCCCACTCTGTCCGGGCTGCGGCCTTCCTCCGTCGGTAACTCTTCCAACTCCTTCATCCCCGGATATTCCTGCTCCTCGCTGTTCTCTCCCTCCTTTATATCTCTTCCTTCAGGAAGTTTACTCCCTTCATTGTCTTTTGTATATGTTTCTTGGGGTATTTTCTCGTTCTCTTCCTCTGGCCATTTTAGGATCTTGTTGCATTTCGCCATGCGGTCGTGGGACCACACGTTCCCGTCGCTGAGTAAGGCGGCTCTCTCATACACCTCCTTCACCTGTAGAGGTGGACTGTACTTGCTGTCTCCCTTCTTCCTTCGTACCGCTAATTTGACTCTCACCCACTCCCCTCTCTCAAGAGTGGCTTCTTTGACCTTCCTTCTCTGGTTGTAGTACTCCGTGTACACCCTCTGGGCCTTCTCCAGGTTGTGTTGTACTACCGCTGGAGACCATTTGCTGGTGATCATCTTCTCCCTCCACATAACGTTGTCCTTGGTGAAGGGGTGTGTCTCCCTCAGGATTTGGAATGGGCTATACCCCGTGCCTGTGGGGGTGATGCGGTAGGCCCACATCGTGTTCTGTATCTCTTTCTCCCAATCTTTCCCCATCATGATGGCTGCTTGGATGGACCCCATGAGCACCCTGTTGAAACGTTCTACCTGTCCATTGCTCGACGGGTGGTACACTGCGGTATGTAGCAATTTAATCCCATTGCGTTCCGCATACTTGTTCCACTTTTCGGATCTAAATTGGGGTCCATTGTCGCTCAAGATCGTTCTAGGAATGCCTTCTCTTAGGAACACCGAGGTGAGGAATTTTATCACTGTCTCTGCCTCCATTTCCTCCTGTATGTGTATTTCTGGCCATTTGGAATACTTGTCGACCAGGACACATAGGTATTGGGGCGTACCGTGGGTGTCTAGCACTGGCCCCAGGATGTCCACCGCCACGTCTTCCCACGGCCCACTCGGTAGAGGGAATTTCCCTAGTGCTGGTCGTAGGGGAACCAGTGTTTTGTCTGCTCTTTGGCACTGGTTGCACTCTCTCACTTGTCTTTCCGCCTGAGCGTCCATTCCTGGCCACCAGTACATGTGCTTCGCTCTCGCCTTGGATTTTACTATTCCCAAGTGTCCCTCGTGTAGTATTGCAATTAATCGGGGGACCACTGCTGCCGGGGGAACCACTTTGTCTCTTCTGTACAAGAATATTCCTTCGTTCCCCACTGATAATTCTTCTCTGACTTCATAATATTTTCGGAGTGCCTCTCCTAGACGTTTCTTCTCCGGCCATCCCCGTATTATGTACTCTTTGACTTTGCAAATTTCCTCATCTTCTCCATACGCCTGTATCCAGTCTTGTTTGCTTATTACTCTTTCTGGGTCTTCCATTATTGCCACCATCTCTTCCTCCTCTGTAGCCACGTCCGGGGCTCCTTCCATGGCTGCTGCCCTGCTAAGGTAATCCGCTACCTTGTTCCTCGTCCCTGGAATGTACTCCATATCGTATCTGTACTCTAGCAGTTTGAGCGTCATTTTCGCTATGCGGGGTGTGGCGCCAGCATGCCCGCTAGAGGTGAGTACCTTGACCAAGGGCTTGTGGTCCGTCTTAAGTAGGAATCTTGTGCCCCATAAGAATTGGCGATATTTCCCCATAGCCCACACCACAGCTAACATCTCTTTCTCAATCACACTGTATTTCTGTTCGGTGGGTGATAGTGTTCTGGACGCACAGCTGAGTGTTTCCACCATTCCATCTCTCCTTTCCTGCATGAGTACTGCCCCTAGGCCTTTTTCGCTGGCATCTGTCGTCAGTATTGACCGGCCGAGTGGATCATATCCTTGCAAGGGCACCGCTTGACTGATGTCTTTCTTCAGGGCTTCAAATTCCTTCTGTGTGTCATCAGTCCATTTGTAAGCCGTTTTGTCCCTCGTTAGTTGCCTTAGATGATGTGTCTTGGTGGCAAAGTGTGGCACGAACTTGCTGTAATACTCTGCCATCCCTAAGAAGGACCTCACTTCTTCTTTGTTGTTGAGGGCCATCGCCTTGCATATAACCTCTACATTTGCTCTTTTAGGGGTGATGCCTTGTCCTCCTATCTCATGACCTAGATACGTGACAGATGATATCCCCAGCCGGCACTTCTCCGATTCCGCAGTCAGCCCGTTGTTCTCTAGTACTCTGAGTACCTTTTCCAGCCTCTCATCGTGGTTTTTCCTATCTGTTCCCATCACCAGTATATCGTCTTGAAAATACGGGACACCCTCAATGTCCTGAAATAAGCGATGCATCAATTTTTGGAACACCGCCGCTGCTGAGGCGAGACCAAACGGCATTCTTCGGAATTGGTAGCACCCGAAGGGTGTGATAAACGATGTCAATTTCCGGCTTGTCGGGTGTAGGTCTATCTGGTGATAGGCAGACGTTAGGTCGATGGTGGAGAACCACTTTACCTCTTTAGTCTTGGCCAGCATTTCTTCAATACGGGGTAACGGGAATTTTTCCACTATGAGACACTTCCCGAAGGTCCACACATAAACGGACTTTCCCGTTTGGTTTCATCACCACTACCAAGGGGGCGAGCCATTCTGCGCTGTCGATTGGCTCTATTATCCCTGCCTTTTCCAGTCTGTGTAGCTCCGTCTGCACTGCGTCTTTCACCGCTAGGGGTATGTTTCTGACTTTGTGGGACACTGGTCTGGCGTTTTCTTTGAGTACTATCTTGTGTGTAAATTTCTCCAGCTTCCCCACCTTCCCTCCGAACACCTTCGGGAATTTGTTCTTCATTTCTTCCAATACCGGCCAGCTCCCTGGCGCTGTCATAAGTACTTGTGTGTTGCCTCCTGGGTCTAGTTTGATCCCTAGATCACCTTGGTCCATCCATCCCAGTACGGAGGGGCCTTTCTCCGCTATGTACAATTTGCAGTCGGCTTGTCTACCTCTGAATTCGAAGGTCAACTTCTTGTACCCCACCATGGGTATCGGTTCCCCTGTATACGATACTGAACGTATATCTGGCGGTTCTAGTCTTGTTCCCAACTTGGATTCGAATTGTTCCTTCCATACCGCTCTCTGGATGATGGTGTACGGGGATCCCGAGTCTATTACTATCTGGATTTTCACCCCTCCTATCTTCATGTCGCATTGTGGTTTGCGGGTTCTCTTCCCGTCTATCCCCAGCACTTGGTCATCGACACAAAGTACCTCCACGTCTTCCTCTTGCTCTTCTTCCTCCTCCCGTTGCTCTTGTTCTACATACTTCACCATGGGCCTCTTCGTCTCCCTTCGGCAGACTTTCTCATAGTGGCCCATTATGCCGCAGAACATGCACTTCGCACGGAACGCTGGGCATCGTTTGTCCTGAGCTGTATGCGCTAGGCTGCCACATCTGTAGCAAGCTCCGTTGCTGTCCCTATTCTGCTTCCATGTTTGTCCTTGTTTCCCTTTCCATTTCGGAGGTCCTTTACTCTCCTGGGGCGAGGGTTTGCTTCTTCCCTGCGATTCTGCATCATCCACTTTGTTCACCATGGTCTTTGGGAGCGCCTCCCTTTTTGCCGCTTCCGCGCACCTTTTTGTCAACTCCGCTTTCTTCACCATCGCGATCACTTCTTTTAGTGGCGCCTCACTGTTCGCCCACAACTTGTCTTGTACGCTCTTGTTGGTAGTATGCATGATGATTTGGTCCTTGATGAACTCATCGTGCAATGCTCCATATTTGCATGTCACTGCTAGTTTCCTCAATGCCGCTACGTATTCATCAATGGTTTCTCCCGGCTCTTGTTTCCTCTGTTGGAAGTTGTACCTATCTATTGAAACACTCACCGCTGGGCGGTAGTGGGCATCGAGGTCCTCCATGGCGTGTTTAAATACGTCATCATCAGCGTTTTGCCGGGGTTGCGGTACCAGGTTCTGGTACACCCTTATGCCCTCCGGGCCTAAATTGTGCAGGAGTATTCTTTTCTTCCTCGCGCTGGGGAACGCTTCTCCATTTTCATCTTCAAGTGCCGCAAGGTAGTTCTTGAAATATTCCCGCCAATCCTCCCACTTCATTTGGGGTTCTCCTGGTCTTGGCAGAAATGGTATGAGCGCCGTCAGCGAAGATCCTTGGGTGCTGAATCTCCCCCCGTCTTCCTGGCGCCGCCCCTGGGCCTCTTGGACTGTCTGGTGTGTCCCCCCTCTCTGGCTGTGCCTGCTCCTGTTGCGCCTCTTCCGACCCCCCGTCGCCACGTGCTGCCGCTTCCGCCAGGTTCTCAGTGACTAGGCCTTGTGTTTGCCTCTTGCAGCTTCGTACCGCCTATTGGTCTCTACACGTGGTCGGTTACCTTCTTCGCTGCCTCTGCCACGTTCTCTGTGTGTGTTTTCTTCCTGGGAGTGGTCTTACTCCTGTCTTCCCCCTGGCTGGCTACTGCTGCTCTGGCCTGTGCCCACAGGCGGTGGGTCGGGGCTTCTCAGCTGTCCCTGGTTGCAGATATATCCCGGTCTCGTCGCCACTGTAATGATGCTGTTACCTCCTTCAATAAGCACAGGACTCCAGGGATTGCAGGAACTCCAATTATACTTTATTTGTTATACACAAGAGAGCGCCGGGCCAAGCACGACCTACTCGCTGCCGCGGCTCTGCTCTATGGCGTTCCCGCGGTTCCCGCATGTGCATTACATTATTGCGCGCTCTGCCCTTGCGCACTACGTAGCCACGTAGCGTGCGAGGACTAGAGCGTACACTACAGTGCACTGCTCTGAATGTTCGCCAATAGTGTGGCCCTCGGGCTGGGGCTGGCAGTGCCACTGATGTTTATAAATGTAATGCAGCTTTGAAATAGACAATCATACCCGCTCTCACAGGACCGCTGCAGTGACAGGCTCACATTGACGGCGTGCCACTGTACCATCGTCACACCATTACAGCCAGAAAACTGACGGCGGGAGTAACTTGCATACGTCATAACATTAAGGACAGCGCTACCACTGCTTGCTTGGGTACAGGCCACCTTAGCGGCGATGAGAGGCACGTGACAAAACAACAGAGCTAGACCGGGACTGCGCGGATGGACTACATCCACTGCTAGGAAGACCAGGGGGTGCACAGTATATGCTGTAGGGCTATAGTGAACTCTGCAGTCCATCATACTGAGGGTGGTGTGGACTGATACTGGCACTGACAATAGTGTGTCCATGCCCTTGGGACTCATACCTACAGGATTGTCAGCTCTGATCGCGTAAAGATGGGTTAACCGGATAAGCAGCAATCCAAGCTACCATTTGATTCCGAGCGCATAACTAAATCTCACACACCGGCTGCATCGGACACAGAGCCAGAACTGGAGACAGGCACCAGCAATAAGTTGGAACATATGATGCTTGCTATGCAACAAAGCTTGCAGTTGATCGACAGTAAAATAGACAGCCTCAATCTACAAATGGACAATATGATGACGAAGCTTGACAGGCATGGCTTGCGCATCACCGAGGCTGAACAGCGCATTTCCACTGCGGAGGGCCAGGTGGGGGTCATTAGTGCATCATGCGCACAAATGGAGAAGTTCCTGGCAGTAACTCAAGCAAAAAGTGAGGACCATGAAGCCAGATCCCAGTGCAACAATCTTCCTTTCACGGGAGCGCCTGAAATCACCAACACAGGCAAAATGGAACTATATGTTGAAGCCATGCTGAAAGCAATGCTGGGTGCGGAGCACTTCTCGACTATGCTGGTTGTGGAGAGAGCGCACAGATCCTTAGCGCTAAAGCCGGTGCCCGTGCCGGTGCCACACCACGCCGTATAGTAGCCAGGCTTCTGAATTATCGCGACACTGCGCTAAGACTGGCAAAGGAAAAGGGCACAACAACATATCAAGGAATACAGGTTGCATTATTCTCCGACTTCAAGGCCGCAGTGCAACAAGCAAGGCTGGAATTTCATCCAGTGAAGAAAAAGTTACTAATGCTGAAAATCCAATATGCTATGCGATACCCGGCGAGACTCCGAATACACCACAAAGGTCGGGCCAAGATTTTGACATCACCAAAAGATGCTATGCAGTTTGTGCACCAGGTGGAGCGGCAGGAGAACTTGTGATGATGCAGACACCAAGGACTAATGAACTCTGCTGCGTGCTGCACTGGTTCTGGTACCGTCAGTAAGATTATGATCTGTTACAAGTGGGGGTATTGCTGACCGACTTTACTGTCTTTTTTTTTTTTAACTGTCATTTGGTTTTATGACGCAATATCTACGTTACGGTATACACTACAGATGCTGAACATCTTGTTTAGTTGGTTTTGTAATATTGCATCTACCTGGCAAAGTTGTAATGATATGCTTCAGTGAACCGAACTCTAGAATTGCACGCCGGCTAAGTTACAAATCTTGCTGTTTAGATGGCATATGTCGTATGGAACAATATATCTAGCAAACTGGGCAGACAAGGGGGCAGGTGCACATATGACAATAACTGGCATGCAATGTGGATTCTCCAATAAATGGATAATGCCCTCGCTCCTCTAATAATACTATGAACATAAACTATACCATGAGTATGATAGTTTTATGGCAACAATTTGGACAATTACTGCAAATGCTTGGATGTCTAAACTGTGTACTCTAATATGTGTAGATTATAAACTCACTTGCTTGCAAATATATTGGAGTTCTGCTGGATGGGGGTTCTTATAATTGCCCCGACCCCCCCTACTTACACCACAGGCGTTTGACAGCCACTGGTGTCCCTCTATGAGGGTATACCCCACGTTGATGTCCAGTTATAGTGGAGCGCTCTGTTGGATGTTTATTTCTTAGATGAGAGGCATGATGTTTCAAATGGGAGACCTAAGCATATTTGGGATGCTGAAGTGAGTGGGGGGTCTGGTTGGGGAACTTTATAACTGCACATGCTTGAAAAACAGAATACACTTGTTGAGAATGGTGCATACAAAGTTAGATGACACAGGTATATGCGCCGATGCACTAGACAGCGAAAACAATGACAGGTAATAATGGTAATCTAGTCTCATGGATAACGTGGAATGTCCGTGGTCTCACTAACCCTAAAACTAGCATACTTAGATCAGCATAATGTTCAGTTAGCTCTGCTACAAGAGACTCACCTCACTAAGCATACGGCAAAGGCAATTGCAAATAGATGAGCTGGTGTGCGTTTGACGTCTTCTTATGCAAGGGGGTAATGATATTAATTTAAAAGAAAGTACCCTTTGACCTCCTACATCTAGAAGCGAATGAACAAGGACGCTATATAATAGCGCAAGGTAAATTATGTGGTACACTGATAATTATTGTGAATATCTATGGTCCTAACACAGATGACCCTGTTTTTTATGAGACACTTTGGAGTAAGATGCAAACACTGCCTCCGGCTGCGCTAATTTGTGGAGGCGACTTTAATGTTGTGCTAGAACCCACTGAAGATCGGGTGTCCTCTGTTGAAACCACACACAAAAAAGCTGCCCTATCTGTACTTGATGGTACGAGGGATTTAGGTCTGCTGGATATCTGGCGGTTGAGACATCCTGGGAAAAGGGAAGGTACATGCCATTCTTATGTTCATCGGTCGTGGTCACAACTTGACTGGCCACACATGATGGGAATACATGAACCACTACAGTCCAGCATTTGCCAAAGACATTGTCGGACCACTCCTTGGTTTTACTACAAATGCTTATACCCACACACACGCCTTCTCAATTTCAATGGCGCTTACAATCGTCCTCGTTGCTTGATCAAGTATTTTGCAAGGAATTAAGGGAGGCAATAGCAGACTACTTTAGTAACAATGTAGGCTCCGTACAGAGCATGGGAACGATTTGGGAAGCGTTCAAATTGACAATTTGTGGAGTCTGCATAGGACTACAAGCAGGTGTACTTAAGGCATTACGAGGTACCATGAGGCGCCTTGAGCCACAATTGGGGTGCCTTGAATGAGAATATGAACTTACAGCAGACAAGGCGAAGCTGGCAGATATTAGAACAAAGATCACTGAGTACAATGAGAGAGCAGACCAGGAAGTGCGGCATATGTCGCGTCGATGGACAGCTAGATATTATGGGGAAGGAGGTAGACCCGGGATGGCATTGGCCAATAGAATTGCGGAGCCATGGGCCAAATCACATATTGTCAAAGCAATTACAGATGATAGCACTATTCGTTGTGATTCATCGGTATACTAAGCTCTTTTGTGCAGTATTATCAAGCGCTATATGCGAGTAAGCAGTCAGCGGAAGAAAGGGAGATAGAGCAATATCTGAAGGATATAGCATTAGTGTTGCTTTCACGTGGGCAACAGGATTTTTTAATGCATCAAATAACGCTGGATGAAATTCGGTAGGCCATCGCGGCATTACCTAATGGGAAAGCTACAGGCACGGATGGCTTGCCTGCAGAATTTTATAAGGAATATATTGATCTGGCTCCCTATCTCTGTGAGATGTATATGGAGGCGTATGAAACACAACGACTTCCACACACGCTTCACGAAGCATTGATCATAGTGTTGTTGAAACCTGGAAAGGAACCTGACCGATGCGGGTCATATAGACCGCTATCACTCATTAACACAGATGCCAACATTTTGGCAAAAGTGTTAGCCAACAGACTACACCTACTCCTCCCCACAATGGTACTTCCAGACTAGTCAGGTTTGTGCCACGCATAATCTGTGTACGTTGTTTACAGTACTGCATATACTAGAGCCTACTTAGCCTGTGGTGGTGGTCCTACTGGACGCCGCTAAGGCGTTCGATTCCATCGCATGGCAGTATATGTTTGCCGTCCTGTATCACATTGGGGTGCCCTTCCTTTACACAAATTCGATCAAACTCTTATATACAGACCCGGTGGCGCGAGTGCGAATCAATGGACAGACATCTGATACAAAAATAATGACTTCCTCAACTTAACTGGTAAAGACACAAATATCAAGAACACAAATATAAGTGTTGAAAATATCAACTTTTACTTATATCGAAAACAAAAACATCGGAAACAAAAATATTGCCACCCTTAATTAAACATATTATGGTGCCGATTCCGATCCTGTAAAAGCCGGGTACAAATGGTCGTATGGAGCGTTTTCTCCGTACGACTCGTACCCGGAAATTCCACCGTACAAACCAGCAAGCACGAATCGTACAGAAATACCATTTCCGTACGAATCGTAAAAAACACCGTACGGCTAAAAAATACATACAATTCCGATCCTGGACAGCGCGTCCGCGACGTCCGCACGGAGTCAGGCAGCGTTTTACGGACCAGCAAGTATGATTCGTACCCACAGCACTCCGCACGGCTATATTTTTGCGGGAGCCAAAAAGTGCCGGAAAAGCTAAATATGCCGCGATGCACGAGGAAAAGGGGGCCCGGTATGCGCTGTACCCCTAGCCCCGTATGTACGTGCCGTACCCCCAGCCCCCCCGTATGTATGCACCGTACCCCCAGCCCCGTATGTACGCGCCGTACCCCCAGCCCCACCCATATGTACGTGCCGTACCCCCAGCCCCGTATGTATGCGCCGTACCCCCAGCCCCATATGAACGCGCCATACCCCGAGCCCCCCGTATGTATGTGCCGTACCCCCAGCCACGTATGTACGCACCATACCCCCAGCCCCGTATGTACGCACCGTACCCCCAGCCCCCCCGTATGTACGCACCGAACCCCCAGCCCCCCGTATGTACGCGCTGTACCCCCAGCCCCGTATGTACGCGCCGTACCCCCAGCCCCCCGTATGTACACGCCATACCCCCAGCCCCATATGTACGCGCCGTACCCCCAGCGGGGTCCTCGGGGACAATAAAAATTAGTGATAGGGGCTATTTTTTTTTTACGGTAAAATTAGGAGTCGCGCATCCAGCGCGGCTCTCAACGCGGCCCCCTGGTGTGCACGCATTGGATGCACGACTACTAACCTGTAGGGTGCGCGACTCCAGCGCGTTTGGTGCACAACTTCTACGCATCAGATGCACGATTCTAATGCATTGGGTGCGCGACACCAAGCAAAAACAAAAAATAATATAAGTATATTTAAAAGAATATAAAATAATAAAAAATATATATATATTTATTTTCCAAATGGTGGCACTAATTTCTTTTGAGCCGCATATCGGGACATTGATGTGGGATTGAGAGTGGTCACTGCAGGCGGTGGCCCATCTGTGGGCTTTGAATAAAAACAGAAATTAGTGCCACCATTTGGAAAAGGAAACTAACCTGGACTACAGTTCCCATGGTGCCTTCTGTCATTCGGCAGGCCCATTAGGGGGCGTGGTATCGGCACTATGTGAGCGGGACCAGGTGCACGTATTCATCTGAGCGGTTGCCTCTGAGGAAGAAAGTCAATTTTGAAACGCGTCAGACTTACCGCACATTTGACTGTTTAATTGAAGCGGCCAGCAGTGGACTACTCATACCCTGTAAATAAAGGTTTGCCACCTTTCCATCTGTGTGCGAGTGCTGGTTCAACGGTGGGCAACTTGGAGCGAAGATATTTGGCAGCCGTCCAGTCACCGAACCGTCACCACCCCAGGATTTAGGGGGCCGTGCGGCTTTAATATATTGAGCCGCATATCGGGACATTGATGTGGGATTGATAGTGGTCACTGCAGGCGGTGGCCCATCTGTGGGCTTTGAATAAAAACAGAAATTAGTGCCACCATTTGGAAAAGGAAACTAACCTGGACTACAGTTCCCATGGTGCCTTCTGTCATTCGGCAGGCCCATCAGGGTGCGTGGTATCGGCACTATGTGAGTGGGACCAGGTGCACGTATTCATCTGAGCGGTTGCCTCTGAGGAAGAAAGTAAAATTTGAAACGCGTCAGGCTTACCGCACATTTGACTGTTTGATTAAAGCGGCCAGCAGTGGACTATTCATACCCTGTGAATAAAGGTTTGCCACCTTTCCATCTGTGTGTGAGTGCTGGTTCAACGGTGGGCAACTTGGAGCGAAGATACATATATATATATACTCACACACACACACACAATATGGCAATAATGGACTAAAACAGCCTTGTTAGATGTCTACTTGAGTGCAAGTATCTTCTTGTTGATATATATATATATATATATATATATGTATACACACACATATATATATTACCTACTGGCGGTCGCCAGTAGGTAGTTATAGTTAGGACCTATTATCCATAGGAAAATCGTAACATTCTTTTCCCAAAAACTTTGGCGTCGGTTAACGAATCTTTACGAAATTTTCAAAACTCGTGGGGTGCTCCAGTCAGCTCCTATCTTGAAAGTTTCAGGGTGATTCAGCAAGCGGGGGCCGAGAAAAAAGGGGGGTCCCAAAACGTGTTTTCTCCACATTATTTCCCACAGGAAACTTTAGACACGGCTACAGCCCAAACTGCTGAACGGAATCACACCAAATTTGGCAAAAAGGTAGCCCTTGGTTCAGAAAGATCCCTTTTTGTTAAATGGTGTAAATCCGTTCAGTAGTTCATGAGAAATTAGAAAAAGAAAACGTTTCAATATCTGGGCGGAGCCTAACGACACATCTCATCTCGGCAAATCGTAACATTCTTTTCCCAAAAACTTTGGCGTCGGTTAACGAATCTTCACGAAATTTTCAAAACTCGTGGGGTGCTCCAGTCAGCTCCTATCTTGAAAGTTTCAGGGTGATTCAGCAAGCGGGAGCCGAGAAAAAAGGGGGGTCCCAAAACGTGTTTTCTCCACATTATTTCCCACAGGAAACTTTAGACACGGCTACAGCCCGAACTGCTGAACGGAATTACACCAAATTTGGCAAAAAGGTAGCCCTTGGTTCAGAAAGATCCCTTTTTGTTAAATGGTGTAAATCCGTTCAGTAGTTCATGAGAAATTAGAAAAAGAAAACGTTTCAATATCTGGGCGGAGCCTAACGACACATCTCATTGTGAGATTGGCTGTCAGCACTTCATCCTGGAATTGCTGGCAGCCATATTGGGACCAATATACATGGTAGTACCCCATGCATTGTAGTGAATCGAAGATTTTGAGGGTTACCAAAAGGAGAACTATAAAGGGTGATAACAGACTTTAGTTACATTAGAATTCATTTGTTGAGGGTACCATACTAATTTCAGGAATTCTGGTGTGTTCTAAGGTGATTTTACCCTGTGAAAAACATTCTGCTGGGATATCATAAATCATGTTTGAGAGAAAAATTAAGCTAAAATGAGAGCATATTTTCTGTAAATTCACATTATCTTTCTCAGTCATGTGAGAATGAAGTCTGTCATTCTCAGTAAATCATGTACATCCAACAAGGGCAGAGACTGTCAGTTGATTAATTTGTGTTCTACTGCAGCTTCCCAGAGTGTTCTAAAGAACAACTAGAGCGCTAACAGCCTTACTTATGACAAAAGTATGGCACACCTGAAGCCATCTTGATTGGAATAAACTGGTAACACTTAAGACATTTAATTTAAAAAGGAACAAAATGATGGGGTTCATTTTGTCATAGGAATTATGGTTAGTGCTGTAGAAAGAAAAATTAGGACATATTTCAAGTGTGATCTCAAATATCTTCCTGTTATATTTCAACAGGAGCAGCCTGTCAGTTGATGCCTTTGTGTTCTACTGCAGCTTCCCAGAGTGTTCCAAAGAACAACTAGAGAGCTAACAGCCTTACTTATGACAAAAGTATGGCACACCTGCAGCCATCTTGATTGGAATAAACTGGTAACACTTAAAACATTTAATTTAAAAAGGAACAAAATGATGGGGTTCATTTTGTCATAGACATTATGGTTAGTGCTGTAGAAAGAAAAATTAGGACATGTTTTAAGTGAGATCTCAAATATCTTCCTGTTATATTTCAACAGGAGCAGCCTGTCAGTCGATGCCTGTGTTGTACTGCAGCTTCCCAGAGTGTTCTAAAGAACAACTAGAGCGCTAACAGCCTTAATTATGACAAAAGTATGGCACACCTGAAGCCATCTTGATTGGAATAAACTGATAACACTTAAAACATTTAATTTAAAAAGGAACAAAATGATGGGGTTCATTTTGTCATAGAAATTATGGTTAGTGCTGTAGAAAGAAAAATTAGGACATGTTTTAAGTGAGATCTCAAATATCTTCCTGTTATATTTCAACAGGAGCAGCCTGTCAGTTGATGCCTGTGTGGTACTGCAGCTTCCCAGAGTGTTCTAAAGAACAACTAGAGTGCTAACAGCCTTAATTATGACAAAAGTATGGCACACCTGAAGCCATCTTGATTGGAATAAACTGATAACACTTAAAACATTTAATTTAAAACGGAACAAAATGATGGGGTTCATTTTGTCATAGAAATTATGGTTAGTGCTGTAGAAAGAAAAATTAGGACATGTTTCAAGTGTGATCTCAAATATCTTCCTGTTATATTTCAACAGGAGCAGCCTGTCAGTTGATGCCTGTGTGTTCTACTGCAACTTCCCAGAGTGTTCTAAAGAACAACTAGAGCGCTAACAGTCTTACTTACGACAAAATGATGGCACACCTGAAGCCATCTCGATTGGAATAGACTGGTAACACTTAAAACATCGAATTTAAAAAGGAACAAAATGAGGGGGTTCATTTTGCCATAGAAATTATGGTTAGTGCTGCAGAAAGAAAATTTAGGGTATGTTTTAAGTGAGATCTCAAATCCTCTTCTATTTCATTAGAAAATTCTGACATGCAGACTGAAACAATCACTTTCAATACCAGCAGTAGACTTCCAGTTAACTCCCTGGTGAGCAGTAGCTTTACTACAGTGATCTAATGAACAACTAGAGTGCTAACATTCTGAATTTATGGCTAAAGTGTGACACATCTGAATGCCTTCTTGATGGAATCAAAGTAAAAAACTGAAAGCATTTCCTACTGAGTAGACTGCAGTAAATGAGGAAATTAGTAAACTTCATAACAAATAAGTCTCCTAAGATGGCCACCAGAGAAAAAAAAGCCCAAATGTAGCACAAATATCACCCAGATGTAGCCCACATACAGCCCAATGACAGAAGTGTGCAAAACACTTTTTATTGTTAGTTTTTCTGCAGTTTTATATAGTGCAGACTGGTCACGTATTGGAGCATTACATCTTACTTGGACCCCTTATTGCGTATTTCGCACGAAGTACATGAGATTGATCTTGCGAAACATTGAACTTTACGCTTCTGTTAACCTGAAGCTCCTCTGAACCGGGCTTTGTAACACCCGTTTTTACCTACTGGTTTTTTTTTTTTTTGTTTGTTTTTTTGAAAACCTTTATTTCGAAATTCAGGACACAGCTATTCAGCCGACAGCCCGAAGGTTCGGCAGCATTGCAAGTTAGATACAGTGATGTGCCCCCAATACAGTTCAAAGAGTAATGCAAAGGTCCAATTTTAAATAAACACAGAAAAAACACACAACAAACCCCAGCAAGGCAGAACATTGAAAGCCCATGGCGAAAGCCCCCAGGGGAGGCCGGACCCCACTCATCTACTAAGTATAAGACTGTGTGCGGAGGAAGAAGGGGAACAGCAGAGGCCCAGAACGGTTACGAAAACCAAACTGTGCTGGAAAGTAGGTCAGGGGGAAAGCTGTTCCTCGGGAGGTTCCAGTTCCGGGGCAAGACATATTCCCCCCCTGTATTGGTTCCACCGCCCCCAGATGGCATGCCACTTCCGGGGGCGACCTCTAGAGCAGTAGACCGTCTTCTCCCTAAACATGCTCCAATCCATGTTCTCCTTCCACGCGGTCAGTGTAGGGGGTCCCGAGGAGCCCCATAATCGCGCGATATCCCTTTTAGCTACCATGTTACCCAGAGTCACCCATTGGGTCTGCGCCTCATCGAGGTCAGTGGGCCCCCAGACGTTCAGGAGGCAACACCGCGCCTCCGGCTGTACCACAATGCCCGTCACCTCCCCCAAAACTGCATGGACTCTCCTCCAGAACTCCACAATGACACCACATTCCCAAATGATGTGCAGGAAAGTACCCACCATACCACATCCCCTTCTGCACAGGCCGTCCTCCGAGAATCCCATGTGGACCAGCCTTGGCCCCGTCACATACACCCGGTGCAGTATTTTAAGCTGCACCAGCCTCAGACGCGACGGGATCGCAACCTCCTTAGGCGAAGAAACCGCTGACTGCCAGTCCTCATTATCCAACTCAAGGCCATCCCTGGTCCACTGTTCTCTCAGCCCCAATAGCAAGTCTGCCCGGACGTTTATCAACTTCTTATATATGAGCGAAATCGTGCTCTCGGGCATATGACCATCAAGGACTCGGTCCTCAAGGGGAGAGGACTCCGGCACCTTCTCACCCTCCACGAGGACTGATCGGAGGGCGTGACGCAGCTGGATATACCTAAAATACTCTGAGGGCCCTAGCTCAAACTCAGTCTGCAACTCCTCGAAGGACTTCACCCTCCCCTTATGCAGCACATCTCCCACCTTGGATATACCTATCAGATCCCACTTATCAAAGCCCTTCGTATGCCAGAGTCTTCCCAATCTTTCCGATTCAAACAATGGGGTAGCGAGGGTTAGCCTATCCTTCCAGCCCAGCGAGTCGGTCGCCATCTTCCATACGCGCACCGCCACACCTGTGGGCCCCGTGAGGAACGAGTCTAAGGACCGCGAATACAACGCCCTGTAGTAGTTGCCGCCGCGCAGCAGCCACCTATCCATGGCATACCCAGGGCTGAGGGCTGAGGGCAGGGCCATAAAACCCATGGTTGATCGCGCTCAGCTGCGTGGCCCAATAGTACCGTCGGATGTCCGGGAGCGCAATGCCCCCATCGTACCATGGGAGCGTCAACTTTGAAATAGCTATTCGCGGCCGCCCATCCCACAGCAACGTCCGTTGGAGGCCTTCGACCTCCCGAAAGTATTTGGCCGGTACCCAGTCCAAGGTGTTCTGGAGGGCGTAGAGGAAGCGGGGAAGAGACATCATTTTGAACAGGGCCGCACGCCCAACAAGGGAGAGCGGCAGCCTCCGCCAACCTTCAACATCTCGCCTCAAGCGTGCCAAGGGGGGGAGCAGATTCCTCTCATAGCGCACAGCAGGATCCATGGATATAAAAATCCCCAAATACACGAAGCCCTGCTGGGCAACCTGTATCGAACATGTTCTAGGGATCGGTGGGACCTCGCCACTAAGAACGTACAAGTACGATTTGCCCCAATTAATCACAAGCCCCGAGTTCCTGCCGAACGATGCGAGTACGTCACAGACCACTATAAGTGACTTCTTAGGTGAGGCAAGATACAGCAGGATATCATCGGCATAAAGCGAAATACGGTCCTCGTGATCAGGCGCCCACCGAAGGCCCCGTATATCCGGGTGCCAACGTATCCACGCAGCCAACGGTTCGAGGGCGAGGGCGAACAACAGAGGCGACAGGGGGCAGCCCTGCCGAGTACCCCTACCAAGCTGAAACGGAGTAGATGCCCGACCATTCACCACAACATTCGCTAGTGGCCCCTCGTACAGCAACCGAACCCAACTCACAAACCCGCGACCGAAACCAAACTTGGCCAGCACGGCCCATAAATATGCCCACTCCACCGTGTCAAAGGCCATCGTGGCATCAAGAGATGCCACAACAGCCGGTTCACGCAGCGTGTCCGCCCTGGCGATGACGCCATGTAGCCGCCTAAGGTTCAATGCTGTGTTTCGGTGCGGGATAAAGCCAGATTGATCCGGATGGACCAAATCGCCAAGTACCCTAATCAAACGGGTAGCCAGGAGTTTGGCCAGAATTTTCGGCTCAGCGTTGAGGAGTGAAATGGGCCGATAGGAGGTGCATCTATCTCGGGGTTTACCCTCTTTATGAATGACCACGATCGACGCCAGCCGCTGATCCAACGGAAGGATCCCATCCCCCCGCGCCTCCAAAAACATGGCGCGCAGGTGAGGGGCGACCCTATCCGGGAACAATTTGTACAGGTCGATCGGCAGTCCGTTCGGTCCAGAGGCCTTACCCGAGTTCAACTCGCGAATCGCCCCCGCCACCTCGTCAATCGTGATGTCACCATCCAAATCGTCCCTATCTATGTCAGAGAGGCAGGGCAACTCGATATCACGGAGGAGATCAGACGAGTCCTCGGGCGGCCTGTCCGACACAGAGGAATAAACCCTATGAAAATACTCCGCGAAACACTCCACAATCCCCTCAGGTTCCACAATCGCCTCTCCCCCCTCTCCAATCAACTCTGGCACCACTCTATTGACCCGTTCTTTCCTGTCCAACCACGCCAGGAGTTTCCCTGCCTTATCCCCAACGTCATAAAGGCGGCCCTGTTGTTCCCTGCTGAGGGTCTTGGTGGCGTTCGTCACCAGGTCCCTATACTCCGCCTGCTTCAGGCAAAGCTCATGCAATGAGGGCTCTGTAACATCCTCCTCCATATCCCCCTCAAGGGCCGCAATCTCCTCCTCCACTTGCCGCACCTCGCAATCCCTCCGGTTCTTGGCAGCCACCACCAGGGAGAGGGCCTCCCCCCGAAGCACGGTCTTAAAAGCTTCCCACAGCGACACCGCCGAGTTCACGGTTCCCAGATTGTCCTTAAAGTAATTATCTACCTTCTTTACCAGGGCGCTGCGCATCTTGGGGTCTCGGAAATACCATGGGTTGATGGGGGCCACCCTCCCTCCTCCCTCCCGACCTAGATCCAGCCGGATCCACACTGGCGAGTGATCAGAGATACCACGTGCCATGTGCCTCGCCTCGGATATCAACGAGGCATGTGCGGCCAGAATGAGCAGGTAGTCAATCCTGGAGAGGCTACCATGCGCCCCGGAGTGAAACGTGTATTGACTCTGTGTGGGGTGCCGGAGCCTCCAGCAGTCTATCAGACCAAACGTATCCAGGAAGTCTGGAAGCCATTTCTGAGCCCCCCCTGTGTCCCTGGGCGGGTATCTATCCAACAGTCCGGAACCCACAGCGTTGAAATCCCCTCCCACTACCAGCATTCCCCCCGGGAGAGTCAGCAAAGCCCTGCCCAGTTCAGCAAATGTGGAGGCCTGCAGGGCCGGCGGGACATAAACCGAAACCAAAACCAAAGTCCTTCCTTCCCACCTCCCCGCCACCGCCACAAACCTCCCCCTATCGTCAACAATGGTGGAGTCCACCTCAAAAGGCAACGATGCTCTAACGAGGATGCCCACACCCCTGGACCCAGAAGAGAATCCCGAGTGTGCAATGAATTTATACCCCTTCCTATTCAGGGCATAGCACGTATTGCCTATGAGATGCGTCTCCTGCAGCAGGACAACGTCTGGCATTGAACGTTTCAGAAATTGCAAAACAATCCCCCTCTTGATGCGATCCCCCAAACCATTAACATTCCAGCTTATAACACTGAAGCCTCTACCCCCCATCCTCAAACGGAAAGAGGCCCACCCCACACCCGAGGCGCCACCATGGAACAGTCCTGAGGATAATCATCATGCCTTGCAGAAATAAACCCCCCAACAACAAACTCAAAATCCCCATACCTCCCCCCACCCTGCACCCCTGCTGCAGCTTAAAAAGCCCCCCCAACTTGCAGTGTGCCTGTCGCCCTACAAAAACAAAAATCTACAAAAAGTACCCTAAGGGAGGAAAAGAGCACCCCTCGTCCTCCCGCAACCCTCCACAGTTACTGCACTCTGTTCAAATCTTCAAGTATGGTCAAATCAAGTCAGGCCGGCTTTGAGATTTCAGCCCTGTCCATCCCGGCCACTGTCTCCATGCTCGGCTGTGTCGTCCCCGGTCCGTCGCCGGGGCAAAGCGTCCAGCCATTCGTCGGCCATAACAGGAGAGTCAAAAAAGAATGTCCGATCTTCATGCACCACCCGTAGTCTGGCGGGGAAAAGCATGGCATACTTCAGGTCCAGTTCCCGAAGTCTCCGCTTCACCCCCAGGAAGCTCTGTCTCTGTCTCTGCACCTGCTGGGTGAAGTCCGGATAAAAATTCACCGACGCATTCTGGAAGGGGACTGGGCCCGTCACCCTCGAAGCTTGCAGGATAGCGTCCCGATCTCGAAAATGAAAGAGCCGGGCGACAATCGGCCGCGGCGGGGCACCCGCCTTGGGCCGTCCGCCCGGCACCCTATGGGCCCTTTCCACCGCAAAAAACTTTCCAAGGCCCTTAGGCTTCAGATGATTGAGGACCAAATCTTCCACAAGCAGGTCCGTCGAAGCCTCATCCGAGGACTCCGGGACCCCGATGACGCGCACGTTGTTGCGCCTGGACCGGCTCTCGAAGTCCTCCAGCCGGCGGGCGGCGAGGTCACTCTCGGCCCTCAGCTTCCGGACCTCGTTCTGCAAATCCGCAACATCATCAGTGAGGCCCGTGGTCTTGTGGTCCAGGTCCTTAACGCGTTCGTTTGTCTTGCCCAGGTCCGAGCAAATCAAGTTGACATCCACCAGGATGGCATCCACCTTATGCGCCAGGGCCTCGAATTGCCTCCCCATCGAGGTCTGCATCCCATCAAGCGCGCCCATGACATCCTGCAGGGAGAGCTCCGGTGTCCCAGGCGAGTCCTCCTTCTGGGCATCCGGCGCCTGGCTCGATCCACTCGGCGATGTCTTCAGGAGGGCGTAGCGGTCCATACTGTTGACTTGGGAATAGGTTCCCCGCCTGGTGGACTTAGTCTTCAGCCGATCCCCTTCTGCTTTGCCCGACATAATGGACTCCAGGCAGTCCAATGGAGTGAAGACCGTTCCCTCTCAGAGAGAGGAATAAGGAGTGAGCAGGTCCGCCTTGTGCTGCCAGAGTAGCCCGCCGAGCGTCCTTGGGGTTATAAAGCCACCCAGAGCTCTACAGTGTCCGGGCAGACAAAGGGAACGAAATCGAAAGTGAAAGAGCGAGGGCCTCCGTCCGACAGTTCACACCTCACCAGGCCGTTGTTGATCAACTAGGAGTCGGGCATCCTGCCAACTCTAGCCCCTGGCATCTCCGGGAGTTAGGCCGCAAGCTTTCGCCAGTCATAAGTCCGGTTCCCGATGGGCGATCCGACCGCGGGTAGCATCAATCGCCTCCCTGACAACTCAGCAACACGGTGCCATGCATACCAGCAGGATTAGAGACAGGATAGTCGACGGAGGGCGCGAGGGTCTCGGGAGCTCTAAGCTCACGCGGCCATCTTGGTCAAGCGCTAGGCTCCTCCCCCTTACCTACTGGTTTTAATTAATTCTCACTGTATTGTATTAGGAAAGAGGATTTACTGTTTTAATGTACACTTTTATGATCTATATTTCTAAATCAGATCGAATAAAGTTTAATGAATTCTATGGCAGGACAGAGGCAAGGATTATGCATATCTTTCCTCACTTTATTTGCATAGCAGTTCAAAGAAAACGTAACACAACAATCATTAAACAAAAGACTACACAACCCATGAACCATTAGGGGGGTAGTCTCCAAGGCAACTATAGTCCAATCATATCACAGTCCATTGTACATAATATTGTGACATCCCTTCCACTTCCTCTTTCTTCACTGCTCGTCAGTTAAGTGCATTCCTTACATTCTTGGCTTAATCTGACGTTTTTGCTGTTTGTACAGCGGTTTCTTGTGCACGTTATTAGCATTATTGCCTTGGTATTGTTTCATATTCCCTGCGCAGCAGGCTCTTGCCCAAGAGCGTTCTCCCCCTCACAGTTTCTCCCGCTGTGCGCTCTACGCGCGGTGAGATCCTGCCAGGCACGTCTGGTCCAAGCGAGGCAGCTCCGTTGTGCGCTCCTGCTGGTCTTTACGCGTGTTTGGGAATCCGGTCACTCCTTTAGTGTCCGCTTGTTTCCCGACTAACCCTCGCCTAATTTTGATACCGCTGCGCGGTGATTTCCCCACAGGGCCACGTTAGTGACCAGAGTCACCTGGTGGTGGTAAGTAGTATTGCGCCTCAGTCTATTCTTATAACAGCTTCGGGGAAAGACCAGCTGTTGGAGCACCAGCGAGGGGGCTGGCTTAAGGATTTTAAGGGCATTTGTTATGTGCTCACACCCTCTGCTATCATGTCTTCTCCAGAAGACCATCTTTACTCCTCCTACCAGGAAGTAGAGGAAGAATGGCCCCCCAACTTCTCCCTCCAGCAGTGGACCAAGCCCTCTCTCTGGCTATTTCTAGGGCGCTGGCACCTGTGAGAGATCGGGTTGATAAGCTGGCGAAAAGCATCCCTGAGGTGTTCAGTGAACCAGATCTGGTGGTGGCCGGTCCCAGTAGCTCCCAGATGGGGAATAAAAGGGCTGTTAAGCATAACGCGGGGCACTTGGAAGGATTTGATAAACTTACGGAGACCTTCCTCAAGAATGCGCGAACGCTAAAACATGCACCCTGCCGGGAGGAGGAGGAGTCCGGAGAAAATTGCGATGCTGTCACCACTATTATAGACACCAACGGCGGGTTTCCCTTAGAGGGAGAGGGTGTATCGGAGGACGATTTCTCCTCCGATGAGGATAAGGACTCGGGTCATACCTGGCATCCAGAGTCCCAATCCTCTCAGTCCTGGGTTGGGGACGGGGTCCACTTGGACATGTTCGAGCCTACCCAAATTTACCATCCTAGGTCGGCGGAGTGGACCCCTGACACCAAAGTGTCAGAGTATGTGGTGGGGAAAATCCATCAACCCCTTGAAAGGGAGGTCAGGAATAGGATGAGGGGAGAATGCCCCAGGACCTCACTGAAGGGGAAGGTGGCACACATGCCTGAAATTGATGAGAAACTATGTACCCTTTGATCCAAGTATATGAGGGATCCCAAGAAATGAATTGATAGGTCTTGGACGTGATAGGGCCCTTGACCCAAATTATTCAATTGGCGGAGCGTTCAAAAGAGTCAGGATCCCCTTTGTCCATGGATATTGTGGCTGGTTGGGCGCACTACCCTAAACCCTAAAGCACTACCCCCTCCACTACCCAAACACCACTGCACTACCCTAAAACACTACCCCCAGCACGACACCCTACACTACCCAAACATAACTGTACTACCCTAAACCCTAAAACACTACCACCAGCACGACTCCCTACACTACCCAAACACCACTGCACTACCCTAAACCCTAAATCTACCCCAGCACAACCCCCTACACTACACAAACAACACTGCACTACCCTAAACCCTAGAAAAAAAACACCCCATGCCCAATCCCCCTTACCTCTCACTCCTCGTGGTTCCCCACTCCTCGTGGTTCCTCTCTCCTCGTGGTTCCTGCTTCACGTCGTCTCTGAGGGGCGGTGCATGTCGTTGTGAGGAAACGGAACAGCCTCTGTTTCCTTACAACAACGTGGGTCGTCTACATGCTTTTCAGAACGCATGGTCATTTACCATACATACCTTTACAACAACATTTGTTGTAAAGGCATGCGTGGTAAATGACCATGCGTTCTAAAAAAATGTGTAGTAATGATTTCACGATGTACAACGCATGCGTGGTAATGCATGCGTTGTAATGGTATCGCAAAGTAAAAAAGTCGTTGTAACGTCTGTTTACCGATCAAAGCTGGTCCATGTTCTTCAGTGAGATGTTTATTTGATTAATTAGGAGGAAGGAATGTGTTTTTTGTACCGAAAAGTGCATTCTCAGCTGTTGTATTGTGAAAGTGTCCGCGTGGCCTGGTTTCAATTCCGGTGAGAAAGTGGAAGACTCTGTTTGGATCTAAAGGAGTTCTGTTGTTGGACGGGGCTGGCGCGACACGTCATCAGAAAACATAGCTAATGGAAAGCGTCCTCCCTGAAGTGTGGAGCAGTGCCATGAGAGGTCAACGAGTGTGCATCCCACCGCAGTATGACCGTACCGCGTGACCTATGTGCCCACCTCCGGGTACGGGAGGCAGAAGCAGCATCACAGATCCTCTTGAAGACCGTTGTAGCACTAATTCTACATTTTGGTACTAGGGCATTTTAACTTGGTTGTTCCTGCCAGATACAAAGAGAAGATCCTGTGTTATTCAGTGCCTTCGTTACCTTTTTTGTGGGTTGTGGTGCTTGTCACTTCGCTGCCCCACCGGTGCACATGACTGGGCACCCCACCTTGTGTGCCATCTGCAGGGCCTCTGCCCTCGGATCACTGGTTTCGGTTTCTGGAGTGGCAAAATAAACAGTTGCTCCCAAAGGACTGCCTGAACACTTAGGTGAATATCCCCTGCACCAGCATTCCACGGAAATTCTTTCCTAGCTCTCCCACGTCGACGAGGACGTCATAATAGCACGGCTCCGCTCGCGACACCGTATGACGTCATCGGAGCCATAAGAGGACCTCGTCGGCGTGCTGACGTCAGTTCCACCCATTTTTTCTGTGCCACCGAGGCAAACAGGCGGACCGAGACATTTTCACATGTATACATAGTATAATAAATATATATATATTCACTGAAAAAACCATAGGTTTCAGGCACGTTATAGTTAGAAATTAGCATTTAAAAAATCTTAGAAATTCACTGAAAAATTCAGGGGCGTTATAGTTCGTCATGTCATGAGTGATGTAATATATGACGTCATCAGCAGTGCATTGCGGGCGCGCGAGTTATAGTTAGCTGAACTAACTGTAACGGGGGAATTTCTATGGTTTTGTACGAGTGAAATGTCCAACTAACTATAACGCCCCTGAAACCTATGTTTTTTTCAGTGAAAAAAAAAAAAAAATATATATATATATATATATATATATATGTTCAACTCGATCAAGCTATGTAACATACATTATGATAATACCTGAATTAACAATCACCATAGAAGCAAATAACTGATAAAAAAAATCAAACAAAAAACAAAACCAACCAATAAATTAAGTCGTTTAAATCAATCAATCAAACATTTGTAGAGTGCACTACATACCCGTGAGGGTCTTAAGGCGCTGGAGGGGGCACTACTGATCGAACAGCTAGGTCTTGAGTGGCCTCCTGAAGGTCAGCAGGTCTTGGGTCTGTTGTAGGCTCAGTGGGAGGGTTTTCCAGGTCTTGGCGGTGAGGTGGGAGAAGGATCTCCCGCCGGTGGTTGTTCTTCGGATGCGCGGGACGGTGGTGAGTGCGAGGTCGGTGGAGCGGAGCTGGCGGTTGAGGATGTAGAAGGAAAGTCATCTGTTGAGGTAGGCTGGGCCGGTCTTGTGGAGTGCCTTGTGTGCGAGGACGAGGAGCTTGAAGGATATCCTCTTGTTGACGGGGAGCCAGTGCAGGTTTCTCATGTGGGGGGTGATGTGGCCGTGGTGTGGTATGTCGAGGATCAGTCGTGCCGAGGCGTTTTGGATGCGTTGCACTCGTTTGATGAGCTTGGTCGGGGCTCCCGCGTAGAGGGCGTTTCCATAGTTGAGTCTGCTGCTGACGAGGGCCTGGGTGACTGTTCTTCTTGTATCTGTCGGTATCCACCTGTAGATCTTGCGGAGCATGCGGAGGGTGTTGTAGCAGGAGGAGGAGACGGCGTTGACTTGCTTGGTGATGGAGAGGGTTGAGTTGAGGATGATTCCCAGGTTGCGTGCGTAGTCGGTGGGCGTCGGGCTGCCCCCAGTGCCGTCGGCCACCAGGAGTCGTCCCAGGCTGAAGGGTTGGAGTTGAGGATGAGGACCTCCGTTTGGTCCGTGTTCAGCTTCAGTTGGCTAATTTCATCCAGTCGGCGACGGCATTCATTCCTTCGTGGAGGTTGGCTTTGGCGGTGATGGAGTCCTTGGTGAGGGAGAGGATCAGTTGAGTGTCATTGGCGTAGAAAATTTGTTGAGGTTGTGCTGTCGGGTGACATGTGCGAGCGGGGCCATGTAAATGTTGAACAGTGTCGGGCTGAAGGAAGATCTCTGGGGTACGCCGCAGATGATCAGAATGGGGGGAGGCGTACGCTTTGGGTTCTGCCGGACAGGAAGGAGGTGGTCCATTCCAGAGCTTTGTCTCGGATCCCTATGGCGTGGAGACGTGCGCGTAGTGTGCGGTGGCAGACGGTGTCAAAGGCAGCGGAGAGGTCCAGGAGGATGAGGGCTGCGGTCTCACCATTGTCCAGCAGGGTCCTGATGTCATCGGTGGCGGCGATGAGGGCGGTCTCGGTGCTGTGGTTGCTGCGGAACCCTGACTGGGAAGGGTCCAGGATTCTGTTTTCTTCGAGGTATCGGGTTAGCTGTCTGTTGACGATCTTCTCGATGACCTTGGCTGGGAACGGGAGCAGATAGATGGGCAGGTAGTTTTTGAGGTCTCTAGGGTCTGCCTTGCTTTGTTTGAGTAGGGCGTTGATCTCGGCGTGTTTCCAGCTCTCTGGGAAGGTTGCGGTCTCGAGGAGAGATTGATAACGTTGCGCAGGTGGGGTGCGATGGAGCTGCTGGCTTTGTTGAAGATGTGGTGTGGGAATGGGTCTGACAGGGAGCCGGAGTGGATTGTGCTCATGGTCTTGATGGTGTCATTGATGCTCACGCTGGCCCAGGCTAGCAGGGGGTCGTGGTTGATGGTGTGTGGAGAGTCTGTTGTGTTGCTGTCTGTTGGGGCTGTCTGGGTGTTGAAGTTATCGTGGATGTCTGCTATCTTGCGGTGGGATAAAGTAGCGAGAGAGTCGCACAGGGCTTGCGACGGCAGGATGTCATTGGTGTTGGAGCTGGGGTTGGAGAATTCCTGTACGATGTTGAAGAGCTCCTTGCTATTGTGTGCGTTGTTGTTGAGGTGGTCTTTGAAAGAGGTCCTCTTGGCAGTCCTGATGAGGTGATGGTGGTTGCGGGTGGTGTCCTTGTGGGCTGCGTGGCTGTCCGGAGTCTGTTCGCTGTGCCATTTCTTCTCTAGTTTCCAGCAGGCTCGCTTGGAGGCTAGGAGTTCTGGGGTGAACCAGCTGGCCCTCTTGCTGGTTTCTCTGTGGGGGGTTTCTTCAGCGGGGCGAGGGTGTTGGTGCAGTCGTCGATCCAGCGATTGAGGCTGTGGGCAGCGTCGTTGGTGTTGGAGGGTTCAGTGGGTGGGCTGAGAGTGAGGTTTGCGTGTAGTTGGTCTTCGGTGATTTTTCTTTAGCAGCGGCGAGGGATCTGTTGGGTGCGGTGATGTGTGGTGGGTTTCTGGAAGGTGAAGTGGATGCAGTGGTGGTCGGTCCAGAGGAGTTCGTGGTGTGGCTGAACAATATAAAAGGCACACTAAGTTAAACAACAAAATACCTCAAAAATGACAAATGTTGCACGACAAAGAAACTCTGTCACATTCTCTGGCCTGACCATTAAAAAAGAAATATATACATCTCGACAACTACCTTGCCAAATAAGTAAAACTTATATTTAAACTACAAATTACTTAAAAATTTAATGTAGCAAATAATTCGTAAAACACTCTCCAACTAATATCTCTTTACAAGCACTTCCTAAAAGAAAACACTATTATTACGACTTCGACGGTCTTCCAATGGGACCGCCACTGCATTGGTCCCAGGAAGACTGCCAACACCATGGTGGGCCTGCCTTCTGGATTATGAGTGTAATCCAGGGAGGCAGGGCTGCAGCGGTCTTGTGGCTGTGCTAGGCTCATAGCAGAGCCTAACCAGCATACCGCTGCCATGAGAGTGCCTACTGCCTGTTCCTGCAGAGTATAGCAAACATCATGTTGTTTATGCCACAACGTGCAGGAACCGAGGGTGCAATTGTAGGGGGTCATAACATATGTCCCCCCGCATACACCCTCAGGCCCAGAATCAGCAGGATATAAAGGTCGGTATATGCTCGGCAGTGCCGGCATTAGCACACCCAGCATATTCAGGCCATTGTCAGACCTCTGCCGCAGCAGGATCCTTGTTCCCGATGGATGCAGCAGGCTTGTGGTGGTCCCACCACCACACTCGTACTAGGGTGGACGAGTGGTGGTGGTAGGACCTCGTATTAAGGCCATTTCACTTGGAAAAGTGATAAACTGCCTAAAAAAGCAACTATCATAAACCAGCAAAAAGACAAAACAAAGTATACACAAATTACAAAAAAAATATAAACTTACCTGAATAGTGAGTACAAATAAACCTATCATCCTCATCTTCAACAAACTACCATCAATTTAACATTTACAATGAAACTGACACTTTTTTTTACTCAACAAATAGAAAGCGCCTACTCCACATTAGAAGACCCCCAACTGATAGCTGCAAAACAGTGTAAAACATCTAAAATGAGCATACACGTAAGTATACAAAGTAGTTGCATCATTTTACATGTACATAACAAAACATTGTACATATTTATACTATTACACTACTCTCAGATACAAGGACAGAGACAGACAAATACATATATCGCAGAAAGGAAGCAGTTACTTAGTCAAGTGGGCTATACCTATTACCAAGAGAGTGCATCAACAGAAAATGTTATGGGAGGGTCACTACAAAAGATGATGTTTTAAGAGAACACAACAACCCCCCAAATATTACATAAATGTAAGTAAGGAAGGTATTGCAGCATATAAAAGAAGCAAGCACTATCTCACAGGAACTCACAACCAACATCTTTAAAGATATACTGTCTAAAGTCCCTGAATGCATCACAGGCCAACTACCACCTATACCACTTTAAGACGTTTAATTGCATTAACTAAAAAAGTCACCAACAATACTCCTCATGCCCCTGGAAGATACTAAGACAAAGAAATATCTGAACATTTAACAATGACAAGAGGAACCTTTACTTTTACATGACAACCTAAATAATGAAAAAGTAATCGTAATATTCTCTAAAGCAAATAACTAACTATAATGCATCCATTGTCAAACCTGGATCATGGATAGGACCTTCAAAATGTGTGCCAAACTATTCACTAAACTATACGCCATGCATGGTGAAAGTCATAACACAAAAAAAAACTTTATGTATGCCTTATTACCAAATAAAAAAGCAGCACTTCCTAAAAACTTTTAAACCACATAAAACATAAAACAATAACTAGTATCCACAAAAAAATAATCATGGACTTTGAGCAAGCCGTGATTCAAACCATTTTAAAGTTAAACAAGGCTGTTACTATTATTTCAATCACAGCACATGGAGACACCGCCAACATCTGCACTAAGGGGCCAATTAGGATGTCGTTCGGAAAGGCTTGGAATGGGATTCGGTATTGCAGAATCCGATTCGGAACCCTTGTTTCCAAACGAATCGTACACATTTCCCAATGACCGATGACTATGCCCGGAAACCGTTCAGGCATTCCAAATCTGTTCTGAAAGGTATTCGGACAGCCCGAGTCTTTTGGAACGTAATTGTATAGCTCTATGGACACAGTTTCGGAACGAGCGAGTAAGATGACCAATTTGGACAGCCGTTCCGATTCAGTCTGCCCGACATGAAACGGATGTCAGAATCTGACTCTTGGGGCAGTTGCGAGCCCCCTTCAACTGTAGGTGTCCAATTGGGGGGTACCCAAGGGACCACTCTTCCCAACCAAGCACAATATGGTAGGCACCATGGGGTGCCCGCCACAAGGTGCAAGGTTTTCCCCAACCACCCCTTTTTTCAATGGGAGCCTGTGTTCACGTTTGGAACACAGGCTCCCATTAAAGTCAATGCAAGTCCGACCGAATGATGCTGGGAAGCATCGTAATGGGATGTTTGGACTCGCAGGACTCGATTCGTTCGGAAACAATTGCGAGACCGATTTGTTCGGAACAGTTTCCGAACGACATCGTAATCGACCCCTAAGTGTAGAATATTCTACAAACAGCCAATTTGCCTTTAAAATTAAATGAATTATAGTACTAGCTTATGTCCCTGTCACAGAGGTAGCTAATCACAGGAATTTACTAGTAGAAATTCCTTTCTAGCAACAAAACAAAGACAAACTAAGCCCCCTAATGGATTATTTCGAAGACACTTGGGTTGGGAGACTGCATCACTCCGGACAGAGATGCCAACCCAAATTTTAAATACCATGGCAGAATGTCTATGACAGCACCCAACTCAGTGCAAGGATGGTACAATCCACACTTACAGAACCCAACCTCCACGCTTTAAATTTATAGAATCATTACAAAAAGAGCAAAGCTACCAACAACTACAAATAGAGTAATCTGATAGTCAAATTGCACCTAAACTTAGGAAACAAACCAAAAGAATGTACAACACACTGCAATCGAAAATCAAACTCTTCATTAACAAAAAAGAAGTAGATTTCTTATAAATAGTAGCCAAAGGCATATATTAAAATTAAAAGTAACCTACCAAAGACACCGAAAAACTGTTACAAAATCGAAATCTACCGAAAAAAATATTTTTTAATATAAATAATAATCATAATATTTTACTACATCAGTTTAAAAATTAAATAAAACTCTAATGTTAACAGTGAGATAATAAAATAATATGTATATTATCTAAACAAAAAATGTAAAACTAAAAAAAACTCAATTCAACAAATAAACAACACAATTCCAAATAACAATCACATATTTATACAAACAAAATATGACATTTCCCACCCAAAATAAATAAAATAAATAAGGCTTACTGTTCTGTAGCTGCAGATCTTTCTCTGTAAGCACCTAGTAAAAAAAAAAATCCACCAAAAATATTGCCCAAAAACCCCTCAAAAAATGCACAAATAAAACTAATCTAATAGAGATCCCTCGAAGCAATCCAAACTATATAAGAACCATAAAAATCCTGATAAAGTATTTTTTTTTTAAAACCTTCCCAGAAATCCAGAAAAAGAATATCAAAGTAAAAAGCATTGGTTTATTATAAACCAAAACGGAGTTCCTTAAAAAAAAACTGAAACTCCCGTTACCCACAGAACAAGTTTGTTTATAAAAACCTGTAAAATAAACAAGAAAACCCACTGACAAAATACATTACATTCCCAAAAATACATATACATCACACCAAATTATAAAAATATAAGTAACATAACAAATTTAACATACTGATACATTACTAAAACAGTTTAAGAAACCCCAAAACTACATACAAATGAAAAACACTACTACCATTAAATCTGCAGAAAACCCACAAACAACACTATAACTCCCCCAAACCCTCGTACCCTGAAAAACCTTTGCAGAAAACCTTAAAAAAGTACTTACCTATCCTGATGAACAGCAGCACCTTACGGCAACTTGGACCCAGGAAAATAGACTAAAAATAACACAAATAGATTACAAAATAGAAGGCAGCACTAAAAAACAATCCCCGCTAAATGAAACTAAAGAAAAGACTATCTCCCTATAGAAATGAATAGGAAATAATGTAAAAATGGTAAATAAATGTATGAAAAACTGTAAAAAATGAATTAAACTTCTAAAACATGTCATAAAAAGTTGTAAAATGTTAAACAAAAATTGCAAAGTATAAACTACATACTAGTATAAAACATATACAATTATTTAATATATTCTGAAAAATCTTATGGTAAAATAATGCTGAAAATATGTATGTAAGACAATTTACAAGATGCTAAAAAAAATGTTAAGCAATGAGAAAAAAGAGGAAAATGTACAACATACAATCCTTTTAAATATGATTCACATTTTTTATTTCATAATAAAAAATTGTCAAATAATTGTATTTATTCAAGTGATATAAATGCTTTATTAAGTTGAAATATATGTTTAAAAAGTAAAAATATATATAATCTTTGAAAAAAAATGAGAAAGTATGTATCACATATTTATTCTATAAAAATGTAATTAATAATATCACTGATTAGAAATATAAAACTTTTTTTGTTTTATTTCTAAATTGCAACAATACTAATTAAATAATTAACTATTTCTTCTACATACAAATAAAATGTAAACATAGGATTTCAGAGTAAACTGACAAAATTAAATAATCACACTCCTACATAAACCATTTTTAAGAAAGAAAGTGCAGGACACTAAAGGAGTCATTTTTTCTATTCCCACTCCAACCTATACCGATTTGGGAAAGGTGTTGGACACTAAAGAGGTGAAAATAAAATTCCCTCTACAATCTGTACCAATTTGGAGAAGGTGCTGGACATTAAAGTGGTGACATTTACTATTCCCACTCTAATCTAAATAATGGAAGGTGTTGGACAGTAAAGGGATAACATTTACTATTCCCACTCCAATCTAAACCAATATGGGGTAGGTGTTGGACATTTAAGTGGCTGATTACAATGGCAGTCGGATGAGCGTCCAACCGCTATATTAGCAGCAACGGGACCGGCTGACAGTCAGTTGGAGGTCCCACCCACCAAATTACGATCCGACCGCCGTAGAAGCAGTCAGAAACATGCCTTTTTGAATTGAGACTTGTGCTGCGGCCCAGAAAAGGGCTGCAGCACCAGACTCAATGTCAAAAGGCATGTTTGTAATCATCCCTGCACCCTGTGTCTGGTACCATGCGGTGCCTGCCACACGATGCAGAGATGTTTAGGGCGGTACCACAGGTACCCCAGGGCCCTTAACAGAGGACCCCAGGGACAGGGGCCCTGCTAGGGGCCCCTAAAAAGCCTTTCTGCCAGCCTTTCCAAGTTGGAAAAACCAACGTGAAATGGCTAGCAGGAAGGGGGATCGTAAGCCCTACTGCGGTGCCTGAGAAGGTACCACCTCCACTGTGAGGAATGTGATCGGACTGACTGACCGACGGGCTCCCTGGGGCAATGCGGTCTGATCGACGGCATCCTAATGAGGCGGCCTGACCGCGGTTATAGATGTCGGTGGGACGGACACAGATGGCACGTCGGTGTTGGTCTCACCGACATCGCAATCGGCCCCATAATTAGTGACATTTTTTATTCCCACCCTGATCCAATCCTATTGGGGAAAGGTGTTGGACACTAATAGTGTGACATTTACAATTCCTACTCCAATCTGTACTAAACAGTGGAAGGTGTTACATACTAAAAAAAGAGGTGAAAATACTACTCCTACTGCAACCTAAACCAATTTGGAGAAGGTGTTAGACACTAAAGGTGTGACATTTACTATTCTCACTCCAATGTAAACTAATCAGTGGAAGGGGTTGGACATTAAAAGGATGGCACGTATTATTCCCACTCCAATTTATACTAATTTAGGGAAGGTGTTGGACACAAAAAGGGGGAGACATTTGTTATTCCCACTCCAATATAAACCAATTTGGTGCAGTTGTTGGACGCCAAAAGGGTGGCATTTACTATTCCCACTTCAATTTAAGTAAATTTGGGGAAGATGTTGAACACTAAAATTGTGACATTCTACTATGACACCTCCAAACTAAACTAATTTGGGGAAGGTGTTGGACACTAAAAGGGTGACATTTACTATTCCCACTCTAATGTAAACCACTTTGTGGAAGGTTTTGGATAGTAAAGGAGTTTCCTTTACTATTCCCACTCCAACATAACCCTTTTGGGGGAAGGTGTTGGACTCTAATTGGGTGACATTTATTATTCCAACTCCAATCTGACCATATTGGGTGAAGGTGTTGGAACTAAAGAGGTGAACACTGCAATCAAAAACATTTCATACAAAGCAATTCAAACTAAACATTTTATATAAACTATCACTACTCCATACTCGCACACAATGATTTATCTATAAAATAAAATATAATCTAAAAACACACTAACCAAACTACAAACCTATATATTTATATTTAAACATAAATATACAAAAATATTTGATTAATAAATACATTAATATATTCTTCAAGAATATTTACTATCAGGCCTAAACTTTAAACCATAAAATAAAAAATAAAATCATAATCCAAAATCAACATTAAAAAACAAATGTAATCATCTTTGCAAAGTCCAAGGGCCCTTGCCCTGGATCGCTGTAAAAACTATGCAAAGAGATGTAAAGGCTATCCTTTGTTTTATCAGAGCCAATTGAGTTCCTACAAAGTGCTGGATCAGGAAGTTATACTTGGCCTGTTTACTACCAATTTTACAGCTGGTGCTTGAACTCGGTATAGTCTATTTACCAGGTAGTCCGGTATTCCTAACAACAAAGTTTAAGCCTACTTAAAATAACACTTCAGACAATCAAAATATTTTGGCATGGGAGAGCAGCAATGGCAGGAGTTTCCTTAGACTCCGAAGAAGTGCAAAACAGGAAGCAGGAACTTTGTTAACATGATTCTCCATTGATAGCTTATTGTCAGAGATGACCCCAAGATTTCGAACTGTCTCTGACTCTCTTAGTTCATCTTTTGTCAGTGGCCAGAAATTGAATGAAGTTTCATGAGTACTCTATTAGCTGAGCCACACGGAAACTCAGTTTTGTCGCCATTGAATTTTAAGGAGTTCTTGTCAAGCCAGTTGATAATATTGCTCATATATTTGAGGAAGGAGTCTAGGACATCAGGCTCATTGCTTTCCATAGACAGAATCAGTTGTGTGCCATAAGCATAATTAACAAGCTCTGATGTTATGGGATATAACAAGAGTTGTTATAGGACACATATAAATGTTAAAAGGAATTTGGCTCAATGCCGATCCTTGTGAGACTCCATGTTCGACTGCTTTAAAGTCAGAGCAGTAAGGGGGTAGGGTAACTGCTTGACAGCGCCCTGACAGATATGGACACATCAAAAACACCAGAATTCTCATGTTTATAGTGTCATAAAAAACAACAAGAAGAACCAACCCAGACACAAAGTACGAAATGGCCCCTATCTCAGAGGCGCAGCTAGAGCCAAATTTCGGGTAGGGGCTAAGAAAATATTTCGGGGGGGGGGGCTGAAACTTTAAGCAATAGGCAGAGTGGAGCTGTAGGGACTCTTTGAAGGAGTGAAACAACAGCAAGGCCTCATTAACATGCAAATGGTCTTTTAAAGACCTGTGAAGTGCTCGGGTGTGGCTGTGTCTGTGCCCGGGAATCTGTCTCATCCCGGTCTGCCACACACGACGGGGGGGCTGAAGCCCTTTGAGTTCAATGGGTGTTGCGCGCCTGCCCTATCTGCCACAGGTCACTGACTTAATTTGCATGGGCAGCCCTCTAGGCATTTCCCAAGAGAAGTTTCACAAAGAAAAAGATGGTCCTACCAGCGTGGTTTTTAAACCTGTTACATTTCAATTAATCTGCTACTTAGGATTCAGGCACAACTACATTTGTTTAGTGTGGAGTTGAGATATACTTGGCAAGCTTGCTTGAACTGAAATCTTCCATCCAGGAGTAGCCAAAGGAGATCTCTCAGAGCTGATGTGATGTAGTCATATTTATGAGCAAGAGAAAATGCTGGCTACTGAAGGCAGCAGAGCTTTCAAGGGCGCAAAGGAGTTTTAGATGCCTTGATGAGCAGAGGTTTTCCATATTCAAATTTTGAATTTACTATGGTGTAAATTATGCAACAATCTGTTGCTTTAGTAGATGTTTGAGTAATTTTGAGTCAAAAAAGGCAGTGGTGTGTCAAATGAAATATTCCTTATTGTGCTCACACAGGGTTTCAATCAAAATTTTGGGAGAGAAAATCATAATATTCCATAACGAGTTTATGAAAATCAATTACATTCTTTGGAAGTCAAAAGAACTTCCATGTCGCATTTTGTGATGACTACTTCCACGACAAATATATTGGAGGGTAACAGGTGAGGTGCAGAGCAGAACCCTTGTGCACCATGTTTTCAATTGTGAAGTTAATCTAGTTAGCAGAGCAGCCACTGGGATTTATAAAAAAAAAATTAAAAAACCACAGCCTTAGATGAGGTAATGGATTTCCGTCAGAATTCTAACACCTCAGAGGATCTGTAGAGCATAGTCATACCTTGAACAATGCTCTTATCGCCGTCTTCCAGTCTATTTCCTTCAACATTTAGACAAATATGTCCCGAAGGATACAGCTTTTGAGTTATCATACATACATCCCGATTCCTGAATTCTAAAGCTAAAAACACAAAAGAACGGATATCTTCCCAAGTAACAGGCTAAATATTTTACAACATAAAAGCAGAGCTCATGCCTTGAAGTAATGAATCGAATACCGTATAAGCCCTTCCTGCATTCTTCCGCATTTGACCACAGGACATCTGAACCTCTAACATTACACTGACATGTCATTTAAGGGCAGATGTACCAATGCTTTACACACTGCAGAATAGGCAGATCTGAACAGCTTAAATGTACAAGCATGTCGATCGATTGATTACGACTTTAATGTGCATCTCACCCACTAAAAGCTATTTCCTACAAAAAGGACATGCATGCGCGCATATGGATGTCTGGGCTTTGGCTTACAGGTCACACAGTTGTAACCCTAGGGTCGTAATTCTAGAGTTATCGTCTATCATTAACCTCATCTGAGTTACCGCTCAATAAACACGGATTGTTCGGTGCAATCATCCTAGGCCAAGCCCAATCCATTACCAGCCTCTGTGGAACAGGAGGGGGCTGCTGTCCTACACTCCGGAAGCACAACTGGACGTGTTTTTAAAGAATATTTACACATGACCACTTTCACAGGATCTGCGTCTGCACACAAAGACAAATTAAACGTCCCTTTTTATCAAATTACACATTGGACAGTGACATCAAAAAATGTCACCCACTTGTCCACATCTGGTACATCACTTCCGGCGGCAAAGGTGGTGTCTCACCAGTGTCAACTGTTGCAAAATATTCTGGAAACCCACGGCGCGATGCGCCTACCAATCATAGGAGTAAATGTATTTTATACCGTGCTTCGACTTTGCTAAGCGCTGTAAACTGGTGCCATGGTTCCCCCATCTAATGATATCCAATCTACCCACTTCAGAACGATGGAAGTCTGAGCTGGTCTTGGAAGAATTCATACACATGGTCTGTAGATCACCAGTTTGGTCAATGGCAAGAACTGGAGTGAGCCATTGTGCTGGTGGTAAGGTTGGACTGTGAATGTCATGTATGCTTCGATGTGAAATAAAATAATCTATATTTAGCTGCATGCTTCGATGTACAGAGGCACCCCCGCCCCCAAGTCGAAGTTGAAGCCTATACATTCAAACTGCGAATACATGACATCTGTCTAAAGCCCCCCTTTTGAGACAATCTCCCCGCCGCCTGATTAAACGTCAGTAGTGCTCTCCTTTCCTCTCCTTTCCTCTTATCCCACCACCCACCTTCACAACAATTACAAACCCAGAGAAAAGCAGCCCGGTGTCTTTCACCCTGGCGCCAGTGCTGCTGCATTCTGGTTGCTCGTGCTGGCAGATAGTCATTCTGTTTGAAATGGCAACATTTACTTTCCACGAGTTTTTTTAATTTGTAAATATATTTTAGTGAGTTTCAAACTGCATCATGAAACAGGCCAGAAAGTGGCATCAGTCAACCTACTATCAATACACAGCCATCTACGCCTCCCCCTGTTCCCACCCAAATCCTTCCCCTCCCCCAGAGTTAAGAGTCTTATGCAGCATGGTGAAGGTGGTGATCAGCCATAGAGTGTGCCGGGGAATCAGCACAGAGCAACAGGAAGGGTCACAAACAAAGCAGAAGCCCTAATCGCGGTCGGAACCATCTGAATGGCAGAAGATTCTACGTGGGACGGGGGATCCGGGTCCTTCAAACAATCCACTAACGCCTCCCAGACCCTGCCTATGACTACTTTCAGGGAGCCCTGGTCCAGTTTAGCTTCCCGGAGCAGCACTCCACTTTCATACCCCGCCCACCGCTCAAACTCCCGACACCAAGTCGCAATCTGGGGTCCTCTGGCAGCTTTCCAATTTCTCGTAATTTCCCTCTTTGTCAGATTGAAGGCTAAATCTTGGAACCTGCCAGTGACCTTGGTCTTAGTGGTGTGTGGAAACCAGTTCAATAAGCAATGCTCTGGAGAGCGAGCGGCCTCCGTCTCTATAATATCAGCGACCATGTGTGTGACTTCCCAGTAGCGCTCTAGCGATAGACCGTCCCGGAGCATATGAAGAATTCCACTCTGACCAACCCACATCTCTGTCTTGTTGCCGGAGCTATATTGAAATACGTATTTACTCTCCCTGGGGTAAGGTATGCCCTATGGAACATATAGAAATTGATCAATATAAATCGAGCAATTTGCTACACTTTGGCAGCCTGCTCCAACAAAGTTGCCCAATCATCCACAGGTATTGAATTCCCTAAGTCCTCCTCCCATTGAGTCCGTAAAGCATCGAGGGGCTGCATCATGTCTTCCCTAATCACCTTATAAAACAGGTAACTGTCAGTAAATAGATCAGTGTGCTATATTAGAAGGATTACAATTTATGAACTGAAAGTAATTACCTCGGAATCCAGTCGGATGCCAACCTAAGATGGAAAAAACTTTTAACACAGAGGGCCTCCAACTGCCCATGGGCAGATGATGCAAGTTTTAACTTCTCGGAAATAACTAATTATGTTGCACAAAATCAAGTGTCTGTCTAAGAGTACATATGGGACAGGTGTATGGGGTCACGTTAACTCAGGTGCTCAGCAAATTATTGGGGGGAAAAATTAAGCAGGCTTTTTGCAACACAAAGGTGTACCACAAGTATTATCAACCATTCAGAAACAGGCCTCGCTTATTTTGAGCACTCAGTAGAAATTTCTTACTACTCCTATGGGTAAAGATATGGCACTTTCCCTTAACAAAGTTCTCTCGCCTAGTGTTAGAGGATTGCATAAAACAATATCCATCCCCTGGTTGGCCGATGTTAAGAAGTCATTTATAGAACTTGGGATTCCAAATATTTGTTTACAGTTCCTGTAAAATAGACAGCAACTCGAAGACAACAGTTAAAGTCTTATTCCAAGAAAATTGAAATTACTCCAAAAATGGAGTCGGTCTCCCGCTATCTGGCGATAACCTCTACATACGGGATGGAGCCTTATTCAGACTTGGCACAGTGCACTTTTTGGTGACTTTTCCGCATTGTGGTATATGGTTTTGCTCCCTGCCATGTTTCCCCTTGTAACAATTTCTTATCACAATCTATCATCCATTTAATCTATATAATAACGAGGAACATTTTTTATGCCCCTTACTGCAGGTGTGCAAGTTTTACAGTTTTTTAGGCACCCAGCTCACATGTTCTACTGTAATCAGTTACATTAGAATTAGGAAACAACTAGATACCCAAGCCTCCTCTGTATTGTGATATCTGTTTAGGCCTAATTTTTGTTTGCGTTGTTTATGTATTTGCTTAATGCAAGAATATTTCTGGCAGTATTTTAATGGCAATTATATCGTTTTATATTGTAACTTATTTTATATGCACTGTTTTTTTCTTACCTGTTTTTACTGTAAATTGTTGTGTTATGTGACAATCTTTTTATGGCGATTCGCCAAATTAAAGTAACAAAATGATCTCTGTGTCAAAAAGTAGCATACCTACCTATCTACAAAAAATACAAAGCTATGATCTTCATGTTACAGTGTGCTTTGCAGCAAGCACATTAACACACACACAGACCTCTCATAGAGCTGTGCTCATCACTAGAGTTATCTTACCGCTATTATAATCCCCTCAAAATTACTGGGCACACAAAGATCTCTTCATGAGGGGCCTTATGTAGGTAGCCCAACATTTACCACTTCATAAATACCGAATTTTACCGATTCGGTATTTATGAAGTGGTAAATGTTATGTAGATAATAATTCGATAATTATTACCGAATCGGTAAAATTCGGTATTTTAGAACCGGTATTTACCGATTCGGTAATAATGCATCCCTTGAAGCCAGTTACCATTACCGAATCGGTAAATACCGATTCGGTAATGGGGGGAGCACAATCAAGGGTGGCAGGGTGTCACAGTGACACCCTGTTGCACCCCTGATTCCTGCATGTGTGCACATGTGTGCACATGTGGCAGACATACATGCCCTAAGGGCATGTATGTCTGCCACATTGCACACTTAAACATGCACAAAAATGCTTTTTTTCACCTATTCGTCATTTACCACCAACTTTTAGTTGGTGGTAAAATCCCCACACCCACCACACAGTCCCCCTACATCTCATTACTGTATTCGGTATTTACCGAATCGGTAAAATTACCGATTCGGTAATTTTACCGATTCGGTAAATTACCGAATACAGAAATGAGCCCCCTACATGTCAACAGCCTAAATACCGGTCGGTAACGGTATAATTACCGAAAATAGGCCGTTACCGACCGGTATTGGGCTACGTACATGAGGCCCGAGGTGTCTTAACCCTGTAAAATATTTTAAAATGCATCTTCTTTGTAACCAACTATGGAAGCTAGAACATATTTACTGTCACATTTGTCTTTGTTGCCAATGTTTTTGCTGCAGAATATTTTCTTGAAATAAATGTAGAATTTGACTGTAAAGACTCTGCTTTTCAAGCTCTTCCCCTCGTGACTCCATCCATTTCCTCTTCTACACCTTGATCGCCAATTTATGGGTTCCTGGAATACATTTTCCAAATTCCAACTGTGAATCTACCTCCTAGACTGGACATATTTGATTCTACATTTTATACTTCCATTTCAAACTTTTACCTTGTTGTTTTTTAAAAATATCTATTTATTAGTATTTTCTTTCACAGACCTTGCATATACAATTAGGTATCTTGTTATAAACATACAATGTCCTGAAATATGCTGTGCTGTAGGAGTTGCAAAATACCATTTTACTGACCTATGAAGTTACATTGTATTCTGTGATGGTTTCACTATAGGAGTACATTCAATACCCAACTTTTTCAGTATATCGTAAGGGAGTCTTGCTCATTGTCTTCTAATAGATATTTTGTTTTTTTGTAATAGAATGTAATTGTAATAGAACAAAACGCATATTAAACATTGGAACAACAAACGCATTCAGAGGTCTAACAACTAGTTGTCTTACTCACTTTCTGTAATGGGTTATACTCTAATCTGTATGTGGGGTTCCTTAATCTTAATGTCTAGGTGGGGAGATAGATTACTTTTCAATTGGGTTGTCCACACCTTTGTATTGCGTCTGATTGAGAAAGATTGGGGGTGATCATTCGTTGTTCTGCATTCTACGTGGGAGTAGAAAAGCCATCCCCTTGATCTCCTCCCCTGGCGTCCCATTACCGCAGCACCTCGTACCACAGTTCTGCGATTGGGTGGCGTCCTATGCCCCGGTTGTCTTCCTCTATCAGCATCTGCTCCTCAGCCCTTTGCCCAGGCTGTAACATATTTTTCCCAATCTGATACTTTGGGGTCTATTGCAGTCTGCCAACAGAGGGTTATGCACCTTTTTGCCAATATCAGTGTCAGATCTACAAATCTAGTGCTCACTTTCCTGACCTTCGGCCTCGGAAACAGGCCGAGGAGGCAGACCTCTGCTGTGAGTGGCATCGTATATGCAAGAACTTCATTTAGGATCTCAATGATTTGGTGCCAGTATCTTTTCAGGGTTGGCAGTCCCACACCATGGGTCCGATTCACAGAACTAATCTGAGACAAAATCCTAAACGTACTACTTTTGGTATTCATAGAAGGCATTTAATAGTAGTAAAGTTAGGATTTTGTCTTAAGTTTGACTTAAGACAGACTTAAGACTAAGCGTGGGCGTAGTGCACCGCTCCGCCCGCGGAGTGTGCGTAGTACTGCCTACTTCACGGTCCGTGAAGTAGGCGTAGCAGGCAGGCGACGCACACGCCACGGCGGAGCCGAGTTGCCCGTCACCCGCCTCCCGCCCGCCCTCATTTTAAAATCCCTTACAATGTTTAAAAGCGAGAAATGCACATGCGCGGGCGCTCGCGCATTTGTGAGGAAGAAGTCGGCGATGAAGCAGGAAGAGGGAGCCCCGGGACGCCGCAGCTCAGTTAAGTCATTTTCATTACTTTTACATGCTTTTAAACATTGTAAGGGATTTTAAAAGAGGGCGGGAGGGAGGCGGGCGGCGCGTGGTGGGGCTACGCGGAGTGTGCGGAGTGTGCGTAGATTTGGCCCCACTCCATGATGCTCCGCATAGCCCTACTACGCCCACTACGCCTAGGGTTACTTAAGAAAGACTTATGACAGACTTAAGACAAAATCCTAACTTTACTTCTACTAAATGCATTCTGTGAATACCAAAAGTAGTAAGTTTAGGATTTTGTCTTAGATTACTTCTGTGAATCGGGCCCTTTGAGCACAAATTCCACGTCTGGGGTCGCGCATCTAGGACACTGTCAGTCTGTGGTTTCTAATATAATGTTAAATCTGTGTGGGGTGAGGTAAGTCATATGTAGAATTTTAAACTGGGTGAATTTAAAGTTGGAGTTCCTGGAAATCTCCTAAGGGGTACTCAGAGTTTTGTTCGACTCCCCCTCTGTCACCTCTCTACCTATTAGGTACCCCCATTTCTCTTGGAGCAGGGTCAAGGGTTTTTCTGACATTTTCCATAAGAGCTCTGTATATCCATTTTACCAAGTGTCTTGCTGACCCCAATGTCACCATCATTTGTAGCAATGCATGTGCACTGGGTTCTTGACTGCCCTTTCCACAAGTATTCTAAATGTCCTTAGTAGTGTGTGGTAGTTCAAGAATTGGCCCGGAGGTAGATTTTAATGTGCAATGAGGTCGTCTAGGGAGATCAACACTCCCTCCTGGTAGCAGTCGTGGGCGGTCAAGATACCCGCATCTGTCCATTCTCTTAACTGGGCCACTGTAAGAGGGATGAGGTATCGCCCCGCGGGAGGCCCACCAGGGGACAGTCAGGCACCTATACATCTGTTCCAGCATCTCAACGCAACCTTCAATAGAGCACCCTGAAGCCGGATCTGCATCTTTGGGCACAGTCGTTTTGCAAGTAGTCTCCCTTTGTGGTCTGTGTGCATACGGGTATCTAGGGTTTCCAATCCCTTCCGTTCTAACCATGGGGTGAGCCACTGGAGTTGTGCTGCCAAGTAATATGCCTCGAAATCAGGAGCTCCCAGGCAACCTCTGGCCGGGGATCTCTGCATAGTTGCCAGTGATACCCTGTGATGCCCCTCATCCCAAATCAGCTCTCTTGTCGTCATGTCCAGGTCTCTGAACAATTTTCTTGAAATCACCACAGGGAGGTTGGCAAAATAGTATAATAGTCTTAGTAGAACTACCATTTTAGGCATTTTAGACAAATCCACCCGGGCCATGTGAGTGAGTTTAAGGGAGCACCAAAGTGAAATGCTCTATTTAAGTGAGCACATTGACTGCCCCAGGTTACCATCTATCAGGTTCTTTTGTTCATGGAACACTTGTATCTCCAGATATTTAAAGGAGCGAGGGCCCAGTTAATGTCTTTCGGAAGTGTTAGGGGGCGAGGTATTGAAAGTGTGAGTGGGAGTGGGAAGCGTGTTTTAGATGCATTCACACGTAAAACAGCCAGGTTTGCAAATTCCCCTAGTATGTTCATGGCTTGAGTGATTGCTTGGTCGCCTCGCTTTAAGTATAGGAGTATGTTCTCTGCATACAGAGAGATTACAAACTTCTTCCCATCCAATATTAGCACTTGTCTTGCTCCCTCCTGCCTGAAACGCTCTGCTAGTGGTTCAATGGCCAAGGCAAACAGGAAGGGTGGACAGTGGGCAGCCTTGTCTAGTCCCTCTGTGGATGTGATAAGGTGCCAAGACTATTCCTCCTGTTCTGACTCTGGCTATGGGGCGAGTATAGAGCAACCTTACCCATTTAAGCCATCCCTCTCCCAATCCTATCCTTTGCATTATTTGCATCACCGCAGAGAGTCGAAAGCTTTTTTTAAGTTAATTGCTTTCACAACAGCCTCGGGGCATGCTGTGACGTCATGATGGTACAGTACGTGATATAATCGTCTAAGATTCCCTGAAGTTGATCTAGTTGGTATGAATCCATTTTGGTCCGTGTGCACAAAGGCTTGCATGTGTGGGAGCAGTCTTGTGGCCATTTTGTAGTATTTTGAAGTCCATGTTTAGCATGGACAGTGGCCAGAAATCTGAGGTGCAGGGCTTATCAGAGTTAATTTTGGGCAGGGAGACCAGTAATGCCACTCTAGTTGAGGTTGGCAATTGGCCAGATTGTAGTGAGCCGACAAACATTTCTTCCAAACGTGGGGCTATGAGGGAACTAAAAGTGGAATACAATTTGCACAGGGAGTCCATCCGGGCCTGGAAATTCCCCTTAAAGGCAGCCCGGATTTCTTGGGGAGTTATCACTTCTCCCAGAGCTTTCTGAGCGTCAGTTTCTACTATTTGTCTCTGTGGTCTTTGGGTAGATCTACTGGTTTCCCATACAAGGTTGTGTAGTATTCTAGAAAGGTGGAATTAATGGTTTTGGGGGAGTATACTGAGGTCCCGTCTTTTGCCTGCAGGCAGGAAATGGGGGTGCCTCTGCTTTCTGGTTTAGTCAGCCATGCCAATAGCCGACTTCCCCCCTTCAATGCGTTGCCATTTCTGCGAGGCCTTCAGGTCTACCAATCCCAGTCTTGCCTGGGTTGAGTTATGCCTACTTTTGGCTACAGCAAGTTGTCTCTGAGATTCCTCCAGGACTCCAAGTCTGATTTCTAATGAGTGAATCTGGGTTTCTAACTTATGAAGCTCACTATCGATTTCCTTACTCAGGAGCTTAAGGTGCCCTGATTAGTCTGTAAATAGTTGGATATAGATGAATGTAATGAGTTTTGGAAGCTGGAGTCCTCCAGCATGGCTGGATCTAGACGTCAGACTGGAATGGCTGCACACTCGGGAGCTGGGGACAAAGACAGGAGCAGTGGGCTATGGTCTGACAGCGTGCGTCCCAGGAACTCTGTGTTGGTCACTACTGAGCTCAAGTGGGCTGAGCAGAGGAACACATCTAACCTGCTGTGAAAACGGGACATCGGGAAATAGTATGAATAATCCTGCGTTTGCTAATGTTGAAGTCGCCATATGTCATCTAATCCCCAGTACCTCATCCCGTCACAAAGGCCCTTTGATGTCGTGTCTGCCATCGTGCCCTGCAGTGGCGGGGTGGACCTATCCAAGCTTATGTCCACAACGCAGTTGTAATCCCCACCCAGTAGTTGTCATTCACTGCAATCCCTGAAAGTGGTTCGGACAGGCAGCAAAGGAATTGGGTTCGGTCATGGTTAGGGGCGTAAACACTTTCCAGTGTCACCTCCCACCCAAGTAACCTGCCCTTAATGATCACGTAGCAGCCCATGGGGTCAGTGATTGTGTGTGTCGCCTCAAAGGGGTTCCCTGGTTGTATCCACATTAGGGCCCCCCGTGATTCTGCCGTATAGGAGGTTGCAAATAGGTTCCCCCTCCATCGTCTGCGGAGTCGGAGACATTCTTCAGTCGTGGGATGCGTTTCTTGGAGCATCACAACCTGCGCCCCCTTCTTCTTATATAACTGTGTATGTTGTGGCGTTTTGTAGGAGATCACATGCCCCTGACATTCCAAGATAAAAAAAATGTATCCTCCCGTTAGGTGTGTGTGCGCCTGCCATGAATTTAGTTTCATACTAGAGTACGCATAGGACCCATAAATAGAGTGGGATTATGTTTTGACCTTCGAATGCCTAACTTTAGTTCCATAAGCCCAACTCCCCAAGGGCAACAGCGCAACCGCTAATTGCACCAACCTGTAAGCAAACAAATACATTAAGTAAGAATTCTGCCTCCAACGAGTCAGGCAGAACATTCTATTGGGGGGGGAATCAAGCTAATACAATATCGAATTTCCCATCCCAGCCCATCACCAGTGTCTTATATTGCGTTGGCGTCTCTGTGGAGATTCTGAACGTCCTCCCACCTGGGCCTGGGGACGACCCCAGGGGCCACATCGCACCCCCCTCAAGGCCCCAGCCAGACCACCTAAGAGCACCACACCCATGGACCAGCCCTGAGTTCAACTTCTTCATATAATATCATCTGCTGCTCATGGGGGTAGCTTAGGCATTGGCGTATCACTCCCAATAGAGTCTCCAGATTCCGGGGCTGCATATCTTGATTCCAACGAGGTGTCTGTGTTCTAGTCCAGGTTCTGTGGTGATATGAGTTGTGCCATTGCCTGTAGGGCACCTGTCTGTCCTGTTTGGTTTGTGAGCCTGTGGCTTTTCATAGCTGCTTTTTCACACGTGGGCGATGCTGACTCTTCTTGTTAGGGTAGTTCATCTCCCGGGGGTTTTGGTTTGTCTTGGGCAGAGGTGTGCCGGGCTTGTATGCTTCCAACTAGGACCAGGACTCTTCCAGTGATTCACAAAAGTGGGTGGGGCCATCTAGAATAATTCTAAGCTTCACAGGGAACATTAGCGAGTATTGGACTCCTGCGTCCCGGAGGGACCTCTTGGCTTCAAAGAATGATGGGCGTTGGGCCTGTACCTTGGCCGTGAAATCCAGGAATATTAAAACTTTGTTGATTTCTAACATGTATGGGCCATGAGATCAGGCCTGTTGTAAGATATTGTCACGATCCCTATAATGGAGTCTTGCTTCAATGGGACGGGAGGTCTAACGAGTGGCAGCCAAGACCCTGTGACCTCTCTCCGCCACTTTTCCAAGTATGCCACCATGTCTGTTCCTTCTATGCCCTCCGGGATGCCTATTACTCTAATGTTATTGTGTCGGCTGCGGCCCTCCGTATCCTCCGACCTACGTTCAAGGGTCGTTACTTTGGCAGTGAGCTCTTCACCCGTGGAAACGTTCAATTTTCGTTCAGGCTGTATTTCTGTTACTGTGCTCTCCACTTCTTTACTCTATCTGCCAGTGTGCTGCATTCTGCCTGCAGGAGGCCCAAAACCACAGAGACTGCTCCTATGTCTTTGTGGAGTGATGGTTTGGTTTCTGCTATGGTGGCCAACACCCTATCCAGGTGCGAGTGAAGTGAGTCACCTGCATTGTTGTCTCCCTTCCCCTCTAACCCTCGTGGTACTGGAGAGATCTTTCTAGGAACTGCTTGTGTCCCCCCCCCGGTTTCTGCTTTTGCTTGGGCATCCTTCCACAGTCGAAGTGAAGTCCTGTGCATGGTTTCTTACGCTTGTAGTATAGTAACAAACAGGGGGAGGGGCGTATGTGATACTCTTGTTTTACCCCTTCGCACCACTAGTGTCAATAATGTTTGTTTCAAACCTGGCGTTGGTTATTTCAGCAACTCGTGAAGGGATCAGCTCATGGGGGAAGAATTAAGTGACTCTTTAGTGGTGTCGCTTGTGGAAGGAACCTGGAGCCCACTGTTTAGGTTAGTCACCCTTCGCCTTGGTCATTGTGCATGGGGTGTCCTGTGTGGTATGTTGCAGTTCATCTATCCCTCCTGGGATGTGGGCAGGGTACGAGAGGTAATCGTTCGACTGGCCCGGGGGGGAGGGGCATCAGATTTTCTTCTTTTCAGGCCTCCAGGCCGAGTTTACTTCTTTGACGGCCCTCTCGTTAGCACTCCTGATGTGGAGAGGCCTATTATGGAGGGGTCTCAGTGTCTGGTGTTTGTGGAGACTTCCCTTGTATCTCTAGGCCAATCGATCCTCCCTCTATATTCTCTCAGGGCCTTGGTGGATGTATCGGTTTCCCCATCATCTGCTCTCACCCCTCCTCCTTACCGCATCAAGGGGACACTATCGCCAGCCTCAGATTTGTGGGTCTTGTCCTCCAACTCCCCGCTGATGATGCACCAGTGAACCCCGTGAGGAGCTGGGCCAGAGCAGGGGAGGTATGTACAGTCGTCCGACTCCCAGCTCAGGTATCGCTTCCGGTTGCTTTGCTTCCCCCGGACCTCTCGTATGGTCCCTCGGACCCACACCAGGGGTGCTTGTGCTGGGTGTGGGTTAGCGAATCTCTGCTTCCTACTCCCTGCGAAGGTGGAGGGACTTCTAGGCAGTCCAGCGCTAGTGCTTGACTCCCTCCCCAGGCTCTGGGAGGCACTCTGGGTCACTACTGTGGCGCTTACTCACTCCGGGGAAACCCTTTTCTTTCTTGCTTGTAGCCCCGATCTCCTGCAATGCCCGCTGCAGTCGGCCTGGGCGGGGACCGGAACCCTGCTGTGCTGCTAACTTTTTCCGGGCCAGTTGATCTCCGCCTCCGGGCCTCGCTCCAGGCCCCGATTTCCGTCGATGTTAACTGTAGTCGGTCGGATTGAGGAGCAGATCCCTACAGCGCTGCTAAGTTTCACCTGCTCAATCCTTCTCTTTCTCAGGGTCTCGCTCGTGGCCCGACCTCCCACGGCACTTGCTGTGGTTGGCCCAGGTAGGAACGCGTTCCATGCAGGGTGCCTTCCACTTGGCTGGGGAGCCTTTAACCTCCCGCAAGCCGACTCAGCTCCTAGCGTCGTCAACAGCTGTGATGTGCAGAGGCCAAGTCGCTGGGAATAGATCCAAGCAGTGGCCGCGTTCTCTGGGTTATCTCACCTGGCACATCGACCTCAAGTTCTTATCCCTCCTCCCAGGCCCCTTCGACACTGCCCACCCCAAAGCCTGCCCCAGGCGAGTGCCGACTTCTCCTCAGCATCCACGGGGCAGCGCCGCCGACACTCAGTTCCACAAGATCCGCAGCCTGCAGGTCTACCGTTTGCAGGTTCAGGATTACTGTTAGGCCGAGACAAAGCTCAGAGCTCACGCATCCGCCATGCTTGGAGTCTTGGCTACGCCCCCACTTTTACCTTGTTGTTTTTTTTTCTCTTAACAATGTATTATTCACATTTTAAGTCCTCTGTTTTCCTTTGTATTTTTTTCTTTGCACGCTTTTGTTTCCTTCTCCCTTTGTTAATTGCTTATTTTATTTACAGTCCTTTTCTCTCTTCCATTTAAGCTTGTTTTTTTTTTTAATTGACCTTCCTATTTTATTTTCCTTTCATTTTTAGTCTTTTTCCTTTACACTCCATGATAGACCACGCTGTCTTTTTGGGCCAGTCTAAGACAGCATTATCTTAGGCTAACACCTCATGTCATAATTTCTTCAAAAAAACGTATAAAAGAAGAAACACAGAGAGGGTGTTTTTGGCTTTCATGTGATTTCATGCTTTTGTATTGCTTGGCTGGGTCTATCAAAGCTAGACATTTCATTTATGGGTACATTGGCCAATTTACATTCCATTAGTCTTTGATCATGGGACATCATGTAAGCCTTTTGTTAGTCTACAGATGCAGCACTTTAATTATTTATGAAGGGCACACACTTTTTCTACTTTAAAGACAGAGTGGTATTCACTAATTGCCTTTGCTCGTTCTTGTATTTATTTTACTTTGCTATCATGTTAAGATGCTGTTGACTTTACAGCTATTTTTGTTCATGAAATGAAGACACATTCACACATAGGCTTTGTTAGCGATTCATCAAACGTTGGGACCAGTTGTCAAAGGTATCTATTATACTACATTTTGCTGTGTATGCATTTGAAGTTTATCACTTACAATACAAACTTCATCTTCTTACTCTTTTTCTCTTCTTTATGGGTACCATTTATAGTGCTAATGCAGACTCTTCAGCAAAGGGCCCATTTCATTACTGCTAAGGAAAATAATGTAATTTTATTTATAAATCAGTCTTTTTCTTCTCCCATAAACAATTTACAACATCAAAAGTAATATACTCATCTTGAAGCACAAAATTGTGCTTTATTAACAAAAGTATTTATGTGATTTGCAAGCAAGAAGTCTACAAAATGCTTTAATAATGCAAACATTTGAATGTCGGACAAAACTGTTATTGCCCATGTATCCAAGTCTTGTTAGTGTGTCCCTGTTGTACGCTTGTGGCAGAACCACTGGCCCATGCTCTCCGGGAACATCCTGGACATCAGGACTTACGTTTTCCAAGCTATCAAGTGGTCATTTCAGCGTATACACTTTGCTATATGTCCGCAGCCCGGAAAGGAACCTGACCCCTATGCTGCACGAGGTTTTGGGGGTTACTCCAGCCTCCAGGTGAACTGGGATAAGTCTATCATATTCCCTCTCACCCTGGTTATGATGCCAACCCCATTGGAATATCTATTGCAATGGTCGAACGTTACTTAGGAATGCAGGTGCACACAGACTCAACAGTAGTCCCACCTGATAACTATGGGCTGCACAGAAACTCTTAGAATATCTTGAATGGTGCATTGAACTGCCATTATCACTCACGGGCGGGTAGCTATTATGAAGATAGTGGTGTTGCCTAGGTTTCTTTTTCCTGTTTCAAAATATCCTGATTTTGCTGCCTAGAGCGGTGTTTGATAATCTCCGCACCCTCATGATCCGGCTGGCATGGGCGAGAAAACAACTGAAGGTGTGCTGGGAGACTCTCACTCTACCTTACGATATGAGAGGCCTTCACGTCCCAGACCTTGAAACGTATTATTTATCAGCACAATGCATGTTTGCGCATTACTGGATCCATGGGCCGAAAGACTTACCACATTTGCACCTTCAGCAGGATGCTGCGGACCCAACCACATTGCCCCAAGTGTTATTTCTAGATCATTCACAGAAACAGAGTGTCTTTGACTCACTGAACATAATGGTCCACTCCCAGTGAGGCCTCCTGGAGTGGGAAGCTGGTTCTTATCCCACTTGCCTGGTGCTCTTGGTTTCCTATGGGTCTGGAAGCCGGGGACCACAGCCGGTCTGGTGGAGATCGACATTCGTACAATGGGGGACTTCTTTCAAGATGGCACAGTGTGAACATGGGAGGAGGTCCGGGAATGAAGGGCTAAACCCACAGCTCTCCTTCAATTCTATTACTTCAGAGTGAGGCACCTTCTGCAGGAGTTATTGGGAGAGAACCTACTGGAACCTCCGGAGATGCCAGCATTGACCTCTCTGCTGCAGATTACTACCCCTACCCGTCTTGTAACGAGGTTCTATGGACTTGCACAGGAAGCGCTTAAACCAGGAGTGATAAAGGCCAGACTCGAATGGCAAAGAGATAGGGGGATAGTCATTACTGATAAGCAATGCAAATACTGCTGCTCCGTAATTGAGTCTATCTCGATGAATTGTACACACAGACTACTACACTTTAAGTACGTTAATAGGGTATACTACACTCCAGAGCGACACTGGGAATTGTCAGAGATGGGAGGAGGTGGGGTGCGTGGCGGGGTTTGCACAGCTCGCATGGTTCTGCTCTGGAAAATATGAACTCTGGCAAACGATGTTTCGTGAACTGGACACCGTCACAGGCGAGAACCATTTGTTTGCTCCATTGTTGGTGTTGCTGGGACACGGCAGGGAGGTACAGAGTGGGGTTAGGCGATTAGTGGCCATAGGTTTGCTGCTTGCAAAATGAAAAGTGGTTATGCGTTGGGCTCATGGCCACCTGTCGACCCTTAAAGACTGGCACACCGATATGACACACTGTAACATGCAAGAAGATGTATTCAATTAGCTGCTTCCACTTCAGAGCAACCCTAAAATATCTGAGGACCACATCGGGCTTATTTGGCTGGGGTTGAGACCAGAGATTCATGCAGGTACACTGCTGCTAGTGTGGAGATGGATGATGTAGAACCTCTGGACCACCCCGTCCACTGTGCAATTGAGTGACATTACATGTATGCCCTAAGAAACCTGTCATTACATTGTCTCTGGAGATACTATCATCCCCTGTCTGTTCTTGCCACCGCCTTGTATTTTACTGTTTTGTTTGTATCTCAACCAATGTGATTGCCTTGCAGCCCCGATTGATAATCTCCAATGTATAGCCCTCACTTCCTCTATGTGAAATGTTTTCAGCCAACTATATGTTGCCGTGCCAAGGTTGATTGTGTGTTTTCTCTTAGAAAAAAGCAAAATAAAAAAAAAAAAAATATATTGCTAGTGTACTCCATGGTGCCCACAGTCTTCTCTGTAGACAGTGGCTTCCAAAATTACACGATCCAGGCCATTATGCTGGTTGCTATCCTTTACCAGGCAGTCACTTACACTTTTTAATTGACCTAAAGGCAGTGGTCCTTCCTTGTTGGGTGTCACTTCATGTGGGCATTGGTGTTTCCTGTGATAGCTGTTGTTGCACAGGATCTGTTACAGCCTAAAGTGTCAGCTGCTTTTAAAACTTCATTATGAACTACCTTAGAGGAGAAATCCACTCTGGTCCATTGCTCGACTTTCGTATCAAAGACTAAACTAATTCTATCTATGTCCTTAGGTGAAATATAGGCAAGAGATGGACATTTACTAAGAATTGCTAATATTTCGCACTGTTTAGACTAGTTGTAGCATGATGTATTTAGTCTTCGCTTAAAATGTACCAGAGTAAAATGTCAAAGGACCACTGTTACTTTACTAAGAACAACCTGCCTGCTTCATTGACTTAGATCAGGCGACATTTCTCTTTGCTTGCGGGATCAGGCGACATTTCCCTTTGCTTCCGGGGAGTAGAGATAGGAAGTCCAATTTCTTTCTGATTGACCTCAATATGATTTTCCCTAATGCCCTTAGAGCTCCTGCAGACATTTGCAACTAGCGCATGGGCCAGGTTCAGGGCCGGCTTTAGTGCTGGTAGCACCCAGTGCGACAATCTTTTTTGGCGCCCCCGCACCCTATGACCGCCTCCTCGGTTACTCTCACTACCTCCAGGCAAAAGTGCCCCTCATCTCTCCAATCATAAGCTATTGTTAAACACAGCGCCCCCCCCCCTGAAGTCGGTGCCCCCTCCACAGGTCAGCGCCCAGTGTGGCTGCACCAGCTGCACTGCCCTAAAGCCGGCCCTGGCCAGGTTTTACAGAGAAGTCTACTATTTTTCCACATTTGTCAACTATCAAGACATGCAGTAGCTTGTTTTACCTCATGCACAATAATTTATGTTTGCTTCTAGACAGGTGGCACATTTGGTGAGGGGTTAATAGATTCTCAATTGCCAAGACTTTAACACCTCCTACCTTCCCAAGGCGTTTGCAGTCAACAATGGTTTGGGTTATTGTTCACTCTTTGCTCTGCAGACTGTTTCGTCCAATATAACTCTGCATCCTGGATTCCCCTCTCTAGCGCTCTGAGGCAACTAACCAATGGTTTGTGGCGCTTCGCAAATACAATATAAGCAAACAGTAGGGACACTAAAAAGACAGGCAGCCAAGCGCTGTAAATTCATGTTGAGCTTTATGTGCCCTGGTTGATCTGTGAGAGAAAAAAGGGTGAATTCTTTTTGCCTGTTGTATTTTTAAGAAACAAATGCTGATGGGGATTTTGGCAATATAGGAAATTAAAGTTATTCAGCATCCATAGAGGAATCTTAATTCTTTACATGGCTAGAGCCTTCTGTTCCTTATTTAAGCATACATTGGAACTAGACATTGAATTAAACAAAAGAACTGATCAGAAAAGGACATTTAACATAAGTAAATGTGGGTATTGTAGGAATACTACCTGCCACGGTAGAAAATATCAGTGTTTGTTTACCCTATTTGGAACCCTACATTAGCAGCTGTGTTGAGGCCTTCTACCCAGATTCATAAAATATATGCTCAGCTTAAAATGACTTGCTCCTTACTTACAATGCTAGCCCTCCTTCTGCAATCCTGTTATCACAGAGATCTAAGGACATCGGATAATGGAATGTGTGTAATATTAACAGCTGTCAGTCTAAAAGGTAACAAAAGATTTACATAATTCTGGTACACTTATATGAATGAATAGAGGGTATTCTTAAACCAGAAATGTTTCTGATTTATAGGTTACAAGGCAAGGTGTCCCAGCATTCAGCAGTGTGCTTCCCAATGACACAACAAATAATACCCGAAACTCGTCATTTTCTTAAAGTGGAAGCAACTGACATATTCTTCACTGAATGTTGGTAATTTTGCCTACAATACACAAACTGCTGTAGTGGGAGGGTGATAGCTTTAGATGGAGGTCTTTTCAGAGTGGAAGCCATCCACCTTTTACATTTTATCCCAAATTGATTGGGGGATTAAAGGGCCTGATTTAGATTTCAGCGGACGGGTTACTCTGTCACAACAGTGACACCGAAATCTAAATCCTATAGGAAATTTTGGCATTATGGATATCGGTCAAAATCTAAATCAGGCCCTTAAATTGCCTCAAAAGAAATCCCAGAGTACTTGGCTTGCATCATACTGCAGTAAATTTGGGAGAGACGAATGTGGGAAATATTTAAGTACAGACTAGAGTTTTGTACACTAATACTCATTTAACCATGTGTTCAAAGCACTCTTAAGGCTGGAGCTTTTGCAGTAGAGCATGAGAGTGCAGGGACCCCTGCTGTGTTGTATGTGGCCTGAGTGTGTAAAAGAAAGACTGACACGTTATGTTGATTCACAATGTTTTACCGAAAGTACCTTATAACACTGGTTGCTGAAAAACATTGCAGTGCTTAATGTAATGAAAATTAATGCATTTAAATATGGTGATTGATTCCATTGGTATAATGATACCTTCTAACATGTAATTATTGTTCTTAAAATGTGGTGACCTCTTTACAAAGCCAATAGGCTTACAGTTAGAAATAGGGTTCTGGTTTGCTAGGGTATGCACCTAAGCCATGCAGAACCAACCACTCTAGTCAGGGTAAGGGAGTTACACACACAAAATAACCCCTGCTCACCCCCGTGGTAGCTTGGCAGAGCAGTCAGGCTTATCCCAGAGGCAATGTGTATGCCTTTGTGCAACAAACACACACACCAGTGACGCACTAAGCACACCACGAAAGAGACTCCACACAAGGTTATATAAAAATATCCTTTGTATTATACACCAAAACACATTAGACCACAAATCACATAATTCACTTTGCTAAGTAGGTAATTGTCAGGACATAACACAGGTCATAAATCACTTTGCCATAAGGCAATGGTCATAACATCACGTGTAGTGTACTAAAATAAATACCCAGAAGTTGTACAGGTCATAAGACATCGTTAAGCAACACTGTTGTGCACAGTATGCAATTCCTACAAATGATACTGGTTGTGTTGTCACTGTGAGGTAAAAATACCATGCATCCACATATTAGGGCATCACAATGCAGTGGTTATGAAAGCGTTCCATAAATCACCAATTCCATAACGTGGTGCCAAGGCACTTGGGCTCCTATCAGGCGCTATACAGAAATTTAGGCCAGAACATAGGGCACAGAGATGCCTGTTTGCCTATACCATGCATTACGGTAACTATTGGACTCATCAGGACCGAGACCTCCGTCGTGGATTCCTTCCTGTCCTAACAGCTGAGTCGTGAATGCTCCCTCAAAAGTAGGCCACAAGAGTAAAGCAATGCACCCATAGGTATGAAATTGGTGCAGCTGCCCGCGATTGTTTGGTGCAGCTGCAGGTAAAAAATAACACATAGTAGACCTCTCTCGGTCTCTCAGAGAGGTGATTGGCATACACAGAAGGCCGTTGAGGATTCCCACCCACTTGGTTACCGTGGGAAGAAGAACCCAATGCTTCCCTAGGGGAGAGGGAGCCACCAAGACCTCAAGCAGTCTCCTTTGCAGCCCTTGATCCGCCAAACTCACACTGAAGTGGGAAGACCTCTTTCTTGGTCCCCCCCACCCCCTGGCAGAAGTTTAACTTGAGCAGCTGCCCGTGATCGCGCAGCGCAGCTGCTGTAATTCAGATTCGGACGGAAGCCGGGCATGCCCGAGGTCACGCCTGACCCGGGGTCAGCTGTGATGATGGAGGTCCCTCGCCTGGAATGGCTTCACTGGAAGAATCTCCTTCTCTCCTCAGCAGGGGAGATGTGGAGCATCGTCTCCATTGGGGCCGCAATCTGCTCCTTTGTCCTCTCTGGCATCAGTGTGGCCCAGAAATGTGGAGCTGTCGTCGGAGGCTTCAGTGGTGTCCCTGTAGCAGAGGCCACACACACCGTCAGTGGGGGAGGGGGAAGAGCACTTCCACTTACAAGCTCTCCTCTCCTGCTACCCTCTCACACCAAGGACAGGGCTGCGCTGCACGCACTCCAGCACCAAGGATGGCAGATAGCACTCGCCATGCTCAGGGTGGCAGGATAAAGGGCTCCACATGCCCTGTCTCTTTCAGAGTGCTCCTCGGAGACAGGTAAAGCGCTCTCTACGCCGGTGCAACTAAGGAGCACTCAACCCACGCTTTATTTCCAAACAAAAGGGTGAAGGACAGTCCAGTCCCTCTTCTGCTCCAGACAGGAGCAGCAACTGCAGGCCGGTCCACTGCACACACATCCAGGTAGGTTACTTTAGAATCCAGCAAGGATCTGTCTTGAAATCTTTCATCGCCCTAAGATTTCCAACAGGAGGCAAGCACACACACAAGCCCTTGGAGATTCTTCCCAAGCAGGATACCACAGCATGGCAAAAAGAGTCAGTCTTTTTCCTCCACCACAGACAGAAGCAGCAACTGCAGGCCAATCCTCCACTCACTCAGGAAAGGCAACACTCCTCACACAGTCATTTGGCAGGGTCCTCTTGTTCCTGGAAGTAATTTAAAGTCCTGGGGTTTTAGGTCCAACCCCATTCTGTCATTGTTCTCTTTCTGGTAAGGGTCTCTGAACCCAGTCCTGTTCTCCCTGGTGCAGCATCACCACAGGGGGTGGAGTCAGCATGGTGAAAAGGAGACACAGTCTTTTCAGGTGCAAGTAAAACTCCTCCCACCACTCTAAATGCATTCCAGGTCTATTCAGCCCAGCGATGAGTCACCCAGGCAGGGCGCACGTCAATCCCCCCAGTACCTGTCTAAAGTGAATGCACATCCCCAGCTCCTGTCACTCCAAAACCAGACGCTGAATACACAAACAGCAGAGGCACACAGAATGCTAAAGGAAGAAAATGCAAACTTTCTAAAAGTGGCATTTTCAAACACACAATTTAAAAAACACATTTAACAAGAAGTGCATTATCAAATTCTGAGTTCATAGAGCCTAAACTCCATTTCTCTATCTTGTCCCTATGGAAAGTTATACTTGTGAGAAGTTACAAAGCATCTCCCATGTTAGCCTATGGGACAGATAGCCTTTCAACAGTGAAAAACAAAATTGGCCTTATTTCACTAATAGGACATGTCACACACACACCAGTACATGTCCTACCTTTCACATACACTGCACCCTGCCCATGGGGGTACCTTGGGCCTACCTTGAGGAGTGCCTTATATGTAAGGAAAGACTTGTCAGGGCAACATGTAAGTTAACAACAGACAATACAGTAGTAGGTCTGAGACACATTTACAGGGCTATTCATGTGGGTGTCACAACCAGTACTGCAAGTCCACTACTAGCATTTGATTTACAGGTCCTAGCACACACTGTGCACTTTACTAGGGACTTACCAGCAAATTAAATATAACAATCACCGATAGCCAATCCTATCACAATTCATACGGAGAGCATATGTACTTTAGCAATGTTCAGCAGTGGTAAAGTGCCCAGAAACCTATAGTCAACAAAAAGAGGGTCAGAACAATAGGAGGCAAAAGGCAAAATGTTTGAGGATAAACCTGTCAAAAGAGCCAGGTCTAACACTTGCCTTATAGTTTGATGTGGTGACCACTTGACTAAAGACAATAGGCTTTCCAGATATCATATGACACCCCTTATATAGTGAAGATACATCTGATATAGTTGGAGGGGTATTGTGATTATGAGTTCATGACCCCCAAGAGGTCAAATTTTATAATGTCACAAAGGGTATTTCCATTTGCGATATGTATATATTTGTAAAATAAACCATAGTATTTAGTAGAGTGTGCTTGATTGTGTAATAAATGTACTTTTCCTTTACTGACTGGACATTTATTTATTGAGTGTTGTTGTTGCGGCGTACCAGCAGAGGGAGATTACGAGCCCACACTACTACCCCTGAGTAGGCTTTGGACTGCTCTGCAATACTACCCTGAGAGAGTAGTCAAGTGCTACAATGGGATACTTCGTTCCCAGTAAGGAAACAATTGTGTGTGTATTACTTCTGCAGGCCTCACATCCTGTAATGACCCAATTTCTTGCAGTGATGGTTTTTATTTTACTGTATCTTATTAACCCATTATATATTGTTATTCAGTTGTGTCTCATCTTTGCTATTACATTTTAGTTCTTCACTGAAACTAGGTAGGGGCATTGAAGTTCTTTATCTCTTACTGTATTGTAATTATTGATTTGTTAAGCATAATACCTGCATCTAATCTGAATATAGCCTTGTAGCTCAGGCAAACCATCAATGGCTATAACTCATTAAAACTGGTTTACTTTTATAGGCTAGAAGGGTGGCCAGTTCCACTGTCTCAGTTTCTCACAGGTATAATCATTGTATGATCTGCATGGTAAGTTATACCCTTGGATGTTAAACAAAAGAGATCATAGTGTTGAAGGATAGACAAAGTAACACTTTATGTCTGTGCCACAATGGGTGAAAAAAAGAAGATATGAAAACAAGAAGTGTAGACGTTCAGATTAAAAGTAGCACAGCGTATGTATAAAGAGATGAAGGACACCACACACAACAGTGAACAGGTTCGGATGTTGACCAAGAAGAACAAATACCAGAAGAAGACAAGAACAAAGGACCGAATAGGAGCATTTCCAATGTATGGTGCTGACCCCATTAAAATGTGAAAACCCCATGGTCACAAGGCCACAAAATCCAGTACCATTTCATTTTCTACGTTTCTCCTGCTCCATCACATATGATTCCCTACCTGGTCCCTTCATTTCTCATAGTATTTTTAACAGATAAAAGACAGCCTTTAAAGTCTCTATATTCTGATCATTGAAATTGTGCTAAGCCCTATTAATAATGGACCTTGACTATGGCTGGTATGTACATTTCATATGCTGTTTGCATGTTGGAAGGGTTTGCATTCAATGTATTGAACTTGTATTACTTTATGGCATTAAGTGTATACTGACACTTTGACATTTGCTTACCATTCCCTACAAATGGGATTTTTGTTAAGTCTGTTGTTGCCTGTTTTAATCTCTAATAGATAGGGTTTTTTCCATTTATAATTGACAACACTTTACCTAAACAGTTTTAAAGCATCTGCAGAATGTAACTAATAAAATTGAGGTTCCCCAGTTTTTAGTTACATTATTTGATTTAGTATGGACCTAGCACCAAGGAGGAGCATAGCTCTTTAGAGGGTGCATTTTTAGTGTAGTAGTAGCACACTAAATTTAACGTGCTACAACCTATAATTGGAACATCACTATATAGTACAATGTCCATATTTTATATATTTAAAGTTCCCCTTTTTGCAATTTGTGACACATGGAGAATATGCAATTTGCCTCGAACCCCGGTCCTGTGGTTCTAGGATCAGTGGCCTAGTGAATCGACAATATCCACTTCTCCAGTGAGTTACATAGTCATTAAACAAGAACTGAGACTCTGTACATCAAAAAAGAGTCAGCCAAGAATAACTTGACTCCCCTCACTTGGGAGGGATAAAAGCATCTTAGGGCTGCAGCGAAAACTTATCATGGACAGTCATTGTCATTAGTCACCAGGGACTTTTCCAACGTTAAAGAGGCCCAATCCTCAAATAAGGACTGTCTTTAGGAAAGAGTGGTTTCCTTTCTATATCTGATAAGGATAGTGAATGTCAGCAGATCAAAAAACATTAGTATGAAAAGAAGATTTATTTTCTATATAACAGGCTCATGCTACTGCAACTGTGTGGTGATGGGCAATGCAATGATATATCAGGTTGTACGATGCTACCAACAGGGCTCTGTGGCATCAAAGCAGTTGAGATATTGTTGCAGGGATTCTGTTTGGAAACAGAATTGTGCCTTGGGAGAACAGGACGTCAGAATGTGGGGACTGAGTCTTACTACCACATCAGTAACTGTAGGCCCAAATCTGATTAGCTTACAGAGCCTCACCTGAACTCCTAACCTTCCAGAGTAACAGGTGATTTCAGCAAACCTAGAACATGAACCTCTAGTCGCCAAAGGAACCCTGGAAACAGATGAATACCTTTTGTTCTGATGCATGCATGTCCATAGTAATCAAAAAAAGATACAAAGGAAGTTTACAGTATATTTATTGAAACTATTGTAGTCTATTTTGATGCAGGTTTGCTACGATTAGTAAACAAATACAATTAGGAAAAGTAATCAACATTACTAACAGGCTGTAAACTATGAACAGCACGACCATGGCAACTAATATATCAATCGAAGCCTACACTCACTATGTGAGCAAAGAGATAGATTAGTGATCTCTGAGATTAGCACCAAACTCCATGCCTGGCATGTGTAGTTAGGTTGTCCACATCATAGTGTAAACTCAATTTACGCATGGCTGCTGCCTCTGTTCCAAGTCTGGTCCCTATGCCGGAATTCTTCCCTGTAACCTCCAAGCTCCGAGACACAGTTTATATTATAAAAACTGTTGTGTTAGAAAACCTGCCGCTCTTCTACCATGCTAGGGCTAAAAATGTTAGGAGATGTTGCTGACTAGGCACAGAAAAACAGTACACCATGTTGTTCAACCTTGTACAAAATGTGCAGACTGAATCCCAAGAAGAGTCACTGAATAACAAATAATATGTGCAACATATTTCTAAAATAATATCATGTCACAAAACAAATGCATTATGTGTGGCTGTCCAACGCAAAGGTAGCCTAAAGCTGCTAATTTGTGTAACCAAAGGAGAACCAAAGTGGCCCCAAAAGGGGAAATAACTGTAATATCAAGCCAATATAACCTAACATACTGCAGTACATGCAGAGCCTAAATTGTGCTCACCTGTGTGTTTGCATCAAGTGTCAACCTGTTCTAAGTGCTTGTGCAAACCACAGCTCTAGTGTACTTATAGTGAGCGAACACCTGGTACAAACACCATTTGCACATATTATTAAGTATTATATTGTACTTTGAGATGCATTGTCCCTAGCACAAATCTAATTTGTTCTGTTTTTGGATATGCAATTTACAGCCAGGTAGAAATTAGGTCTGAAAACATTTTCATTGTGCTCACCTAAGCTAGTGCACATCCCAAATACAGGATTCTGCGTATTTCCTGTCAGGCTGGCTTCAGTAGAAAATATCCCAGTGGAATTATGGAACTGGACAGGTGCCATAGCAGCATGAGCAGCGTGGAATGTATGAAATTACAATGCATGCCTTTTCTACGTATGCCTTTTCTACACATGGTAGGTATATATAAGTTAAGCAAAACGTCTGTCTGTCTGTCTGTCTATCTATCTATCCACACACAAACATAATTTTATTCAATATTGAATTTGCTTCTTTTTGGGGAGCTCCCTGAACCCTCTGTTTTTAATTAACTTCTAACCTTCCTTAACCACCTCCCACCTCCCACCCCTAAACCACTACCCATGCCTTAACCCATACATTTACTTTACCTCATTTTACCACTACCCATCCTTAACCCCTAAATATACCATTACCACCCCTTACCATTATCCACCCCATAACATTTAAATTATCCTTACCTCCCTTTACCACTACCCACCAAACCCCTAAACTTTCAATGAGTTGCCTTTACAACTACCCACCATTAAACCCTTAAATCACCTTTACCACTACCCACTCACCCTTACCTCTTTGCAACTACCCACCCCTAAACCCTAAAAATACATTGCATGCAGTCTACAAATGAATGCACGTCCAAACATATTTTACAAAATACCCACAATTTTCAATGCAATTACGCATATTTCCTAGGAAAACATTTGCACTTTCACCCAAGCCTATTATAAATGTCCCTGCAAGCGTATTGTGGGGTTGTGGAGAAAACCCAAGGGCTTTATTACTTTGTTATCATATAAAAAGGGTCGGACTGGTATTATATAGCTATTTCTGGTGAGACAACTGCAAGAGTGTTAATAGAGAGTACCAGTTGTTCATATTTCTTTTTTTCTTGTTATACTTGCTAACGATGCATTCTCGAAGAACGCATACTTGTAGTGTTTTATGTTAGCGGGCTGGTTTGATTCCCTCGGTGACAGTTAATGCAGTTGCCTGACTGCTTGAGAGCAGCAGGGTAGATTCCTTCTTCAAAAAAACTTGTTAAAAGGATTCAGGCTGGATCACAAAGCATTCTTGAATGGTGCTGTAATTTGTTCTTAGCAATGGCGGTTGCTGACTAGCAAAAATGGTAGGGCGACTGTTGCACACAGTTCACACGCACATTACGCTAATCATCACATTACATTCATACATTTTCATGCATACAATCATTCATACAACGTCATAATCAGAATACAAAAATGCATACAAATAAACGAACATTTAAAAATAAAAAAATAAAAGAAACTTACCTTAGCCTGTAGCACGCCCAGTCCCGGCTCCAGACTCCTCTGAGCACAAGGTCCTACAGCTCCCACAAATCATCTGGATTAGCTGGAGGAGGCTGCCTCAGCGCTCCAAAGAGCACTGAAGGCCTGTGCCAGCTCTCCAACCCGGCTGTCTAAGGGCCTTATTATGAGTTTGGAGGAGCGGGAACAGGACTGCCACGTACCACCATATCAGTGTAGGAACTGCCCACCAAAAAATGTTTGAGGATAAACCTGTCAAAAGAGCCAGGTCTAACACTTGCCTTATAGTTTGATGTGGTGACCACTTGACTAAAGACAATAGGCTTTCCAGATATCATATGACACCCCTTATATAGTGAAGATACATCTGATATAGTTGGAGGGGTATTGTGATTATGAGTTCATGACCCCCAAGAGGTCAAATTTTATAATGTCACAAAGGGTATTTCCATTTGCGATATGTATATATTTGTAAAATAAACCATAGTATTTAGTAGAGTGTGCTTGATTGTGTAATAAATGTACTTTTCCTTTACTGACTGGACATTTATTTATTGAGTGTTGTTGTTGCGGCGTACCAGCAGAGGGAGATTACGAGCCCACACTACTACCCCTGAGTAGGCTTTGGACTGCTCTGCAATACTACCCTGAGAGAGTAGTCAAGTGCTACAATGGGATACTTCGTTCCCAGTAAGGAAACAATTGTGTGTGTATTACTTCTGCAGGCCTCACATCCTGTAATGACCCAATTTCTTGCAGTGATGGTTTTTATTTTACTGTATCTTATTAACCCATTATATATTGTTATTCAGTTGTGTCTCATCTTTGCTATTACATTTTAGTTCTTCACTGAAACTAGGTAGGGGCATTGAAGTTCTTCATCTCTTACTGTATTGTAATTATTGATTTGTTAAGCATAATACCTGCATCTAATCTGAATATTGCCTTGTAGCTCAGGCAAACCATCAATGGCTATAACTCATTAAAACTGGTTTACTTTTATAGGCTAGAAGGGTGGCCAGTTCCACTGTCTCAGTTTCTCACAGGTATAATCATTGTATGATCTGCATGGTAAGTTATACCCTTGGATGTTAAACAAAAGAGATCATAGTGTTGAAGGATAGACAAAGTAACACTTTATGTCTGTGCCACAATGGGTGAAAAAAAGAAGATATGAAAACAAGAAGTGTAGACGTTCAGATTAAAAGTAGCACAGCGTATGTATAAAGAGATGAAGGACACCACACACAGCAGTGAACAGGTTCGGATGTTGACCAAGAAGAACAAATACCAGAAGAAGACAAGAACAAAGGACCGAATAGGAGCATTTCCAATGTATGGTGCTGACCCCATTAAAATGTGAAAACCCCATGGTCACAAGGCCACAAAATCCAGTACCATTTCATCTTCTACGTTTCTCCTGCTCCATCACATATGATTCCCTACCTGGTCCCTTGATTTCTCATAGTATTTTTAACAGATAAAAGACAGCCTTTAAAGTCTCTATATTCTGATCATTGAAATTGTGCTAAGCCCTATTAATAATGGACCTTGACTATGGCTGGTATGTACATTTCATATGCTGTTTGCATGTTGGAAGGGTTTGCATTCAATGTATTGAACTTGTATTACTTTATGGCATTAAGTGTACACTGACACTTTGACATTTGCTTACCATTCCCTACAAATGGGATTTTTGTTAAGTCTGTTGTTGCCTGTTTTAATCTCTAATAGATAGGGTTTTTTCCATTTATAATTGACAACACTTTACCTAAACAGTTTTAAAGCATCTGCAGAATGTAACTAATAAAATTGAGGTTCCCCAGTTTTTAGTTACATTATTTGATTTAGTATGGACTTAGCACCAAGGAGGAGCATAGCTCTTTAGAGGGTGCATTTTTAGTGTAGTAGTAGCACACTAAATTTAACGTGCTACAACCTATAATTGGAACATCACTATATAGTACAATGTCCATATTTTATATATTTAAAGTTCCCCTTTTTGCAATTTGTGACACATGGAGAATATGCAATTTGCCTCGAACCCCGGTCCTGTGGTTCTAGGATCAGTGGCCTAGTGAATCGACAATATCCACTTCTCCAGTGAGTTACATAGTCATTAAACAAGAACTGAGACTCTGTACATCAAAAAAGAGTCAGCCAAGAATAACTTGACTCCCCTCACTTGGGAGGGATAAAAGCATCTTAGGGCTGCAGCGAAAACTTATCATGGACAGTCATTGTCATTAGTCACCAGGGACTTTTCCAACGTTAAAGAGGCCCAATCCTCAAATAAGGACTGTCTTTAGGAAAGAGTGGTTTCCTTTCTATATCTGATAAGGATAGTGAATGTCAGCAGATCAAAAAACATTAGTATGAAAAGAAGATTTATTTTCTATATAACAGGCTCATGGTACTGCAACTGTGTTGTGATGGGCAATGCAATGATATATCAGGTTGTACGATGCTACCAACAGGGCTCTGTGGCATCAAAGCAGTTGAGATATTGTTGCAGGGATTCTGTTTGGAAACAGAATTGTGCCTTGGGAGAACAGGACGTCAGAATGTGGGGACTGAGTCTTACTACCACATCAGTAACTGTAGGCCCAAATCTGATTAGCTTACAGAGCCTCACCTGAACTCCTAACCTTCCAGAGTAACAGGTGATTTCAGCAAACCTAGAACATGAACCTCTAGTCGCCAAAGGAACCCTGGAAACAGATGAATACCTTTTGTTCTGATGCATGCATGTCCATAGTAAACAAAAAAAGATACAAAGGAAGTTTACAGTATATTTATTGAAACTATTGTAGTCTATTTTGATGCAGGTTTGCTACGATTAGTAAACAAATACAATTAGGAAAAGTAATCAACATTACTAACAGGTTCTAAACTATGAACAGCACGACCATGGCAACTAATATATCAATCGAAGCCTACACTCACTATGTGAGCAAAGGGATAGATTAGTGATCTCTGAGATTAGCACCAAACTCCATGCCTGGCATGTGTAGTTAGGTTGTCCACATCATAGTGTAAACTCAATTTACGCATGGCTGCTGCCTCTGTTCCAAGTCTGGTCCCTATGCCGGAATTCTTCCCTGTAACCTCCAAGCTCCGAGACACAGTTTATATTATAAAAACTGTTGTGTTAGAAAACCTGCCGCTCTTCTACCATGCTAGGGCTAAAAATGTTAGGAGATGTTGCTGACTAGGCACAGAAAAACAGTACACCATGTTGTTCAACCTTGTACAAAATGTGCAGACTGAATCCCAAGAAGAGTCACTGAATAACAAATAATATGTGCAACATATTTCTAAAATAATATCATGTCACAAAACAAATGCATTATGTGTGGCTGTCCAACGCAAAGGTAGCCTAAAGCTGCTAATTTGTGTAACCAAAGGAGAACCAAAGTGGCCCCAAAAGGGGAAATAACTGTAATATCAAGCCAATATAACCTAACATACTGCAGTACATGCAGAGCCTAAATTGTGCTCACCTGTGTGTTTGCATCAAGTGTCAACCTGTTCTAAGTGCTTGTGCAAACCACAGCTCTAGTGTACTTATAGTGAGCGAACACCTGGTACAAACACCATTTGCACATATTATTGAGTATTATATTTTACTTTGAGATGCATTGTCCCTAGCACAAATCTAATTTGTTCTGTTTTTGGATATGCAATTTACAGCCAGGTAGAAATTAGGTCTGAAAACATTTTCATTGTGCTCACCTAAGGTAGTGCACATCCCAAATACAGGATTCTGCATATTTCCTGTCAGGCTGGCTTCAGTAGAAAATATCCCAGTGGAACTATGGAACTGGACAGGTGCCATAGCAGCATGAGCAGCGTGGAATGTATGAAATTACAATGCATGCCTTTTCTACGTATGCCTTTTCTACACATGGTAGGTATATATAAGTTAAGCAAAACGTCTGTCTGTCTGTCTGTCTATCTATCTATCCACACACAAACATAATTTTATTCAATATTGAATTTGCTTCTTTTTGGGGAGCTCCCTGAACCCTCTGTTTTTAATTAACTTCTAACCTTCCTTTACCACCTCCCACCTCCCACCCCTAAACCACTACCCATGCCTTAACCCATACATTTACTTTACCTCATTTTACCACTACCCATCCTTAACCCCTAAATGTACCATTACCACCCCTTACCATTATCCACCCCATAACATTTAAATTATCCTTACCTCCCTTTACCACTACCCACCAAACCCCTAAACTTTCAATGAGTTGCCTTTACAACTACCCACCATTAAACCCTTAAATCACCTTTACCACTACCCACTCACCCTTACCTCTTTGCAACTACCCACCCCTAAACCCTAAAAATACATTGCATGCAGTCTACAAATAAATGCACGTCCAAACATATTTTACAAAATACTCACAATTTTCAATGCAATTACGCATATTTCCTAGGAAAACATTTGCACTTTCACCCAAGCCTATTATAAATGTCCCTGCAAGCGTATTGTGGGGTTGTGGAGAAAACCCAAGGGCTTTATTACTTTGTTATCATATAAAAAGGGTCGGACTGGTATTATATAGCTATTTCTGGTGAGACAACTGCAAGAGTGTTAATAGAGAGTACCAGTTGTTCATATTTCTTTTTTTCTTGTTATACTTGCTAACGATGCATTCTCGAAGAACGCATACTTGTAGTGTTTTATGTTAGCGGGCTGGTTTGATTCCCTCGGTGACAGTTAATGCAGTTGCCTGACTGCTTGAGAGCAGCAGGGTAGATTCCTTCTTCAAAAAAACTTGTTAAAAGGATTCAGGCTGGATCACAAAGCATTCTTGAATGGTGCTGTAATTTGTTCTTAGCAATGGCGGTTGCTGACTAGCAAAAATGGTAGGGCGACTGTTGCACACAGTTCACACGCACATTACGCTAATCATCACATTACATTCATACATTCATGCATACAATCATTCATACAACGTCATAATCAGAATACAAAAATGCATACAAATAAACGAACATTTAAAAATAAAAAAATAAAAGAAACTTACCTTAGCCTGTAGCACGCCCAGTCCCGGCTCCAGACTCCTCTGAGCACAAGGTCCTACAGCTCCCACAAATCATCTGGATTAGCTGGAGGAGGCTGCCTCAGCGCTCCAAAGAGCACTGAAGGCCTGTGCCAGCTCTCCAACCCGGCTGTCTAAGGGCCTTATTATGAGTTTGGAGGAGCGGGAACAGGACTGCCACGTACCACCATATCAGTGAAGGAACTGCCCACCAGATCTGGAGTTTTCTCCTGGTCTGGCAGGCGCTTCTTAGGCTTTCCCAGGGCGGTCCCTATGAAATAGATACCGAAATGAGAATGTTAAAAGGCAGTATCTGCATGGCATGGACTGCTGCAGTCTAGGTTGTGCAGGTACTGGTGTGAATGCACACAGGGGGGCACATGTTGTGCCCTCCTGGGTGCATCCACATAGTGTGAGGCACCAGAGCCACCTGTAGGACCCCCTTTGTTTCCTCACACCACACCTTTTTATGCGTTTGCACCGTAATGAAAAGTGTGGCATGAGGAAACTCGCAAAATGATTGGTGGTGCCACAGCGGCCTCGTCAAACATATTGCAGCCTCAAGACCCCCCTGCCCTGGGACCACCGGGCGGTGGCCCTAGGGTAGCCTGACCACCCTGGTCCTATTAGGGCGGTTAGAAGACCGCTACTGCTGCACCCTCCAAAGTCTAGCAGTCTGTGGAATGCCAGGCCCGTAATAAGCTCCTATAACAGTCAGGTTGGAGAGTTTGAATTGCGCATGTCTGTTTATCTGTAACAAGGTAGTCAGCCAAACCAACATGCGCTATTCACAGTGAATGGGCCAATCAGCAGCAATGACACACTGGCCCTGCCCGCTCGTTTAAGGCAGAAAGCTGTAAAAATAAAACGCTAATAAAATCCTTTTATTACCATTTTATTTTTCCACCTTTCTGCGCAGTAGTGTGGGGGGGGGGGGTCCTCCACTCATAGCGAAGAAACTGCCGCGGGATCTCAGTGGAACATAAAGTAGTACTTAGCAGACTTGTTTAGGAGGTAATATGGGACAAGAATACTGGTTCATAATTTTTGTGTTGCATTTTGTTGTGGTCGGATGTGATGTGACGTTTTTATGCTGTTATGGTTTTTGTCCTGCGTTACTGCATTACGTTGTGTTGCATTCTATTTTTACTGTTTTGTTTTCTTGTCCTCTGTTATGTTTACATTGAGTTGGTATTTTTTTTTGTGTTGTATTCTGTAATTACTTTAAAAATACCAACAAACGTTGCAAATTTTCCAGTCAAAAGCAACATTTCGCTTTAAAGTTCTAGTGACAAACAACCACACAGAACTGCCTTACGTGGTCAAATACCTCTGCTTCAGCTCTAGTCCAATTTATGGAATAGTGTCTTCAACAGTTGAAGAGCTGAGTAACAGCATTACCACGTGTGACAGTGGTAAATGGGTATTTGTCGTTGGACATTTAAAGGCATGTGATGCTGTTGGTTGCAAATGTAGCACATTTGTTGACATCGCTACAGTACCTACATACCACCACGCAATAATAACATGACAAAAAGCAAAATAATGCATTAAAATCAACAGGGCACATAACACTGTCAAAACAGAATAGAAAACAACAGCTAGTACAACACAATGATAATGCAATGCAATAATGCATCACAAAAATACAACAGTACAAACAACATCTCACCAGCACAACAAAATACAACACAACAAACATGCTCAAATTCTGTTACCAGACATTAACAGGTCCACAGGTCTGCTTGTATAACACTGTGGTAAAAGATGTTTGTACAGAGCATTACCTTACTAACCCAAATACATGAGTTAGTGGCAGTCAAACTTTTAGGATCCGCCCTAATGCTCGCTTTAAGTGAGATGATCTACATCAGCTGTCTCCAACCTTTTCTGTAATAAGGGCTACTTATGTTCAATAAAATTCATACTGAGCTACTAATGGTTTTACTGTGGTAACAGTGAGCAAGTCAGTCAAGATTACGTTTAGTGGCACCCCATGCAATAATGCCTGCAGTGATCACCTTGGTGCGTCAGTCCTGATTACCAGCAGTAATGTGAAAAAATCTTTATCAACATGGAAGAGTTAGAGATGATAATATTAGTAAAAGTTCTCCCCGGTGTCACGTGATTTATCATTCAGATATCAGCTTTAAATATAGTAAATATATTTTGGAAATCCAAGTAAGTTTCTCCAAACAACAAGTTACACACATCTTTGTCTCAAATACATCCTGTTCAATTTTGGGATACCTTTATTTATTCAACCAAGAAAAAAGCTTGTGACTTAGTGGGCTGGGCTGCACACAGGAGGGCTACTCATAGGTAGCTGGAGAACTACCAGTAGCTCATGTGCTACTTGTTGGAGATATCTTCTCTAGATTTTTCTTTTTGACACCACAGAGAGGTTTTCTGAGGTATTCGCCCAGGAACTAATGGTGTGTGGAGCTATAGAGAACAATAACGCTGCACTATAAGGGCAGTGGACTCTTAAAGGTCGGGCCCAAATTACATGAATGTCATTACTCAAGGACAGAAAGACGCACATGAAGAAACATTACAGAAAGTAGTCTCTGCCTGCTAGCTCGGAAGGTAAAACAAAGCAGCCTCCTGACAGTCAATTCTGTCAAGTTCAACACTGGCGAGCTCAGAGGAATAATGCCCACTCGTCAGAGGTGCACATTTAAATGGCCTTGATAAGGGAGCTAAGGAGCCGACAGGATCCCCCGCAGGACTGAAGGGTCTTGTAAAGACCCACTGTATCACCCAGAACAACTCCCCGAGATACCTCCAGCAACGGTAGTTGGTGGCCTGCAGACACAGGAAAAAATAAAAATAACAACAATATATGATTCATTTGCCGTTGAAGCAAACAGGAAGCCAATTATCTTAGCTTCTAGTTTCAACAATTAGTAGTTATGAATTAAGGTTGCATGGCATCAAAATAAGTATTTCTTAAAAGGACCACCAAAAATATCAATGTCAGAGATGGGAGGAAAATCTACTGGGCCATATCACATCAAGTGACCATTAAAAGTGCTAATTTATGACAGATTTGTACTACAGTTTTAAGCTGACCGGTGTCTTAGAGAGTTGAAAAGCCGAGCAGCTGTATATTTACGCCTTTAGACAGTGGTAAATGTTTCTTGTCAATGGAACCTTAAAGGAATTTGCTGCTTTGACTGTAAATGTTATGCGCAACAACACAAAAACCACTGCTGATGATTTTTCGACAACTGACTCTTCTCAACCACACGTGACACTCATAGTAATTGGAAAACAAATACATTTATTTTTTCTGTTTTGGTTTTTTTATATACTCAATTAAATCAGTTCATGTTATTATTTCAATGAACATTCTCACAATTTTAGAACCACATAACAAGTGTACATACATGTAGACAATTACTTGTCAAAAAGATATGACATTCCATTACATATCACATTTAAACATTTAAAAGAGATAAGAGAGCTCAAGTTCCAAAGGAAAGTAAATAGAAAAGTAAAAGGAGAAAGAAAGAAAGACCACCAAGGGGAAGGTTGAAAATATGAAAACAACTTTTGTTTTGAAAAAAATCCTTAAAATCCAACACAACCCCCTTAGAGATATTTAACCAAACAGTCCTGTGTTCAGGTCATCTACACATCAGTTTCTTTTTCATTATAGGGTATTTTGACCATAAAGACCTGACACTCAAGTTTCAAAACCGCTTGTTTGGTTGTACACAGAAGGTCGACGCGTTTCAAACCCCTAAAGTGTTTTAGTTGGGGTTATCATCAGGACCTGGAACCAAGGAGCTTGATTCAGGGCTTTCTTCAATGGCACAGACTGTGTCCCCTCAAAGATGTAATAAATACCATGCATCCATTTGTAAATGCCTGCCTTTGAGTTGTTTTGAAGGATCAGATACACAAGGAGGGTTTAAACGTCTCGAAAGGACGTGTCTGAGCTGTTCTTCAATTGATTCATCTTTTGTGAAAAGCCGCACTTATGTGTATATACCAATCTTTCCGTTAATGTCTCTTCGTTCGTAACCGATCGAAACGCCCATCATCGAATTGACTGGAAATGTAGCAGCATTTGTTGAGATCTCAAATTCAAACGATACAACACAACATAACGGCATAACACAAATCAAAATGATAACACAACAGGGCACATAAAAACGAAACATTTAAAACTGTACAATTCAACTACAACATAATGAAATGATGCAGCGCAAACACAAAACAGCCCAAAAAAACAACATAATGGTACAAAATAAATATTCAGATGCACTCTTGTTAAAAATTTCCAGCTGCACAAGTCTGTTTTCATGATATGAAGGTAAAGGGTGTTTGCACCGAGCACTGTCTTACTGGCAGTCAAAAATATTTTTGAGATCTGGCCCAAAGGCTTTAAAGACCTGCAAAGAGACCCTAGTCGTAAACTGCACTTGCCTTGCAAAGTCAGACTAAAGAAATGTATTGCAAACACTTAATGTGTCCCTGTCTTCATTTTAAAACAGAACGAACACCTTCAAGCAGACAAAACTGCATGGCATGAAATGAATCGTGTTGGTTTCCATCTCTTTTCACGACTATGTGGCAGAAGAACTCAATAAAAATATAACCTCTTTTCAGTGATCTGAATAAAAAAATAAAAAAATGGGTAGCACTTCTGTAAACACGGCATGATGTCTCAATTCTATCACTTTATGAATTCATGCAGACGTGTCATGTAAGAGGTCTGGGGACGTTCCTGCTTTCATTGAGATCACGTCCGTGTAAGAGAACTTACCATAAATGATACTTATATTGGACCGAGTCAAATATTTTTCCAGGCCTTCTTAGCCAACTATAAAACTAGGGATATTGATTTTTTTTTATGGATTGACAGAAATTACCACATAGCCTAAGAAGACCCCAGACGACCCATAAGGTAGCATTTGGAGACATATACCTGACTCACTTGCTAATGGTGTAACCCTGTGGTTGAAGATGGCAGGAGGGTGTTGCCAATATAAGGAGACTGAGTATCACAGTGAGAGAATAACAAAGATGTCTTCCTGTCTTCCACCCACAAATTCACAGATTGTGGGAACTAGTAATGAAGGTTATGACCGACAAACTCTATGTCCACTTTGGATCTGAAACCCAGTGAGTTATTGTTCCACAAGATGTGTTAGGTAGCCCTTGTGGATGCCTTGCGCATTTCCTTTTTGGGGGGCGGGGGGGCGGCAGAGGTCCCAGAGGAGTGACTAGAAAAGGCTCGTGGCCTCTCTTCTATCCAACGCCCGGCTGAGATAGGCCTAGGTTGAAAGAAAAGAGCCAAGGCCAATGAAGTTATGATTAGAGATTTTAGGGTTCCTTCTGAATTTTAACACAGAAGGTTCTGTAGGACCTTGACCCAGAAAGATTATCCTACCTACTTTTAGACGTGAGCTAAAGCACGGGGAATGGGGGGGGGGGAGGGGGGTACCGAAGGCCCTCCTGATAGTAAATTCTTTGTATTTCTGGGTGCTGGATTACCACACTACTCCCAGTTGTCCCTGGGGAATGGGCTTTATTTAGTGTGTAAATCGCTGTTTCCATAGGTTTCTGCTTATAATGCCTACATTCCAAACTGGTATACAGGGACGTAGTCCTACAGGCGCCCATATCCATGGTTGTCCAACTCGGAACAGCGAGGTAATACCGCCCCCAGAGACTGCCCCGTCCCCATCCCGTGTACGTATTCCTTCACCGGATATCAGGCAGCGCCCAGAACTGGGGCGGATGTGTCTGCTAGAATTACTTTTGGGTGCTACTGCCGAAAAACAACAATGCAAGGAAATAAAGTGCAATACGCAAACAATGCCATATGCAGACATTAAATTCCGTAATGTTAAATTACACGTGAGTGAAAGGGAATGCACCAAGTGCTCGTATTTCTCTAGCTGTCAAGCACCTTAATTGCCATTTTTAATATTTCCCATGCAACATTAAAGCCACAGGTGATGGTAAAAAGGATCTGTCCCAGTAAAACGTTCACGCACGTGGATATTAAGATGATATAAACAACGGCCCTTGATCGTAAACATGCAGCCCCATGACATTCTGAGGCAAGGCCCATCGAGGTGCATGCCGGGAAAGGCTGAGCAAACAATATCACATTTTTGAAGCCATATCGAGGTTGCTTTGAAAAATAGAAGCCTTAGGAAATTTTGAAAGGTTTCAATCTTTATTGCATTATTCACTAATTAAAAAGAGGCTGTGTATAAACTCATACACACATGAATACTATTATTCGGTATCCGAGCAGCTTTGCAGATAATAGCCACGGGGGCCATTGTGTTTATTCCACTTCAAGATTACTGGTTATTGCAAAAACTAAATTGCTTATGCTCAAAGGCCAGCTTATATCGATAGAAAATTAATACATTTGTCCAGCCAGGTACACGGACATGCTCGAATGCTTGCCCTTTTCTACGTTTTAAAATGGCAGAATTAACTTTCAGGAGCAGAGGTGTCCTCCGGGCTTCCACTTTGTCTTAGCTAATTAGAAAATAAACAAGTTACTGCATTTATTGTTATTGCATTATTACCACGCGGTGTGTGTATGCATATGTAGAGATATATTCTTATGCCAGGCCAAGGAGCCAAACAGCTATGTTATTTGCAGAAAGTGTGCTAATAAATGTGAAATCACAATGTTATTACTGCAGGTAAAATTCCAGGTTATTAGCATTGTACAATATAAATAGGAATGGAATCACTATTTGCTACCTCCTACTATCCATGTCCGAATTACATTAAAGTGAAAGACAGCCAAGCCAATTCTCACAAGGTCTATTTGATGAGATCTTGTCTGACTGCAAAGATTTACCTATTAGTGGGGACGCCACAGCGAGGTGGTGGCCATGCCTCACATCACTCCTCTTTTGCATTACTTCAGCCTTTCCACCCCTTTCACAGGTGATGTTTCCATCCAGGTTACAGCTAACCTCTCCGCACTGATCTGAACAAGTAGGTTAAGCACTAAAGATCTGTCTTGTGCCATGGAGAGTCTTGTGACTCAGAACTAGTCCCACAAATAACCTGGTCGGCTACTGTGGCCTAGGCAGGGATATGGAGCAGGGTGAGTAGCAGGGAGACGTGCGGGAGAACAGGGGAGACTGAGAACTCTAGACCTGTGGTGTCTAATCATGGAATCTCACAGCAGGCATAATACAGAGAGGGGCCCCCAGATCAGTGCACCCTAAGCCCTCATGTACACCTCATTCAGGTTACACACATATTTCACTTTGTGGGGAAATGAAAGGCTCGTCATGATAAATTACACTTATTTACCCCGGAGTGTGGAAATATGGATTTTTCTGGTCAGTTATGTCCCCTATCTTGGACCCCAACGGTTCTATGTGCATATCACAAGTACATGTATGTTCCCTCCAGTTCCAGTTATGAAGACGCAAATACATGTGCGTCCAACGTCAACATGTCCTCTGTCAGATCCGCCATGAATAGGCCGGATATTCCATTCCTAAATATGAAAGGCCACCGGCTTTATATGGTTCACTTATGCCATTTTACAGTCCAGGCAAGTAGGCCCTGATTCTGTCATCAAAACTCTTCTTGCTTTCTGCCTCTGAAAGCTCCAGTCTGAGCCTGCATCTGTGACCATGAACTTTGTCTCATTCTCTGCGCGGCTCACGAAGCCTGACATCAGCCTATTCTCTGCCAAAAACTGTATTTCACCTTCGAATTATCTGCTTCCCCCTCAGCCGATGCATTCCTGCCTAGTAGTTTAAGTAAACATTCTTCCAGTTACCGAGCAAAAGGCCCGGCTTCTCTGCCCTTATGCAAGTAATTCATAGCCCTGTTACCATGGAATATTCCTACCCCCTCGCATTCAGTGTAGACACTTAGACGCTTGTACACGCACGCACAGTCAGTATAGAATAGATTCTGTCCGAGAGTCCTTCTTTCTTGGATAACATAGTTCTTTAAACATAGGATGTTAGATATGATTTGGGATTAGGTTGACTTGACCCCCCATACTTTTTGTCTCCACATGTAGAGCTAAATGTCAAGTCCCCTTCACCCCCTAGTTACACGTCAATTACACGTCATGCTGCTGCGCGCGCATCTATGCCAAGTATTATCTTATAGATCCGCCTATAGGTGACATCATAACCAATTATGTTCCTTTTTACGCCTTATTACACCCATTTCTGGTTACGCAGAACAAATCGTCATTTTCCTTATCAATTGTTACGCCTACTGCATTCGCTTCATTGTAATGTATGTACTATAAAAGTTACTTCTTGTCAATAAAGTATGTACTTCACTTCCTGAACCCCCGTGGTGATGGAACTTGGAGCAACCGATTATAATCGATCACTGGAATAAAGCCCATTCCGAAACTCTAAAATCACGGATTCTGCCTCTCATTTTACTGAGCTATTTTATAATGTTTCTGTATCAAATTCAGTCCCGGTAAAGGAATTTTATTTACCACATGATGGCGCCCGAACAGGGACACTTTATCATCTCACGCGCCGGCGGTGAGTTGCAGGCCCGGTCTCCTGCCACAGCTGGACGGACAATAACGCGTACCAGCAGGATTTCCTGTATCTCCCTCCGGTCAAGCGGGGGCGACTGAGACTGCGATCAACACCCAGACGAGGCGGTGAGAGGTGCGAAGTATCCCGACCAGAGCCTAGCTGAGAGAGCAAGATCCGAGGTATATAGAGACCCACCAGTTCGAAGTCAAGCCCAGTTTCCGACGAGACGAGTCGAGTCCAGTCCGGTTCAAGTTCAAGTTACCGAGGCCTTCCGTTTCCGAAGCTACCCGGTGAGTACCATTACTGGGGAGGCATTTCTGACGTGCACATAGGTTGTGCCGGTCAAGACGGGTTTGGGTACACAAATCCGGTCTGCACTGTTTTAGCAGTGTATCTGTACTGTTTAGCAGTATATCAAGTATTCCGAAGTATCTAGTTAGTGTCAAGAGTTATGCTTGGTGATTAGTTATGCAGACGATCATCATTGTTGTTTATTTTAAAGGTTAAAAATGTTTAATGTTTAATGTTTAATGTGTTAAACGTCCTGCATATTGTGGTATGAATGGTTGTTCATTATTGTGCTTTTGTATTAAGTGTGTTCAAGATTAAGTATCGGATCAGTTGTCAATATGCCGCTCTTTTCGAAATTAAGACAGATCACGACTAGAAAAGGGGTTCTCGAAGAAGCCGTCCCTATTCCTCCTAGGGACACTCCAGGGCACTTCATGTATCACAAACATGGCTTAGACGCTATATTATTTCTTGATTTATGGGTAGACTATACCAAGGGATTACCAGAAAGTCAGAGGTGGCCCGCAGCGGGGACCTGGGATGCAGAGTGCATCATGAAAGTCGAGGAAGAGTTATGGAAAAGGAAAGTCAGACAGTCACAAAAAGACGCCGTTGAGTTATGGCGTAAAGAATCTCATAGACGTACAGAAAAAGCACGTAGACAGGAAGAAAGGAATAAAGAAAGTTCAAATAAAGTTCAAGGAAATCTATTAATTGAGGAAGGTATCCGAGTGAAATCAGAACAAGTAGACAGACAAAGAAATGCCCTTATGAATGGTATGTATCCCCTTCTGGCCGAAGGATTACCTAAGGCTACTCCAGAGATACCGAAAGACTTGCCACCCCCATTATTCCCAATCAAGGTACATCCTAAGGGGCATCCTAGAACCGCAGAAGATGTTTTTCTTTCCTCATATTTAGATGACGCAGCTCCCGAGTATGCTAATTCCGCCCCACATAGACCGCATATCAGGGAGGTCCTACGCCAAGATCCAGTACCCGTATCCCTACAGCAACAAATCGAGTCACAAGTTCCGGCAAGCACATCTGTTTCTGTATCTGTTCCTACAGCTACTTCTATAGCTGTGTCCACACCTATAGTTGCTGTGTCACGTTCAACGAATCCTTTCACACCAGACGCCCCAGATGGGGCCACGGGAGGTGCTACCAATATCTTTTCTACGCCACCTAGAATAAATAAACTTACTTTTCAAGAGTCAGCGCATTCACGTACACCCAAATTCGTAAGTGCTCGTGCACTTAAAGAACTTCTCGTAGATTGTAGATATGACCCGGTGCCCGGTATAGAGGACGAAATGACCCTGGCCTCATTGCGTATCAGACGAGCCGCAGTGTATTTAGCGAAGTTACCAGGAATGACTGCGCATCTAGACGAAATATATCATTTTGTCCAAACAGGACGAGATCCAGAATGTATTAACAGAGCTATGGAATACCAGAAAGTAGAGATACAGGGGGAACTGTTACGTTTCCTCATAAACTGTGTGATCAGAAATGTAGACCGACCGGGGGTAGACCCGGAAGCAATGCAAATTCTTACCAGATGGAGTCAGAATATATCAGAAGGGAGACATGACAAGCAAAATTGTATAATAGCCATGTGCCGAAAGATCCGTAAAGAAATAGAACGCCTACACAAAGAGAGATTAGAGGCAGACGAGTTCGAACAAAGCGAGGGAGAAGGGTCAGGACTGCCCGCAGGACAGTCGGACACCATAGCCTATGTAGGTAGAGGAAGATCTTGTAATAGGAATCAGACTAGATGTCATACTGACTCAATACATCCGATATGTCCAGATAATAACAGGAATTTTCAAATACCTATAATTAATATAAGGTCTAACGAGCGTTCGTTCCAAACCGCCGACAAACTACTACGAGAACGAAGGGGTTATCATTTTCTCGACTCCATGGATGAACAAGATTTAGCCAGGGCAGCTGTCCATTGGGTGGACAGTCCCGGAAAATATAGTGATGATACAGTAGTACGCACATTTTTGAATCTCACCCCAGATGAACAGAGGTTAGCTGGGATTTATATGATTCAACAACTCATTATACTATATCGGAGTCAGCATTCGGACCCTGGTCCCTTACCTGACATACTGACTGAATTGCTTATGAATAAATGGAGAGGTCCAGGTACTAAATTAATTAAAGAAATTCTAGAATCAAGAAAGCAGTATATTCTTTTTGTATGCTCAGAGCAGGTCTCAGTGCCCGTCAAGGAAAGAACCACGTATCACATGGATAGACAGAATCCGTTACGAGAAGTGCACCCAATAAAAGGCGAGGACAACGAGTTTAAGCGCGTATTTGTATATACGCCCATATCAAAAATAGAATTGTTACAAATGAAGAAAGTGGTACCCAGTCATGACAAAGATCCAGCGGGTTTTCACCGAGAAATTAAAGACATGTTACTCATGGGAGAGTATACCTATCCCGACATTATGACAATATTAAAGGTATTGATGCCTGCTGGCATTTATGAAAAACTCAAGGAAAAAGAGTGGGAGGTAGGTGACCAAAAGATAGAATGGTCAGTGTTAGAAGCGGAAGAAAAGGCCCGAACTGCAGGAGCAGGACTTGGGGATAAAACTAAAGCATTACCAGGTTTACTAGTACAGGTACTGCCACGTTTATTAACTACGAAAAAGGAAGATTGGGGAACGATTTCAGCCTGTAAGCAGAAGCAAGATGAAGACACTAGTGATTACTATGCCCGATTTGAAAAATGTTTTGGTATAAATAGTGGCATAAAAGCCAGTAGCGAATCATACCCGCATCTAGATCCGCCTATAGGTGACATCATAACCAATTATGTTCCTTTTTACGCCTTATTACACCCATTTCTGGTTACGCAGAACAAATCGTCATTTTCCTTATCAATTGTTACGCCTACTGCATTCGCTTCATTGTAATGTATGTACTATAAAAGTTACTTCTTGTCAATAAAGTATGTCAATAAAGTATGTACTTCACTTCCTGAACCCCCGTGGTGATGGAACTTGGAGCAACCGATTATAATCGATCACTGGAATAAAGCCCATTCCGAAACTCTAAAATCACGGATTCTGCCTCTCATTTTACTGAGCTATTTTATAATGTTTCTGTATCAAATTCAGTCCCGGTAAAGGAATTTTATTTACCACAGGAGAACCAGGATACAATCTCCCTAATTGGGTAGGAGGCAACAATGCCTGTACCATGCACCTACATCACCGGATACCCCCTACTGGTTGTGACTTGGCCTGGACATGTGGGTAGTGGCCATCCCCGCTAAGAGAAGTACTACTTTTGAGAAACTCAAATCAAACTTAAATTGTGTAGAGCACCAGTGATGGGCTTCCAGATATTAATCCCCTCGGCAACAAACATGCCAGGTATGACTAAAAAAGATACAACCAGGGGTAGGACAGCACAATATAAAACGGCATCAGGGACTTCTATCTCATTGCCCTTCACTGTAAGAGGGGCTGGAGGAACCACTCTGCTTGACACTGACCCCAACTCTAATCTTGTTCAGCATTCGCCCGACCAGTTACAGCCCTGTAATGACCGTCAGGTGCCATGTAGCTTTCTACAAAATATCAAAATTAAAATAATGGTGGGAATGTGGTCATTGAATATATTAGTAACACTGAGCCTGTGCTGAGTTTTTGTAAGTGTGAGGTGTCATTTTTGAAGGATGATAAGTGAGTGTGTGCAGGAGTGGTGGTGGCTTAAGTGATGTTGAGAATATGGTGAGTGTGGCATTGAGTGTGAACGAGCAGTGAGGAAAATGTGCGGAGCTTCATCAAAAAAATGGTGTCTGAGTTTCAGAGTACCTGAGTGAAAGGGAGAATGTAATGAGTGATTTCAGCAAAGGTGGAAAAGATGGGCAGTGTCGGCTCCTATAGGTTTCGGGCTGGTGATACAAATTCTGGAAATTCTCCAAAACTGCAGGGGTAAGATCTCTAACCCACAGGTGCAGGGATTCGGTTCAATGCACCAATGCGGAGTAAGAAAATCCTGATTGATCGCAGTCCCAACTCTAGCCTGCAAAGTTATTTTTGCCCAGATAGTGTTTTCATATCACCAACAGTGGTCCCAGTAAACCAATTTAGAGACCCAGGGAAAATCCGAACAATTATTTAGTCTTCTAAACAACACACTGAATCCTTTCACTGAGAAACCAGAGCATTTAATTTTAAAACGTTTAATTTGGAAGTCTTAATCTCGTGCATAAAATATGATTGCTAACCACACAGAAAGAGAATAAAACAGCAATTAATATTGCATCTGTCAATGAGAAAAACAAGACCATCTCTAGCATTTTAGCGAGTTCGGTATCACCCTACTGCTGCTCCTAAAGCTACACTAATTTTGTCAGCTAACATAATGAATAGCATCCCTGCCTGTCAAGTTTCTAAGATGGATTGCACAGCATACCTTCTGAACAGCAGGCTGGCTGTTTGTTATCAGAGCTGTGCAGAGGGAGGAAAATGAGCCAGACTCGATGAAGGACAAGAGTCCCAGCACGTCCCCAGCTTTCACAGCTAAGTCTCGGTTTGAGAGCAGCGTTGGATCAGCAATTTGGCGTGACCTCTGGTGGTAATCTCTAGTGCGAAGACCTCTCCCACTCAAAGGTCAGATCCCAGGGTTCACTGAGTTCAGACCGCTGGTTCGTTCAAAGGTTTTTAAAATAAAACCGGTATCGAGATGCTGTTACTTCTTTAGACTAAATTATCATATCAGAAACATGTAAACTTTCTCCAGATATTTACATGAACATTAAGGAAGGTACCACAAAGGATGCAACCATGCTGACATAAGCAAAATGCAAGCATGATGTCAGCCCAGACTGGAGAGCTCCAATATGTAGATAAGAAATATGACAAAACAGGTCTGCCTACACTGGAGGCTACCATAAATATCAGTAGTTCCTGTGCGATGGAGAATTTCACACTTTATATTAAAGATAGGAAAGGACGGACAGCAGGACAAACCTAACAAGCATTTGCAATGCAATAGGTCTCACATTTATGCGAGTCTGAGCTATTGACATTGCAAATAACAATGCCTTTTATTTTTGTTTTCGTTTTAAAAACCTAAATAAAAGGCATTGATTGTCATTTACAATGCCATTAGCTTAAACTCGGTTGACTGCGAGACCTATTGCATTGCAAATGCTTGTTTTATTATTGTGACTAGAGAAGTCACAAATTGCATGTAATAAGGAAATTAGAGACATGCTTTTATACAGAGATTTCAGGCTGCCATGTATCAGAATGAGAATAACAACAATATTAATAAAAATTATGTTTTCTTCTTGCCCTTCCTGTCTTGCTGCTTCGTGCGGTTTCAACGCTACTTGTGTTTGTGCTGCACCTGCATTGTTCTTCTGACTACTGGAGCGGTTCGCTTGGGCGTCACGTCACCTATTAATGACATGTTCTATAGAGCGACTTGTCCCATTCATTTCAAGGCTGCCCCCTAGTGGAGTAGACACACACGTGCTGTGGCTGACACATATCCGTCGATTCATTCGTCTTACCACTGGTTACGGGGCCAGGTCCATTTGCGCAGAACTGTCCACGTTACTAGAAGACTTTCTGTCATTTATTTTGCAGAATATTTGAAGATTAGAAGCAGTCTCTTAAAACAGTGGAACTGGATCGATCGTTCTGCCCGGCTCGGCCCGAACTTCACGTTTATTGTGGAAGCAGCCACCATGTATATAGCTTGTCTACTATCCTGATGACGACTCTGTGGCTGTCTTTCGCCTCGCAGTGAGGTCTGCTTCAAGTGCCAACCACTGCCCTGTATTTCAGCCCCAATGTCCCGACCTCCTGCACGCCTCAGCTGACCCCGCCCATGTGCCGACGGTTACAGGGGCTGAGGCTGACCCAACTGCTGCCAGGTCACTGCTCAATGCAGGGCCAGCAATGCAGCTGCGAGGGTGTGTAAAAAAACGTTACAGAAGAACAGCAAGGTGCAATATAAGCCATTCAAACATAAAACAGAAGAGAAAAGATTAAAACACCTGAAAACGTCCTCGTGCTTAGTATGAGAAAAGAGAAGACATGTTGGCATTCTCAGTCCTGCCAAGTATCACGCATCGCGCGTTAGACTAACGCATTTCAGTGTGGTAGTCTGCATTACCGCACTGAAATGCATTGTCACGCATATTAATGTCTCAGCTGTCACTTAAAGTGCTGCCTAAAATTGTTGATTGTGGCAGTGCGCCGTCGTCCGTGGCGCGCTCGATGCTCCTGCAGCCAGCTTGGGGCCCCCAGCAGAGTTCAGGTTGCTGGCAGGCTCACACTCACTCCAACTGCTACAATGTAGCACAATCTTTATTGCGATTCCACATGCATGGCGCCGCGCGGCTCTGTCAGCCTTACGTCATCGAGGTAGTGCGTCCAATGACTGTCTGTCACTGGACGTTCCCGCCTAGGAGGACTCACGGGAGTCAGGACAGCCTCTGCCTGGTTGATTATCACTGGAGGCGGGCCGGGCGGCAAACCTGAATTTCCGCGGCCTGCGGTGGCCTACGGCCTGAGCTTGCCTCATAGCTGCCAAGGTTTCAGATTGCTATGTGTGACATTTTCATATCTTCAGGCTAATTATGAGTGACATTTCAACGACTATGAGTGACACTTTCTTGTGAGCAAAATCAAGGAATGAAGACGCTGGAAACATATAAATATCAGAAATTACACCCATTTGGGCACTGAGAAACTCGAAGAAGGTCTCAAAACTGCCACAAAGCACCAGAAATGGAAGTGCACTCATTGAAGGCAGACTGCATGACTACAGTTCTCAGTAACAGAGGGCAGGCAGGCACTGCAGCCGCTCAGAAGATGATTTCATTGATATGATCATTCAAGACCGCTCGCTGGCCTAAAAAGCACATTTTATAGCATAGCAAGTGCAACTAGGAGATTTTACCGTCACTCAGTCTCAGGCACTTACTGTTTTTGTGAGCCTGGCAAGCAGGAGCCGCAGCAACAGGCAGGCCCTGTCACACTCACCAGCCCGGCTGCAGGTCTCCATGGCAGCAGAAACTTCACAAGACTGTGTAGGATCTACTTAAATGAATGTAGGATTTAACACAAAATATATACTTCCTTAAACAAGAACACAGGTAGCCATTGGACAGAAAGTGTCCGCCTGCACAACAAGAAACAACTGCCGCTACTCTTGAAATGTGCAATGAAAACATTAAAAAAACCTGATAACGCCAGCTTTACGCGTGGTGGCAATGCACTCCAGGGGAAACATGTTTGTAGACTTCAAATTACGCAGTGTTCCTGCATGGAATGCGTTGAAAGTCATGCTCCGTTTGCGTGAGATATGTGCAGAATCTACAGTGTCTTTGGTGCTCCTTAAAACACATTTTATTCCTTGAATGCTTCCCTTGAGCTACCTGGGCAAAGACACTGGGCGTCAACCCCAGTTTGAAACTCTGGTATTCAAAGCAGCATGTAGTGCCTGGACGTGAGACAACTGAGCTATGTATCAGGGCTTTTACTGAAGCCTGCAAGTGCAGCACTGCTATACAAACCTACCCACTGTACTGGGGCGCTGTGGTCTGGGCACTGTTTTAGCCTATTGCTTGGTGATTAGTGGTGCTGTTACAAATAAAAAGACAATGGAGTGACTGTTCACTTTCGCTAACTCATAGTGCTGTGTATATAAGAGTTATATCACAGACCTGAGAGAAGTGTTTCTCATCAAATTACAGTGAGGGGCAAGCCTGACAGTGCATCTGTGGGTGAGATGCACATTTTGCTAGTGTTTAAAGCAAATCTTGCATGACACCCGTAAATTGCTAGTAATTTGACAGGTGTGCATTGTTTAAAATATATTGTCTGATTTGGTGCTAAATTGAAGTGAATATATTTTTGTCTTTTTCACAGCTTTTTTAAATAGGGGAAAGACACAGCTGATCTACATTTTCTCCTTCCTACGTTTAGCAGTGAGTTGGTGTACTTCCTTGCGCTGATGGGCGGCTATCTGTTTTTTCAACCAAGTTGTTACGCATTCTAAATTCGAGCCTCTGAAATGTAAATGCGCCCTGTCTTGTGAGTGAGCTGCTAATTGCTCTGTCAGTGCACCAGGCCCATCTGTAAAGCAGAGAGTCACCCCCTGCGGGTCACAGCATGTGCTCCAGCGTTTTTACACTACCGCTTACACAGTAAGGTTCAGACTAAGATTAGATGTGGCCCTGCCCTCGAACCTGGCTCAATATTTACTTATGGGGGTGGATGCCCCTACAGTCCACTCCTGCCTCGCAGCCTGTTAAATTTGTATTGGAGCAGAATTTGAAAGTCGGGTGCAGCAAGGAACGATCAGCTCTCCAAGCCAGTGTGACCTCGAGGACGAGGACTTGCCCGAGAGCCCGAAACTGCGGAATTTACATCAACAGTGTCCAGGGTTTCGAGAGAGAAGCACTAGATGCTCTGGTCAAGAGGCAGGGGCTCCCATCTCCGCCTGCATCTATGAGCGGCTTCCCGTCTGCTGGGTACCTGGGGTGAGAGTTAGTTTATCTTTGTGTCCTATGAGGGCGGGCGTGCTAAAAGCAACAAGATGTGCATTAGGAATCACAATGTGACTAGAGAGCCTGGAGTCCAACCACACAACAGGGGCAGCTGCCCAACAGGCTGTTAGTTGATTTTTTGCGGCACGGTATGGGACCTGCCGCACCTGTCCCTCTCACGTACCCCAAGGCCAGCTCATCGCAGGAGGAGTAACGGACATGCAGCGGTCCATATGGCTTAGTCTTCTTTCACCAATCGCCATGGTGCCTGCCTCTGGCCCGGCCGCGTTGTTTCCTGCTGTGGGACCGGCTTCTCGCATTGGTACATCTGCCGTTGTGAGTGTCCCCGTCTCTGGTGTTGGCCTGGGCCTTCTCAGGCGTGCACATCAACTCCACCCTCCACTCTCCAAGGCCAGCTGGTCACAGGAGGAAGACCAGTTGCGGTCCACAGTGTGGCCCCAGAATGGGGAGAAAGGACGGGAGGATCCTCACTCTCCGTTCACCTGCCTCCCGATTGGCTGCACCGTTTCTGTAAACAGGAGTCGGCATTTGATATTTAGCATGCACAGGCTGGTACTTACTTTTACTTGGGCCTGTGCTGCAGTGGCTGACGAGGGTCAGTCCGGACTCGAAGACTGGCAGGCTGCAGCTCCATAATTGAACGCACGACTCTGCTGTGCAGGGCTGGCTGCACCGCATTCTGGCAGCAAAGGTGCCTTAAACGAGCACAGGCGCCATTGTTAAAAGTGCGCGCCTGTGTTTGAAAAGTGAAAGTCTGCGTTTGAAAAGCAGGAGGCAGCTGCAAAACAGAGTGCGATCTGGCAGACAAAAACAGTAGTTAGGCGCTGCTGCTTCCGGACTAAACGGAAGTCAGCATCGCATCAACAGCCAATAAAAATACATCTAACAAAATCAATGACAAACTTTAACTAATGGCAAGGAGCAACAGAAATAACACGGAGTTTCACCTAACCTACTAATTACTTGATGCCTCGTAGAGGCAGCGCATGCGCTGCCTTTTGCGAGACCTAAAAAATAAACTTCTAAATGGGAACTATTATGACCCATCCAGGTCTGTCAGAACTACCAAGTCTGGGTGCCATAAATGAGGTTAGGATCACCTTATGTTTTATTTCCTGTTCTGGCTACCGAGACATGAGCATTTTTTGTTTAAAATACCATATACTGTCCACCGAGATGTTTCTAGTCATGACCCATGATTTAATAAAAATGGATTTTTCCATGTAAGCTGTGTTGAGCTCTGTGCTCTTCCTCCCCTGTCTAATGACAATCCCTACATTTGTCATGGCTAAGATTGGAGGATGCAGAATTTTTTTGTTTTAGTTGCTAACAGAGGTGGTTCGGATTACCACACAGGTTGAGATATGTTGTTGTGTGTTTGAGCTCATGCAGAAAAGCCCTTAAGACCTAGAGTTTTAGTAAGACTTATCAGCAGCTGGCTTAGTTGCACCTTTAAATACAGCACTAGACCAGCAGTTGTCATAATCATGTCTAGCGCCAAAAAGCATTGGTGTGCGAGCGCTCTAAAATAGTCATAAAATATCAGTTTGGGAAGTAATAGGAATAGGGTTTACGAAAACTAATTAGGTTGTGGCTAATGATAGAGTGAGGGGTGAATTATGGTAATAAGATTAAGTAATAGTGAGAGTTAGGGTTAACATGCAAAACGAAAGTACAGCGGTACATAGCGATGACAAGGCATTATCGGATTGGCTAATGACTGCCTTTACAAAAGTAAAAGGTAGCCATGCTTTTTTAAGTACACTTTGGCTTTGTTCTGGGTTAGGGCCTTAGATATAGTAAGTATAAGGTTTGATATTTTTTTCCCTACCTATTACTACTATATTAAAGTGGTAATAGTCAGGAAAAATCAATTATAAGTTTCTATATATTTAAAAAAAGAAAACAATCTGCAAAGTACTACGGTAACCCTCTAGGATAAAAAAAAAGCTACAATATAAAAATTATACTGTACTACACTATATTTTACAAATGTAGTATACTACAGTGCATTTCCAATGTTTTACATATTTTGTTCTTTACAGAAAAAGTCTACACAGTACTGCGGTACTTTTTCTGAAGAAGGAAACGCACTCTTCTTGTAGGAACAAGATTTATTCAGTAGTAAGGAACAGACCCCTGGGACACAACTGCTCACTGGTCCAACTGCAACTCATCCCCCTTTACATTCTAGTTTACAATCAGATAGATGGTTGCCAAGGAACAGCACTGTTCCATGTCATCATGAGAAAGCAATAGTAACTAACAGTAATGTGAACTATGCAGAATACAACACATCTCCCCTCCTTAAAACAATAAATAGGGGAGCGCGCGGCGCGACGATCCAAGATGGCCGCCGGGTGAGGAGCTCCGCTCGAACAAAGCCGACTCGAGCTTGAAGGCACCTCTTTACTGCAACGGAGCTTCGCTTCGACCATGGATTTGGTTATGGGACACTGCAGAGACTGTTTTGGCAAGTTTTTTTGACCGAAATGCGGTCTTTTTGTCACTTTAATTGCGCAGTTTCTGCTCCCCTCAGATGGCGGACGCCATTTTGTTTTTTCTGCAGCGTTTTTCTTCTATTTTTTTGCTGCCACTGACTCTTTTTGCCAATTCCCTGTTGTTTTTTGGTGGCACTACGGCGGTGGTTGCGTTATTTCACATTATGCCATCTTTTTGCGCAATTATTTGTTAGCGGTTGATCTCTTTGACTGCTTTTGTGGATTCCTTGGACTGTATCTCCTAGCAATTTTTTTTTAGAGGGAGCCAGTTGTGTTTCCAGCGCCCCAGTACCCTTCGCTGTGTTGTATCTTGGCACTTTCATTGTTTGCTACGCCTCCTCTTGTTGCTGACTAAGCAATATCACTGCTGTCCTGCTTGCATTCCGCCATTGGTTATTTCTGTCATAATTGGTTGCGGTATCATCAGTATGGAGGGCGTACATTCATCTAAACCTCATGGTGGTTCCACTGGGGGAAGGAAGGATTCAAGCAACCCTTCTGTCAAGCGCACCAAAAAAGACCCGCCTTCCCCAAACAAGTCTCCGCTACCTCTCACTCTTGAGGATATTATGGAAGAGTTGCGCCTTATTCGTCCTTTTATTACAGACACTGTTGCCACGCTTCAGAGGTTAGAAGATAAATGGTCTAGTTTGGATACGAGATTGTCTGAGGTGGAACAGAGGATCAGTGATGCACAGGATGTTGCTACTAAAGTTGACACTCTCACCAAAGAGGTCGGCCAGCTCAAGAAGGTAGCGGAGGATTTGGAAAACCGCAATAGGCGCAACAACCTGCGCATTTACGGTATTCCGGAAGGTTCGGAGGGGTCGGATATGATCCAATTCCTAAAATCTCAAGGTCTTCAAATTGTTGGCCTCCCGAAGTCCTCAGACTTTAACATACAACGTGCTCATCGTCTGGGGCCAAGGAATGCATCTTCTGCTTCTAAACCTCGTGGAATCATAGCATATTTCCTCCTCTACTCTGATCTTATGACGATTCTCCAGGCCGCCAAGCAACATAAGCAAATGATCTGGACTGGGCACAAGGTCTTTTTCACTCAGGACGTTTCCAAGCCTACAGCTTCCCGTCGAAAGGAATTTTTGGACCTCAGACCTGCTTTGAGATCTATGAATGCACGCTACGGTTTAATACACCCTTGTTTTTTCAAAGTGACCTATAAGGAAAGGACTTTTAGTTTTGAGGATCCTGCTGACTTGCGGAAGTTCATTCATACTCACAAGGGAGAACTTATGGAACTGAGCAAACCCTAGTTGTTTTTCGTTTTTTTTTTAGTATATGACTACTTTGTTCTGCTAAAATATTCTGTTATAAGTTGGATAGTTCCTGTACTTCTTTTGCTCATTCCTTGTTTTTCCTTTTGTTTTGCAGGACTCCCCTATGTGGTGTTCTTGTCAAGGTCACCCTCTGTCCCATCCTGCTGTTTACAGTGTTTACCCCTTCTGTTGCTGTTTCTTTCCCTAGATGTTTGGTAAGTTCCTTCAATTGTCCTATTTGATTTATATATTGTTCTAGTTTTCCAATTTATAGTCTTTCGTCTTTCAGTTTTTTTCTATCTCTGTGGTAGCCTGTTCTTCTATATGCTCCTTTTAGTGCGGCTGTTTTGTTCTTCGTCGCCCCCCTCTCACAGTAATGTTTTTTGTTCAATTGTTTTTTGTGGCTAAAGTCTATTGGCTTTTCGTCACCCTCCTTTGGATGCCTTTTGGGGGTTTCTGTACCCCTGTACCTTTCTCTCTATTTTTCCCCTTTTCCTCTTCGCTTCTTCCCCTTTTTGTTGTTTGTCCCCTCTTTCTTCATCCCTTTTTATCCCTGTCATCTCTACTCTTTTGGCAACTTCTTCATTATTTGGTACATACCACACTCCCTTTTTTTCTTTCTCTGACCATGGTACTTCTTTGTTTTTCTTCTCTTTTATATCTTTACTACCGTATTTGTGGTTGTTGCCTGCTTTAATTTTTCTGTTTCTTACTATTTATTCAGGCACATATTCATTTAACTTCTATTTCAGTTTACTTCTCATTCTCTATCCTGTCTTAAATTCCATACTCCTTTCTGCTTATCTTTACTTTATTTACAGTAATGAATGGTCTTCGTGTTATTTCTTGGAATGTTAAAGGAGTTCGCAATCCTGTAAAAAAGCAACGTGTCTTATCTCATTTAGCAAGGTTGAAATGTCATGTTGCACTGTTACAAGAAACCCACCTTAACTCTCAAGATTTGTCTTCGCTGCGTAGACAATGGGTTGGAAAGGCATTCTGTTCTCCAGCAGTAAATAGTAAGAATGGTGTTCTTATTTTGTTTCATAAGTCATTATCTGTTCAGTTGCATAATGAATTCCATGATACTTGTGGTAGATGGCTATTTTTAGATGTTACTGTTAATAATACACAATTTTCCTTCTGTAATGTTTATGGCCCTAACGGTGTAGATTTATCCTTTTGGAGGGATTTCTCTAAGCTTCTCTCCTCTCATGTAAGTGATAATTTTATTGTGGGTGGTGACTGTAATCAACTAATGGACCCATTTTTAGATCGTAAATCACACACCAGATATATCCCTAATAAAATGCAAAAGTCCTTTTTTAATGCTATCTCCTCTAGAGGTCTTATTGACTCATGGAGACTTTCTCATCCCGATACTTTAGAATTTTCCTTTTTTTCTCCAGTGCACTCTTCACATTCCCGTATAGATTATATTTTTCTCACACAGCATTCATTCCAATTTATGATCAATTCAGAAATAGGCTCAATTCTTATATCTGACCATGCTCCGGTTATTACTGACCTGGACTTTCCTTCACCTACTCCCATCTCTAGGCGGTGGCGCTTTAATAATTCGCTCCTCCTAGATTCACAGTTTGTTGAGCAATTTATATCTTTTGCACATGATTTTTTTATAAATAATCTTCATTCTACTTCCCACTTTCACTCTATTTGGGATTCCTTCAAGGCTGCTGCTAGAGGTTTTATTATTGCTTTTGTCTCACGGAAAAAGAAAATAGCTCTTTCTAAGTCGGCCCAAATTCTTAAACAAATCAAAGACCTAGAACATCTCTACTTTACTACTAATTCCTCAGAATCGCTCTCTTCCCTCATCAAAGCAAAAATGCAATTTAACAAGCACTCTTGGGACTCTGCGAGTAATACTCTTCTCAATTTTCATTCCAAAATGTATGGGGGACGCAATAAGGCTGGTAAGTCTCTCGCTACTTATCTAAAAATTAAAAAACAGAAATCTAAAATAATAACTATCACTGACTCGCATGGAAATCCTCAGCATACTGATGATAAAATTCTCGATTGTTTTGTTCAATATTATTCCACACTCTATACGCCCGAATCTGTTCCCTTGCCTTCTCAAATTGATTCCTTCTTAAAGTCTCTCCCTAGGTCCTCGGATAGTTCTGTAGATCTCTCATCATTGGACGTTCCTCTTTCAGAGAAAGAGTTACTTAATGCTATTACTCTCCTTCCCAAAGACAAAACTCCGGGCCCAGATGGTTTCACGGTTCGTTTTTATCTCCACTTTAAAGATATCCTGTTACCACATTTATTTTCTTTGATTAACTCCTTTGTTGCTCAAGGGAGGTCCCAAGGTTCTTTCACTCAGGCTATGTTATGCTTAATCCCTAAAAAAGATAAAGATCCCTCCCTTTGCAAGAATTATCGACCCATTTCTTTAATTAATACGGACTGTAAAATTTACGCTAAAGTTTTGGCCTCTCGTATTAACAAAGTTATTCCTGATCTTACTAACATTTATCAATCCGGGTTTGTTAAAGGTAGATCCATTACTGATAACTTGAGAACCTTCCTTAACATTATTCACCTGGCCTCAAAGATGGACTCACCAATCGCTGCCATTACCTTAGATGCTGAGAAAGCGTTTGACAGAGTATGTTGGGATTTTATGTTTGGTGCTTTGCGGTGGCATGGTTTTAGTCCTCCCTTCATTCATTATGTTAAATTGTTATACTCTGCTCCCTCTACTTCTATTTGGGTTAACGGGTCTCAATCCTCTTACTTTTCTTTACATAGAGGCACTAGACAAGGTTGTCTTCTTTCTCCTCTTCTTTTTATTCTTGCGTTAGAACCCTTTTTGGAAAAAATTCGACGTTCATCAGCGTATACAGGCTTCATATTTCAAGACATTGATATTAAGTTTACGGCCTATGCGGATGATATTTTGCTTTATATTTCTAACCCGTCCACTTCTTTGCCCACACTATTTTCCTTGTTACAAGAATATTCTCTGGTTTCTGGGTATAAACTTAATATAGATAAATCTGAGGTTCTACCACTTAACAAATTTTGCCTTCCTCATATGTTTCAGGGTTCGGGTTTTGAATGGAACTCAGGTAATATTAAATGTTTAGGTATTCTGTATGCTAGCACTATTAGGGACACGATTAAGCTTAATCAGAAGGATATAGTTAAAAAACTCTCTTCCCTTATAGAACGTTGGTCCCCCCTTTTCTTATCCTGGTGGGGGAGGCTTGCCACTATTAAAATGATGCTTCTTCCTATAGTCAATTTTTACCTTTCAATGCTTCCAATCTCCCTTCCACTCTATTTTTTTAAAACTATTAACCGTATTTTTACCTCCTTTTTATGGAATAAACGTAAGGCGAGGATTTCTCTCTCCCGTCTTCAGCAACCTAAAGATTTGGGTGGAGTTAATTTCCCCAACATTGTTCGATTTCACTCGGCTTTTACTCTGAAACAGATTTGGCCTTTTCTATCTGATTTGTCTGACCCCCCTCTAACAGCCTGGAGTGCTATAGAACTTGCGCAGCTCTCGCCTTTCTCATTTGTTACGGCTGCCCGGTTATCTCATCCCCCTCAACGTTTTCTTACTCCTATCTTTAGACACTCCAAGGCACTTGCCCTTTCTGTCTTTCGCTCTTCCCTCTCGCAGTTGGAGTTTCATTCCTCAATCCCAATTTGGTATAACAAATCCGTTAAGATTAATCACAGAGCACTTTTTTGGAAAGAATGGATAGATAAAGGCATCATTACTCTCGAATCCTTACTTAGCAATAATTCCCTGTGCGACTTCTCCTACATTCGCGACTCTTTTCACCTCTCTAATGCCCACTCCTCCCAATATCCCTTGCTCAAAAACTCTTTAGATTTCTTTATTTCTCAGTGCTCCTCACTCTCTACTATTGACTCAACCATTTTCCCTCTGCCGGACTTCTCTATTCCCCTGAAAGCTGCTGCTATTTATAAGCTACTTTCCTGTTCCACTGTAGTAAGAACCAAGTCCAAACTTGAACTTTCCTGGGAAATGGATCTAGCCCAAGAGTTTCTCCTTCAAGTTTGGAATTCCTTGTGGTTAAAGTTGCATACTGCCTCACGTTCTGCTAGCACCACACAGACTCTGTATTTTTTTTACAACAAACTTTTTTTTACTCCTTCTGATCTATATAGTTTCAAATTAATTGACTCTAAAAAATGTTGGTCTTGCCCCTCTGAGAATAGTGACTTTTTGCATATGTTTTTTCACTGCCCGTTGGTTAAATCCCTTTGGTCCCGTATTTGGTCTAAACTGAACGATATCTTAGCTACTGACCATACTTTTGAGATTGTCCATATATTTTTAGGTGGTATGGCTCCTATATGGAATGTTTCAGCCAATGTACGTAAATTTATAGACTTGTATATAGCCATTTCTCTACAGATAATTACGACCAATTGGAAAGATACCTCCAAGATCTCATATAATGCATGGTGGAATCTACTATGCCATCACCACCGACTGGATCGTGCTTTTGCCACCACTGTACCTCTTTTGATCAAAAAAGATCTGTTATGGTTGCCATTAACTAATTTTCTCTCTCAAACTGTCCCTTAAATAGCTGTTTTTATTTCTTTTTCTTTTTGTTCATGTTATACATACAGTGTCATCTAGTGTATTTATTCATTTACTAGCTTACGGTATTTATATGATGCTTATCCTGTATAATGGTTGCATTTCCCCCTCCCTTCCCCTTCTTCTCTCCTCCTCTCTTCTCTTCCCTCCCTGCCCATTAATCAAAACCTTAAAATGCTTTTTACCCAAGTATATTCTCTACCTTTCTAATGGCACTTCTTTCAGACTGTGTGATTTCGTTTTTTCTATTGTTCTATTACATTGCCATTGTTTCTTTTTTTTCTGTACTGATGTTTTACTTGGATTTTGATATTTAAGAAAGCTTTCTAAACTTAAAAAAAAAAACAATAAATTAAAATTAAAATTAAAAAAACTATGAACATATATAATCTTTATATCTTGTAGGCATTGTACATTGTCGTCTCAAATTTGTTCTGACCTGAGCAACAGGAAATCCAACAGGATCGGAATTAACTCTGCATGCAATAATATTTTGTTGGGTATTAGGAGACATGGCAACTTCAGTGTCTGAGCATGGTGATACCTTCCTGGTGTTCCACCAATTCCCATCATCCAGCTTTACACTGTTACCCTTGACCACAATAATTTTTTGGGGAGGAGACCATTTAGAATGACCTTTTCTTGCTTTGTCTCCAACAAATACTCTCACAAACATACCTTGCATGAAACAGCGTTTTGGCTTCACAATGATTTTGTTAAAGCGATCACAAAAAGCTTTTTGATATTTTTCTCCTCTATCCCGCAGTTATATGTATATTCCAGCTCTATTCATCCATGGTGGCACAGCCACAGAACAAGGAATCCTTCCCTTAAGTAAAGAAAAAGGTGTTTCCTTTGTCACCGAATGAGGAGTTGTGCGATATGACCACAACATGTCCTTGACATGCTGCCTCCACATCTCCTTGTTTCTGCATGCCAATTGGATACACTCAACCAATACTCTGTTGAAGCGTTCTACCAGCCCATTTCCCCATGGATGATAAACTGGCGTGGTAGTGTGCTTAATTCCCCACTTCCTAAGAAAAATCTCAAATTCATCAGATGTGAATTGGGGTCCATTATCAGTAACAACTTCAGTGTGTTAAAATCTGGTTTGCGATGTCAACATAATCGGCGCCACCTTGTCCCCTCTTAGGCCCGTACGCTCACTTAAGCAGTAGCCATTTAGAAAGCGCCATGGCCCCTCTGCCCCTCGCCGATCACCAGCGCGTTCCCTTGGCGCTGCGAACACCCCCCCCCCCGCTCTCTCGTGCATTGACCATACACCCCTCCCCAACGCGACCCTACCTCGGAAGCGAAAAAAAAAACCCCGGTTCAGCACCTCCCCGTCCTTTGATGAACCCCCTTCCTCAGCCCTGCCCCGCTCCCAAGCCATCACCTGGTCCTGCAGCTGCCATTTGTTGGCCCCCTTCCTGTAAGCAGTTGCCCCGATTCAAAGGATCTCTGACTAATCAAAGGCCTCCCACCCCGTGCGATCCGATCAGATACCCCGTTCCGGGAATCGACAGAGTATCCTGCTGTGGAATAGCCATCACTTACTGTAGATATGTGTGGGAACGAGCTTGAAGTGGGGATTCCAAGGATGTCTTTCCGTACATCAAAGTCTCAACAAGAATGTGTCACGTGTAATAAAGCAATAAACTTGTGTATAAGAGGCCAGGCCTCAGAGATGTGGTTAGAGCACCTCGAGACGATACCTTGCTGTCCGATCTGATGTGTTCTGCTCCGACGGAATACAACTTTGTTTCCTGCCTTCCAGTCTCCGGCGCCTGCCTCATTTGTTGGTTAATCATCGAATGGTATAAGAGGCGATTACCGCCGGGCAATACTTGAAAGGTTATCGACTGAAACTGCCGCTACCATTTAACAATTGGCGTCCCAAACGTGGGGCCCATCAGTGACACGTGGATCCAACGGGAGAGGTCCCGACAGAGTGAACGACTGCAACGATCGGGAAGAGCTCCTGCCCGATAGACCCTCGTCTGGCAGCCGATCATCCGAACTTCACTGGTTCCGAGCAGACCTCTCTCGAGTAATCTACGGTCCTGACTGGGAACCATCAGGAGTGCCGCGGAAAATACGGAGAGTAGAGGACGAACAGGCGCTGGAGGTGGAAGACGAGAAACTGTCCATGCGGTCCGGGTGAGGTCGTATAACACGACAAATTGCGAAACGATTGATTGATTGATTGAAAATACTAGTATTGCTTATTTGATTGTTCTTTTTGAGATATTCGCTGCCTACAAACGGGGAAGAGTAGAAATACTCTCTCTCCCTTTGCAGATAGTGAAGGGTAGGTAACGCGGACTTTTGTCCCCCTTTGTAACCTGTCGTGCCTATTTTTCTCCCCACTGATTTATTGTCCGAACATTGATTGTTAAATTAAATTGAATTAAAAACGCATCTCTTTTCCCTTATCTAGTCCTCTGTTGGTTATCCTCTTTCACCCCTCAGGTACTGGTTGGGTTAGCGCCGGGACGCCCCGTTGCTGGGGCAGCTGTTTGCGCTTTAAAAAACTGGATAACATAACATAACATAACATAACATTGTCTTTGACGAATAGTGCGTTTGAGATATTCTCTGTTTGCAAATAACGTAGAATAGAAATATTCTGTCTAGTCTTTGCAGATAGTGAAGGATAGGTAACGCGGACTTTTGTCCCCCGTTGTAACCCGTCGTGCCTATCTCTTTCTCACCATTTGATTGTTTGATTGTCCGAACACTGGTTGTTCGATATTGGTTCTTTGGAGGTATTCTCTGCTTACAAATAACGTGGAATAGAGATATTCTGTCTAGTCTTTGCAAGCAGTGAAAAGATAGGTAGTGCAGACTTTTGTCCCCGTTGTAACCCGTCATGCCTATCTTCTCCCCACTGATTGGTAATTGGTTCTTTGGTTCTACCCGGACCATTTATTAGAGGTAGCTCGTCCGGCCCCACCGGAGGGCACCCCTAATAAAGAGGACATACATATAAAATACGGATTAGCCGCTGTACCTTTCTAGCAAACTATGGCATAAAAATCGCTATAGAAAAACAAAAGGAATCGAGCAAAACCAGTAGGCCACTGATGGGATCCTTTTGACCCTGCAAAAATAAGAAACACTAGGAAATAGCCCTTCGCGAAAAATATGAAACTAGGGGAAGGAGCCAAGCTCACGGTCGAGATGGCCACGAGGTAGCTCGGCTCCGTCGCTCTCGCTGCCTAAGCATGTCTGCCCTACCACCCACCCCGCCCAATAAAACGACAAAACCCTACACAAATGGAAGTCTGCTGATACCCACCATCGGCGTCGCCGAACTGGGCTAGATCGCGCACAATTGGGCTATGTCTTTTTCTGGTTATGCAGTAACATCTTTGTGCTCGTTGCCAGATTACAAATATGTACAACACTCCAACAAAGTAGTGTGATTAAAACGCTTTAAAAACTTGTAGGTATATGCAACACTCCAACAGGGTAAACACGTTAAAACACTCTTTTTAAACAACTATTTACATGGCAGCCTGCTGCAACATCCATCCCAAAGCATTCACCGTCCGCTTGACACAGTCCCTGCCCCTCCTTCCTCGGAGTAGCAACATTGGCTGCTTTGGTCTGTCTTTTAGTAGGCTTTGGGCTATAAAAAAAGCATACAAAATCCATCGGCCTGTGAGGCAGCATCAGTGGCGGACTGTTGTGCGAATAGGCCGGAGGCAACACGGCGCGCCGAGATCCGGACGGCACCGAGGTGGTGTCCAGCAAGTTGTTGCGCTGGTCTGGCCATCCTACAATGCTGCGCCGAAAGACGGCGTGGGGTGCCCTGGGGGGAGGCGACGCGAACGGGCCTCCCCCACCTCCCCAGGTGGAGGCTCCTCAGTTGCAGTAGGGCACCCCTTAGCGTTTCACTCGCCGACCAGCTGAGAGAGCACCCCTTAGCGTTTCACTCGCGGACCAGCTGAGAGAGCACCCCTTAGCGTTTCACTCGCCGACCAGCTGAGAGAGCACCCCTTAGCGTTTCACTCTCCGACCAGCTGAGAGAGCGCCCCTTATCGTTTCCCTCGCCGGCCAGCTGCAGCAGGACAGCCATTAACGTTTCACCTACCGGACGACCACCCAGGCGGAGGTTCCTTTCTGCACCAAGTTTCCATTAGCGTTCCACCCAAGAAGTGGGCCCCCGCAGTTGGTTGGTCGGGGGAGCCACTCCGGTGGCTGTGGTGGAGAACTGCTGCTGCCACAGGACTCTCAAAATGGCGGCCGGCTCTTCGGATTCGGGCCTGGTCCACTAAGATGGCTCTGGGCTACCTTGGAACTCGGAAGCTTGCCTGCTCGGGCATGGGCCCCACCCTTGAAGACGTCCTCTCAGCTTTGCAGATTCTACGGGAGTCATTGGCCCTCGACTCCCGCGGACTTCCGGTGGGGGCAACCGCCACTATTGCTCGATCATTCCACATTAACTTGTCTTTGCCCCGGGCGGCAGCCACCTTGTCCCCATTTGGTGCCGTGAGAGAGACTGATTCAGGGCGTCGGCAGAGAGACACGCCTGCTGTCCCTCTCTCCGAAAGGACCACGGCATTGCTGCGAGATGGTGATGCCCTCATGCTGACGCCAGCTTCTGTTTGAATTACCAGGAGACACTGTAGACTACCAACTCGAATCAGTTCCGGTGGACCCTCAGCATGACCCGGTAGGAAAAAAACTTTGCTTTCCCCACCTTCGAGTCACGGTTCATGCTGTCTGTTCTTTCTGTTGGCGTTAATAAAAAATTTTTGAACTGCCGAAAAGGGATTCTGGTCCGCCCGCTAGTTAGTGGAAACATTTAGACTGAACCCTGGACCCACCCAACCTCGCCCCAAAATGGCGCCGATGTAGGAGGGACCTACAACTCCTTATGGCGTTCCGGTTACTTGGCATTGATGTTAAGGGATATGTATACGGTCTTTTTGCTCATGGCGGGCGGGGGACGGGGAGGGTACTGACTGGGCATGCGAACAACCTTATTGATGCTGGTCTTCTCATTATTGATTATTTTTATTTTCGCGTTAAGGTAATGTTGCTCTTGATACTCAACGCCTCTTGCACCGTGGCCGGCCTATACGGTTGTAGGCCCGTATTTGTATACTGACATTTTCACAATAAAGGGTTTTCGAAGGAATTATGGAATCAGCGTCATAACAATCGCCTAGGTTGGTAAGGTTTTGAATAATGGCTGTCATTCCCAAACAATAGAAGACAGATAATGCAGACCCTTTGCCCTGATTTTGGATTGATGAAAATTTGTATCCATCACACCTGTCTTTTTCCAGAGTTGTTAGAAAATGGTTGACTGTAGCTTAAGGTATCTGCCGAATGTAAGGTATGGTATTTTGTCCCATAATATACGACTAATTGAGAAACAAATGCACGAAGAGGGAACTCGAATTTAGGGACAAATAAAATGAAGCATCTTTGGTATAGTAGAAAGGAAGGATATAGTACACAGAAAAAAAAAATGTGAAAAGGATAGTCAAGATCTGTGGTATTATACGTTCCTGCAGCTAGTCTGGTACGTGGTAAGTAGAACTTTTTCGTGTTTATGCGCGCTGATGTGCTTTGAATGCTGCCCCCCCCCCTTTCTTTTCTTCTCTGTAGGTTACATCGGAGTTCCGACTGAAGAATGGAGTGGAGATGGACCGCACCGTGCTCCATGTAGGGAAAGACATAGACAAGCGCTGTGAGATGGTGCGAGAAGTGCAGACCATCACTGGGAACGTGAAAAAATGTATGGTATGACTGTGCGTACGTGCCCTGATTGTACGGTATGAATGTGTATGTATTGCATATGCCTGGGTCGCTGGAGAGAACGTCTTTGTATGACTGAAATGCTTGTCTATCGATCAAGGGGATGGGAAAATAAGCCCGAATATGGTAACTCCTCGTTTGAAGAAACAACTCTCCCTCTCCCGGAAGCTAGTAAATTGGAGGGTGACTTACACCAGAAACTTGAAGGGTCATTTCAGTACGACGAACCCGACTCCAACTGATAACCCAAATGTACCACCAGTGAGTCGATTCGTGTGCTGACTAAATAAGAGAAGTTAAGAATACCCCAGGTCGGGGTTCATCCAAAACCCCCCCCTCAGCCCAGAAGTTAGGGATACTGGCATGTTTTAGATTCACCACTTCTTCTTCCATCCACTTAGAAAATAAGAGTTGTACCATTGAAAGTCCGACCGATACCCCTCCTCTGCCTCAGTTTGGATCACCGCCTGCCCAGGGGTTGGAAGGCTCCACAGTGAGTATAAACACGACTGGACTAATGTCCGACCGGAAAAAGAGGAGTAAGTATTTTTTTTAAATGAGGCCTCCAACAAAATTGCCCAGAAAGGGAGGGGAGTAAAAAGTCCGACCCCACCCTCTCCAAAATAAATTACGGAAAATACTGAAAATACGCAGCACGCATAGAAAAAGGACAGGAAAGGAAAGGTCCCCTTACCCAAAATAGCTCTGTGTCTTCGTCTTAGGTTTCTGTGCTTGATGTATGTACTGTTACACCCTATCCGGTATTTGTGTGTACGTGAACGTTGAATTTATGTTTTCCCCCAGCTTGTGTTTTTGTACGTAAAACTGACCCGTGCTGCTCTATGTTGTGTGTACACCAAGTAGCCTATTATCGTACACGTTTGTCTCTCTCTCTCTCTCTCTCTCTCTCTCACTCTCTCTCTCTGTCTCTCTCTCTCTCTCTCTCTCTCTCTCCCTCTCTGAAGGCTCCCTTGCCCTCTTTTTGAATAGATGACGACACTGTACCTCCTCAGTATATGTATAATTGGCCTAAACACGACAGTGTTCGAACAAATTGACAGAAGCAAAACGACCGTATTTTGCCACACTACTACCTCTCCTTTCTGTAAAATGATGGAACTTAATTGGCTGAGAAAGAAAGGACAGGTAAGACGACTGATGTCTCCCAATCTGGCCCTTATAACGGGAACTATATGTCAGTGGTTTTTGTTGTTTTAGGGCTCTAACGACTCCACCTCCATCGCTCAGAATCGCCCCGCCCATTGCACAGAAATAGAGCTTCTAAGCACCCAGTCCTTCCAGAATAGTCCCAGTTCTGTACTAGCCGTCCCTGGATATTTTAAGCAGTACAGCTGATGACCTTGTTTTTAAAGATACATCGCCTAAAACTGATAAAGATAACTATTGTCTCCAGCAAGAAAAAGGTTTAGCTTGTGTTCCTCCCCGAAACAGATATTTGTGAGCCCATGACAGTAGCACCTCACACTTTTTCATAAACTTAGCAGTCCCTGGAGAAAAATATGAATCAACAGGGCTTGTGTTAGAAAGACGAGTCTCTACCGGAGAAGCCGGTTCGAATTTTGATAGACCAGGAAGTTGATAGATGTCAGACTTCTTGCCACGTTTATAAGGTACAGGAATCAACACCTAGCAGACCTGATGATGGAAATTTGCAGGAACACTCGCAAACCTGCACCACAGCAATGATTAATGAGTTAGTAGCATACACCGACATAAGAGTTAATAGACATCCACCATAGAGTGACCGATAAACGTTTCCCCGACTACTTGGGGTTGGGAGAGAGAATGAAGTGTATAAACGTCTTCCCTACCAGTTCTCTAAGATTTTGTTTCTTGTACTCATTCAAAGATAACATGCGGTCATCGGAGGAGAGGGGTCGGACGTGACGCACAGCCTGGCTGCGGATCATGGAACATCTATGGCCTCGACCAAGGGGGAGCCACGGAGCAAAAAGATGCGGGACGAGGCACCATTCTCAGCATGGAAAGCGATAGAAAGAAGGGCTATCCCGAAGCCCCCCTGCTCACTGATCAGCTCGTGCCTGAAGTCCCAGCCCGTCGAGCCCGATTGATGGGCTCAGTGCTAAAAGATTCTGCTCTCCTTGGTCCGCTTTTTGATCCGATCCCACTCCACCCCCTCTTCCCTCGGCCTCCCAAAGCACGCCCCTATCCCCCCCTCTTTTTCATATGGGATTTTGAACTTGACTTGACAAAAGAAGAACGAAATGAGGGTACCCCGTCTCAAGGTACCTATGATAAGATCAGTTAGGGAACAGGACAAAACAGGACTGTGATCCGAGAGCAAAGAATGGTCACACCCTGCAACGTGAAAACCTGGATTTGAGCTGGACCTTCGCTCCACCGCCGGTGCTCAACAGTGCCAACGAAAGAAGAAGAACAATGAGAGCTTACCAGTGATGGCTCGCTGTAATAGGACACTGGAAAGAAGAACTCCCTTTTGGACATTGCTCCCCCCCCCCTCTAACTGTAACTCATGTTGAGTTGAATTCCTCTCCCAACCACTTTCGTATTGACTATCTTCCAATCGAGTTTTCAAGATATTACATCGGTCACTTCCAACTGTACACTGATAGTTAAGAAACATTAACTTTGTATAATGACAATTGTATAACATCAGCCGTGCACATGACTATGCTGTCTAGTTTGATCCACACGAAGTCTAGGCCTTAAGTAATGTACGTAATATTCCTTGTTTTGCCAGAACATTTTTTTTACGGTATCATGTTTGTGTTCAAGCGAGCTTCCCTCCTCCTATCTCCGGGTCTGACATATGACGCAGCTGATGTAATTTTGTATGCGCTACCTCCTCGCCTATCACATCAACTACATGTAATTATGTACAATTGTGTCAGATTATTCCTGTCTGTCCTAAGACTCTGTACTTTGAAAACAGGAACGCATGAAAGCATTTACGATGTCGTGGCTAAGAATTTAACGAAGGTGGATGTCGGCTAGACAAACTGGCTAGATATGTTGAAAAGGGAGGACTGTTAAAATCTGGTTTGCGATGTCAACATAATCGGCGCCACCTTGTCCCCTCTCAGGCCCGTACGCTCACTTAAGCAGTAGCCATTTTGAAAGCGCCATGGCCCCTCTGCCCCTCGCCGATCACCAGCGCGTTCCCTTGGCGCTGCGAACACCCCCCCCCGCTCTCTCGTGCATTGACCAAACACCCCTCCCCAGCGCGACCCTACCTCGGAAGCGAAACCCCCCCCCCCCCCCCGGGGCCAGCACCTCCCCGTCCTTTGATGAACCCCCTTCCTCTGCCCTGCCCCGCTCCCAAGCCACCACCTGGTCCTGCAGCTGCCATTTATTGGCCCCCTTCCTGTAAGCAGTTGCCCCGATTCAAAGGATCTCCGACTAATCAAAGGCCTCCCACCCCGTGCAATCCGATCAGATACCCCGTTCCGGGAATCGACAGAGTATCCTGCTGTGGAATAGCTAACACTTACTGTAGTTATGTGTGGGAACGAGCTTGAAGTGGGGATTCCAAGGATGTCTTTCCGTACATCAAAGTCTCAACAAGAATGTGTCACGTGTAATAAAGCAATAAACTTGTGTATAAGAGGCCAGGCCTCAGAGATGTGGTTAGAGCACCTCGAGACGATACCTTGCTGTCCGATCTGATGTGTTCTGCTCCGACGGAATAAAACTTTGTTTCCTGCCTTCCAGTCTCCGGCGCCTGCCTCTTTTGTTGGTTAATCATCGAATGGTATAAGAGGCGATTACCGCCGGGCAATACCTGAAAGGTTATCGACTGAAACTGCCGCTACCATTTAACAAGTGGGGCAACCTTCCCTTCTGAAAATGTCCTCACAAAATGAAATAACACTTGTGGACTTAACCTCCTTAACGAAAGCAACTTCTGGCCATTTGGAAAAATAATCCACCATAACTATGGCAAATCTCTCTGATACATTCAAAATATCAAAAGGTCCACAGATATCACTGGCTAATTTATTCCAAGGACCTTTAGGCATGGGTGAGGAATTTATGAAAGTTTCCTGAGAAGAATGAGTCTTGTCGCTACACGCACAAGCCATGCAATCACGAACAAAACGCTCAATCTGAATGTCCATACCGGTCCACCAAAAATCCACCCTGATCTTTCTTTTCATAGCTGACATTCCACCATGCCCTTCATGCATGATATTCAGTAATCTATTTCTTAATTTCTCAGGTACCTCCAACCTGCTACCTCTTCTAAGTAGATCATCTATCACGTTTAACTCGGACCATATCAATTTGAAAGAGCTTAAATCTTTGTGCGATTTCCATCCTTGTTCACAACTTAAAACCTTTATAACTTTGTTTAATACAGCATCTTCTTCAATGGCTTCCTTCCACTCAACCTCGCTGATAGCAGTACAAACATCCTTTATTTCAACAACCATCCATTCATCATATTCCTCCTCGTGCATACTTTCTAATGGTAACCTAGATATGCAATCCGCATTTACATTCCTTACACCTGGGATATATTTTACATCAAAAACATATTCTTGCAGACGGTATAACCATTTGGCAATTCTAGGAGTGGCCTTGCTTGCACCTCTTGTGGAAAATAGATCTATCAAAGGCTTATGATCGGTATGTAACTGGAACTTGGTTCCCCATACGAATGTTCTAAAATACTGTATGCCCCACCAACATACTAGTGCCTCCTTTTCAATGGTGGAATAAGAGTGTTCTGCACCTTTTAATGTGCGGGAAGCAAAAGCCACCACCCTTTCTTGTGCCTTGTGCATCTGGACTAATACTGCCCCTAAACCATTATTACTGGCATCAGTAGTAATGATGGTTTGATCGTTAGGATCAAAAGGCTTTAATGACACAGCATTAATGATGCATTTCTTAATAGAATCAAAATTTTGTTAGCACAACTCAGACCACTCGAATTTGGTACCTTTCTTCATTAAATTCCTAAGCCCATGTACTTTGTCTGAAAAATGGTGAACAAATTTAGAGTAGTACTCTGCCAGTCCTAGGAATGACCTGAGCTGATCTCTATCTCTTGGGGCAGGAGCCTTTTCAATGGCTTCCACCAAACTACGTTTTGGTTTCACTCCCTCGCAGGACAAGGTGTGACCTAGATACTCCACCTCGTTTACCCCGAATTTGCATTTTTCTAAAGCAATCGTGAGACCAGCTTCAGAAAATCTGTTGAGAACCTCTTCCAGGATTAAATCATGATTGTTTTCATCACTCCCCCACACCAACACATCATCTTGAAAGACTACCACATTTTTTAAACCTGTTAAAATAGATTGCATCACTCTTTGGAAGACAGCTGAAGCAGATGCCAAACCAAATGGCATGCGTTTAAATTTAAAAGCTCCTTCTGGAGTGATGAAGGAGGTGATGTGCTTAGACTCGTCGTGTAATAGTATTTGATGGTATGCATTTGACAGATCTAAAGTGGTGAAATGCGTCCCCCCTTTGATAGTAGCTAACATTTCGTTTATCCGAGGAAGAGGGTACCGATCTATCCAGATATTATCATTTACATCCCTCAAATCAATGCACATCCTAATATTCCCATTAGGTTTCCGGGCCAAAACTACTGGACTTAACCATTCAGACACTTAAATTCGCTCAATTATACCTTCATTACACAACCTGATCAATTCATCCTTAAGTTTTTCTCTTAAAACTAAGGGTACATTTCTTACTTTGTGTACTTTAGGAATAGCATTTACTTTCAAGATAATTTTGTGTTTTAATTTTTGTTAAACATCCTAATTTTTCGCTAAACAGTTTGGGAAATGTATTGACCCATTTGGAAGTTGTGCCCGTCGAGGTTAGTAAAACTTGTTGGGGATGATTACGATTTAACACTATATTGAGGGCTCTCTGCTCTTTCCATCCTAAAAGAGATCTTCCTTTTTTTACTACATATAATTTGGCTGTTGTCTTCCTGTCTAAGAAATACATCTCAGTTTCTATACATCCTAACACAGGAAGCTTTTCACCACAATACCCCTCTGGAACAACGTCAGTGGAATGCAATTCCTCTAAATCACCACCTAAACCTTCCCAAATAGATTTGTCTATAATGGTAAATGGGGAACACGAGTCCGCCCATACATGTACATCTTTGTGTTTGATCTTAATAATACATTTGGGAGGGCGGTAACTATCTTGTTTGTTCGCTTCACATTTGAGGACTTGACTTGATTCAATGACCATAACCTCTACATTGAGGAAATATGAATTTTGTGATCAGTTATGTCCCCTATCGTAGACCCCAACGGCTCCATGTGCATGCTATAAGTACATGTATGTTCCCTCCAGTTCCAGTTTTGAAGACGCAAATATATGTGCGTCCACCGTCAACATGTCCTCTTTCAGATCCGCCATGAATGGGTCAGATATTCCATTCCTAAGTATGAAAGGCCACCGACTTTATGTGGTTCACTTTCCACATTTTACAGATTCAGGCGAGTAGGCCCTGAATTCTGTCATCAAGCCTTTTCCTGCCTTCTGCCTCTGAAAGCTCCAGTCTGAGCCTGCATCTGTATCCATGAACTTTGTCCTACTCCCTGCGCGGCTAACGGTGCCTGATCCAGCATATTGCCTGCCAAAAACTGTATTTCACCTTCAAGATTATCTGCTTCGCTCCTCATCCGTTGCATTCCTGTCTAGTAGTTTAGGTAAACAATCCTCCAGCTACCGTGCAAGAGGCCAGGCCTCGCTGTCCTCATGCAAGTAATTCATAGCCCCCGTTACCATGGAATATTCCTACCCCCTCGCATCTCATGTAGACACTTAGACGCTTGTACACGCACTAACAGTCAGTATAGAATAGATTCTATCCTAGAGACCTTCCCTTTTGGATAACACAGTTCTTTAAACATAGGATATTAGATATGATTTGGGATTAGGTTGACATAACCCCAGACTTCTGTCTCCACATGTAGAGCTAAATGTCAAGTCCCCTTCACCCTCTAGTTGCACGTCAATCACACGTCATGCGGCTGCGCGCGCATCTCTGCCAAATATTTCTGCTGACATTGCAGGATTCTTTTATGGATCCACCCACTTGTGACATCATGTATAATGACGTTTATTAAATTACGCCCATATGACTGCCTCTATTAGTTACGTATGCACCTTTTATCTGTACTATCAGCTGTTACGCCTCTTGCATCTGTTTCACTGTAATGCATTTTCTATAAAACTGCTTATCTGTCAATAACGTATGCCCTTCCTTCCTGAACTTTCGTGGTGATGGAATAGAAAGCCTACAATTCGAATTGTATTCCTTTGTATAGGAATAAAGCCTTTTAAAACCTCTAATACCACGGATTCTGCCTCTTATATTTACTGAGTTATTCTTAATAGACTTTACCGCATAAAAAATAGTACCGGTAATGAAATATTTACCACATAAATTGGCGCCCGAACAGGGACACTTTCTCATCATGCGCCGGAGGTGCGTTGCAGGCTCGGTCTCCTGCTACAGCTGAACGGACAAAAACGCGTACCCGCAGGATTTCCTGTATCTCCCTCCGGCCAAGCGGGGGCGACTGAGGCTGCGATCAACACCCAGACGAGGCGGTGAGAAGTGCGAAGTATCCCGACCAGAGCCTAGCTGAGAGAGCAAGATCCGAGGTATACAGAGGCCCACCAGGTTCCGAAGTTCCGAGTCCAGTCGAGTCGAGTCCAGTCCGGTCCAGTTTCAGTTCCGTTCCGAGGCCTTCCGTTCCGAGCTACCCGGTGAGTACCATTACCGGGGAGGCATTTAACGTGCACATAGTCTGTGCCGGTCAAAACGGGTTTGGGTACACAAATCCGGTCTGCACTGTTTCAGCAGTGTATCTGTACTGTTTAGCAGTATATATAGTATGTCTTGCATATAAATAAGTATTATCTAATATCAGTATTATGTCAGTAACTAGTTTTCTATTAGTTATCATTGTTCGTTAAAACTGTTAAATGTTAAATGTTTTTAATACGTTCTATACATTGTGGTGTGAATGACTGTTCATTATTGTGTTCCTTGTATAAAGTGTGTTCTAGTAATAAGGTCTAAAAATGCCGCTCTTTTCGAAACTAAGACAGATCAAAACCAGAAAAGGTGTACTCGAAGAAGCTGTTCCCATCCCACCAAGGGACACTCCAGGGTATTTTATGTATCATAAGCATGGCCTAGATGCCATATTATTTCTTGATTTATGGGTGGACTACACCAAGGATTTGCCAGAAAATCAGAGATGGCCCGCAGCGGGGACCTGGGATGCAGATTGCATCATGAGAGTAGAAGAAGAATTATGGAAAAAGAAAGCCAGACAGTCACAGAAAGATGCCATTGAATTATGGCGTAAAGAATCATACAGACGTACAGAAAAAGCACTCAGACAGGAAGAGAAAGGTAGAGAGAATTCAAATAAAACTCGAGAAAATCTATTACTTGAGGAAGGTACCCGAGTAAACTCAGAACAAGTAGATAGACAAAGAAACACTCTTATGAATGGTATGTATCCTCTTCTGGCCGAAGGGTTACCTAAGGCTTCCCCGGAAATACCAAAAGACTTAACTCCTCCATTGCTCCCGATAAAAGCACATCCCAAAACACATCCCAAAACAGCAAAGGACGTTTTCCTTTCCTCCTATTTAGATGACGTAGCTCCCGAGTATGCTAATGCCATACCACACATACCGCTTGCCGATGGTGTTCAACACCAAGAGCATCCGTCTGTATCCCCGCAACTACAAACTCCTACACAAGTTCCCACAGGTCCGTCCGTTTCTACAGTTTTTCCCGCATCCACAATCTCTATCCTACGTCCAACGAATCCTTTCGTGCCTAGCACCTCAGAGGGTGCTACAGGAGGTACGACAGATATGTTTGCCACCCCTCCGCGAAATAAACAGACCCTTAGAGATTTAGCACTCCAACGTACACCCCAATTAGCGACATCCGACATGTTTAAAGAACAGCTTGTGGATTGTAGATACGACCCAGTACTAGGTAGACAGGACAAATTGCTCATATCATCACTACGTATAAGACGAGCTACATTATATTTAATGACGATACCAGGAATGGGTGAACACCTAGACGAAATATATCGCTTTGTCCAAACAGGGCGAGGTCCAGAAAGTATTAACGAAGCTATGGAATACCAGAAAGTGGATGTACAAAGACAACTACTACGTTTTTTCATAAATTGTGTAATTAGGAATCAAGACAGGCCCGGGGCAGATCACGATACCATGCAAAGACTTGTCAAATGGGGTCAGAACATATCAGAAGAGAAACATGATAGACAGGCGTGTATAATCGCCATGTGTCGGAAGATCCGCAAGGAAGTAGAACGAATACATAAAGAAAGACGAGAAACAGACAGAGTAGAATCAGAAGAAGAGGAGGAGCAAGAATCAGAACAAGTAGAAACGATAGCTTATGTAGGTAGAGGAAGACCCCATAATAATAATAGAGGTTTTAATGATCAGATACGTCCAATACGTCCAGAATATAATAGGCATTTTCCAAACCCTATGTTAAATACAAGATCCCCTGAACACCTATTCCAAGCCGTTGATAAATTACTCCGAGATCGAAGGGGGTATCATATGCTCGATTCCATGGACGAACAAGAATTAGCCAGGTCAGCAGTACAATGGGCTGATAGTCCCAGCGACTACAATGATGATGTACTTGCACACACGTTTCTGAATCTTGACCCATACGAACAGCGTTTAGCTAGTATATACATGATTCAACACCTCCTTATATTATATAAAAGCCAACACTCCGATCCAGGACCCTTACCTGACATATTGACAGAACTACTCACGAATATATGGAGAGGGTCAGGTACTGATTTGATTAAAGAGATTCTAGAATCCCGAAATCAATATTTAAATTTCGTATGCCCAGAACACGTTCCAGTTCCCATCATAGGAAGAAAAATGTATCACATAGATAGACAGAACCCGTTACGCGAAGTACACCCAATCAGAGGTGACGGTAATAACTTTACACGCGTGTTTGTGTACACGCCTATAACTAAACTGGAATTATTAGAAATGAAGAAAGTAGTACCCAGCCATGACAAGGACCCAGCAGGTTTCCACCGTGAAATAAAAGACATGTTACTCATGGGAGAGTATACCTACCCCGACATTATGAAAATATTAAAAGTCCTATTACCCGCTGGTGTTTATGAGAAACTCAAAGAAAAGGAATGGGAGGTGGGAGACCAAAAGATAGATTGGACAGCATTAGAAAACGAAGAAAGGGCCCGAGCTGCAGGAGCAGGACTTGGGGAAAAGACTACAGCACTAGCAGGGCTACTAGTACAGGTACTGCCACGTTTATTAACTACGAAAAAGGAAGACTGGGGTGCAATATCAGCCTGTAAACAAAAGCCAGATGAAGACACTAGTGATTTCTATTCCCGATTTGAAAAATGTTTTGGTATTAATAGTGGTATAAAAGCCAGTAGTGAGTCATATCCACATCTGTTTGTGACAAAATTAGTTGAAAATTCTCTGCTACAAGTCAAGAATAGAGTATTGAAATTCGAAAGTACCTGGCAAGGTAATACCCCATCACAGATGTTACAGATGTTACAATATCACCACAATAGAATTAGAGAAGAACAAGAACATGAACAAAGACGTATGAAAGATACAAAAATGAAAATGCTTGTTGCTCAGTCAGTTCCAGCCGATGGTCATCGAAAGGGTGATTCCGCAGGTCCTACGAAAGGGACATGCAACTATTGTAAACAACCAGGTCATTATATACACGATTGTCCAGTCCTGAAACATAATATTGCCACAGGTAGAACCCAGGAAAGACCACGTCCACCTAGACAGGATCAGAATCAACAACAAATCCCTCAGCATACACAACCTAGGCTAGCTCCGCAACAACTAGCTCCGCAACAGGGAGCTCCACAACAGACCGTAGCACCACCACAAGCGCAGCCTATTGCTGCAACACAAGCAACAACACAACAGATGTATCAGTATGCACAAGCAGATTATCCCGATTATCAGCGATATACATGAAATAGCCTAGAGAGGGAAGTTGGCTTACCCCTTATTGAGGTTCCGGTAGACCAGGAGGGACCTTATGTACATAGTGAACTATTAGGGGAAGACAGAAAGTTTTTACTTGATACAGGGGCAAGCAGAACAACTATAAGACGCAGTGAAGTTCCAGGGGCACCCCTCTCAGGCTCACAGAATATTTCCCTTGGATTCTCAGGAAAACCCATAATTAATGACGTAACACAACCTCTTCCACTTACGATTGGTCCATTGACACGTACTACAGATTTATTGCTTACTAAATCATGTCCAGAAAACTTGTTAGGTATAAAAACATTGAAAGCTCTAGGAGCTATAATATGTTGTTCTCCGGAAGGAGTACGACTATTTCTACGTGACTTCAAAGGTCACTACGTGTCCAGAGACATGGATCACCGACTGCAGAATTTACCTACACATTTATGGGCACAAGGCCCCACTGACGTTGGTTGCATGAATATTACACCATATCGTGTCACACTAAAAACAGGAATAGTACTACCACGAATGCGACAATACAAGTTACCACCCGATGCTGTTGTGGCTTTGCTGCAAATCATTGACGAGCTCATTGCACAAGGAGTGGTTGTCGAAACCGACTCCAATGTATGCAATTCCCCGATAATTCCGATTCTTAAAAGAACGGATCCAAAAGCACCACCAGTATATCGATTGGTTATTGATCTGCGCGAATTAAATAAATGTATTGTACCACAATACCCTGTGGTCCCAGATATCTCTTCATTACTAACAGCTATTGACTCAGAAGCAACGTTCTTCACTGTAATTGATCTCAAGAATGCTTTCTTTAGTGTCCCAATCGATCCGGAAAGTCAATATCTGTTCGGATTCAGTTTAAATGGACGAAGTTTTAAATTCACACGCGCACCTCAAGGATTTACAGAAAGCCCCAGCATCTATAGCCAAGCACTGAAACGAGAACTTGACAGTATCCACATGCCCGTTAACACTGCCTTGCTTCAATATGTCGATGATCTGCTGATCACCGCCCGAAGCGAACCTGAATGTGAAAAAGCGTCACTGACGGTTTTAAAATTTCTGGCCGACAAGGGGCACAAGGTGTCCCCTTCTAAGCTGCAATTCTGTGTCCAGCGAGTTGTTTACCTTGGGCACTCGCTGTCCAAGGAGGGAAGGCAGCTTACACCCGACCGCATCCAGTTAATTGCTAACATGTCAGTACCCAAGACACAAAAGGAGGTGCGGGCTTTTATAGGCCTCACTTCATACTGTAGGCAGTGGATCCCTCAATATGCATTTCTAGCAAAACCACTCATCCAGTTGACAACACAGGAGGCAGCCACATCGACTGTCCTCCCTTGGACTCAAGAACATACACACGCCTTTGAAAGCTTAAAGAAAGCTTTATGTCAAGCACCTGTCTTAGCAACACCATGTTACAGTAAACAGTTTACACTCTTTGTTACAGAACGCGAAGGTACTGCCTTGTCAGTACTCACTCAGGAACAAGCAGGATCACACAAACCATGTGCTTATTTCTCTAGTACATTAGATCCAGTAGCTCAGGCTCTTCCTGCGTGCCTGAAATCGGTGGCAGCAACAGCTTTAGCAATCAGACAAAGCGATGCCATAGTGTTAGGACACCAATTGACAGTACAAGTACCACACGCAGTAGAGGTTCTCTTGAACCGCACACAAACACAACACTTGACTATAGCGAGACTCACCGGTTACGAATTGACATTATTTCAGCCACACATAGAAATCAGACGTTGTAATACGTTAAATCCTGCCACACTGTTACCAGTGGGCGGAACAGATCCATTGGCACATGATTGTGTCGAAGTCATTACTATCATGACGAAACCCAGACAAGACTTGACAGACATCCCTTTGTCAGATCCAGACTTAACATTGTATGTAGATGGGTCATGTATGAGAACAAGTACAGGAGAGTTAGTGGCCGCTTACGCAGTCACAACAGACACTGAAGTCATTGAAACAAATCGTATTAACACTTTGTCAGCTCAAGCAGCAGAGCTCATCGCTCTGACACAAGCCTGTATTCAAGCCAAAAATAAGAAAGTCAACATATACACAGATTCACGTTATGCATTCGGAGTCGTCCATGACTTCGGCGTACTGTGGCGAGAGAGAGGTTATTTAACTTCTCACGGTGCCCACATCCAACACGGACTCCTCATTCAAACCCTATTGGACGCGATTCATCTACCCACTGCAATATCGATTATGAAATGCAAAGCCCATACAAAGGTTACCGACATCATTTCTCAGGGTAATGACCTAGCTGACAGAACAGCTAAACAGACTGCTCAGAATCAGACTCACACAACTGACATGACAAAGACAATAGTTCCGACACTAACACATTGCATGACAGTTAAGGATCCCGCCCTTGATGTAATTGACATACAGACACATGCTACACCAGAAGAAATAAAGAAATGGACTGAATTAGGAGGGATCCAAACGGATCAAGGATGGATGACGAAGGAAAAATCTATATGGTTTCTTCCCGACTCCATGGTTCAAGTCATCGTTAACACAATACATAGTCCAGCGCACCTAGGAGAGAAAGCTATGCTAGACAGCATTCAACACATTTGGTTCAACAAACACTTGCGAGCAGCAGCTAAACAAAAAGTTCGTACCTGTATGATATGTTGTCAGTTCAATCCAGGTAAAAGCATCCCCGTAGAGCAGGGTGGATTTCAATCTCCCGATCATGCTTTTGAAGTCCTCCAGATGGATTATATCCAGATGGAACGATGTCGAGGATTCAAATATGTTCTCGTAGTTGTCTGTGCTCTTTCCCGTTGGACGGAAGCCTACCCGGTTTCAGATTACACTGCCCCGACTACTGCCAAACAGTTCGTTCGAGAATTCTTCTCACGGTACGGTTTACCACGTGTTGTCTACTCAGATAACGGCCAGCCGTTCTCATCCGAACTAATGAAACACGTTTCCCTTTTGTTAGGCTACCAATGGAAATTTCACTGTGTCCGACATCCCGAGGCAGCAGGTCTCGTGGAACGTCATAATCAAACTCTGAAAATTAGATTGTCCAAAATATGTAGGGAAAAAGGTGTCGATTGGATAGTAGCCTTACCAGTTGCGCTCTTTTACATGAGAATGGTAGCACATTCTCGAACTGGGCTATCCCCGTACGAGGTGATCTTCGGTAGACCACCAAATATGTGGGGGACGCCTATACCTCGCAAAATCACTGATGTTGATTGTAATATGCTGACAGATTACCTGGCTTCCTTGATGTCTGCACTACAATCTTGTCGTTCACAGGTAGCCGCAGCTTTTCCCGATAATACTGAGGGGAAGCCCCATGACGTGGTTCCTGGTGACCTGGTTTTGGTCAGGAATTTCGACCGGAAGACCCAACTGGAGCCTAGGTGGAAGTCGCCTAAGTTGGTTCTACTCACTACAAGGACAGCCGTGAAGATCGAGGGACGCAAAGGGTGGTTGCACTCGAGTCATATCAAGAAATTTTATGGACTACCATCCAGTGTGAATACTCAACCTTGTATTCCTCACAGACAGACTCAAAGCTCCCCTTGGTTGAGCATTCAAAACCAGAACTTTACAAACTAAAATTGAGGTCTAGCAAGTCAGACAATTTGATTGTTTAAGTCCTCTCCAAGGTGAATCGGTTGAATTTGTCTCTGACATGTATCCTCTAGACCGGAATAGAGAAAGAAATCAACAGATGCAGCTGAAAAAGCATGCGTATTGTAAATCACTTCGTAGTCACTGCACAGTAACATTATTAATTTTGTTTTTTCTAAGTCTTCTGATCATCGTTTTCAGCGTACTATTGCATATGTATTACCCTATTCTTAAGCATGCTTACAATATAACTGCAGAACATTCTTTTAGCGAATTACCTCCGCATGAGTTGTCTTATAGATTTGCGCTGCGCAACAACACATTCATTAGTATGTTACATCATTCCCATCAGACCAGCAATGCCACAAATTGTTGGATATGTGGCCGACTCCCTCCCTATCAGAACTACAAGGGAGTTTTGCCCCTCTTTCCCTATCCGTTCACACACAATGGCTCCTGTGGAGCATGGTTTAGTTTGATTAATTCCCTAGATTCAAATTCCGCAGTTTATCAAGACAACTGGGTATGGGGAAACCTGAACCTAGTTTTGCTTAAAGTCTGCTATCCTAACAAGGAGGGACTTCCCACAAGAACAGGAACTGATCTAGAAAATGAAGTATATGGATTAGGTAATTTTACACTTAACCTCATGATCCTGAACGTTGAATCTGAAGCTACACCAATCTTGCCCGCCATGTCAGTATTCCCAGTAAAAGGGGAATTATGTGTGAGAAAGAATGGTTCCATACACATGGGCCATAGTAAATGCACCACTGTAATAAAATTCAGTGAGCAAGGCAAGTCTACATTTAGAGCTTCCCATCATTCCTACTTCATATGTGGCCAGACCGCATATATATGTCTACCTTTAGATTGGGATGGTACCTGTTACATAGCATTCCTTCTGCCACCTGTTTTCCTAGCTCCTCCTGATTATCATAGAAATACTCATTTAGTACACAATAGACAGCAGAGAGATCTCCCAATTGTCGATTATACTGAAACAGCATGGGAAAAATACACAGATTTCAATAAAGGGTTCTTTCCCTATATAGGTACAGTTACTAATAGTAAGCTGATACGTAGATTAACCAGAACCCTTGAAGCAGTAGTGAACGAGACTATTTCCGCCTTAGGCAATTTAACAGAAGAGCAGTCTGCTATGCGGATTGTTGTGCTTCAAAATCGTCTTGTCCTTGACGTCATCCTGGCCGATAGGGGCGGAGCTTGTAGGGTCATCGGATCAAGTTGCTGCATTTTCATACCAGAAAATTCGCCATCAGTATATAAAGCCATAACCCGCCTTCATAAGATTATAAGCCAGATACACCAGAGTCCAGGCACCTGGACTTGGTCCGGTTGGTTCTGGGGCGTGTTGTCAGCCTGGGGATGGAGAATCCTATCCTTCCTAGGTATTGGCTTTCTCTATTCAGTTGCTGCTTATGTCTACAATGTGGGCCAGCGATTTGTGGTCTGTGTGCCACATCGTGTATCCCACATCCACGTTTTCGTTCAAGATCCCGGAAGAAGAAAGAAGAACAAATGATGCTATATGAACAGATCGATGGATTGATGAAGATCGATATCTCCTGAGGGTCCGTAGGGGACAAGGAGGGAATGAGGAAATATGAATTTTGTGATCAGTTATGTCCCCTATCGTAGACCCCAACGGCTCCATGTGCATGCTATAAGTACATGTATGTTCCCTCCAGTTCCAGTTTTGAAGACGCAAATATATGTGCGTCCACCGTCAACATGTCCTCTTTCAGATCCGCCATGAATGGGTCAGATATTCCATTCCTAAGTATGAAAGGCCACCGACTTTATGTGGTTCACTTTCCACATTTTACAGATTCAGGCGAGTAGGCCCTGAATTCTGTCATCAAGCCTTTTCCTGCCTTCTGCCTCTGAAAGCTCCAGTCTGAGCCTGCATCTGTATCCATGAACTTTGTCCTACTCCCTGCGCGGCTAACGGTGCCTGATCCAGCATATTGCCTGCCAAAAACTGTATTTCACCTTCAAGATTATCTGCTTCGCTCCTCATCCGTTGCATTCCTGTCTAGTAGTTTAGGTAAACATTCCTCCAGCTACCGTGCAAGAGGCCAGGCCTCGCTGTCCTCATGCAAGTAATTCATAGCCCCCGTTACCATGGAATATTCCTACCCCCTCGCATCTCATGTAGACACTTAGACGCTTGTACACGCACTAACAGTCAGTATAGAATAGATTCTATCCTAGAGACCTTCCCTTTTGGATAACACAGTTCTTTAAACATAGGATATTAGATATGATTTGGGATTAGGTTGACATAACCCCAGACTTCTGTCTCCACATGTAGAGCTAAATGTCAAGTCCCCTTCACCCTCTAGTTGCACGTCAATCACACGTCATGCGGCTGCGCGCGCATCTCTGCCAAATATTTCTGCTGACATTGCAGGATTCTTTTATGGATCCACCCACTTGTGACATCATGTATAATGACGTTTATTAAATTACGCCCATATGACTGCCTCTATTAGTTACGTATGCACCTTTTATCTGTACTATCAGCTGTTACGCCTCTTGCATCTGTTTCACTGTAATGCATTTTCTATAAAACTGCTTATCTGTCAATAACGTATGCCCTTCCTTCCTGAACTTTCGTGGTGATGGAATAGAAAGCCTACAATTCGAATTGTATTCCTTTGTATAGGAATAAAGCCTTTTAAAACCTCTAATACCACGGATTCTGCCTCTTATATTTACTGAGTTATTCTTAATAGACTTTACCGCATAAAAAATAGTACCGGTAATGAAATATTTACCACAACATCATCATTCTCACAATCATCATCGTAGAGCAACTCCTCCTTGTGAGGCAGATTATCCTAAGCCACTAAAATAACTGACTTAGATAACATAGAAGGTCCCGCACTCCTACACCATCTTGCAAAATGCCCTAACCTTTTACATTTGTGACACCTCGTTTTAATTGCAGGACAATAAGTGGAATCTGCTCTGTGTTTAGGGCTGCCACACCTATAACAAAATCTAGGTTTAGATGTAGTATTTTCTTGTTTGTTAACTGATGTGGGTCTGTCCTCGGTTCTTTTAGCATTCCTTTTTATATTGTGTGCAGTGTCATCCTCCTGGAGTATTTTTGGGGAAGGAGTATTTAGTTATTTTACATATCTGGACGTGTTCTCCATCCTTTTGGCTACCGATAATGTTTTGTCTAAAGAAGGATCTTTTAGACCAAGAAGTTTTTCCTGTATTTTCAAATTAGACATTCTATTAATTAGTTGATCCCTAATTGGATCATCCCTCATGTCATTGAATTTACATGTGACAGCTAACATTCTCAAATTTGCTACGTATTGTTCAATGGTTTCTCCTGCTGCCTGTACACGTGAAAAGAATTTGTGTCTCTCCACGACAACACTGACTTTTTTTCCAAAATTCTCTTCTAACGCTTTTAACGCAACTTCGTATATGTCAATATTGCTGTCTCCAGAAGATTCATTGTCAGTGCTGGCTTCAGTAATAGTGGCTTCCATTGAAGGTAATGTTTTTAAGACATTTCTTCCCTCCAAACCCAAAAATTGTTTTAAAATTGCTCATTTCCTTTTAGAAACGTAATCATCACCCCCAATGGCTTCTAAATAAGTTTCAAAAGTTTCTTCGCAGTGTTCCCATAACATGCATGGTTCACCAGGACTTGGTAGAAAGAAAGGTGGTGCAGGAATCACCTGTGAAGACATTTCTCAATGAGAGTAAAATAAAACTTGTAGTGAATTTTCCAATCAAATTTGAGTGATGCTGCGTGCTTACTAACACTTGTGCCTTAAAGCAAACGAAAGATGAGAAAAGAAAAAAAATTACTAAATGTTTCTTTAGTAATTAAAATTAGGAAAAAAAACCAATTGTTTTCTAAAAGTATAACACGCAATTGGTGGTGTGCGTGTCACCGATGGGCATCAACATGTAAATAATACTCTTAAATGAGGTAAGAATGGCAAAGTTCCTTCTTTTTCTTTTTTTTTAAAAATGGTGGCACGTTTTCCGTGTGGTATGTAGACATGAACGTTAGTCCTTTGTTATTGTTTGTGATCCACCAAAAAAAAAAAAACATTAGTCTCTTGTTGGTGTTTGTGACACACCCAGAATCCTTTGCGGGTAGGGAATTCCCTGGCGAGAGGAATGGAGTCGGTCGTCCCCAGCGAACGCTTATGCACAGAACGCAGCGTGAAGAATGCCACACATACGAAAGTCAACAAATCCAGGTACGTGCGCGTTTCCTGTTTAAGTGAAAACAAAGTACTGCCCAGAAAAATCCAGATGTTTGAATGTTGAAGCGAACGTCTTCCAATGACAAGCTGACTCCGGCAGGTAACAGGATAAACTTCCGAATGAGTAAAAAAAAACGTGAACGTCGGTAGTAATGTGCAACTGTCGCCGGCAATACTGCGCTTAGTTGGATTCAACGTTCATGGTAGAAATTAAAACGGAGATTTACCATTTACAGGCAGCAACTCTCTCAACCATAAAACATGAAATTAAAACAGATGCGGCGGCATCTGATGCGACATCGATCCTCTTCTCCGGCGATGCGAGGCACTTCGGCAACGATGCGACAACTGCAGCAGCGACACGCTTTCCCAGCGATGCAACAACAGCGGCTGCGACACGCTTCTCCGATGATGCGGCGGCGTCTGGTGTGACGTTGATCCTCTTCTACGGCGATGCGAGGCGCTTTCACGTTGTGAAGCGACAGCGGCAGTTCGGCAACACGCTTTTTCTTCGTGCATCGCGCTTCCAGCTCCTTGTGACACGCAGTCCCTCAGAAAGCCCAACACAACTGCAGGGACTTCCAAAGAACTCTTGCGGAGCTGGTGGGTGAAGTCTGTTGTCCCTGAGACTTCAGCAGGAGGCAAGCTCTTTCTCAAGCCCTTGGAGATCCTGCACAAGTTGAATAAAGTACACACAAAGTTCCTTTCTCCTCTCTTTGGCAGTCAGGCAACCACTGCAGGCCAATCCCTCAAGCTTAGGGATAGTCTCTCCTCAGTCCCTCTGGTTCCTCTCCTCAGCAAAGGTTTCTTCTTGTTTCCCAAAAGTGATCTAAAGTTCTGGGGTCTGGGTCCCCTTTTTTATACACAGTTTCTCTTTGTTCTCTGAAGGCAGAGAGGCCTTTGCCTAGTCCAAGCCAGTTCTGGTCAGTCCTGGAGCACTTTGTTGACAAGACTCCTTCTTTCCTTTCACAGTGTAGGCCAGGGACATCAGACACACCACAGGAGGTGGAGCCAGCATTGTGGAGGGAAGGCAAGGCCCTATTCGGGTCCCAGGTGCAACTCCTCCCACCCATCTACATGCAGATCTCTCTATTCAGCCCTGTGCTGACTCACCTTGTCTCCTAGAATCCCCCAGCCCCTGTCACTCAAACTCCAGACGAGGAATACACAACCTAGCAGAGGCAGGCTTGGATAGTTAGGCAAGAAAATACCCACTTTCTAAAAGTGGCATTTTCAAACACAGAATGTTAAACCCAATTTCACTGCAATATGCATTTTATCATTCTGAGTTCAGGCATTCTAAACTCGAATTTCTACCTAGTTCCCTGAGTCAGTTAGGATTATAAGATGTAATATTCAAACTGCCCATTCTGTCCTATGGGGAACAGGTAGCCTTGCAAATGTGAAAAACGAAAATGGCTGTAATTCACTATTAGGACATGGCACACACATCAGGGCTTGTCCTACCTTTTACCTACAATGCACCCTGCCCTTGGGCCTACCATAGGGGAGACTACTATGCAGAAAAGGGAAGGTTTAGGGACTGGCAAGTGGGTGCACTTGGCCAGTCAACATGGCAGTACCAGACTGCACACAGGCTCTGCAATGGCAGACCCGAGACACACTTTTACAGGCTGCTTCTGTGGGTGGCACAACCAGTGCTGCAAGCCCACTAGCAGCATTTGGATTTACAAACCCTGGGCACACTCAGTGCACTGTACTAGGGTCTGACAAGTGAACTAAACCAGCCAATCATGGAATCACTAATCCATACATCAATTTACCATAGGGAGCACTTGCACTGTGGCACTGGACAGCAGTGGAAGAGGGCATCTATAACCAGCAAAAACACATGAGGCAACAGCAAAAAAATGGAAGGGAGACCCACACCAAGGTGCCAGGTTTAACATATGCCCCCTCCAGCTGAAATGTGGGGAGAACTACCCTACCTCCTGGGAGTTCTCATCACTAAGGTAGAAAAATCTGTACAGACCATCAGCATTGGCATGTTCTGTACCAGGGTGGCGTTCCACCGTGAAATCCATCCCCTGTAGCGAAATGGACCACCTCAACAGCTTTGGATTCTCACCCCTCATCTGCATCAACTATAAGGGGGCCTGTGGTCTTTCTGAACCCAGAAGTGAGTCCCAAACAGGAATGGTCTCAGCTTCTTCAGTGCCCAGACCACAGCGAATGCCTTATGCTCAATCGCTCTCCACCTCTGTTCCCGTGGAAGTGACCTACTACTGATGAAGGCTACGGGTTGATCTAGGCCCTCCTCATTTATCTGTGACAAAACAGCCCCCACACCATTCTCTGAAGTGTCTGTCTGAACGCTAAACTCTTTTGAGAAGTTGGGTGCCAGGAGCACGGGCGCCGTGCACATGGCAGTTTTCAGGGCCTCCAAAGCTTTTTGACAGGTGTCAGTCCAAATCACTCTCTTGGGCTGCTTCCTGGAAGTCAGCTCTGTCAAGGGTGCAACAATTCTGCCATACCCCTTGACAAACCAATACCCAGTGAGTCCTAAAAAGGCTCTCTAAAAAGACTCTCACCTCTGTCTGGGTTTTGGGGGGCTCCCAAGCCAGGATGGTCTCAATCTTGGACTGTAGGGGCGCCCCCTGGCCGCTCCCAACCTTGTGTCCCAAGTACAACACGGAACCCTGCTAGACCTGCCCTCCGCAGCGCCATCAACACTTCCCAGAGGTGGCGCAGATGTTCTTCCCAACTGGCGCTGAACAATGTCATCCAGGTAGGCGGCACTGAACTCTTCCAGTCCAGCCAACACCTGGTTGACCAACCTCTGAAAGGTGGCAGGGGCATTCTTCATCCCAAAGGGCATAACCTGGAACTGGTAGTGCCCATCTGGTGTGGAGAATGCTGACCTCTCTCTTGTCCCATCAGTCAAGGCGATCTGCCCGTACCCAGACAGTAAGTCAAACGTGCTGAGGTACCGACACTCCTTACATTTAAGATGTGATGAGCTTGAATATTAGAGGACTGGAAACAGATAAACATAAATGGGCATAAATGTGCCCCTAGTTTTGCCTGCAATGTATGGTTATTTTTTACAATCATTAAGAGTTGTTCACTAAGACGTTACCATATGAAAGACCATCATTAACATTCTGCTAATTGTTGCTTCTTTGTGCATGCCCAATGCATAACAAGCTGTCTTTTGTTGTGATTTTTTAAAACACCAATAAAGTTGTTTAGCACAAAAAAAGATGTGCTCAAGTACTGTTTAGACAAACTCTCTCAACGGACGCAGGTTGTCTGTTGAGAGAGCTCAGATCCATCTAGCCTACAGGGAATACTGGCTTTAGATGCGGGCTATATCATTTCTATAACAAAATTGTCATACACGTGCTCTGCACATATGGTAGAGTTAAGATACTTTGCCCCTGATGAGACTGAAGGGATAAGGTAGAGGCAATCTATTGTGCACTAGTTTTTTTAGGAGACAACAATCCTTAAATTGTATACCGTGTTGGAAAATTGAAAAACAACGTGTATTATTAATGTGACAGAGGATGTATGAACTTGAGCTGGACAGGCTGTTTAATAATGCCCTCAGTCGGCCAGGGAAATACATCAGCCCAGAGATCCTGTAGCTCTGCCATTTTTTTGCTCCCGAGGTCAATAAAACTTTAAGGGCCTCATGTAGGAAGCCAAATACCGGTCGGTAACGGCCGATTTTCGGTAATTATACCGTTACCGACCGGTATTTTGGCTTTTGGTATGTAGGGGGACAATTTCTGTATTCGGAATTTACCGAATCGGTAAAATTACCGATTCGGTAATTTTACCGATTCGGTAAATTCCAAATACAGAAATGAGATGTAGGGGGAGTGTGTGGGTGATGTTTGGAGTCGGTATTTACCACCAACTAATAGTTGGTGGTAAATAAAGTATGGATGGTGAAATGCATTTCATAGCGCCTACAAGTGTGCAATGTGGCAGACATACATGCCCTTCGGGCATGTATGTGTGCCACATGTGCACACATGGCCGTTTCAGGGGTGCAACAGGGTGTCAATGTGACACCCTGCCACCCTTGCATGTGTTCCCCCCATTACCGAATCGGTATTTACCGATTCGGTAATGAGGCATACCTTCCCATCAATGGGAAGGTATGCCTCATTACCGAATCGGTAAATACCGATTCGGTAATTACCGAATTATTCCGAATCGGTAATATTTACCGACCAATTACCTACATATCATTTACCACTTCATAAATACCGAATCGGTAAAATTCGGTATTTATGAAGTGGTAAATGTGTCCCTACCTACATATGGCCCTAAATGATTAAACACTTTGATCGGTGTCTATAGCAGACTACAAGTTTCCTTGGACCTTGTGGAGGTAGTTGTGGGGCACGTTTCCTTCGCGAAATTTGATACATCAATTCACCTGAATAGTTACTCTCCCAATACTGTATTATAGGGACTTCTAAATTACAGGTTAATGACCCCTCATTGTATTGGACACCTGGCAATGCATTATATGATTTGGATGGGGATCAATTGATTTGGGATTTCTGTTTAGCTTCTATTTTGTTATAATTTTACTTTTATGTTACCAAAACTAGACAATGGATTACACTTTGGTAGTTTTTGTTTTTCCTTTGTATTTTATCATATTCAAATGGTATCATTTTATGGGTAAAGATTTTAATTAACCACAAATAAATGCATACATGGAATTGAATTAAAATTGTTTATTGATTTAAGAAAAGAGTGGCTCCGTGATGGGCAATTTTTTCTTTACCCATTTACATTGAGAATATTCTCAAGGTCACTGGTAAATTGATGAGCATTTATATAAACCTATGTAGATGCTGAGAAACCACAATACTTTAACTATTGGGTGGAACCTATACATTCTGCATATTGTAGTTTTATATTTATTATTACATATCATTACCATACTAGGTCTTACTGTGTTACATCTGTGCAAAAAGAACAAAACAAAGATCAACACTAAACATGCATTTATTTATTCTTTCTATTTTTTGTGAGTACTTGTACAGCATGGATCTTGCCCGGGGGCAGCAGAGAGCTGCATGTTGCAATAGGATCGGTAACATACATGAACATGGGGACAATGTGAGCTTGATAACAGAGTGTGTGTTTTTTCGTGAGTGTTAGTGTATGTTCTTTTCTTTGAGAGTCCTTACATTTCTAGCTTTGGCAGGGAAATTGTTAAAAGTGAAGGCACCACCTGATACGTTAAGTTTAGAAGTAAGATAGTCAGTCTTATTCAAGTGTAGTGCCTTATATACAGATTACTCAACACACCTTGAAGTGGATTTTGTAAAGAAGTGGAAAGTAGTTCTTTTAAGATACAGAATGTAAGAAATTGAGTTACTGGATGAGAGGAGTAGACACCCTGCTCAGGCCAACAACCACATTCCTTGTCAGGGTGAACCACAAAAGTCACAAATTTAACCTGTGCTTAACATTTCGGTACGTTGGCACAAAAGCAGTCATTAGCAGATATTAGAGGCAATGTGTAAAGTATTTATGCAACATATAACCAGTAATAAAATGAAGACACAACAAAAGAAACATCCTAAACAAGTTTAGAAAAACAGAGTCAATTTTAATAAATAAAAAGATACAACACAAATCCAAATAGTAGAACTGGAGATACTGAATTTCCATGTTTTTAGGGAAAATAGCTCAGAGAAGCAGAAAGCATCACTCGTGATTATCTAGTCACGCTAGTCTGAGGGAAAAGCCCAAATTCAGGTCGACCGCAAAGGAATGTGGCGACTGCCTCTGGGTCCTGGGGCTCACGGTTCAATCCCCGGTGCCAGATCAGCCCAGCACCATGTTACTCTGGGCAATAGCTCGCTTAATCTTCCCGATGGCTCCCAGCGCCGGGACACCTCTCCGGAGGTAGCTGTGTGCTTTACAAATACTGGACATTTACATTTACAATGCAGGTTGAATGCAGGGGCAAGGTCAGTCCTGCTGAATGGTTACCTTCTCCAATTCAGCACCAAGAGTTCAGTTAGCACTGGAGGAGGCCATGAGGAGAAGTCTTTTGGCATGAAAAGCAAGTCAAGCCATGCAAACGGTTGATGCTGTAGCCCAAACAGCTGGTTGTTGCTGAAGTTCTACGTTGGTGGTCACCACGGGCTGTCATTGCTGTAGCAGAATGTGCTGGTCTCACGTTACTGGCTGCCACGGACAGTCACAGTCAGTGCGAGAAGTAGGCGCCACTGGAGCTAGATATTGGTGATCGTCATGAGAGGTCAATTGTCAGAGCAAGGAGGTCACTTTGTGTCAATGAGGAACCCAAACTTCAGGAGTTTCACCTTTACTTGTGGAGGAGCTCTCATGATGCCAGCCAAGGGTCCAGGACCTGAGCGGTACCACTTAGGGATCAGGACTCAATCCAGCAGAGGGCAGCAGCAGGGCTCAGGCAGGTCCCATTGTTGCTGGTCAGCGGGACAGTGGCAGGTAAGCCGCTGGAAGCTTTTTGTGTCCCTGTAGCTCACACAGGAGGTCAGCCAGATGGCACTTGTAGCCACTCTGAGTAGCTTGAATCAAGGCAAGCAGGTCCAATCTTCCTTCTTCAGGCATCAGGGCAGTCCTTCTGCCATCAGGGAAGTCCTGCTGAATCTTCCACGAGTCCAGGAGTGTTCTTATCAGTGTTTCTGAGGGTCCTATTTTTATCTGTTCAGACCCTTTTTGTAGGGAATTCCCTGGCCTACCCCCAAAAACTGGTTTTCGTTGGTTCTTCCTCTTTCCCTGGTCCTGGCTCCAAACTGTCTAGGGTGACAAAGGCAAAGGCATGCCTCGTGTAAGGTTTCTTTTTTCTATTCTGTGGGCAAGGTCCTTTGAAATGTAATCAGGGCATGACACAGCTCCTCCCCAGCCATCCTACCATGAATAACCTCTCCCAGCTACACTCAGGTCCCACTGTTCACTATCAGAGCCCAATACACATTCTTGATGGTGGAACCATTAAGAGGCTCAGGCAGCAGGAAACTCTTAGAAAAGCCTCTGAAACTTTGGGCAGGAAAATGCCTCCCTTCTCAATTTGCATTGTGAGAAATTGAGTTACTGGTTGAAGGGGGTGGAACTTTTCTCAAGCAGCAACCACACATCTATTCAGGATGAAATCACAAGCAAACCCTAAATTAACCTGTTGTTACCCCTTGGGCATCTTGGGACAGATCAGTCAGACTTAACTCAGAGGAACTGTGCAACGTGTTTGTGCAACAGTTCAAACAGTAATACAGTGAAAACACACCACAAAAGTAGCCCACAACAGAGTTAGAAAACGTGAGTCATTTTTAATACATAAAACAAGACCACAAGAACAAAAATCCAATTTGTAAAACTGAAGATATTGAATTTTAAAGTTTTTAGAGAAAATAGTACCAAAAGGCATAAAGCGCCAACTGTGGAAATCTGGTCGCTGGACTGGTTTACAGAGCATTGAGTGGATCTTGGAAGATGCGCCATGCAGCCATAGCAATGTGTCTGTTCCAAAATACAGCGAGGCTCCAATGCGAGGGCCTGCGTCATCGTCGAGGATAGAGCCAACAGTTTGATGCAAGTTTGGGTGGAGGATGTGCCGCATGGGCGGAGGGATGCATCTGTTCTGAAAGGCTGTAAGGCTGCTGTGCGGAGTCTGGCGTCATTGATCAAGGATTTGAGCATGTGCATCAAGTATGCATGGCACAGTGGCAGTTCCAAATGTGTTGCAGGTTACAGTGACGATGCTGTTTTTTTCGATGGGTCCAATTTGCGCAGCAGCGGAGATGTGTCAGTTCTGCTCAGGGTTGCCCAGCACAGGAAATGCATCAGTTCTGCTGTATCCACAGAGGCTGCTAAAGCACCTTAAGACCACGTCCAAGGGCCCAGGGCTGGTACCACTTAGCAGGGTAGACTCACAAATGGCTGAGTCCAGGTGCAAGGTTGTTAAAAGCCTGTTCTGTCCCTGAGTTTTCAGATCAGGAGGCCAGTTGAATAGCTTTGGAGTCACCCTGGGTTCAAGAGATGCAGGTGCAGGCCTTCTCACCCAGGCAACAGGGCAGCAAGTCAGCTCAGCAAAGCAGATGTCCAGCAGGGGGCAGTTTAGCAGAGTGGCAGTCTTTCAGCAGCACAGCAGCCAATCTTCCTAGCAGAGTATCCACAGGTCCAGAAGTGCACTGAAGAATTAGTGCCTGAGGTCCAGTATTAATACCCAGTTGTGCCTTTGAAGTGGGGGAGAAGCTTCCAGAGATTTTCCCTTTGAAGTCCCCAGGCATCATGCCTTCCCTTCCCTGGCTCCAGCCTATCTACAGGGGGCATGCAGCCCTTTGTGTGGAGGCAGGACACAGACAATTCAGGTGAAACTGGGGTTGTGCCCAGCCCCCATCCTTCCAATCCAGGCACACCTCAGCTTCCTATTGTGTGCGACAGTCTAGGACAGTCTAGGAGGAATATATAACTGTCAGCTACGCCTAGTCATGTGACTAGAGAGAGACTGCAGGCACTAAATGGCTGAAGCAAGAAAATGCCAACTTTCTAAAAGTGGCATTTTCAGAATTGCAACTAAAAACTGACCCCACCATAAGTTAGGATCTCAAATTGTGATTCTAGAGACTCCAAACATGAGCTGGTTATCTAGTCCCATTTGGAAATTAAACTTATAAAATGTAATAACGGAACTCCAATGTTAAATTATGGAAAAGATAGTCATTGCAGCAGTGAAAAATGAATTTAACAGTTTTCCACTACCGGGACATGCAAATCCTGCTTTTTAAATACATTGCACCCTGCCCTCTGGGCTGTCCAGGCCTACCCTAGAGGTGACATATATGTATTGAAAAATAAGGTTAGTCCTTGCAAAAGGTTTATTTTGCCTAGTCGACATGGCGATTTATAACTGCACAAACTAGCCCTTTGATGACAGGCTTGAGAAATGTTTAAAGGTCTACTCAAGGGGGTAGCACATTCAGTGCTGCTGGCCCACTAGTAGCATTTCCTTTACAGGCTCTGGTCACATGTAGTACCACGTTACTATGGACTTATAAGTAAATGAAATATGCCAATTGGGTATAAGCCAATATTAAGATGTTTAGAGGAGACAGCACAAGCATTTTAGCAATGGTTAGTAGTGGTAAAGTGTGCAAAGTCCTTTGATCAGCAAAAACAAGGTCAGTAAAAATAGAGGGGAAAGGCAAAAGGTTTGTGAGAAGACCACCCGAAGGTTGACAGGTCTAATAGGCATTTTCAGAATTAGAATCTAAAATCAGCCTCTAGCGTTAAAGAGGATTTTAAATTACAATTAGTTGGAGTATAAACATAATTTCTATAGCTGCTCCCAATCTGACCATTGGGCACAGGTTCAAGACTGATTTGTGTATGGCTGGGTTCAAACTGGAATGGCATGGTGAGCAAAAAAACGATGGATTTGGGACAAGATCTCTGTACTGGTGTGAAAGTATGACATTGTTCTGCATTCTATCCATCAATGGTTATTTTTGCATTTGTCACCCAAAGTGGGACGGGTATGCCCAGACGTGGGTCCTGTGCTCTCCACTGGAGTCAAGCTATCCTGGATGATGAGGGATGAAACCCCGAAACCGGTCCGAGTATGCTGGTTTCCAGTCCAGGGAGGAGCTGGCCTGGCAGTTCGGGCTGGACTGTTCCCATTGGGCACAGGGTCAAGATTGATTTGCATATGGCTGGGTCAAACTGGAATGGCATGGTGAGCAAATAAATGATGGATTTAGGCCCAGATCTCTGTACTGGGGTGAATGTATGACATTGTTCTGCATTCTGTCCATCAATTGTTGTTTTTGCACCCAATCTGACATTAGCACTTATTAATTGCAATAAGGATAATATGCCTTTCAACAGTTAAAAACGACTTTAGGAGCTTTTCACTGTCAGGACATGTTAAAGTTAAACACACATGTCCTACTTTCAAATACTATGCACCCTGCTATTTAAGTCGCTAGGCCCTACCTTAGGGGTGACATAAGTATTAAAAAGGAAGATTTAAGCATGGAAAAATATTTATTTTACCAGTTTAAAATGGCAGTTTAAAACTGCACAACAGGCTGCAGTGGCAGGCCTGAGAAATGCTTTGTGGTGCTACTTTAGTGGGTGGCACAGTCGGTGCTACTGTTCACCTGTACCATTTCATTTACAGGCCCTTGGTACATATAGTACCATTTACTAGGGACCTAGTACCAACCAGGTGTAGGCCACTTTTACCATAGTTTAGGGAGAGATCATAAGCACTTTACTACTGTTCAGCAGATCAAAAGTCCTCAGAGTCCTAAACGCCAACAAGCATAGATTCAACAAAGCAAGGTAGAGGAAGGAAAAAACAGGGATGACACTGCAGAAAGGGCCAGGTCTCACACAGAACATATATGCTCAAACCATCTTTGATTGATAAGTCAAGTTATTGAATGAAGAGTGACTTTGATTGGTAACTGAATACTCTAGGAGGACAGAGAACAGTTTAATGCCGCTACTGATGTGTGAAAAGATGGGTATTACGTTAATGACTATTACATACATTAAGCATATTAGACTATCTTCAGAGCAGCTCATGTACCTGAATTGAAAGAAACTGTGTAATTTATGTTTGTATTTTTAAAGCACGAACTGTTGCCCGCAGGCATTTTAACATCAGACATGACACAAAAAAACTGGGATCCACACAGTATAGGCAAGAAATATAGATCTACAATATTCAAATACACAGACATGCAGCCCATATTAAACATATATCAGAAGGTTAAGCAATGTTTTATGCTTGAACTTAAATATGAGTTTATTTTACTAAATAAGAAATGCTACCTTTAAAATGTATTGAGTTGTTTTTTCTCCTTAGACTGTATTATTTCATAGCCTTGTGCAATGGTCTTTGAGACATTCCTCGAATGTTGCTTTATTTGTTCTTGTTCATTCGACATTCTTTAAGCAACAAGAGACTTTCTTACAGTATCTCCTTGTATATGAATGGTGGGAAACTGACCTTTGGACTATATCCATGGACAGCAACACAGTAAATAAGCTCTTTGTCAACTAACATGTGTGGACTGGTTGTTTTTTTCATGATGAGCATGAGAAAGTATGCTGGAGTATCAACTTGTACCTGGAGACCAGAGAATGATCACATGATGATCAGACCATTGCATGTTGACTATGTGTGTCACCATGGACAATATGGATTATAAAAAGTGACTTTCCTAGGAGGAGGGAGCCTTCTTCATGCCCACTTTCCTCTCTTGCTAAACTGAGCGTCTTGCAATTTGTGACTGCTAGGCCTGCCTACCCCCTTTCACTTTCCTTGACTCTTGCCAAACTTTCTCCATTATGCCTTTTTGTCCTTACTGATTAACTTGCCTGTTGGATGATTTGGAGCAGTTTGGTGAGATATCAGAATTGAACTTTCTTGATTTATGCTCCATTTGCTTGCCAATGGACTTTCCCTTATTAGACTTTAACTTGATATCCCCTTACCCATGCTACGAGAACCCTTGTGAAACCATCCTCCTGCCTTTGTTGGTGGTATGAATCTCTAACGATTGAAACCATCCTCTTATGGAGGCCTGTATTTAGCGATAGATTTACTTTGGCTAGATGTGTGATTTTATTTTTCGAGCTATATGACTCATGATGGAGCATTTTAAAATGTTTCTTATATGCATTGATTTGGGATCTTTAATGCAATAACCAAATTATCTCAATTTGTCTTAGTCTTTTATTGTGACTTAATGTTCTTTCCACAGAAACTGTGTCTGCAATTATCTGATTTCTAAATGCACAATTGAGAGAGTCATAGATTATTTTAAGAACAACAGATTACTTTGCTCTTGTTCTGTGTGGCTTCAGCAGAGCTATTGCTCTGCATTTGTGAGCTGGCTACCAATTAATGGTAGTCATTGGGTGGCCGACAGTGGGTCATCTTGTTTTCTCACCCCTCACTACGACAAAGAAAAATCCATCAGACGACCATCACCTCTGAGGTGAAGTATTGAATCTGAGTAAAAATCCTACCCATCCTATTTCTCTTCTTTCTGTGTTTTCAAAAATTTTGGAATGGCACATTAATACCTTACTTTCCTCTTCTGTTACTACATCCAATTTGTTACATCCGTCTCAGTCTGGATTCAGACATGGCACAGCACTGAGTCTGCACTCCTTGGGGTCACTGAGCATCTCAGACTACAACTTAACTCGGGGGGTACCTCTGCGCTCATCCCGTTGGACTTGAGCGCTGCATTCAATACGGTGTCTCATTCCATTCTGTTAGACCGCCTCGAAGCCTTTGGTATTGTGGGATTGGCTCTGAGGTGGCTGAGGTCTTTCCTTACTGACCGTACCTTTCAGGTCTTCTCAAAGGAAGTGAGATTGCATATGTTAGAGTTAACCTCTGGAGTTTCTCAGGGCTCTGTTTTGAGCCCCTTACTATTTAATTTATATGTTGGCCGGCATTGTGGAGAAGTCGGGTCTGACTATCTTCTCTGATGCCGACGATGCACAGATAGTCTACTCTCTTTGCCCTGCTCAGCACCAGGATCCTTCCTCATTGCATCTTGGCCAGAGGAATGTTTAATCTTGGCTGACCAGTAATGCCCTGAAGCTTAACAGTTCCAAAACTGAGGTGCTTATTTTGGTCAATCACCCTGAGCTTTGGGGTATTAAACACTGGCCTGACGATTTGAGCCCTGTACCTGTCCCCAAATTTAAAAACCTGGGCTTTATTATTGATTAAAAACTTTCCCTTAAACCTCAGGTCTCCACGGTAGCTTCATCCAGCTTTGCTGCTCTCAGATGGATTCATAACATCCTTTGGTTAATCCAACTGGCAGCTCAGAGAATGGTTCTGCAGGCTCAGTTGATATCCTGGTTGGACTATGGCAACGTCCTGTATCTGAGCGCTGATAAAGCCTCTTTACATCGGCTACAGGTCATTCAGAACGCTGCCGCTCGCCCTCTTTTCCACCTACCAAGATTTGCCTCTGCGTCTCCTCTGCTCCACCAACTACACTGGCTAAAAATCAATAAGCGTATTGAATTCAAGGCCCGCTGCTACATGTTTCGTGCCAAATGGGTCCTTGCTCCTTCTCAAATTCAAAGCCTACTCTCACCTTATGTTCCGGATCGACAACTCTGCTCTTCCAGCCTTTCATTGTTTTTAGTTCCCAGGTTCCGGCTCATCCATATGTGAGGTCGCTCCTTTTCCTGTCTTGGCCCCAGGCTCTGGAACGCCCTTCCAATTGACTTTAGTAACTGCCATTCCCTTCTGGCCTTCTGTAACAGCTTAGAGATGCTGCTGTTTAGTGATTTGGCCTGATTTCTCTTTCTGTTATCCTTTGTGATCTCTGCCCTTTTGTCTTTGTCTAGCTGTGTCGGCTTCCACATGTCTAGCGCTGGGAGACTCTGTTGGGTAGCTGTGCGCTTTATAAGTGTAATAATAATAACAATAATAATAATAATAATAATATAGGCCCAATAGGAGTGCTATGAGTAAAAAGGCTTCTGCTACATCACAGGTGAATGCCACATAGTAATAGCGCAGGCACATTAAGCCATTTAGCCACATTACTAGCTTACACTTCATTGCAATGGTTTACAGAATCTATTAAACTAGATCATGCTGATAATTAGTGTACCAAAGTCACCGTGATCTGGACCAGATCATCAGGTAACAGCCTTCTGTGGTGGAATCCTCAGGATCAGGACATGAAGCTTCCTAACACATAACAGAATGGCAACACCATAATAAAGGAGCTATAAAATGTAAGTAAAACATTTGCTGGTTAGCCCTTGCATCTCCTGTTTGCATCAGTCCTGTGGAAGGATAGGGGCTGAAGTCCCCTTACAGTTGGTACACGCTGCTCTGGCTTCTAACAGTTACCAACAGCATCCTTCCTGGGGTGGCCAGATATTGCATGCACACTTGTCCAAACAGAATCCCATGTTGCCCCCTGATTTTCTGCATTCTACTGCTCTTTATCAAGGATGACCAGCGCAATCTTCTGATGTTATGCCTTCTCTATCCACCACAGCCTTAGCTTGCTGGATAGCAGGCATGACTTAAATCCATGGCCTGCGTCAGTTTTCTCATTCCTCTAACCAATATCTCTGGGATCTGGTGTGACTTGTGCAGCCTTGACTTTCTGCCACCTTTACTCACCTTGACACCTGGTTTTATGGCAGCGCTTGAACAGGAAATCAATATGTGCAGTTAATTACAATAACATAGTAACTGGTAGCTGCTGAGAAGTGATGGCACTCTCCCATTAAAAACCAATCGGGTAACCCAAAGTAAGCCACTTAAAAGTATCTCCCTTTCAAACTGAAGAAGGGTAGGCACTCAGTGGCTAAACGTACCTGCCAGTTCAAAGCAGTATTTTCTGAAGAGTTAGCACGATTGTGCCCGGCACTTGTATGTGTTAGCTGTTCAAAATAATAGAGGGAAGTGATGCTTTTGTGTATTAGTGGTGCCACTTGCTGCAGACTCTCAGGAATCTTTGGGTGATATAAACCAGAACGTCCGCTGTGTTTGCTGTGCTTGTGCAATGATCTGCAGTGGACTGCATGAAGCACATGACAGCGGAAGGCCCAGCACATGTCCCAATCTATTAGGAATCCGGCTTTGCTGCCTAGAGCCTTTAGATAGGCCTTGACAAAGGTGGCATGGGCTTCCTGTGGAGCAGTTCCTTTAACTCTGTGCCACGTCTTGTTAAGCACTCCTAGTTCACCAGTGAATGATGGCAGTGCTTAATTTGAGCTGGTTGTTGCCGGTATGTATCTTTCCTCCTCAGACACTGACCGAGAGCCAGAGAGCAAGAGAAGGAAAAACAAACAAAGGGGAAAGTAGAAGGAAGACAAAGACTGAAAACCATCACTTAGGGGGAAAGCGGGAACCTACAAGAGAAAGGCAAAGGGACAGGGTGCCTCTGGTAGTGGTAAAGCTGCACAAGGTGGGTTTAAGACTATGGATTTGGCATGCAGAAATTTAATAGCATTGACCAAGGGCTTTTGAGAAGAACTTTGGGCACCGGCTCTCATTCTTTTACAAATTGAGCACTGGGCAGGTCATGTTGCTGCTGCAGAATGTAACACTGAACATTTCTACAGCAACAACACATCCTTTAAGGAGGACAGATTACCATTACTCACCAAGGTGACATGCTTCATCATCTGGGTCTCGTCCTAGCAACACGCTAGTGCCACTAAGGGCTACAACCCTTTCAAAGAAAAAGGGGAACTCACGGATGTTTTACCAATTAGCTAAACGCGCAGTATCAGATCCAGCAGTTGTGAGGAAGTGTTTCATGTAGGAGTGATGAGCGCAGTGCATGAAAGTGAGAATAAGTGAATTAAAATTGAACACCAAGAGAGAAAAAAAATTAATTGGTATCTCTCACAGCTCAAAAATAAAAACAGTGCAATGACAGTTTTAACAAAATAACTGTCCATGAAGAGAGGGTCTAGATGTTTCAGCCAAACAGATGAAAGTAATCCTAGGCCTTCTTCAGGACCACAACAAAGTATTGCTACTGCAAGAACGAAAAAAGTTGGCATCCGTATTGCACGAGGAAGGTACCTCACCTCACCTGGCCACGGCTCAGGCAAGGAGGCACTGCTCTGTTCGTCGGTACCTCTGGCCTCTTCAGAGCCGTATGGGAAGGTCACCTCAGCACTCCGTAATCTGCAGAGGATTTTGTACATCCCTGAATACAGGTGACTTGGTTGTATTCGTTCAAACCTTGTTTTTATATCACTTTTTTCATTCACTCAGTAGCAATACTTTGCTGAGGTCTTGAAGAAGGCCTAGGATTACTTTAATCCGTTTGGCTGAAACATGTAGACACTCTCTTTTTTCTATTCATGGACAGTTATTTTCTAAAAACTGTCATTGCACTGTTTTTATTTTTGAGCTGTGGGAGATACCAATAAAAAATGTTTTCTCTCTTACTGTTCAATTTTTATTTACTTATTCTCACTTTCATGCACTGCGCTCATCAGTTCTACATGAAACACTTTTTCACATCTGCTGGATCTGATACAGCGTGTTATTGCGCTTTAGCTAACTGGTAAAACATCTGTGAGTCTCCCTTTTTCTTTGAAAGGGTTGTAGCTCCTAGTGGCACTAGCGTGTTGCTAGGAGGAGACCCAGATGATGAAGCATTTCACCTTGGTGAGTATTGGGAATCCGTCCTCCTTAAAGGATGTGTCATTGCTGTAGAAATGGTTGGTGTTACAGCCTCTCAAGGCCCTTCCTTGCTCTAGTATTTTTCCATTGACTTAGCAGACCCGTGGATACTTTAGTTTTGTTGTAAGATTTGAATGGGGAATATATCCACGCAAGGTCTCTAAATGTTCCCTTAGACCCTCCCTTCTCTCCTGTAGAGTTTGCTGCTGCAGAATGACCTGGCAACAAATAGAGCTGCAGATACCAGAGACATTTGGGCCCACTTTCGTTTATATTAAAAAACAGAGAGCCCCACAGAACATTCAATTGAGTAGCTCCACCACAAATTGCAGGCTCTGTTCTGCCTTTTAGCTTTATCCACCCTCTTGTTTTCAGTTGAAATCAGTGGATGCGTCTGTGTTTCGATGCAGAACTATCGTCTGCAGCTTTACTAAAAGGAAATGCACTGAAATCAGACAAAAGAAGCCTTGCTCTTACAAGTATGTCTTCTTTGTTTCTCGAATATCGCCAGGCTGTGGCAGAGCCAGTTGTGTGTATGGTGGAAGACTTGTTCTTTTTGGTACACCCACCTTACACAAGGAATTCCATTGTTTGACTTACTGTCCTTCAATAGAAAGACTGTCTGCCCTGCAGGGGTGCCTGGGAGCGACAAAGACATGTTATAGTCCTCACACCACTTGCGAGGCACTAATGCACTTCAGGTGCACAAATAGAATTCTATTTCATTTTTTGTCCATAGTTGATATAGTAGGGGTTACCTGTGTGGGATGTGATTTAATTATGTGCAATTTTGTGCCTGTGCTTAAGCGTAGAGTGAAGCTAAGACTGTGACAAGTATAGTCTACAAAGGTCTACAAAGACAATTAAATGCATTTTCAGAATATTGTGTAAGGAATGATTTACTTATTAATGTTTCAAAAACAAAAACAATGATATTCTCAAACAATACATTTACGAAAACTAAACTGCATTGGTGGCTCAGAGATGAACAAGTGGAGAATGTGTCCAAGATTAGGTATTTGGGTCTGTTTTTTATATATAACTTACATTTTGATCCACACATCCACCAACAAGTACAGAGAGTGAATGTAGTTGCAGGATCAATAAAGGAGATTGAATCAGCTCTGAGTGACAGGTCAGCTGAAGTTCTCACAGAGTCCTATAATGCAAAGATAAGTAATTTCTGTATAGATGGTAAATCTTACCTGAACAAAGCATAACACGTCCCCAAAGGATAGAAGTCAAACTAGCTTGGCTTACCGAGAGGTTCCGTGAGTAGGACACTAAGACTAGAGCTTGGCTTAACAAACATAAGTTTTAAGAATCAGCAGAGAGTATTGAACTACTGGCTTAGTGTCTCTAAGGCAGTGGAAGGATCTCTATAATAACTGATTAAACAGCACCTACAATCTAATAATCCAAGCCTATGGATGGATAACAATAATGGGGAATTTAGACATACATACAGCAGCAAAGTTAGTTAAAAGGATCGGCAAGACAAAGGAAACAAGTGATAAGAAAATGGGTAAGAACATAATAATAAAGGATATGGTGGACTTTAGTGCAAGTCCTCAACTTTTCCGCCTACTGTCTAAAAACTATGCATCTACTTTACAACCTTATTTGAAAATATAAAAAGCGGCAGTGTAAGAAGGTGGATGCTGAAGTTAAATCTGCACCACGTTCCATCTTTCGTAAAGTGCAAGGTGCCTGTCCACAATCATGGGCTAAAGAACAGAACCCCAAGTATGTGTCCCTTTTTACCAACTCAGCACATTGCCACTTTCTCATTTACTCATATTTTGCATAATGTTTGGACATGATATTAAACAAATACTGATTCCAGCAGCAGCCGGTGCAGGTCAGCGCGATGGGGCGAGTGCTGCGTGGGAGAGGGGAACGTCAACAGATGAAGGAATAAGATTTATTTATTTAATTTGCCCTATTCCATTCTCTGTCAACATCCCCTTCACCGCGCACCGCCCTACCACGCCTACCTGCACCGGCCGCTACTGACTGATCCCTGTTTACAGAGAAATGCAGATCTGTTGAGTACATGCATTGATAATATCAGTTCAGAAATGTGTTAACATAAGACTGCTATGGACTAGGTTCATTTTTAGAATATTGTGTTGAATAAATCGACCCATTTGAAATAAAACATCTTCGCCTGCTCAGAAGCTAAAAATGTTACTGAAATGGTAAATTAATATAAGTGGGCCTCTATATCACAAAGCAAACCAGCTATGTAAAGCGGGGAAATTGATACATACACTGGCTCTTTGCACTTTGTATTTTAAATAAAAAGTCTTTTTTTTTTTACTGGTACTGAATATTTTTACTTTTCTTCTTATTTATTGGTAGAATTGGGGAAATGGTATAGATTAATGACTTAACAAATTGAGATTTACTGCAATATAAATTGTACTGTGCAATTTATAAGAACCTTTTTAGTATAACTATTGAATTGAAATTTGATATTTGTTACTTTTGTTAAAAAAATAAGTCACATGTAACTGTATTATGCACCTTATTGGCAATTATTTGGTATCACTACAGAATTCCGTTATTACTGCTTCTTATTTCAAATAGATAGATGATACATGCAACATTATAATATGCACCTTACCAGAAATCATTTTGGTTTTACTATGGAATGTTGTTATTGCTGCTCCTGTTTATGATAGATGATACACCATATAGCATTGATTGGATAAGTCCATATTTCAGTAGCCCGAATTCTAAATAATCTTTAGGAAGCAGTGGATTATCTTTAATTGTTTTTTTATCCTTCATTGATGATTAGCTGAAATCTGTTGAACCATTATCAAAATATCTTTGTCGTTTTTGTTTTGTATCACTCAAGACATACAACATTGCTGTTTTTTTCATTTGCTATTTTAATTGAGTAGAATGATTGTAATGCTTGTATTGCCTAGTCAGGATAAAAACAAATATAATAAACTTTCCTCCTTTACGAATTTTATACCATTTTAGAGTTGAGCATACTTTTGTTGTGCGTGGATACCATATGTTTGGTTTATGTAGGAAAAGTGTGAGGCATGAAGGGATGCTTCCAATACATTACTACCAACTTGCAACTGTGTTGAGGCATAGGGTGATGCAGACAAATGTAGTACAGATAGAGTTGAGTTTACATATGTTTTTTTGCTGATATTTGCTTTCAGTGCATATTTGCCAGTGGTTTTGACACACTCACTCTCACAGCCACTCACTCTGGCTCTCTCACTCTCTTAGTAATTGTCTCTCTCTCTCACACATTTACTCTCACACTTAGCCACTCACTATCTACATCAATCACACTCTCTCACACACACACTTGACCTTTTTTTATTTTTCTTACCTTCAGACACATGACAGTGCTCTGCTTCTGACGTTCAGCCCATGGATCACCAGGCATACAGCACTCACACCTGGATGATGTCCTGCATTGCAAAGCTCCAGTCATACATACAGTGTAATTTGCAGAGCAGGGTCCCATTGTGGACCTCTGCTCCCAAACAAATAGCAAATGTGATTTTAGGAATTGCAATTGGTTAAAGTGTTGGTGGGGGGGTATTATAGAGCTGCAAGGCCTGCTTAAAGACCTACCTTCCCTCAATCCGAGCATTCCCTGGCAGTGCTCTGAATACATTATACACATGGCATTTCTGAAACAGTTCTCTTCTCCTGCCAGCCTGTGTATACTCTGAAGCAATGTAAGACTCTCTCACTGATGGGGGGAAACATACAAATAAGCCTTGGCTAGTGAAGAGAACTCATCTCGGATGTCATACTCAGTTTGAATTTGCTTTTTCACTGATACTCAGTGTCAGAATCCGTACACCACCACAGCTTCACACTCTAAGTGACAGGGTGAAAGGAACATAGAGAAAGCAGCGCCTGAAGCCCCAGTGGACGAACCACCACTGCTGCTCTGATCATTTGCCTGTTGCTGTACCAGAAACTCCAGTTTAGTCTCCAGATTGCCAGGCTCTCCAGAGGCATAGCCATCAGTTGTGCAGCAGATGCAGTGGTACTGCAGCACTGTGGTATTAGGGGACAACTGTATACAAACTTTGGCTGTTTTTAACCACCCTACGTAAGAAAATGGCCCATTTTACTTGCTTGCAAGGGGCTCGGAGCACCCTTGCTATGCCACCGATTCCAGCAGGTTGGCACTTCTGGTATGTGCTGGAAACTCACATGGATGTGATTTAATTTTGGGGAACAGACATATAGAATAGAAGGATGGTATTTGCAGGGCTAATGATAAGTTCAATGTGGTGAGGAAAGCTGTGACTGTTAAAGTGAAATGTGCTAGGGCACCGCATCTTTCACAGGACGCTCCTCATAGACATTAAATATATTAATGTTTTGATGTTGGATTTTCATCACTGAGCACCATGCCTCTCCAAATATCTCTTGTTACCTCGAACTCTGACCATGTCTTACATCATATTTTCATTCATGCTTCTTTGGGTAGCACTGTAGGCCTATTACCTTACAGTCCACGATGAATAACTCTGATTTTAAATCACTCTCTTCTGCCTTCGGCTCCTTTTCTATTCCTCCATTGCCTTCATCTTTCGTTTGACAACCTTAAACATTTCCTTCTACCTCTTTTTCTAACCACTGTTTGGTAAATTTCTATTGCACCCTCATTTGCCAATACAAGCTCCCACAGAGACCTGAAATGCTGTCCCGTCTAATGCTTTTTCAATGACTTTCATGCTGTAGAATATCCAGTCCTCTCATTCTAAAGTTTTTCGGAAAGTTAGGTCAGGTGGACATGTTTCACACCCTGGTGGTCCAGAAGGGATCCGCGGCACTTCCTCAGGACCAGAAAAATATAGGTACCCTGCCCTTGATCAGAGAGGGTGCCAAGGTGAGAGGGTGCCAAGGTGCAATCACAGGCAACATTCCCTAGTGGTTAAGCATATGGTCAGAAAACTACCTGATGTATGCTCAACATATCATGTTCCATAATCCAACCTAGAGAGTGAAAGGAAAGGGGAAAAAGGGAAAGACAACCACAGAATAAATTATTCTGTGTGATGATTAGTATAGTCACAGTAGAAACTGTCCACAACATTTTGTTGCATTGTGCAGTGTCATGCTACAATCTATAAGCATCACATGTGGTTCTGCCAGCATCAGGTGCCACCTGTATCTAAATATCATAGTGACATTGCAGTGTCTCCTAAAAAGGAGATTGCTGTGAAGCATATCAAGGAAAACCAAAAGGCACACAATACGTTATTTAGCATGATTTCAGATATTAGTGCTGTCATATGTAATCCATAGGGAAGGCTTGTGTATCTTACCCCCAATATTAGGCCTACGTGTGCCTTAAATAAAGGCAGAGGATCGCATGACTACTGTAGTTGTCAGTCTAGAATAAAACCAGACAAGTGCAATAATGGGGCTAAGCTCATAAAGGCGCTTTCTCAGTACTCACATACTCCTCACGTCCTCATGTCTGGGTGTGGAGGTGAAGGGAGGCAGTCGGATGCTGTGTGTGTGTCCTGTAAGGAAGGAGGTGGTTCACTGCTGTATGCCCATGTTGTAGAGTCTGTTGATGAGAGTGTTGGTGGAGTTTTGTGTCGAAAGCCACGGAGAGGTAGAGGAGGATCAGGAGATACAGTTTCTCCACAGTTGAGAAGTGTTCTGATGTAGTCTGTGGCAGCAATCAGCACGATCTCAGTGCTGGAGTTGGCACATAATAATGATTTTGACTAGTCCAGTAGGTGGGGTTGTTCCGGGAATTCAGTGAGCTGCTGGTTGATAACTTTCTTGAGCACTTTGGCTGGGTAGGGGAGCGGGGAGGTCGGACGATTTTTTAGATCACTGGGGTCGGTGGAGACTTTCTTTAGGAAGGGTCTGACGTCTAGGTGTTTACATCTGTCCAGGAAGTTTGCTGTGGAGATGGAGGTTTTGAGGAGGCTGGTGAGTTACATGCTAATTGAGTTTGTTGCGAGGTTGTAGAGCTGGTGGGGGCAGGAACGGTGGGCGCCCCAGTGTGGATGAAAGACATGATGTCTGCGGTGGTCAGGGCAGTGAGCGAAGACAAAGTGGTAATGGTTTGGCTGATGATAGCTGCTTGGTAGAGGTCTTTGGGGTTGAGGGTTTCGGGTTAGAGATTGTAGATGTTGGTGATCTTGCTGTGGAAGTAGTCAGAGAGGGTGTCGCAAAATTCTTGGGAGGGGTGGATGGTGTAGGGTTGGAGAATTCTTTGACTATTTTGAAGAGTTCCTTTGTGTGGTTGGGCATGGAGTAAATGGGGGGTGGTGATGGTTGCTTTCTTGGCTTCTTTGATGTGCTGGTGATTGTTGCTGAGGGCTTTGTTGTGAGCTGCTTTGCCTGCGGGGTTCTTGGTGGGCCATCATTTCTCAAGTTGGTAGCAGTTGCACTTGGTGGTCCTGAGTTCTGGGGTGTGTCATAACTGTTGTTTTACATTGTATACGTGACATGATATAAAACATAATAAGCATTGCATGGAGAAGGCAAGAGTTACAGTTAATGTAGTGTGACTACCAAAATCAATATACTGTGTATGAAGGTGTGCGACTTAAAATACTTTGAAGGTGTTGTGTAATTTATAAATTCAAAGAGTAAGTTTAGAAATTTAAATGTTTGTGCACTTTGGGCCTCATGTAGGTAGCCAAATACCGGTCGGTAACGGCCGATTTTCGGTAAATATGCCGTTACCGACCGGTATTCAGACAAGTGAGATGTAGGAGTCCAAAAACGACTTTTCGGTAAATATGAGGCGGTAAATACCGAATCATATTTACCGAATTCTAAAATACCGAATCAGATTTACCGAATACATACTTAACGAATCGGTAAATATGAAGTGGTAAATATGAAGTGGTAAAAATTAAAATGACATGTAGGAGCACTCGGTAATTAAGAAATCCAAGAAAATCGGTAAATAAGAGTCGGTAATTAACACGGATTGAAAGCAGGTGGTAACCATCAACAGTGCATATAAGCAATCCCAAAATGCAACAGCGTGGACAACATGGCCGCTATGTATGTCATTGCAAGGCGCCTACGTCTACAGGCAGCAGGACTGAGGGTTTGGCGACGGGAGGAACGCATCTACAGACAGCGCATCACACTATTCCACCTGACTGATGCAGAGATACATGAGAGGTACAGGCTACACCCCGAAACCATCATGGACTTAATCAGGGACCTTCACCCACTCCTGGACCAGCCAATAAGAAGGGCGCACGCCATACCCCCACATGTGCAGGTGCTCTGCAGCCTACATCTGCTGGCATCCGGCAGTTATCAGGTGGTGATAGCTGCGGTGGGTGGTGTATCCCAGAGTTGCCTGTCACGTTTCTTCAGGAAGTTCCTGGATGCCATGATGCAGAGAATGCACCACTACATCAGCTTCCCCAACACACAGGCTGCACTGCAGAAAACAAAAACAGACTTTTATCACATGGCTCAGTTCCCCCATGTCATCGGCTGTATTGATGGTACACACATCCCAATCTGTCCACCAGCTGACACAGAGCACATCTACAGGAACAGGAAGTCCACCCACTCCATCAATGTGCAGGTGATCTGTGATGCAGGGAACATCATCACAGATATTGTTGCAAAGTTTCCTGGGAGCACCCACGACTCGTACATCTTCCAGAATAGTGGGATCTACACACGACTGAGTGCCGGAGAATTTGGAGAGGGATACCTGCTAGGTGAGTAACAGTGACGCCCCTTGCAACCTGCAAATCATAGTGTAAAGAGGCATGTGACTGATGTTTCCCTTTAACTCATCTAGGCGACAGTGCATATGCATGCCGGTCATTCATCCTCACTCCCTACCTACACCCAGCAACCCAGAGTGAGAGACGATACAACGTGGCACACAAAACAACACGCAATGTGGTGGAGCGCACGTTTGGACTACTGAAGAGCAGGTTCCACTGCCTCCACAAGAGCGGAGGCGCACGCCAGTACACACCCATCACCTGCTGCAAGATTATTGCCACTTGTGCAATGCTGCACAACCTTGCCACGAAAAAAGGTACAGATGTGGAACTAACATATTTTGAGGACAACGAGGATGAGTCAGGCCAGCCACAGGGCAACGCAGCTAGAGTGCCAACTGCAATCGATGGGAGAGAGAGACGGACAGAGATCACATGCAACTATTTCTGAGTAAGTAAGGGGACACAGCCAGTTGTGATTAGTCATGACGTAGTTTTAATGTGGCACCACGCCATGAACACATGAACAAGCCAATCTGGCAATATACCATCTATACAAGGAGTATGTCCAGGGTTACGTCACCTATTGGGAAGTGGCTAAGCAGGGCCACATCAATGTTTGCGCATACGCGCTGCAGTGGTGGATGGCACGGCCTGTGCATCCTCACTAGAGCCAACCCCAAGCCGCCTGCTGCTCCTGCGTCCTTCTGGGACGGGGGGTGTGATGCTGCTCCTGCTGCTGGTGTCGATGCTCTCCGCAGCATCCCCTGCAGCAGTTGTCGACGCCTGACTAGTAAATAGCACCCCTAGTGCACTTGTCACCTGCACCATCCCCCGAGACAGGTCGCTGCAGCAGTGTGTTAGGCCCTCCTGCATCGTCACAGAGCGCCGGCACAGTAGAGAAGTCGCAGTTGCCAGACGGTTGAGTGCCCTGTTGGTAGTGTCCCTTCTCTGCCGTTCCCGGCGCCGTGCCTCGATGTCAGCATCTAATTTGCTGCACAACTGCTGGATTGACTGGGACATGTCCCGAATGCCCGCAGCCATGCCGCTGATGTTATTGTCCATGTTGACTAATGTAGTTTTCATCACCCGCATGTGCCTCTGGACTGTCATGACTGCCTTTGTTTGCAGGCGCTGTTGTTTCAACATTTGGCCCTCGAGACCCAAGAAGACACCATGGCCGTCAATGGGTGCTGGTGGACTCTGGACACGTGACCTGCGGTGCCCTCTTGCTCCCGTCTGTGCTGCCTGTGAGGTGTGGGGCACAGTGGCATGGCTCCCTTCCTGGGGCCTGGTGAGTTCTTCAGGGCCCATGCTGTCGTCTGACGAGGTGTCTAAGGCTCGTAGCCTGGCTGCTGGACGCCTCCTCATTCCCACACCTGCAAGCGGAGATGTGGCCGGTGATTCAAACATGAGTGGCGATGCTGGCTCTGGGTGAGGTGATGCTGGCTCTGGGTGAGGTGATGCTGGCTCTGGGTGAGGTGATGCTGGCTCTGGCTGCGGCGAGGCTGCCTGTGTTGGTGGTGCGGCTGCCAGTGGGCCTGCTCCCTGGTCTGAACTTGTGCTGGCTAGAGGTGATATTTGTGGCCGGTGTGCCGTCTCTCCTGCAGCATGCCCTGTCCTGCATGATGTCACATCTGTGGACAGAAATACAACATTGGCTCAGTGTCCCCGAAGGGCTGCATTGAAAGCGTCACAATAAATAATTTCACATTCCAAAATGTCCTCTGTCTCCTTGTGCCTCGAGTGCGTGACATGCCTTGTTGCCCTGTAACATTTACGTCATGGTTGGTGTTTCCCTGACTACATCTCCCGGAATGCATTGCCTGTCTGCACTGACACGTGTGGACTGCAGTGTGATTCTCGTTTCACAATGGGGGATGTGGGATAGGGATAGGGGGTGCTACATTGCTGTGCTTTCGTCTTACCTTGTTGTGTGGCGGCTCTGGCAGAGCTGTCGGCGTCCCCAAGACCCACGACGCTCTCTTGCTCGATTGTGGCCCCCACCAGCTCCTCCAGTTCGGTGAGGGCAGGTGCCCTGTTGGTTCCACCTCCAGTCTGGCTGGCCTCCTTCTGGATGTCGCCCATCTTCCTCTTGGTTACAATCCTCAGGTCATACCAGCGCTTGTTTAGGACCTCTATGTCCCTGTGGGTCACTCCCACAGCATTCACATGGGCCTGGATGGCCAGCCATATGTTGCGCTTTTCAGCCTCAGGCACTTGCAGGGATTGCCTTCCAAACAGCTTCTGGTGCTGCTTCACCACCTCCTCCACCAGCACCTGGAGTTCCTTGGGGCTAAATTTCAGCTTCCTCCTCCTTTCCCCTCCGTCTCTCTGTGTTCTCTGGCTGGACATGATGTTCCTTTTCCCGCTCGCACAGGCACCGGCTCCCTGCCTCTCCTCTGCACTCCAAGCCTCTCCAGGGTCGGCTAATTATGTACACCTGCCTGGGTGTGGCCACTTCCTGGTTGGGTGGGCTGTGGTTGCACAGGATTAGCTGTTTCGTCAAGTCATGTGATTTTATTTACCGATTCCGTACATACCGATTCGGTATTTTCCGATTCGGTAAATACCACCTCGGTATTTACCGATTCGGTAAATACCACCTCGGTATTTTCCGATTCGGTAAATACCACCTCGGTATTTTCCGATTCGGTAAATACCACCTCGGTATTTACCGATTCGGTGAATTCCGATTCGTGATTACCGAATGTTACCGAATCGGTAACTGTTACCGAATTTTTACCTACATATAACTTACCGATTCTAATTTACCGATTCGGTACGGCTCGGTATTTAAGAAACGGTAAAATTTATTTACCTACATGAGGCCCCTTATCTTTTGCTTGTAGATAAAGAACAAATAAAGTTATATTAATGTAAAGGTGGTGTGCAAATTATATATTTAGGGTACAGCTATAACTTAAGAATTTCTAATGTTTGTGTATTTTAATTTTGGTTTGTATAGAAAGAATAAATAACGATTTCCTAGCTATGACCTTTGTTTTTTCATTGAATATATGCTTATGGTCAAACTAAATGTATATAGAGTTAAGTGTAGTAAATCTATATTTACCTAAACTTTCATTATATTTTTGTACTCAATACTTCGGTCAAAATATTTTTAACAGTATATTCTCCCCGTTATATATTGGCAGTAAACCGTGTAGGCCTCTCTCATTTCTGGCTGCCAGTGCAACTCCACTATTCCCTTTGCACTCCACCTTCCTCACATTTCATCACACTTTTACCTGATTTCGTGCTTAAGGGCTAGGAATTGATAACACTGCAGACTTTACTGTTATGTAAAAGGTAAATGCGGAAGTGCAAAAAATGTAACAAATTGTGGCATTATGTATGTTATCTCCAAGTACATTTTAAGCTCACATAAAAATTATATCTACGATAAAAATTGACACTCGCACAGTCCCATTTTCCCTGTTATCAAACACGCATGATGGCAGTTAAAAAAAAAGCTTATTTAGATTGAAATTACATTTTGGTTCTCCTTCTAACTGCATGATCAAATGTCAGAAATATTAACATTTCTGAAATGTTCATTTAACGCTTCTGTCGCTGATGTTTAGCTGGATCCGCATTGCTCCAAATGTGGTGCCTTCGCACTGTACCTAAGGAGTTTACCTTGGCGGTCTCCAAACAATTATAGATAGCAGATTTTAAGATAGTCTTGGGAAAATTGCTTCTCTTGTTGCCTTTTATTTCTGCATGGACTGAAGGAGAATAAGGCGTCACTGGTCCCTGCTTCATTTAAGATTCCTTTTTTTGCTGAGTGTTGGGTTCCATGGTGTTGTTGGCCTCACCCATATAAATCGGTATTTTCTTTTGTCCTCATCTTGAGAATAGTAAGAAAAAGTAGGTTCAAACTAGCAGTATACCAGAGCTAAAGAAGCATAGATAAAAGAAAAGCAGCTAGCAAAGTCTCAAATATTCCTTTATTTTATGGAACACAGTGAGACAGGGATATCCAAGGCATTTGGTCAATGTCATTTAGAGTTTGGGTGCATTATGAACAATGCATATGAAAATGTCTCTCCTGCAGTTGCATGCCTGTAGGTGCCACTTTTATGAAGCTCCCTCTCTTGGTCATGTCATGGTTGAAAATAATCATTCGAAGCATTCTAAAGTCATGTTATGCTTTTTACATGTCATCCCTTATGAGTATGGAGCTCTAGGAAGCTCAAAGGAATGAATACTGAAACAAATATTTTCACAGACTCCAAAGACCCTGGAATGAGCGATCTCTACATCAAAGACTATCTTCATCTCTGCAACACTTCATTAAAGAAGTGAAAGTTCCCCTCTTTATCATCATCTATTTATCACACCTACTTTATCACATCCACTTTATCATACTCCTACTTACGCTCAACAGCCTCTACCTACCCCTCATTCCAGTCCACCCCAAGATGAACTCTAAAAATATATAACTTTTGTATCTGCCCTTTGAGCTATGTAAACTTCCTCATATACAATCTTTACGGATCTTGGATCACGTCGATGGGTTTGGCTAAGGAGCTCCACGCCTCCGTGTAGTCACGGGTGATCCGCGACTCTGCCCCCCCCCCCCCGGCAATGGCGGTGGCTGGTTTCTGAGCCTCGGAGAGCTGCTTCCATGGGGGAATGCTGGCGTTCTGCTTCTGGTATGTGGTGCGCGAAGTCCGGATTCGTGTGAGGAAGGGACTGTGAGGCAAATAGCAACGGAGAATCTACGGCGAAGAAATCTTCTTTCGCACCCTTTTCGATGGTGAAATCAGCTCGGAGTTGCAGCGCTTCCTGAGGCTCTCCCCCTCCCCCTGGGGCCCGCTCTTGTGACAGCAGCTGCTGGGAGGTCGCTTGACAGCCACACAGCGCAATTTCAAAATGAAGCGACGCTGCCAACAGCCTAAAGGGGAAGGGGAAACAAAATGGAAACGAGGAGGTGAGGAGGAGGGTAGGAGGAGTTGAACAGAAACAGGTTGTCTAGGAAAGACGTTAAATCATGGAGATATTTGTCTAAGCCTCATTTGAAAAGAAAAAAACAGGAAAACTGAAGTTATGTGAAAAAAAAGGGCTAAGGGATATTAAGGGAGAGCTGTATTGGGACAGAAATTCACAAAATATTGAAAGTGAAGAAAGGGGGAAAAAATGGGTAAGCCCCAGAAGGAAGGAAATCCTGCTAGTAAATCTAGCAAAGCAGATGTTGCGGCTCGCCTTAAGACAAAAACATGCCAGGCCTTAGCTAAAAAAGCTGCACTTCAGGCTGCAAAGGACAAAGAAAAACAAAAGAATTCCACTTCCCCCGGCCTCAACAGCACCCTTGAGAGCTCAGAGGAAGAGCCCTCCCTTACCATTCTCTCTCCGCAAAGTGAGCGGCAGCCTGAAACAGCGGTGTTGGCGGCTGACCAGTCATTTTCATTTCATAAGGCTTTATTCGGAGCATAAAGACAATGTCCATAAAAGCACATACATTTACATTACATAAACAATAATCAATAAAAACCATGGTAGAAAATGCAGTACAGAATACATGGTTAAAAACAGTTAAAAAATCATACTAGTCCTTGCCTTAATAGCATGAAGAAGGAAAGTAGCGGTAAAAAAACAAACGTCAGGGTGGGGCATGTTAAAAAGCAACTTCATGGTATCATTTACATTTCTAACTCCAAACTTGATGAAAATGGGTTTTAAAAAGGCTGAACGAAAGTTACCGTAAAGTTTACACAGCAATAGAAAGTGCATAGTGCTTTGTTCTGAAGTATTGTCACATGGGCACGGACCAGTCGGATGTTTTTTGTTGCAGGGGAAGGCCACCAGGTGGTGCACGATCCCGAACCTTAGTCTCGTTAAGACAAACTGGTGGGAAGCTCTGGTAACATGACTCAAATACGGTTGATAGCCCACATTCTCGCAATATCTTCCATAGAGCACACAGGTGGGGAGATTGCCACAGTCCCTCCCACGCCTCTCTGGCTTATAGCTCATGAAGGCAGTCTTCATCTCGGATTTGGACAGACTAGAAGCAACATAGCTATCCTCTCTTATATCGAGACCTTAAATCTCTGAAAAACTATTGATGACAACATTTAATACAAGGAATCTTTAAATGGTTATCGGTAGAGAGACAATCTCTTATGATGGCTCTATTTAGGGAAGTCTCCTCCTTCAACCAAATAGCACGCCATAACATTAATGGTCTTAAGGCAATCAGATCTGAAAGATGTTGGATCCCAAACTCTCTGGGCACCAGGTCGTTAGAGGCTGATTTGGGCAAACACAGGAGTCTCTTTAAAAAGAGATTTTCCTCCACTTGTAGGCTCCCTGCCATGACGTGTCCCCAAACCCCAGCACCATAGAGGGCAATGGAAAGGCATCTCAATTGATAGATTTTTAGCATGTCTTTAATCCGTTTGTCCTCTAATTTGGTAGCAAACTTGAACACCCCATGGGCGCATTTCGCCATCTTGGCCCGAACATTGGTAAGCTCACTAGTCCAGCTACAGTTCTTAGAAAATGTGGTGCCAAGATAGCTAAAGGTATCCACCGTTTGCACCTTGTGCCCATCGATAAAATAGGAATGGGGTTTCCCTAGCCCTGTTCCACTTTCCATAATGTAGGTTTTGGATTTATTGATCAACAACTTTCTATCCTTGATGAACAGCGAAAACCTGTCCATCAGGCGTTGTAGACCTATGGGGGTCCTGGTCAAGATCACGGCATCGTCCGCGTAGAGTAATACAGGGACGTTAAGATCATTGATTTTTGGGGCATCTGCCGCAATCGTCTTTAAGACGGAGTCAACTTCGTTGATAAAGTGGGTAAAGAGTAGGGTGGCGAGAACACACCCTTGTCTTATGCCACGCCTGATCTTAAACTTTGGGGTGCGCTCACCGCCAGGTACATAACGGACACTGGTGCTTAGGTTGGCATAGAGTCGGGCCAAAAAATAAACAATGCCCTCAGGTGCCCCCATTTCTAACAATTTAGCCCAAAGGATGTTATGATCCACCATGTCGAAGGCACTACTCAGATCTGCAAAGCAGAGATAGAGAGAGCCTTTCTTAGCCTGCGTATATTTCCCAATTAAGAGTTCAAGGTTAAGGCATTGTTCAATAGTCCCTCGTCCCTTTCTAAAGCCATATTGGCAATTGGCCAGAATGCATTTGGATTCGGCCCATTCTTCCAGCCTAACCAAAAGCACCCTGCTCATTATTTTCACTGAGGAATCGAGCAAGGAAATTGGGCGATAGTTCTTTACATCCCCCCTATCTCCCTTCTTATAGATTGGAATAATGATGGATTCCTCCCAGGTAGGTGGGACACCCTTACATACAGCAGCATTAAAAACGTTAGTTAACAACGGGCCCCACAACTCCGGTTCTAGTTTGTACACATCGATGGGCACCCCATCGGGCCCCTGGGCCTTCCCACCATTACTGGAGGTGATGCTTCCCAGGACTTCAACGGTGGAAATGTCCAGCGGAACGATAGGCCAGCAGTCCTCATGCACACCCATCGGTCTATCCGACTCAAAGATCAAAGAGAAGTGGGTAACCCAATTTTCCACACTAGCATTTGCCGTCAATTCGGGCACCTTGTCGTCCTTAAGAAACGGACAGTTAACTGTGGCCCAAAATAAAGAGGAGTCCGAAGTTGCGGCTGCCTGGTCTAAATTATCCCAGGCCTCTTGCCTTAGTTCGGTATTCCTACGTTTGACTGCAGCCTGGTAGGTGAATCTAAGCTCCCTAACCACACTATTATCTCTTGGTTTGGCTGCCAATGCCGCTTTAAGCCCCTTAAGCGCGGTAGTACTCGCGTGATCAAACCACCCCTTTTGATGATGTAACTTGCCCTTACCAAGTTTGGTGAATTTACTGTCAATTGTGAGGTTGATGTTAATAAAATTACACACAGTTTCAACAGTAACCTCCTCACTCTCTAGGATGGTAATGATTTCTGTTAAGCAGCTTTTAACAATAGAATTTGACATCACTTCCGCTTTGTCCCCTTTCCATCTAATTCTGGTTCCGTTGGGTCTGTGCGGCTCTATGTTAGCAATGGTACAAATTTTAGGTACATGTTTCTCCTTCCAAAGTATGGCCTCAATAGTGATACAATTGTGATCACTAAGCAAATTATCCATGACCACAAGTGCCTTACACCACGGGCTGAGGCTAGAGGACATGCAAATAAAATCTATTACAGTGTTTGCATTCCTTCCCGTGAACGTGGGAATGATTTCTCCAGAGGCATTTTTCGCATTTACCAAAATTTCCAAATCATGGGTGGCCAAAATCTTATTCAACGAGTCCCCATAAGGATTGTGGGGGAAATGAAGATCAGCATCCCCAAAACAATTAGTAACTCCACAGACCCTTTGGTCGGAAAGGGAACACGCTGCAGTATTAAAATCCCCCACCCAAATAAGGTCAAAAACAACATCAGACCCCATTATAATGTCGGCCAAAGCGGTCTCGAGTGCAGACACTACCTGATGCCTAGTGCTGTCAAAGATATTATTCTAAAAGTTAATTAAAAGAATATTTCTACCTAGCTCCTGATAAAGCCATAAAATCTGTGAATGGACCCCAACCAATACATGTTTTTTAACAGTGATAGGGAGTTCCACAGATATCAATACCAGGAGCCCTCCCTTAGCCCTACCCGAAGGGGAGGCCACAGCTGGTAATTGGTATGAAACAAAGCCATTGTAATTAATTGGGTCCTTACACGATGTTTCTTGGAAACAAATTATATTAAAAACATTGATAAACTCAGGCCAGCCCAGGCAGGCATCCTTAGACGATAATCCTGCAACGTTCCAGCTAGCGATTGAACAAGTCCAGGGGTTAAAGCTTTCAATGGGCATATTAATCAAGGAGTTTGGTCTACTGTGTCCATGGGATAAGTTCTTGGGGGAGGGGTCCACACCCTGGCCATCAAAGAACAGCCTCGCATCTCTACAACCTCTAGAGTCGTTATTGAGATTAACCTTGTCAAATAACCAGTCAATCGACATATTAGAACAATCGGAAGCCGCTGCTGTATTAATTTGTTCACAACCGGATGACCTAAATAAAAAAGTTAAAGAAATTAAAGAGTTTCCGCTGTTCGTAAAGAGAACTATCCCACAGCCTTTACAACCTTTATACCCCCAACCCTCCTCACCGACCTTAAACTCAGGCTTAGTTATAAGATCGCCTAAAGCCTCACTGCAGGAGACAGGATCAGAAGCTCTTGAGGACCAGGTAGCAATGCTACAAAATCCTGAAATAGATCACTTAGGAGTCCAGCAGCAGCATTTGGAGTTAATTCAAGCACAAACTTTGGCAGCATGTCGCATGTCATCAACCTCCTCGAATGCAGTAGCGAAGAAGATCTCTAGGTCAGATCCTTCGCAAGATTCAGCAGCTAGTAGGAATACAATTGAAATCTCTGGGAATACGATTCCCTCACCACTCCAGCCCCAGCTTCAGCTACTATCCCATTCTCAGCCTCAAGTCGGACCTAAAGGACATGCTATGTCAGAAGATACAACAGTGCAGATAGATCCCAAGATGGGAAGTCCGAGTATCGGCACAGACGACTCACAAAACAACTCTAGCCAGAATATAGAGTCAACAGAGATTTACCAGCTAAATATTAGAGACATGTTGAATCTAATTTTGGAAGAGATACGTGAAATGAAAAAGGCGCAGCAAGTGGAAACTGCTGCTCTTCATTTAAGATTGGGCAAAATTGAGGAAGCGATGACCAGCTTCCCTATAAGACTACAGGAGGCAGAGGCTAGAATCTCCGTGTTGGAAGAGCAAATGAATACGGCCATGGGAGCGGCAAAAGAGGCGGCGAAAAAGAAAAACTATTTAGAGAACAAATTGGAGGAACTTGAAAATCATTCTCGTAGATCCAATCTTCGAATTGTTGGGGTACCTGAAGGAATAGAAGGCTCCCAACCTCTACAGTGGGTGAACTCATTTATTAAGCAGAGTGTTTTGCCTGAATTTGAAGGCGACCTTACCATCACAAGAGCTCACCGTGTCCCCGCACAGCCTTTCCCTAGCTCCACAATACCAAGAACTATCTTGTTGAATTTTGCTGACTTTCGCGTCAAGGAGAGAATCTTGACAAGAGCAACCCAGCAGAGACAATTTCCTGTGAACGAGACTAATAAGTGTCACATATTTCCTGACATGACTGCTATCGCTGCGCGTAGGAGAAAAGAATTTGTTAAAATCTTGCATCTGTTTAAAGCTCATGGCGCGCAAGCATCGATTGCTCAGCAGTCCAAACTTAGAGTCTTAGTTAAAGGAAAGTTTTTTATGTTTTCAGATCTTGAGGAGGCTCAGGCTCTGTTAAAGGATATCTCAGATGGGGCCAGCGCTTGAATTATTGGAATACATAGAGAAATTAATAGTAGCAATGACAAATATTTAGGATGTTCTCCCTAAAGATGTAAGTTGAAAGATATAAATTGGGCTGGTCAGAGAATGTAAATTCCTCTTCATAGATAACTGGCAATCGTAATTAAGAGTACTTGATGTTATTATTGCTATGGGTTTTACTAGGTCTAACCGTACCGGTTGAGGGGTAGGAGGAAAGGGGGAGGGAGGGATGGGGGAGTCTATCGATATCTTGCGTTCAGCTCCTGTAATACGCGGAGATCGACCTTTTCCCTTTCCTCCTTTTCTCTTCCCCCCCTCCTTTTTTTTTTCTTCTCTCTCTTTTTTTCCCGGGGGGGACTAGGGGTCAGCGGATCTACCTAGGGTGTAATTTCATGACACCCAGGAAATCAGATGGGAGGGGCGGAATGTGGAGTGCGTGGGTTGTAGGGTTTTTCCACATTCAAAGGGGTGGGTTTCTTCTTTTTTGGGATGGAAAGGGTGTTACTGCAGGAAAAAGAGCACAAGCAGAAGGCTCGAAAAGTCTAAGAAATACATATAAAAGGGTTAAATATGGAAACCAGTAAATGTAGGATCCTATCAGTCAATACTAATGGGATATTAAATAGAAAGAAATATGGCGCTCTTATTAGATGGCTATCCTCCTTAAATCCCCAAGTTTTGTTTTTACAGGAGACGCATTTGAAATCTAACTCTCCAAATCTTTTTATACCTAAGATTTTTTCAAAAGTTTTTTTTGAGTCGTCGGGTTCTGCTGTTAGAGGGGTAGCAATTTATTTTTCTAGTAAACTTCCTTGGGAATTTAAACAAATCCATAGGGATGTACATGGGAGATGGCTATGGGTAATAGCTAAGTTACAGGCGAAAACGTTAAATTTTATAAATTACTATGGTCCTGTTACAGATGATATTATACCCTGACCCAGATTAATGATTTTTTGATAGGATCCCCCGGACAGGTGGTATTTGGTGGGGACTTTAACTATATACAGGATTTGAGGAAAGATACTTCAAATAAAAATAAAAGACAATTAAAACCAAATACAAAAACAATAATGGGAACCATTATACAAGAATATCAATTGGTGGACCCTTGGTGGAAAGTTAATCCAGACAAAGAATTTTATACATGTTATTCACACCGATTTCGGACGGCATCTCGAATAGATTATTTTCTTACTTCTAGATCCTTCCAGATTCGAGGTGTTGCCATAGGCTGTAATTCATTTTCAGATCATGCCTATGTCGGGATAGAATTGGTGCTTGGGGGAAAAGGTAGGGAACGTCCCAGGTGGCAGCTGGATCGTCTCCTCTTGCAAAATGAGGATTGGGTTCAGAAATTCAGAAAATGGATTTTGGAATACTTTCTGATTAACGATAGCACTGCTGCCCCTTTTTCAGTATGGGGGGGGGTTTAAGGCAGCAGCCCGTGGACAGATAATAGCTTACACGGCTGCCCAGTTCAGCGCCTGGAGGACTACGATAGCTCAACTGCAAACTGAAGTGGATCAAGAATGTGCTCTCCAGCTTCAGCTTCTTCCAAATCAATACGAGCAGGCTAAAACCGCATTGAGGGACTTTTTTTACTTTAGAAGAGGTTTGCAACTCACGTATATTCCAACAGAGAGTATACGAAGAAAGCCAGTTAATTGGTAAATTTTTGGCAAGTTCCTCAAGGAAAAAACAAGAATCAGCTATAATAACTAAAATACGGGACCCTCAAACTGGCCAAGAAATAGTTAGTAACAGCGATATTTCACAGACTTTTGTGGATCATTTTCGCCAGTTATATTCTACTGAGTACTTGGTGACGGAGGAGCAAATCCAGGAATATTTTACAAATATGAGCGTCCCTAAATTATCGGATAATCGGATTGGTGAATTGGAAAGGGAAATACAAGCTATCGAGATCTCTACAGCTATCAAATCAACAGCCGGGGCAAAAGCGTGAGGGCAGGATGGCTTCCCTATAAAGTTTTATAAAGTATTTTTAAAAGAACTTGCTACTCCATTGAAAAACCTATTTAACTTTGTTAAAATGGGTGGGGAAGTCCCAGACACTTTTAAAGAAGCAATAATCGTCTCTTTTGTTAAAAAAGATAAAAACCCGGAAGATGTGAATTCATATAGGCCCATCAGCCTGCTTAATTCTGACTATAAAATTTTGATGAAGGTATGGGCAGAACGTTTTTTACCAGCCGCCCAATAAATAATTCATATAGATCAAACCGGCTTTATAGCCAGGAGATCGATGGCGGCTAATACCCAATTTTTAATATACGCACTGGATTATTTTAATACAAACTCCATTCTGGCTAGTATTGTAATGGTTGATGCGGAGAAAGCCTTCGACCTGGTGAATTGGAAAACTTTGTTTTTTACTCTGGGTCGGTTCGGGTTTCCTGCACAGGTAGTTAATATGCTAAGTAACATTTACCAGGGGGCTATCGCCCAGGTCATAATTAACTCTAACTGTGCAGGAACCATTAAAATAAACCGTGAAACCAGACTGGGCTGTCCGCTCTCGCCATTACTTTTTAATTTTTTTATAGAACCTCTGGTTTTAAAGATTCGAAATAATGCTACTATCCAACCTCCGATACCCGGCATGGCTAAAGTTAAACTGTTTACCGACGATATTATTTTATATTTGATTCCTGATAGAAAAAATCTCGAAACAGCTCTGAGGGAATTTTCGGAGTTTGAACAAATAGGCGGCTATAAAATAAATGCTAATAAAACTGAGGTTCTAGCTCTTAATACTGATTTGAACTCTTTTCCATCTTGTTTAAAGAAACAAGCTATAAAAAATGATACTATAAGATATCTTGGGATATACGTATCTAATCAATATCATCAGCTATTTGAACTAAATTATATAAAAACGAAGGGTAAGATCAAGGAGCTGTTAGAACAATGGACATTACTCCCCCTTTCGATTGTGGGTAGAGTTTCAATGATAAAAATGTCTATACTTCCCCTGCTCATCTTTCTATTTTCTAATGTCCCAACGAAATTGATACTTTATTCAGGGAATTCATCTGGGGTAAGAAAGCTCCGAGGGTGAAATTAAGTGTGGTTCAACTACCCATAACACAAGGAGGCTTAGCATTACCCCACGTGAGAGTTTATTATGAGGCTGCCTTTTTAGATTTAGTATCTGGCTTGATAGGATCTAATTTTTTTAGTGACAACTTTTTCATAGATAAAATGACCCAAGAAATCGGTTCTCTAACTCGAGTGTTTTTAAAAACTTCCAAACTACCAAAGAAAACACGTTATAAGACTTTGAAAGATTATTCTTTAAGACTTCAGTCCTTTTTTAAAAAGATGGGCTCATCTGGTCTCTATATCCTAAAATTAAGAGAATGTACAAGTCCTGTAAGTTGCAAATGAGACATATAAGTATTTGGGAAGGCTGTGGATTTTCCGAGTTAAGGCATTTTATAGTTCAGAATAGGCCGATCTCCTGGCAAGAAATAACAGCAAGGGTAGAAGGTTATCGAAAGCCGACTTTTCTTGAATATTTGCATGTTGTTCATTTCCTAACAAACACCAGTGGCTTCTTGGACACTCCTAATCAATTTATGGCAGCCCTATATGGGGCCAACATTAAAGGGGTGGGAAACTGGTATAGGTTGCTGCATAAACAGGGTCAGGCTTCCGTGATAGAGATCCATCTGGACAAAATAACTCGTGAAACTGGGTGTAGGCTGACTACTAAGGAGTGGGAGTCCATGTGCCTTCTTGGAAGTAAATCTTTGCGCGCCGCAAATTTTAAAAGGATGGCCTTCTTATCACGTTGGTTATCCTATTTAACTCCGGCCGCTTTAAGCAAAAGATTTCCTGGCACAGAAAATAGGTGTTTTCGCTGCCAAACAGATGGTGAGGGAGGATGGCACCATATTTTTTATGCATGTCCAGGATTTAGGTTTTTTTGGGAGGAAATTTTTTCGGATATCGGGTAAGCAGTCGGTAAGAACATTCTGTTCGAGGCCGAAGCTGTCTTATTTGGGATCAGTAGCGACGAAAGGTTATTATCCGAATCCGAAAAGACTTTTCTATTTATTTCATGTATGGTGGCCCGTTCCCTAATTTTGCAGAATTGGAAATCTCGGGAAATACCTTCCCATCTGAAATGGTACAATAAAATGAAAAGAACCAGAAAATTTGAGGAAGCTTATGCAAAGAGGGTAGGGGCCATAAAAAAATTCGAAAGAAATTGGAAGTTTCTTAGTGAATTGGAAGAATTTAAAGAGAGATCATAGCACTTAAGTTGGTTAACTAATGTAGCAGCTTTTTTGCACTAGCACTTTTTTCCATTGCACTTTAAAAGCACTAGCACTTTAATAGCTCTAGCACTTTATAGAATGCTTTTTGCACTTTGGTTAATGATATGAGAAAATGTTACAGTTATAAAGGAAAAAGGAACTTAAGTACACCAGGAGCTTTTCTTAATGCTGATGTGCCTTTGGATAGATTTGATACTTGTTCCATGAATGATAACACAATTTGCTGCTTTTTTTTCTAGCTTCTTGTCACTTTTTTTTTTCTATAGTAACTGGTTCTCAACGTCAGTAAGAATGTTTGCAGTCTACTATGTATTTCTTGAACCAAGGCTCTGCTCAATAAAAAAATATATATATATACAATCTCTACCCACATGTATCTAGCATGCACCTTCCATCACTATTTCAAGAGCCAATAAAAAAGACTTAGATACATTTGAGCATGTGTGAGGATTAGTGTGTTTGCTATAAGGCAAGGAAGGGCTAAAGCGGTGAACAAGAGGGGGCGGGGTTACACCTTGAGAGAGCAGGGGATTGTCCAGAGAGTGGACAGGAGCGGCCAATGAAGGAGAGGTTTTATCAAGGAATGATGAGATAGAGAAAGAGGAGGAGGGTGAAGTGTCAGGGGAGAAGGGACATGGGAGAGAGTGCTCAGGAGTCCAAAGGGGGCCGAATTTGCCACCCATCTGGGGCTGAGCAGCCAACTTGTTACAAGAGGGAGATGTTGCGTGTGAGCTTTTCACACTTCCTGTATGCTATAGTATGCTTTGAGAGACAACACTTGGAGCAAGGCCTTTTGATGGCCAGTAGCATGGGGAACCAGGGCCAGATTGGTTATTTTCCCATCCGGCTTTTCACGGGGGATGGGGAGTGGGGGGAAGAGGGTCGAGGAGATGGATCTATTGGAACCCAGTATTTGAAGATCCAGTGTCCAGATCCCCAAGGTTTATAGCAACAGACACATTAGGCAAAAAGAGGGAGACAAGAGAGAAAGAGGCAGGAAGGGAGCGAGTGAGGATAGAACATTTTTGCCAGGGCTGTTTTTTGTTCCCAGTCCGGCTCTGTCGGCAATGGAAAATTGCATGCGCTATTCTCACCAGTTTAAACTATTACAATTTCATTTTTCTGCCTTTAGTAAATCTATATATCAGATCGTATTACGATTTTCAATGTGGTGTATTCTATTATTTACATAGAACGGCATTCAATTACCAGTGCAAGTGCTATTTTTTCTATGTCGATGAAATAAAGCCATGTCGGTGCTCGAACCCTCCAGAGTACAGGACTACACAGGAAGTGATAAATGAGGTGGCGGGATTTCAGGGTGTACCTCTGTCACACTCCCCAAGTGATTGCCGTGTCTGCAAGAGTGAGAGAAAAAACATACTCCAGCACTGTCCAATTCCGTAGGCTTTTAATATCCAGCTGCAGGGCTGAAAGAGCAGCTGGGTACCCACTCTTGCTGTGTGAAGGGCAAAAATGCCAGCTTTCAAGAACACGCCTGGAAAAAACTTGCTTCGTTTTACCTTGTGCGCTGCGTATATAAAATGGTGGGGAAAAGCATTCATTAAGGTTAATATAAGGCTGTTTTCACATAAATAGAACATGGTTGTTTCCAAGACCATTACAGCAAAATTGTGCCATAAATAAACAGACTGTGAGTTATTGTTAAATCAGAGGCAATCACGGTCCACAGAGAAACCAACTATTTCCAGAAAATAGAATATCAGATGGGCAAAGGTTTTGTCTTAATTTCTAAAAGTTTATGGCAAATGTTAAACTGACAGGTAATCTCATTCTTCGAGTATAAAATATTGTTTCGTCCTTCCGTAGGATCTGAAACAAATTGGCCTTGGGTAATAGAAACATAGATAAATGGAAGGAGAACTCGTGTGTAAAGTAAGAGAGATGAGGTTAAGCCCAGTGTTTAAGTTTGTGTTTTTTTAGCAGGCTCTGGAAATTCATTCTCACCGGGATCACTTTCAGCATGGTATTCCAAGAGGAAGGAAGGTAGGAAAGATGTGTGTTTCCTTCTTTCCTTCATTTCAGGTAAAATTATAAAATATGCAGATACGGTCTGAAAAGGGTTGATTAATTTGGACAAAATGGCATTACATACAACTAGGTCAGAGGTGCGATTAATGAAACAAGTACATGAGGCGCAGGTGCATAATGCAAAATATTGCAATCCCACCCACGCAGAATGAGAAGAGGCGTCACGTCTCCCGTATCCCACATATCTTCCTTTTCCTCTGGATAAATGAAGCGCCCCTGAAAGGTTTGGGCCCCCCTGCACTGCAGGAGCTTGCCTTAAGCCCCAGGTCCGGCATCTATATGTATGCAAATTCTATACCATGAACCTAGCTGCGAAGGGTTTACAGAGTGTAGTAGAAGGTGGAGGAGAAGAAAGCTGGCTACAGCATCAAGGGTTGCAATGAACGAGGGGAAGGGCGTTGGGGCGACTCTATCAGGATGGTCAGGCAGGACTGCAAGTAGGCACAGGGTTATAATGAGAAAGGTAGGGAGATAGTACTCTTTAGAGGAAATCTTTCCTGTGTACCACGTTTTCTACTAATTAGCTAAGGGTTGCAAACTCCTGTTCAGGCAAAAATAATTTAGAAACCAGGAAGTAACACTTTCCTCCTTCAGCAATCCACAACAAAATGGTTGGTCTGGCAAATAGCATCTACACCTCTTATCCGGCCAATATATGTGCTAATAGATCCCCAACAATCTGGAAGATATTCAAAAGAAAACAATATGAAAACCAGACTCACCGAAAGCCCTACCAGGGCAATCTCAGGTAATTGCAAGGCCGAGTCATTGAACTAATAACTTCCAGATTGCCAGTGTTTACCAGGGAATACTGACAGTTAAAGGGGCCATGAGGAACACTATGCTGAGCTGGTTATTGCATCCCTCTGAATGCAACCCAGAGCCTCGACTGGATGAAGAGATTCACACTCCATATATCAGCACAGCAAGATAGCATTATGTCATATAGATTGCATATTTGATTCAGCAAATGGGTAATACTGGTCTGAGAACTTCACTATTTACCAGCAGTTAACAACTAATTTTAATCACAACATTCTTGTTATTGCGAAGTAAAAAAGGGTTCTCTATCGTGTTAAAAGGAGGTAAGGTTTTTGAATTCGCTGGCGTGGAAGACATGTAGAGTTTTGGGAAAAGTATACAATGTTAGTAAGTTAAGGAGGAGCTGGGTAAATAAGACTAGGGGAAACACAAACAGAGATAAAGAGGGGAAACATATCCGTTTTAATTCGGAATGCAAGAGGAAACGTCAGATCCGACTGTATGTTTTGAAGATACATAGTTGTGTGAGCTGCATCCGCTTGTGACAGGGCATGCCCCGTTAAAGGTAATTAAATTCCTATCAGAGGAACAAGACACATCCCCACATCTAATCAAGGAGCTACTCAGTTCCTGGTTGACAGTTGGAAGTCAGGCAAAAGTGCTTCTAGAGGCTTTAAGCAGGCTAAAGGTACCTTTTTAATAATTGTTACAAATCCAACGTTATCAATGAATTAGATTTGCAATAAATATTTCAAAAAGTCCAAGAACTAACTTTGTATCTGGTTCCTAGGCAGGAGTGACTTTGTTAACTTTAATAAAGTATCCCAATGTCTTCCTATACAACACTTAACCCTGCCACAGTGAAGATAGCTTTAAGACATTTTCACTGTATAGACATGTTTAAAATTAAACTTTTACATGTTGTATTTAAAATAATACTATGTACCTTAGGGGTGAGTTAATATTTAAAAGGAGGGTTTAGACTAGGGGTGGGCGGAATTTGCGAAAGGGACTTTCGCAAATTATCGCGAAAATGTTACAAATCTCTGCAAACACGCAGAACTATCGCGAAGACGCGGAAGTTTTTTTCCCGCCCGTTCGCGGTATTTTCTGTATGGTCGCGGCTCGCCAACTTACCCATGCGGTTGCTCGCGGGCGCGGCTATCTTGTTTTCACTCTTCTCGCGGTGCATGATCGCAAGAAGAAAGACGTGATCGCGCGACCAATGACATTACTGCGGGCGCGAACTGTCGCGAGACAGCGCAAATGGCTACCAATAATCCAACATCTCGTGGAGAACGCGACCGGATCGGGAAAACTTGTCGGCGAACGCGAGGATTCAGGTAAGGCGATCGCGCGCGCGCGAGAATGTATTATTTTACAGCGCGAGGATGAAACAAATTATCGCTAAGCTGCGGAATGCGGAAATTTTGACATTTTCGCGCTCTCCGCGGAACGCAAAAATGTCAAATAATCGCAATTTCCGCGAGCGGAACGGAAATTTAGCCCAGGCCAAGTTTAGACATGTCAAACAAGGTTATTTTGACAGGTCCAATTTGCAGTTTAAACCTGCACAGCCAAGTTACTGAACGCAAGCCTGCAGTCATATTTGCATTATTACTTTAGTGGTGGCACAACATGTGTTGCATTCCAGTAATGGCATGTAACTTACAGGCCCTAGGTACACGTTGTACCACATACTAGGGAGTTTTAGGTAAGTTAAATGTGCCAATCAGGAGTATAGACAGTTTCAACATGCTTTAGGGGTCAGATCATGTGCACTGGTGCATAGTTGGCAGGGTTATAGTGCAGTGAGGCAATAAACAAATTGCATCAGTCCATTAAAATAGGGGTGCTTAGGCCAAAATGGAAATGTTCTTACAGGCATAGTGTATCACTGTAGTAAATGGTAATGTTGTATGCGGTTTTTGCTTCATTTGTGGTTTGAAATGGAGTCATAATTTGTGGTGTAGTTTGATGGGGTTGATATGTTTTGCATCTATACTCCAATCCTTGGGTCTGCATGTTCAGTATTTAGTTAAAGGTCTATCAAAGCTGAGGTAGAAGAGAATGAGATGGTGGTTAGACAAGTCAACCGGCATCAAGGATTCTATAGAGATGATGGATATTGTACAGTTATATCATGGTTACTCAGGAAATAGGTTTATTTGGGCTCCGTGGGAGTCTCTGGCTGCATTTGAGTGGAGGATAAGATCTCCTAAAAACATGTCATAGGTGGATGTGCGAGACTGTTCAGTGACTGGTATACCTTTAGGGTTGTCTGACCCCAAACCATTCACCTTCTCCCCTCCTATTTTTGCTGAATTTCTTATTTTTATTAGTCTTAGTACTCTGTGCATTTTACCACTGCTAACCAGTGCTAAAGTACTGGTGCTGTCTCTCCTTTAAACATTATAAAATTGGCTTAGACCGGATTGTCATATTTAATTTACGAATATGTCCCTTGTGAATGCTATACCATATACCCAGGGCGTTTAAATTAAATGATACAATTGGTCCTGCTGCACTTAATGAGCTATGCACTTACGTAGCCCCTTAAAACATGTACCAGGCCTGACATCACAGCCTGAATCCCGTTTTTTTCTTTTGATTCTTTTGATTAAACTTATTCATCGACATGCAGTATGTGTAGCAGAGGAGACAGTATACAGTTACCACAGATATGTGTTACAATAGATTTGCGTAGCAGCACACAGTAGACATGGCTTATGGGGTAGGGGGTTCCTCCTGGGTAACACTTCACGGGGGTGCAGATGTCCCCACGGTAGCTGTTCCAGCAGCTCCATATTTGATACTACTTCCGGGGACAATCTTGGGCTACATAGACTGTCTTTTCCCTGAACATACACCAGTCCAAATTGTTCGTCCAGGCTTCGACTCTGGGTGGTTGTGCGGATCCTCACAGTTGTGCTATGTTCCTCTTTGCTAACATGAGCCCAAGGGTAACCCATTGTTTGTTGTAGGTAGAGAGGTCAGTGGGCTCCCATACGTTCAGGAGGCATCGTTGAGCCTCCAGTGGCAGAACTAGTGTGAGTACTTCACTGAGGATGAGCTGTTTATTACGCCAGTATGTTTGGATAAGGTCGCACTCCCACAATATGTAAATGAATGTACCCTCTTTCCCACATTGTCGCCTACAATCTCCTACTTCTGCTCTACTCATACAAACCAGGCCAGGCCCTGTAATGTAGGTTCTGTGGTGAATTTTAAGTTGGACCAATCTTAGTCTGGCCTGGATAGTCACCTCCCGCAGGGAGGCCACTGCCTCCTGCCATTCCTAATCATCCAGCTCAATCCCGTCCCGTATCCATTTCTTCCCTGAGTGGCTGGAGGGGGTCCGCCATGTTGTTAATTAGTTTTTTATAGGTTAATGAGATGGGTCGCTCAGGTAAGTATCCATTAAGCAGTCTATCCTCTAACGGTGAGGTGTCAGGGGGGGATGAGCCGCTCGGTAGTTGGGATTCAAGAGTGTGGTGTATCTGGGTGTATCTGAAATGTATCTGAAATGTTCTGAGTCTGCTAGTTCATATTGTTACTGCAGAGAAGCAAACAGCTTCACTCCGCCTTCCTCCCACAGGTCTCTAATGTGCGAGATTCCGATGAGATCCCATTTATCAAACCCCTTCGTCTTCCACAGGTTTCCCAGCCTCTCGGAATCCCACAGAGGGGTTGCTAGTGTGAGTTTACGATCACAACCCAGGTGTTTGTTTACCACGTGCCAAATGTGTACTGAGTGGTTGCTTGGCCCAGTTAGTAAGTGTTTCCGGGGTCAAGAGAAGAGTGCCCTACTGTAGTTCACTCCCGGTAGGAGCCACCAATCCATAGCATATCCCGGGTCATCTGGGCGTCCATAAGTGCCTTGGTTGATGGCTGCGAGGTGAGTGGCCCAGTAGTGTTTCTGGATATCTGGGAGGCTGATTACCTTCATCGCGTCTTTTAAAGTGAGTTCTATGCTCTCATCCCCTGTTTCTCTTGTGTGTTTGTCTCGGGGAGCTGGGTCCGGCAGCGTATCTGTGGGGAACGCGTAGCGGTCCAGATTGTTAGTCTGTACTGGTTTGGACCCCCGCATGGGCGACATCGTGGCTGCGTCGAGGGCTGACTATCACATCCCCAGGTGCTACGAAGTATGTCCGCTGCAACCCCCCACCCCCAGTAGACGATCTCAATAGGCGATGCGCAGGGAAGTCCAGCCTCTCCCACTTGGCCCTGTAGGCGATTGAGGATTGAGTCCATGGAGAGCATGCAAGGGGAGCCCAGAACCACCGGTCTTGAGTCTTTGGGGCTCCGGAGCGAGGAACGTGCCCGATGGGTGCACGTGCCCACCACCACACTCATCGCAGCCCATGCCGGTCGCCTCCTAGTACTGCAGCCTACTTGCCGGTGTAGGCCAATACGGTTTGTGGGATCGATGGAGTTTGTGCTCTATCGCGGGTATGCCGGCCTGTAGCATGCACCTAGTCAGCCTGCACTCGTAGGCCAGTTGGTGGGGTCGCCTTTATGCCCTTCTGGGAGGGAAGGCTGTTGACTGTTGGGCCCCACTCTGTGCCGGCATCGTATTCACCCCGAACTGGCCTTTACCATCTGAGAATCAGTGGGCACAGTGCTGGCTGGAGGGAAGGGGGGGGTGAGTTTGTCCCCCAGAGCCGTGAGGAGAACTAGGGGGGCTCAATGAGTTATTCCAAGCCCCGGGACTCCAGTCGCCTCGGCATCACACCTCTGCCCCCGTAGTACAGGAGGGAGTCACCTCACCGTCAGTCAGGATCCTTCGTGATCCACTGTGCACATAGTAACTGTTTGTGATGGTCGTGTGGGGTAGGACTGCAGGCGGGCCCATCCCTCTGTCGATTTTCGCCAGTCCAGGGCCAGTGACCAGGTCCTTCTATCGTACTGGAGATGCCGGCACTCGTGCCCCGTTACATAAGCACGTACGCGGCTGTTGCGAGCACTTCAGGTCCCGGCTTAAATGCTCTGTGCAGGCCTGAGATCGTTAGGGCCATAGTTTTGGCCGCCAACCACCAATCCTTCCCGTTCAAGCCAGAGTGGGTTTGGGGCACCCTCCGATCACGGGAGCCACTATTCAGGTATCGGATAATTGTGACGGATGGCAGGGGGAAGTCGGTTCAGACGAAGCTGTGTTACGCTGCGACCATCCCACTGCGAATTCTACTTGGCAATACACCCCTTTGCCATGCCTTAAACTCCCCTTTTATTACATATAAGTCACCCCTTAGGTAGGCCCTAAGTAGCCCATAGGGCAAGGTGAATTGTAATCAAAAGGTTAGACATGTTTTTTTTAAGTTGTACATGTCCTGGTAGTCCAATACTCTTTTATTTGGCTTTCAGCACTGCGAGATCTACCTCTCCCATAGGATAACATTGGGTTGCCTTATTATATTTAATAATTGCTAACTTGACTAGGAACAGGTGAGCATGTCATGTTTGGTGTCTGAGAAATTGTAATTAAAACTCCTCTTTAATGGTAAAGTCGGATTTTAAGTTACAAGTTTAAAAATGGCACCTTTAGAAAGTTGACATTTTCCTGTCCTAAGCTATTTGGTGCCTGCAGCCTCACTTCGGTCTCAACATGGACCATGAGTTACATTACTTCTTAGGAGAATGATATAGTGCCCTCATAAAATATAGGAATTGGAGACTCTAAGGGCTATGTATTTATGATTGTAACCAGTGTGATAATCTTGAATAGTACAAGGCCATATGTGGGCACAGTCAATGTAGTCATGGTCCTAAGTATAAACATTGTGTTACACTGATGAATCATTGTTATGTATACAGTTGAGATAAAAACTCATTTGTTGCATGTCACAATGTTTTATGTATGAAACATAATGAGCATGAATCCCTGGCAACCTATTAATACTTACAAGTATATTATGATGATGAAATTTTTTCCATTCTTCACATCTGTTAATACATGAAATATGTATCACAGATTGTCTATGAAAGGGTAGACCGATAATCCTGATATCAGCTGACGTTCTGTGGCATTACTTTCCAATTCAAAAATACTCTTCATCAAGTTCTGATAATCTTGCCACAGCTCCTTTCACAAATTGCGACAACACTCATACCTTTGAGTTCTCTTTTTTATTTTTTGATGTATCACCTAAAGACCTTTACTCTTTTTCATTCCTATCAGGTTCCCTATATAATAGACCAGGTGGAATGCGCCTGCTTATAGTATTGGGATATACTCCAGGCATTTATAATGACACTACGGGCAATCGCAATTGAATGAACAAATTTGGTGTTCGCCTGTGTTCATTTTATTGCGTGCCTTAAGATTATAGTGTATTTTATTTTGGAATGCCTTACAAAAATAGTAAGGGATTTGATTGAACTCATGAATACATGGGGACGGATGTATAAACATACGCCTAATATGGCGACCATTAGAGTCATGATGATGCTTTCCCATGCATGATCATGATACATAGTGCCGCTTTCTATTTTTACCAAAGGGACGCAGTTACGCAGTACCATGTGAGTCTTTTAAAAACACCCATTACCACCGGTCGGGATACTATACGGCCAGACTTGAGCGAGGAGAGACCAGGATAAGACAAGGCGCGATTCAGGTATGATAGAGGCCGCTCCATTGACATTAGAATATGTGGATTTATATCTGTATTGATGTAGGCATTGATCATTGTCTTTGTATTTTATTAACAGTGCTGTTCACGTGCTCCTAAACACAGCACTTTGCTATATAACATATTGACACGACACCAAAGCTTCATGTGTGTCAGGTGAGCATTACGTATTTTGGAGCACTGTAGGGTGTTTTGCGCCTGATTATATAATAATTTTCTTGGGTAAACACTTGATTTTTAGTCATAATAAATTACTTATAATAAAAATAATAATTCTTCTTAGGCATAGTCACTATGGAAGGCATTTTTGCTTGCATGTATATTCATACATGACAAGAAAACAACCCCCACGTGGTCCTATTTCAGTGGCAATTCGTTGATGTTTTTATATGCATATTAATAGGATTTATTGATGGTACGCACTACTATACTGAAATATTAAATTGGTGATATTTCAATTATATATTTAAATAATTACATGTACAACGAGAGATATATTGCCCTCTATCTACTATCTCAGGCCAGATTTAGCCAGGACGGAATTTTAATCGGCAGGAAGGTATGTGTATATCCTTCTTGGCATCTCCTATTTTTATGATTTAATCATGTTCATGCCTGGTTTGAACAATGTGTTCAATATGCCTATTATGACTTACAGGTTATCCTAACTAAAGTGCAGAGATACAGGTATGTCAGGGCTTAGGGCCCGTTCTAAATTACTCTTGGACACTAGAGCATACTTTGTTAAATATTTAGACTTACGGGTCTTGATAATTCTGAATATGCTGGATTTTTGTATTGGGTGTCATGCCACATGGCTTGACACACGGGATTGCAGTCACCAGCATGATTTACACTAAGATTGTCTATGTATGCCGCATCATGTAACTGTGTGAATTCGCCTCAATATAAAAGTATTGTGTATTGATGTAACGGTTTGATATTGTGGTAATGTGGACACCACTTCACAACATTATGTTTTTGTATTAAGCTATTAATAAGTTGTTTGTGACATTACTGTACATATGTCTTTCCAGCCCTGAGGAAGTCGCGGGTGACATACCCAGAGCGACGAAACACATGTTGGCGGGAACTACTGGAATGAACAATAAAACAAGCGACATCAACTAATATTGTTTGTTACAAAATTTGTGCACTGTATAACATGTGTATTAGGAATTCGTCTATTTATGTGTGCTGGGGCTTGGTAGGGTCTTACGGAGGATCCATTAGGGGTCTGTATAGAGGGGTGGTGGATGATTACCCCTTCCCTAAGCACCATAATTAAACAAATAAAGAATAAAGGAATACTGACCGTCATAAGAGAAGCGCCATTACCACTTAGAGCGTAATCATCCCACCTAGGATTCACTTCGGTCACATGACTGGGTGTATGTTGGCAGTTGGACTTTGTTTATACCTTCTAGATAGCCACACAATAGAGGGGTTAGGTGTGCCTGGATGGTCATCAACTGGCAGGATGGGAGGGGGCAGAACTGGGCACAGCCCCACTTGCAACTGAATAGGCTATGCTCTGCCTTCATACAAATTATTTGATACCCCTACATTGTTCATGCCACCAGCTTGGAGGTAGGGGAGGCAGGAAACTTTAAGTACTTCAAAAGGAATTCCCTCATAACTTGTACTTCAAAGGATGAACCATGTATAAAAAGGGGACACTCAGACCTACACTTCAGTTTACTTCCTGGATTTGTGGAAAGACTCTGAGGACTGACTGTTGTTGTGGCCTGCTGTGTATTCCAGGCGAACCTGGAAGGACTGCTTTGCTGTCTGTAGCCTGCCGTGAACCCTCCAAAGCCTGCCCGGCTTCATCACCTGCACCCATGACTACCAGAATGACTCAAAGGGCTAGTGTGCTGGCCTCCTGTTCAGAGCCTCAGGGGCAGATAAGGTTCCCTCTATCTTAAATCTGCACCTGGACTCAGCCTGAGCGAGTCCTAACCCTATGTGGTGCCACTCCTGTCCTGGATCCTTGATGGTGGTGCTAAAGGTGCCCAGATAGCCAAAATCCAAAACTTGGAACTTAAAGACTTTGGGCTAAGAACTGCTCTTAGAACCAGGAGAAGACCGGGACCAACCTCCTAGTCTATTTACCCATTGAGCATCTCTGGTCAGCCTGACTTCATGATAGATTTTGCTACGTTCTTCTCTGCAGCAGGAAATCATTTTCAGTGGCCCCTTGGAACTCTCGTCAGCTACAGCCTCCAAACTTCGTCTCTTTTTTGGAAGTCGAAAATCGACAGTGGGACGAAGTCCGAACGTAGAAATCTTCACCACAACTTAGTCCAGTGGCTCCCTGATGAGGATGCTCCCTGCTCGGACACCACCTGCAGCTTGCCCCACTGAACTTTACCTTCTCAGAACAATTTCGGTATGCGCCTGCCGGGACCAATCCACTTTTTGTATGCAACCCGAGCTCCATTACGGTTGAGCAGATTTTTTTTACTTTGACCGGGTCTGCCACGACTAGAAGCTCGTGGTTGTCACTTTGATCTTTTAGGTGCTATATTTTACTTAAAACATGAAAAATTAATAACGCTAGTTATACCGATTGGATTTTTGTAGTTTTTGATGTCAGATAATTAATTAAAATGTACTTTATTTTTCTAAATTGGTATGGGATTTTCCTTATATTGTGCTTTTACTGTAGTGAAGATCGTTATCTATATATGTACAATGCTAAGTTAGCACAACCGCGTTAGATGTTAGAAAGCCATCTTGCCGCTTTTGCTGCTTTTGCACACGACACTGTAGTCACATGTTCTTAATCGAGAAAATGCTTGCTCGACTTTGCTTCACATGAGAACTGTCTGTTGTTCACATCCCAAACAGTGAGCAGCGACCTTGGTCTGTACATCGTGTAAAGAAACGGTCTGGGTCGCTTACCGGAGCATGTTGTTGAGTTCAGGTTGATCGGCCCACTATTTAGCCAAAACACGCACGCAGCTGCAAATACCTGAAAGTCGGGTGCTTTTAATATTGCAGTGTTACATGTTTTTCATTACATTCGGAAGAAGAGTTTTCCCAGGAGCAGAGCCTAGCAGATCCTGTGATGTGATCTCACTGAGCTGATCTTTACGGTATGGGGTTCCCCATTCAAGCCTAGAGACCTTTTACTAGTCTAATAATAATAATATTAGTTTGCTAGCGAAAGGAAGGTGGCTGATATCCACTGGTATTTTAGTATGATTACTCCTTTCATTCTCTATGGTATTGTAACTATGCTGATGGTTTTGATCTTAATCATTTGTCTGCTTATGTTAGCCAAAGTACTGCATCTTAGGACACGAGGTTTATAAAATAAACTCTTTAAACTTTACCGTGTCTCTGTTTATTCTGTTGTGGACTGATATGAGAATAATTACGAACAGGTATTTCTGATTCCCCCCATTCCTGAGAAATACACTAAGTCGCTTGTTCTGGTCTGTCTATACAATGGGACCGCCGAGATAAACCTCGGCTAACGAATCGGACACTGATGCTGGTCGGATAAGGGGTTCTGGGTTCTGAGGTGAGTTTTTGGTACACCGCAATTCACTGAGGTCCTGGTTTCCTGTGCATAGTTCTTTGCATAAGCAGAATCCGTGCAACATGGCGCACCTAACGTTTGGTCTATTGATTTGAACCGCCTTAGTAGTGCTTGTATTAGTCCGCAACACCCTCACTCTGGTTTCCGGTTGACGGGAGTGACGGTTTAACCTACCTGTGTTTCGACTAATAGGTTCCTTCAAGCTTGATCATTAAAAAGGTTATTTTTACTGAACCCCTGTGCTACTGTTGATATCATTGATACTCTTTAGTGTGTCCTTATGGCGGTCGATATAGCCGCACATAGTCGAGCCCCTCTGCGCCGTCATTTGACGACGTATGGGGTGCCGGATGATGGGATGGCTGTTATTTTTGTGGTGAGCGCTGATGCGTCTTACCCGTATGAGTTGTTTTACTCATGGGTGACTTTTCCGGCAGTGGATGATGACGATACTTTTCATTCCTTTACTCCCACGCAGCTACCTGCGGTCTATACCCGCGTATAGGACACAAGATATTCCAATCTCTGCCTGGCAGCATACCATTTGGTTTAATGGCACCCTTCCCCATGCGGTTGCACCGGCAAGAATGGGCCCGTTGTCCATTGCAGGGGCCACATGGCCGGTGCTGGCCGGCTTTACGCCTCCTCCCCGCTATCTCACGGTGGCGGTGGCTGAGTTGCGAGTACTACACACAGCCCTGATTATAGTCCATAGGGCTTTGGTGCAGTACGTGTCACGCAACGTGCAGGTGGGGGCACCTGCTGTTGCGGGACAACCAACGGACCACCACGCGGTGGTTATTAGTCCTGTTATGGTTAATTCGGTAGTCGGCAACCGCCCCCAGAGTAAGGATGAATTTCCTTACTGGCTTGCTGAGAAATTTGACCAACTGGAGGCGGTTTTTCCGCATACCACTCCTGTGGAGAAACACAGGATACTCACCATTAGTTTGCCGAAAGACTTAGTCCCAGATATGGCTGATTGCACAAACTGGGGCAAGGTCTTTGCCGCGACCTACTCGAAGTGCTATGGAACTCCGTCTATGTCTGTACTACCCTCCGTCATCAAAAAGGTTCAAGAGAATCACGGTGCGGAGGCTGCTATTGAATTGGGAATGAGGCTTGTCGACAGCTTCGATGTGGTATGTTCCATGGTGATGGGCAACCTCAAAGGAGATGCCATGCAGTTCCAAGTTGCTAATATGATGGACCGCGTGGATGAACTCGACAAGCCCAAGGAGTTCGCTAAAATAATTGCGAGAGCATACAGGACCGTCGGCTGTAGTGCTTGGGGTGTAAAACCAACTGTAATCATTCCTGATATAGTACAACAAACTAAGGTGAGCTCGTCCACTAAAGACGAGCGCCCCAATTTTCCTAAACAAAGTTGGAGAGCAAAAATACAGGGGAAGCAGCAACAGAAACAGGGGTCTCGTCCTGCCTCACCCGTCCAGTCGTCCAATGAACGCACATATGATCTGCGCGATCGATCTCGTATTAAGTCACCTGATAGATTTCAGGTTTCTGAACAACGCTCTCCTCGTTCTTCACAGGAAACATCGGCTTCACAATCCGGTGGCGGCGACCGTGGGAAAGGCAGGGGTGCCCAAAGTCATGAGCAACCCCGACAGACTGACGGCAAAGGCAAGCAGGACGAGTCTGCACGTCAAAGACCCCCGTTTCAGAAGAAAAAAGTTGCTGCGCTAACAGCGAGGTATGCCACAGATAGTACGGATGCAGCTTCAGAACCTGACATGGGCACTAACGCTGCTCAACAGCGCGGCGGAAGTTACAGTAGTGCGACGAGCACTGCGTCCATATCTGGTGGCGACAGCAACTGATACATTCGTGAATATTGAAACTGCTGACACTTGAGTGGCTCCCCCTGATAGACTATATAATATAGTCCTTTTAATTGAGGGTGACATACAATGTACAATTCAAGGTTTTTTTTGGGATAATCTGACCACTTCCTATGATATTCTATTGGCGGAGGCAAATTGGCCCCCGGCTTTCGTTTTAGATGCTCCTAGAGGGGAGGAGATGATCCTCCTGTCCTTTGCACACACAATGCCAAAGGAACAAGCTAAAAAGTTCGCCGAGGAGTGGGCTCTGGTGCTTGCACCTGCTCTGTATCATAATCAGGTAGGCTGGGATAAATTGTCCCCCAGCCATGAAATTCCGTTGCGGTCCACACCCCAGCCACAACCCCAATATCCCATGCGCCGCGAAGCAAGACCTCACGTCGCGGCTATCCTTGAACAATTGGAATATCAAGGGGTAATTGAAACTTGTGTGTCACCAATGAATAATCCTTTATTCACTGTGACGAAACCTGACGGGTCGTACCGCTTAGTTTTGGATTACCGGTATTTAAACTCTCATTGCCGGACATACGCAGTACAGAATACCCACAGTTCGGCTCTCGTCGATAGTCTCGTGAGAAAACGGTTTAAAACCACACTTGACATCTCCAATGGCTTTTACAGCCATAATCTGTCCTCTCTTAGTATTGAGTGGACGGCATTTACCTCGGGTGGCAAACAAAAACATTTCAAAAGATTACCGATGGGCTATAAAAACAGCCCTGGTGTCTTCGCCGCTCGCGTGGCCTCTCTGTTAGAGAGCATAGACCCTGATGCGTACTCGTATGTGAATGATATTTATCTCACAGATGACGAGTTGGAACCGCATCTCAGTCGCGTTGATCGCATTATTGTTTTGTTTGCAGACTTCGGTTACAAATTCAACTTTGCGAAGTCTCACATTGCGGAATATACAGTGTTTTTCTTGGGGTACGAACTCAACAATGAAGGTCGAGGATTGGCTCCGCACTTCCTAGAGAAATGTGCATGCCTACGTGCTCCCACGACACTGAAGAAATTACAATCTCTGCTGGGTTTTCTGAATTTCGGTCGAACTTACATTCCAGATTATGCCCAGCGTATCAAGCCGCTTTATGCCTTGATACAACCTACTTTTTCCAAATCATGTTGGCTGCCAGAGCATTCAGCTATATTGCAATCATTGCAAGCTGATCTTCTTGCTTCAAAATACTTACTGACGCGTGATAGCCACACTAACCTGGTCATAAGAATTGTGCCAGGCGCAGTGGGTTTCACATACTTAACGTTCAATGAGGGCGACACCGTCCCCATTGCCTACAAATCACACTTGTACACTTCGGCTGAACTGCGATTTTCCGCTGTCGAGAAAGTTCTGATGGCAGTACAGATGGCGATTCAGAAAGAACGAGCGCTATCGCAAGGAAAACGCATGTTGGTGGTTACACCCTATCCTGCCCTTGAGGCGGTGACGAAAGCGAGTGTACCAAATTCTAAGGCTTTGCATCCAAGGTGGTTACAATGGGCCACTTCCTTGACATCGCCTGACGGCACATATATCTTTGACGCGGCACTTCAGACTCAGGAGTTTTTGCGGTATGAATTAGTTCATCCAGCTCCTCTGTCTTTGCGCCCGCTCGAGGATTACCATTGTGTCATTTACACTGACGGTTCTGTGCAACCGGCAACTGGATCAAAGCACGCCTATTCAGCGGCCTGCGCTATTGTGGTCGGTACTTTCGTAAATGGTGATTTCCAATCCGATGTCGTGCATACGCAGTCATTGGGTGATTGTACCGCGCAGTTGGCGGAGCTTCGTGCTCTAGTGCTAGCGCTAGAGTTTGCTGATCCCTGAGTCACTACCCTTATAGTGAGTGACTCCTTTTATTGTGTCCAATCATACAACGACAATCTACATTTTTTGTCTCAGAATGATTACCATGATTCCAAAGGTAGCACGATTAAGCATAAAACACTTTGGGTTCGAGTGGCAGAACTTAAAGAACATCTGCCTCTTGTGAATGTTATTCACACTCTTGGTCACCAACGAGTTGGTGTCCATGCTATCGGCAACAGCCTGGCTGACGAGGCAGCAAAAACAGCAGTGGCAACATACTTAGTAGCAGCAGTTACAAGATCCAACAGTAAGATCGATGATGACATCTTGGCAGCTATTGCTGCTACAGAGAAGGGAACGAAATTTCCGAGAGGTTTCCCTTCTCGTTACCATTATTGCTTAAGTCTTGATAATGTCCCATTAGTGAGGATTAATGACGTTGGTGACAGATTGATTCCCAACGCGGACTGCAGACCATCTTTGATATTAGCAGCTCACGAGGGCATGGCGTCCGCGCATGCCGGCGTTGCAGCAACTGTATCTCTGTTACAACAACGTTACTGGTGGTGCGGTTTATATAAACAAGCCCGAGCTTATGTTCTTAATTGTGACATTTGCCAGCAGATAAAACCTTCGACTGCGGCGCGCCCACCACAGACTCAGTTGTACATATCTAATAAACTGCTGGGTTGTGTTTATTTAGATCATTGCGGTCAATTTACCTCTGATACTGCGTACAAATACATCTTGGTTGCAGTGGATTCGTGCACACGTTTTCTGTGGGTGTGGCCACAAAGGAGTGCTGATGCCCGGACTGTCATAAAGGATTTGCGTGTCTTTGATGGAAGTTTTGCATGTGGTACCTTTCATTCTGATCAGGGCCCTGTGTTCGCCTCTAAGGCGTACAAAGATGCCATGAGAAATTTGGGGGTCCAAGTCAAATTTTCATCTCCATACTGACCTGAGGGTAATAGTGTAGTGGAGCGAATGAACTGTGACTTAAAGCAATCTTTGACAGCCAGGGTTTTAGGTACTGGCCGGAACTGACTAGCCCACTTATATGACGTACAACGTGCACTTAATAATCTCCCTAGAAGGTCTCTGGGTGGGCGGACCCCATACATGATGCTCTTTGGCATACGAATGTTTGTCCCGAACCTTGATGGTCTAGACATGGCGGCGTCGGCCGCACCCTTTGACGTAGATGATCACTGTGCTGTATTGCAGAATCTTCAAGAAGCCAGAGACAGTCTAGCGAAGGAACACGTACCCTCCTCATCTGATGCTGCGCTACCTCGAGTTGGTGATCTGGTCCGTGAGAAGGTGGAGAACAAGAAGGAGTTCGGCCCCTCTTATCGTCCACCAGTTCCAGTGCTTGGAGTACAGGGTACACGAAGAGTCATTTTACTTCCACTTCCTGGTCGAAAGGATAACAGGTACATCTCTATTGACAATGTCAAGCTACAGCGAGTGGCCGATTCTTCTTAGTATGACACCGACAGTTTCTTGCCCTTCGATGCTGAGAAATTCTGTTGTGGCCCCAGCTTCTAACACCTTGCCTGATGTTGCCGTCGAGATGCATACAGTTACTGGTCCTTTATTGCCACCGACGCCTGGTGGTCTACCTGAAGATATTGAGTATGCTTATCCTGCGGATGTTCCATTGCCTGTTTTACAATCCACCACAGTTACCCAGTCACAATACTCCTTTGACAATGATTCAATGACTTCCATTGCCCCGTCCAAAGTTTCGATTTTTGTGGCCTGGTTCAAAAGACATTTTTTAATTCCCCCTTGGACTTACATTTGGCTGGTGCTCATATGTATTTTTTTGTTTATGTCCATTGGCTTTTTGGTAGTGTTTTTTAGACTTATCAATGGACACTACCTGAAAGAAAGATCTACAATTCGACTAATTGATGGAACTTTGGCCCCCCACTCCTCATCACATATCATGAAGAGGGACCAGACTTGTGTGGACATCACTGCCTGGCCTGTACGTGATGGGATCGCTTGGGATGCTGTAAAATTTCAAATTCATGGGCCCACTGAAGTAATTAATGTGCCAAATGTATTTCGTGTTTCTATGGGTGATGTGGTTAAGCAGAACATCCACTCAGATGACTGGGATGTGCAAGCTATAGAAGCACTGTTTTCTGATTTAAAATATTATGCTGCATTTGATGCTGAAGATTTGAATTTAGATACTGCAAATTATGATGAGCAGTTCTGCTATCAACATTATGGCACACATTTCCTACACAAAGCAAATACGTTTAGGAATTTCGTAAATTATACACAATGGGAACACTGTCCCGCCCCTAGGCTGGGCAGCTCCACCACGTTAGTGGACAAATTCACATATTTTTCTGATTTCAGTGTGTCAAATCCGGCCTCCTTTTATTTTAAGGTTGCGCCTGAGTCTGCTTCTAACGTTAGACTGACACACACCAAATTGTTGTATTCCAAGTCCTTTATGGACGAGTTGGCAACTGGAGGATATGATCTGTGGAAAGCTACTATCGATCTTAAATCGGTTTGGGGTTCTAAACCGTGGAAGGTACATGGAACAGAAGCTTTGCATCGTGCCTGTCCTATCCCGAATCACATGTTATTTTTAAATTCCTCAATTTTTCAGACCACCTGTTTTGGATTGGCTACGTCTTAAAAATTAAATTCTCCCTCCATTCCGGGTCTGGGTGCTTATCCAAATTGGGGTAATCATACGGATCTGTCCCTTGCTACGTTGCAGTCATACATTTCCAACACATCCTTCAATATTTCTCAATTGAATCCGGAAGGGTAGTTGGTGTGGCAAACGAGTTCGGATTCCTCTCAACATTGGTTTCTGGATTTGGCGCTGGGGTATACACAAGTTCGTGTAGACCCCCGTTTTGAGTCTTCTCACACTGTAACTACCTACTCAGTAGGGAAGTTATGCCAATCTTGGCTGCAACATTCCACCTTAGCATCTGTTAAACTTCATTTAGCATGATTAAACGACAAAATAGATTTGAATGATTTTGTTAAGGGTCCTGCGGTTGGCAGGTCCAAAGGATGGGTGTATGCTGTTTACAACGAAGTTTGGAAGTTATCACAAATTGAGGCTGCATCCAGATTACGTGCTATTGATCAAGCCAATATGGAAAAGGTATTGGCTGTAATAGATAATAGCATTAACACCCTGTCTTCCAGAATTTATACCTTAGACAATATTGTTTCATCTGTGGTAGACATTGTGCAGGATGATTTGTCTGTTTTGTATCATGGTCAGAATCAATTGCGTTCTATTATGCAGTTTGCATGGACATTGCAGACATTAAAGGCTGGGAAAGTCCCTTGGGATTACATGAATACTTCATCTTTGTTCCTTCCTTTTAATTTAACTGCTAAACAACAGTTCATGTCCATGAAAGATGCTACATACTCATTGCTGCACATTGAAAAGTTAGAACCTTTACCTTTCTCTGTTGCTGAATTAAACTCCGCTGTGTGGCTTATTCACGGGTTGATAACCTTACCGTTCCCTCTGTTTAAGTTCAGTTCGTGCATGAAACATTATGCTCTTGGCAGATATGAAAAACTTGGTTCTGCCTTCCTGCACGAAGTTTGGTCACTCCCACTCACGTATAGATGTGTGAGAGACGGAAAAGAGGTATACTTAAAAGGTGAAGAGTGCACTTCCACTCCGGATCACTCTGTTGTGTGTAGGCACATTCAATTGCATGGTGCATGTAATGTGCACGCTCCTAATTTAGCTTGCGTCCTGAAAGGGATCCCTGTGCCAGTTATAACACCGTCTTTTACGCTGCTTGCTAACGGTAGTTATCTGCTATTAAATAATGAAGCTTGCTGTGGGATGTTAGTGGGAATTCCCTACATAGTGACTGTATCACAGAGAGTGGTTTGCTGTAATAACGTCCTTTTCCCACCCCCGCATGGACGGCTCGATGTATCCATCTGGCCTTCCATTCCAACCTTGAAAGCAGAGTTCAATAAGATGAGCAGAATAAGGGCTCTATTGTCTCAAAAAGAAGTCGCGTTGACTTCATCCCGGGAAACATTTGTCCTTCACGTAGCAAACACGCGCACTGAGGTGCAAGCGCTTTTGAATACTGATCTCCCACTTCATTTTGGGGCCCTGATTCAGACTATCTTTAATGCTTCGTCAATAAGTGGCCTGGCTCATTTTTTTAAAATTGTGGGCTCCGGCCTCGTGACCTCCTTTCAAACTATTTTTGGTGTGATCCCGGCATTTTTTCATTCTATTTTTTCCAGCGTCTTCGGAGGTCTCCCTTTGCTTCTCGCCCCCGTAGCTGGGGTACTTTTGTTGATCTGCGCACTACGCTATGGATGCACAACTTGCGTCTCACGACAGCAGGTCCCGGCTGTTACATCTTCGTAACCGGATGGTTGAATACTATGGCACTTTACCACTGGCGACCTTAAGTATAGCCTATGGATTGTCCTTCCGGTTTCCCTACTTTACTTGTGTACAGCCCGTCTTTCATTGCCTAGATTGTCCATTCCAATGGTCTCTGGATTTGTGTCTGTCGAACTCGGTGTCTCCTGCCCCGGATTATGATCGGCTGATGAGCCCCTTAGTGGCTCATGAGTTGGACTGTTCTGGCGTCGGGATAATGGCCTGTGGAGCAGCACATGGAGTCCTTGGGAATTGGGACATCGGAATGGCTGCAACTGACTTCTTAGCGAGAAGTTATCTTGAAGAGCATGCCAGTTGTCCTCGAATGGTGCTGGAAGCTCCGGTGGTCGAGGAGCATGTATGTTCCTTCCCAGTGCTGAACTGGATGGCAGATAATTTTGCAGAACGTTCCAATGATTTCCTCTCGGAAGCTGTTGCAACTTATTGTGCTTATACATCGATGGATTGACTTTTTTGCACCTTCATTTCGTCATACGTCCTTCAATTATGTTTTTTTTTTTATCCTTTAAATGGTTTTTTCAATCATTTTTTAATTTTTTCTTTGTTTTTTTCTCTTCGAACTTTTTCACTTACCTTAAATGGACTTATAGTTCATGCCCTTGGTTCCGTTCTATCAAACTTGAACTCTGCGTTCTTGCAAGTGCGCCCCTACTGGTTAGTGGTCCGATCAAGGGGGGGTGTAGTGAAGATCGTTATCTATATATGTACAATGCTACGTTAGCACAACCGCGTTAGATGTTAGAAAGCCATCTTGCCACTTTTGCACACGACACTGTAGTGTTATTAATCGAGAAAATGCTTGCTTGACTTTTCTTCACATGAGAACTGTCTGTTGTTCACATCCCAAACAGTGAGCAGCGACCTTGGTCTGAACATTGTGTAAAGAAACGGTCTGGGTCGCTAGACGGTGCATGTTGTTGAGTTCAGGTTGATCGGCCCACTATTTAGCCATAACACGCACGCAGCTGCAAATACCTGAAAGTCGGGTGCTTTTAATATTGCAGTGTTACATGTTTTTCATTACATTCGGAAGAAGAGTTTTCCCAGGAGCAGAGCCTAGCTGATCCTGTGATGTGATCTCACTGAGCTGATCTTTACGGTATGGGGTTCCCCATTCAAGTCTAGAGACCTTTTACTAGTCTAATAATAATAATATTAGTTTGCTAGCGAAAGGAAGGTGGCTGATATCCACTGTCATTTTAGTATGATTACTCCTTTCATTTTCTATGGTATTGTAACTATGCTGATGGTTTTGATCTTAATCATTTGTCTGCTTATGTTAGCCAAAGTACTGCATCTTAGGACACGAGGTTTATATAATAAACTCTTTAAACTTTACCGTGTCTCTGTTTATTCTGTTGTGGACTGATATGAGAGTAATTACGAACAGGTATTTCTGATTCCCACCATTCCTGAGAAATACACTAAGCCACTTGTTCTGGGTTGTCTATACATTGGGACCGCCGAGATAAACCTCGGATAACGAATGGGACACTGATGCGGGTCGGATAAGGGGTTCTGGGTTCTGAGGTGAGTTTTTGGTACACTGCAATTCACTGAGGTCCTGGTTTCCTGTGCATAGTTCTGTGCATAAGCAGAATCCCTGCAACATTACTTCATAACTGTTTGTATGCTGCATAAATACTTGACACATTGCCTCTAAGTTATGCCTGACTTCTTTTGTGCACAGTCACCAGAGGGTTAAGCACAAGTTAATTTAGACTGATGGGGATTGTGGTTGTTGCTTGAAACCGCCATAGGGAACCTTTTGGTGTTTTCCGAATGAGACTTCTGGATGACTGAAAAAGGCTCCCCAGTAAAGCTGCTCGGAATTCTGTGGATATCTCATTAGGTGAGGTATTTGTTGCCTTGATTAATATATAATATATATATATATATATATATCACTTAAAAAACCATAGGTTTCACACATGTTATAGTTAGCTGGGCATTTCACTCGTGAAAAACCAATGAAATTCCCCCGTTATAGTTAGTGCAGGCAACTATAACTCACGCGACCGCAATCCTCTGTTGATGCTAATACTGTATTTAGACATTTATTTACCCATGTCGTCTTCCATTAATTTTTAGCTATACATATATTACAAATATTTTTTTTTCAGAAAAACACATATGTCATCAGTGATGTAATATCTGACGTCATCAGCAGAGGATTGCGGTCGCGTGAGTTATAGTTGCCTGCACTAACTATAACGGGGGAATTTCATTGGTTTTTCACGAGTGAAATGCCCAGCTAACTATAACATGTGTGAAACCTATGGTTTTTTAAGTGAATTTGCAAGGTTTTTTAAATGCTAATTCCTAACTATAACGTGTGTGAAACCTATGGTTTTTTCAGTGAATTTGTACGTTTTTTTAAATGCTAAGTTATGTATTTATTTATTTATTTATTTTAAGGTTTTTCACCGTGCGCATACCGTGCGCGCACGGTGCGCGCGCTGTGGGCACTCGGTGCGCTTTGCGCACAGAGCGCCCACGTTACGTAGTTGGCGGAATTTTTCCGTTTCTACCGTGCGCGTACGCTACGCGCACTCCGCGATTTTTCATACAAAATTTAAAATACATTTTTGCCCTTGGGGGTCCTTCTGGGACCCCCTGACCAAGGCTAGGGGGTCAGGAACTGTCCAGCCTGCCCCCTTTACACGTTATCCACCTTTGTTTTTCACCCCCTCAGACTACGAGAGACAAAATGGCGGCCGACACTTCCTGGTTTCGACCGATTCGAATGTTTACTAAGATCTAACAACCAATCAGAATCGCGCTCGCGCTATATATATATATATATTATCTACTGGCGGTCGCCAGTAGATAGTTATAGTTAGGACCGTGTTTCCATAGGAAATCCGCAACATTCTATTTGGAATAACTTTGGCGCCGATTGACGAATCCTCGCGAAAGTCTCAAAATAGGTGGGGCGCTCTGCTCCGCTCCTTCCCTGAAAGTCTCGGGGGGATTCGTGAAGCAGGGGCTGAGAAAAAGGGGGGGTCCCAAAACGCGTTTTCCCCATGCATTTTTCCATAGGACCTTTAGTCCGAGCTACAGCCCGAACGGCTTAACAGAATTACTTGAAATTTGGCAGAGAGGTAGCCCTCAGGTCAGGGATGTGCCTTTTGAAGGTCTCGTGTAAATCTGTTCAGTATTTCCTGAGAAAATAGCATTTAAATCAATATATATATCTATGGGCGCGCTCCGAGCGCGTACCGTAAGCTTACCGTACGCGCACGCCGCCGTGCACGAGCGCGATTCTGATTGGTTGTTAGATCTCAGTAAACATTCGAATCGGTCGAAACCAGGAAGTGTCGGCCGCCATTTTGTCTCTCGCAGTCTGAGGGGGTGAAAAAAAACAGGTGGAGAACGTGAAAAGGGGGCAGGGTGGACAGTTCCTGACCCCCTAGCCTTTGTCAGGGGGTCCCAGAAGGACCCCCAAGGGCAAAAATTAATTTTAATTTTTTTTCGAAAAATCGCCGAATGCGCGTAGCGTACGCGCACGGCATAAACGGAGAAATTCTGCGAGGAAACATTCCGCGAACTTCGCGTAACTATTCCGCGATTACACGTACCGTACGCGCACGGCAAAAAAAAATTTTCAAAAAGGAAAGCTTAAAAAAAAATACAAAAAATTGTGAGGTAAGGTTGGCTCTTAAAAGAGCCGTTGGGTTAATACAGGGGTGGAGGAGAGAAAGAATGGGAGTATTATGAGCGTCTACAAACGTGCTGGTCTATCTTATTGTTAATAAGACCACAACACGTTGTACACCTCATTGCAACCCTCCCAAATCGAGGGTTAATGTCCAGAGGAGCAGAAGAAGGTGATGCTCCCACCTCAGAGGAAGGGCTCAGCTGAGCTGCCAATGATGTACTCGGCTGAGCTTCTGAGGTTGGGCTCCGGTGACTTACTGAAGAGTTTTCTCAAGTATGTCGAGCAAAGGTCCTGGGATGTCTATCCCTAAGGTGTCTCTTCATAGAGTGATTTCCAAAGGAATACTTCTTCCTTGGATCTCCTCTAGATAAAACACGGTCACAAAGTGTGCAAGTGACCAATGGAGCATTGACCTTTTTCTGCCCCTCTGGAAAAGTAAAATACTCCCACACAAAAGAATCCTTTTGTTTCCTCCTTCTCTGTCTGATGATGATGCTGCTAGCCTCACTCTCAGAAGAGGTCTGCTGCTCTGCCATTGTATCTCAATGTCAATTCAGCACCTTCTCCTAGGGGATCTCAAGCAGTAATGAGGGAAATGGGTGTGGTGTGGGAAGTTTCTGGAACTGAAAGTAGTTTCAACCAATGAAAAGTGTTCTTTGTGGATCACATGACCTACCGTGCGTGCTCCGTAAGCTTACGGTACGCGCTCGTAAACAAGTACGCATGCGCAAACGTGACGCTTACGGAGCGCTTACGGAGTGCGTACGTAAGACGCACTCGCGCATGCGCATTACACGCCGCTGCGTAACCGCGACGTTGCTTCCGCGCGACGCACATGCGTGTACGCGTACGTCACGTACGTATCACGTAAGCGCACTGTACTTATGACATACGGAGCGCGTAGCGTCAGCTTACCGTACGTGCATCGTATCACGTAAGCGCACCGTACTTATGACGTATGGAGCGCGTAGCGTCAGCTTACCGTACGTGCATCGTATCACGTAAGCGCACCGTACTTATGACGTATGGAGCGCGTAGCGTCAGCTTACCGTACGCGCACGGAAAAAAATGCATAAAAAAAAAAAATTAACCATTCCATAATGCAGGATATAGTACATATATTATTTTATACATAGGTTTACCAAAAATCGCCAAAAAAAATTTGCATTTAAAAAACCGGACAAATTCACTGAAAAAACCATAGGTTTCACACACGTTATAGTTAGGAATTAGCATTTAAAAAACCTTGCAAATTCACTGAAAAAACCATAGGTTTCACACGTTATAGTTAGCTGGACATTTCACTCATAAAAAACCAATGAAATTCCCCCGTTATAGTTAGTGCAGGCAACTATAACTCACGCGACCGCAATCCTCTGCTGATGATGTCAAATATTACATCACTGATGACATATGTGTCTTTATGAAAAATAAATATTTGTAATATATGTATAGCTAAAGATACAGTATTAGCATCAACAGAGGATTGCGGTCGCGTGAGTTATAGTTGCCTGCACTAACTATAACGGGGAAATTTCATTGGTTTTTTATGAGTGAAATGTCCAGCTAACTATAACATGTGTGAAACCTATGGTTTTTTCAGTGAATTTGCAAGGTTTTTTTAAATGCTAATTCCTAACTATAACGTGTGTGAAACCTATGGTTTTTTCAGTGAATATATATATATATATATATATATTTTCACGGACTGCAGGGAGCGTTTACTGCTGAATAAATCCTTTTCTGTGCCCAGAGCATGTGTCCTGCTGATTTTATTCAAAGGTCAGCATTTGGTGGTTGAGTATAGCCGGTTTTCGCTGATACCGGCAGGGGCACGCCCTCTCGTTCTGGTGCCCTGCGTAATCAGCAACTGTTGGTGAAGTACGAGGAGTACAAACGCGGCGCCCCCCCAAGCAGAGGTATTTCCATTTGGCATTATTAATGCGAGGGGAGAGAGGAGGCGGCACGGTGCTGCCTGATAAGGGCACAGATAAAGGTTTCAGAGGGACTAACATATCCAGGACTACTAAAGTGGAGTGCAGCCCAGCGCCAAGCAATTGGGGACAATATCGCTGTTCTGAGTTCCAATTCACTGTATTTGGAACCTCGTGTGGACTGCAAATACCATCATGCAGTGGACCTGGGCTTCCCAGCGCAATCTTACACACCTGCCTGCAGGAGGAGGAGTTGAGAGTCTACTTCCTCGGGAGTGGTCTCTGAAGTCCAAGAGCAATCTATAGCCTGTGGGACCGGCACTGATGACGGCCAATCCGGCCAGAAACGCGTCTGCCACAATTTTGTTTCACGGACTGCAGGGAGCGTTTACTGCTGAATAAATCCTTTTTTGTGCCCAGAGCATGTGTCCCGCTGATTTTATTCAAAGGTCAGCATTTGGTGGTTGATATATATATATATATATCCATATCCTTCACACATCCTCCGAGCATAGGAGCCCCCGACCCTTCAGGGCGGCCTCTTCAACAACGGGCACGGAGAAGCCCATCAATTCACCACATAAACCAAACAGTGAGGCCCATTTCCGGAGTCATAACATTTTAAACAGAGGTACAGCAGCACCGAATGCTTCCTTTCACCCTACGCGTTTTGGCGCTCTGCCTTGATCACGGGAGGAAAGAGTTGGCCAAGTGCGTACGTGCGTGCTTTTAAAAATCTTGGGTCATATGACTTGTGTAAAACACATCTCCCATAGTGCACCAAAAAGTTCAAATGGAAACTGATGTTTTGAAAGTTCTCATTATATTAGCATAAGATCTCATAGTGCTTACAAATTGAACACAGTCATTAGAGTTCTTTCTTCCAGCATAATGCTTGAATATTCCAATATCTTTGATAAATGTTTCTGCTCCGGAACGATCGGTGCAGAATGTCATCCTCACCAAATCCCTTCCACGCTGTTGTATATTTCTCTGTGTTAGCTTTTCCTGAGTAGGCATGCAGACTGTGAGTGGGTCATGCTCCCGATTCAATCCTTCACATATATATTTCATGAGCATTTTTCTTGCATTTAACAATGCTTATTTCTGGCATTTGACAGTGCTCATTTCTTTTATTGGACGTCCATTATTACTTGCATGTGTTTTACTATTATTATCTGCTTGTGTTTTATCTCTTGCATTTGACAGCTGGATTACTTGTGAGTGTATTACTTGCTTCAACACCACACACACACAGATATATATATACACATACATATTATCTACTGGCGGTCACCAGTAGATAGTTATAGTTAGGACCGAGTTCCCATAGGAAATCTGAAAATTCTATTTTGAATAACTTTGGCGCCGGTTGACTTATCTTCGTGAAATTTTCAAAACTAATGGGGCGCTCTGCTCAGCTCCTACCCTGAAAGTCTTGGGGTGATTCGTCAAGCGGGGGCTGAGAGAAAAGGGGGGTCCCAAAACACGTTTTCCCCATGCATTTTCCCATAGGACCTTTAGTCGAAGGTACAGCCCGAACGGCTGAACAGAATTACTTGAAATTTGGCAAAGAGATAGTCCTCAGGTCAGGCATGTGCCTTTTGCTTAAATGGTGTAAATCCGTTCAGTAGTTCCTGAGAAAATCAAAAGTAAAATCACATATATATCTGGGCGGAGCCTAACCACACATCTCATCGTGAGATCTGATTGGCTGTCAGCACTTCATCCAAGAAGTGTTGGCAGCCATCTTGGGACCAATATACAGATAGCACCTCATTCAAAAGCATTGCAGTTAATAGAAGGTTTTAAGACTTTAGTTACATTATAAATGATTTGTTGATGGTACCATACTCATTTTAGGAATTGTGGTGTGTTCTAAGGTGATTTTACCATGTGAAAAAGCCTTCTGCTGTGATGTCATGAATCATGTTTGAGAGAAAACTATTTTCTCATGCTTTTCCCACAGAGGTTTGGAAGGCGATCTATAAGCTAACTGAGAGCATATTTTCTGTAAATTCACATTATCTTTCTCAGTCATGTGAGAATGAAGTCTGACATTCTCAGTAAAACATGTACATCCAACAAGGGCATAGACTGTCAGTTGATTCGTGTTCTACTGCAGCTTCCCAGAGTGTTCTAAAGAACAACTAGAGCGCTAACAGTCCTACTTATGACAAACGTATGGCACACCTGAAGCCATCTTGGTTGGAATAAAGTGGTAATTCTTAAAACATTTAATTTAAAAAGGAACAAAATGAGGGGGTTCATTTTGCCAAAGAAAGTATGATTAGTGCTGCAGAAAGAAAAATTAGGGCACATTTTGAGTGACTTCTCAAATCCTCTTCTATTTCATTAAAAAATTCTGACATGCAGACTGAAACATGCACTTTCAATACCAGCAGCAGACTTCCCTGGTGAGCAGTAGCTTTACTACAGTGATCTAATAAGCAACTAGAGTGCTAACATTCTGAATTTATGGCAAATTTGTGACACATCTGAATGCCTTCTTGATGGAATCAAAGTAAAAAACTGAAAGTATTTCCTACTGAGGAGACTGTAGTAAATGAGGAAATTAGGAAACATCATAACAAATAAGTCTCCCAAAATGGCCACCAGAGACAAAATAGCCCAAATGTAGCCCAAATATCACCCAGATGTAGCCCAAGCATAGCCCAATGACAGAATGTCCCAGAGTGTTCTAAGGAACAACTAGAGCGCTAACAGTTTTACTTATGACAAAAGTATGGCACACCTGAAGCCATCTTGAATGGAATAAAGTGGTAACACTTAAAACATTTAATTTACAAAGGAACACAATGAGGGGATTCATTTTGCCATAGAAATTATGATTAGTGCTACAGAAAGAAAAATTAGGGCACATTTTGACTTCTCAAATCCTCTTGTATGTCATAAAATAATTCTGACATGCAGACTGAAACATGCACTTTGAATACCAGCAGCAGACTTCCCTGGTGAGCAGTAGCTTTACTACAGTGATCTAATGAGCAACTAGAGTGCTAACATTCAGAATTTATGGCAAATGTGTGACACATCTGAATGCCTTCTTGATGAAACCAAGTAAAAAACTGAAAGTATTTCCTACTGAGGAGACTGCAGTAAATGAGGAAATTAGGAAACTTCATAACAAATAAATCTCCCAAGATGGCCACCAGAGACAAAAGAGCCCAAATGTAGCCCAAATATCACCCAGATGTAGCCCAAGTATAGCCCAATGACAGAATGTCCCAGAGTGTTCTAACAAACAACTAGAGCGCTAACAGTCTTACTTATGACAAAAGTATGGCACACCTGAAGCCATCTTGATTAAATGAAGTGGTAACACTTAAAACATTTAATTTACAAAGGAACAAAATGAGGGGGTTCATTTTGCCATAGACATTATGATTAGTTCTGCAGAAAGAAAAATTAGGGCACATTTTGACTTCTCAAATCCTCTTCTATTTCATAAACAAATTCTGACATGCAGACTGAAACATGCACTTTGAATACCAGCAGCAGACTTCCCTGGTGAGCAGTAGTTTTACTACAGTGATCTGATGAGCAACTAGAGTGCTAACATTCAGAATTTATGGCAAATGTGTGACACATCTGAATGCCTTCTTGATGGAACCAAAATAAAAAACTGAAAGTATTCCCACTGAGGAGACTGCAGTAAATCAGTAAATTAGGAAACGTAATAACAAATAAATCTCCCAAGATGGCCACCAGAGACAAAAGAGCCAAAATGTAGCCCAAATATCACCCAGATGTAGCCCAAGTATAGCCTAATGACAGAATGTCCCAAAGTGTTCTTAAGAACAACTAGAGCACTTACTGTCTTACTTATGACAAAAGTATGGCACACCTGAAGCCATCTTGATTGGAATAAACTGGTAACACTTAAAACATTTAATTTAAAAAGGAACACAATGAGGGGGTTCATTTTGCCATAGAAATTATGATTAGTGCTGAAGAAAGAAAAATTAGGGCACATTTTGAGTGACTTCTCAAATCCTCTTCTATTTCATTAAAAAATTCTGATATGCAGACTGAAACATGCACTTTAAATACCAGCAGCAGACTTCCGTGGTGAGCAGTAGCTTTACTACAGTGATCTAATGAGCAACTAGAGTGCTAACATTCAGAATTTATGGCAAATGTGTGACATATCTGAATACCTTCTTGATGGAATCAAAGTAAAAAACTGAAAGCATTTCCTACAGAGGAGACTGCAGTAAATGAGGAAATTAGGAAACTTCATAACAAATAAATCTCCCAGGATGGCCACCAGACACAAAAGAGCCTAAATGCAGCACAAATATCACCTAGATGTAGCCCACATGTAGCCCAATGACAGAAGTGTGCAAAACACTTATTTTTTGTGTATTTGCAGTTTTATATAGTGCAGACTTGTCAGGTATTGGAATGCTTTACATGAGCATTGGTTACATCACACAAGATCAAATTCATTTTGGTTGTAGACATGGGGAGATTAAGTGATTTGACCACAATCACAGAATGTTGAGCTGAAGCAGAAACTCCAACCTGGTTCCCCAGTTGCAAAGTCTGCAGCTCTGGAAGTAACACCACATCCTCTCGCCAAGGTGCAACATTTAATCAAGTGGTCAACTGGATAAAAAAACATAAAGATTACAAATAATTTAAAAGTTCTATGTCGCTATTTGAAAACTCAGAAAATATGTCCTCATTTTAGTTTTTTTAGAGCACTAACCATAATTTTGATGCAAATAAGACCCTCTCATATATGTAATTTCTAAAGGAAATACTCTAGGTATTACAGTTTTGATTACATCAAGATGACGTCATGCGTTCCACACTTTTGTAATCAATATAGAATGTTAGCAATCTAGTTGTTCATTGGGATACTGTTGAGAGGCAGAGGCCAGGGGCACCACTCTGAAAATTGAAGGCAGGTAGGAGAGTGCAGCGGCAACAATTTGACCACACTGGGTAGGCAGGAAGGGCAGTGGCAGCACAACAGACTATGGAGGGCAGTGGAAAGGGGGGCAGGGGCAACAAACCAACAATACAGGACTGGCAAGAGAGGCTGTGGCAATATAATAGACCATTGTGGGCAGAAGGAAGAGGCAGTGGTAGTACAACCATACATGCCAACAGACCCGTTTCAGCCAGGAAACGTCCAATGTTTTTAAGCTCAAATGGGCTTTATTTGATCTGTCTCCTGTCTACAATCTCCTCTTTTTCAATTTAACTCAAAGGAGAAAATCAATACCCCAGTTTTTTTTCAAAATCTCCCTCTTACCAAGTTCAAAATGTTCGCAAGTATGGTACATTGAATCATGGTAGGCAGGAGGAATTGGGGTAGGGACAACAGAGGACAGGAGGGACATGGAGAGGTGCACCAAACTGACCCTACAGGGCAGGCATCAGGGTTTGCAGCAGCACAATACACCACACAGCGCATGCGGGACGGGAGTGCAGCACAACAATCCATAGAAAGCAATAGGGAGGGGAAAGGACCATGCACATGGACAACAGAGAACAGATGGGAAAGATGCAATGGTAGCTAGCTGACCATAATGGACAGACAGGAGAGAAAGCTGCAGCATAACATACCATAAAGGGCAGGACGGATCAGGGGCATTACAATGGAACAGACAAGCCAGGAGGGAGGGAATAGGGGGTCTGCACATGGAAACAGAGGGCTGGGGGTAAGGTGGCAGGGCAGAAGCAGCACGATCACCATGGAGGTCAGGCAGGATGGGCACTAGAAACAAGACACACCATGGAGCTCAACAATGAGACTATGGTGGCATACACACAGACCATAGAGGGAAGGTGGGAGGGGGTCAGGGGCAGCTAGCTGACCACACAGGGAAGGTGGGAGGGGCCATGGCAGCACAGAAGACCATGCATGGCAAGTGGGAGGGTTAGTGGCAGCACAGTGGCTATGATGGGCAAGAAGGAGGGTGCAGGGGCATGCACAAAGGACCATGGAGGATAGAAGGGAGGGTCAGGACCTGGGCACAGACAAGAGAGTTCAGGGGAAGGGGCCTTACAACAGACCGCGCGGGGCAGGCAGGAGGAGCAGTTGCAGCACAACAGATCAGGGAGGGCAGAAGGGTGTGGCAGTAAAATGGACCATGGAGGACAGGAGGAAGGGGATAGGGGCATGGCATGTGGACAGGCAGGGTGGAGGTGGCAGGGACAGGTTACAGTCATCTGACAATGCTAGGCAGGTGGGAGGGGAGTGGCAGCTCAACAGAACACTCAGAGTAGATAGGAGTGGCAGGTCCATGGAACATAGTGGGCAAAAAGGATGGAGCAGGGGCATGCACAAAGACATCGGAGGGCAGGGGGAAGGAGAATAGGAGCAGCAAGCTAAGCACAGAGGCTAAGCAGGAGGTCAATGATGGGCCATAGAATTGGGCAATGGAGGGCAGGAGGAGTGGACTGGTACATCATGCTAAATGGAGGGCAGTGGCAGCACATCAGACCATGCATGGCAGGAGGGAGGAGGCTAGTCCATGGATTCAGACAACAGAGGATAGGGAGGAGGTGGATGGGGCAGCAAGCTAACTGTTCAGAGAAGGTGGGTATTAGGAACTTTATTGTTTTAAAATGTGTGTCTGTGCGAACTACTTAAAATATGAACAAGTATGCAGCATAATCTCACTTTTATTCAGGAAGAAGAGAACGTTTGTGACTGTGACTCCGGGCTCACTTGGCAGAAACACCCCCTGACCCTCCACCCCCATCGCAAAATGTAATGCCCGTGAAAAGGGTAGGTGGACGCAGTGTTATATAGAACATAGTCCTGAGAGCACGATTGAAAATGAAAACTAGATGTAGTATATGGTATAAACTATGCACCAAAAAGTGTGATATAAGATGAACCGGGGTGTGAAATATAATATGCAATACATTGTGCGCAATGACAGATTCATTGGAGAGCGCGAGATAGCACAGGCACTAGCGCGTGCTATGCAATATGGGCCTTGGAGTGTAATATGCACAGGGCAGTGTTGTGTAACATAACTAGTCTCTAAAGTTGTAATATAAAATATGTGCTGGGGAGTGTAACGTTGCATATGCACTGTGACAAAGATATGGATCCCAGATTGTAATATGTATGGCATAGCGCTGTGCGTTATAACATACACATCGAGGAAGGCACGTTAGATGGGGCAATATAACCCGTGCGAAGGCAAGTGTGGCATAACATATTCACGGGGTGGTGTTACAGTGCACATGGGCTAGAGAGTGTCATAGCATACGCACTAGCTGGTGGAATACAACACAGAGGTGTGAGGCAATCGGCGGGCACTGGTGGGTGTAACACAGCATTGGGCTCAGCCAGGAGCACGCTGTGACTCTCAAGTGAGGTTTGTCTCCTTTCCAGAGAGTAAAATAAAATGTATTACACATCCGGCGGTGGATGTGTTTTTTATTAACCGTGAGGGGGGTTTCTTGCATAGTTTGGTTGAATTTTTGTCGAATCCCCTTTGAATGGCTTGGTGTGCGTGTATATCAAATGTGCCCGTCAATAGCTACCCCTGTTTGTATAAATAAACGACAAGGGTGTCTACTTGGAGAGTACCCACCGGCGGAGGCGACGGGATTAGGCACGGTAGGGCGTCAGACACGTCAGAGCTTCACTAGCGGTGTAAATACATTCCATGTGGATTCATTCTATGCATAGTCGCCTTTTAATGAATATCACGCAAATCGTCATGGTGATAGGTAAATACAGTTTGTCCAGCATGTCCTAGGTGTTTCTATACATATATATATTTTTAAAATAATAAAAAACAAAGCCCCCTCCTAAAGAATTTAAATTAAAAAAAGGCCATGACCCGGGGGTTGTGGCCTCCGGGGCCGCTTAAGGCCTTGGGAGGGCCAAATTAATTTTTTTCAACAAAACAATTAGGGTGCAGGCCCTGGGGGATGGGGTCCCCAGGGCGAGTAAATTAGAAAGAGAAGGGGGGCCACACAGCCCTCCTTCTTAAAAAAATAAAATAAATAAAAGACCGGCATCGTGCTGGAGGCCACGCCCCCTCCTTGCAGCACTCTGCAAACGCGCCCCTGGCCAGTTGTAAGTTGGGGAATTAATTCCCCTTCAATACTGAGGGTCCCTGAGGGCCAACTAGCCCAACAGGTATCTCCAGTGTGCGCCAGGGAGCTGCGTTGCAGACAGGTGTTCTGAGGCCACGCACCTTTTTACACCTCGATGCAACGCAGCTCTGTGGCGCTTACTGGAGGTACCTAGTGGGCTAGTTTGACCCTAGGGACCCTTAGGATTCAAGGGGACTTAATCTCTCAACTTAGAACGGCCACAGGGCGCATTTACACAGTGGTGAGGGGAGGGGACGGGGCCTGAGGTGACGTGTGCAAACACGCCCTGTGACGCGTTTTAAGTTGGGGAAATAATTCCCTTTCAATCCTGAGGGACCCTGGGGGCCAACTAGCCCACCAGGTGCTTCCAGTAAGTGCCACTGCTCTGCGTTGCAGAGAGGTGGTACAGGCCGTGCCCCTTTCTACACCTCTCTGCAATGGCGCTTACTGGACATACCTAGTGGGCTATTTTGCCCCTAGGAATCCTCAGGATTCAAGGGGACTTAATCTCCCAACTTAAAAACGGCCACAGGGCATGTTAACACAGTGGGGAAGGAAGGGGACGGGGCCTGAGGTGACGTGTGCAAACACGCCCTATGGCGCGTTTTAAGTTGGGGAAATAATTCCCCTTCAATCCTGAGGGCCCCTGGGGGCTAACTAGCCCACCAGGTGCTTCCAGTTAGCGCCACTGAGCTGCGTTGTAGAGAGGTGGTCCAGGCCGTGCCACTTTTTACACCTCTCTGCAACGCAGCTCTGTGGCGCATATTGGAGGTACCTAGTGGGCTAGTTGGACCCTAGGGACCCTCAGAATTCAAATTGACTTAATCTCCCAACTAAAAACGGCCATAGGGCGTGTTTACACAGTGGTGAAGGGAGGGGACGGGGCCTGAGTTAACGTGTGCAAACAAGCCATGTGGCGCGTTTTAAGTTGGGGAAATAATTCCCCTTCAATCCTGAGGGCCCCTGGGGGCTAACTAGCCCACCAGGTGCTTCCAGTAAGCGCCACTGAGCTGCGTTGCAGAGAGGTGGTCCAGGCCGTGCCACTTTTTACACCTCTCTGCAACGCAGCTCTGTGGCGCATACTGGAGGTACCTAGTGAGCTAGTTGGACCCTAGGGACCCTCAGGATTCAAATGAACTTAATCTCCCTACTAAAAACGGCCACAGGGCGTGTTTACACAGTGGTGAAGGGAGGAGACGGGGCCTGAGTTAACGTGTGCAAACAAGCCCTGTGGCGTGTTTTAAGTTGGGGAAATAATTCCCCTTCAATCCTGAGGGACCCTGGGGGCCAACTAGCCCACCAGGTGCTTCCAGTAAGCACCACTCCGCTGCGTTGCAGAGAGGTGGTCTAGGCCATGCCCCTTTTTACATCTCTCTGCAACGCAGCTCTGTGGCGCTTACTGGAGGTACCTAGTGGTCTAGTTGGACCCTAGGGACCCTCAGGATTTAAGGGGACTTAATCTCCCAACTTAAAACGGCCACAGGATGTGTTTACAAAGTGGGGAAGTGAGGGGACGGGGCCTGAGGTGACGTGTGAAAACACGCCCTGTGGCGCGTTTTAAGAGGTAGTTTTAATCTCCTGCCCTATTATATACTAGGGGCTTACAGAGGAGGTCATGCTGATCACAGGGGGACCCCAACGCATAGTGTTCCCTAGTGTATGTAGGTGTTTTCACTGTATTCTGAGTGTCTTTTTACATAGCACTGGCTCTAGGACTGGTTAGTCAGATTCAGTTACCACCAGTATCCGTGTGAAAAAGTTGAGGGTACAGGATGATTTAGCAACAAGGCTTCTTTCTGCTCTTCTGTTTGTTCTTTCTGCACGTTATCCTTCTTCCTGCACTTTTCTTCGTCTTTGAGGACTTCTGTTGCTTCTTTCTGCATTTCTTTTTTTTCTTTCTGTGCGTGTTTTCTTCTTTCTTCACATGTGCTATTTCTGTAGGCATAGTTAGAAATTAGCATTTAAAAAACCTTTGAAATTCACTGAAAAAACCATAGGTTTCAGGCACGTTATAGTTAGGAATTAGCGTTTAAAAAACCTTAGAAATTCAATGAAAAAAACATAGGTTTCAGGGGCGTTATAGTTAGCTGGACTTTTCACTCGTACAAAACCATTGAAATTCCCCCGTTATAGTTAGTTCAGCTAACTATAACTTGCGCGCCCGCAATGCACTGCTGATGACGTCACATATTACATCACTCATGACATGGTCAGTGACATCACTCATGACATCACTGATGACATCTCAAATGACATCACTAATGACATCACTGATGACATCGTCCTTGTGATAGAGTGGCAGACCTCCTCTTCCCCTAATATAACCTTTGATACACACATTCAAAAATAGAAACTACAATGTTCAAAACAATGGACATACCAATACCAGTTACAACAACCTATTCAGTAATTCTAAGATCCACATACACATCCACTCATTCACCAACAGTCCTATACAGTCACTCATACATGTACTCACTCATCATATGTACTCACACACCTATACATCCTGTTACACAACGCCACTCATCCATAGAGTTACTCACACACATAGTCACTCATGCTAATAAAGAATCAAACATCCATTTACTTGCATATACAGTTATACACACACCACCACACCTACTTCTACAGAAACTTACACATAATTAGTCTTTTAAACAATCACTTATAGAAACACATACTTATTCATGCAGGAACTCTTTTAATCTCTCACTCTCACATATACTCACTTATATACACCAATAGTCACATATACTAGTTTAAAACATATGTAGTTACTCATAGAGACACTATTGAGACAGTCTATCACTCACTAACACACCCATGCACACACTCATCCACCCATACAGTCCTGCAGACATGCTGTCTTCAACACATACAAACAGTGAGTCAATCATTCATGCACCTATGCACTACGTAATACCCCCCACCGAACCATACAGACACTCAGACACTCATACTGATACTCAAAAAAACAACTAATAACCTATATAGACTACTCACCAACCCATGCAGCCGCTTATACACAAAGTGAGAGACTGATACTTACACATTTAAACATTACTCACTAAGCCATGTATTCACTAAGATACACTTAATCAGTCAGTTATACAATCAATTTTTCAAAAACAAATCATCCATTTAGACACTTATATACCCATTTATTCTTCCATCGACCTTGAGATATACATATATAAAACATATGTAATTTTCAGAAAAACACACATTCACTGGATGATGTCATCGGTGATGTCATTTGAGATGTCATCAGTGATGTCATAAGTGATGTCACTGACCATGTCATGAGTGATGTAATATGTGACGTCATCAGCAGTGCATTGCGGGCGCGCGAGTTATAGTTAGCTGAACTAACTATAACGGGGGAATTTCAATGGTTTTGTACGAGTGAGAAGTCCAGCTAACTATAATGCCCCTGAAACCTATGGTTTTTTCAGTGAATTTCTAAGGTTTTTTTAATGCTATTTCCTAACTATAACGTGCCTCAAACCTATGGTTTTTTCTGTGAATATATAAATATATATATATTCACTGAAAAAACCATAGGTTTCACACATGTTATAGTTAGCTGGACATTTCACTCATAAAAAACCAATGAAATTCCCCTGTTATAGTTAGTTCAGCTAACTATAATATATATATATATATATATTCATAGTCATGTGAACAAGGCTCAGGTAGAGCCGAAACGTTATGGCGACTAGCACGCAAGATTTTTAAATAAAAAATTGCACTAAAATTGGTCCGTGTCTGTACCATTGGGGACCGACGCCAGAAGCGGGCGGACTCGACAGAGTTACGGAAAGCAGTTACAAGGTGATTACCATAAAACTTTATTTATGTTAAAAAAACTCACAAAATGTAAAAACTACAGCTCCCAGAAGCCTATGGGGTGTATTACGTTGCATAGGAAATGCTTTAAATTGCAACAGGATATGGTGTCACCTACCGTGAACAAGGCCGACATGGCTGAAACGCGTCGGTGTAACAGAAGGGTACTCTGTTAAAGAATAAAATATCTGCAAGGTTCCTGAGTGCGAGCGTCATTTGTTGTAAAATTGACTCTTGGCCGCTGGCTTGGCCCAACACTCGCACCCGCTGCTGAGCGATCCGAATCCAAGCCGCATTGTAGTACATCAATTTTGAAATCGGAGGCGCCCGACGGAGACCAATACGCTGCTCCACACTGGGAAACCCGTTGAAACGCCGCAGGGCGGGGCAGAGAGCGCCGCCTCTACGGGAGCTTTGCATCGGGTAAGTGAACAGCAACCTGCTTTCTACAAACGTACAATGTCCGTCGAAGCGACTTGATAGTGTTTATGTGCATAATCCGACAATTGCGCGTGGAATTAGAGCGCCACGTCGGAATCAACTTACACTAAGTAGGAACCTTGAGAGAGTTATCACCTTTTGAGACAACCCGCATCATACCAAAATTTATTTATTTTTTAAAATCCAACTTGGCTAAGTGGACGACGGTCATAGGGATTCAACCACTGTGGATTACAATTGTAAACTTGCACAAGATGGAGGAACGTAAAGCCAAACGCGCTATCAAAGTAGCAACCTTTCTTCAACCCGCAGGGAACGATGATGCCCCAACTGATGGGGAAAACACTACACGCAATGATGCCAATCCAACACTTAAACAATTGTTTGCATCAGTCGAAAAACAGTATAAGCGTGAAATCAGCAAAAGCTGGGAAGCACTTGCGCTCCAAAAGTATCTCGAAATCAATCGAATCCCACGGGGACTGAGAATTTTCACAATGCCCACCCACCCGGATACAAGAACTGATATGCTTGAAGAATGCATGCAGTCAAAACATGATGCGCATCCTTATAAAATATGCTGAAAAAGATCTGGAGGAAATACATATCCAAATCCAAGAACTGGAAGCCAAAATCGGTGCGAACAACAAAGAGGACACTAACAAACTAAGAAAAGAAATGGAAGAACGTCTAGAGAAGTATGAAGATGAAATAGAACAAAGAAAAAAGAGAAAGTTTGTTCGCGATGAGGCCGATTACAAATATGGCAGGATTCTAACATTTGCAAAGAGATTTGATACAATGAAGCTGAACCGTACAACACTTCTCTCAAAACCTCCAAGCGATGTTGACACAGAATCAGACATCAGTGGTAGTGAAAGTGAAAAAACCTCCAGCACTACTCAACTTACCAACACCACTTTTTTAGAGGAAATGCGCCTCGTCAACCTGGACCAGAACTTGTTCCGGACGCGGGGAAGAGGCAGGGGCAGAGGACGAGGCAGAGGGTATGGAAGAGGCAATTCAAAGTCTTCCGAAGCCTCAGGAAAACTCGGAGATCCAAACGGAAAAAGGTATGGTCTCAGAAATCGCACCAAGAAGAACTAGCTATCGATAATTTAATAGTGAACTTATCAGACCATATACTAACTGAAACCGAACAAAAAATCCTCAACAAAGGCCTGTCTTTCTGTCCTGAAAAACACTTCGACTACACTACCACCAAAATCGACATATACAAATATGTACGCAAGCTAAAACTAGCAAAAATACACGCATCAAGAAAATCGAACACTTTACATTCAGGGGATGGAAGTACGGAATCGATCGAAGAACACCGACTCACAATTGAGGAAATACCACACCTATTGAGTCTATATGATTTAGCAAACGATACGGAAAACCAACAAACTACCGATTTAGAAACACTGAAACTACTTGAGATTGATACTCAACAACATGAACCGAGTGGTTTGAAACAAAAATCGAGATACAGCCCACAGTTGTCACCAGGCAACAAAATTGACTCTTTCTCCGAAATAATTATGAGTGAAATTGACAAACTTAAGAAAACAAGGAACAATAAAATCAGGGAAAATATATCAAAAAATGAAAGTCAAGCTATTCAAAACCTGGCAAACAACTCTAACATAATTATAAAACCGGCTGATAAGGGCGGCAACATCGTAATACTTAACACTGTGGATTACGTAGAAGAGGCTTATCGTCAACTAAATGACACCGAGAAATATGCCAAGCTGACTAATAATCCCATGTTCAAAATGCTCCAGGAGATTGAAAAGAACCTAAATGAATGGCATGAACAGAATTTACTCAACCTTGAGGAAAAGAAATTCCTATTTAAAGAAAACCCAACGATGCCAACGATATATTTTCTGCCAAAAATACACAAAACATTGATCAAACCACCAGGGAGACCAATCGTATCCTCTTGTGATTCAATATATGAGAACATCTCCATGTACATTGATCGATATCTTGCACCCCTGGTAAGAAATTTGTCTTCATACATCCAGGACACCAGTGACTTCTTACGGATCTTGGCCAACACTTCATGGAACCCCAACTATCTTATGGTGACGATAGATGTAGTATCACTGTATACTTCTATAGAGCATTCGATTGGCCTGAACGCCTGTGCCTACTTTTTACGCCAAAAAAGTATACATGAACTAGAACATTCAGCCATGCTATTGACCATGATTGAAATATGTCTGAAAAACAATATATTCTTGTTCAATCATCAACTGTATCACCAACTATGTGGCTGTGCCATGGGCATTTCCTTCTCGCCCAATTACGCTAACCTCACAATGGGATGGTGGGAGAAGGAAATAGCATGGGGACCACAGAACAACACAGCACTTGAGAAAATCATTTTATGGACAAGATATATTGACGATCTGTTTTTAATTTGGAACGGAGATAAAAAAGATTTCATGTCATATTTCAATAGTCTCAATAATAACAATATTGGTCTCTCCTTTACGTGCAATACCAGCCGCCATAGAATAGACTTCCTTGATATATCTGTTTACATTGAAAATGATCAAATTGAGACAACTTTATTCAGGAAGAAAACAGCCACTAACAGTATCCTACATGCAGATAGCTTTCATCCTAAAGCTCTACTCAGAAGCATTCCGTATGGTGAGTTCATCCGCATGAAAAGAAACTGTTCAAAAGATGCAGATGCGAAGGATCAAATCTTTGAATGTACCAAGAGACTTCAAAAGCGTGGCTACAGGAGAAGAGACTTGGATCAATGTATGAAACGAGTTCAAACTAAAAGTAGAACAGACATTCTGGTCAAGAAACACTTAGAATCGGATCAATCAATCACTGAACATCAATCTGCTCCTCGGTTGATACTCACATACAGCAAAGAATCGTATAAAATTCGACAAATCATCCAAAAGTACTGGTCGATTTTACAACAGGATCAAGATTTGATGCCGATTATCGGAACACAACCGTCAATTGCATATAAAAAGGTCCAATCCATTCGAGACCTTACTACCAAGAGTCACTTTCAAGGCATCAAACCCACGCAATCCAACTGGCTCACGCAGCAACAAGTAGGGTTTAGAAAATGCAACAGTTGCAAAGCCTGCAAAATTGGGAAAAACATGAAGACACTTACCGACCCAGAAGGCAAAACTATTTACATCAAACATAAAATAACTTGCACCACCAAATTTGTCATTTATGCAATTCAATGCGATTGTGGTATTCTCTACATAGGTAGCACTATATGCATGCTAAAAAAACGCATCTTGGAACATGTCAGAGCGGTCAAAAACAAAGATCTTTCCTATGCTACCGCAAAACACATGCTAGCATGCCAGGAGGGTAACTGGATGAACATGTCATTCTTTGCAATTGATTCCATCGAAACCAATGAGAGATTGGGCGACCGTCAGAAAAAATTGACAACTCGAATCAAAATACATTATTCGACTTCGAACTAAACACCCGAGAGGGATGAACTTGGACGAGGAACTTTATGTACACCTCTAGTAGGACTGTACCACTAGGGTCTGTTGCTTACGTACCCATCTCTGCAAATTCCTTTCCCTATTCTTGTGCAAACATTCATTGATCAAGTAGATTTCTGCATAACTTAAAAAATCTCAGTTATACTCAGGGAACTGCAACTGGTCACTAATGCCGGTTCATTGAAAAATCTGTGGTTAAATTGTTAAAATGTTGCCATTGTGTATGTTCTAGATTTAGGCTACTATAGAACTGGAACATTCAGGTTGTATACAGTGAAAATACCATTCCCCGAGTAGTACCATTTACTCAAACTCACATCGGGGAATCTACTCTCATTCAATTAATTGTTGTAATAATTGACAACTGTCCAAATGCTTTATTGGTGCCTTGGGAAATTGAATTAATTTGATTTTTTCTGTTACAAGGTGATTACCATAAAACTTTATTTATGTTAAAAAAACTCACAAAATGTAAAAACTACAGCTCCCAGAAGCCTATGGGGTGTATTACGTTGCATAGGAAATGCTTTAAATTGCAACAGGATATGGTGTCACCTACCGTGAACAAGGCCGACATGGCTGAAACGCGTCGGTGTAACAGAAGGGTACTCTGTTAAAGAATAAAATATCTGCAAGGTTCCTGAGTGCGAGCGTCATTTGTTGTAAAATTGACTCTTGGCCGCTGGCTTGGCCCAACACTCGCACCCGCTGCTGAGCGATCCGAATCCAAGCCGCATTGTAGTACATATATATATATATATATATATATATATATATATATATTATCTACTGGCGGTCGCCAGTAGATAGTTATAGTTAGGACCTATTTTCCATAGGAAATCCGCAACATTCTATTGGGAATATCTTTGGCGCCGATTGACGAATCTTCGCGAAATTCTCCAAACTTTTGGCCAGCTCCGCTCCGCTCCTACCCTTAAAGTTTTGCGGTGATCTGTGAAGCGGGGGCCGAGAAAAAAGGGGGGTCCCAAAACGAGTTTTCCCCATGCAATTTCCCATAGGATCTGTTGTCGCTGCTACAGCCCGAACCGCTGAACGGAATGACACCAAATTTGGCAAAGAGGTAGTCCTCAGTTTGGACTCGTGCCTTTTGCATATTTGGTGTGAATCTGTTCAGTAGTTCCTGAGAAAATGAGGGTAAAAAAGTTAGTGATATCTAAGGCCGCGGAGGATCCGCAGACAGTACTCGCACCGTATGTGTACCCTCCCCGAACGGAGCGCGCACCCTCCCGATCGCGCGCTGAATGCTAATTGGCTGTCGAGCGTCTCTCTACATTCGAAATCAGGAACTGTTGCGGACATTTTCTGCCTCGGTAGAAGCGAGGCTAAAGATGGAAGGGGAATAAGTGTGTAAAAGATATAAATGGGGCAGAGTGGAAATACTCTCACCCTCTAGATCTGCTTAGGGGGTCCCAGAAGGACCCCCTGTGGCCCCCCTTTTTAAAAAAAAAAAAAGCGGCGAAATGCGCGCTCGGTGCACGGATTCTCTCGCGGTGGGTGCGCGGATCCACAGCAATGTTTTTTGAAAAACGACAAGAAATCATTGGTTGTATAACAACTTTCTACACTGAAATGTAGGGTGTATATTTTGGTTTTTTAAAGGTATGATTGTTATTGGTTAACAAAAACAGATTGTAAGGAACATTATATATGATAAGCTGATATGTTGAAAAGTCAAGCACACTTCCTGTCTTGTGTAGGAACATTGTGTGCTGAACTTGTGACCTGTGAGCTCAGTGCAGTGTTCCATGACCTGTTTCTATGGTAACAGGCAGAAGGCAGATTGGGGGAAGGGTTGAAATGTATTTCAGTTGGAAAGGGTTGAAATGTTTAACCAATAGAAATGTGTGTTTGCTTTTGAGTTTATGTGCGAAGGATTGTGATTTGATGTTTACATGTATATGTGTGGAAAATGAAAGGGAAACTTTTCCATTCTTTGCTTTTGCTGAGAGGTGCACAGTGCAGAGATTCTGTAAAAGAAAATATGGTAAGTGATTGATATACTTCTTAATCTACAAAAGAACTTGAAAGATAAGTTATTTAATTGTGAGGGGATGTATGTAGACTATTTTGATTTTAATCAGACTAATGTATTTTTCCTGCTAAAGTGTAGGGAGTACTTTTTTTCTCTACAATGTGTGTGCATGTAGAAACCATTCTGTGATAGGCATTTGTGTTTTTCATGTGTTTGTAGACAGATAACTGTGCAGTTTTTATATTTTGGTAGAATTAGAAACCAGTCATTGTTTATGAATTTGTGAAATGAGTTATGTTATGTTTCTATACTAAAATGTAGTACTACTTCTAGATGAAGAAATGTGTTTTGGTATAGTGCAAGGGATAGTGTTGTTTGTCTAGAATCACACAGTGAGTCTGTGTGCATTTGGGAACCACTGTGAGAGAAGCATTTGGTAATATTGTGTATTTGCTGACAGATAACTGTTTTAAAACCAGTCAGGTTGTCACATTTTAGTAGCATTAGAAGCCAGTTATGGCTTATACTTTCATTAAATGAGTGAGGCATTGACAGTAAATTGCAGTCGTGAAATATGTAGATTGTGTGCAGTTCCCTTACCACTTGCACTGTAGTGAATGAGTTTTGGTAAGCTCATAGGGATAGTGGTGCTTGTCTAGAATCACACTGTGAGTTAGTGTGTATTTGGGATCAGTGTAAGAGAATCATTTGGGAACATCATGTATTTGCTGACAGATAACTGTTTTAAAATCTGTCATGTTGTGAAGTTTTAGTAGCATTAGAATCCAGTCTTTGCTTATATGTTGATTAAATGAGTCATGCTTTGACACTGATGTGCTGTACTGAAATATGTAGATTGTGTGCAGTACCATTAACTCTTCCAGACTAGTGAATGAGTTTTGGTAAACTCCTAGGATACTGTTGCTTGTCTAAAATCACACTGTGAGTCTGTGTGCATTTGGGTAAGGATTGAGAGAGAAGCATTTGGTAACATCGTGTATTTGCTGACATATAACTGTTTTAAAACCTGTCATGTTGTCAAGTTTTAGTAGCATTAGAAGACAGTTATGGCTTATGCTTTCATTATATGAGTCAGGCATTGACAGTAAATTGCAGTCGTGAAATATGTAGATTGTGTGCAGTTCCCTTATCACTTCCAGTGTAGTGAATGAGTTTTGGTAAACTCCTAGGGATACTGGTGCTTGTCTAGAATCACACTGTGAGTCTTTGTGCATTTGGGAACCACTGTGAAAGAAGCGTTTGGTAACATCGTGTATTTGCTGACAGAAAACTGTTTTAAAACTTGTCATGTTGTCAAGTTTTAGTAGCATTAGAAGCCAGTCTTTGCTTATGTGTTGATTAAATGAGTCCGGCATTGACACTAAAGTGCAGTCGTGAAATATGTAGATTGTGTGCAGTTCCCTTATCACTTCCAGTGTAGTGAATGAGTTTTGGTAAACGCCTAGGAATACTGGTGCTTGTCTAGAATCACACTGTGAGTCTGTGTGCATTTGGGAACCACTGTGAGAGAAGCGTTTGGTAACATCGTGTATTTGCTGAGAGAAAACTGTTTTATAACCTGTCATGTTGTCAAGTTTTAGTAGCATTAGAAGCCAGTCTTTGCTTATGTGTTGATTAAATGAGTCAGGCATTGACACTAAAGAGCAGTCGTGAAGTATGTAGATTGTGTGCAGTTCCCTTACCCCTTTCACTGTAGTCAATGAGCTTTGGTAAGCTGCTAGGGATAGTGTTGTTTGTCTAGAATCACACTGTGAGTCTGTGTGTATTTGGGAACCACTGTGAGAGAAGTGTTTGGTAACATTGTGTATTTGCTGACATATTAGTGGTGTAAAACATGTCATGTTGTCAAGTTTTAGTAGCATTAGAAGACAGTTATGGCTTATGCTTTCATTATATGAGTCAGGCATTGACAGTAAATTGCAGTTGTGAAATATGTAGATTGTGTGCAGTTCCCTTACCACTTGCACTGTAGTGAATGAGTTTTGGTAAACTCATAGGGATAGTGGTGCTTGTCTAGAATCACACTGTGAGTTAGTGTGTATTTGGGATCACTGTGAGAGAAGCATTTGGTAACATCATGTATTTGCTGACAGATAACTGGTTTAAAACCTGTCATGTTGTGAAGTTTTAGTAGGATTAGAATCCAGTCTTTGCTTATGCGTTGATTAAATGAGTCATGCTTCGACACTGATGTGGTGTACTTAAATATGTAGATTGTGTGCAGTACCATTAACTCTTCCAGAGTAGTGAATGAGTTTTGGTAAACTCCTAGGATAGTGTTGCTTGTCTAAAATCACACTGTGAGTCTGTGTGCATTTGGGAAAGGATTGTGAGAGAAGCATTTGGTAACATCGTGTATTTGCTGACATATACCTGTTTTAAAACCGGTCATGTTGTGAAGTTTTAGTAGCATTAGAAGCCAGTCTTTGCTTATGCTTTGATTATATGAGTCAGGCTTTGACATAAAGGTGCAGTCCTGAAATATGAAGATTGTGTGCAGTTCGCTTACCACTTCCACAGTAGTGAATGATTTTTGGTAAACTCCTAGGTATAGTGGTTGTTGTCTAGAATCACACTGTGAGTCTGTGTGCATTTGAGGACCACTGTGAGAGAAGCATTTGGTAACATCGTGCATTTGCTGACAGATAACTAATTTAAAACCTCTCATGTTGTCAAGTTTTAGTAGCATTAGAAGCTAGTCTTTGCTGATGCATTGATAAAATGAGTCAGGGTTTGACACTAAGGTGCAGTACCATGTACTATTCTGTTCACTGTGGCAGAACTGAAAATTTAAAAGTGTTACCTAAGCACTGTCCTAGAAGTAGTCTGATTATTTAGTCAGTTTCTAAGTAGCAAATAGATTGCTTCAAATAAAAGTGTTCTGACATACTATACACTTGTCTTTTACACCTTCAATTCCCTAGTCAGTATCCATACACTTCCAGGAAACATCCTGTCACTTCCTTTGCAGTCCTCTAGAGACCCATTCAACAGCATGTACTAATCCATTGACTGTGCCAAAACTCAAACACTTATAAATTCATCTAGACACTCTCTTTCCAGTACTCTAATGATTCAGTCACTGCCTAAGTATTCATGCACTGAGCCAGGTCTTAGCACACGGACTACGTCAAACCCATATCCACTATGCATGCAGTCCTCTAACCACCTACACACTTGTCTTTCACACCTTCAATTCCCCAGTCAGTATCCGTTCACTTCCAGCAAACACCCTGTCACTGCCGTTGCACTCCTCTAGTGACCCATTCAGCATCATGCACTAATCCATTCACAGCGCCAAACCCTAATGAATTCACCCAGGCACTCTCCTTGCAGTACTCTAATCATTCAGTCAGTACCCAAGTACTCATCCAGTGACCCAGGCCTTAGTATATGGACTGCTTCAAACCCTTATCCACTATGCATGCAGTCCTCTAACCACCTACACAATTGTCTTTCTCACATTCAATTCCCTAATCAGTATCCATACACTTCCAGGAAATACCCTGTCACTCCCTTTGCAGTCCTCTAGTGACCCATTCAGCACCATGTACTAATCCATTCACTGTGCTAAAACCCAAACACTTATAAATTCACCGAGATGCTATCTTTGCAGTACTTTAATCATTCAGTCAGTGCCTAAGTATTCATACACTGAGCCAACCCTTAGCACATGGACTGCTTCATACCCCTGTGCACTATGCATGCAGTCTTCTAACCACCTAGACACTTGTCTTTCACACTTTCAATTTCCTAGTCAGTATCCATACAGTCCAGCACTTGACACTGCCTTTGCACTCCTCTAGTGACCCATTCAGTACCAAGTACTAATCCATTCCCTATGCGAAAAGCCTAGCACTTATAAATTCACCTAGGCACTCTCCTTGCTGTACTCTAATCATTCAGTCAGTAACCAAGTAGTCATGCAGTGAGCCAGGCCTTAGCACATGGACTGCTTCAAATGCCTATGCAGTATGGATGCAGTCCTCTAATCACCTACACAATTGTGTTTCACACCTTCAATTCCCTAGTTAGTATTCATACTCTTCTAGCAAACACCCTGTCACTCACCCAGTGTGTCTCCTTATAGTACTGTAATCATTTAGTCAGTTAGCATGTAGTCTTTTAGTGAGGTAGGCTTTAGGGCATGAACTGCTTCAAAGTAGTATGCACTATGCATGTAGTGTTTTAACGATCGTCACACTTGTGGTTCAGGGCTATAGTTTCTTAGTCAGTTTTTATATAAAATGTGTTTGTACTGTAATGGAATAGTATAAATTTGAAAGTTATTAATATACATTTATTTGCGATTCTTTTTTACAGATACAGAACAGGAGTGTTTCTCATCTGTTTGCACTCTTCTCATGCAAGATTGTTTGGATGAAGGGTCCTTAGGTGTTTCATCATGCTTGCTGTGCCGCACGAGTATTTTTTGTTAGGATCCCCTCGTAACAGAACTCTTTGGCAAATCTTGCGAGTGAAGAAGGTGGCATTGGTCTTTGTTTGCTCCTTGGAAAAAGTAAAAAATGTCCTCACCACTGAAGAAAAACGTTGTTGGTGTGGTGCCTTCTGCAAAACATTTTCTTCAGATTCGGTAAATGTTTTAAAGCGGCAACATTTACAGTTTTTGTAAGTTAAACTTACAAAATTTTGTTAGCTGTATGCATTTTATAGATCTGTGATTTGTTTCTTGTGGTATTTTGTTCAGAATACCATGTTGTTGTTTTTTTTAACAATCTTTCTTATTTTCCAGGTCTGTCGCCGACATCCATTGTCCCCATAGTAGTGTTCCGCCTTGTTGTTTTTTGTTATTGTTGTTACATTTTGTTTATTAGTTTAATGTTCATATATATGTTAATAAAAAAATAAAGTTTGAAAATAGTTTTTTGTTTATATATTTATTATTATAAAAAATAAAGTTTGGAAAAAAAATTAATAACGTTTTTGGTTGTTCTCTTAACTGCTGTGACTCTTTCTTGTTCTTATTACTGTTATTTGATGGAGTCCACCATGGTGTTAAATTTTGGGGCACTTATCGCTGGAATACTGGTGATATCTGCAGTTTGCACCAACTTCTGAATAGTGTGTTAGATTTATCTCAACTTTACTTCCGTTAAAGTGCTGATAATGAAATGGAGAGTAGCCGTTCCCGTGCAAAAAGACACGAGGTGCACCTTTGCGATTTACTCTAAATACTAAAATCCTGTATTGTATTGCACTGAGGTATTGGCTGCACTTACAGTGTACACACAAAATCTATTAAGAAATCTCATCGTATTTATATTGATTGGGAATAGTGCGTCAGGTGCTGGATCTTGACGAGATACACTGTTCAGTTCGTATATTGTTGTGCACACGAAAAAAATCACATCACAACTTTCACACCAATTGCAATGCGAAACAAATTCCGGCGATAAGACACGTTAGCACCAGGGATTTTACACCTGCTTTCTGCTGGTGTTAAGCTGGACAACTACCTGCACCATGAAAGGGAACACAGCCAAGAGCCACACCAGAACACCCACAGGTGCCATAGAGTCAATGAGCATGATATAGGGATACCCATGAGGGCCTGAAGACTCCTCTCAACAACTCCAGAACCGCCAATGACCCCCAAACCCACATCTTAGTAGGTGTGTCCCTGTGGTCATTTTCTTAGCATGATAGGCACGAGCCCTGCAACATCACAGTGTGCTGTCACCTCAGCATTGGCAGTGAGCCTGGATGTGTAGCTACGTACGCATCCTCCTGCATGCACAACTGGCGTGTGTTGGTCTGTTGTTCACAGGTCAGTGCAGGGGTGTGCCTGTCTGGCAAGGGGAACGGGGTGTCTCGGACATGTCCAAGTACAGGAAGTGCGGTAAGTGTGTCTCTGTGTTCTGGTGTGGCCTGTTACAAGAGCCGCAGCAGTCGATGTTGTAAAGTGGCATGCACCACCTCCAAACGGCACTGTGATGTTGTAGTTGGAATGTAGCAGGACATGCGCAAATAGGCATTACAATGCCGTGCCGTACGAGTGCACGAGATACAACAGCTCACCGTACAAAAGTGTGGGGGCTCGTGGGAGGGAGGAGCAGCCGTTTGGCAACATAACACACAGTGAACTCGACCATGTGCCACATGCTGGGCATCTCATCCATGATGACCACGGTCGCAGACATCCCACAACGCCAACGACTGGCCTTTGTACACATCCTGTATGAATGCAGCGTGGTTTTCACTTCTATGCTCGTTCAGTGGTGTGATGTTGGCAGGTTGTGTGACTTGTGCTCCTTGTTGGTGTGTTTCATTTTGGCCATTGTTAGTCTATATGTGTGTTGTACTTAATTGTGCATGTGTGCCATTCTGTCCATCTCCCCCCTCCCCCCACTCCCTGCTTCTTCCTCTTCCTAGTGCTGTTGTGTCTATAATTGTGTTGCTGCACACATAAATACATGTAAAGAATAAATTAGAATAGTTCCTTGATTCTTTTAGGTTTCAAAACTTCTCTATTGGTTTCTTTTTAATTTTCCATATGAACCGTTTTTTTAAATATTCAACAACACATAGAAGTCAGAAGTGCAACGTATTCTATCAACACACTTTCTAGAACATTCTACAATACGTGCAGGTTAAAAGTTCATCAATTTTTTAAAACTTTACGATATTTTTTTGTAACATTTTCTTGAACATTTAACGACACGTGCAGGTTAAAAGTTGACGATTGTTTTAAGTTCGAACAGTGCCTTCCAAATGCAAGTAGCAGGTGTGGTTGAGCTGAGCAAATTTTATCCTATGATATATACTCCACGTTGAAACTGCTTTTTCTTAACCAATCACATAGATGCTTTTCCACAAAACTAATGTGCACCCTACTTTTAAAAAAGAATGGTTTTCATGATATCTTCAGAGATAAGTTATAGATAGAAATTAGCATTTAAAAAACCTTTGAAATTCACTGAAAAAACCATAGGTTTCATGCACGTTATAGTTAGGAATTGGCATTTAAAAAACCTTTGAAATTCATGAAAAAAACAAAAGTTTCATGCACGTTATAGTTAGGAATTGGCATTTAAAAAACCTTTGAAATTCACTGAAAAAACCATAGGTTTCAGGGGCGTTATAGTTAGCTGGATATTTCCCTCGTACAAAACCCGAGAAATTCCCCTCTTATAGTTAGTTCAGCTAACTATAACTCACGCCCCCGCAATGCACTGCTGATGACGTCACATATTACATCACTCATGACATGGTCAGTGACATCACTGATGACATCACTGATGACATCTCAAATGACATCACTGATGACGTCATCCATGTGATTAATTAGTGCATCTTCTCACACCCTAATATAACCTTTGATACACCGACTCAAAATTTCAGACGGCCATTTTGACAACCATAGATACTCCAATACCAATAACTACTCACTCACTTTTTGACTTTTAGGTCTACATACATGTCCACTCACTCACCTCTACAGTCCCTCATACTTACAGTCACTCTGTGCATTTATACACCTATATAGACACTCACACACTGCCAATCATCCATTGAGGTACTGACACATCTAGTCAGTCATGCAAATAATTAATCACAGTCCAATTTACTCACCTATACAGTTAAACACACTCAAGTTCACTTACTCATAAAAATACTAACAAATTCTGTGTCTTCCTGCAGAAAAAACAAACAGCACATGACACAGATATCCTTGCACTATGGCGTATACAGCCACTCCCAAAATCTCACACACTCAGATATAGATAGTTATATACTCTTACACACATATACACTGCGTTTCACATATGTAGTTACTGACACATGTACAACTGAGATATACATTCTATCACTAACACACCCATACATACACTCACCCAACCATACAGTCCATCACAGATGCACTCTTAAAACCATGCACCCAGTCAATCACCCACTCACACATCTAGTCACAGAGTCACACACACCCTACCCACACAAACACTCAGGCACCCATATAGATACTCAGACAACTAATCAATAACCCATATAGACACTCATATAGCTATTTACAAAACCATGCAGCCACTTATACACCAACACACAGACACATACAGACATTCACACAGTTTAGTCACTAGTCTGCAGTAAGATACATTTATTGACTCACTTATAGAGTCAGTTACGCACCTAGAAAATCATCCATTCACACACTTATACACCCACTTATTCTTCAACAGGCCTTTCCCTATATATATTAAACATAATAAAACTGTTCAGAAACACATACTCAATGGATGATGTCATCAGTGATGTCATCAGTGATGTCATTTGAGATGTCATCAGTGATGTCATCAGTGATGTCACTGACCATGTCATGAGTGATGTAATAGGTGACATCATCAGCAGTGCATTGCGGGGGCGCGAGTTATAGTTAGCTGAACTAACTATAACAGGGGAATTTCTAGGGTTTTGTACAAGGGAAATGTCCAGCTAACTATAACGCCCCTGAAACCTATGGTTTTTTCAGTGCATTTCTAAGGTTTTTTAAATGCCAATTCCTAACTATAACGCCCCTGAAACCTTTGTTTTTTTTAGGGAATAGATAGATAGATAGATAGATAGATAGATAGATAGATAGATAGATAGATAGATAGATAGATAGATAGATAGATAGATAGATAGATAGATAGATAGATAGATAGATAGATAGATAGATAGATAGATAGATAGATAGAGTTATAGTTAGGACCTATTTTCCATAGGAAATCCACAACATTCTATTTGGAATAACGTTGGCGCCGATTGACGAATTTTCGTGACATTTTCCAAACTTTTGGCCAGCTCCGGTCCGCTCCTATCCTGAAAATTTCACGGTGATTCGCAAGCGGAGGCCGAGAAAAAAGGGGGGTCCCAAAACGCATTGTCCCCATGCATTTTCCCATAGGACCTGTTGACGCAGCTACAGCCCGAACTACTGACCGGAAATACACCAAACTTGGCAAAGAGGTAGTCCTCAGTTCAGACTCGTGCCTTTTGCTTAAATGGTGTAAATCCGTTCAGTAGTTCCTGAGAAAATTGGAGTTAAAAAGATATATATATCTGGGCGGAGCCTAACCACACATCTCATCGTGAGATCTGATTGGCTGTCAGTACTTCATCCAAGAAGTGTTGGCAGCCATCTTGGGACCAATATACATGATAGCACCTCATTAAAAAGCATTGCAGTTAATAGAAGGTTTTAAGACTTTAATTACATTATAAATAATTTGTTGATGGTACCATACTCATTTTAGGAATTGTGGTGTGCTCTAAGGTGATTTTACCATGTGAAAAAGCCTTCTGCTGTGATATCATGAATCATGTTTGAGAGAAAACTATTTTCTCATGCTTTTCCCACAGAGGTTTGAAAGGTGATCTATAAGCTAAACTGAGAGCATATTTTCTGTAAATTCACATTATCTTTCTCACTCATGTGAGAATGAAGTCTGACATTCTCAGTAAAACATATACATCCAACAAGGGCAGAGACTGTCGGTTGATTCATTTGTGTTCTACTGCAGCTTCCCAGAGTGTTCTAAAGAACAACTAGAGCGCTAACAGTCTTACTTATGACAAACGTATAGCACATCTGAAGCCATCTTGATTGGAATAAAGTGGTAACTCTTAAAACATTTAATTTAAAAAGGAACAAAATGAGGGGGTTTATTTTGCCATAGAAAGTATGTTTAGTGCTGCAGAAAGAAAAATTAGGGCACATTTTGAGTGACTTCTAAAATCCTCTTCTATTTCATTAAAAAATTCTGACATGCAGACTGAAACATGCACTTTCAATACCAGCAGCAGACTTCCCTGGTGAGCAGTAGCTTTACTACAGTGATCTAATCAGCAACTAGAGTGCTAACATTCAGAATTTATGGCAAATGTGTGATACATCTGAATGCCTTCTTGATGGAACCAAAGTAAAAAACTGAAAGTATTTCCTACTGAGGAGATTGCAGTAAATGAGGAAATTAGGAAACTTCATAACAAATACATCTCCCAAGATGGCCATCAGAGACAAAAGAGCCCAAATGCAGTACAAATATCACCAACCACATGTAGCCCAATGACAGAAGTGTGCAAAACACTTATTTTTTGTGTATTATATAGTGCAGAATTGTCAGGTATTGGAGTGCTTTACATGAGCATTGGTTACATCACACAAGATCAAATTCATTTTGGTTGCAGACATGGGGAGATTAAGTGATTTGACTAGAATCACAGAATGTTGAGCTGAAGCAGAAACTCCAACCTGGTTCCCCAGTTGCAAAGTCTGCAGCTCTGGAAGTAACACCACATCCTCTCCCCTAAGTGCAACATTTAATCAAGGGGTCAACTGGATAAAAAATCATAAAGATTACAAATAATTTAAAAGTTCTTTGTCGCTATTTGAAAACTCAGAAAATATGTCCTCATTTTAGTTTTTTAGAGCACTAACCATAATTTTGATGCAAATAAGACCCTCTCATATATGTAATTTCTAAAGGAAATGCTCTAGGTATTACAGTTTTGATCACATCAAGATGATGTCAGGCGTTCCACACTTTTGTAATAAATATAGAATGTTAGCAATCTAGTTGTTCATTGGGATACTGTTGAGAGGCAGAGGCCAGGGGCAAGGACTCTGAAAATTGAAGGCAGGTAGGAGAGTGCAGAGGCAACAATTTGACCACAGTGGGCAGGCAGGAAGGGCAGTGGCAGCATAACAGACTATGGAGGGCAGTGGAAAGGGGGGCAGGGGCAACAAACCAACAATACAGGACTGGCAAGAGAGGCTGTGGCAATATAATAGACCATTGTGGGCAGAAGGAAGAGGCAGTGGTAGTACAACCATACATGCCAACAGACCCGTTTCAGCCAGGAAACGTCCAATGTTTTTAAGCTCAAATGGGCTTTATTTGATCTGTCTCTTGTCTACAATCTCCTCTTTTTCAATGTAACTCATAGGGAAAAAATCAATACCCCAGTTTTTTTTCAAAATCTCCCTCTTACCAAGTTCAAAATGTTCGCAAGTATGGTACATTGGATCATGGTAGGCAGGAGGAATTGGGGTAGGGACATGGACTCGGATAACAGAGGGCAGGAGGGACATGGAGAGGTGCACCAAACTGACCCTACAGGGCAGGCATCAGGATTTGCAGCAGCACAGTACACCACACAGCGCATGCGGGACGGGAGTGCAGCACAACAATTCATAGAAAGCAATAGGGAGGGGACAGGACCATGCACATGGACAAAAGAGAACAGATGGGAAAGAGGCAATGGTAGCTAGCTGACCATAATGGACAGACAGGAGAGAAAGCTGCAGCAGGAGGGACGGATCAGGGGCATTACAATGGAACAGACAGGCCAGGAGGGAGGGAATATGGGTCTGCACATGGAAACAGAGGGATGGGGGCAAGGGGGCAGGGCAGGAGCAGCAAGATGACCATGGAGGTCAGGCAGGATGGGCACTAGAAACAAGACACACCATGGAGAGCAACAGTGAGACTATGATGACATACACACAGACCATGTGGGGAAGGTGGGAGGGGGTCAGGAGCAGCTAGCTGACCACACAGGGAAGGTGGGAGGGGCCATGGCAGCACAGAAGACCATGCATGGCAAGCGGGAGGGTTAGTGGCAGCACAATGGCTATAATGGGAAAGAAGGAGGATGCAGGGGCATGCACAAAGGACCATGGAGGATAGAAGGGAGGGTCAGGACCTGGGCACAGACAAGAGAGTTCAGGGGAAGGGGCCTCACAACAGACCGCGTGGGGCAGGCAGGAGGAGCAGTTGCAACAAAACAGACCAGGGAGGGCAGAAGGGTGTGGCAGTAAAATGGACCATGGAGGACAGGAGGAAGGGGATAGGGGCATGGCATGTGGACAGGCAGGGTGGAGGTGGCAGGGACAGGTTACAGTCATCTGACAATGCTAGGCAGGTGGGAGGGGAGTGGCAGCTCAACAGAACACTCAGAGTAGATAGGAGTGGCAGGTCCATTGAACATGGTGGGCAAAAAGTATGGAGCAGGGGCATGCACAAAGACATCGGAGGGCAGGGGGAAGGAGAATAGGGGCAGCAAGCTAAGCACAGAGGCTAAGCAGGAGGTCAATGATGGGCCATAGAATTGGGCAATGGAGGACAGGAGGAGTGGACTGGTACATCATGCTAAATGGAGTGGCAGCACATCAGACCATGCGTGGCAGGAGGAGGGTAGTCCATGGATTCAGACAACAGAGGATAGGTAGGAGGTGGATGGAGCAGCAAGCTAACTGTTCAGAGAAGGTGGGTATTAGGAACTTCATTGTTTTTAAAATGTGTGTCTGTGCGAACTACTTAAAATATGAACAAGTATGCAGCATAATCTCACTTTTATTCAGGAAGAAGAGGACGTTTGTGACTGTGACTCCGGGCTCACTTGGCAGAAACACCCCCTGACCCTCCACCCCATCGCAAAATGTAATGCCCGTGAAAAGGGTAGATGGACGCAGTGTTATATAGAACATAGTCCTGAGAGCACGATTGAAAATGAAAACTAGATATAGTATATGGTATAAACTATGCACCAAAAAGTGTGATATAAGATGAACCCGGGCGTAAAATATAATATGCAATACATTGTGCGCAATGACAGATTCATTGGAGAGCGCGAGATAGCACAGGTACTAGAGCGTGCTATGCGATATGCGCCTTGGAGTTTAATATGCACAGGGCAGTGTTGTGTAACCTAACTAGTCTCTAAAGTTGTAATATAAAATATGTGCTGGGGAGTGTAACGTTGCATATGCACTGTGACAAACATATGGATCCCAGATTGTAATATGTATGGCATAGTGCTGTGTGTTATAACATAGGCATCGAGGAAGGCACATTAGATGTAACCCATGCGAAGGCAAGTGTGGCATGACATATTCACGGGGTGGTGTTACAGTGCACATGGGCTAGAGAGTGTCATAGCATACGCACTAGCTGGTGGAATACAACACAGAGGTGTGTGGCACTCGGCGTGCACTGGTGGGTGTAACACAGCATTGGGCTCAGCCAGGAGCACGCTGTGACTCTCAAGTGAGGCGTGTCTCCTTTCCAGAGAGTAAAATAAAAAGTATTACACATCCGGCAGTGGATGTGTGTTTTATTAACTGTGAGGGGGGTTTCTTGCATAGTTTGGTCTAATTTTTGTCGAATCCCCTTTGAATGGCTTGGTGTGCGTGTGTATTAAATGTGCCCGTCAATAGCTACCCATGTTTGTATAAATAAACGACAAGGGTGTCTACTTGGAGAGTACCCACCGGCGGGGGCGCCGGGATTAGGCACGGTAGGGCGTCAGACACGTCAGAGCTTCACTAGCGGTGTAAATACATTCCACGTGGATTCATTGTATGCATAGTCGCCTTTTAATGAATATCACGCAAATCGTCATGGTGATAGGTACATACGGTTTGTCCAGCATGTCCTAGGTGTTTCCATAAGTATATATTTTTTTTAAATAATAAAAAACAAACGCCGACCCCGGGGGATTGGGTCCCCGGGGCCATAAGTGGCCTGAGGAGGGGTGCAACGCAGCCCCCCTCCTAAAGAATTAAAAAAAAAAAAGCCATGACCCAGGGGTTGGGGTCCCCAGGGCCGATTAAGGCCTTGGGAGGGGGGCCACGCGGTCCCCTTCCAAATTTATTTTTAGCAACCAAAAAAATTAGGGTGCAGGCCCTGGGGGATGTGGTCCCCAGGGCCAATAAATTAGAAAAAAAGGGGGGCCACACAGCCCTCCTTCTTAAAAAAATAAAATAATTAAAGACAGGCATCGCGCCGGAGGCCACGCCCCCTCCTTGCATCACTCTGCAAACGCGCCCCCTGGCCAGTTGTAAGTTGGGGAATTAATTCCCCTTCAATACTGAGGGTCCCTGAGGGCCAACTAGCCCAACAGGTATCACCAGTATGCGCCAGGGAGCTGCGTTGCAGACAGGTGTTCTGAGGCCATACCCCTTTTTTACACCTTTATGCAACGCAGCTCTGTGGCGCTTACTGGAGGTACCTAGTGGGCTCGTTTGACCCTAGGGACCCTTAGGATTCAAGGGGACTTAATCTCTCAACTTAGAACGGCCACAGGGCGCGTTTACACAGTGGTGAAGGGAGGGGACGGGGCCTGAGGTGATGTGTGCAAACACGCTCTGTGGCGTGTTTTAAGTTGGGGAAATAATTCCCTTTCAATCCTGAGGGACCCTGGGGGCCAACTAGCCCACCAGGTGCTTCCAGTAAGCGCCACTGCTCTGCGTTGCAGAGAGGTGGTGCAGGCCATGCCCCTTTTTACACCTCTCTGCAATGGCGCTTACTGGGCGTACCTAGTGGGCTATTTTGCCCCTAGGGACCCTCAGGATTCAAGGGGACTTAATCTCCCAACTTAAAATGGCCACAGGGCGTGTTTACACAGTGAGGAAGGGAGGGGGCGGGGCCTGAGGTGACGTGTGCCAACACGCCCTATGTCGCCTTTTAAGTTGGGGAAATAATTCCCCTTCAATCCTGAGGGCCCCTGGGGGCTAACTAGCCCACCAGGTGCTTCCAGTAAGCGCCACTGAGCTGCGTTGCAGAGAGGTGGTCCAGGCCGTGCCACTTTTAACACCTCTCTGCAACGCAGCTCTGTGGCGCTTACTGGAGGTACCTAGTGGGCTAGTTGGACCGTAGGGACCCTCAGGATTCAAATGAACTTAATCTCCCAACTAAAAACGGTCACAGGGCGTGTTTACACAATGGTGAAGGGAGGGGACGGGGCCTGAGTTAGCGTGTGCAAACACGCCCTGTGGCGCGTTTTAAGTTGGGGAAATAATTCCTCTTCAATCCCGAGGGACCCTGGGGGCCAACTAGCCCACCAGGTGCTTCCAGTAAGCGCCACTGCGCTGTGTTGCAGAGAGGTGGTCTAGGCCGTGTCCCTTTTTACATCTCTCTGCAATGCAGCTCTGTTGCGCTTACTGGAGGAACCTAGTGGTCTAGTTGGACCCTAAGGACCCTCAGGATTCAAGGGGACTTAATCTCCCAACTTAAAACGGCCACAGGGCGTGTTTACACAGTGGGAAAGGGAGGGGACGGGACCTGAGGTGATGTGTGCAAACACGCCCTGTGGCGCGTTTTAAGAGGTAGTTTTAATCCCCTGCCCTATTATTTACTAGGGGCTTACAGAGGAGGTCATGCTAATTACAGGGGGACCCCAACGCATAGTGTTCCCTAGTGTATGTAGGTGTTTTCACTGTATTCTGAGTATCTTTTAACATAGCACTGGCTCTAGGACTGGTTAGTCAGACTCAGTTACCACCAGTGTCCGTCTGAAAAAGTTGAGGGTACAGGATGATTTTGCAACAAGACTTCTTTCTGCTCTTCTATTTGTTCTTTCTGCATGTTATCCTTCTTCCTGCACTTTTCTTCATCTTTGAGGACTTCTGTTGCTTCTTTCTGCATTTCTTTTTTTTGTTTCTGTGCGTTTTGTTCTTCTTTCTTCACATGTCCTATCTCTGTAGGCATAGTTAGAAATTAGCATTTAAAAAACCTTTGAAATTCACTGAAAAAACCATAGGTTTCAGGCACGTTATAGTTAGGAATTAGCATTTTTATGTGTCACTGACCATGTCATGAGTGATGTAATATGTGACGTCATCAGCAGTGCATTGCGGGCGCGCAAGTTATAGTTAGCTGAACTAACTATAACAGGTGAATTTCAATGGTTTTGTTCGAGTGAAAAGTCCAGCTAACTATAACGCCCTTGAAACCTATGTTTTTTTCAGTGAATTTCTAAGGTTTTTTAAATGCCAATTCCTAACTATAACGTGCCTGAAACCTATGGTTTTTTCAGTGAATATATATCTATATATATTATATATATATATATATATATATATACACACACACACATTTGCATGTTGTTGTACCTGTTTCACATCAGGGAAAGTCTTTCTGTGTTGTATTAATGAAACCCCACACTTTATTTGAAACTGCCTTTTCAAGGTTCATTTGCTTGATTTTGTGAGTGCTAAGTCTCTTTTCCAAGTGTTTCTTCTCCTTTTGCTGAGTGCCTCATCTTGGGGGTGCTAAGTTTCTTTTATTTTGGAATGTAAAGCAGGACAGATGCTTAATGTCAAAATTGGAGGGGGGTCATTATGTCAACAAGTGAGAGAGGAATCTCTTTCAGGAATAGGATGTTGTAATTGTAAGTTTGTAATGTCTCCGCAATCTTCGTGCAGTGTTTTACCACCAATCTGCCATTATGTAGCATGCATTTCAGTTCAGATTTAACATATGTGGTGGACAGAGAGAATAAGATCAGAACAGTGATTAGGTCTTTTGTTCTGAAAGGAGAAAAATCAATTTCCTGTTACCTTTAATGATACAGATGAAGTGTATGATCTTGGACAGGTGGGACAAATTGGCCACGTTTTCATAATCCTAGTAGTTGTCCAATATCGGTATCGGATAGATATGTAAACTCTTTGAGGGTAGTGTTCTTAGTTGTTTCTAGGTCGGGATGGCCTGGGATGATAAGGCATTTTTTCTCGGAGAAGAGATTGTGTGATAGAGATGAATAGTTTTTCAATCTTGATAGTTTTTCAATCTGTAGAGTTATGAGGTTTGAGGGTTTCATATTTAAAGACAGTGGGAGGAGTTCACTGATCATCACTGGCCCAGATGTTAGAGGAAGTGGTATGCAACTGTGGTCCCGTTATTGCAACTGCAACTGCAACTGACCAATAGATTACTTTGGGGTGGAAGAAACTGCTGCGTGTTCTACTTGAGTAAAAATGGAGAGACTGAGATGGTTTTGTATTAGAACACGGTGATGTGGTTATTTGAGGATTGGATTAGTATAATTGATGTTGAGGTATGAGAGAAGGCTGACTGGGGAGAGTATTTCTGCACCTATTATCAGACGTTTGAGGCAAGTGAGGGAGAACATTGGTGTTGTGTGTGTTCATACTTTATTAATGTTTAGACACAGACTTTAAAACATACATTCTTTAAAATCAATAACATTGATATATAAATACACTATATAAATAGTAATTCATCATATTTCAACTAAAATCACCGGACCCCTACCACCTAAACACATTAGGGTGCTAATCCAAACATATTTTTAGAAATGTAGCCATTGCGCAAGTCACATCGAAGAATTACTTTCTTAACAAAAGTGCAAGTGCGTCATTTCGACAATTTATATTATACTTTTAAAATGAGATTTTAAAATCTAGCAACAGGGCCAGGAATAATGAAGACAATCAATTAAAACATGAACATTGAAGTTTCGAAAAGGCAGTCCACATGTGCAGTTATTCTCTTGATCTAGCAGTCCTTCAAATTCCTCAGCTCTTACATAACGCACAATTAATGCTACCCAGAATTTTAATAGTACTAATCGTAATCGGGCATCTGGAAGTGCAGATAAGTACGGAAATACATTCCCATGAATCTACCATATATTTTGCGGAGGGTCTATTCCTTGCATACTTCAAGTCCGCCAACCTAGATTCTTTTTTACAGGTTATTTTTAATTCTGCTTTAGAGAGTGAGGCCTCAGCTATTTTTGATTCTAATTTTATAGGTAATGGGATGGCTTTCAATATTTTCTTTACCTTCTTTGCCCACTATAATTCACATTTTGCTATTACAGTGACACAGCAGGCTGATATCTTCTGCGTATTTGAGACCAAAAGTTATCCCAAAAACGCAAAGTTGATTTATTGGCTAAGTAGTTCCAGGCCTGTAAATTCCCTTCTAATATTATTGCCTGGGACAGTGCACCTTTGGGGAAGGCCAACAATTTTTTCAAACATTTGTTTTCACACCTCTCCCAACTTCCAACCATACTAATGGCTACTATGCATAGAGGCATTGCGTGGGGACTATTGCGTTGTAAGCAGTTAAAAGGGGTGTCCTAGAGCAGCCACCATAAGTCTTTTTAAAGTGAACAAGCCCCCCTATCGTAGTTAATGCCCTTGTGTCCATCAATTCTTTATGCAAGGTCCAACTCAGCTGACTGGTAAACGTCATGCCAAGGTACTTATTGGAGGACACAACCTCCACTTTACTATTGCCTAACTGCAACTTATACAGTTTACTTTTTTTCCCAAACATAATTATTTTTGTTTTTCTCATATTTACCTTCAATTTGTTAGCTTCGCAATAATGATTAAACTTAATTAGCTTACTTTGCAGGCCTACTTGGGTCACGTCCAGAATTGCCAGATCATCTGCATAGTGTAGGCATGACACATGTTTACCTCCCATTTTTGGGGAAAACTAATGAGTCACTTGGAACTCTCCCAGAAGATTGGCTAAATATAAAGAAAACAATGTGGGTGCCAGGACACAACCCTGCCTTAACCCGTTTCCCAGGGGGATTCTCCCAGAGAGGGCCCTATCTAAGTCAAGCTCTACCTGGGCCCAATTCCCGGTATGCAATCCCTCCAGAATTGCTACTAAGCAATTGGGAATACCCCCACGTATTAGTTTAGTCCAAAGTATACCACAGTCAACCAGATCGAACGCGGAGCTAAATTCAACAATGCAACAGAATAAGTTCCCAGTTGTTTAGTTTGCTTTCTGCCCCAAAGCCCATAAACTGAAACAATGGTCTATTGTTGAATGTCCAGCTTTAAAGCCTCCATGCTCCACTGGAATAATTCTGTTTCCCTCTATCCAGTTCTTTAGGGCCCTTAAGAGAACATTAGTCAAAGGCATGTGAAGTCCAGGGGGTGAGTCCCACATAGAAATTTGTAGGTAAAGATTTTCTCCTTATGTTAGTGGAAATAGACAGGATCTTAGGCGAAAAGGTGTTCAAGCTGGGAGAAGAGTTAATCTCAACTACAGGATTTCACAGATGGGTAAGGTAGTTTTGGTTTAACCTACTAGGTGAAGGGGTTTCTGTAAAATGTTGCCACTTTTGTAAATGGAGATTGATACTTCAGTTTTCAGGGTGAGGGATCGATCAATAGAACATTTGGTGACAACATTTTCGAACAAGTGAGGCAAAGATAGATGGTTGATAAAGAGGCCTATCCAACAGGCGTTTTTTGAGAGATTATGGGGTATTTTATATTTTAGGGGTTTGGATTATCTTTACCCACATTTCCAGTTTGAAAGGGATCCTTTAAGATAACCATCTTCTTCTGGGAAGGAAAGGCCTGGGCTGGTGGTCCTGTAAAAGTTTGAGACAGCAAGGGGCTCTTTCCTTGAGGCAGCCTTGACAAGTTTGTTTTGCTGTCTGGTGTGCATATGTGGGTGAAGCCTATGAGGTCAGGGAGAGAGTCTCAGTGAGGGTGAAATATGACTGACAGGGTGAGGTATGCTATCCATATATAAAGAAAGTGTAATTGTGTAGTACATTCCATCTTCCAATATCATATTTCAGGGTGTAGAAGAGTCTAGAAAGATAGCTCTTTTAGCATTATGAGCATTTGTTAGGAATGGGGTCTCTAGTTGGCAGTGGTTTGCACCCTGCCCAAGTAGAGACCCTCACTCTAGTCAGGGTAAGAGGATTACACAGCTAAAATAACCCCTGCTCACCCCCTTGTTAGCTCGGCACGAGCAGTCAGGCTAATCTCAGAGGCGATGTGTAAAGCATTGGTACATACACACACAATAACGCAGTGAAAAAACTACAAAAGGAGTCCACACCAGTTTAAACCAATAACCAGTATTTATCTGAATAAAAGAAGACCAAAACGACAAAAATCCAACATACACAAGTAAAGATATCACTTTTCAAAGGTTAAATCAGTTCAGTCCATAGAACTCTAGGGATGCGTCACTTTTAGCACAAAGTCCCTTGGATGCGTCACAATTCATAGATGAAACAGGTGCAGGGTAAGTGAGGTGCCGGAAAATCAAAGCGATGCATCTGTCCTTACTCCCTGAGGAGGTGATGCATCGGTTCCTTACTGTTGTGTGAGGGGATATGAGGTATCGGTTCCTTACTATCAGGGGAGTTGATGCGTTAGTTCTTTATTGGAAGGGGAGGTGATACATCGGTCACCAGACACGTGGCCTCGGTTCCTTAATACTGAGCAACGTGGATGAAGAAATAGGTGCCCCGGGTCATAGCATTAAAAAAATCCAGAAGCGCTGAATTGATTCCATAGCGATGAACCAGGTGCTGTGTCAGAGTTGGAGCGGTGCGTCACAGACTTTAGTGATGTGGTGCTCAAAATTCACATTGCAGCGGTTCTTCGGACGTGTGATGGAAAGGTGGGGCCCGCGACGAAATCTATGGTTGATGCACCGACTGGGAACCACGCTCCTGTGTTGGCAGCGGAGATTCGTCAAAGTTTTTAGAGATGCGTCAATAACAACAAACTATGGGAGTTGATGCATGGATTTTCTCCCTCCGTTCACCCCCGTCCACTTCCAAAGGGCCACGGACTGGATTTGGCACCACTTGGCAAGTCAGGACTCTCAGCAGAAGAGCCCAGGCACAGGTAGGTCTTTGATGGCCCTGAGACTTCTTAAAAGAAGGCAACCACATACAAGCCCTTGGAGGACCTTGGCTTCAGGATACAGAAAGCACAGTCCAGTCCTTTCACTCTCAGGACAGAAGCAGCATGCAGTAGGCCAGCACAACAAAGTAACAGGCAGAGTGCCAGTCCCTCCTGCCGCATCCAGCTATTCTTTCTGGCAGATTGTCCTTTAGTCCAGAAGTGTTCTTATTTAAGTGTGTCAGAGGTCCAATACTTTCTGCCTTTGAGTGGGCAAACTTCAAAGGAAAGTCTTTTTAGTGCACAGAACCCTGCCTTTCCCTGCCCTGGCTCCAGACACACTGCAGGGGGGGAGACAGCTGTGTGTGAGGATAGGCACAGCCCTATTCTGGTGTCAGTGACAACTCCTCCCACCACTCTAGCTCAGAAAGGCCCTTCAGCCTGGTGATGACCCATGAGGATATGCAAGGCACAACTAAGCTCACTTTGTGTGACTGTCTAGAGTGAATGAACAGGAGACGAACTGTCATCCTAAACCAGACATGGATTATACAGACAGGAAGAGGCACAGAACGGTTAAGCAAGAAATGGCTACTTTCTAAAAGTGGCATTTTAAAATACGCAATTTAAAAACCAACTTCACCAAAAGTTGTACTTTTAAATTGGGAGTTAATTAATCCCAAACTTCAAATCTGTATCTGCTTTCAATGGAAGATTACACTTAAAAGATATTTCAAGGCAATCCCCATGTTACCCTATAGGACAGATAGGCAGTGCAATAGTGAAAAACGAAATTAGCACTATTTCACTATTAAGACATGTAAAACACAACAGTACATGTCCTACCTTATAAATACACTGCACCCAGCCAACGGGGGTGCCTTGGGCCTACCTTAGGGGTGACTTACATGTAATAAAAGGGAAGGTGTGGGCCTAGCAAGTGGGTGCACTTGCCAGGTCGAAATGGCAGACACTGTAGTGGCAGGCCCGCTAGTAGCATTTGATTTACAGGCCCTGTGCACAGCTGGTGCACTTTACAAGGGCCTTACTAGTAAATTAAATATGCCAATAATGAATAAACCAATCAACAATACAATTTACACAGGAAGCACTTGTACTTTAGCACTGGTCAGCAGTGGTAAAGTGCCCAGAGTCCTAAAACCAGCAAAAACAAAATGCAGCATATAGTAAAAAACAGGAGGTCAGAATCAAAAAGGCTGGGGAGATCACGCCGAAGATGCCAAGTCTAACAGTATTGAGATACGTTTTCTGTTGCATATAATAGGAATCATGTCTTTAGTGTTGATTAACCAGCTTAGAGGGTCTGATTCTCCATTTTAAATTCGTTTCCAGATTCTAAGAATGTGTTGCCAGTGCCAAAGACTGTTAAATACAGGACGAGGAATTATTAAATGGTATTTTAGTGCCCAGCTGGGGCATATATTGGAGGGAAATCTTTCTATGTTGTTTAGTCCTTGGCGGGGATAAAACAATCTCTATTAGATAATTTTTCATGGCTGGGAATTCACCAAGGTAGTAGGGTACATGTTCCCCACTGCACCACAAACATGATGAAATTACAGTGATTGATGTCCCTCTTTATTATTTCTATGTACAAAGATGAGAGTCTTTCATTTGTTTTGTTAATATGTCTGGAAATTCAGTAGATTAGTGGGGTGCATCTTCTTCGTTCCACTTAAAGATGTGAGTACAATGATTGGAGTCCCTCTTCAGTTTTGTGTGCACAGAGACCTGCATTATTAATTTGCTTCTATGACAGTCATTGTATGTTTGGCTCCATTTGCTCCCCCCCCCCCCCACCCCCTTCACCCCCACCCCCGGACAAAATATGTGAAACTAAAACAAATGATTCTTGACTGTCTATAATGATCAGAGAATTTGTGAGCCAGTTTGTGGCAGTTGATCGAATATTTACATTAATGTGTTTTAATGTGAATGTCATCATAAAAATACAAATATTCCTTTCATTCAGACCTCATGTTAGCTGTAAATATACTTTATAGAGCAACATGGTTTTGACACAAGTCCAAAATTACTCAGGATTGGCAGGGCCTTGCACGGTTCACAACCAATCAAAGTCTGACAGCAGAGTTTTCAAGATTCCATTCCATGGGTGAATGCTCATCCAGTCCAGGATTTTAATTTTACCCCGTTTTGCACATATCAACATTAATTTGTATCCGAGAAACGTTACAGGGGGGGAGCAGAGATGGATAAAACTGGTGTGACGGTACCCGGCTGATTTATTTTTATAGGCTAGATTAGAGATGAGCTTATCAATATTTATGGATTAATATTGTAAAACTGATCAAATAATCAGCAATACAACTGAAAAAAAATTATAGTTTTAAAAGCGGAAATAATCTTTTTCTTTTTTAAATAAAATTTATTTGTTCTTCCTTCATTTTAATGTCCAACTTTTTCAAGATTTACCACAGAAATGTATTTTCATCTAGCGTATCAAATACAGTATTGGGTAAGCATTTGTTTCACTGGAACTGTCTGTTGTTAGGGGAGCCAAGGTAAGGCCTATCAATCAATCAATCAGGGTACTTGTAAAGCGTGCTACTTACCCGTGAGGGTCTCAAGGCGCTGAGGGGTGGGGGGGTGGGTGCCGCTACTGCTCGAAGAGCCAGGTCTTGAGGAGTCTTCTGAAGGCGAGTAGGTCTTGGGTCTGTCATAGGTGGGTTGGGAGGGTGTTCCAGGTTTTGGCGGCGAGGTAAGAGAAGGATCTGCCACCGCCGGTCATACGTTGGATACGGGGGACATCTGCGAGGAAGAGGTTGGCGGAGCGGAGATGGCGGGTGGGGGTGTAGAAGCTGAGTCTGCTGTTCAGGTAGGCTGGTCCGGCGTTGTGGAGTGCTTTGTGTGCGTGGGTGAGGAGCTTGAAGGTGATCCTCTTGTCGATGGGGAGCCAGTGCAGGTCTCTCAGGACGGGGGTGTTGTGGCTGCGGCAGGGGGCGTTGACGAACAGTCGGGTGGAGGCGTTTTGGATGCGTTGTAGTCGCCGTTGGTGTTTGGCTGGCATTCCTGCATAGAGTGCGTTGCCGTAGTCCAGTCTGCTGCTGACGAGGGCCTGTGTCACTGTTCTTCTTGTTTCGGTCGCGATCCATTTGTAGATCCGGCGGAGCATGCGTAGGGTGTTGTAGCAGGAGGAGGAGACGGCGTTGACTTGCTTGGACATGGAGAGGGAGGAGTCGAGGATGAATCCTAGGTTGCATGCGTGGTCGGTTGGTGTGGGTGCTGTCCCCAGAGCGGTCGGCCACCAGGAGTCGTCCCAGGCTGAGGGGGTGGGTCCGAGGATGAGGACCTCTGTCTTGTCCGAGTTCAGTTTCAGACGGTTGCTCCTCATCCAATCGGCGATGGCCTTCATGCCCTCATGAATGTTGGTTTTGGTGGTGTGAGGGTTCTTGGTGAGGGAGAGGATGAGCTGGGTGTCGTCGGCGTAGGAGATGATGTTGAGGTTGTGGTGGCGGGCCACTTGTGCGAGGGGGGCCATGTAGATGTTGAACAGCGTCAGGCTGAGGGATGAGCCCTGGGGGACACCGCAGATGATGTCGGTGGCTTCTGACCGGAAAGGTGGGAGGCGGACGCTCTGGGTTCTGCCGGAGAGGAAGGACGAGGTCCATTCAAGGGCCTTCTTTTGCATTCCGGCTTCTTGGAGGTGTGCCTTTAGGGTGCGGTGGCAGACCGTGTCGAATGCGGCTGACAGGTCCAGGAGGATGAGGGCTGATGTTTCGCCACTGTCCAGTTGGCGTCTGTTGTCGTCTGTGGCGGCGATGACGGCGGTCTCTGTGCTGTGGTTACGTCTGAATCTGGATTGGGACGGGTCCAGGATGTTGTTGTCTTCGAGGTGGCGGGTCAGTTGAATGTTGACGATTTTCACGATGACCTTTGCCGGGAACGGGAGCAGGGAGATGTGTCGGAAGTTCTTGAGGTCCTTGGGGTCCGCCTTGGGCTTTTTGAGGAGGGCGTTTATTTCGGCGTGCTTCCAGCTTTCCAGAAATGTCGCTTTTTCGAAGGAGATGTTGATGACCTTCCGTAGCTGGGATGCGATGGCCGCGTCTGCTTTGTTGAATACGTGGTGTGGGCATGGGTCTGACGGAGATCCTGAGTGGATGGAGTTCATGATCTTGCGTGTCTCGTCATCGTTGGTGTTGGCCCAGGAGGTCAGGCGGTTGGCGCTGTTGGTGATCGCGGGGCGGGTGGAGTCGTACGTCGTTGGTGCGGTCGTGGAGTTGAAGCTGTCGTGGATGTCAGCGATCTTGTGGTGGAAGAAGATGGCCAGTGAGTCACACAGTTCTTGTGAGGGCGGGATGTCGTTGGCGCTGGCGTCGGGATTGGAGAGTTCTTTCACGATGCGGAAGAGCTCTTTGCTGTCGTGTGCGTTGTTATCCAGGCGGTCTTTGAAGGAGGATCTCTTGGCAAGTCTGATGAGGTGGTGCTGTCTGCGGGTGGCGTCCTTGTGGGCTGCGTGGTTTTCTGGCATTCGTTTGTGGAGCCATTTCTTCTCCAGCTTACGGCAGGCGCGTTTGGAGGTCAGGAGCTCGTCAGTGAACCAGGTGGTTCTCCTGCTGGCGTGGCTGTTGGATGGTCTCTTGAGTGGGGCGAGGGTGTTGGCGCAGTCGTCGATCCACTGTCTGAGGTTGCGGGCTGCGGCGTCAGGGCAGGTGGGGTTGATAGGTGGGTTCTGGGCAAGGGTGGTGGTCAGCTGGTCTTCGGTGACTTTGTTCCAGCAGCAGCGCGGCAGCTGTTGGGTGCGGTGGTGTGTGGTTGGTTTTTTGAAGGTGAAGTAGATGCAGCGGTGGTCGGTCCAGTGGGGTTCAGAGGTGTGGTCGAAGGTGACATGGGTGCTTGTGGAGAAGACGGCGTCCAGCGTGTGGCCTGCGGCGTGGGTGGGTGCGGTGACGAGTTGTCTGAGGCTGAGGTTGGCGAGGTTTTCGTTCAGAGTGGCGGAGTTGGCGTCGTTGTTGTTCTCGAGGTGGAAATTCAGGTCCCCGAGGAGGATGTAGTCCGTGGAGGCGAGTGCGTGGGTGCTGGCGAGGTCGGCGATGGAGTTGCTGAACTGAGCCCGGGGTCCGGGGGGTCTGTAGATGAGTGTTCCTCTGAGGGTGGTGTTGGGGTTGGTGTGGATCCGAAAGTGCAGGTGTTCGGCGGTGTTGAGGGTGTCGTCTGCGTGGGTAGTGACCTTGAGGGTGGACTTGTAGACGATGGCTATTCCTCCTCCGATTCCATTGGCGCGGTCCCTGCAGGTGATCTTGTAGCCGTCCGGGATGGCTATGGCGATGTCTGGTGCCAAGGAGTCATTCCACCAGGTCTCGGTGAGGAAGGCCACGTCTGGGTCGGAGGTGTCGAGCAGGTCCCAGAGCTCGACGGCGTGTTTGCGTGCGGAGAGGGTGTTGAGTAGAATGCAGAGGAGGTGGTTGGGTCCAGTTCTTGGAGGTTTGGTGGGTCTGTCACAAGTGAAGCTGCAGGTGCGGCAGGAGAAGGGTCCGTGGGTCCGTTTTGGGGCGGCCTGGAAGCAGGTGTTGTGTCGGCCGGCGTTGAGTGCGTGGAGGGAGTCGGCGTTGTATCTGAGTCTGGCGTCGTGGCGAGCATGGGATCCAGGGGTTCTGGCACTGGGCGTGGTCCAGGCGCGGACGGGCACAGACGGGCTTGGCTTTGGCGCGCCTTCGGCACGCCAGCGGTGCAGCTGCTGCGCGGCCTCCATAAGAGGGGCTGAGGGAGGGAGGGGCAGCTGGGAGGCGGGAGCGGGGTGGCGAATGGGATGCTCAGGGGCGGGGCCGCAGGGGAGCAGCAGCGGGAAACCAGACAACGAGGGGAGGGGGACGGGAACCAAGGCAGCGAGGGGAAGGGGAGCGGGAAAAAAACGGGCGGGAATCGGTGATCGGGAGCGGGAATCAGAAATCTGGCAGCGGGTGAACCAGAGCGGCACTCAGGGGGGCAGCGCAGTGGCTGGGGAGCGACCTAGCAGGGCAAGGTACGCTCTCCTCACCGCTGCGCGGTCTCCATAAGAGGGGCTGAGGGAGGGAGGGGCAGCTGGGAGTCGGGAGCGGGGTGGCGAATGGGATGCTCGGGGGGCAGGGCCGCAGGGGAGCAGTGGCAGGAAACCAGGCAACGAGGGGAGGGCGGCGGGAACCAAGGCAGCGAGGGGAAGGGGAGCGGGGAAAAAACGGGCAGGAATCGGTGATCGGGAGCGGGAATCAGAAACTCTGGCAGCGGGCGATCCAGAGCGGCACTCAGGGGGGCAGCGCAGTGGCTGGGGAGCGACCTAGCAGGGCAAGGTACGCTCTCCTCACCGCTGCGCGGCCTCCATAAGAGAGGCTGAGGGAGGGAGGGGCAGCTGGGAGGCGGGAGCGGGATGGCGAATGGGATGCTCGGGGGGCGGGGCCGCAGGGGAGCAGCGGTGGGAAACCAGACAACGAGGGGAGGGGGGCGGAAACCAATGCAGAGAGGGGAAGGGGAGTGGGAAAAAATGGGCGGGAATTGGCGATCGGGAGCGGGAATCAGAAATCTGGCAGCAGGCGAACCAGAGCGGCACTCAGGGGGGCAGCGCAGTGGCTGGGGAGCGACCTAGCAGGGCAAGGTACGCATGGGGCATGAACAATGAGCGCGCACAGAGAATCTCTCTCTCTCTCTCTCTCTCTCTCTCTCTCTCTCTCTCCCTCCCTCTCTCCTTCCCCCTCCCTCCCTCCCTCCCCCCCGATCGGGAGATGAACCACGTGTGGTTCCTCCCCTTTTATTTAACCCCATCTGGATGACGTGTAATACATATACCTGGTTCCTGCACCGGACAACAGGACCACTGACCTGTTACATCCCTCCCCAACTTGGTCTTTAACAACAAACAGTCCAATCAAATTAACACGCAAAGTTCTGAAGCCGTCAGCTAGGCTGAGGGTTTGGTCTGAGACTGTAGCGGTGGGGTTGGCTGTGGATAGGTGGTTCACTCCGCAACGGTGTGATTGGTGAAGAGTCCTGGGACAGTCCCTGATGCCCTTCTGGATTCAGGTCCACACAGTGTTCGCTGGACTGTGGCTGCTCCGGTCAGGTTCCTGAAGGTCTCTGTGGTCTTGCTCGGAGAGAGTTGGTGGAATTTCCTTGAACCATGAGATGTTACGGAATATTTCTTAGGTCCTTGTTCAGGCCGTCACCATGGTGCCTCTGTTGGCAATGTCTGTCCAAGTTCCTGGTTCGAGGGTGGTTCTATACTTGCCACCAGGTCGACGGTCCTTGAGGATTACTGTTGCTCCCAGAGGAATTGACCTTGGGGGTGCATGGCGTTGCATGCTGGCTTGTTCATTCTGCCGTTCTCGGCATGCCTGGGTGCCTTGGATGTCATGAGGTGAAGCCGTCCATCCCGGACAGACTGGAATCATGGCCCATTGAACATCAGGGCCCATGGAGTCTGTAGTGTTGTGCAGTGTGGGGGGGGTTACTCCAGTATTATCGGAGAAACACAGGATAAATGAGGACTAAAAAAAAAAGAAATATCGGAGGAACAGGTTCAGGTGTTGTTCCGGGTCGGCCTGTTCAACTAGGGCAATGTGCAGTATTTTGTTCAGCGTGCGCATGAACCTCTCCATGTTGCCATTGGCCTGTGGCAATTGTTGGGATCATTGGGTGATGGTGGATTCCTTGTTGGCTGAGGAACTCGGCGAACTCTGCTCCATGGAACAGGGGCCCATTGTCACTCCGGATCTCGGCTGGAAACTGAAGGTCGCAAAATATTTCTCGAGGTCGGGAGACACGCGAGTGAAGGCTGTCAAGGGGATTACTTACACTATCCGGTACTTGGAATATGCATCCACCAAGACGAGCGTGGTCTTCCCTCTGGGAAAACTTCAAAAGTCCATGCTTAGTTTTGACCATGGTTTGTTGCAGGGTTCTTCCATTATTACTGGAGCCGGGCGTTCTGGCAGGTTTGTCAGCTGGCAGGCACGACACCTGCTCACGAGGTCTTCCACCATCGCCTCCAACTCAGAAACCACACCTTTTCTCTCATCCTGGGCTTCATCTTGGTGCTGCCCTGGTGTTCGCCATGTGCTTGCTGCATGACTTGCTGCCCTAATGTCTGTGTGATCACAAGGCTGTACTCAGAGCTGCACCCCCGCACCTTGAGGCCCTCACGGGTGAGTAGCGCGCTTCACAAATCCCTGATTGATTGACTGAATGAGAGAGCCTCGCAGCAAGATGCCATCCTGAGTAGCGCTCAGCTCATTCGCACTCTCCACATCTTGGTCAGATCCTCTTTATCCTTTGATGTCCAGGTTTTTGCCTGCCGGAGGGATTTCCTCGATGATTCATTTTGGACAGCCTGGATAGTTCTTCCATAGACTGGGTTAAGCTCAGCCGCTTTCTAGATGTCGAGAGTCAATGCCTGGGGACATGCTGCCATTGAGATCATCCGGATGCGTTGTTCTGAGCCCTCAGGAAGTCCAAACTCTTCTACTGGTGTGGGGTGTCGATCTAAGAAGTCCGCGGGGTTCTTGCCCCTGGGCGGTAGACCACCACAATTTGGTAGTGTTGCAGCTGAATGGCCCACCTTTCGATCCACGGTGGCGGGTGTGGACCTGACCCTCTGAAGAGCTGGACCAGTGGCTGATAGTCAGTCATAACCGTGAAGGGTTGGCCGTTCAGGTATAAGTGGAAATGGTCGCACGCCCACTTGATGGTGAGGGCTTAGTGCTCGATCTGAGTGTACCGGTCTTCAGTTGGAGTCAGTGACTTACTGGCGAACGCGAGGGTAGCCCATTACCCGGGCTCCTGCTCTCCTGCTCTTGGGTTAGTACTGCTTCCAGCCCCAAAGGACTGGTGTCTACCAGTAGTTCGGTGCGTCTAGCAGGGTTGAAGTACGCTAGTGTGGCCTCGCTGAGGAGGGCATCCTTGATGTTATGGAGCGCCTCTTCTTCATGTTGACCCCAGGTCCATTTGGCGTCCTCTTTCTTGAGGTCCCTTAATGGTTCAACCAGGGTTGTGAGGTCCGGGATGAATCGCCCACAGTAGGTGGCCGTGACGAGGAAGCTCCTTACTTCTGAGGATGTGCTGGGGGCAGTCGCGATTTGGATAGCTTGTGACTTGCGTGGCTCCACTTGGATAAGTTCCTGGTTGAATATGTACCGGAAGAACTCTAGTGATGGTTGAAAGAATAAGCACTTGTCCCAGTGCAGCGTCCCCCAGTGTTCGCTGAGGCTCCTTAGGGTGTCTTCCAGTTGCTTGTGGTGTTACGCTGCAGTGGCAAAGTGGATTAATATGTCATCTCTGACGTTCAGGACACCGGGTAGGCCAGAGAGCATCTCTTGTATGCTGTTCTGGAAGACTTCAGCAGCCGACGATATTCCGAAGTTTAGACACTTGTCCTGCTGCAGCCCCAGGTGCTTACTGAACATCATGATGTACCTACTCTCCTCTGCCAGTGGTGGTTGGTGATACCCGGTGTTGAGGTCCAACTTGGAGAACCATCTGGATCCGTTGACATCTGCTATTGTGTCATCCATGGTTGGTGTGATGTGTCGCTCACGCTTGATGGCGCGGTTGCGTAGCCTCATGTCTATGCATAGCTGTATGGTGCCTGGCTGTTTGGGCTTCTCGGCGATCACCATCGGGGACACCCATGGTGTCGGACCCAGACTTTTTTGATCACTCCTTGCATTTCTAGCTTTTTAAGCTCCTTCTCAACCAGGGGCCGGAGGTGGAATGGGACGCCTATGTGTCTTAGCTGGGGCCACAGTTTTGTCGATGTGCAGCTTGATGGGCGCGCACTTGAGGCGGCCTAGCCCCTGCAATAGCTCGGGAAACTGGTTTCAGTATGTCATCAACCTGGTGCGTCTGGACGCTGCTAGCGAACGACACCAGCCCTAGGTCCTCGGCGGTGTGACGGTGTGACTGCCGATCAGGGTGTCTGCTTCCCGGTCTATCACGTGGATCGTCGTCATGACTTCCTGCCCTTGTGCTCTCACTGGCACTGATATTCGCCATGTGGCACTCTCCCAGCAGACCCTTGCGTACTTCGCTCCAAATGCAACTGGTTGCACCAAGAACCAAGAAGAAGTGGGGAGATAGAGCATTCTTGGTGGCAGCAAGCAAGCTCTGGAACTCCCTAACCTTGCTCTCAGGTCTATCGCCCTTCCGCTCCCCTTCAGAAAAAATCTTAAAACCTGGCTTTTCGCAGTCTAGCATCTAGCTGGAGATTCTGTCTCTTTCTATTTCCTGTGTATGGATGGCTGGTCTCTAGCGCCTTGATGCCTTAGGTGATTGCAGAACTTTATAAATCTCAAATCAAATCAAGTCCAGCACAGATGATATCCTATTTTTAATTCTAACCTTACAGCTGCTACTACAGCTACAGAATAGATATACTAAACATACAATATCTTAGTTTCACTCACATCAAGAAGACAAAGCAACCTAGAACACAAGTTGGTGGGGGAGTTGAAAAGATAAAGTAGTGAACTAATACGAGGTATTATTCAGGACAGTGAACCGAGGCTGCAAGAATGCACACAGTTGCTGAAAAATATGAGAATAGTTTCCAGTAACACTCGTGGAAGAGATAAACATTGTTAGGATGACTATATTGGATAAAAACATGCATCTCTTCAGGGCCTCAATATGTATGTTCCTGTTACATACATCAAGAGGCTGAACTCCGCGATTTCTACATTTATACAGAAGAGCAAAAAACAAAACATGCAATAAAGCTGCATCTGCATGGTCTTTGCTCAATTTCAATGTACCAATCAGATAACTGCATTATCACAGCCTTCAAGGAACGACTGGACAATAACACCCACAACAGCAAGGAACTCTTCAGCATCGTCAAAGAGCTCTCCAACCCCGACGCCGGAAACAATGACATCACTCCCTCGCAAGACCTCTGCGACTCCCTCGCAGCCTTCTTCCACGACAAGATCGACAACATTCACAACAGCTTTGGCCCACCAACCACGAACCCCACCACCGAACCGATGCCCCCCACCGCCACCCTCCGCACCTGGACCCCAGTCAGCACCGAAGACACAACACGCACAATGAACACCATCCACTCCGGATCCCCTACGGACCCCTGCCCACACCACATCTTCAACACGGCTGACCACATCATCGCACCCCACCTCCACGACATCATCAACGCCTCCTTCAACACCGCCACCTTCCCGGAGTGCTGGAAACACGCCGAGATCAGTGCCCTGCTGAAGAAACCAACTGCAGACCCCTCCGACCTCAAGAACTACCGCCCCATCTCGCTCCTCCCGTTTCCTGCCAAAGTCATCGAGAAGACCGTCAACAGACAGCTAGCCGCCTTCCTCGAGACCAACGGATCCCTCGACCACTCGCAATCCGGCTTCCGAGCCAACCACAGCACGGAGACCGCCCTCATCGCAGCCACAGACGACATCAGATCCCTAATGGACAACGGGGAAACTGTGGCCCTCATCCTCCTGGACCTCTCCGCAGCGTTCGACACTGTCTGCCACCGCACCCTGGTACAGCGCCTGAACAACACCGGCATCCAGGAGAAGGCCCTGGAGTGGATCACCTCATTCCTCGCCGGAAGAACCCAGAGAGTCCGCCTCCCCCCGTTCCGGTCAGCGGCCACCGAAGTCATCTGCGGCGTTCCACAAGGGTCATCGCTCAGCCCCACCCTCTTCAACGTCTACATGAGCCCCCTCGCAACCATCGCACGTTAACACAACCTCAAGATCATCACCTACGCCGACGACACCCAGCTGATCCTCTCCCTCACCAGCGACCCGGACGCCGCCAGAGCCAGCCTACACGAAGGGATGAAAGACGTCGCCGAATGGATGAAGAACAGCCGCCTGAAACTGAACTCAGACAAGACGGAGGTCCTCATCCTGGGATCATCACCCTCTGCCTGGGACGACTCCTGGTGGCCCCCCGCCCTGGGAGCCACCCCCAAGCCAACGGACCACGCACGCAACCTAGGCTTCATCCTGGACTCCTCCATCTCGATGACCAGACAAGTCAACGCCGTCTCGTCTTCATGCTTCAACACCCTGCGCATGCTTCGAAAGATCTTCCGGTGGATCCCCACTGAGACCAGGAAGACGGTCACCCAGGCCCTCGTCACCAGTCGGCTGGACTACGGGAACGCCCTCTACGCCGGCACCGCCGCCAAACTCCAGAAGAAACTCCAACGGATCCAGAACGCCTCAGCACGACTCATCCTGGACATCCCCCGACACAGCCACATCTCCGGACACCTGAGAGACCTGCACTGGCTCCCCGTCAACAAAAGAATCACGTTCCGACTCCTCACCCACGCACACAAGGCCCTCCACGACCTGGGCCTCAAGTTCCTCAACAGCCGCCTGACCTTCCACAAGCCCACCTGCCAGCTCCGCTCCGCCACCCTCGCTCTCGCCACCGTCCCCTGCATCCGCAGAGCCACCGCCGGAGGAAGATCCTTCTCCTACCTGGCAGCCAAGACATGGAACTCCCTTCCCATCCACCTCCGGACAACGCAAGACCATCTCGCCTTCAGGAAGCACCTCAAGACCTGGCTGTTCGAGCAGTAGCGTTTCCCCCCCCCCCCCCCAGCGCCTTGAGACCCTCCGGGTGAGCAGTGCGCTATACAAATGCCTATGATTGATTGATTGATTGATTGATTATGAAAAGCTTTAATCAAAACAACATGGTTTATTTAAACCCTTTGTAACTGTGTATGCGATTTCAATGACTTCTCATAGAAGCTTTGCAACAATGATTTGTTCTTAAACTAAGTGGGTAACTCCTAATGGAAATAATGTAGTGCAAGGGAGAGTTTATAATCCTTATAGACAAATCCTTGTGAAAAGGAACAATAGAGTTTGTGGTCCTTTTGGACCACTCCCTATGAAAAGGAACAGGCGCAAAAGAGTACATAATCCTAATGACTGACTATTTGTGAAAAGGAACAGTTGGAAAGAGTTTGTAATCCTAATGGATAACTTTTTGTGGGAAACAACAAAGTGCAAGTCTATACTGTTTGCAAGTGTGATATAAGATACTTCTCTGATTTCAACAATGTCTTTCATTGACTTCACAGGATTCTAGTTTCAACCATTAAAGTAGTAGGTCCTGTCTGCGGCAACTATGTATCATCAATGCTAAGCATGGATACTACAGAAGATGAGCAACTTATACTCCATCACCTTTGCCAAGTGTTCTGATAGTCTTGTGGCTCCATAGGACATGTAGTCCTCCTTGCCTTTACCCAGGTGTTTAATGTGACGCTGCCCTCTGAGATGTGTCTTCAGTTCAGACGTCGCCCCACTCTGTGCAAACCTCCATCCTCTTCTGCCCCTGAAGACATTCTTTGGGGCAATGCATCACGCAGGACTGGTGGGCACAGTAGCACCTCCCACGCTGCATGTGGACATGAATAAAGGAACAAAAGTGTTGCAACAGATCTTCCTCTCTTAATTGCCAACTTTAAATGTGATTCAAACAAAAACTGAAATCAGAATGAAAGGCTCCACTTCAACTGGGATTGGGAACCATCTTTGGTGAGGGCTAATTACAAGACTTGTCTATGCCATTTTCCAGAAAGTCATGTGCTAATTTTCATTTGGTAAACGAAGAAGAAGCCCTTTTTGGATATCCTTCCTTTCGTGAGTATTCTCAAAGTCCCAATGCCACCCTTTGTGCCTGGCTCTTCAGGAGGCTCTTGGAACACCCCTCCAGGCGACTAAAGCATGGAGACGTCAGAGCGGTCCACTTAACCATGCTCTCAGTGCAAGGGCTTGGAAAACACTGCCCAGAGGTCTGTGTAGCGATTCTTTCATTCATAAACAGCCTTGGTCTTCAATGTGTTCTTGAAACTGCTATCGGCACCCTCTGTAACAACGTTGGTGGCATGGGAAAGACCCAATAGGGAGCTCAGAATGAACAGATAGGCAATGATGAACTTAAGGTGAAATTGGTTTCTTTAGAGAAATGAGATGAGCAACTAATGACAGAGATCCATATGGACTGGGCTTGTGAATCATGTTGTGAAATTCTACTCCCTGCATCATATGAAGCAGGATATTTGGGGGATTATTAGTACCGGAAGTAAGATGTGATGGAGGTGATGGCTGCATTTATTACAGTCACAAGATTCACATGCCAGTTTTTTTGAAGTGGTTATCGGTGCATCCTCGAAGGGAAAGGTTTTGAAGCAAGAGATCATCTTTAAAAGTATTTTTAGGTAGTTACCTGAGCTGTTGATCTTAGAATGGACTCTGTTCTTGCAACACTGATGGCATCTAAGTATTGTATTGGTGTGAACTTCCAGCTGAAATCGGAGGGGAAATTCAGATGCGTTCGATATCTTTCCTTCCTCCAGAGATCTTGTTCCACAAGGAACAAAGCATGGAATCTGCAACCTGGATCATTGCAGGTGTGTATTCGCTTAGAGGGGATTGAAATCTAGCAACTTCGAAATGGGGCTATCAAGATTATCTTGCAGGCTTCTGGAGTCGCCATTAGAGAAGATGGTTCATTATGTACTAGGATAAAACGAGTACTTATTACTTTAGCAGTACCCGAACATAATAACCGCTAGAATTGATCCACTAGAAATGATGTTCCTCCTAGTTCCCCTGTAACTCATTATTTTAATCCAGACTATAACAGACTGGTGCACAGTGGTCTAAATGAACTAAGACAGTAAACATTAATTCTGGCCTAGCTGCTAATTGCAACAAAAACCTCTGTCTTTCCTCCCCTAATTCACATAACACTCATGGCTGTGATATCACAGTAGAGAAATGGATTACTGTAATAGGCCAGAAGGCGAGTGCTTTTAACCATCAGTTACACGCAAATAAACTGCATGAGAAGGCACTGCATATCAAGAGGCTTTCTATTTTCTCCGAGCTAGGCACTGTGGCCTAGAAGAAGAAGCAGCAACGAAAGGTGGCGGTGACACATGAACAGCGACGCATCAGCGGCACAGGTGGCATTTGGGCAGCACGCTTAAACTGAACTTTGCAGCCCATTTTACGCTCTTGATCACAGATTAAAAAAGTGACATTTAAGGGCCATTCAGGATCCGCTGCTATTTCATTGGTATTGCACAGAACAGTTACAAAATACATTTTAAAACCTACTGAACCTATTGAAATATTGAACATTTTAAACTGCTGATAATTATTCCAACCTGCTTACATCTCTTTACAAGAATAGTAAGCACATTTAAAATTGCCCACTGATATTACATAATTTAATTTTTATTGAGCGATATATAACTGTTTTTGCTAGAGAAATGACAGGAATTCCTAATACCATATTTAGTGCAATCATTGATTCAATGCAGGTAAACAAAAAGATAAAGTGGGGATAAAAATGTATAACGGAAAAAAAAGGCCGAGGTAAGATAAATAGAGAGAGAAATTGAAAGATAGAAACAAAACATTGAAGCGGAAAATGCTGGTGCCAAAAGGAAGACGTGGCATCAAAAGTAAGATACTGTATTAAAAGAAAGAGAGTAAATCAATAAAACAGAGGCAGAATTAAAAACAGAGAAGGTATCAAAAGGCTGAGGTGGCAAAAAAGGATTAACAGCTGTTAATTACCTCCTCTCCGTTAAATGCAACGGTGCAGAACCAAACTTAGGACGGCAATTAGCAGGCACTACTGTACAACAGGTAAGGGCAATAAGTCTATTAGCACACCTCATCCAAAAATAGGGAGCACTGTGGGACCGCAGCGGCCTCCTACCTTTGAGACAGGTTGATAAAAAAACAGTCCCATTCTCCTGCAATGCTTCCTCGCCTCTATTGAAGCAGGTGGAAGCAAGTGGATGAGACACAGCTGTCTGGGCTTCTCCCTTGCTTCTGCTGAGATGGAAGACCAATCATCGAACAGAAAGTAGAAAAGGTGAAACAAAATCACCAATGAGATTGCTTTATGATTTATACGCACGCATATAATACATATGTTCTTATTGAATGTTTCCCAGTGGTGTTAAAGCTCGTATTTCACCTAAGAGGTCTTCCCTTCGAATTATTTTCCGTAGATTACAGTTCTAAATTAATTTACAGGATATTTCGCTTTCCCAAATAAATAAAGTGTCAAATGTATGGTTAACGCAGCATTTTGTCTCTTTCAGTGCAGGTAGAAAAGAAGAAGCTAGAGCTGCTTTCAAAACAATAATCAGCACACATGACAAGCTCCACCCTGCAGACCCATTCCTGATACACGCATCCACCAATGAGTCCTCTCTAAAGTGCGAAATAAATAATGTAAATGAAGAAAGTTGTTAGCAAAAACATACACTGCCCCACATTGCACTTTATTGGCTTCCTTTATTTATGTATTGTTACACTTACTCTTTGTCAGAGTTTTATATAACGCGAACTTGACCCGAATCCAATCAGGTATCAGAGCGCTTTACATAGCACCAGTTAAGTTACATGAGGACATACATTCATTCTTTGTTAGGCACGGGGAGATTAGGTGATTTGCCCAGAATCACAGGATGTTCAGCGTCATTGCTGAGGCTCGAACCCAGTTCCCCAGGTCCGAGGTCGAGCGCCCTAGCCGTAAGGCCAACTCCTCTCCTCTCCTCTCCCTCTCCCCTCCTCTCCCCTCCTCTCCCTCTCCCCTCCTCTACAGGAAAACACATTTTAGGTTGAATGTTTTTGCTTTCCTTAAAATGTACCAGTGGCGTCACTATGGGGGTGCGGGGGTGCGGACCGCACCGGGTGACACCCTCACATGGGGTGACACCAACAGGGCCGATGTGCGCCTAGCAACCAAACCATTCAGGAGGAGGAGGTGCCTGTGCGCAGCGCGCACTGTCTCATCTCCTTTCTTTTATTTGCTGCCCTGTGAAATGGATCCAAAAAAAAAAATCACTTTTGCCGGAAATCAATGTCGTATTTTTCTGACATTTTATTCCAAAGTGCAGCATCTGGAATAAAAGTTTAAAAATATGAAAAATAAATAACTAAATAAAGTAAGACAGAGTGGTAGCAAACTGGCCAGATTGATTTTATTCACACCCAAACACATTAGCACCACTTTTACAGAGTTTGCCAGTGAAGCGCTATTTTTGTTGTCTTGGCTTCATTTTCCCTGGGCTTGGAACTAGTGCACCAATCCTAGCGGTACTGCAATGTGAGGATTGAAAAACAAAATTTGTACTGCTGCTCTGTATCTAGGGATGTTGTCTTTTTTTTTACCATACTGCTTACGTTTTGTAAGGATATAAGCAATGGCCATTGAAATGGGTCCATTCAGGGCCCTGTTGTCATGTCCTTAACTTTTCAGGCAAATGCACTCACTGATTTCTGAACAGTGAGTGTAAAAGCGTTAAGGTAACCATGTTGTTCCTGCTTACATTTCACATGGTTTGCAAAATTTTGCATTCCCTATGATTGTTTGCTTTTTTCAGGATGCTGTCACTTTTTTTTGTAGGCCACATATTGCTCTTGCCCAGTACGTAATTTAAATTGAGCCGCATCCAGGTGTTTATAGCCGGCAACAATTGGGTTGTAGTTGAAGGCAGTCTGAGTTTTTCTCAGTGGGGCAGTATGGTGTTCAGTGGGGGAGAGGATGTGGCACTATGGCCAGAGCTGCTGAATTTGGAACTGGGGAACCAGTTTCAGCCTTAATAACCATTCCGCCAGACCACTCTCCTGAGAGAGCACTATCTCATGCTAGACCTTAGAAGGCTTCGCAAGACATTAATAGCCCCGGTGTCGTAGCACCAGCAGGTGGACCCTATCACGACAAGTGTAGGTTAACCTTCAAGGTTTGTCCACCACTATTCATACTGAAGTTCACCTCCAGTCTTGCGGGCAGGCCTATGAAGCAGTACACCCTAGAACAACAGTGACCCTGTCACTGAGATCACAGAACCCTTGTGAAGGGCCAGCTCTAGGGCGGGGCAACCGGTGTGACCGCACCAGGTGCTGACTTTAGGTGGAGGCGTCATTTTTGCAAGTATATTATGGTTTTAAAAGCACTTGCTGCCTCCTTCCTGGCCTCCAGTAATTTTTGGTAACAATAAAAATGTCATGATGACTCTGATGATTAATGTTCTTCCTAGAGAGAGATCGGAATTTTGTCTAATGGAAGATTTGACTCATGGAAAGGTAGCTCAGAGGGTTAATGTACCTGCTGCAAAGAACATGTACCATGCAGATCACAAAGTGCACATAATGTAAATAGGCCAGTGGGCTACTGCTTTTGTCAGAGAGATCCTTTTGTTACTTGCAGTTTATAAGTTAAAATCCTAACATAGAACAGTGAGCTATTAACTGTCATCTACTCCGCAGCAACACAAGTCACATTTTTAATTAACTTTTGATACGTTTGAGCTACAAACAATTTATTTGTTTAAATGGTCAGATCATGCTGCAGATCTTGCATTATGAGTCAAATATGGCAGAGCCATTATTATTTAGAAAACATTTGCAAACTAGGATCTTTAGCCATTCATGTTTGAACTGCTGTTTTAGAAAAGGGAGAAGTGCTGATGACAGAAACTCCATGGCTCAGAGACAAATGGCTTGTGCTTCCACATTTTATCGTATTTGGGGACATTCTGTGATTAGAAGCATATCCCACTTTGTATACATTTTACTGTCAATAACTCATTATAACCTTAAATAATCATGTGTATCCATTGGTTGATAAAACTGGGCAGTGAAACCAAACAAATACAAAAAATTGGGATGTTTGTGCATTCTGGCCACGCCTCTGGCTCTGCCCACTGATCCAATCCTTGGGTTATTCCCGCCCTCTGATTCTCCGCCCACAGTTCCCCTACTTTTTTTCCCCCACTTCGACCACTGATATATCGTGTTGCTGGATAGTGGGAACACCACACCAGTAAAAAGTACCATACCTATGATATTTTAAATTCAAATAAACTGTTGACTAGCAGGTAGCCCACTGTACAACCTGATTAATGAGTCATTATCACACTGTTGTTAACAGGCACATTTTATAAATATAGGACCTACATTTACAAACGTTACTAAGGATTCTGTATGGCCCCGTTATTTGCCAACTGTGTCCACTGGCGGACTCGGGCAGAGGAGGTCCATGCGGTAAGTTGTGAGGGGGTGACACCATGAGTTACCCGCACCGGGTGACGCCAACCCTAGTGACGCCACTGAAATGTACTTTGCATTTAAAATGCAACATTAAATATTAACACATTATCTCCGATAAAAAAATACATTCCTCAAAACGATGAAAGACATTTCTGCAGTCTCTGGAAAACAATAAATACTAAACGGATGAAGTTTAAATGCTGTAACTATCTAATCGCTTCTAAATCAATTAATCAATAGTGTAACATAAAAACATACATAATAAGTAGCACTGTCCTATACTGCCATCTCTAGTTTCAGGTGACATACATTTATAAACCACTTGAACCTCTGATTTATAAACATCACCAGAACCCCTAAATATAGTCCCATATTACATAGTTATGTGTTATATATTGTACAGAGGCTGTGATAGCACCACATTAGTGATGATTACGCATTAAGTGTTTTCTTAATAACTGTGGCACCATTTGACTATTCTCCAGAACACTTTCCCCCCAAAAACCTTTCACTTTGAGTTCCTCGTGGCAGTTTTAGCTCACATCATTCAAGAAGGGGGCGAAAAATAGGCAACATTGTAATCTATGTTAACTCTCATGGGATTCTTTGCTCTTCCATATAATAAACAAACTACACTAAAGGAACAATTCACATTTTACATTGCTCTTCTACTAGGCAAGTCTGTCTGTCAACTTGGAAGACGGGGTTTCGCATTATACAAAACATGAACGATCAAAGTATATTAGTATGCCTCTTGCACTTATTTTGAATGTAAAAAAACGCCAGTCTTGCCTTCATCTTCTTTCATATGTATAAATACTATAAAGTGTATTTCCAAATGAAACATTCCCCTGTAGATAAGGTGTTCAATAGTATCTATGTAGGCATCTGTTTGCGCATCAATAATATATTGCTTGAGAGCTAGTGTCATTTCAGGTCTAGTTGTAACTGTACACACTAATCTGCATAGTACTGAGCCTAACTAGAGAGACTGGTAGCTTAGACTAGTAGTTTGTTTGACTACCTAGACTCAAGAGGCAGCTACTAGCCTGTGCAAATTTATTATTCCTAAAAACCAACATGTGGCTTTGAGTTACACTTCCGAAGGAACTGGACCATCACATTGCTGGCAGAAATACCCTTCAATGATCCACTGGAACCTGGCTTGGCCCAAATAGACATCTGGTCCTTTGACGGGTGAACGTCGAACTTGTCATGGTTGATCAGGAATCCATGCTCATGAGGCATCCTGAAGGGTCAGCAGGTCCCAGTCTCTGTCCATAATCAAAAGGAGGGGCACACAATAATCAATTGCTTAAATAAAGAATGGAAGTACCAGGTCCTGATCAGCACCAGAAATGCAATGCAAAGAACTACATTTCCGTTCTTACCTTAGAGGGTGGAAATGTACTTCGCATACCACTACTCTTGCATCTCATGAGCAGTCAGGTGGGTAGCCAGCAATGCAAACAGAGCATTTCAGTCCCTTGGTTGCACTGCATCTTAAGCTTTGGCAGCCTTCCACTATTTGAAGGCTGTTTTAAGGCAACGGGGGGTGAAGGCCAGACAAGTGAGGCTTTTTGATTTCCCTCATGAGGGAAATGCTCAAACTGCAGCTGCCACCACTTGGCACATTCCATAACACTAAACTTACCTTAGGGCTAGCTGCATGCATGCAATTCAGTCTGGGCACAAATAGCCCATTTTGTGCAAAGAAATAGTGCATGTGTAATATGTGCCTTATTCCCAATCTTTATTAGCGTAGGTTGGATAAAACTTGAGTTGCCCTGCGTGATATACTTAGGTAGCAACTGCTTTCCTCCCCCACTCCCCCCCCCCCCCGCGAGTCCATGAAGGGAGGGGGGTTGGAAAGGGCGACATTTGGCAAGGCTGTCACGTACTAAGATTGGTCTTCTACACCAGTGGGGTGATCTGTTTGATCCAGGGGGCTTCAGGAATGGAGGGAAGAAGTGTGGATGATGCCAGGAATGGTTCAAAAGAGTCACAGGTGAACGAGGTATTTGATGCAGGCTTGAAGGAGGGATCCAATGGTGGTTGTGTTAAAGTATGACTACTTTGGGAATATCATGCAAGGTCAGAGGTGAGAGTACATGCCCACCCTTGTCCCAGTCCATTTGAAAACATTTCCTTGGCATATGATTCATATGTGAAAGCCTTGAAGACATCCTTCCTTTATATTCTGCAAGGTCTGCTTTGAGCCTGACTTCTCTTCTTTGATTTATTAGTCTGTTTTCTGGCGATTAAGCATTTTCTCTCTGCTATGTTTGTAAACTTTGTGAGCACAAAGCAATATTTCAGTTTATGGTTGCACTCTACGTTTAATACACATATTTACAGTTTGAATTAAGCAGTATAATAAATAAGACTCCAGGATTCTACATATGCGCACAGTCAGGCCCATATGTCTTACATACAGCAGCTTCACCTGCTGATTAGTATAGAATACTTGCTTCTGCCTTGTTTTTAGAAGTAGATAAAAACTGAAATAAAACGCTGTTCATCTGTAAGCAAAGAATTATCTTCTGCATAGTATTTCTCAGTTAACACTGACAAATATTACATTTGTGTTCAACAAACTGTCCATTGTCAGACATACCTGGAAAAATGATCTAATTGAGTTAATGCCCCGGCTGGGTTGAAGTTGTAGTGTGCCACTGAGGCATCCATACTTACAAAAGAAAGAAGGCACCCAGACGATGGGCACGACACCAGGGTATAAATAAAGTGACGGAGTGCATGGTCTCAGATGCCATCAGGCACAGCCGACATGCCTGTGTCTTCTTGTCATCAGGAGCAGCGATTCTACATTGGGGACAAAGGTGAGCACTAAAAACCCCACAACAATGAAGTGTGAGCCACATTCTGCCTGCACAGTCTTGTAGTGGCTTATCCTCATATAACTCCTCATTTCGCTGGGTGAAAAAGTTATGCTAGAATGATCCCATGAACTATCAAACTCTAGAGTTGAACAAATGGAGTCGGCTCTGACCAAAGTAAATATCAAGGACCCCCATACAATTAAAATGAATCAGCATAGGCCATTACATGGGGGCGGGGGGTGCCCCGAACACAGAAAAAACACAGCATGAAAGCATTGATGATCAAGGAAGCTGCAGTGCTGCGAAATGTCACCATACCCCACGAAAGCATTGACGATGGAAGAAGCTGCAGTGCTGCGGAATGTGACCATACCCCACAAAAGCATTGATGATGGAAGAAGCTGCAGTGCTGCGGAATGTGACCATACTCCACAAAAGCATTGATGATGGAAGAAGCTGCAGTGCTGCGGAATGTGACCATACCCCATGAAAGCAATGATGATGGAAGAAGCTGCAGTATGTGAACATACCCCATGAAAGCATTGATGATGGAAGAAGCTGCAGTGCTGCGGAATGTGACCATACTCCACAAAAGCATTGATGATGGAAGAAGCTGCAGTGCTGCGGAATGTGACCATACCCCATGAAAGCAATGATGATGGAAGAAGCTGCAGTATGTGAACATACCCCATGAAAGCATTGATGATGGAAGAAGCTGCAGTGCTGAAGTATGTGACCATACCCCATGAAAGTAATGATGATGGAAGAAGCTGCAGTATGTGACCATACCCCTTGAAAGCATTGATGATGGAAGAAGCTGCAGTGCTGCGGAATGTGACCATACCCCATGAAAGCAATGATGATGGAAGAAGCTGCAGTATGTGAACATACCCCATGAAAGCATTGATGATGGAAGAAGCTGCAGTATGTGACCATACCCCATGAAAGTAATGATGATGGAAGAAGCTGCAGTATGTGACCATACCCGATGAAAGCATTGATGATGGAAGAAGCTGCAGTGCTGCGGAATGTGACCATACCCCATGAAAGCATTGATGATGGAAGAAGCTGCAGTGCTGCAGTATGTGACCATACCTCATGAAAGTAATGATGATAGAAGAAGCTGCAGTATGTGACCATACCCCATGAAAGCATTGATGATGGAAGAAGCTGCAGTGCTGCGGAATGTGACCATACCCCATGAAAGCAATGATGATGGAAGAAGCTGCAGTATGTGAACATACCCCATGAAAGCATTGATGATGGAAGAAGCTGCAGTATGTGACCATACCCCATGAAAGTAATGATGATGGAAGAAGCTGCAGTATGTGACCATACCCGATGAAAGCATTGATGATGGAAGAAGCTGCAGTGCTGCGGAATGTGACCATACCCCATGAAAGCATTGATGATGGAAGAAGCTGCAGTGCTGCAGTATGTGACCATACCTCATGAAAGTAATGATGATAGAAGAAGCTGCAGTATGTGACCATACCCCATGAAAGCATTGATGATGGAAGAAGCTGCAGTGCTGCGGAATGTGACCATACTCCATGAAAGCATTGATGATGGAAAAAGCTGCAGTGCTGCAGTATGTGACCATACCCCATGAAAGTAATGATGATGGAAGAAGCTGCAGTATGTGACCATACCCCATGAAAGCATCAATGATGGAAGAAGCTGCCGTGCTCAGGCATGTCACCACAAATGCCCCAGCCATGGAAAAAGCAGCTCAAACTTCAGAAGCAGCAACCAGTTCGCTAGAGTTGGTCAAGTGATCATTGAACTCTAGCACCTTTGACCACCAGACCAAACTACCCACAAGGGCATAACCTATAAATGGTCGCTGATAGGAGTATTCAAGCACCGGCTTTCCAAAGCGGGCGACATACTGAACCACAGCACAATGATGACAAAGGCATCCTCATGAACTCACCGACTGTTGAATCCACCAAATCGGAGAAAGATCTAGCCAAAGGCTCAAAGTGAAGGCACAAGGAGGATTGAGCAGCACTGGGTGTCTGTAAACATCATGAGCCACAACCAGTACAACCAGCTGCAACCATGCCTCAGGCTTGAACATACAGCCCCTACATCTTTGCCTATGGAGGTCTGAAACCTCTACTCCTCGCTTGCTTGTTCATCGCAAAGATCAGCCACAGAATGCAAAGAATCCACGTATAATTCTTCATAACCATGACAGGAGTTGGCAATCTGCTCAGCTGCATGGCGGCAAAAAAGTCATAACTAATCTGATTTACCCACAGCATCACTCTACAAGAAGTCCACCAGATACTTTATAACGACCCCCAATTCTACACCCTCAAGCCAGCTGTAAAGATGCATATTAACCCCACAATGAAGCTGATAGCCCTTTGGCACCGAAGGGCACCCTTCACTTAAGACTGCTCACCAAAGTGGAGTTGGCTGAGCTAGAAGAAAAAGATGTCACTAAGAAAGAATCCAGGGCCATGCCATGGGTTTTGCCAGTGTTGGTCACCAACAAGCCTAAGCAACTAGGGAACACAAGGAGATAATGGACGGAGCGCTGAAACTTTGCAGACACTGACCCTCAGTCACAGATCTGGGTTGAACCCATCATCGTTCTTTAGCTCACTTCGCCACCTCAGTTCAGACCCAGCTTTATGCATATCAGTCTTGACCCTGTGCCTGATAGGAACAGTTCAGTCCAAACTGCCAAGCCAGGTCCTCCCTGAACCGGAAACAAGTATCCTGGGACCGATTTCTAGGTAACACCCTTCATCAGCCAGGTTAGCTTGAACCCAGTGTCAAAGTGAGCAAGGGACCCATGTCTGGGCATACCCTGCCAACTTAGGGCAAACAAAGCAAACACAAGGAGATGATGGACGGAGCACTGAAACTTTTCAGACACTCACCCCCAGTCACAGATCTGGGTGGAATCGATCATCGTTCTTTAGCTCACTTCACCACCTCAGTTCAGACCCAGCTATATGCAAATCAGTCTTAAACCTGTGCCTCATGGGAACAGTTCAGCCCGAACTGCCAAGCCAGGTCTTTCCTGAACCAGAAACAAGCATCCTGGGACCGGTTTCTGGGTAACAGCCTTCATCAGCCAGGCTAGCTTGAATCCAGTGGCAAAGTGAGCAAGGGACCCACGTCTGGGCACACCCTGCCAACTTAGGTCGAACAAAGCAAACACAAGGAGATGATGGACGGAGCGCTGAAACTTTTCAGACACTCACCCCCAGTCACAGATCTGGGTTGAATCGATCATCGTTCTTTAGCTCACTTCACCACCTCAGTTCAGACCCAGCTATATGCAAATCAGCCTTGACCCTGTGCCTCATGGGAACAGTTCAGCCCTAACTGCCAAGCCAGGTCTTCCCTGAACCAGAAACAAGCGTCCTGGGACAAGTTTCTGGGTAACACCCTTCATCAGCCAGGCTAGCTTGAATCCAGTGGCAAAGTGAGCAAGGGACCCACGTCTGGGCACACCCTACCAACTTAGGTCGAACAAAGCAAACACAAGGAGATGATGGACGGAGGGCAGAAACTCTTCAGACACTCACCCCCAGTCACAGATCTGGGTTGAATCCATCATCGTTCTTTAGCTCAAGCTATCCTGGCTGAAGAGGGGTGAAACCCCGAAACCGGTCCAAGGATGTTTGTTTCCAGTCCAAGGAGGACCTGGTCTGACAGTTTGGGCTGGACTGTTCCCATTGGGCACAGGGTCAAGACTGATTTGCATATGGCTGGGTTCAAACTGGAATGGCATGGTGAGCAAAAAAACGATGGATTTAGGCCCAGATCTCTGTACTGGGGTGAATGTATGACATTGTTCTGCATTCGGTCCATCAATTATTGTTTTTGCATTTTTCACCCTGAGTGCAACGGGTATGCCCAGACATGGGTCCCGTGCTCTCCATGCCACTGGAGTCAAGCTATCCTGGCTGAAGAGGGGTGCAACCCCGAAACCAGTCCTAGGATGCTTGTTTCCAGTCCAGAGAGGACATGGCCTGGCAGTTTGGGCTGGACTGTTCCCATTGGGCTAAGGGTCAAGACTGATTTGCATATGGCTGTTGTTGGACATGGCCCTCTTGGCAGGTTCACCCCTAAACTTTTTTTTGCATTTATCCTAGCCTTTGTCCCTATGTAGTGTCAGTGGTTTTAGGCCTCTAGGCACTTTAGCACTGTGTCCCAGTGTAAAGTGCGTGCGCTCTCTGTTACATTTAGTGAGACTGGCCTGCCCTCCCATAGGAATGCATGGGGGATATGTGTGTCCATGGTAATTCCTGGTGTGAGAGGAGTGCAGGGTCAAGTTTAGTATGTGCGAACTCGTAAGAATAAATGCTGCGCACGATGTGTGCAGATTTATTATAACTATAGGAGAAGTGCCACTTTTAGAAGTTGGCCTTTCTGTGTGCTGTGTGTCTGCCTGCCTGATGTGGAGTGCATGTCTGGCTTGTAATTGACAGGTGCTGGATGGTGTGGGGAATTCCAGGAGCCAGGGTGAGTCAGCCCAGTGGTGAATAGAGAGATCTGCATGCAGATGGGAGGGAGGAGTTGCACCTGGGACCTGAATTGGACTGTGCCTTTCCTCCACAATGCTGGCTCCGCCCCCTGTGGTGTGTCTGAGCACCTGGCCCCCACCTGACAAAGGGGAGAGGAGCTGAGCACAACAAAGTGCTCCAAAGCTCCCCCAAACCAGTTGCATCTGGTTTCCCCCCAGCCCTGTGCTGTGTGAACAAAGGAAACCTGTGTATAAGAGAAGGGGCTGTGACCCCATGAAAGTTGTTCTCTGCTGAGTTGTTCCTGACTTGAGGGGGGCCTGCTGCTGCTGCTGGGCGCCAGGAGGAACCGCCACTAGGGACTGCCTCCCTGCTGGAGGGCCCTGTGAGCTGGCCTGCCTGGGCCCAGCCTTTGCCCCCCTTCATTCTAAAAGACTTCCCTGGACTTTGGACTGCAGCGCCTGTGAGCGCTTATTTTTCATTTTTAAGAGCGCTTGACTTTTGGGCTTGTGAGCGCTGTGTTTTTGCCCCCGGAGGACTGCTGGTGGCCTGCAGCACAAAGCTGAATCGTGTGCGATTCCCCTACTTGGCTGGGAATCAAGCGACAGCCCACCCCGCATTTGTGCCGCATTGGTATTCTGAGGGAACCTCCGGTGTGGGGATTCCCCCCTAATTGAGGGCAAGAAGCGGGTGCCCACCCCGCATTGCTGCCTAGAAATCACCGCCGCAGCCCGAGATCCAAATAAACTGCTGCTTCAGAGCGGCCAACAGGAAGTCAGGCGCCTGGTGTTGGGACGAAGGCGGGGCCTCTCGACGGAAGCTGAGTCCGGCCGGAGCAGTGAGGCTGTGACACTACCAAGAGATCTTCCAGGCGGGACCCCCGTAGTGAAGAGGGAGTCCCGCGAGGCAGACACAGCGTGATCTGGAGAGGAGGCAGAAGCGCAGAGTCCACCCCAGCCCCACGCCGCGATAGAAGTGCTGCCTGCCGGGGAGAAAGCAGAGACGTTGCTGCAGTGCTCCCGGTGAGTGGGGACGGGAGCGGTTGGCTTGTGATCCCGAGGCCCGGGTGAAGTCCGGAGAGCCTCCGCCGTCTAGCCCGGTGAGTGGGGCTCCACGTGGTTGGTGGTTGTCACAGCTGCCCCACTTTGTCAGTGGGCAGCTGCAACGTGGGGCCGCAGTAATTTAGAAGTCCCGGAGTGGGACTTGGGGCCATTTTCAAGCTGCGAGTCCCCAAGTAGGGCTCCACAGGCACTGTGAGTGCCAGAGTCTTTGCTGATCGACAGCAGCGCCGCAGATGCGGGTCGCTGCAATGTGGGGCTGAGTTTGGAGCCTTTTTTAGGGCTCCCCAGGCACTACGGGTGCCAGGCGCTTGTTTGGTACCTTCCCCAGCTGCCCTGCGAGAGCGCAGGCAGCTGCAATGTTTGGGCACATTCATTTTGTTAGAGTCCCAGTGGGGGACAGAGGGTGCCATTGCCCACATTTTTGCCTGCACAGCTGCCCAGCAAGTAGTGGGCAGCTGCTACGTTTAGGCAAGTTCATTACGCACTTTACTTCGCTGCTTTTGCAGCCAGCCCTGACATTGTTGGACATAGGGCATTGGGGCCCCTGTGAGAGGCCAGTTGGTCTGGGGCCAGGTTCAGTGCGTTGTGCCCCCGATTGGGGCACACTGTTTTTTTTATGTCAATTTATTTCCCAAGGTGTTTATGCTTGTGATGCCTACTGTAATGCCTATTGCGTAATGTGTGATGCTAATGAGGTTTGGGGCCTAATATAGTTTTATGCCTAAGGTGGTTCATGCGCAAGGTGATTTATGCATCCTCTGTTTTGCATTGCAGGACCTCATGCTAAGCTCCTAACGTTACCAGTAGTTACTGGTTGTGCGCTACATTTACTATATGTTCTACATTTACAATTGGTGATTTGTGATGATTCTGACGGTGGTCCATTGGCCCTGTCTTGTGTAAATAGTCCCCTTTAAATTATGCCTAGTGACGGTTGGCACAGTGTAAATTGTGTGATTATTATCTAATGTGCTTATTATAATACAAAGGCTATTTTTATATATAACCTTGTGTGGAGTTTCTTTTGTGGTGGCCCTAGGGTGTTGTTGCTGGGTGCGTGCGCAAACGCTTTACACATTGCCTCCGGGATAAGCCCGACTGCTCGTGCCAAGCTACCAAGGGGGTGAGCAGGGGTAATCTTTGGCGTGTAACTCCCCAGCCCTGACTAGAGTGGTGGTTTCTGCCTGGCTTTGGCGCAAGCCTTAGCCAACTAGAAATCCCATTTCTAACAGCTGTGTTCAAATTGGAATGGCATGGTGAGCAAACAAACGATAGATTTAGGCCCAGATCTCTGTACTGGGGTGAATGTATGACATTGTTCTGCATTCGGTCCATCAACTGTTGTCTTAGCATAAGCAACCAGGAGCCATAAAGCTATGCATTGGTATGAGGCCCCTGAAAATGGCACCTCGTGCATACCAACAATCACATAATTAGTAATCTGAATGATGCCCACTTGCTTTTAAAACTCTACCTCAATGTAGGATGGCACCAACTGTTGATTGAAGAAGGGTGCAAGAGCATCACAATATTCATACCCCACAGTGGGCTGTGGTGCTCCAGGTGACTTCAGCATTTCCTTGGAGGATGAGATGTTTCAGAACACCATAAAAGAGACTGACAGACTTTGATGAAGTCCTAAATGTCAGCAGTAACATTTTAATCTAAGCACAAAGCATGTACGAACACCACTAACACCTGGCAGCAACTCTACAACACTTGTCAGAGTCCAGGTTGACACTCAGCCGACAAAAGTGTGAACTCCTGGAATAATAGGTCCAGTTCAATGAATACATATTCACTGGGGTAGACCTACAGAAAGCATCTGACTTTAAAGACGCATTCCCACCCCGATCCACAGCCTACGTGCAGAACTTCCTAGGGATGGCAAACTAATGTGAAAGGTTCATCGCCACCTGGTTACTCTTTCAGAAGCCCATGACTCCTAACAAGGACAAACATCAAGTAGAAATGGGGGTGAAGCAAAACAAAAAAACATTCCAGACCATCAAAGATTCCTTCCTCCAGGACACAACTGAGGGCAACTTCAATCCAGCCAGGGAGTCAGAACTAATTGTAGATGCCAGCCCAGTCTTATTGCGAGTCATCCTAATGTAAGCATAAGGAAGAGAGGAGTGGAAACCCACAGAATTTTCTAGCCACATGTTCACAGAGACCTAACAGAGATATTTGTATTTTCATCTTAAGTGCCTGAATACCCTCTTGAGTGATTAGTGCACTTTACAAATCAGTGTAACATAACATAGAAGACCCTTTAAAGTAGTCACAGATCACAAACCACTACTTTTGCTCTGTGTAGGCACAGTGCCAAGGTCCCCTTCCTCAGATTGAAAAATTGTTGCTCCAGTTACAAATATATCAGTTCCCACTGTCATACAAACCAAGATGCAACAACTCTGCGGACAACCTGTCACAGTCACACCACACACACAATGGGACCAGGAGAGCATATAAACCCCATTACCCAGATGGTATGTATGAAAGCGGTGTCGCTGAAAGATATCGAACAAAGCACAGTCCAGGTCGAAAGCCTACAGAGGGCTGCGATGATCAAGGCAGAAATTATTGTTGGAGGACTTGCAAGACAGACATGGAAAGAGCAAACTGTTCCTCTAGTCACTGAGGAGAATATGCAGTGAACTAAGAGCAATGGAAGGAAGCATCTAACTTAGACTTCATTGTATTATAATGCCTAAATTGCTACAACTCCTACTGATTAAACTAGCACACCAAGGTCACCAGGGCAGTGCAAAGATCTAACCTAGGCTTCATGAAAAAGTCTGGTTGTGGGAATGAACACTTTTGTGGATCAGGCCATCAAGAAATGCCACTGCTGACAAGTCACGAGAGCCCAGGATTGGCCCACTCTCATGATCATAGAAGGATGCACGAAGCATTAGAGAGTAATCAGTGCGGACTTCGGATCTCTCTTGAATGGAAAACACATGCTGGCTGTAAAAGACACAGAGCCAAAGTTTCCAGTTGTGGAGATCGTCACCTTCATAGCATTTGAACATTTACATCCAAAACTAGAGAAAAATGTAGGAATCTTGTCATGAAACCGACAATGGCCAGCCATTTCATGTGGCAAAATTCTAGCAATATACTGAGTCAAAAGGCTTCTACAATTGTAAAGTCATGCCATATACCCACAGACAAAAGGAGAAATAGAAAGAATGATGCATACTTTGAACAAACCCACTTGAATGTGTAGAACAAGGAGATTATATAGAAGTGTTGATTCACAGACTCCTAATAATGTACGAAAATACTCCCCATTGCACCCCAATGCTGATGATGTTCAGCCAAACAGTGACTGGTACCATGCCTGTGTCTTTGAGCTGGTCATCGGCACCCCTGGACCAAACCATTATCCTACAACGGAGGGTGGAGAGGTATGAAGCTACCAACAGTGATAGACAGGCAAAATAGAGTGATCTACAAGACAGAAATGTCATCTTGCTCAAAAAATGTTACACCTCGTTTCTGTAGGGTCCGGGACTGGGCCTGCATGTGGTGCAATGAGGGACTGGAGACACACTTAATGTTAGTGGCCAGAACATAACTGAACCACGCCCGGAGCCAGGGGCTATTTATTTCCTAAACCACGCTGGCTCGGCGTACGCTGGGCCAGCCCATCTCAGAGCACGCTCAGGGGTTCCCAATCAGGTCACCCCCGCAATATCGGGAAACATGGTATCTCCCAGGACTGTCAACATTACATTCCTCTTTTAACAGGAGATAATGACAATAAACTCAACTTTCAACAATATAAATTGAAAACTGTGGGAAAACATTCAGAGTTCACAAATTACAGTCCATGACAGCAGGATGCATATCGAACATTCTTACTTGGTCTTAGGGTACCGTAGCCTCTTCGTTCTGCCACAGGCTCAGCGGTCGTCGAGGATCAGCAGGATACAAAGTCCTTGTACTTCTGGGACGGCTTTGGGTGCAACCGCAGGTTATACTGACCTTGTCTGCTGTTCCCAGAGAGTGCCGGTGATGATTTGGACAGGTCATTGCGGTCTCTGGATCTCGTGCATGCACACTGGACGACGGGGATCTTTGGTTCAAAGTCTTGCGCCATACCAGGGACTGGTGTTGTATACATGTTCTCTGTTGTTGTGTGTGGGGTCACCAGGCTCTCCGTCAGTGCATGGAGGGCTGCTTGTGACAGCCTCACTAGGTAGGCTAGCTGTCAGAAATTCTTCAGCGTCGTCCTTCGCGACTCTCTTGTAATGTAATGTAATGTAATGTAAAAGTAAACTTATATAGCGCAGCTACCACTCCAAGGAGTATCTTGGCGCTAAGTCAACCAGATGGAATGGTAGGGGGGATGCAGACACATTTCACACTAAACACTAATATCTATACCATTGCTGAGCAAGCTGCATCAGTGAGGGAAAATACCCATGTCTTTAAAGCCTTCCTAAACTGGGATTCCTGAGACAGGGATCGTATAGAAGGAGGAAGTTTATTCCAGGCCTTAGCACCCAAAACAAAAAGAGACTTGCCACCTTTTGTGGCTAGCCTGAATCTGGGGATTGTAAACAGATTCAGACCTGAAGATCTTAAGCAACGTGTCGGGTGGTAACATTAAAGCCATTGCATAGGTATTTAGGACCTAGATGATGAAAGGCCCTGAAAGTAAGTAAAAGGATCTTAAAAAGAATCCTTTTACCGATTGGGAGCCAATGAAGCGCATTCAGTGCTGCTGAAGCTGATGACTTACGAGGCCAGCGTAGTACTAAACGAGCTGCAGCATGCTGGACCATTTGTAGTCTGTGGAGTACTGATTTATTGGCTCCAGCATATAGACTATTACAATAGTCCAACCTGGAGGCAATTAAGGCAACTGCGACCGTTTTCCTAGCTGGCAAAGGAAGAAGGTCAAAAAACTTCCTTAAAGTTTTTATTATGTGGAAGCATGAACCAGCTACAGCCAGCGCTTGTTGTTTGAAGGATAACTGACAATCAAACTTAATGCCCAGGTTTCGGGCAGAGGTGATGGTCTTAGGGGGGCTTCTGCATCATCAGGCCAGCAAGTTGTCGGGGAAAACAGATTTTGCTTTCCGAATGGAATGATTTCCGTTTTGCCAGCATTGCATTTAAGATGGTTGTCAGACATCCAGTGAAATATAGCTGCTAGGCACTCTTTAAGATTTTCCTCAGTACCCGACCGCTCACTGTCCAGTACTAAAATAAGCTGAGTATCATCAGCATACGAGATAGTACTGATCTGAAAGCTTGCGATCAATTTCACCAGGGGAACCATATACAGATTGAAAAGTAAAGGACTTAAGCTTGATCCCTGGGGAACTCCAGAGCTAAGGGCCTTAGCCTCCGATTGGAAACCACCTAGCACTGTAGTTTGGCGTCTATCTGTAAGGAAATTCTTAAGCCAAGCCAAAACCACCCCGCCTACTCCTGCGGCAGCTAAACGGTTCACAAGAATGTTATGTGACACCGTATCGAAGGCTGCCGACAGGTCGAGTAGGATTAAAACAGCCTTCTTTCCCTGTTCCAATGCCGTCCGAAGGGTCTCTGCTGTAAACAGCAGGGCAGACTCGGTAGAATGGTTAGACCGAAATCCTGACTGATTTGGGTGCAGAATATTATTTTCTTCCTGGAAGCTCGTGAGTTGGTAGTTCACGAACTTCTCAGTCATTTTGGATAAAGCCGGGAGCAGGGAAATCGGCCGTAAGTTGGAAAGGGTGGTCGGTTAGCTAATGCCTTTTTATGAAGAGGTTTAACAGCAGCAAGTTTCCAATCGTTTGGAACATCAGCTGTGGCTAAAGATGAATTAATGATCTCATTAATGATGGGGTTAATTGCTAATGCTAAGGTCTGTAAGACCGAAGGGGGACATGGATCAAAAGGAGATCCAGATTTGCAGGCAAGGATAGCTTTCAAGGAATCTTCCAGGGAAACCTGGGAAAAAAATTCCAAACTAGTTGAACATTTCTCCCTTTCTGTGTTTTCAATAGTTTCTGAAATAGAAGATGTCGAAGGGAAGATCCTTACAATATCAAGAATCTTATTCTCAAAATAATCTGAGATTTCGGGAAGGTGGAATTTCCTGCAAAAGGACTGAAGGATTTACAAAATCGTTGACTATTTTAAAGATTTCTTTTTCTTTTTTCCCTTGAGCCGCTATAGAAATGGCCTGTAGGTAATAGGCTTTCTTAGCCGACTTTATGCCTGCATGGTAATGTCTTCTCGCCTGTTTATAGGTGTCGCGGGCAGAAGCTTCATAAAGCCTACGCCATCTCCGTTCCAGTGTTCTTAACTCTGTCAGTTCTAATTTCAGAGCAGATGAAAACCAGGGGGCCCTCCTTTTAGTTGTTCTTATACTGGGACTAGGAGTCTGAGATCTAATAGGATCTAGTCGGTGCCCTGCCGTTGTTATCCAGTCACAGAAAATTTGATTATCTGCAGGTGTATTACCTGTTGTCATCGGTGCACTAGATGTGAGAAATTCAATCACATCGAGTCTACTGGATAATTTCTTCCAATTCGGTTTACGTATTAAATTGGGAATAGTTTTATTGTTTGTACTAAATGTCGTACTTTTATGATTTGATAAGATATGAAAAGGTATTAAAGAATGGTCGGACCAGGTCTGGGGGCAGGGTGACTTCACAACAATCCCAGTAAAATTAGAGCAAATGCAATCCAAAAGGTGACCTCCTGAATGTGTGCTTTCATGGGTCAAAAGAGTTAATCCTAGAACGTTAATGATCTCCATGAAGCATTCAACTCCTGGGGCTAGAGGAAAATCAAGGTGCAAGTTTAGATCTCCCAAGATAGTGAAATTGGAGAATCTAAGCACTAGATCGCTTAGCACATCTCCCACCGTTTCCAAAAACTCCTTCGAGGGGCCCGGAGGGCGATAGATTAGTACACCAGAAAATGTGAAAGACTCATGAATGCCCAGAGAGAAAGCTAATGCTTCGGCTCCTTTAATGTCTACCGGTTCCTAGGAAGAGCATTTTAAGGAATTGCGATGGATAATAGCAATGCCTCCTCCCCGTTGTTTAGGTCTATCTAGACGCTGAATAGAATAATCCTGCGGTAGGGCTATGGCTAAGTCAGGGTTACACCATGACTTAAGCCAGGTTTCTGTAACCAATTAGGATATGTTGTGGGTCACCCTCTCATGTCCTCTCCGAGCGGTTACCATGGTGCCTTTGACTTCAATCACGGTGCAGGGGTCTAGTTCAAAGGGTTACCAGAACTTTCCTCCTGGGTGGAGGTCTTGTACCAGTACTCGGTCGTGTCTTCTCCATGAGGCATCGTTATTGTTCATGATCCGCTTGGCGTCCAACTGATTCGGGGGGTTTGGTGTTTCTCCCTCACCGGAGGATGAGGGATGGTGTCCGTCACAGTTCGACCAAAACACAGCCTGCTCAGGGATATACCGGTGATGCAGTGAGGAGTGAGTCAGTACTCCCACAGGAAGAGGAACTGGTACAAGGCTTGTTCAGGTTGCGACTTTCCGCTAGGGCATTTTGAATTGTTTTGTTAAGTGTTCTCATCAGGCGTTCCACTTCGACATTGGCCTAAGGCCATCTCAGATTATCCTGCAGTGTTTGATTTTGTGGGATGTCATATAATCTGTCAGCTCTGCACTGGTGAATGGCGGGCCATTGTCGATGCGGAGTTCACCAAAGAGTCCATGTGTTGCCATGATCTTTTCAAACTTGGGGATCACTTCCGCCGCCGATGTTGCAGAGACAATCTCGACTTCCGGATATTGTGAAAAGTCATCCACAATCACTAGCATGTACTTTCCTCCTGGTAGACTGCCAAAGTCAGCACTCACTCTTTCCCATGGTGCACCAGGAGCTGCTTCTGTGATGACTGGTGTAGGTCTACTTGGTAGGCCCGTTGCAGGGCAAACAGGACAGTGCTGTACCACTGTTTCTATCCGTTGGTCTAGGCCGGGAAACCAGACCTTGTTCCTGAGGTGGTCTTTCGATTTGTCTATCCCTTGGTGGGCTCCATATGCGAGGAGGGCTGCTTGCTGAGTCAGACTCTCTGGTGGGATGAGGCGCAGGCCTCTCAAGAGACAGCAATCAGCAGTCACAGACAGCTCTTGGAGGACTTGGTATAAGGCTTTCAGGATGGCCTGGGCTGTCGTTGGCTTTGCACAGGCTTCCAATCATCTGAGGTGACAGCTTCAATGGCGATCTGGAGGCAGTCATCATCTTTTGTAGCTTCCATGACCTCCTCTAGGGATATTGGAAAGGGCCTGGACCTTTCCACGGCCATCCTCACGTAATCCTCCGTGGCCCCCGCTTCTGCGGCCTTGGGGAGGGTGACCGGCCAAGCATGCCTTGATAGGAAGTCTGCTGGCTTCTAGGTGCCTGGTTTATACTCAACGGTGAATTGGAATTCCTGCAACTGCAGAATCCATTTTTCAATCCTCAGCAGAGGGCGTAGTGAGGAGCTTTGAAATAGCGGGATCAGAGGTTTGTGGTCGGTAATGACTATAAAAGGGTGGCCGTACAGGTATATGTAGATGTGGCGACACCCCACAAGATTGCAATTGCCTCCTTCTCAATCTGTGAGTACCGTTGTTCCGTCGGTGTGAGGGTCCGGCTGGCGTAGGCAACTGGGGCCCATTTCCCACATTCTTGTTGTTGTGCTAGGACAGCACCTAGGCCAGTGGGGCTGGCGTCAACCACCAATTGGGACTCCTTTTTGGGGTCAAAATATACCAGCGTGGTGTCTGCAGATAGTGCTGCTTTGGTTTTTTGGAACGCTTCTTCTTGCTTGGCTTCCCATGTCCATTGGCTAGCAGCTTTGGTTAGGTCTCTGAGGGGGCCAGTTATGTCAGACAAGTTCTTGATGAAGCGTCCACAGTATGTGACCATACCCAAGAAGCAGCGGATTCCCGACACAGATGTTAGGGCTGGTGCTTCCTGGATGTCCTTCACCTTGTCGGGGTCAGGCCTGATGCCTTTGTCAGAGAACCGATAGCCGACAAAGCTGATGTCTTTCCTCTGGAAATTGCATTTTTCCTGGTGCAGCGTCAGCCCACTTTCTCTGAGGCATGAGAACACGGCTTGAAGATGAAGGAGGTGTTCTTCCAGTGTAGGAGCGTGTACCAAGATGTTGTTGCTCACGTTGAGCACTCATTTCAGCCCCTGGAGGACGTTCTTGGCGATGTTCTGGAAAACCTCGGCAGTACTCGAGATCCCAAAGTTAAGCCGTGTGTACCGCCAGAGTCCTGCATGAGCTGAGAAAGTGGTGATGGGGCGGGAGTCTGGGTGCAGTTCCATTTTGGAGAACCACTTGGATCCTGCCAGTTCGCCGAATATGTCATCTACTGTTGGTGTAAGGGGGCGTTCCTGTTTGATTGCTAGGTTTGGGACTCTCATGTCCACACAGAAGCGTACTGCATCGGGCTACTTTATTTCCCACAACGATGGGGGACACCCATGGCATATGGCCTCGCACTCGCTCAATAATGCCAGCACTTTCTGGGAGTCGGAGTTCCGCTTCCACATTCGGCCAGAGGTGGAAGGCAATCCTTTGGTGTCTGAGGGCTATTGGGGCCACAGACTAGTCAATGTGCAACTGGATGGTTGGACCTTTGAAACACCCAATCCCGTCAAACAGTGGTGTGAAGTCTTGTAGCAGTCGGTCTAAGTCATGTGCATGTACATCGAAGGTGAAATGGATTACCTGAGGTCCAAGGCGGTTCGACAGCTGAGCAGGAATCCAGATCCTTCTTGCGACACATAGACCTTAGCTCGTTGGTGTCTGTCGTCGTGAGAGAGATCTGCCTGGAAGACACCGCACAGCTGGAGTGGAGAGTGGTTACCGAACGTGTATACCTGTACCTTAGTGTTGCTGAGTGCCGGTGGGTAGGCTTCGGTAGATGCTGGCGGCAATGAGGTTGATGGTGGCACCGGTGTCAATGAGTGCAGCTACAGGGTGGTCTTGCACTCTGATCTTGCAAATCAGGTGTGGCATGTCGGGTGGCTGCGAGTGTGTTCAGCATCTTACCATGTGGACAGTGTCCGCGTCATCATCGTCCATGTCACTGTTGGAGGAGCTGTCGGGGAGTGGTTTGAGTGCCTGTACTTGCTTTTGCGGGCCTTTTGGCCATCTTCTTTGTGACGAGCAACAACACTTTGGAGAAGTGGTTCATCTTTCCGCACACACTGCAGACCTTGCCGCTGGCAGGGCAGGTTCTTTCATGGGGGTACAGACCCCCACATCACCCACGTGGGCGACTCCGCAGATTGTGCTTGGAGGAGTGTGGGGCTGATTTGGTGAACTTAGGTTTGCTCTCGCGAGCGTCCATGCAAATGGCGTAGACAGGTTCTTCCTTGATCAGCGTGGCAGGCTTAGGATCCATGTGGGCTGCCCTGGCCTTGGACAGCTCTTTGGAACATCCTCACATCAGGATGTCTCTTATGGGCATGTTATGTTCCTGCAGGACACGTTCGCGCAGTTTGGACGACGCACATCCCTGGATGAACTGGGCCTGGACTTCGTCATCATCATCTGGGAGGGTACAGGTGATTGCCAGCACTTTTAGTCACCAATAGAAGACGTCTTCTGACTCGTCCGGCTGTTGTTGCACCGGGCAGAGAAGGAAACGTTCATAGTGGGGGTTGGCGTAGGGCTCGAAATGAGCTGTAATGGCATCGCGTATCATGACGTAGTTTCTCAGTGTCCAGCCTCGCGTACCGTCTTGGAGATCTTGTGGATGTCCACTCTGCCCAGGTGGAGGAGCATGGGTCTCCTCCGCGGGGCCGGGATCTCTGCTGCTTCAAAGTAGGTCTCTAGGCGCTTGACCCATGCCTTCTAGTGAGCCGCTTGGGAGGGTGGGGGGGCCGCAATGGTGAATGGCTCCAATGACGTAGTTTCTCAGTGTCCAGCCTCGCGTACCGTCTTGGAGATCTTGTGGATGTCCACTCTGCCCAGGTGGAGGAGCATGGGTCTCCTCCGCGGGGCCGGGATCTCTGCTGCTTCAAAGTAGGTCTCTAGGCGCTTGACCCATGCCTTCTAGTGAGCCGCTTGGGAGGGTGGGGGGGCCGCAATGGTGAATGGCTCCAATGGCGGGACAGAAGCCATGCTGGCGAACGGAGGGTTGCAGCAGCGAGTGGGAGGCGACCAATGCTTGGTGAGTGTGTGGTTGGGTGAACTGGTGGCTTGTAGTGCTTGGCGCTAGGCCTGGATGTGCGGTGGGGCTGACTGTGACCTTGTGCGACCTCACTTTGGTCCTGGCAGAAGTCACAGTGGGAGGTTCCAGAGGCTGGTTGGTGGCGTGTGTGTGTCCACAGTGCAGGGTTGACAGGAGCACTTCGGCAGGCAGGTCACAGTGAGTGGACTGGACTTGTGGAAAACATGTAATATTTTACTTAGCATAAGCAACAGCTATTTTGGCTATGGTGTCCATTTAAGTTTCCTTCGTAATTCTTTCGTCTTTTCACTCTGCTTGTGTTATCTATTTTTGTTGACTTCCTGACTCCGCTAAAGCAATGTACGTGCTAAGGGTTTATGGTTGTCATAGCACCTGGTCTCAGATGTTAACTGTCAACCATTGACTGCTGCCATAACCATTCCTGCTCCCCCCCACTTTGCTGACCACATGGTTATTCATCTGCCCTTGTTTGCTGATAGCTATTTCTAAAACTTGTTCTTCCTATTTCTGTTCACGTGCTTACATTGCAGAGAACCTGTATAAAAGACCTGTGTTCTACCTCCTGCAACACTTGAGAGTGTTGTATGGATATGGTCCCGCTCATAAGGGATTAATAAACTTATTATTTATTCCAACTCCAGTGCTGATCCCTATTTTGTTGGTCTCTGGACCCGTGGACGAGAGGGTGACCCTGCACCAGTGTGCCCACTTTTAGGTACATTTCCATGGCCCCACTCAGCTTGGTGTGGGCCAGCCACCATCCAGGAGGGTGCTGATAACAGTGGTGTGCGTGTAGCAGGGACACCGCGTGGGCTGGTAGCGGAGCCGGTGTGAGTATGATTTAGTATTATCTTATCAGTCTTCTTTGCGGCATAGGGCATGCGTTGCAATGCAGGGCCTGATGACTCATTTAGCAGCAGGGGGTCCAGGACACGCCCTTCGCATTCGGCCCGCAGTGGGTGTTGCGCAACTCGGGGGGGGGGCACAGCAGTTGGTGGAGCGTGTCAGCGCCACGTAAGGTCATATGGAAGACCCCTATCTGACACCACACTCTTTCAGAAAACCTACTCTGGTGAACACATCAAGCAGTGTTCTAGCCACTGCAGAAGTATCTATGGTTTTAAGAGGGAATGCTTTAGGCTACTTAGTGGCATGATCCACTACCACTATGATGTACCTATTCCCTGATGCAGTAGGTGCTCCAAGGAACTGCCAAAGTCCACCCAACCCTTTCAAAAGGAACCCCAACCACTGGCAATGGTGTTAGGGGAGCCTCTGTCTTGCTCCCTACCTTGCCACTGGCCTGAAACACCTTTTCAGACATGTGGGGCCAGTGGAAATGGTTTACCAACCAGTTCCATGTCTTTGTCTGTCCCAAATGTCCTGACAAGGGGATATCATGACTCAAGTTCCGAATGAACTCTCTGTACTTCTGGGGCACCACCAACCTCTTGGTGGCTTCCTACTTGAGGTTTTCTTCAGATGGAGCAGTCCATATTCCCAATAGATTTGTTGAAACCCTCTGTCATCCCTTTCTTCCAGCTTAAAGGCAATCCGCCTCAAGCTCCCAAGGGTGGGACAGTCTCTCTGTCCCTTACTAAACTCTTCTCTGAAGAATCCACCAGCTCCTGTCAGTTCTGCCAAATCAGACAGCTCTGGCTGGGATGGAGTCCTTCCCTCAAGTACAGATCCTCCCCATCAGGGTTAAAGTCTTCCCGAACCTCTAGAGTTTCCTGGGCTGGTTCACCAGGCCCAATACACTTGTCCTTGGATGCTTGGCCCTTTGTTCCAGGTTACAAGTTTCCAGCCTTTTCCTTTTGGATAGTCTGTGACAAGTCACCACAGATACCCACTCAGGGAGCTCCAATATTTTCATATGGAGACCCCTCTCCACTTCTGACCACTCAGATGCTTCGAGGTCATTGCCCAGTAAACACTGGACTGGGAGCACAGGAGACACAGCTACCTTCATAGAGCCTGTCACACCTCCCCATTCCAAATCCACCACAGCCATGGGATGGAGTTTGGTAGTGCTGTCTGCATAGGTAACCTGGTGAAACTCACCAGGTAGCAACCTCTCCTGAGGCACCAGCTTGTCCAGGACCATAGTTACACTAGTTCCTGTGATTCTGATAGCCTCCACCTCAGTCCCATACATTTTAGGCCACTGCCTGTACTTATCTATGTTTGGAGGTTAGGTATCAAGGGTTGCGATATTCACCCCACCCAGGGACATTAAGGTTGCTTCCATCACCTGCCTACCCCTCTCTGGGGCACCACTCTCCACCCCCACAATTACACTGGCATTCCCTGGGGACGGCCCCTTAGGGGTGGGGCTTCTTGGTGCAGACCACATCTCCCTTTTTGTGCCATGGCTGGTTATAGTCAAAGCAGTTACCCACTTTTGAGGGATCAAAGAACCTACTATTCTTTCCATGATACCCCCTCCGTTTGAATTTGGTTTGGCTCAGCCCACACCCCCCGGTCACGTTATTTGCGGGTATTTGGAGAACTCTATCTGTTTTTGACCTTCTTTTCCCTAGGCTTTCCCCTGGGGAGGGACCAGTCCACCTTTCTGGTCACCCCCATGTTGATGTGTGGAATCCCAGCCCCCCCCCCCACTCATCAGCTGCCTTGACAAGGTCTCTAGGACTAGACAGCTTTGAGTCCACTAGGTACTGGCGTAACTTTTCTTTAGCACAATGAGTCAAAATGAGTCAAAAGGTGTTCTCTCAAAAACAAATTATACAATCCCTCATATCGGTCAACATTGTTACCAACAAACCAGCTTTCCAGTGCCTTCTGTGAGATGTCAAAAAGTATACCCATGAATTTGTGCTCACTCTGTGTGTCTCTGAGCATTATCCTGTACTGCTCTGGGGTTAAACCATATTTCTCAACTAAGCATGCATTCATCTGCTGGTATGAGTCTGCATTCTTCCCCCTCAGGGTCAGGAGCCTATCTCTCCCAGCTACTAGAATCAACTCCCACAGCAGTGCACCAGGAGCGGCCCGTGCAGGTAAGAGCGGTGGGATGGTGGGGCGGGTTGGGGGGGGATTCGACAGACGACCACAAGGGAAAATTAAATAAATAATTAATCTTCCCTCATCAACATCTGTTGAAATCCCCCCCACACCCGGACCCACCACTCTTACCTGCATGGGCTGCTGCTGGGGTGCATCCCAATACTTAGACCATACTTAGACCATACTCATCCAAAGAGCCATATCAAAGGCTGCTAGCAACTTATCAATATCATCTCCCTCTGTGTACTTGGTTACTATATCCTTGGGAGGTTTGTGCTCAAATCCACCCCAGGACATCTCAAACTCTTCATCATTTTCACTGCCACCATTTTTTTAAATTTGTTTTTTATTTTAAACACAAACTTTGAGTACAGAGGATGTCTCATTCAGATACATATCCACAAGTAGACATTTTGGTGCCGATTCCGATCCTGTAAAACCCGGGTACGAATGGTCGTACGGAGCGTATTCTCCGTACGACTCGTACCCGGGAAATCCACCTTACAAACCAGCAAGTACGATTCGTACAGAAATACCATTTCCATACGAATCGTAAAAAAAAACGTACGGCTAAAAAATACCTACTATTCTGATCCTGGACAGCGCGTACGCGATGTCCGCACGGAGTCAGGCAGCGTTTTACGGACCAGCAAGTACGATTCGTACCTACAGCACTCCGCACGGCTATTTTTTTACGGGAGCCATTAAGTGCCGGAAAAGCTAAGCACGCTGCGATGCACGACGAAAAGGGGGCCCGGTACGCGACTTACACGCCATCAACCACATCGTACGTGTCATCATGTACGGTGCGTACCCCAACATTGCATATGTACGGTGCGTACATACGCGCTGTTGGGGTACGCACCGTACATAGGCCAACAGTGCGTATGTACGGTGCGTATGTCCGCACCGTACCCCCCGCGTATGTCCGCACCGTACCCCCCACCCGCGTATGTCTGCACCATACCCCAGGCGTACCCCAATCCTCGCGTATGTACGGTCCGTACATACGCGAGGATTGGGGTACGCCTGGGGTACGGTGCGGACATACGCGGGGGGTACGGTGCGGACATACGCAGGGAGGGTACGGTGCGGACATACATGGGGGAAACTAGGGGGGCCGTACGACTTGTACCCTGGGCGTACGTAAAAAAATACGGATACGAGTCGTACGGTAATTTTTTTTAAAGGATCGGAATCGGCACCTTTGTGTAACCTTTTTCTATGACAAGATGGTTACAGACATATGCTTTGTGCATCAATTGCATTATACAGCGCTAGTATTAACCTAACATTAGTTGTAGAAGCACTGCATAGAGAGGAATGTAGACATGTTATCAGTTCATAATAAATTTTAATGTGTTTAATGTCAGAATAACCAGTACCCGTTACCCCCCTCCCAGCTAACACCCACCCTAAACAAAACTAAATCCAAACAAAGAAAACTGTTGCCGCTACGGTGACAGTACACCCTACCAGATGTTTCGTATCGGGTGGTTGTCAGGTCCGAATCAGAGAGGGAAGGGAAAGGGAAGGCACAGGGAGGGGAGGTGGGAGGGGGGAGAGAGAGGGGGGAGAGAGAAGGGGGAAGAACAAAGGGAGCAGGGAAAAAGGGGGAGGATGGAAAACAGGACATGCACTAGAAATCTAGTCAACGCACAGGGCCACCATTTCTTTTTGTCGTCTCCTCCCTCTATCACTTCTTCTCATCCAATTCCAGTTTCCTTTGCTTCAAAGCTAATTGGGCCTCAAGCTGACTCTGTGCAAGGGACAGTGGTAGTTCCTGTGTAGGGGACCCTTCCCCCTCCCACCATCCGGAATCATATGGCTAACTCTCTAGAAAATGGAAGAGGCACCATCCTCACCCTTTTTAGGGGTGAGATTGAGTGGGACACCCTCGATCCCCCTCGAATCTCCTCAGCTACCCCAGGGACTTAAGCAACCCTGCCTTCCTAATCTTGTTGAAAGCAGGCAGACCTCTAAGTCTACCCTATACCCTAAGATTAGCCATCCTGAGCTTAGACCGTTTAGCCAGGTCTAGCTTCCTGGTTCCCTAGTTTTGGGTCGCAGCTAGCACAACAGGCTTAGGACAATTTTGGAATAATCAAAACAATGGATTAAAATCAGTTTAGTCCAAATTCCAAAACACAAACTCAAAAGTTTTGTTCTAAGAAAATGTAGAGGATTTTTAATTCACTTTACTGAAAGGTGTACTTTTGGAACACGAGTCCTCATCCACAACGCTGAACACCAAATTTTGGAAAGTGGGTTTTTTGATAAACAAATTTTTTATTGTGTTTTGCGGCATAAAGAACAGTATCAAGAATGAGATACAGCAGTGCATTGAACAAGGCATCAGTAACTGCATTCGGATAAGCATCAATAAACCTGGGTTTTTAGTAGTGGTAAATATACATCTACCACTGACAATAAGACCACTAACACAATGTATGGCAGAGAATAGATCTTAGAAAATTATTCTGATGCTCACCCCTTGGTAGCTTAGCGGCTACAAGGCAGGCTTAACTTCAAAGACAGGTATGTAAAGCATTTAAAAACACCAATTCAGTAAATAATTAAGAAACAACATATAATAAAATTCCAACACTAATTTATAAAACTAGGAAATATGTTTATCTTTGCAATAGCACCAAAATGAAAATAATCCAATGTAGGGAAACAGAGATATGAATTTTCAAAAATTTAGTACTATTTAGCACACAGAAACCTGTAGCGCCTATTGGGACATCTGGTCATGCTAGACCAGGACAAAGTCACAGTTTCAGGCCGACCGCGATTGAGCCATGCGCGGCTACCCCCTGGGGTAGGTCTTGGTCAAATTTTTTACCTTCAGATTTAAAACCTTTTATGGAGCTTTTCTTCCTGGGGTCCCTTGAAGGTCTTAGCTAGTCCAGATTCGGTGAGGGTTAGTCGGTTTGCATTGCGACGAGATCCCGGTGAAACTTATGGAAGTCAGACTTCCTGAGCTTTCAGGCGGGACGAACAAAAGATCCAGGCTGGCTCTCGGTTGAAGGTGGGCGGCTTGACTCTCGTGGTTGGTCCTGGTCATTTTTTCTACGTTCGGACTTTACAAATTTTTTACGGACTTTTTTGTTGCGGCGTCCCTCAATGCTCTTCACTAGCCCAGATTTGGTGAGTGTTCGCTGGCTTGGGTTTCCACCAACTCCCGGTCAAACTCTGGAAGTTGGACCTCCTGAGTTTTTCAGCAGAGCGAACCTGGACGGCAGGCCAGCTCGCAATTGAGGGTCGCCGGCTTGGCTGGCCAGGCCGAGTTGGTCCACTTATTGAGCTTTTTTCCAAAGTTGCTCATACCTTCTTCAAACTTCTGGGACTTCTTCCTGAAGTTACTTTGAGGTCCCAAAGTGTCTAAAACTTACTCCTATGGTCTGGAAGCTCCAAGATGGTCCTTGAAAGCTTAGGACTTCAATTCCCACAATCCACTTGGACAAAACACTTACAAATCCACTGGTAGTACTCCAGGCTGGGGATTCTTGGTGGTGATGGTCCAGGTGAGCTCTGTTAAACTGTAGCTTACAGGGAGCTCACTCTTTAGTCCTTTTAAAGCAGGTTTGATCCACCGGGCTGTAGTTTCAGATTGTGCAGAAGTGCAGTAAGTCAAAGTGCAAGGCCTCGTTGGTGCATATCAAACTTCCAGCATGGACTCGTCTCCTTCCTTCAGTTTCAAGCATCAGATCTGAGAGGCACTGCCGTTCTCAGATACTTATTCAGTGTCCTCTGAGGTCACACAGGAGGGCACTTCTGTCCAATGAGGTGCAGGACAACACCCCAGAGCATGACCATTTCTTCTAAAGTGAGGCACAATGGTCTCCCAGAAAGCACTATTTCTCCCAAATTCAATATGGCTGAAGTCCCAGCAGAGAGACAAGAGCTGTCTAAACCAACCTCCAAGATGGCTAATCTCCATATTCTCCTTCCCCCCCTGGCCTCGGTCCATTCCTTCCTTCAGCCTTCCATCTGGCTGGGTTCAAAGAGTAGGGATGTAAATGAAACTAGTTTCTCCTGCCTGTCTCCTCCTTCTATTGAAGATTATTGTTTAGGACCCTCCCTGCCCCCCGGCTCTGGTATTACTATGGAGCAGAAACCTCTCCTCCCAGAATGGCTCTTTAACCCCAGGGGCTACTTATCACCTCATCAAAGGAGTCTGGTTAATCAACTTAACTCTGACCAATCAGGACAGATCACTGGAAGGCTGAATTTTGGCTTACAGAGAAGAAAGTCTTATAACTTCTTGTCTGTACATTTTAGGATAAATTCAACAATAGTATATTGTTGGATTTATCAATACCATTCTACTGAGTCCTTGAATTATATTTTTTGGATTCTCCTGGCGGGAATTATTAAAGAATAACCTCTTGCCATGTAAACCTATGTGACTGGGGATTTTCAATGGGGAAAATGACTTGGGCCATTTTTCCAACAGCAGGGCTTATAAATCATCTTTTATAAGGACTCTGCCTAGGTCCACATACCAAATGAAATACCTAGGGGAGATTTGAGTGGTCTGAATATGTTGAAATTGTTGCAGATTCTCACTTCACAGTGCTCCTAGTACAAAAGTTGATTTTGGGAAGCAATTGACTACAATGCAGGAAGTGAAATGTGCAATTTCACTAAAACCAGGGCATAAAAAAACTATTTTATAAGGGTCCTCCTTATAAATACCAGATCCCCCCTCCCCACTAGGACACCTAGGGGAGACCCTGGGGGTACCTAATATGCCAACACATTGTCGTTTATAAAGTTTTAACTGGGGAAGAAGCAGGTGAACTTCTGGAGTACACCTTTCAGTTGAGATCTCACATAGGGAAGTTAGGAGAGTTGGCCCATGTAAATCTTTAGAAAACTCAAGAAACACAAAAGAAATTACGATTGGGACAAGAAGTGGCAGGAATAAAATGTCAAGGATTGGGTGATAGTTTTAATTACCACTCAAAAATGAAATCAGAGTGGCAGAGACCCTTTATAATAATACAGAAATTGGTAAAGGTATTCTACAAAATCTAAATGTCCAGACATAGACTAAAGGTATGGTTCACTGATAGAATATCGATGTCAAAAATATCGAAAACAATATATAGACTACAAAACTATTGACGGAAACCGACTATGGAAACTTCGGTAATCCTTGATTGCTAACCACAAGATTCTGAAAATTCCCCCAATGAAGGGCCCCAGAGCCCGAAATGCATTGGGACTGACACATTGGGACCCAATCAATTTTGTTATCCAATGAAAACATTTTCCCCTGTCGAATTTACATGAAGTTTGCTTACGACGAACTAAAAAAGGAATTTATGAAAAAACAATCATTTCAACTGATGGAATATATACATTTGAAAGTGTTTTGAATGAAATCACTCCATTAATCTGGAGATTTTGCTGTGAACTGAGGGGAGAAGCTTTCGTGAAATTTAATATTCCCACTCCATGAAGAGCAACAGTAGGGAAAGTGTGGGATAGCGGAGGGGAAAAAATTGCTATTACCACTCCACTGAATGCAACAGTAGGATAAGTGTTGGATAGCGGAGGGGTAAAAACTACTATTCCCACTCCAGAGAGTGCAACAGTAGGGAAAGTGCTGGATAGTGGAGGGGTAAAAATGACTATTCCAAGTCCAGTGAGTGCAACAGTAAGGAAAGTGCTGGACAGCAGAGGGGTAAAAATTACTAATCCCACTCCAGTGAATGCAACAGTAGGGAAAGTGTTGGATACCGTAGAAAAAAAATTACTATTAACAATCAAACATCGAAAAAGGTTGTTACCGAAACGCGTCTGTTTTGTGAGCGTGTAAAGTTTCCTATTAATATATTACGGAAACGGTCCCCCGCGAGTGCTGTCTTTCTCCAGAGGAACTAAATGAGAGGAGGAGAGTTGCAGCGGTAATAGATTTGCGGGTACAACCCCGCACTAAGAAGCACCCCCCTGAGAGTGCACTTGACTGGTGTTTTGGAGCAATAATATACATATTGCTCCAAATATATATATGAGGAAGAAGCGAATGCTTTGAAACGCGTCAGGTCTACATTAAAGATTGCTTGCAAGATAAGTTTTGCGTGGTCATGTCCTTTTAACGATGCCGATGGTGATGCCTGCTTGGGAGGAACCGGCTGGTGCAAGTTGCCGTGAGTGCGCCCCTATATGCTTGGGCATTTTGATGGATAATATATATATATATATATATATATATAAAAAAACAAAAAAATATTAAAAAATGACAATCAAATAATCAAATTTATCAAACATAAAAAGAACACATATTATAAAAATGAATTACATATAACAAAAATGTGCAAATACTATATATATATATAATAAAATAATAAATACATTTACAAATAAAAATTTCTTTCAAACTAGAAAATATTTACAAACAAAAAAATAAATTTTAAAAATGTTTTATTTATTTTATTTCCTAACCTATAACAGAACACCAATAACAAAACACCTCAATTTTTTTTTATTTAAATGTATTTACGTAATTAACATAATTAATGATCAATTAAAAAAATATTAGTAATAAAAAAACTATAAACATTAATTGACTACACACACTTTAACACTATAATTTCCACAACACAAACCTAAATTAAATTATAAAATAATAAAACACAATTAAAACTTATTTTAAAATTAAAAGCTGTTACTATTAACAACTAATAATTAAATAATTAAAATGTATTTAATACCCACCCTTTACCCCTTTAACCCCTTCCCCGCTCATGACGGAACCGCTCCGTCATGAGCCACGGTTGCCGTGTGCTCATGACGGAGTGGTTCCGTCATGCCACGACCGTTGGCGGCCGCTCCGCCCACGCGGCGCTGTTTCCCCGCCTGTGCGGGGGGACAACGCAACTGGGCGGAGTCATGACGGAACCGCTCCGTCATGAGCACAGCTCAACCGTGGCTCATGACGGAGTGACTCCGTCATGAGCACAGCGCCACCGCGCTGCCCCCCCGCACCCCCCAGCGCTGCGGCAGAATTCCCGCCGCAGCGAAAGGGTTAAAAATAAATACAACAAACAAAATAAACAATTACCCAAAATATTATCTATTAATTAACATTGATTAGCAGCTACATTTTAAACACAAATTGCTTCCACCCTTTATTCCTGAAAACACCACAACACACACCTAAAATTAATAACACAATTACCATAATTAGTTGGCAATTTAATTAAAATTAATTAACAACCAATTATTAATTCATCAATTAAAAACATATTACTTCTCACCCTTTCCACCTATAAAAACCAAAACACACACCTAAAATGAATTACACAATTACCAAAATGAATTACAAATTAATTAAAATTAATTAGCAACCAATTATTAACTCAATTAAAAACAAATTACTTCCCACCCTTTACACCTATAAAAACCACAACACCCACCTAAAATTAATTACATAATTACCAAAATTAACTACAAATGAATTAACATTAATTAACAACCAATTATTCATTCATAAATGAAAATTAAATTACTTCCTATCCTTTACACCTATAAGCACCACAACACACACCTAAAATAATTACACAATTACTATAATTAACAATTAATTAAATTAATTAACAATCAATTATTAATTAATTTATAATCAATTACTTTACACATTTAACACTATAAAATATCAATTAAACAAATATTAATAAATACGGAACTAAAAGCGCAAAATTAAATAAAAAACAAATTAATAACTACTAAAAATGTAACATATATATTAAAATACAAACAATTCTTATACAAAAAAACCTTCATCATATACATATAAAATATATACTAAACTACATAACTATAATGAAAAACGATATTTTTAACAACTATATTCTGGCAAATGATATTAAACACTTCGATATTTTTAAAATCGATATTACTTACCTTAATGCGATATTCTTGACCACGATATTCGTGCTGTTGATATTTCTGACCGACGATACTGAAGACTCGATATTTCTGCTACTTGATATTTTGTACTCGATATTCTGTCTCTGCACCAACCGGTATAATTTATAAATCTGCCAAAAAAAATCTAGGAACTCCTCCTCAAAATGTTCACATGGCTCTCCCTCCTCATTCCACTCTCATAAATATACATGCAGGTAATTCTCTATTTGATGAAAAAAAGACCAGTTGTTTAAGATCTTAATGGCCTTTGCCCCTATATTTTCGGATACCCCTGGGCATACTACTTTGGCCAGACATGACATAAACACTGAAGAAGGGGTGGCCATAAAACAATGACCTTATCAATTCCCTGAAGCTAATAGACAAGCACTTCAAAGACAGGTAAAACAAATGTTAGATATGGGGGTTATTGTTCCTTCGACCAGCAACTGGTGCTCTCCGATAACTCTGGTCCCAAAACCGGACAGTCCCTGGTTTTGTGAAAACTTCAGGGCAATAAACAGAGTATTCAAGATAGATAGTTATCCCCTACCTAGCATGGGTGAGCTAATAGAGAGACTTGGGGCCTCATGTAGGTAGCCAAATACCGGTCGGTAACGGCCGATTTTCGGTAAATATGCCGTTACCGACCGGTATTCAGACAAGTGAGATGTAGGAGTCCAAAAACCACTTTTCGGTAAATATGAGGCGGTAAATACCGAATCAGATTTACCGAATTCCAAAATACCGAATCAGATTTACCGAATACATAATTAACGAATCGGTAAATATGAAGTGGTAAATATGAAGTGGTAAAAATTAAAATGACATGTAGGAGCACTCGGTAATTAAGAAATCCAAGAAAATCGGTAAATAAGAGTCGGTAATTAACACGGATTGAAAGCAGGTGGTAACCATCAACAGTGCAGATAAGCAATCCCAAAATGCAACAGCGTGGACAACATGGCCGCTATGTACGTCATTGCAAGGCGCCTACGTCTACAGGCAGCAGGACTGAGGGTTTGGCGACGGGAGGAACGCATCTACAGACAGCGCATCACACTATTCCAGCTGACTGATGCAGAGATACATGAGAGGTACAGGCTACACCCCGAAACCATCATTGACTTAATCAGGGACCTTCACCCACTCCTGGACCAGCCAATAAGAAGGGCGCACGCCATACCCCCACATGTGCAGGTGCTCTGCAGCCTACATCTGCTGGCATCCGGCAGTTATCAGGTGGTGATAGCTGCGGTGGGTGGGGTAACCCAGAGTTGCCTGTCACGTTTCTTCAGGAAGTTCCTGGATGCCATGATGCAGAGAATGCACCACTACATAAGCTTCCCAAACACACAGGCTGCACTGCAGAAAACAAAAACAGACTTTTATCACATGGCACAGTTCCCCCATGTCATCGGCTGTATTGATGGTACACACATCCCAATCTGTCCACCAGCTGACACAGAGCACATCTACAGGAACAGGAAGTCCACCCACTCCATCAATGTGCAGGTGATCTGTGATGCAGGGAACATCATCACAGATATTGTTGCAAAGTTTCCTGGGAGCACCCACGACTCTTACATCTTCCAGAATAGTGGGATCTACACACGACTGAGTGCCGGAGAATTCGGAGAGGGATACCTGCTAGGTAAGTAACAGTGACGCCCCTTGAAACCTGCAAATCATAGTGTATAGAGGCATGTTACTGATGGTTCCCTTTTACTCATCTAGGCGACAGTGCATATGCATGCCGGTCATTCATCCTCACTCCCTACCTACACCCAGCAACCCAGAGTGAGAGACGATACAACGTGGCACACAAAACAACACGCAATGTGGTGGAGCGCACGTTTGGACTACTGAAGAGCAGGTTCCGCTGCCTGCACAAGAGCGGAGGCGCACGCCAGTACAAACCCATCACCTGCTGCAAGATTATTGCCACTTGTGCAATGCTGCACAACCTTGCCACGAAAAAAGGTACAGATGTGGAACTAACGTATCTTGAGGACAACGAGGATGAGTCAGGCCAGCCAGAGGGCAACGCAGCTAGAGTGCCAACTGCAATCGATGGGAGAGAGAGACGGGCAGAGATCACATGCAACTATTTCTGAGTAAGTGAGGGGACACAGCGAGTTGTGAGAAGTCATGACGTAGTTTTAATGTGGCACCACGCCATGAACACATGAACAAGCCAATCTGGCAATATCCCATCTATACAAGGAGTAAGTCCAGGGTTACGTCACCCAATGGGAAGTGGCTAACCAGGGCTACATCAATGTTTGCGCATACGCGCTGCAGTGGTGGATTGCACGGCCTGTGCATCCTCACTAGAGCCAACCCCAAGCCGCCTGCTGCTCCTGCGTGCTTCTGGGACGGGGGGTGTGATGCTGCTCCTGCTGCTGGTGTCGATGCTCTCCGCAGCATCCCCTGCAGCAGTTGTCGACGCCTGACTAGTCAATAGCACCCCTAGTGCACTTGTCACCTGCACCATCCCCCGAGACAGGTCGCTGCAGCACTGTGTTAGGCCCTCCTGCATCGTCACAGAGCGCCGGCACAGTAGAGAAGTCGCAGTTGCCAGACGGTTGAGTGCCCTGCTGGTAGTGTCCCTTCTCTGGCGTTCCCGGCGCCGTGCTTCGATGTCAGCATCTAATTTGCTGCACAACTGCTGGATTGACTGGGACATGTCCCGAATGCCCGCAGCCATGCCGCTAATGTTATTGTCCATGTTGACTAATGTTGTTTTCATCACCCGCATGTGCCTCTGGACTGACATGACTGCCTTTGATTGCAGGCGCTGTTGTTTCAACATTTGGCCCTCGAGACCCAAGAAGACACCATGGCCGTCAATGGGTGCTGGTGGACTCTGGACACGCGACCTGCGGCGCCCTCTTGCTCCCGTCTGTGCTGCCTGTGAGGTGTGGGGCACAGTGGCATGGCTCCCTTCCTGGGGCCTGGTGCGGTCTTCTGGGCCCATGCTGTCGTCTGACGAGGTGTCTAAGGCTCGTAGCCTGGCTGCTGGACGCCTCCTCATTCTCACACCTGCAAGCGGAGATGTGGCCGGTGATTCGAACATGAGTGGCGATGCTGGCTCTGGTTGAGGTGATGCTGGCTCTCGGTGAGGTGATGCTGGCTCTGGGTGCGGCGAGGCTGGCTGTGTTGGTGGTGCGGCTGCCAGTGGGCCTGCTCCCTGGTCTGAACTTGTGCTGGCTAGAGGTGATATTTGTTGCCGGTGTGCCGTCTCTCCTGCAGCATGCCCTGTCCTGCATGATGTCACATCTGTGGACAGAAATACAACATTGGCTCAGTGTCCCCGAAGGGCTGCATTGCAAGCGTCACAATAAATCATTTCACATTCCAAAATGTCCTCTGTCTCCTTGTGCCTCGAGTGCGTGACATGCCTTGTTGCCCTGTAACATTTACGTCATGGTTAGTGTTACCCTGACTACATCTCCCGGAATGCATTGCCTGTCTGCACTGACACGTGTGGACTGCAGTGTGATTCTCGTTTCACAATGGGGGATGTGGGATAGGGGTAGGGGGGGCTACATTGCTGTGCTTTCGTCTTACCTTGGTGTGTTGCGGCTCTGGCAGAGCTGTCGGCGTCCCCAAGACCCACGACGCTCTCTTGCTCGATTGTGGCCGCCACCAGCTCCTCCAGTTCGGTGAGGGCAGGTGCCCTGTTGGTTCCACCTCCGGTCTGGCTGGCCTCCTTCTGGATGTCGCCCATCTTCCTCTTGGTTACAATCCTCAGGTCATACCAGCGCTTTTTGAGGACCTCAATGTCCCTGTGGGTCACTCCCACAGCATTGACCTGCGCCTGGATGGCCAGCCATATGTTGCGCTTTTCAGCCTCAGGCACTTGCAGGGATTGCCTTCCAAACAGCTTCTGGTGCTGCTTCACCACCTCCTCCACCAGCACCTGGAGTTCCTTGGGGCTAAATTTCAGCTTCCTCCTCCTTTCCCCTCCGTCTCTCTGTGTTCTCTGGCTGGACATGCTGTTCGTTTTCCCGCTCGCACAGGCAACGGCTCCCTGCCTCTCCTCTGCACTCAAAGCCTCTCCAGGGTCGGCTAATTATGTACACCTGCCTGGGTGTGGCCACTTCCTGGTTGGGTGGGCTGTCGTTGCACAGGATTAGCTGTTTCGTCAAGTCATGTGATGTTATTTACCGAATCCGTACATACCGATTCGGTATTTTCCGATTCGGTAAATACCACCTCGGTATTTTCCGATTCGGTAAATACCACCTCGGTATTTTCCGATTCGGTAAATACCACCTCGGTATTTACCGATTCGGTGAATTCCGATTCGTGATTACCGAATGTTACCGAATCGGTAACTTTTACCGAATTTTTACCTACATATAACTTACCGATTCTAATTTACCGATTCGGTACGGCTCGGTATTTAAGAACCGGTAAAATTTATTTACCTACATGAGGCCCTAGATGAGGCTCGTTTCCCTAGTACAATTGACTTAACAAAGGGCTACTGTCAGGTACCCCTAAACCCAAGAGAAGAGTTCCTTTTCCACCTGCGTTGGGCTATATAATTTCATTGTGCTTCCTTTTGGTCTCCACAGGGCCCCTGCAGCATTTCAGAGATTAATGAATACCTTGTTGAAAACCATCAGGAATATTCCTATGCCTACTTAGATAATATTGTAATCTTTAGCAGAACATGGGAGAAACACCTAATTCACCTAAGGACAATATTGACCGAATTGCAGAAAGCGAGGTTACATATGAACACAAGAAAATCCTGTTTCACCTGTGGAAAGGTTAAATACTTAGGATGCCTGTTGGGGTGGGTTTAAACAAGCCGCAGAGTGAAAAAGTTAAAGCCATTTCCGAAAAGCCTTTTCCTAAAAATGAAAGAGATGTCAGGGCCTTCCTAGGATTGCTAAAATATTACAGAAGGTTCCTTCCTCAATATTCTCTGTTGGCTGCCCCTTCACAGAACTCCTTAAGAAGGGCACTCCCTCTCATACTTTCAGGGCTTCTTCACCTGAGCTGATAGAAGCTTTCCAACGTCTAAAATCAAGTCTCACCTCCAAACCAGTGTTGCAATCCCCTAAATTTCTCAAAACCTTTTATTCTCCAGACAGACGCTTCTGATGTAGGTATTGATGCTGTCTTATCACAAGAAGATGACCAAGGACAAGAAAAACCTATAGTCTATATAAGTCAAAAACTCTTTCCAAGAGAGAAAGGTTATCCAGTCATCGAAAAGGAATGTCTCACCATGAAATGGGCCATTGAAAAACTCCATTATAATTCCTCCTCTATAATGATCATGCACCCCTCACTTGACTCAGTAGGAAGGAGGGCAATAACCCAAAAGTTCTACGTTGGTTTCTGTCCCTGCAACACTAGCATTTTGAAGTCCGCCATAGGAAGAGCAAATACCAAGGAAACGCAGACTTCCTCTCACACTACCCTATTTTTCCTGAACAGGAGAATTCTACGGGGGAGATGTATCACAGGGTCGCTTGGATGGTATTTTACCATTCCAAAGCTGTATTATTGTGCCTAGAGTGGTAAAAGGCTTTGTCATTTTAAAGCTTGCCGTGGATGGAACATTCCTAATCCTAAACTTAAAGGCTTTGCTGTAGAACTGGCTAAAGACTTTGTCAATTTATTTCTTGGCGTGGATGGCACTGTGCTAATCCTACGCTTAAAAACTTTGATAGAAAAGCACACATTTGAAATGAGCAAATTCAGAGAGTTGCTGGTGTTCAAGGGTGCACTATACAGGAGCTGCTCCCCACCCAAACTTGGGAACTACCCAGAGTTCTATGCTTCTATATACATACATATATATATATTCAGTGAAAAAACCATAGGTTTCACACATGTTATAGTTAGCTGGACATTTTACTCGTAAAAAACCAATGAAATTGCCCCGTTATAGTTAGTTCAGCTAACTATAACTCGCGCGCCCGCAATGCACTGCTGATGACGTCACATATTACATCACTCATGACATGGTCAGTGACATCACTCATGACATCACTGATGACATCTCAAATGACATCACTGATGACATCACTGATGACATCATCCAGTGAATGTGTGTTTTTCTGAAAATTAAATATGTTTTATATATGTATATCTCAAGGTTGATAGAAGAATAAATGGGTATATTACTGTCTAAATGGATGATTTCTTTTTGAAAAATTGATTGTGTAACTGACTGATTAAGTGTATCATGGTGAATACATGGCTTAGTGAGTAATATTTAAATATGTAAATATCTGTATCATTTTTTCACTTTGTGTATAAGTGGCTGCATGGGTTGGTGAGTAGCTACATGGGTGGCTATATAGGTTATTAGTTGGTTTTTTTGAGTATTAGTCTGAGTGTCTGCATGGTTCGGTGGGGGGTATGACGTAGTGCATAGGTGCATGAATGAGTGACTCACTGTTTGTATGTGTTGAACAGAGCATGTGTGCAGGACTGCATGGGTGGATGCGTGTGTGTATTGGTGTGTTAGTGAGTGAATGACTGTCTGAATAGTGTCTTTATGAGTAACTACATATGTTTTAAACTAGTATATGTGACTATTGGTGTATATATGTGAGTATATGTGAGAGGGAGAGATTGAAAGAGTTCCTGTATGAATAAGTATGTGTTTCTATAAGTGATTGTTTAAAAGACTAAGTATGTGTAAGTTTCCGTAGAAGTAAGTGTGGTGGTGTGTGTATAACTGTATATACAGGTGAATGTATGTTTGATTCTTTATTAGCATGAGTGACTATGTGTGTGAGTAACTCTATGGATGAGTGGCATTATGTAACAGGATGTATAGGTGTATGAGTACATATGATGAGTGAGTACATGTATGAGTGACTGTATAGGACTGTTGGTGAATGAGTGGATGTGTATGTTGATCTTAGAATTACTGAAGAGGTTGTTGTAACTGGTATTGGTATGTCCATTGTTTTGAAAATTTTAGTCTCTATTTTTGAATGTGTGTATCAAAGCTTATATTAAGGTGAGAGGAGGTCTGCCACTCTATCACAAGGATGATGTCATCAGTGATGTCATCAGTGATGTCATTTGAGATGTCATCAGTGATGTCATGAGTGATGTCACTGACCATGTCATGAGTAATGTAATATGTGACGTCATCAGCAGTGCATTGCGGGCGCGCGAGTTATAGTTAGCTGAACTAACTATAACGGGGCAATTTCATTGGTTTTTTACGAGTAAAATGTCCAGCTAACTATAACATGTGTGAAACCTATGGTTTTTTCACTGAATTTCTAAGGTTTTTTAAATGCTAATTCCTAACTATAACGTGTGTGAAACCTATGGTTTTTTCAGTGAATTTCTAAGGTTTTTTAAATGCTAATTCCTAACTATAACGTGTGTGAAACCCATGGTTTTTTCAGTGAATTTGCAAGGTTTTTTAAATGCTAATTCCTTACTATAACGTGTGTGTAACCCATGGTTTTTTCAGTGAATTTGCAAGGTTTTTTAAATGCTAATTTTTTTTTTTATTCTTCATTTTTTTCAAACATATTTTTAATTTAATTTTTTTTCATTTTATAAAGACTATGCTTAAATTTTTAAAATCCTTAAATATTTTTTTTTAATATATTTTTTAAAATAAACATGTAAAATTTATTACCAGATTTTTTTTTTTTTTTATTGATTTTTTTTTAGTACGCGTACCGTAAGCTCACGGTAAGCGTACGGTTTACGCAACGTCCGTAATCTATCTACGCTGCTTGCGTATAGTTACGCAATTTGCGTAGCCGCGCATACTGCGCGTGGGACGCGTGCGCGCTTACGCCACACGCGCACGTTACGCGGAAGTGCCGGGGAGTGACTGTTATGCGCATGCGCGGAAGCGCGTGTCTTTTTTACGCGCACGCGTACTTTTTGCCGTAAGCGTACCGTAAGCGTACCGTAAGCGTACGGTAGGTCATGTGATCATGAAACACAACTTTTGATTGGTTGAAAGTACTTTCAGTTCTAGAACTCTCCTACACCACACCCATTCCCCTCATTTCTGCTTGTGATCCCTTGGGAGAAGGAGCTGGTTTGTCTTTGGGATACGATGGCAGAACAGCAGAGCTCTTCTGAGAGTGAGGCTAGCACCAGCAGCACTGTCTTGAGGCAGAGAGCGAGGAAAGTAAAGCCTTCTTATGTTTGGGATTATTTTACTTTTCCAGAAGGCCAGCAAAAGGTGAATGCACCCTTAGTTACTTGCAAGCTGTGTAAGCGTGTACTTTCTAGAGGTAATCCTAACAGGAAGTATTCCTTTGGGAATCACACCATGAAGAGACACCTCCAGGATGTACACAGAAGGACACATGGTCATCTTTTTGGAGGTAACTCTTCAGAAAGATGAGCCAGTACATCCACAGCAGCTCAGCCTGGACCATCACCTGCAGGGCTTACTCCTTCTTCTGCAGGTCAGGTGAGCCCTTCATCTGTGGGGGGAGAATCTCCTTTTGCTGGCCCTCTGGAAATGAACCTTCGATTTCGGAAGGTTGATATTCATTGCACATTTTGTAAAGGTCTAATTTGTCATAGGGAGACCAGTGTTTCCCTAGTGAACAACAAAATAGATCAGCACATTTGTAGCTTTGAATGATTTTCCCATGCTTCCTTTCCTCTGTCCCTGCATGAACACAACGGTTCTTTTAAGAGCCAACCTTATCTTCCATCTTTTTTTTACTTGTTTTTAAAAACTTTTTTTTTTTTTTTTTTACCGTACGCGTACGGTAAGCGTACCTTTTTTTTATTTTTTAAAAAAAAACACTAAAAATCATTTATCACATTATAAAGTCCTTGAGAGACTACAATTTTTATTATTGACTTACCATACTCACTCAAAAAAATATTTATTCATTTGTTTTTTTAAAAAATAGTTTTTAAAATGGTTGTAGTTTCCGAAAATTTTCTATATCGATCTGAAAATAAAGAAAAAAGTATTAATATTTTTAAACCATTTAATAATACAGTACACATATTTACATTTTTTACCAAAAAATATTTTTGCCTTATTTTTGCTGTTTTCAGAATAAATTGCATTTCACTATTAATTGTGAAAGCAATTGCATTCAGCCTTAGTGATGCTGAATGTATTTGCATTACAGACTTAAACCTGAAAACCCCACTGGCTTGTAAATACTGTGCATGACTATACACGGCAAGGACATGGGTGTGTGCTAAGCCTCTGCTTCTTCCCCCAAAAATTCGCTCCCCCTTTCCATCTAATGCAACTGTGAAATCACCAGAGCAAGACGCAATAAATCTCTGCCTATAATTCTTCTATGCACACAGAGTCATGTTTTCACATTAGTGCCAAAACGAAATTTCTTTGCCAATTTGAAAGCACACTTACTGCTCTTTTTTTTTCGGGCCAAGTGAAAATCTCTTTTTACAATTTGAAATCACTTTTACAGACTGACACATTATGAAACCACTATTTTTGATTTATTTAATTGCACGTGTCCAAGCTGTTTTTTTTTCAGACCACCACCATGTGCATTCTCTGTGACTGCCTACACTCCAGCAAGGGCAACCAGCCTTAGTGATGCTGAATGTATTTGCATTACAGACTTAAACCTGAAAACCCCACTGGCTTGTAAATACTGTGCATGACTATACACGGCAAGGACATGGGTGTGTGCTAAGCCTCTGCTTCTTCCCCCAATAATTCGCTCCCCCTTTCCATCTAATGCAACTGTGAAATCACCAGAGCAAGACGCAATAAATCTCTGCCTATAATTCTTCTATGCACACAGAGTCATGTTTTCACATTAGTGCCAAAACGAAATTTCTTTACCAATTTGAAAGCACACTTACTGCTCTTTTTTTTTCGGGCCAAGTGAAAATCTCTTTTTACAATTTGAAATCACTTTTACAGACTGACACATTATGAAACCACTATTTTTGATTTATTTAATTGGACGTGTCCAAGCTGTTTTTTTTTCAGACCAACACCATGTGCATTCTCTGTGACTGCCTACACTCCAGCAAGGGCAACCAGCCTTAGTGATGCTGAATGTATTTGCATTACAGACTTAAACCTGAAAACCCCACTGGCTTGTAAATACTGTGCATGACTATACACGGCAAGGACATGGGTGTGTGCTAAGCCTCTGCTTCTTCCCCCAATAATTCGCTCCCCCTTTCCATCTAATGCAACTGTGAAATCACCAGAGCAAGACGCAATAAATCTCTGCCTATAATTCTTCTATGCACACAGAGTCATGTTTTCACATTAGTCCCACAACGAAATTTCTTTGCCAATTTGAAAGCACACTTACTGCTCTTTTTTTTTTCGGGCCAAGTGAAAATCTCTTTTTACAATTTGAAATCACTTTTACAGACTGACACATTATGAAACCACTATTTTTGATTTATTTAATTGCACGTGTCCAAGCTGTTTTTTTTTAAGACCACCACCATGTGCATTCTCTGTGACTGCCTACACTCCACCAAGGGCAACCAGCCTTAGTGATGCTGAATGTATTTGCATTACAGACTTAAACCTGAAAACCCCACTCGCTTGTAAATACTGTGCATGACTATACACGGCAAGGACATGGGTGTGTGCTAAGCCTCTGCTTCTTCCCCCAAAAATTCGCTCCCCCTTTCCATCTAATGCAACTGTGAAATCACCAGAGCAAGACGCAATAAATCTCTGCCTATAATTCTTCTATGCACACAGAGTCATGTTTTCACATTAGTGCCAAAACGAAATTTCTTTGCCAATTTGAAAGCACACTTACTGCTCTTTTTTTTTTTCGGGGCAAGTGTAAATCACTTTTACACACTGACACATTATGAAACCACCATGTGTAACTACAACAAAAACAATTCCCATTTCTATTATTCATTTCTTAAGTTACCACATACATCCCCTCTCAAACTGTAAACTCACCTTTAAAATTAGTTAGTTGTGAAAGAAATGTGACACTCAAACAGCAGATTATCAGAGCCAGGATCTCTGTTCTGTTCACCTCTCTCCTCTCAGCAGAACCAGATAATGGCAAACTTTCCCTCTATTTTTCCACACATATACATGTAAGTTTCAAATCTCAGTGCTTCCCCCTTTTTTTCACATGTATTCACACATTTCTATTGGTTGAAAACCAACCCTTTTCCAAAAGTACCCTGCCCCCAACTTGACTTCTGCCTAGTACCCTTCCCCCAACTTGACTTCTGCCTGCTACCATAGCAACAGCTCATGGAACACTGCTGTGTGCAGTTAGGTCAGAAGTTCGACACACAATGTTTCAATTCCACAGAGCAAGAGTGCTTGACTTTTCAAACCTTACAGCAAATCCATAGTACTGTTCTTTGGTTACACATTTTTTTGTACCAATACAAAACATGCTTCTATTAATTTTCACATACAGCCTAGTTTTTATTCTAGAATGGTATGAAACAGCCAATCAGTTCTTTTTGTTTTAAAAAAATATGTATGCCTCCATTTCCAAACTGTCTTTCTTTTCTTATTGCCAGTCTACTGAAAGACACCTCCTGAGTGCATCCAGTTCTCCTTTGAAGATGTTCACAGTGTGGATTGTAGGGCACAGCTATGTCTTCTGGAGTGAAAAGTTTGCAGAGAAAACAGATATGGTGAGAGACCTTGCTTTGCCAAATGTAGACATTAAATGGATTGGTCAGAGAGGGTTAAAGTGGCACCAATTGATGCCATTGGTGAAATCCTTCATTCAAATCCAACACCCTGACCTCATAATAGTGCACTGTGGTGGCAATGACCTAGGCACTTTGACTGGGGTAGGTCTGGAAATGCTTATGAAGGACACCTTTGCACAACTGTTTACACTTTTCCCTAAAACTGCCTTTGTGTTTTCCAACATATGCCAAAGGCAAAAATGGAACTGGTCCAATCATTTCTGTCCACAGATTGACAAAGCAAGAAAGCACGTCAACAAATCTGTTTCTGCTTTCCTCCGTGACTATGGTATGGGTGCCATTTACCACAACAACTTGCGTTATGACATGCAAGACATTTATAGAGGAGATGGTGTGCACTTCAATGATGAAGGGAACAGAGTCTTCCTCTTGAACCTTAGACTCTGCATCGGTACTTACTTGTAGGTACCACTAAAAAAATGACTTCATAAACACAACAGCTCTTTTTAGAGCTCCCTAATTTCTAAACTCTTAAATCTGCTTTTCATTTATCTATTTTTTTTTTTTTTTACCGTACGCTTACCGTAAGCTTAACGTACGCGTACCCCGTGATTTTTTTTTAAATCAATAAATGTTTTTTTTGTACTTTTCTGTCCTTCTTTGACCCCCTTACAAATGTTAGGGGGTCTGTAACTCTCCTCATTGCCCCCTTTCCTTGTTTTCACTCTTTTTTTTCAGAGTGAAATACACAAAATGGCGGCCGCCGCTTCCTGGTTTCGACCGATTCGAATGTTTACTAAGATCTAACAGCCAATCAGAATCGCGCTCGCGCACGCCGCCGTACGCTTACCGTAAGCGTACGGTAAGCGTACCGTAAGCGGGCTCAGATATATATATTGATTTAAAGGCTATTTTCTCAGAATCTACTGAACAGATTTACACCAAACCTACAAAAGGCACTTCCTTGACCTGAGGACTACCTCTCTGCCAAATTTCTAGTAATTCTGTTCAGCCGTTCGGGCTGTAGCCCTGTCTAAAGGTCCTATGGAAAAATGCATGGGAAAAACGCGTTTTGGGACCCCCCTTTTATCTCAGCCCCCGCTTGACGAATCCCCCCGAGACTTTCAGGGTAGGAGCGGAGCGTAGCGCCCCACCTATTTTGAGAAATTCGCGAGGATTCGTCGACCGGCGCCAAAGTTATTCAAAATAGAATGTTGAGGTTTTCCTATGGAAACGTGGTCCTAACTATAACTACCTACTGGCGACCGCCAGTAGGTAACATACAAAAACATAACATGTATATACATATATGGATAGATAGATATATATATACATATATATATATAAACACACATATATATACACACATATATATATATATTATCTACTGGCGACCGCCAGTAGATAGTTATAGTTAGGACTGAGTTCCCATAGGAAATCTGAAAATTCTATTTTGAATATCTTTGGCGCCGGTTGACTTATCTTCGTGAAATTTTCAAAACTAATGGGGCGCTCTGCTCAGCTCCTACCCTGAAAGTCTCGGGGTGATTCGTCAAGCGGGGGCTGAGAAAAAAGGGGGGTCCCAAAACACGTTTTCCCCATGCATTTTCCCATAGGACCTTTAGTCGAAGGTACAGCCCGAACGACTGAACAGAATTACTTGAAATTTGGCAAAGAGGTAGTCCTCAGGTCAGGCATGTGCCTTTTGCATATATGGTGTAAATCCGTTGAGTAGTTCCTGAGAAAATCAAAAGTAAAATCACATATATATCTGGGCGGAGCCTAACCACACATCTCATCGTGAGATCTGATTGGCTGTCAGCACTTCATCCAAGAAGTGTTGGCAGCCATCTTGGGACCAATATACATGATAGTACCTCATTAAAAAGCATTTCAGCTAATAGAAGGTTTTAAGACTTTAGTTACATTATAAATCATTTGTTGATGGTACCATACTCATTTTAGGAATTGTGGTGTGTTCTAAGGTGATTTTACCATGTGAAAAAGCCTTCTGCTGTGATATCATGAATCATGTTTGAGAGAAAACTATTTTCTCATGCTTTTGCCACAGAGGTTTGGAAGGTTATCTATAAGCTAAACTGAGAGCATATTTTCTGTAAATTCACATTATCTTTCTCAGTCATGTGAGAATGAAGTCTGACATTCTCAGTAAAACATGTACATCCAACAAGGGCAGAGACTGTCAGTTGATTCCTTTGTGTTCTACTGCAGCTTCCCAGAGTGTTCTAAAGAACAACTAGAGCGCTAACAGTCCTACTTATGACAAACGTATAGCACACCTGAAGCCATCTTGGTTGGCATAAAGTGGTAACTCTTAAAACATTTAATTTAAAAAGGAACAAAATGAGGGGGTTCATTTTTCCATAGAAAGTATGATTAGTGCAGCAGAAAGAAAAATTAGGGCACATTTTGAGTGACTTCTCAAATACTCTTCTATTTCAATAAAAAATTCTGACATGCAGACTGAAACATGCACTTTCAATACCAGCAGCAGACTTCCCTGGTGAGCAGTAGCTTTACTACAGTGATCTAATAAGCAACTAGAGTGCTAACATTCTGACTTCATGGCAAATGTGTGACACATCTGAATGCCTTCTTGATGGAATCAAAGTAAACAAGCATTTGCAATGCAATAGGTCTCGCAATTACGCAAGTTTAAGCCATTGGCATTGTAAATAACAACGCCTTTAATTTATGTTTTTAAAAAGAAAACAAAAATAAAAGGCATTGTTATTTGCAATGTCAATAGCTCAAACTCACGTCAATGCATCAGAGTAATGCATATTGCAGTGTGAAATAATGATCGCCGAGCTGGTTGATAGACATACCTATTGCTGGTGCGCCAAGGCACAAACTAGTTTACATGAGAGCAGGGATGCGCTTCCAGGGACAGTCCGGCCGAGCTAGGACAGAGGCTGCAACCAGCGCTCAACACACGGCCCGGATACACACCCCCTGCTCCGACGTGCTCCTACCGACAGGCAAAAACAGCAAGAAAAGAACAGCAAAAAAACAATGTTTCCTACTATAATTTACAATAAATGCTATAACAAAGACGGCGTTTACAGACCTAAAATAATTATGCAGCCTATATTTGGAGCCCTCATGTGTAACGTGATCATGACTCAACATTATTCGCCCTGTCAGGCGTAAATGCGCGCATCTCTCTAGCGTAATATAGGCAGCTATCGGCACAATGCCACCATGCAAGGGCAGACCGGGTATGTCAAGTATCGACTCCTGCGCACACACCTCCTCGGGTACAAACAGATACGCCGGGACATTTTGAGCAAAGCAGCAAGAGGCATTTGTGTTCATACTAACCATATCAGTAAGTTCAGTCGCCGCGCGCTCTGACAACGCTTCCTGGACATGGACTGCAGCAAAAGACCCTCGCGCTGTGCCGCGTGCAGCGGGTGACCCCTGCACTGCGACGGGACGAACCCCAGCCGCAGACAATGTGGATCTGTGCGCTGACCCTTTCCGTTTCAGCACCGGGTGACTCCTGCATTGCTCCCACACGCAGGGCCAATGTGTGCACCTCTGCTCTGTCCCCACAAAAGCAGGAGCCCCTCAAAACTGCATGGGGCGATCTCTGCGCCGACCTCCGACCTCCACTATACTGCAGTGCCCACGGGCAGGACCACCTTTATACTGCAAAGGGGGATCCCGGCACTGCCCCCTCAGGCAGGGCACTTTCAAAACTGAAATGTGTTATTGGGTCACCACATTGTACTACAGTGGGGGACCCCCTCACTGTCTCCCATGAAGGGCCGTCTTTATATTGAACTTAATGACCCTTGCGCTGCCCTTAACCGGGACACATTTAACAAGAGGCGACCGAATATGGCAGGGGCCACATTTTTATTACGTTTAAGAAAATTACTCGTATACAAAATAAAACGTTTATTTCGCGATGTGTTAAAATCTTGCCAACTTGTTTTACCGAATTATGCTTTCTGCATTGATTTAAATATGACAGATTAAAGGATATATGTTGTTTTACGTAAGTATGTTTAACATCCATCAGTATCCTGACACAGGCCCCGGGGATGGGGGAGGGGCACCTCACAGCTGCTGCCAGTTAAACACTCCCTGGCACGTCAACGAGGCCCCGCTTAATGCCCGGCAATTCGGATCCTTCCTCACCCCTTCCTCTATTGCTCAATATTCAACTCTCTGTCCCTGGGTTTCTCGTAAAGCCATCCTGACTGTGCCCCTGCCCCGCCCCCTCTGATATGTCACTTGTGGGGTTTCCACTAAACCCCTGCACTGTCCTGATATTAAAGTCTTAGAGCATAGCGCCTACTCACTGCATGCCATTCCACAGCGCTGTTAAGAATTATTATTATTGTTATATTTTGCATTGGAGCGCTTTATATGATCACCGATTACGTTACACAAGGACACATTCAATTTTGGTAGGTTCAGGGAGATTAAGTGATTTACCCAGAATCACAGGATGTGGAGGCGAAGCCGAGACTCCAACCTGGTGCCGCAGCTTCAAAGTCGGCAGCTCTGGCCGTTAAACCACACCCTGTAACTAGCACCCTATTTAATGGAAAGGGGACGGACACTACTGACATAGCACGTGCAATGGAGGTGGGAGGGGGTCACGGAAAGAAAGCCTGCAAGGGTGTTGAGATGCTGGTACCAGGAAGTAGAGATGGTGGCAGGAGAAGTGGGAGCAAACGCGACGGGAAGAGGTATGGAATGTATGAGGCAGCAAGTGAGAAGAGGAGAAGAACTGAGGCAAACTGAGATTGGTAGAGGAGGAGGGAGAACTGCAGTGAAAGAAGATAGAAAGGGAAGGATGCAATAGCGAGGGGGGAGTGATAGGGAAGAGTGAGGGGTGGAGGACGCAAGAGAAGGGGTGAAGGGGAGATATAAACGTGAGGGAAGATGATGTGCGAGTGAATAGCGAGAATGAGGAAAATAAATGAAAGAGAGAGAGGGGGAGGTGGAGTGAGAGCCCCCAATGATGATTCACAGTGATTGTCAGTTATGTATCTTGGACTGAAATCAGAGGTGATAAGGGATTCTAACAGGTGCTCTTTCAAATGTCAGACCTGTAAATCAAGGAACAGAGACACGTGTCTATTTCTACAGGTAAAGGTCCCAGCTCCGCCACTTCACCTGTGATCTTACGTGTGTGCTAAAGTGAACACGTGTCATTTCGCTGCTTTCCCAAAAGAAAGGTGTCAGGAAAGAGCCAAGTGGCAGGTCTATGCCTTCCTTGAGACAAATTCTTACTTCGGCAGATATTCCCGAAATCCGAGAAAGCTGCAGCCTGGAATGGCCCGTTTTGTGCTGAAGGTAAAAACACACTTAGTTACAACCGCAAACCGCTGCATTCTGGGGCTTGTAGTGTGGCCGCCAATAACCCACACATACAAAGTGCTGCTGGCTCAAAAAGCCAAGACTGGCTGAAGGTGTCCCATCTGACACTAGGCAGTTATGAAAGGGGGGTGTCATGAAGGAAAGAAAACTACCAACTAACATCATATGTCTCAGCTGGCCACGGGGGTGACTGTCAAACAGTCTTGGGTTTTCAGTCAACAGCACAAAGCCTCCTGGTAGTTGTAGTTTGTTTCCAATCTAAGAGAGAGCCCATGATGCTAAGTGTAGCGAAGGAGAAAACTAGGACTGGCTAAAAGTCATCCTCCTGATTGGAAATAGTAGGCAACTATAAAAAAAAAATTGCGCAATATGTAATTCCAAACAGCACAAGGACGCCCTCCAAATTTAAAAATTATAATTCTTAAATAAATAAAAACGGAACTATCGGTTGGCCAGCACTCAGGTTGCTAAAGTGCCAGTCCCCGGGTGTCATTTACAAGCCACATTGCATTCTGGAAGTTGTAGTTTTGTTGCTTTATGGGCGCTTGAACTGAAGAAGAGGATACAGATAGCGGCTACAGGAAAATCGGAGACTGCGAACATGGCGCCCTGCTGACTTTAAAAGATCTAATTAGCCCAGTTTACAGACGTTCAACAGGAGATCCTGGACTCATTTGTACAATATCACACTGTCGTCCTGAGCCCCAGTAACTACACCCCCCGCTCCAATACAAACGTTGGCACACCTCAGGTTTTGTATTTTTAATAAAATAACTGCCATTGAGGTAGCTGACGTAGCAAAAAGTGACTGTTAGGACATAGTACAAAAAAATAGTTATGCTATAAAAAACATAATGAAACACGTTTTACGTTTTTATCTTTCAAAGTATTAGGATTTGGTGAGGGAAACGTCGTTATGAAAAATGATAAATAAAAAATAATTTGACATACAATCGGTAGTCCTCCCTTATGTAGATGAACTTGCGTAAACGCTGTTGCCATAAAATATGTGCTAAAACTCGTGTGTGTTTATTTTCAAAAACCCATATTTCCGGGAGATAGATGGGGAAACGTGCACAAGACAAGTTAAGGGATGCCAGATCCAGACTGGCAATGAAGACACCCGTCTGAAAAAAAAATTTAAGGCGCTACATTTTTGGGGAAATGTTTATTCAAATTTTGCGCAATGTCTTTGAACGCACCTGGAACCTTACGCTTGGCTGATTGGAGCACAGATTCTCGGGCAAACCGCTTGGAAACGAATATGCATAGAAAGCTCTCAAGTTAAAAACAAGCCCGGCGGAGCATGGCGCGCGCCCTTGGCGGGGGAGCGCATTCCAGGCGGGGGAGCGGACCCTTTGAAGTGCGATGCCAAACGGATTGCATGGCGGCACGATGCGCGATTGTGCGCGTGCTCGCCATGCAATCCGCTTTTCGGAGCACTTTTGGGAGCCCCTTACAATAGTCTCGCTTTGCCATTGCTTACGCGATATCAAGGCGAGACCTAAAAACTGGAAGTATTTCCTACTGAGGAGACTGCAGGAAATTAGGAAACTTCATAACAAATAAATCTCCCAAGATGGCCACCAGAGACAAAAGAGCCCAAATGTAGCCCAAATATCACCCAGATGTAGCCCAAGTATAGCCCAATGACAGAATGTCCCAGAGTGTTCTAACGAACAACTAGAGAACTAACAGTCTTACTTATGACAAAAGTATGGCACACCTGAAGCCATCTTGATTGGAATAAAGTGGTAACACTTAAAACATTTAATTTACAAAGGAACAAAATGAGGGGGTTCATTTTGCCATAGAAATTATGATTAGTTCTGCAGAAAGAAAAAATAGGGCACATTTTGACTTCTAAAATCCTCTTCTATTTCATAAAACAATTCTGACATGCAGACTGAAACATGCACTTAGAATACCAGCAGCAGACTTCCCTGGTGAGCAGTAGTTTTACTACAGTGATCTAATGTGCAACTAGAGTGCTAACATTCAGAATTTATGGCAAATGTGTGACACATCTGAATGCCTTCTTGATTGAACCAAAATAAATAACTGAAAGTATTCCCACTGAGGAGACTGCAGTAAATGAGGAAATTAGGAAACTTTATAACAAATAAATCTCCCAAGATGGCCACCAGAGACAAAAGAGCCCAAATGTAGCCCAAATATCACCCAGATGTAGCCCAAGTATAGCCCAATGACAGAATGTCCCAGAGTGTTCTTAAGAACAACTAGAGCGCTTACTGTCTTGCTTATGACAAAAGTATGGCACACCTGAAGCCATCTTGATTGGAAAAAACTGGTAACACTTAAAACATTTAATTTAAAAAGGAACACAATGAGGGGGGTTCATTTTGCCTCGAATATTATCAGATCATAACCCTTTAGTTTGTACCCTAGAAATAGAATCTGAAAATGTAGAACCAACACCCTGGACTTTTGAACGTTCCCTGCTGTTGGATCTTAATTACTGTGCCCATATTAGAAGATGGATTCCCAACTTTTTAACTGATAATATTGGTAGCGCCTCAATTGAAGTAGTTTGGGACACTTTGAAGGCAGGGATTCGGGGAGAGACACTACAAGGGCTAATAAGCTAGAAAGAGAAAGTATGCGGGGTTTACAGGAAAATCTTAGGTTGGCTGAAGAGGAGCTGATAAATGTAACAAATGGGATTAGAAAAGAAGGAGAAATTACTAAAATTCAAAACCAGGTCGCAATCGCAAAAGCAGCAATCACTAATATCTTTATTGACAAAGCTGTTAAAAAAGCAACTGCACGAAATGAATTGGTCTATGAAGTTAACGAACAAGTGGGTCATCAGTTAGCCGTACGAATGCGACAACAAACCACTTCCAATTTGATACGCGATATCCATGATCCCGTCAAGGGCAATATTTCAGATCCAGAACTTATCAGAGAAGCTTTTTGGCGATTTTATCAATACCTGTATACTGAAGATGGTAGGGGGGGCTTATCCGAGGTTGATAGCTACCTAGACTGTGGCAACTATGAAAAGTTTGAAGAGGAAGACCAGAACATTTTGGAGGAAACACCTAATCTAGATGAAATTTTAACCACTATTAAAAATCTCCCGAAGGGGAAAGCTACGGGATTGGATGGCATCCCCTCCGAATTCTATTTAACATTTCTAGAGCAAATTAAACAATTTTTTTTTAGAATTAATCATACATATTTTCAAAGGTGGCCAACCTCCAAACTCTTGGTCTAGGGCAAAAATAATTATCTTCCCTAAAAAGAACAAACCCCCAGAACAACTCGGTTCTTACAGCCCTATTACTCTTATTAATGCTGATTCCAAAATGTATTAAAAAATACTAGCTAATAGGATAGCCCCCATTATGCATAAAGTGGTAGCTAAATGTCAACACGGCTTTATCCCGGGGAGGTCAACCATTAACCATATTCAGAGAGTAATCACCCTATTTGATGGTACGGAGGTTGCAGGAGACCCTATGGCACTGATCCTTCTCGATGCTGAGAAGGCGTTCGATAGGGTCTCCTGGCAATTTTTGTGGAGATCTATGCTTAAGGTTGGGATCAGGGAAGGTTTTATACAGGCAGTTCAAAAATTATATATCAATCCCAGAGCTGTGGTATTTGTGAATGGAATGTTAACTAAAGAATTAATAATCTCTCGAGGAACACGCCAGGGCTGTCCATGCTCTCCATTGCTTTTTGCAATTTACATTGGCCCCTTCATCCGAAGTTTGGAAAAAAATAGGGAAATAAGACCTATTGTATTGCAATCATTTCCAACCAAAACATTAGCATATGCTGACGATATAGCTATTGTTACCGCCGACCCCATCATGGCCATGTCTGTCATTGAGAGCGAAGCCAGTAAATTTGGCCTAGTTTCTGGCTATACACTCAATCGCGGGAAGACACAGATTGTATTAAATAAAAAAAGCAATATGGTTGATTCTCGGGTGGTGGAAAAAGCTACATACCTGGGAATCACCATCTCCTCTAATCTTGATGATATGGTTGATATAAACCTAAAACCAATTATGGGCTTAATGCAAAAAGATTTACGTCGATTAGATAATTTACACCTGTCTATAATTGGAAGAGTGAATGCAGTGAAGATGGTGTACTTCCCGAAAATATTGTATTTGTTCAGAGCAATCTGCCTTGAATTCAATTGTTACTGGTTTAAATCTATGGAACGTATGTTCTCTAATTTTATCTGGGCATATTCTCAACCTCAACGTGCCTACAGTTTTCTTACTCTCCCCAAAGACAGAGGAGGTCTAGCTCTCCCTAACTCAAAAGCCTATTATTGGGCATCTATTCTACTCTATAGTAGTGAGCTATTACAAAATACGGGGGTTGAAGCAATGTATAAAGATAGTACACCGTCTATCTTCCAATTAATTCTTGATAATAAAAGTAGAGGGTATCTATGGAGATATCTACATGATAATTATCATAAAAAGGTCAAATTTAAAACCCTCTACAGTGGGTTTAAGGCTTGGAAGGCGGTGAGGAAAATGCTAGGCCTAGGGCAAGTGTCATACTATACACCCCTGCTGGATAATCCAACTCTTCCGGGGGCTATTTTTAGAGATATTTGTATAGATAGATGGAACAAAGCAGGAATTGTACAATTAGGATGTCTTTTCTGCCCATCTGGGATTAAATCTTTCGAAACCCTGAAGAATGAATAACATTTGGATTGGCGTGATTTTTTTAAATTTCTACAAATCAGGGATTTTCTTACACACAAATTAAGGGGGAAGCCTTTAGGTCAAGAAATATCTGTAGTGGAAATAGCTATACATAATAGGAATCATACTATAGGAGATGTTTACTCTTCTCCTATTACCATGTTTTCGGATGATTTGGAGAAAATCTCACAGAAGTGGCAGGATATGCTAGAAATATCTGCCGATGGTTTTAACCATGCCTATCTCCTCTCGCATACTATACTCATTTCAACCAAACTTCAGGCTCAGTTTTACAAAACCTGCTTTTTTCTATACTATACCCCAGATAAAATAGCTAAATGGGGGAGCGGCAAGGGAACCTGCTGCCCCAGATGTATGATGTCCAACGCTGATTCTAATCATATTTTTGCTACCTGCATTGGATTAACAACACTAAAACAAGACATAGAGAAATTTTTGACTATTATATTACATAGAGAGATAACACTAACTAGTGCAATAATGCTATTAGGGGCCGATGACCCTGATAACCTTGGGCCCGGCAATGAGCTTATTTTTATCGCAATGGCGGTTTTAAGACTGTGCATAGCCTCCGCTTGGCTGGACCCTATAGCACCGTCTTTCCAACAGTGGTTAGCCAGGCTTCTAGCTATGTCTAATTTGGAGGTTGCCATATATAAGCGTAAGGGCAAGCTACGGCGCAAGCGGGGTTTGAGTATTTGGACTCCACTTTTGCAATGGAGCTTAGCTCACGATTAACCGCGAAAAATTCTGTTACTTTTTTTCCTTTGCTCTTTTTTTTTTTTTTTCCCCTTAACTGTATGATAAATAAGAATGTGTTGCCGATTCCTTTCTATCTATGTATTTGTGTCTTTACAAACATAAGGAATTTGCCTGTATATCTGTCTGACTCCGGAGGGTGGGAGGGCGGGGTGATAACTGTTGGAAATTTTGAATAAAGATAATTAAAAAAAAAAAACAACTTCTGATATGCAGACTGAAACATGCACTTTTAATCCCAGCAGCAGACTTCCGTGGTGAGCAGTAGCTTTACTACAGTGATCTAATGAGCAACTAGAGTGCTAACATTCAGAATTTATGGCAAATGTGTGACATATCTGAATACCTTCTTGATGGAATCAAAGTAAAAAACTGAAAGCCTTTCCTACTGAGGAGACTGCAGTAAATGAGGAAATTAGGAAACTTCATAACAAATAAATCTCCCAAGATGGCCACCAGACACAAAAGAGCCCAAATGCAGCACAAATATCACCCAGATGTAGCCCACATGTAGCCCAATGACAGAAGTGTGCGAAACACTTATTTTTGGAGTATTTGCAGTTTTATATAGTGCAGACTTGTCAGGTATTGGAGTGCTTTACATGAGCATTGGCTACATCACACAAGTCCAAATTCATTTTGGTTGTAGACATGGGGAGATTAAGTGATTTGACCAGAATCACAGAATGTTGAGCTGAAGCAGAAACTCCAACCGGGTTCCCCAGTTGCAAAGCCTGCAGCTCTGGAAGTAACACCACATCCTCTCCCCTAGGTGCAACATTTAATCAAGTGGTCAACTGGATAAAAAAACATAAAGAATACAAATAATGTAAAAGTTCTTTGTCGCTATTTGAAAACTCAGAAAATATGTCCTCATTTTAGATTTTTAGAGCACTAACCATAATTTTGATGCAAATAAGACCCTCTCATATATATAATTTCTAAAGGAAATACTCTAGGTATTACAGTTTTGATTACATCAAGATGACGTCAGGCGTCCCACACTTTTGTAATAAATATAGAATGTTAGCAATATAGTTGTTCATTGGGATACTGTTGAGAGGCAGAGGCCAGGGGCACGCACTCTGAAAATTGAAGGCAGGTAGGAGAGTGCAGATGCAACAATTTGACCACACTGGGCCGGCAGGAAGGGCAGTGGCAGCACAACAGACTATGGAGGGCAGTGGAAAGGGGTACAGGGGCAACAAACCAACAATACAGGACAGGCAAGAGAGGCTGTGGCAATATAATACACCAAGTGCGGGCAGAAGAAAAAGGCAGTGGTAGTACAACCATACATGCCAACAGACCCATTTCAGCCAGGAAACGTCCAATCTTTTTAAGCTCAAATGGGCTTTATTTGATCTCTCTCCTGTCTACAATCTCCTCTTTTTCAATGTAACTCAAAGGGGAAATTCAATACCCCAGTTTTTTTTTCAAACTCTCCCTCTTACCAAGTTCAAAATGTTCGCAAGTATGGTACATTGGATCATGGTAGGCAGGAGGAATTGGGGTAGGGACATGGACTCGGATAACAGAGGACAGGAGGGACATGGAGAGGTGCACCAAACTGACCCTACAGGGCAGGCATCAGGGTTTGCAGCAGCACAATACACCACACAGCGCATGCGGGACAGGAGTGCAGCACAACAATCCATAGAAAGCAATAGGGAGGGGACAGGACCATGCACATGGACAACAGAGGGGAAAGAGGCAATGGTAGCTAGCTGACCATAATGGGTAGACAGGAGAGAAAGCTGCAGCATAACAGACCATAAAGGGCAGAAAGGACGGATCAGGGGCATTACAATGGAACAGACAAGCCAGGAGGGAGGGAATAGGGGTCTGCACATGGAAACAGAGGGCTGGGGGCAAGGGGGCAAGGCAGGAGCAGCAAGATGACCATGGAGGTCAGGCAGGTTGGGCACTAGAAACAAAACACACCATGGAGAGCAACAATGAGACTATGATGGCATACACACAGACCATGGAGGGAAGGTGAGAGGGGGTCAGGGGCAGCTAGCTGACCACACAGGGAAGGTGGGAGGGGCCATGGCAGCACAGAAGACCATGCATGGCAAGCGGGAGGGTTAGTGGCAGCACAATGGCTATGATGGGCGAGAAGGAGGGTGCAGGGGCATGCACAAAGGAAGGAGCCTCACAACAGACCGTGCGGGCAGGCAGGAGGAGCAGTTTCAGCACAACAGACTAGGGAGGGCAGAAGGGTGTGGCAGTAAAATGGACCATGGAGGACAGGAGGAAGGGGATAGGGGCATGGCATGTGGACAGGCAGGGTGGAGGTGGCAGGGACAGGTTACAGTCGTCTGACAATGCTAGGCAGGTGGGAGGGGAGTGGCAGCTCAACAGAAGACTCAGAGTAGATAGGAGTGGCAGGTACATGGAACATGGTGGGCAATAAGGATGGAGCAGGGGCATGCACAAAGACATCGGAGGGCAGGGGGAAGGAGAATAGGGGCAGCAAGCTAAGCACAGAGGCTAATCAGGAGGTCAAGGATGGGCCATAGAATTGGGCAATGGAGGGCAGGAGGAGTGGACTGGTACATCATGTTAAATGGAGGGCAGTGGCAGTGCTCCAGCGCGGAGTGCAAAATCCCTCCCTACCGTTGCGGACCAAAAGATCTCACACACGCACACTATCCATACATTCGCTAGTGGGGCCCATATCACCAACACACACTCACCATCAGTCCGTACGAGAGGCGATTATCCTTCCAAGTGCTGGATAATGAGGGAGGAAGATACCACTTTACCCTAATGAGCAACAAACCTACAAACCCTTCTTATACTCATTAGGCCCTAGATTCTACATTTGGTATTCCCCTCATGACCGGGATGGATCTGTTAGTTGTAGATTTAAGTGAATTTCTAATACTCTAATTAACCTTTTCATTAACACATTTCAATGAATAAACAACCCAACTCATTTCTGTAGATGTTCAAATCCAAATTTATATTAATATTGCAGATTAAATCATTCATTTGATCAAGTTGCCATTCATGTTTACCTATTCTGGCTAAAGTCGTCTTCTATGTCAAATCTGGCAATCTCGCAAATCTATGCCCATCAATTTAGCAGGTTAAGTTCATCAGGATTTTGGGCATTAATTCAGTCCGTCAAGGATTCAGGCTAACAGCTGTCCTGCAGTGTCACCGTCCTCTTCGTTAGCATATCATCAGGAAATTGAAGGAGCGACCCTCCAACCTCTCTATTCTATGGGTTTTATAATAATTTCAATAGCAAAATGTAACAATATTGAGTTTTAAACTGTTCTGATTGGCTGATCAGGGGTCAACCTCTCCGTTCCCATAAGGTTTAGTCCATGTTGTCAGCATACTTGCTGGTTCTGGTTCTTTAATAAAGCCTTTTGTCTGTAGCGCTGGCACCTTTCCCAGTGGCCTTGATAAGTACAGCTTGCCTGGGGTCAAGACAGGGCCATTGTTGCTCATCTTTTAGCGCAGGCGCACTTCACCCAAGGCTGGTTCAGCGTCGGCAGTTGGGTTAGGCACCAAAAGCAGCCATCATTTGATAGGCCAGAATAGTCAACTTAAGCAAAGAAACACAAAAACGTAATTAATACATAGAAATGACTAATTAAATGTTATTCCCTCGCTAATACCCATATGTGTGTGTATTTATCTAGCCAAAAGCAACACTCAATGCGGTTTATACTTACTAAATAAAGCACAAATCACAATTTCATCACCAAAGCGACATATATCATGCAATGTTCTAATTATCTATCATTAATATGCGTACGAAATTTAGTTCACGTCATTAATTAGGCCATGCAGATGCAAATCCCACGTGTATTTCGGTCATTAATAAGGTTGATTAGTTATTTCCACATCACTCCAAACCATTAGTACGATTATGATTAATTCATTAAATTAATAAAACGACATGCAAAATGGGATGGGTATACAAAAATTTTGCATAATCCGTTCCAGCAGCAGCACATCAGACCATGCATGGCAGGAGGGAGGAGGCTAGTCCATGGATTCAGACAACAGAGGATAGGGAGGAGGTGGATGGGGCAGCAAGCTAACTGTTCAGAGAAGGCGGGTATTAGGAACTTTATTGTTTTTAAAATGTGTGTCTGTGCAAACTACTTAAAATATGAACAAGTATGCAGCATAATCTCACTTTTATTCAGGAAGAAGAGGACGTTTGTGACTGTGACTCCGGGCTCACTTGGCAGAAACACCCCCTGACCCTCCACCCCCCATCGCAAAATGTAATGCCCGTGAAAAGGGTAGGTGGACGCAGTGTTATATAGAACATAGTCCTGAGAGCACGATTGAAAATGAAAACTAGATATAGTATATGGTATAAACTATGCACCAAAAAGTGTGATATAAGATGAACCAGGGCGTGAAATATAATATGCAATACATTGTGCGCAATGACAGATTCATTGGAGAGTGCGAGATAGCACAGGCACTAGCGTGTGCTATGCGATATGCGCCTTGGAGTGTAATATGCACAGGGCAGTGTTGTGTAACCTAACTTATCTCTAAAGTTGTAATATAAAATATGTGCTGGGGAGTGTAATGTTGCATATGCACTGTGACAAAGATATGGATCCCAGATTGTAATATGTATGGCATAGCGCTGTGCGTTATAACATAGGCATCGGGGAAGGCACGTTAGATGGGGCAATATAACCCGTGCGAAGGCAAGTGTGGCATGACATATTCACGGGGTGGTGTTACAGTGCACATGGGCTAGAGAGTGTCATAGCATACGCACTAGCTGGTGAAATACAACACAGAGGTGTGAGGCACTCGGCGGGCACTGGTGGGTGTAACATAGCATTGGGCTCAGCCAGGAGCACGCTGTGACTCTCAAGTGAGGTTCGTCTCCTTTCCAGAGAGTAAAATAAAAAGTATTACACATCCGGCGGTGGATGTGTGTTTTATTAACCGTGAGGGGGATTTCTTGCATAGTTTGGTCGAATTTTTGTCGATTCCCCTTTGAATGGCTTGGTGTGCGTGTATATTAAATGTGCCTGTCAATAGCTACCCATGTTTGTATAAATACACGACAAGGGTGTCTACTTGGAGAGTACCCACCGGCGGGGGTGCCGAGATTAGGCACGGTAGGGCGTCAGACACGTCAGAGCTTCACTAGCGGTGTAAATACATTCCATGTGGATTCATTCTATGCATAGTCACCTTTTAATGAATATCACGCAAATCGTCATGGTGATAGGTACATACGGTTTGTCCAGCATGTCCTAGGTGTTTCTATAAATATATATTTTGTTAAAATAATAAAAACCAAAGGCCGGCCCCGGGGGATGGGGTCCCCGGGGCCATAAGTGGCCTGAGGAGGGGGCAACGCAGCCCCCTCCTAAAGAATAAAAAAAAAAAAGGTCATGACCCGGGGGTTGGGGTCCCTGGGGCCGATTAAGGCCTTGAGAGGCCCAAATTTATTTTTTTCAACAAAAACAATTAGGGTGCAGGCCCTGGGGGATGGGTCCCCAGGGCCAGTAAATTAGAAAAAGAAGGGGGGCCACACAGCCCTCCTTCTTAAAAAAATTAAATAAATAAAAGACCACGCCTCCTCCTTGCAGCACTCTGCAAACGCGCCCCCTGGCCAGTTGTAAGTTGGGGAATTAATTCCCCTTCAATACTGAGGGTCCCTGAGGGCCAACTAGCCCAACAGGTATCTCCAGTATGCGCCAGGGAGCTGCGTTGCAGACAGGTGTTCTGAGACCACGCCCCTTTTTACACCTCTATGCAACGCAGCTCTGTGGCGCTTACTGGAGGTACCTAGTGGGCTAGTTTGACCCTAGGGACCCTTAGGATTCAAGGGGACTTAATCTCTCAACTTAGAACGGCCACAGGGCACATTTACACAGTGGTAAAGGGAGGGGATGGGGCCTGAGGTGACGTGTGCAAACACGCCCTGTGGCGCGTTTTAAGTTGGGGAAATAATTCCCTTTCAATCCTGAGGGACCCTGGGGGCCAACAAGCCCACCAGGTGCTTCCAGTAAGCGCCACTGCTCAGCGTTGCAGAGAGGTGGTGCAGGCCATGCCCCTTTTTACACCTCTCTGCAATGGCGCTTACTGGACGTACCTAGTGGGCTATTTTGCCCCTAGGGATCCTCAGGATTCAAATGAACTTAATTTCCCAACTAAAAACGGCCACAGGGCGTGTTTACACAGTGGTGAAGGGAGGGGACTGGGCCTGAGTTAACATGTGCAAACAAGCCCTGTGGCGCGTTTTAAGATGGGGAAAAAATTCCCCTAAAATCTTGAGGGACCCTGGGGGCCAACTAGCCCACCAGGTGCTTTCAGTAAGTGCCAGGGAGCTGCGTTGCAGAGAGGTGGCCTAGGCCGTGCCCCTTTTTACATCTCTCTGCAACGCAGCTCTGTGGCGCTTACTGGAGGTACCTAGTGGACTAGTTGGACCCTAGGGACCCTCAGGATTCAAGGGGACTTAATCTCCCAATTTAAAACGGCCGGAGGTGACGTGTACAAACACGCCCTGTGGCGTGTTTTAAGAGGTAGTTTTAATCCACTGCCCTATTATATTCTAGGGGCTTACAGAGGAGGTCATGCTGATCACAGGGGGACCCCAACGCATAGTGTTCCCTAGTGTTTGTAGGTGTTTTCACTGTATTCTGAGTGTCTTTTAACATAGCACTGGCTCTAGGACTGGTTAGTCAGACTCAGTTACCACCAGTATCCGTCTGAAAAAGTTGAGAGTACAGGATGATTTTGCAACAAGGCTTCTTTCTGCTCTTCTGTTTGTTCTTTCTACACGTTATCCTTCTTCCTGCACTTTTCTTCGTCTTTGAGGACTTCTGTTGCTTCTTTCTGCATGTCTTTTTTTTCTTTCTGTGCGTTTTTTCTTCTTTCTTCACATGTCCTATCTCTGTAGGCATAGTTAGAAATTAGCATTTAAAAAACCTTTGAAATTCACTGAAAAAACCATAGGTTTCAGGCATGTTATAGTTAGGAATTAGCATTTAAAAAACCTTAGAAATTCACTGAAAAAACCCATAGATTTCAGGGGCGTTATAGTTAGCTGGACTTTTCACTCGTACAAAACCATTGAAATTCCCCCGTTATAGTTAGTTCAGCTAACTATAACTCGCGCGCCCGCAATGCACTGCTGATGACGTCACATATTACATCACTCATGACATGATCAGTCACATCACTCATGACATCACTCATGACATCTCAAATGACATCTCAAATGACATCACTGATGACATCATCCTTTTGATAGAGTGGCAGACCTCCTCTCCCCCTAATATAACCTTTGATACACACATTCAAAAATAGAAACTAAAATTTTCAAAACAATGGACATACCAATATCAGTTACAACAACCTATTCAGTAATTCTAAGATCCACATACACATCCACTCATTCACCAACAGTCCTATACAGTCACTCAAACATGTACTCACTCATCATATGTACTGATACACCTATACATCCTGTTACACAACGCCACTCATCCATAGAGTTACTCACACACATAGTCACTCATGCTAATAAAGAATCAAACATCCATTTACTTGCATATACAGTTATACACACACCACCACACTTACTTCTACAGAAACTTACACATACTTAGTCTTTTAAACAATCACTTATAGAAACACATACTTATTCATACAGCAACTCTTTCAATCTCTCACTCTCACATATACTCACTTATATACACCAATAGTCACATATACTAGTTTAAAACATATGTAGTTACTCATAAAGACACTATTGAGACAGTCATTCACTCATTAACACACCCATGCACACACTCATCCACCCATACAGTCCTGCACACATGCTGTCTTCAACACATACAAACAGTGAGTCACTCATTCATGCACCTATGCACTACGTAATACCCCCCACCGAACCATACAGGCACTCAGACACTCATACTGATGCTCAAAAAACCAACTAATAACCTATGTAGACACTCATGTAGCTACTCACCAACCCATGCAGCCACTTTGAGAGACTGATACAGATATTTACATATTTAAACATTACTCACTAAGCCATGTATTCACTAAGATACACTTAATCAGTCAGTTATACAATCAATTTTTAAAAAACAAATCATCCATTTAGACACTTATAAACCCATTTATTCTTCCATCGACCTTGAGATATACATATATAAAACATATGTAATTTTCAGAAAAACACACATTCACTGGATGATGTCATCAGTGATGTCATTTGAGATGTCATCAGTGATGTCATGAGTGATGTCACTTGTCATGTCATGAGTGATGCAATATGTGACGTCATCAGCAGTGCATTGCGGGCGCGCGAGTTATAGTTAGCTGAACTAACTATAACGGGGGAATTTCAATGGTTTTGTACGAGTGAAAAGTCCAGCTAACTATAACGCCCCTGAAACCTATGGTTTTTTCAGTGAATATATATATATATATATATATATATCCAATTCTCACAAGTCGGCGCTGGAAGCAACCAAACAATCGCCTTTCCCTTGCCTCTTGCGATGGCGGTCCGTGGAGAGGAAGCGAACCTCAGAACATTCAACTCATGCTGATTTTCCCGTTCATGAGAAACCAAGACAGCAACCACGAACACTTTCGATCAAAATGCGCTATTTAATTGTGCAAAAAATGGCCACTCGACGCGTTTCGGGACAAATCCCTTGATCACGAGTGTGGCAGTCCTCTCATCACATTGTTTAAATAAAGTACATTGAATACAAACGTGTAAACACAAAAAACAGACTGTGTGAGTTAGAGTTGACTCACTCCCTATTTTTACAGTCGCCATCTTGGAATGGTCAAGGAGTATGGCTAAAAGCCTAAAACACGGTAAATCTCCTGAATATGCTGTCATTGTACGAATCACTAACGACCCAGCATTGAAACCCTCTCATGTATTAAAATAAATACAGCGATATCAACAGCCTCATACAAAGCACATTTCCGTGCCAAAAATACTTTGAATTGTACCCAAGTGGGTCAAAAATTAAATGCTGCAACGAATATACGTCGCGGGTGACGCTGGATCTCTAGGAAAATTGTTTCGTGACATGCATAAGAAACCTAATAACTTTACAGTATCAAAATACAACCCAAGTGGGTAAATACTAATGACCCAATCCTGACCAATAAGATACTCAATCATATTGGTGGCAAAAATCCACCATTACTTTAGTTTTTTAAATTCTTCCAAGAGTCAGTCAGTTTCTGTGAAAAAAAGAAAAGAAAGAAGAACATTCCTGTTACTAAAAATCTCTAAGACAAACATACTAATAACTACCACAATAGGACACATCATAGAAAATTGGATATGTACAATAAAATCATGAAGCATATTATACCGGATGGAAAGACAATCAAATAATCATTCTACAAAACATCTGTAAACATTGCAGGACAAAACAAGGTAAAAGCTACCCCAAATGGACTTCCATTTCCTCATCACAATTGTGCCCGTTAGGCACTAAGGTTTTATATTGAATGATCAGCTTTGATTCAAGGCGTCTAAGGTCTTGTACCCTATTCCCGCCCCTCTCATTAAGTCTGACTGAATCAAGTACACAGAAACTGAGTAATGAATTATTCTGTTTATGTGTGCTCTGAAAATGTCTCGCCATGGGGTATTGTTTGTCGCCGTTTTTGATTGCACGAAGATGTTCTAATACCCTTTTCTTCGCTTTATGAATTGTGCTCCCAATGTACGCTTTGTTACATGGGCAGAAAAGGGCATAAACTGCAAATTCTGTGTTACACGATGTGTGTTTGGTGATTTTGAATGGTCTACAATCAGCTGTTAAAACACATTCTTTCATGTGACGACTATTTCTACACGCCTTGCAATTACGACAAGGATAGAACCCTTGGATCCCCAAACTCTTGTTTTCCGTTGGTACCACTGCTCTACATAGAGTATCTTTTAGAGATCTGGATTTTCGAAAAGTAATCTGTGGTAAAGTTCCGATGTTATTTGTGAGGTCATTGTCTGTATGTAAAACGGGCCAGAATTTAATGATGCTTTTTCTAACCTCGTGTGCCTGTTTACTGTAAGTAGTGATGAATCTGATTTCAGAATCTTCACTAATTTCTTGTGTTTCTTTTTCAATAAGTAATGAGGCTCTAGTTCTTTCTTGGACTTTGACTTTGGCTTTCTTAATCACAGTGTTCGAATAACCTCTCTCTAGGAATCTCTTTGTCATGACACTAACCTCCCTTTCGAACCCTTCGACCGTGCTGCAGTTGCGTTTGGCACGGAGGAATTCTCCGAACGGGATACTGTCAATCAAAGATTGTGGATGGCAGCTTTTAGCATGGAGAACACTGTTCCCTGCTGTTGTTTTTCTAAAGAGAGAACTCTCCAATTTGTTGTTGTGTATTGTCAGTGTGAGATCCAGAAATTCTAACTTGGTGTTGGACCATTGACTAGTAAACTGTAGATTGAAATTATTAATGTTGAGTGTTTCAACAAAATTATTTGCCTCTTCTTCACTGCCCTTCCATACACAAAAGACGTCGTCAATATAACGAACCCACAATGCTATTTTAGAGCCAAAGAATTCTGATTTCCTCAAAATGAGTTCCTCCCAGTACCCCAAAAAGAGACCCGCGAAGCATGGAGCAAAGCAAGTCCCCATTGAGGTACCGAGAGTCTGCCTGTAGATCTTATTATCAAAGATGAAAAATGTTTGTTTCAGACAGATAGACATGATTTCAATGATCATTTCGGTGTGGTAAAAATATGAGACTGATCTCTCCTTCAGGAAATGCCTGCATGCCTGGAGCCCCAGGTCATGCGGTATGCATGTATACAGGCTCATAACATCTAATGATAATAAAGAAAATTCTTCATGCCATTCAAAATTGTCGATTTGTCTCAAAAAATCTCCCGTATCCTTGACATAGGATGGCAATGTTTTAACGAAGGGCTGGAGAAAGAAATCAGCGTACCTGGATGCATTTTCCATGCAACTTCCCCTGGAGGACACAATCGGCCTTCCAGGAGGATTTTGCATGTTTTTATGAATTTTAGCGAGCAAATATAATGCCGGGAGTTTTGGATATTTACAGAGCAGGAAACCGTATTCATTCTGATCAATGAGTCCTTTCTCTTTCCAATCAGAAAGGCATTGATGAAATGCTCTGATCGAATTCTCGTACTCCATTCTATTGCTCCTCTCGTAGCTGTCTTTGTCTGCCAGCTGTCTGATCCCTTCCTCAATGTACCTCTGTTTCGATAGTAAAACTACATTGCCTCCCTTGTCTGATTTTTTTATGACAATAGTTTTGTCATTCTTAAGATTATCAATTGCTGACATTTGTTTTTTAGAGATGTTTCTCCACCCATAAAATCTCTTTTTGGATAGTTTTGAAAATTCCTGAATTATGCCTTTTTCAAAGACGTCTATTGCCTCATTTTTAATTTGAGGTAAGAAAATTGATTTTGGCTTAAAGCTTGTTTTGGCACTTAGGTTCAAGGGGACATTCTCAGGTATTAAGCCATCAAATGGATCAACGTCAACAGTACTTTCATTAGCTAACATATGCATAGGATGTAGGGTTTCAACATCAGAGATCGTGGTTGAGCTAGGAAAATCTCTCTCTCCGAAAGTACACCCTGTGATTTTGGTGGCATACCATTTTTTTATACGGAGTTTGCGAGTGAAATGAAACAGATCGATTCTGCTCTGCGTGTAGTCAAAGTTATTAACAGGACAGAAGGTAAGTCCAAGTGAAAGTAACTCTACCTCCATTGGGCTCAATGTCCTATTTGAGAGGTTGATGACTGTTTGTTCTTTCATTTTTTCTTGATTTGTCCCCTTGTTCTGCTTCCCACAGGGCTCTCGAATTCTGTTGTTACATTTGGCTTTCTTCCGCCTCTGCCTCCTCTTCCACGACCTCGAAACCCAAATGATTTGTTTGCTGGGTTTCTCCCTTTGGCCAATAGACCAAACTCTGTTAAAATGCTGTTTTTTGCCACTAATTCGTCCGACATCATTGAAGATCCACTCTCACTTGCTGGGCTATCACTAGTCAGTCCGTCATTACTAGATTCGTCGGTGAGAACTCATTTTGAGGAAATCAGAATTCTTTGGCTCTAAAATAGCATTGTGGGTTCGTTATATTGACGACGTCTTTTGTGTATGGAAGGGCAGTGAAGAAGAGGCAAATAATTTTGTTGAAACACTCAACATTAATAATTTCAATCTACAGTTTACTAGTCAATGGTCCAACACCAAGTTAGAATTTCTGGATCTCACACTGACAATACACAACAACAAATTGGAGAGTTCTCTCTTTAGAAAAACAACAGCAGGGAACAGTGTTCTCCATGCTAAAAGCTGCCATCCACAATCTTTGATTGACAGTATCCCGTTCGGAGAATTCCTCCGTGCCAAACGCAACTGCAGCACGGTCGAAGGGTTCGAAAGGGAGGTTAGTGTCATGACAAAGAGATTCCTAGAGAGAGGTTATTCGAACACTGTGATTAAGAAAGCCAAAGTCAAAGTCCAAGAAAGAACTAGAGCCTCATTACTTATTGAAAAAGAAACACAAGAAATTAGTGAAGATTCTGAAATCAGATTCATCACTACTTACAGTAAACAGGCACACGAGGTTAGAAAAAGCATCATTAAATTCTGGCCCGTTTTACATACAGACAATGACCTCACAAATAACATCGGAACTTTACCACAGATTACTTTTCGAAAAGCCAGATCTCTAAAAGATACTCTATGTAGAGCAGTGGTACCAACGGAAAACAAGAGTTTGGGGATCCAAGGGTTCTATCCTTGTCGTAATTGCAAGGCGTGTAGAAATAGTCGTCACATGAAAGAATGTGTTTTAACAGCTGATTGTAGACCATTCAAAATCACCAAACACACATCGTGTAACACAGAATTTGCAGTTTATGCCCTTTTCTGCCCATGTAACAAAGTGTACATTGGGAGCACAATTCATAAAGCGAAGAAAAGGGTATTAGAACATCTTCGTGCAATCAAAAACGGCGACAAACAATACCCCATGGCGAGACATTTTCAGAGCACACATAAACAGAATAATTCATTACTCAGTTTCTGTGTACTTGATTCAGTCAGACTTAATGAGAGGGGCGGGAATAGGGTACAAGACCTTAGACGCCTTGAATCAAAGCTGATCATTCAATATAAAACCTTAGTGCCTAACGGGCACAATTGTGATGAGGAAATGGAAGTACATTTGGGGTAGCTTTTACCTTGTTTTGTCTTGCAATGTTTACAGATGTTTTGTAGAATGATTATTTGATTGTCTTTCCATCCGGTATAATATGCTTCATGATTTTATTGTACATATCCAATTTTCTATGATGTGTCCTATTGTGGTAGTTATTAGTATGTTTGTCTTAGAGATTTTTAGTAGCAGGAATGTTCTTCTTTCTTTTCTTTTTTTCACAGAAACTGACTGACTCTTGGAAGAATTTAAAAAACTAAAGTAATGGTGGATTTTTGCCACCAATATGATTGAGTATCTTATTGGTCAGGATTGGGTCATTAGTCTTTACCCACTTGGGTTGTATTTTGATACTGTAAAGTTATTAGGTTTCTTATGCATGTCACGAAACAATTTTCCTAGAGATCCAGCGTCACCCGCGACGTATATTCGTTGCAGCATTTAATTTTTGACCCACTTGGGTACAATTCACAGTATTTTTGGCACGGAAATGTGCTTTGTATGAGGCTGTTGATATCGCTGTATTTATTTTAATACATGAGAGGGTTTCAATGCTGGGTCGTTAGTGATTCGTACAATGACAGCATATTCAGGAGATTTACCGTGTTTTAGGCTTTTAGCCATACTCCTTGACCATTCCAAGATGGCGACTGTAAAAATAGGGAGTGAGTCAACTCTAACTCACACAGTCTGTTTTTTGTGTTTACACGTTTGTATTCAATGTACTTTATTTAAACAATGTGATGAGAGGACTGCCACACTCGTGATCAAGGGATTTGTCCCGAAACGCGTCGAGTGGCCATTTTTTGCACAATTAAATAGCGCATTTTGATCGAAAGTGTTCGTGGTTGCTGTCTTGGTTTCTCATGAATGGGAAAATCAGCATGAGTTGAATATATATATATATATATATATATATAGATCCAAAACACAAGTTAGCCCTGGCGGAAGAAGCCACAAGGTTGGTATTGCTTTTCATTAATTTATTAAAAGGCAGCGGCATAGAGGAATCGCAGGGCAACCATTACCAATTAATCAGCCAGCCAGACCAGTTTCGGGAATCTTTCCCTTTCTCAATGGCATTCTGCTGAAAAAAAAGGTTTCACGCGCACTTTATCCCCAAAGAACCTGCCTCCGTGGGCGTGGCCGAATGCACAGCCTTCTGGTTCTCGTAGTGTTCGAGCTTTTAATCTCAAGTGAGTTCATCTTGTGAGTTCAGCAGAAAAAATAACAGCATTTAAAAAACCCCTGTGGGTCGATGAAACGTCACGCTGAAGATGCCTGCTGTCTTTATTCAGCTGACCATGTAAGACCAACCTCCCGTTTCACTGCTGGCACTGTTGTGTCATCATCCAGGTCCGCACACCCAGCGCCGGCTTCTCCCGCGGCTGGGATTTAGCCGCAAAAACTCAAAACATAAATTAGCCCTGGTGGAAGGAGCCACAAGGTTGGTATAGCTTTTCATCAATATATTAAAAGGCAGATGCATAAAGGAATCGCAGGGCAACCATCACCAATTAATCAGCCAGCCAGACCGGCTTCGGGAATCTTTCCCTTTCTCAATGGCGTTCTACTGAAAAAGACGATTTCTCGCGCACTTTATCCTCAAAGAACCTGCCTCTGTGGGTGTGGCCGAATGCACAGCCTTCTGGTTCTCGTAGTGTTCGAGCTTTTAATCTCAAGTGAGTTCATCTTGTGAGTTCAGCAGAAAAAATAACAGCATTTAAAAAACCCCCGTGGGTCGATGAAACGTCACGCTGAAGATGCCTGATGTCTTTATTCAGCTGACCATGTGAGACCAACCTTCCATTTCACTGCTGGCACCGTTGTGTCATCATCCGGGTCCGCACTCCCAGCAGCGGGCTTCTCCCGCGGCTGGGCTGTAGCCGCAAAAATCCAAAACACAAGTTAGCCCTGGTGGAAGAAGCCACAAGGTTGGTATTGCTTTCCATCAATTTATTAAAAGGCAGCTGCGTACAGGAAACTTGTGTTTTGGATTTCTTCGGCTAAAGCTCAGCTATGCGGTGCTGGGACCGGCCGCCAGTGGTGCGGTGGTCCTGCACCTGCAATTAGGAGGCGGTGGCATCCTCCATTCCGAGCACTGTGGCGGGCGGTGCTCACAGCACCGCCCGCCACAATGCTGGGAATGCACTGTGTGCATGGTCATGCACAAGGTGACAGGCACAGCGCGGTGCCTGCCACCTTGTCCATGACAATGTAGGGGGGTACCATAGGTACCCCCCATCTGCATCCCCAACCCCCCCAATACCCGGGGGGCCCGCACCAGGCCCCCGAAAGCACAATCCGCATGCCTTCCCACTGCCTTCCTAATATGGATGGCGGTGTCTAGCAGACACCGCAAACATATCAGGCCCCTTTTCCGCCCGGTCACCTGTGTGACCGGTGGATAACCGGCAGACGGTCCGTCCGCCGGGGTGCCCCCGCCATACTAATATGGCAGAAGGGAAATGGGTGGCGGGTGGGGTGTGTTGTAGGGCGGATCGCCACTGCCATGCGGGTGGTGGCGATCCGCCCTACATCCTATTAGACCCCTTAGTATGTACTTACCGAAAAATAAATAAAAGACAAGTTCTTTTGCCCATTATATTACAAAAGATTTACAATATATAGCAATTGTCATCCAAAGGCAATTCAGTTTCGCTTTACATCTCTGAATAATGCACTTGAAACTGCACAACAATGCATTTCGAAAAGAAATGAAAGAATAAATAATAAATACAACTTAATGTAGCTAACTGCCACCAATGCAGGGACTGGAGTTCAGAAATCCTCATGGTGCTTCTAACTCAACATTTCAAGTAGGAGGTGTGAGAGACCTACTTGGAAGGGTAAATCCCCAAAAGAGTAGGTAGGCTGTGAGAGCAGCGGCAACAATCATGCAGCTGCCTATCCCTTCATTGTAGTGAAAGCCACATTATGTATAGCATGATTATAAACTTATGAGAAATTAACATAAAAAACAAATTGTTACTCTGTGAGGTTATGCAGTGACAGCGGTAAAAATAAAAAACAAACAATCCACTGAATTATATATTGTTGAAGAGACTTCGTCTCTTCGAATCTCATCATTGCGTGTGCATAAACTCTATATGCCCGTCAGTCTGCCGCGCAAAATAAATCCGAGTGGCAGTGCCAGGAGGGCATGAGGGGGAGTAGAATCACTCCACTACGAGTCAGACGGGGAATGGAAATCTCAATTCAGACGAGTAGCACTGGAAACAGTATATACAGCCTGGAAGACATAGTAAAATTGGGGGACTAGAAATTTGATTGGTCTAACTTTCTGCATACCTAAATTGTAATTATTTGAAAACAATAATCATTTGCGACAGCAAACGATAGAGCCTGGCTTGTGGAAACAGGATCTCCTGATCTTTGTGGTGGAAGAGAACCTACTGCCGTGGGCCATCAGCTCTGTGGTCTGATTTTACACAATCATAAATTTATAACATGGGTGGAAAATAAGAGAGCCTGTAGCAGGATTAGAGAGGAGGCGGTCACAAGGAATGTTAGGAAGACTCAAAATAACTTAATGTTGGGAGTGTTCACGAATGCCATATTGGAGCCTTCCCCACCCACAACTGCACCTCTAAATATTGCGGCCGTGTGCTACTACTGTGGAAAATGTAACCCAACACCCCCATGTAGTGAGTTGTACTTGGAGGAGAGAAAATCTTTATGTTGGAAATATTTTCATGTGCACGAGGAGAGGAAAACAGGAGGAAAATAGGTGGAAATGTGCATTTCCACTAACACTGAACCTGAGGATTATCTGCTTTGCAAGACAGGATAAATAGGAAAACTGGGGTAATGCCCGAAAATCTTCACTTTTAGTTGATTTCAGAGAGCTGCCAACCCTGAGAAACCCCAAAATTTGCAAATCCATGAAAATGGTAGGCAATCTTAGAACGTATAGACTCCTCATAGAAAACTAACCCCTAAGTGAAAACATATGAAAATGAAAAAGGAATGGTATTTTACTGGAAAAAAGGAAGTAGGTCAAACTATCGAAATGGAAAAAAGAATACACTTTAAAAAGGCTCCAAGAAGAACATGCATCGGAATAGTAATAGCAATGACCATTTATGTAGAATACTCGAAAAAAAAAAATTGTCTCTAAGCACTCACATAATAGCTTTTATTATTATTATACAGCCCACTGGTTGTTCAATTTATCCACCAGAAATGGCGGAAAGACTGACCTTGCTCTAGGAAGTAATGAACCTCTCACCTATGGGTCTCTAGAAATGTTCTGAGCACACAGAGCTTTTACTAGACAACATTTGTATCTAAAGATGAAGTTAATCTCTGCTTAAAACGCGATTAGAGATCTTGCAAATGTTGCAAGCTCCTTTAGGTCATTATGTAAATTCTCTTGCAGCACCGAACTGTAGAACATAAAAACATAACAACCTTTGCATAACGATAATAATCATCACGTTTGTAAGGATAAGCGGTACTGTTAGTTTTGCTGTGAAGGATCGCCAAGAGAGGGGGACACCAAGTACTGCCAAGTATATAAAAACCCCTGCCAACCCAGATGTTAAATACCTGGGGGGTAGGAAAGATAAGGCTGCTTTCCCAAATATACTTACTGCCCCCAGGCCTATTGGTGATGGAGAGGCAAAGAGGAAACGCAGACAAGGCGGAATGCAGTACAAAGCTCTATGTAACCCACTCAAAATGTTCACCATGTTTGAAACTCATGCAGCCACATATATAGTGCGATGGAAGTCTCCTGCTTAAGAAAATAGCAGGCTGGGAGAGGCATGGCCGAGACCGCATTTGGGCAGAACGCAAACGTCTTTGGTGCGATGATGAAGCCCTGATTCTATATATCCTGCTTGAATTGAAGACCATTCTCCTCCACTGGAGCAGTTTGTTGGGCTTCCCTCATGCATTGGGTGGGTCTGTTGAATGGATGGGCCCCCAGTATCCTGAAGAGCGAGGTGCTGTGGTGTTCGGCCTGAGCAGACCCAAGATGGGATCCTGGGTTATGGCTGCTGCTCTCCCGTTTCCTGTTATGTGGATCTGGAGACTACCTGGCGCAGATTTGGCAGCATTGTGGGGCTGTGGCATTGCTCCAGCCTCAGAGTACCTTTAAAAAGTACATGAGAAGAATGCCACAGAATCCTGGAATTTATAGCCTTGTGCTGTAGGAACCTGTTTGCAGTGGAGAGTTATGACCTGCTTTTCTTATTTAACCATTAGTAATCAATGCTAATATAGCCTTATAGCCCGCCATAGTGGACTATGTCAGTTATTAAAGGCCCGATCCAGCGTTAAAGGCCCGAGCCAAAGGCAGGGACTTTAACAAGGGAGCGGGATTTTAATAGCCAGTATAGCCCAGCTACGAAGGGCTATAAGGCTATTAGAACATTCTGCCACTAGAGGGCAGAATGTTCCAAAAAATAAAACAAAGGCCTCTCGGAGTTCGAGGGGTTTAAATTCCCTCAGGCTCCGAGAGGTCTTTGAAAACAACATTGGAATGTTGCTTTACGGGCCTTTACCGGCCCGTAAAAGCATGGAGCACTCCATTGTCTTCAATGAAGCTCCCAACATTCCAATGTTCTAATTACAGTTATGGGCCTCCAGATTATTATGCACTAAACTGTCATTTCAGCTTGGTTGAGGGTGGGGAGGACGCATTATGATACTCTGCAGAAAGATAAAAAGTTAAATGTCCCAGAGGTATCCTGAACTAAAAAAAGGCACCACCCCTGTCAGACTGCAGACAAGTGTTCTCACAACTGCATCTCCAAAGACTTCAAGTTTGCCGAGCGCTTGCCCCGAAGTTTTCAGACTATAAACCACAGGTGTGAATATGACAGCTCTAAAACTGGAATGTTTTTATTGTGGATAACAGGGGTTCCGCCGCTCTCAGGTACGCCTGCGCTACGCAGAGCTAGGCAGCACCTTCTTTGGTAACCTGTGCACAGCATTCATTCGTACACTGACTGACAGAACAGTCAGAAGCATCGGTCTGTTGAGGAACAGGTCGGTGTTTGAGATGGTGGTTATGCCTAGCGTGCAGCCTGTCACAAACAAAGTATCAGATTTCTCAACAAAACGTGTGACAGAGCGATGTATGTATTCTGAATGGTTGTTGAATGTTGGAAAAATAAATCTGCAAATCCCAGAGTCACGACTCTCATAGGGAGATTTTCTGAATTGCGGAAGAGGGGGGACACTGTCAGAGCTATTCACCGAGGTTGAGTATTAAGCTAAGCTCTTTGAGACGTATTCTTAAGAAAATTTAAAAAAAATCTTGTGAAACCAGATACCCAGATTACAACAATTCCAGTAGACTAGTTACAAATTGTTTCTTCTACTGGATCCAGTTGTACATGGGTCGCCATTGCTCTGTATCTGCCAAGTGTCAAAAAACATATCGCTAAGTCTAATAATTGAACACACGCAGTGTCAACTGAATTTCCCAGATGGTTTAGCACATGCAGCTTATGGCCACTAGATGGCAGTAGACACCATGAAACTGAGTAAGTTACAACATGGGGAGGGGGGTTAACTCTGCTACGTGGCAGTTGGTGAAGTTTTTGCCGAACTCCACGCTCCAAGTGGAGCACAGAATCAGCAAACTCTGCGACCTCTGCCAGCAGAGTGGAGTTTTCCACCCAGCCCTTTTGGCTTTGCTCGGGCAGGATGGAAAGGAGGGCTAACACTTCACTTGAATAGGTAGTGACTTGTCCCCACACAAAGGGCTGATTTACCCCCATATATAGACTGGCAGGCAAGACTGGGTTCAAAGGGGAACCTGTGCACTTCAGAGAACTGCTTTGAAGTCACGCTCACCCCCCACATCAAAGGCACTTTTGGGTGGAAGTACTGGGTCTCTGCCCCCTTAAAATCAGACATTTCTGGATCTAGAACTGCACCTCTGTCAGAAGGACTGATGTGCTGCTTAAAGGACTCATTTTTGGACTGCTGACTTGGAAGGCGTACTTTTCTCTTGTGTTGACTTGTTGACAGGGGCGGCTCTTCTGCTAAGGAGGAGGAGCGTTGGCACACTGCTCTCAGAGCAGCAAAAATAAAATGATAATAACCTTGTTATTATCATTTATTTTTTGTAGCTGCTGGGCTGGCATAGGATGGGGTGGGCTGATGGTACAGGGGGAGGAGTGGTTTGCACACTCCCTAAGTGCCAATGACTGTTTGGCTGACCCTCTTAGGCCAACCAAACACTCATGCGCACTTTGCATGTTCCCCACCAGGCTGCATTAGACAGCCTAGTGAGGAACATGCAAACCCTCCCTTTCTCCATCTGAGCGCCGAACCACGGCGCTCAGACCAATCACAACACAGCGTTGTGATTGGCTCAAGGGAGCCTGGGAGCTGGGTGCTTCCTGCTGCCGGGACTGCAGGAAGAAGGAAGCTGAACAAGACGGAGGAGAGGCAGCAGCCGACAAAAAGGTAAGTGGTATTTTTTTTCTCCCCCCCAAAACCACTGCCCCTCCACTGCCGTTCCCTGCCAGCCACTACTGTCTGCTGCATGCTGCTCTCTGACTCTGCTGAAGGACAGCTGGACTCTGCCTTCCCACCAAGTGATCTTCAAGGGACTCAGGGATATCAAACTCTCTACTTCTGCTCCTGTGCTTGGCTCACTGGAAGTGGCTCAGATACCTGCAACATAGATTTCGATGCATCTCCTGGTCTGTGTGTAACAGAACTGGCGCATCGACCCGGTTAAGGGAGTAAAATCAGTGCATCGCTTCATAACCAGTGATTTGCCTCCAAACTTTATCTTGGTGGTGGTTCTGTGAAAAATCATGAATCTCATTAGCACTTTTTAAATCATTTTTGTATACGTGGTGATGGTATGTGTAACATGTTACAATCAACACATAGTTGACTTTTTAACTTTTTAAAATGAAATTTGAATTAAACAAATGTTTTATTGATTTTTTCTTCTTTTTATATATCACTTTATCAGCTTTGAAGAAGTCCTAAGTTGGGACGAAACATGTGTCGGCTAAATCATCTATGAAAAATCAAAACTGTAACACCTATAGCGATTGTTTTATGTTGTGCTGGGAAGAAGTTAAAATACCACCCATTATGCTATACTGAGTCGGGAATGTTATTCTGCTTTAATACTTTGGAATGGAAAAAGTGTGTGTGTGTTTTTTTGCACAAATACTTTACAGATTGTCCCTTTAGATAAGCCACGCTACCAGAGGGTGAGCACAGGTTATCTTTTAGTGTGCATCTAGCTTACCCTGACTAAAGTGGTGGTTACTGATTGGCCTGGGTGCATAACTCAGCCAACCAGGAATCCCATTTCTAACAGGCACCAACAGAATAGGACCATATTTCCAGTTGATATACATTTTAAAATTTCTGGTGGTACATTTATACACATCACTAAGACGAGAAGCTGTCATACAACCCTTGCGTTACATTCATTTTGGGCTAAATAACAAAGTCAAAGTCTGGCAAGTCGTCTTCCTACATAACGGTGTGGGGCTTCTTCAATATAACCAATGCGGAAGGCCACACACCCACATGACTTTACGCGATGATGTTTTCACACTCTCGTGAGGACATCACACACTGTTCCCCATTCATCTAATTCAAATACTGGCCTGTGTCCCACACTTGGCACAGTTAGGTGCCCCAGCTTGGTGATCCTTTGTAGTGGTACGTAACATACATTACTTTTTCTCGATGATTTGGATACCACTCCTGGATGTCATGTAGTTAATAGTTACTCTTTTCCTTTTTTTAATGCAGGATGCAAGAGTCTTGCCTGCCTGCAATTACCTATGGGCAGAGTGTTGCTCAGTACTTGGCTTTATGAACCGGTTTTCCATACAGGTTCTTCGTTTATATTGGGGTTTGCTGGTAGCTGGTCGCAGAGAGGTCTGTCTGACTTTAGCAAAGGAAGAGTGTATAGCATGCAAGGATGATCACCTCTTCAGGCCAAATTGTCAGTTTGATTGAAGACATGGTTATGCGAACTGATAGCAGATGCATGTGGGGACTCTCCTTAGTGAATGCTACACTTGGTTTTGTTTTAACACATTGAATTGGACACAAATGTAATAGCATGTGCAATTATAAACAGGCACAATCAAGAAAACTGTAAATATGTATGGCATAAGGATGATAATTTCTGATATGTTACCTATTTTTACAGATGTAGAAGCCCGGCAATACTCAAGTGACTCGAATGGCAGCATACCAGAAATCCTTGGCCTTATAGCTATGTGTGTATGCATGTTATCTATGTGCATGAAGTATGCTTCAATGTTACCATTGATATAAAGAATAAACTTTGGCAAACAAAGGGGATCTGTGTGGTCCTGATGAAAGTCAATTGACTCTGTGTTCTTAGCATGTCAGGTTGATAAATGTTCACCAGAGGATGTTGGGGGAAATAATCTTTCCTAGATACATCCTGCTCTGTTTCTAGCTCGCCATAGGTACCCTAGCAATAAAGTGGATAAGGAATACCTATAGGCTATTTTAACTTCCCTTCCTGATCCCTTGAATCTTTGTTATTAACATCAAAGTGCTCCCTACAACTGGGGTTGAGCCTGCCCAGCATCTGTAATCTTACCAGGTGAGGACTCAATGATGAACCATACCACACACTGTGTGTATGAGAGTCCTTTTAAATAAAAGAAAGTGTTGCGGGGATTCTGCACATACACAGAACTATGAGCAGGAAAACAGGACCTCAGTGTATAGGGGTTGTACCTTCCTACCCCCTTAGCACCCAAAATCCCAAAACCGACTAGCTATAGTGTCTCATTCATTCTCCTACATAATCATGAAGCTACAAATGATTATAGACAACCCAGAACACAACACTCCCGACTCTCTCAGGAATCGTGGTAGCAAGACATAGCCTTTCGCTCACTCACTCGTACTTGTCCACAATAAGGATTGTCAGAGTCACTGTATAGTTCAAAATGTTTATTTTAACTATCATGCTCTATAATGCAGTATATGAGCCACCACCAGCAGCAAAAAGCATAAACCTATAACAGCATTGTTACAATACCATAGAATATGAAGGGGGATGTCATCATATACAGACAGTGGAAAAAGGACTATAAGGCCTAACCGCCCTCCCCTTGGTAAGTTGAGGTTTATTATATAAAGGAAGATCTCTGGGCTTTGTCAGCAGACCCCATACCTTAGAGCCTAGATGGTAGCTTTACATCATAGGAACAGCATAGCTCTTCTCCAAGGAAAGGTTTCCCTCCACGTGAGTGTGAACAACATACCACCCCGTATTATCAAAGCACAAGCTATACAGCAGTGCAGCAGTGTGTAGCATGTTTTGTCTAGGTGCTAGGGACTGACCAGAACAGAATAACAATGGACATGTTTATCGACCTTGCACATCGTGTTCAGACTCAACTCCAGAAATAGAAGAGAACGTAGAAAGCAGACAGTTCTCGTGTGAAAGGCACAAACAGAGTCTTGCAAAATAAAGTCATGTAGTAACGGGCGCAAAAGCAGCATCATGGCAGCAGAGCTCATGCTAACTTAGCAATGTCGAGAATGACCCTAATGGCCATATAACACCCTCCCCCTAGTAAGGTCGTAGTATATAGACAAAAGACTAAAACAAGTTCACATTTAAGCAGAGTCTAGAAGCGCTTGTAAAAAACCAAATCGTGGGGGAAAAAAATTGTAAAAAAAAAATCATTTATGGTGATCAAAAACAAAAATTGTTTCATGAAAAACGATATTAAGAAGGAGGTGGAAAATCCATAAAAGCATGTGAACATAAGAATGCAATTTGTTCCAAAAGGTCATCCCTATCGTTAGTAGAAAAAAGGTATGCCATCCAATTAAGTATGTCAAAGTAACAGACATGCTCTTCGTATTGTGATATTCAATGGAACTTCATTGTAGGAGGTTCTGCACAGCCGTGCAGATATCCCATTCAGCCAAGATCCCAAGTACAGCAGCACGCGTCATGTTGCCATTCCCAGAACAAGGCCGCTCATGAGTCTCTAAGGGACCCATTAGCTGGTGAAAATCCAGAACTGTACATGACATATTGGAGAAGCATAAATCCAAAGCCCAATAGAAAGGGCACCGCTGACAGTAGAACACAGGTTGCACGCAAGTGCAGTAGGCAAAGCGAAAAGTCAATCCATAACTCACGCCAAGCATCGCTAATGGCAAGCATCCAAAAAGTTGTTGCATTCGGTCATGGTACAGTTGCAATTGGCCTGGTCTGTGCATTACCACAAGATGATTAAACATTGCGTAGTATAAGCAGAAGGATCAGTATTCCACCTGCAAGCACCAGTAACTAAGGAAACCCTCCGAAGACGCTAGAAAAGATAGAATGAATAAAAGCTGGTATTACTCCAAATATTGTCTGAAAAGAAGTCACAAAGCCAGATCCCACATTCTTAAAATAAATTAGCTAGGCCTTTGGTGTCAGACACATTAAACATTTGGTGTATAAGCTCCCCAAAGTGAAGTGGGAGGTGAGTGTTCAGAAGGGACTGAATCTCGCTAGATGTCCTAGCCACCTGCATCTCGAAGGTCTATCGAGCTGAAGTGAGGGCCAATTCCTGTTGAAACAATAGTGCTTTGAGCCTGCTCAATTTGTTGACATCTGTTTTCAAAGTAGGAATGGAAGGCCAAATTGAACTATCTACTTTCCCATGCAGGGGTGGAAAAAGCATATTGCTACAACAAGTAAAACGTTGTGAAACTGTTACTAAATACGGGATCCCTGCCCGTAAATCACAGCAGTCGTGGTTATTCAGAATAAGATAAATGCTGTTTGTAAGCAATGTAAAAGTGGGAATTATTGATGGGACGGGAGTTCCTTTAAACAAACAAGCAAGATTAGGCATAGAAACATTACAAGCGCCGTGCAACTTAACGTGTTTACAAACCAGGGAATGTCCTACTGTAGAATCGCAGTCCTCCCCTGTTAGGAAAACTTCCTTATCGTCCCTTTGACATCTATAAGTGAAAGGAAGGGACCATAATTCATGGAGAAATAAACTACTCAGGGGCTCAAAGCGACCTATCAGAAAATGTTGCATACATGATTTAAATTGAAACAACAAAAATGGGAGAGATATTACCCCATGAATTAACCAAACAGCCGAGTCAGTTTCCGCCACAGAGAATGGCAAGGGCTCCAACTGTTCAATGTGTAATAGCGTGTTTGTAGCATCTTTAATGGACATAAATTGCTGTTTATCTGTCAAATTAAAAGGTGAAAACAGAGCAGAAGCATGTAAATAATCCCACAGGACTTTTCCCATTTTGAGAGTCTGTAAAGTCCATGCAAACTGCATTACAGATCTTAATTGATTTTGACCATGATACAACACAGATACATCAATCTGAACTATATCAATAACAGATAAAACAATATTATCCAAGGTGTAAATGCGTGAAGACAGTGTACTGATCCTATTGTTGACCACAGCACAAACTTTTTCTAAATTCGCCTGATCTATTTGACGCAGACGTAAAGCTGCTTCTGCCTGTAAAAGTTACCAAATTTTATTGTAATGTGCATAAATAAATCTCTTATTTCTAGGGGCTCTAGGACCTAAGATGAAATAAGCCAAATTAATGTCGCTCGACAAGAGTGATAAGTGTTGTTTGACTGATGACAGAGTTGAATGTTCCAACCATTGTGGGCACAATTTACCCACTGAGTATGTGGTGACTGCATCTGAATTTGGAAATCGAGGATCCGGTCTAGTCTGTGTGAAACCTGGTGTTACAGTATAAAAACGCAGTTGGCATGCATTTGAACTTGTTGGCCAAACCAACCAACTGGATTGGTCAATTTCAGAAATATTAAAAGGGTCATTGCGAAACAAAGCTTGTAAAATATCGATCGTATAATTAGTTTGTACGTGCCAATTGTCATATTCCGCTAAGCAGGGGATGGATGGGATATTCACATTTTTAGCAGTCACAAAGCCAAAAAAAAGGGGTCTGGTGTACTATCATTTAAAAATAAAATGTGAGTCGGAATCAGGCAGGCACGATGCAGAGCTTCAGTGCCCTGAACCTGCCAAGCTTTAGTGCCCCAAATTCCACTGTATCCTTCCTGTGATCATAGCCCTGTTATGCCAATTCAGTTCTAAGCGACGTGGAAAAGATCAATTTAGTATGGGTAAGAATAAATTTGGGCTGTAATGATGAATACAATTTAAAAAAATAGGATTCTGGATTAGACGTGTTATAAATCGGTAACATAAGCAAACTTATCCTGAAGAGTTTTAGAACTCCCTTGGACCTCCTAAGGAAACGCGAAATATGTATGGTATCTTAAGTATCTTAAGGACCTCCGTCGGGCCGTGGACTTCAAAATCTACTTTATCATATACGATGCCATATGCAACTGGGAAAGCCAAAATGTTAACAAGAGTTTGATCACACTTCATGATATGGGACAATGTATGCTGTGCCAGAACTCCGTCGACCGAGTTCACAGTAGAGCATCCTGGCAAATAATGACCATTGATCAATAAGAAAAACACTGTCGCAAATCCAATTAACATGAAAAGGAAAATCAGGATAAGCACCAACCAGCTGTAGGACCAGGGTGAGACCAGGTAAGTCTTCTTGATCCAAGAGATAAAAATACACAATTTTGTTGGTGGAAGTGTCAAATTGAAAGACGAAGAGGATGAGTCAGAAGAGAAGCTGGCATGATCTCCAACGTAACCGCTTGCAGTTCTGTTAATTAGAGGAGGTAGTGCTGGGTCAGCGTGATGTTGTTGAGGACTGATCGGCACCTCACTATTAGACTCATCTGTAGGGTAAGTATACTCGACATCTGCATTGGAAGATGGAGGCAGGACAGGTGAAAGGTCAATAGCAGTGTCCATCACTCCCTTACCCACACGGGCAATAGTGAAAGAGGATGATGTCAGCAGATTCAATGAAATTGTGTTGCACGAAACAGCAGGCGTGACACTATTCAGAATCGGCCAGACGGGATAACTTGACATTGTCCACTGATGTGTACCTGTTGTCTTTGCGACCAAGTAAAGGTGGTAAAATGACTGTACGAGTACCCTTCAATCCAAGTACCGGAACAGGTGCATGATAAGAGGGACCAAATTCTTTTTTGTCCTCCAGCTTTTTTCGAACCAGATCTCCAATCTTAGGAAGCCAGCTGGCTACTGGAATTAGCGGTGCAGCATCATTGGAAGAGTGTAAATGTTTAATTGCTTAGCTGTCACGGGTCTTTTGTAGGTCCTGTAACATAGTAGACTGATTATCTACATCAAAGGTTGCAGCAGCCACCGCATCGTCCAGACCAAGGTCTGGCACAAACATTTTAATGCCAAAGAACATTTCGTACGGGGTCCGCCCAACCAGAGATCTTCTAGGGAGATTATTAAGTGCACGTTGAACCCAATACAAGTGGGCCATCCAGTACATGCCAGTACCTAAGAATCCAGCTATCAAAAATTGCTTTAAGTCACGGTTCATTCACTCCACTATGAAATTGTCCTCAAGCCTATATGGAGATGAAAACTGTACCTGCACCCCCATTGACATCATTGCGTCCTTGTACGCCTTAGAGGCGAACGCTGGACCTTGGTCAGAATGGAAGGTGCCACAGGCAAACATTGCGACAAAGACGCGCAAATCTCTAGTGACATTTCGAGCGTCAGCACTGCGTTGTGACCAAACCCAAAGGAATCTAGTGCACAAATCAACTGCAACCAAGCTATACTTATATGCAGAATCAGAGGAGAACCGACCGCAGTGATCAAGATACACACAGCCATAAGGCTGATTGGATATACACAGCTGTGTTTGTGGTGGGCGCGAGACCATAGATGGCTTAATCTGTTGACAAATGTCACACGAAAGTACATAATTACGGGTTTGTTTATATAAACCACGCCACCAGTAACGTTGCTGTAGAAAAGAAATTGTCACTGACAGCCCGGCATGAGCAGAAGCTTTGCCCTCGTGTGCTGCAATTATCAAAGCAGGTCTGTGGTCCATGTTGAGAATCAGCCGATCCTCAACATTTGAAATTTTAGCATTAGGAGCTTCTTTGTGAGATAAATTATAAGAATACTTTGAAGGGAAGCCCTGCGGAGGAGCAGTTCCATCCTTCGTAGCAGCGATAGCTGCCAAAATGTAATTATAAATGTTAGTCATAGCCCTTGTAACTGCTGCTACGGAACAAATGGCTACTGCAGATTTGGCCACTTCATCAGCCAAAGAATTACCAACAGCATGTACTCCCACACGCTGATGGCCAAGAGAATGGATCACCTGCGTTAGTGGGATATGTTTTTTAAGTTCCGCCACTCCAACCCAATGCAATTTATGCTTAATTGCGCTGCCTTTAGAGTCTCTATAGTCATTTTGTGACCAAAAGAATAAGTTATCATTAAAAGACTGGACATAGTAGTAAGAATCGCATACAATAAGAGCATTCACATTAGGTTCAGCAAACTCAAGAGCGAGAACAAGAGCATGCAGCTCTGCCAATTGAGCTGTATAGTCCCCAAGTGCCTGCGTATGCACTATGGAAGACCTAAATTCTCCATTGACAATTGTACCAGCCACAATAGCGCAAGCCGCTGAATAAGCGTGTTTAGAACCGACAGACGGTTGAGCCAATCCATCGGTATAGATGATACATTTGTATTCATCCAAAGAAAGCAAGGACAGAGGAGGAGGATGAACATGTTCATACTGTAAGAACTCCTGTGTCTAAAGAGCAGGATCAAAAGTAAACGAGACATCAACCGATGTCAAAGATGCAGCCCATTGAATCCAACAGGGATGTGAAGCCTTAGAGTTTGGTATTCTCACCTTAGTCACTGCTTCTAAAGCAGGGAGAGGCATGACTATAAGAATGCGTTTACCTTGCGCCAGAGAGCGTTCTTTCAGAATCGCCATCTGTACCGCTGTCAAAACTTTTTCAGTGTTGGAAAACCGCATTTCAGCCGATGTGTATGAATTAGATTTGTAAGCATAGGTAGTGTGTCTCCCTCATTGAACGTCAAGTAAGTGAAACCAACCGTCCCTGGTACTATACGCATCACCAGGTTTGTGGCATTGTCACGTGTCAACAAGGAGTTAATAGCAAGCAAATCTGATTGCAAAGATTGCAGAATTGAGGTATTTTCCGGAAGCCAGCTGGCTGAAGAAAATGTAGGTTGTATCAACGCATGTAGCGGTTTGATACGCTGGGCACAATCGGGAATGTGTGTCCGGGAAACAGCCTTTACAATGCAATGGTTCCAGGGCATGCCATTACATCGCATACCACTGCAACGCAAAAGGTGTGCAGCAGTGGGTAGAAGGTGTTGGATTTAACTCCAACACCTTCCCTACTGTTGCACACACTGGAGTTGGAATAGAAAATGTATCTATTCCAACTTCCAGCGCTCCCGCGACAGAAGTCGGGGTAAAGGTATGTGTTGTAACAGCATGCGATGTAATGGCATGCGTTGTAATGTCACATATCCGTATGTCCTCCCAACATTCAAAAATCCCAGCAAAGACTGAAGCTTTTTCAGTGTAGAAGGAGGTCTCAATTGTGCACATTTCTCTAGAAAGTGTGGGGCTAACCCCCTACCTTCATTGTTGAGCTCATAGCCTAAAAAGAGCACCGCAAAATGTGCGATGTGTGATTTTGTGAAATTGAATTTGTATCCATAGTCGGCAAACAACAAAATAATGCGGTCGACTCGGACAAGATGAGGCATCAGTTCATCATCAATCAGATAAATATCATCAGCGTATGAATACACATCAGGGTCTATGCTCTAAATTTGGAAGATACATTTGCCATTTAACCCCTGTCCTGAAGAGGCCTGAAGTTCTTTGTGGCTGAAACGTGGTCACGTCGACAGATATTGAATGGAGGAGTCATTTGAGTTTCAATGATTTACAGACTGTCGCTGGGACACATGTAACAAAGTTCGGGTTATATTTCCCCACATTGCTTGTGTTCCCCATTATTCTGTTTGACTACCTCCGAGTGGTCCGCCTGATACCTCTTAAGGGGACACTCCCATAAAAATGTTTTTGTTTGGGTTAATTGTTTGTTGTTATATATTGTATTGATGGTATGTGATATATGTGTCTGTATCTTTCTTTGTTAGACGCCTGTTTCCTTGTGATATACTGTAAATGATGCCAGATGTATGCTATTATTATTTAATAATTCTGAAAGGGTAATTAAATGTGCTCTCTCCATGAATAAGTGTACGTATTCTTTCCGTGATACCCCCTTTCTATATATATATATATATATATATATATATATATATATATATATATATATAGGTAGCAAAGACACAGCACGTACAGCAAAAGCCCCAGGGCTATTCTTATACCACATATGCAAACGGTGAAGGCTGTCCAGTCACTGCTCTCAGGAGCCAAGTTGTGACTCTCGAAACCATTGAATATATCCATTGTAGTTTTAAAAAATTGACGGATTAGTGTGTTCACTAATGCAGAGCTGTGCAAATTTTGTACCGCAAATGTACGACAATGACTATTCAAATTTCGAGAATCTAGGACAATGCAATACGATCCGTCAGGTTTCGATACAGGAAAAAGGGGATTATTCATCGATCATCCGCAGGATTCAATCACTCCCTGATACTCCAACGGAGTCAGAATATCACAAATGGGAGCCTTAGCTTCACGTTTGATTGGATATTGCGGCTGTGGCTGTGGCAGAGAACGTAACGGGATCTCATGTGCTGGAGAATCTCTATCTCAGCCCACCTGATTACAGTACACAGCTGGAGCAAGTGCCAAAGCCCACTCGGCTGCAAAAGTCTTTGCATGTTCCTCAGGGACATATTGCGAAAAACTCGGAAGTATCATGTCTTCCCCTTTGGGAGTGGAAAGCACAAATGGAGGTGGCCAATCTGCCTCTGCTAACAAAATGTGATTGTATGCTGTATATCACCTTCAATTTGAAAGACTATGTCATAGAGTCTATCCGGGGAGGCAATTCGTGTATCAGCTGTCTCTACTGTAATGAATGTATCAGTTGCTCTCGCCTCCAGACAGGGACGCAGTGCTTCCCGCACTATGGTAACCTTCTATGCGCTGTCTAGCAGAGTCACTGCCCATGTCCAGTCTAGGAGATGTGTTCTCACCGTCTGAGGCATATTTCGCTGTCAAAGCTGCAACTTTCTTCTTCTGATATGGGGGTCTAAAACGAGGCAGATCCTCTTGTTTGGCTTGAACGTCAAACTGTCGAGGTAGATCTCATCCCCTGTTGTGTGGGCTGACCTTTGCCACGATCCTGGCGTTCTCCACCACCAACTTGAGAGCCCGATGTGTCCTGTAAAGAACGAGGAGAGCACTGATCAGGGACTTGAAATCTATCAGGAGTCTTAATTTTTGCACGATTGCACAAGTCATAAGTATGCTTAGAAGACTCGGGTGTCGGCGAACCAGTGCGCAAACCCTGCTTCTGTTGTTGCTGCCCCTGTTTTTTATTTCTCCAGTTCCTTTCAGGAAAGAACGGGCGCCCATCTTTATCAGTCTGGGCCTTTTGTTGATTCTGAGTTTGCGTTTGATTTTGTGGTTGAGTAAAGGGCTTGATTCCCAGACTATTGCGCCCTATGGATTTAGAAGGTTTAGCAATAATCTTTGGCAATTCGTGCTGCTTGTCTGCGTCTGCCACAGACTCCAAGCGGTCCTCCACTTGTAAGCACACAGCATCACCCTAACATTAGCCAGGATCATATCGCAAACTATGTTGAAAACCCCCACCAGTCTCTTTCCCAACTCCAGGGCCGCTTCAGCCCCATGTTCCTCCTGAACACGCTTGATTACGGATGGGGGAACGGTCATTAAGGGGGTGCCGAAACACACCGAATATACCGCTACAAACATTTTACCCTAAGTGTTACAATCAGCTAATTTGGGAACCAGATTTTGTGTTAGACTGATAGTTAGAATCCTGTGCTTCTCTAGAGGTGTGGTATTTGGAAAAACACTTTCAAGTTGTGCAAATTTCTCAGCAAGCCAATAAGGGATTTCATCCTTATTCTGGGGACGCTTGTCCATTACGGAATTAACAGAGGACTGACGGCCACACCACCAGGTGCAGGTGGTTGCGCAGCAGCTCCAGGTGGTCCCACCTGGAAGTTGCGCGACAAACTGAATAACAGCTCTAGGTATACGTACTAAGGAAATATGTAATACATGAACCTCAAGGACTGTGGCAGTGAGATAAGATGGGTGTGGGGTGTACCGAGCCAAAACGGGCTAAGTGGCCCCATCAATTGATAAAAGGGCCTAAACGGACCGAAGTCATTGGGTGTGGAAGGGCACCATTAAACAATATTTGCTGTTGCCAAGCTGTTAGCGGAACGGTGCGCGGTTAGGAGGCGCAATAATAATCACCATGTTAAAAAAGAACAGAATGACCTATGCGTGGCAGCGCAACAAAGGTCTAAAAGTAAGAGAAAGACCTTTAAAATTAAAGCTTGACAAACCTTTATAAAATATCACAATATAGGAGGCTATACCGTCTCCGGAAACAGAAGTGAAGTGATTGTGGACAAGCACAAGCGCTACTCAGGAGTCTAGCAGATAAGAACCAGACCAAACGTTGGTGGCACCGTATTGTAGGGATTCTGCACATACACAGAATTATGAGCAGGAAAACAGTACCTCGTGTATAGGGGTTGTACCTTCCTATCACCTTAGCCCCCAAAATCCCAAAACTGACTAGCTATAGTGTTGCATCCATTCTCCTACATAATCACGAAGCTACAAATGATTAGACAACCCAGAACACAACACTCCCGACTCTCAGAAATCGCGGTAGAAAGACATACCCTTTCGCTCACTCCCTCGTACTTGTCCACAATAAGGATTGTCAGAGTCAGTGTATAGTTTAAAATATTTATTTTAACTATCATGCTCTATAAACGGGCCTCTATCAGCAGCAAAATGTATAAACCTAGATCAGTTAGCATTGTCACAATACCATAGAATATGAAGGGGGATGTCATCATATACAGACAGTGGAAAAGGAACAATAAGGCCTAACCACCCTCCCCTTGGTAAGTTGAGGTTTATTATATAAAGGAAGATCTCTGGGCTTTGTCAGCAGACCCCACACCTTAGAGCCTAGATGGGTACTTTACATCATAGAAACAGCGTAACTCTTCTCCAAGGAAAGGTTTCCCTCCAAAAGTGTCACTTTACAAATCAGAGTAATGATGCTGTGTACCAAGGCCTCCAAGTCAATGACAGGCAAAGACTTGATGGTCTCTTTCTAAGAGTGGTGTGGTTGGAGCTTACGCTAGGTCCAAAGTGGAGAAACACAGTGACAAAATTCTATTTGCCACCACAGAGACTGATGCAGCGCTCAAACTAAAAACAGTCTATGTGGACCTAGAGGTAGGACTGCTTCAGGCAGACGATAAACACCTGGCAGCATGTGTGGCCGAAAATGAATCTGTTTTGGCTAATGTTCGCCCAACTGTTAAGGAACTACAAAAATAAAGTCAGTAAATCTCCAGGGAACTGTTTGTATTGGCTAACCATGTGCATGACGTCAAAGGGTGTTCCAGGCATAACATGGGCTATATTGGGGTACCTTGGAGCGTCGAAAGACACAACACAGACTTATATATGGAGCACTGAATGTTGCAAGTTGTCCTGAATAGCAGACCTTCTAAGTTCTCAGTGAAGTGGGCTCATCGGGTCCCACGGGCCCCTCTGGCACTGAGCCTCCCCCACCCACAGATAGTAGCATTCCTGCTTATTTTCAGCGACAGGCAAAACATCCTGCAGATTGCCCACGCTCACAGTCCCTGGCACGATGGGAGAAGCAATGGGAGTATTTTCCCGGACTACGCCAATGTGGTGCAGCCACAGAGGAATGCTTTTATTGTGGTGAAAGGGGTCCTGCATCAGCAAGACTTTAAATAAGCTTTGTTTTACCTGATGATGCTACACATCATCCATGAAGATCACTCTTACTTTTCACGACTGTACCATAGCTATAGGCCTGGCTGGAGGCTCGTGGGTACTCGGTGCCTCAAGATCATAGGGAGCAGTCAACCAGAGCATGGTAGAAGTGGCGCAATAGATGGTGTGACCGTAGGAAGATGGCGAACAGGCTGACGGAGTTAGAGCAGTCACGTATGGTTGTTGTTATTAAATAGCACTGTGAGTTGAGTGACAACAACAGATGAAGGGTTCTAGTGGCGGGTATGAATGAGGAGGATGCTGGGCTGACTGGGTAGGAGGTGGAAGGAAACACCAAGAAGATGCTTGAGGTAACTCCAATGACTTCTGATATTATTATTGAATGACTGGACGGATGCCTAATTTTTGTGGGTAGCGATTTGTCTTTTGCCTGTGATTGGTGTTTGGAATCCTCCTGATATGAGGGGATTTGAAGAGGGGTGTATTTTTTGGATTGGGTTCCACGACTGGAAAAGATGCAGTTACAACAGTCCACCCACTCTTAATGTTCTGCTTTTTTGGAACAATTCCAGAGTATGGGATTTGGGAAATGTTTTCTTGGTTCTGAACTTTACCGGTTTACTCTGTGGCCACACAAAGTGTGACTGGTGGACTAGCGTGGTGTGGTATAGATGGAAAGGTTGTGCTTTATAAAGATCAGGCGTTGGGGGGAGAGTGTTATATACTTGTTTCTGATTACTGACATCGGGTAATATGAACCGCTTTCTTATACCTTATTGGCATGGATTGTACTTGGCATTGGGGTGGGGGCTAAAAGATATCAGATTTATGCTTACCAAAGATGCCAGTGTGTAGATATGCTCACATTCATAAGACCCCCTAAAATGCGACTGAGCTACGGAGATCAGCCCAGAGATGGGGAGAATAAATGGTTTATTCATCTTATGTGAGAGATGCCTTAGTGGGGGTAGTCAAAAATATACCGTATGTAATTGACCACCAACAAATGAGTGCAAATGGCAGATTTGTATTATTAGAAGGTATCCTGGGTGGGGAGCCATTGTCGTTCACCTGCATTTAAAGCCCTAATATGAATCGGATAGCATTTCTGCATACGCTGGCCAACACATTATTTTGTGATCCTAAAATCAGATGTAAAGCTGGACGAGTCTGGCCAGAGGAAACCAGGACGTTATTTACTACCGAGACAGCACAGGTCTCTGGACGGCCGACCACCCCACGCATGCTAAAGGGCGATGTTCTTAATGCAGTACTCCTACAGCCGCTGTCTCATCGGCCTTTTAAGAACATAAGAACAACCAGTTAGAAATCTGAATTAAATTCTCCAAAATACACATTGTTTATTTAAACGCCACTTGGGCATCTTATTTTAAATGTGAACAAAGATGTATACTTTGAATTCAAACTATACATATCTGAACTTCAATTTTGTGATCGTAAAAAACAATATTAGTCTGTCCAGGATTCACTTACTGCTTGTCCAGGATCACACTTCTAGTCCTGCCACTATGCCAGGATTTACTATACTTTTGGAAGCGCAGTGCACTGAAAACTTGTCAACAAGCACACGCAAAACCGGTTTTGGGCTGGAAGCCGGCACAAGTGCAGCGCTACAATCGCTTTGTGATGCGGTGCGCCAACACTCCCGCTACGATCTATGCATAAGGGGCATAGTAATAGTGCAAACATCCATAGATGTTCATGGAACACAAGAACTAGTAAAATAATGCGACCTGCGTATACTTTTTTTTTACCACTAAGTGGCTCTTGGAACAAGCAGAATATAGCCTGATATTCCTCTGAGTAAGGCATCATTTACACTTATTGCACATTTTCCCTGGATAACCTTTGGACAGCTGTCCTTGCATTGCAATTGGTCCTGGATGGTGAACCTCAAGCACAAATCTAGCACAATGTACAACAAGGTCATTGTAGCTCCTTGGTGCAACATCTGGAGTTGCGCTAACACTTTTCTTTTTTAACATAAACACTACCAATGACATCATTTGCGTATGTTTTATAAATATGGCTCTGCCCAGTGTTTGTCCATTTGCGCAGCGCATCTTCAAGTTCCGCTCCACTGTGTGAATGTTGGATGATCTTGCTCCTACACTTACAGGTTAGGTTGTCCTTGCGGTTTGCTGGTCGCTGTGCTGGTTGCACTACAAAGAGGAAGCTTCCTTGTGATATTATCGATCTGTGCTGTAGACTACACTGTCGTCAACCAACATTTCCTACGTATCAGACTCACACTTGTTAATTATTTTTCTTGGATATGAAAGCCCAGACCCAAGTCAACAATTCACAGTCATCTAATATTCATGTTTCTTTTTGGTGCACAGAGCTCTCTGTTCCTAAAGTTTACATCTTAACAGCTGTGATTGTCTGCTCCAGTAAAGATGCATCCTCATAATACACAAACACACACTTCAGCAAATAACTCTCTATTTTATACATCTATGTTAGCAACTAAGAGAGAAATGCCAAAGATCTAGAAAAGGTTTAGATACTAACATGGGCGGAAGAAATGCCGGAAAGCGGGGGTTCTCTGGTGGACAATGTTGGCCACAGAAGCCAGATGCTGTAATACCTGGATCTAAGCATCATAGTGCAGGTACACACTGGACCATGAGCATGCGCTACCAGCATTACGCATTAGTGCAACTGAAGCCAGACAAACCATAGTAATATATATAACTCTAACTCAACACACAGACTGAGGCAGACCAGAAAGCACACGCGCAACATTCACTAAAAACGGATTGAACATTTTTAGAAAAAGCTATTTTCCAATCAGAGACCTTTTTAATTGTGAAATTATAATTTTGCTTAAGTACATAACAAGCAGAACATAATCTGAATGCAAGACAAACAACACCTACAACAAACATCCAGACTGCATTGATCGCATCAGTGATTATCACGGTCACCTCCATTACAGTCAATCTTAGGCCTGAATAGTACCAATGAAATGCCCCATCGCATGTTTTAGGGCACATGATAAACATGCATGCAATATCTGAAAATGTATTTCCTCTACAGGTGATCGTTAGCTCTCTGGAATGCTGTGGGGGCACGAATTAACAACTTTATCCGCATAACTCACCGAGTCCTTGCAAACTTGTGTGCACACAAGACAGAGTTTCGCTCAATGACTGGAAACAAATACTAATATGGCAAGTTGTAGGGTTCGTTCATGGTTATCATTCCCATTTCACTCCTCCACTTGGGGCAGGCTTGTGCTCACTCCAGCCATCAAGAATGAGAAGAATTACAATTTATAAAACTGTTCCTTTCTTGGATCTTGAAATTTGCATTTTTTTTCATGACGACAAACATCACCTCTTCATTCTTTCCTCGTCCCACCCCTTACGCCCCTCATGAAGTGAAAAGTGAAACTAGGTGAGCAGATGTTTCCAGTTTTATATACTAGTGAAAGTGAAGCCGCAAAATACACAGTAGAAAACCAAAAGAGCACACAGAGCACGCATACAGGTAGAATGGAGGCTTATTGTAAATAGGGCCCCTTTTGTCTTGCGCTACATAGGGCACAGACTAGCCTTTTGAAGAGGGCAGCACTACAACTGCAGGGTACCAAAGACATTGCCATACCAGGTGGTAAGTGGACTTCTTCTCGGCTCCATTGGTAGCCAGTGAGCTGGATTCTCTCGTAATGCGCCGAAGTAGAGTCAGGCTGCACATTATTGACCGATAGTGTTGTTAGAGGCCCTTTAAACACGGTCTCAGCGATAAAGCTCAGTCACTGTGTGACAAACCTCTTGTGGGCGTGACTAGACATCAGAGCATTATAAGAGATAGCCCATTTGTACCTACTGCTGGAAGCGGGTAAGAAGGCTGTCCAACAAGAACTGCAGAAGATAGTTTTAAACAAAGTGCCCTGTGCACATCAAGGACTCACATGCACACACATGCACACATGCATGGGCTTCCAACACAGCGGCAGCAGCAGCTGAAGCTCCTAGAAACACCCGAGAGACCGCATTCAACACAGACGACAAGGATTTCTTTAGAGAGGTTCTAGTTAAGCGATTCTAGACCTGAGGAATCTGCCAAACGAAGGACAACATCCTCTTTAAGGCAACGCTGTGGACTCCACTGAGGTTCTTCTCACACTGTGCACAGACACCCAATACATCAGGAAAGTGATGCCACCGCTTCAGTGTGAAGGTTTCATACTCATTATCCTAATTAACCACAGACTCCCATACACATGCATGTACAAGTACAAAGCAGACAGACAGCTGTTAGTTGTGCAAGGAGGCACATCACCAGCAACTGATGGGCAGGGGAGAATTAGGAACCGGAAATATGGCCAATGCTAGAGAACCACCAGTGATGAGAAGCTCTGAGAGCAGTTGGGTCAAAGCGGGCACCTTCTCCGGGGTTTCTGTGAGGGACTCCGGTTAAGATTCAACTGAACTTGCTGTCTATATGCATGCCAGCTTAGACAGTTTACAGGCCTCCTACATCGCAAGGAAGAGTTAAGATACCTCTTCGCGGACGATACCATTCTGATTTCAAAAACCCCGGCTGGTCTTCAAAAACTACTTCATCGCTTTAGTGATTTTTGTAATGATAGGGGCCTTACAATTAATACCTCGAAAACGAAACTAATGGCCCTCTCCCCGTCCAGAAGATTTCGGAATAATTTTTCGCTCAATGGGGAGTCCTTGGATATGGTGGAGTCCTTTGATTATTTGGGTGTTAGGGTGAATAGTTGGATGCGCTGGAACGACCATCTGGCTAAAATGTTATTAAATTTTAAAAGAACTGCTGGGGTGGTATTACGTGAGCATAGGGAGTCAGTGAGTAAACCCGCGGCCCCGGCCCTAGCCATTTATGAAGGCCAAATTCTGCCAAGTGCACTGTACGGCTCGGAACTTTGGGGGTTCGAGAATGTCCAGGATTTAATCACCTCAGAAAACAAGTTCTTGAGAGATCTGGTTGCCTTACCAGCTTCTACCCCACTGACACCATTACGTTTAGATATGGGCAGGCGCCCCCTTAAAGAGTTAGTGCGCCTACGCCCTCTACTATTTTGGGCACGGCTGAGAAGGACGGAGGAGCTCAAGAACTATGCTGACGCATTGGACGAACTTATCCTGTTGGATAAAGGCAACAGGATCAAGTGGTTGAGTAACCTACGGCAGCTGGTGGGACTTATAGGTCTAAGTGATCTATGGAAGAGCCAATCCCCGCCCCCGAAATTAGTTATCAAAAAGCTTTATTGGGAGTGGGTCCAGCTGGAGAGCTTGCGTAGAGGTGCTGTGGGTTCTCTCACCGAGCGGTTCCTAGAGATAAAGGGGACATCCCAATTTGAACTATTCCTTGATTACATCGAGAAACCACTGGATAGATCATTATACTTAAAAGTTAGGTATGGAACCCTACCTGTAAATGCCTTTACCTCCGGGTGGACTGCACAAGGTAGTTCATCAAAGGGGTGTCCGTGCTGTGCAGCCCCTAGTGAGTCTGTGGCGCACTTTATGTTTGCTTGCCCGGCTTACAGAGTATCCAGAAGAATTTGGTTAAAACCCTTATGCAGGCGCTTGGGCCTTCGATGTCACGTAATGGCACTGCGAGTTCTCTGTACCGACACATCCTCTTCATCAATGGTGTGTGGTGTCGCCAAATTTATTGGAAGTGCTTGGGTGATTCGTATGAGGAGATTAAAACTCCTGCTCACTATGCAGGCCGGGACGTCACAATGAAGGAATGGCTCAAGGGCTAGGTTAGTGGCCACTGCTATTTATTTAGTAGGTGAAATGTGTTGTTACGCAGAGTAAAATGATGTATTTTAATTAGTATTTTCTGTATTTAGAAATTTTTATGTGACCTGGTGTTGTACAAACTTTTAATGAAGATATATTTTGTATTTAGTAGCATGTGTCTACACAGGTCATGAATACTGTATATTACTTTTATGATGAAATTTTTTATCGAATAAAGTATCATTGACTGACTGACTGATACCCAGAATCCTAAAAGGTCCAGGGAATCGCCAGTGATAGAGGTGGGGTCACCATCAGATATTCAGGGCCTCAAGTGTTATTACTGTGTGATAGCTGAGGGTGGGACTGAGAACTCCCCCTCGACCTCCTAAGTATATTTAGACACTCAGGAATATCAAGGCACAGTTTACATTCATAAATTAGGGATGATATTTTGACAGCTGTAAAGAGTCTGAAACAGCCCGGGATCATCTGGGCTTCAAATCCATTTGAGGATTCCAAGTTCACAAACACAGGCGGTGAGTGGAACAGGCAAGACAGGTCTGGATTTAATTGTGCATTTTGAATTGGTAATTGTTTTTATACAATTATAAATGAGAACGGCAAGCCCCAGAATGTAATAAAAAACAAGACTGGCATTACTGAAAAGTTAAGAAAGAATGGGTTTTTTAAAGCGCCACATTTCCTACTCTCAGTAAACACCATATATTAATGCTTTGTCAAATTACAAAGAACGGCAACAAAGGGAACATGCCACAAATTGTGTATAAAAGCATTTTAAAACTCTTTAGAAATCACAACTGCTGTCTGTAATGTCGAACCAATGTAAACAGCAGGTGTTAAATGTCAGTGCTACTGTTAGCTAAAGGGAGAAAAATGATAAGTTCATTTGAGGACACTTTTTCCTGTAACTGTTGGTCTGAAACATTGCTTAATTTTTCATCTTTTTTATAGTGCAAAATAGCACTGGAACAGTGCAAATTCAAGATAAAAATGTAAACGTGAAACAGTGCTTGGATACGGTTATTTATTGAGCGATTATAACACGCTAATGGGAGGGGCAAGAAACCGCTTCGAACGTGTTCATATATAGGATGACTTAAAAAAAAGTTGGAGGACGGCAGCGATCCTGTCCTGTACATTATTCGGTATTATGTTTGAAATGTGCATACAATATGCTTTATTTCTTCATGCAAACTAGCAAATTCCATTTTCTTATCCCAAGCCCCAGGAGATCCTTTCATATAGCATGCCCCAGTCTCAAAGGCCGGCTGAAGCATTTCTGAGTTAGATTCAACTCGGTTCTTGTGTCTCTGTCACAATTTGCTGCCTCAACACAAGATTTGTACTCCTGTAAGAAATCCTGGGAGGCGCTTATAATGTTTAGTCTTTCTAGTGTACTTCCTTTCTCTATTGTCCAATCAGATCCTTGCAGCGGGTGACCATGCGCCAGCTGCACGTGCAGATGCTGACACTCCCGACGCTCTGATCCTTGTGGGTCATGGCCGAGCCGGAAGCAGTTGCACAAGGCTCTGAAGGCATTGTACAGATATTAAAGACAGGCGCGCAATGCCCATTGGGCTCAAAGGGCTTCAGCACCCCCCCAGAGCCGGTTTTAACGCTGGTGGCGCCCAGCGCGACAATCACTTTTAGCGCCCCCCCATGTCCCTTGACTGCCTCCTCGGATTCTCTCACTATCACCTGCAAAAGTGCCCCTCATCTCTCCTATCATAAGATATTGGTAAGCACAGCCCCCCCCCCCGAGTCACAGCGCCCCCCTCTACAGGTCAGCGCCAGTTGCACTGCCCTAAAGCCAGTCCTGCCCCCCCCGTCATGTGTGTCAGCCCGGCTGCGATGGCTTCCCCGGCACACACACAGCTGCACCCGAGTACTTCACAGGTCTTTAAAATCCCATTTACTTGCTAACAAGGCTTTGTTGTGTTTTCACCCCTTCTTAGAGCCGCTGCATCTCCACTCTGCATATTGCTGGAAGAATCAGCCCCTCCTGAAATTTTTTGTAGCCCCCACACCGAAATTTGGCTCTAGTTGCGCCTCTGATTAGAGACGTGCTCAAGGATGGCGTTTAATGAGTGGGACTGGGGACAGGGACCAGCTTGAGACCCCCACTCACCCACAACAATCACTGTGGTGCCCGCAGTTCGAAATGAAGGCAGGAGGAGTCGGTGTATCAGTGTAGAGGTGAGCTTACCAAGAGACAGTTTTGGGGGTGCCCTGATAACAGAGGAAAATATTCTGAAAAGTCGACTACCTTCTTGGTGAAATTATTTTATGAAATGATAAATCACAGCATAAGTAAGCACAGGATACAGTGTGATAACAAGAATCCGACTGAGCGTTACTGACTGGAGAGCCAGTCATTATTTCCAGATAAAAGCCCTCATCGAAATATTGGCCAAGCAACTGGCGAGTGCCTATGACAAGCATTTGCAATGCAATAGGTCTCGCATTTATGAGAGTTTGAGCTATTGGCATTGCAAATGCAGTTTTGGGAGAAGCACTAGATGCCACGCTTTCACGTTAATGTCGGCCATGCCCCTTTCCTTAGCCGAGCCGCGTCTAGAGAAAAGGCCCTGGCCATCATTAAAGTGAAAGAGTTGTACGGGGCCCTTTTACAAAAAAAAAAAGCATATGTTTGTCAAGTTGACAAACAAATACTTTTTTTTGTAAGAGTGTCCTATGCCGCAGTTTCACTTTAATAGTGTCTGAGCACCTTTCTTTAGAGTCGGCTCGTCTAAAGAAAGGGGTGTGGCGTATATTAAAGTAAAAACGCCATACGGGCGCTTTTACAAACAAATATTTGCAATGCCAGACCTATTTTTATTGCAAGGAAGCGACCCGATTGTCCGGGGCTGCTTTGAAAGTGAAAGTGCGCATGGCGCGCTGAAGATTGCAGGAAAGTGCGTCGTGCCCGCAGTATCGGAAACTCCTTAAAGAAAATAGTGCTTACAGACTAAAATCAACACACCATGTAACAACAGAAGTAAAATTGCAAGTACTCAAGGGAGGTTACAAATGAAGACAAGGTGGTACTAAGGAGGGACTAACAAGCCCAATAATCAGAAGCCAGCATTTACGAAGGACAATGACACAAGCCAAAGAAAAATATTGGTGGAGAGTGGGTGAGGCTTCAAGTTCATTCTTGAATACAGCATGCCTTGCAGAGAAGTACATGCGCTACTCAGGCTCGACCTGAAATAATCAACAGAACATTTCATTTTTTTTCTGTTTGAAACGCTTCCTGTTTTCCTTTAAGGAAAACGGGCTGCATCTAAAAAAATAAAATATTTTGCTTTATTTAAAAAAAAAAAAAAAAAAACACAGATATGGTGGTCTGCCGTCTCCAGCAGGCCACCATCCCTGTTTTATTGCCTATTCCCAATGGGTCGCCAAATGCGACCTGCCTCATGAATATTGATGAGGCAGGTACATTGGGAATCGCTAATGTGTCTGAGACACATTAGTACATTTCACTTTGAAAGTCTCTAATTGCGACTTACAAAAAATTGCAATGAGAGACTTGCAAAATAAAATGGTTGTACATGCGGCCCTAAGATACTCCATGGTGAATATGGTGTGAGTTCTATTGACGCTCAGTTGTTTCCACAGCTAAGCCTCCCATTAGCAAAGATGTGTGTGGTACAAGGCGCTGTGACTCCAAAAATCAGATGCAAGATTCGTGAAGCTATGAGCAGCGGTTTTAAATTGCTAGATGACCTTCTTTATTGTTGCGCCACTAAGTGTAACAGGATATGTGAAAAAGGAAATTAAGCATAATATTAACTGGGCAGTGAGAGCCAACACTGGCTTATCATAATTGTGCTTTATGGTCTCACACTTTTAAATAAATTATATAAAATGTACAATATTAGAATTGCACTTCGAAATAAAAATAACTAATATTGTGTATGAATTTTTTTCCAGATGGTCTAAAAAGGAACAGATTGGAATTCATCATTTTTTATTTAGGGTACCAGGTTATATAAAAAAAGGTTTGGGGTGGAATAGCCCCACCATGTAGTCTGGTAGTTGGTTGTTTCACCAACAAAGTTCTGGAGTTAGAACCACGTGTCAAGTAAAAGTGCGGAAAGATGTTGACCCTCTGCTTTGTAGGGCAAGCACCATATCAAACATTATTGGCAATCTAAGATTTTGAGATTTTTAGCTTCTTACTCAATTTTAGTTGGTGGGTAAAAATAATCATGAGATTTAGTGAGGACAACAGATAAACAGTCTAAAAATAGGTACAGAGGAGACCAGGGATCAGGGCCGGACTGGGAACCAAAACCGGCCCTGGCAAAGTGCTCGTCCATGATGGAGCTTAATGAGAGGGTACGGGCAGGGTCGTGTACTGTAGCACAGACAATAGAAAAGACGACACGGGAATTAGGAACGGGACCAACAGGTGTACATCCAAAGTACTCTTTGCAAATAGAACGCATGTAAAGGGCTAAACTGGTCTAGGAAGCCTCTGCATATGTGTGCCGGGCCCCTGACTGTTAACAGGTCGTGCAGGTTAATACTTTTTGACATAAGGCACAGGAAACCCTGAATGGACGCAAATTAGAAATACCTAAGTGGGGAATCCTGCATAGGAGCCAGAAAGCTGGGGTTTGGTGTTTCGAATGTGATATATCAGTTAAGCGGCTCATTTTATGCTTCCTCAGAGGTAATATGCAATTTGGGTGAATGAGGCTGTCTCCGCATACTGACACCAGCAGCAATATTCATTAATGAGAAATTTAGATACTGCTGCCAAAAAGAATGCCTATCGCAGCTCTGAAAGAAGCACAGATAGGATGCGGAGTCATGGAAACCCCATTACAACAACATGTGTTTGTCCGATCTGAAATTCCTGAGAGCTTGCACGTTGTGTTCAACTGACTAACCATTATCAACACACTTACTTACTCAGAACCATCAGAGTATGGTTTCGTTCACAGGAGGCACCGGCAGAAAGGTTCCGATGCACTGGAGAGGATGATTCAATGGCGTTCATGTCGCCGAGGTCAGGTGGGTCACGGCAGATTTCCACCTCTCTGAGGTTCCTGTGGCATTCCTGACGCTCCACGCTCTGGATTCGGGCTCTGACCAGCACTGGCACACAATGGAAGAAGGAGGGGCCCGATGGGGGGAGGGAGGGAAAGTGAAAGCGCGCCATGCACGCGTTGTGCTGAAACGCCGCGAGCCGTAAGCGTGCACATCGCCTGTCCGGGTAGGCATGGCGATCAGGAGACAGGAAGGAAACAAAATATGCCTCACTTCCAATGAAAAGCATGCATTTTTGACCCGCGCCAATCAGAAGCATGGGTGCGGCTTCCACCCCGCTTCCAAAGCAAAACCGACGACAATAGTCACGCAAGCGAGCAGTGCATGCGCTGCGTCGCTAAGCGAGACCTAAAAAGGGACAGGGACTTTAACAGCAGCATTGGCTGACTTCAGGATCAGTAATATCTAGAACGAATTTTCCAAGTCTGGCTGACTGAGACTACTTTTTCTATGTAAAATTCGACATCTTTGGAATTTAACACATACAATACTTGAACTACACCAACGGTTGCCACTTTACAACTTACATAGATTTCCGATGCCTCTCTATTTTGTCTTGCACCGTGTGCTGATATCTGACCTTTAAGTCATTTTCAGAGCTCTTAAGGTGATCTTTTCTCGGACCTGTCCAACGCACCGCTACCCCACTACTGGGACATCCACAGAGCGTCCACAAAGCACCTCAGTTCGGGTTTGCTGAAGGTTCCCGTATCCCAGCACCAACATTCACAGAACTTTAACAAAGCCACTCTGGACTGACTTACAGTATGCGACGGAACCTAGTGCTGAGCCACTCATGGAATCCTAATAGTTAATTTGGCTCAACGATTAACCAGTAGGTTTACAGCTTCAGGGAGGGCGAATTTAGCAGTTTATCACTTTGAGGTTGATAATACAAGAAACATTGAGTTTAGTAATGACATGTTAACTGCCTCGAGGTAAATCATTGTATTCATGTTTTACTGTTGAAGAAAGCAATTTACACAATAAAAAATAAAAAAAATGTAATTCCAATTACAAATCAAGAAAGGATTTTAAAAATGTATATAGTCGCAGTCTTGGGTCAGTGCGTCAGAAAGTGTGGTAGGGTTAAACTCTATAAAAATGGGCGTTAAATAGAGTTTTGGTTTGACAGTAGACCTAGACATAAAAAGTAAATGGTTTAGTTTAGAGTGGGAGAGCCACCGAAGGCTCGCGACAGATGCCTGGCTCTGGCTCAGCTCAAGGTCTTCTTGGACACCCAAACCCAAACCGAGCCGAGCTATCATTTGGCTTCTGCCTGCTACCCATGGTGTAGCTTCTTATGCCAAGAATGAAAAAGAAAGTCTTTCATTGCAAAACAGGAGAATGAGAAACCCATCTAGTGGCTGAGTTGCACAATGTGAAACTAGAAAAGCTGGGATCAATCCCTGCTTCCCTGCTTGACCAAATTGTGTGAGCCTAGGCAAATGTTTTATTTAGTACCCCGAGCCTCCTTTTCTCATTGTTACATAAGACAGCATCTTCAAATACATTTTCGCGGAATGTGCACTGTACAAAAACCTGTTCTGATTGGTTAAGTTGACTATAACATTGCTCCATCAACACTAAGGGGTTGATTACGAGTTTGATGGTGTGGCAGCGGGGCCGCACCGCCAAACCCGTGTGAGAATCGCCAGCCAAATAATGACTTTTTTGTCATTGGCGGGTGATTTTGTTGCCGTTCCCATGGTGGTGCCTATAAAATCAAAGGAAGTTCCAACACGGCATGGACTCGAAAGTCCATGCCGAGCTGGAAATTCTGCGCATGCACAGTGTGCCTCCACAAGGTGTGAGGCACAACGGGGCCCTACAGGGTCCCCTTTCTTTCATCTCCGCCACTGTTTTCATGGAGGAAAGAGCTCCATGAAATCAGCGGCAGAGATGAAATTCGCAATATGCTTGGCGGGACCGCAGGATCCCGCCAAGCATATAGATGCCTCTTGACCTCCTGCAGTCACCAGGGAACAACGGTTCCCTGGCAGAGTCGGCGGTCACAGGCCGGCACGGCCACTAGGTTTGTAATGTGGTGGTCGCAAGACTGCCACCGCCGCGTCACCATGAGTCTGGCGGTCCTCGGACAGCCAGACTCGTAATTAGGCCCTTAGAATCTAAGCCACGCAGATGGTGCACATCACAGCGGACTTGCCTTTTAGTTCACTAATGGCATGGAGTGCGGGGGCAGAAGGACATGAATGTTTCTGTTGATTTCCCAAACCTATCACTTTTAATAAATACCTCTCAATTCAGTGATATCATCTGATCTACTAAGATGAAACGCTACCTCGTGTTAAAGAAGTGCATTTTTTTAATGTTGAAGAGATTTTATCTTAGTTTTACATGATCTTTGCTGCACAATTTACATGGGAAACATTTTCACTTCTCGACTCGCCCCTTCGCTCTGAGAGCCAAGCCAGAGCCTTGGCTCGGCTCTTCCTGTTAATTGGTGGGCTAGCGCTCCTCTAGTCTGGATCTCTGGTCTTGCAGTCACAGAAGGGCAAAACGGGTGTTTCGAGCTACTGGCACAAGTGAGCCATTTATTGTCACCAATGTGCAGGTTCCCCAATTTAAAATTCGTAAACAGCCTTGCCACATCAGTTTGTAGCTCGGCTGCTGAATAATATTGATCTACCCCCAATTTCACAAAAGTGCAATTAAAATATACATATATATTTTAACAATGATAGAATTCCAATTTGCAACTTTTACTTCTTGCTATCTTTCATAGCCATACTTTCTTATTAATTGTAGAGCGCTGTGGCAGAATCTCCGGTTTAGTTATTCCCAAAGTAATTCCCTTCAAGGATGCTGCACAAAGGATATCTTTTTCATGTAACCCATGGACCGCTGCATTGAAAGGCATACACGAAGCCGCTCAAAGATATCCAGCCATCCCGGGGTGCTATGCATGGTGGGTAAAAAGAGCTGGAGAAAAGCTCTCAACACACCAGCGAGTTCAGCAGACGCCAAGGAAGCCGTACCCTGCAAGTAACTCATTCCGATCCCAATGAGATCTCACAGGAGGTGCAGATCTGCAGCAGTAAGTAATCCATCCAGACACGGAGTGCAGCCTCTTTAGTAATAGTAACTAAGGTGGTTTCAAACATTTGCTGCACAGGAGGCGGTGAGGGGACGTGTTGTTCCTGCTGACATGTTTCTGTTAGCAGAAGCGTCATAACCATGGGGTACCGTGCACAGATCAGTGTCTCTAGGGAGGGAGTGCTGAGGCCAGATTATGAAAAGCTGAATGTGACGAGGAGGGGGTAGCAAAGTGGGATTTGGACATTTCTACACACCACACTGTGCAGTTATGTTGTACATGAACTAGCTGCCTGTACGACCCCTCCACTCACCAACTAAACGCACCTTTAAACTGTGTTTTTAAGAATAAAAACATAAAAACTAATAAACTAGATACACACTTGCTAATAATATGCATGAATGACTGGAGCGGTATTAGCTGGTCAGTAGGGGCAAAGACAGGATTTTAACCTCATTCCCAACCCCCACTATAAAAATGTAGTGTGCCAGGTGCCACCATATTATGTATAACCCATTCAGCTAATCCTGTCACTTATGAGGTCAAACAATGCATTATGGGATGCGCAGTTTCCCTTTTACCATTGTAGGTATGGGCTCAAAGACACCTCCATGCAGAGGAGTGTTAGCTAAAACTCCACTTCCAGCTGAAGGTCACACTTATGACGTGGGTAGGGTGACCAGATAAGTCCCTGTCATTGAAACGCAACTTTTTGAGCGCTGATTTTCAAATCAGTGCATTCTGGGAGCTATAGTCTTGGTTCATTATAATTGAGCCAATTGGACTAACACACTTGAGAACAATGACATGTAAGAGCAAACCCTGGAAATGGAAAGGTGCTCCGTTGACATGGAGGCACCTGGCTAGAGATGGGCGAGCCAGCGAAAACTCAAGCCAGGCTTGAGTAGGATGCCCGGCTATGGACCGGCTCAAGATATTCTTGGACCCTCTTGCCCAAAACTAGTCAGGCTATCATATGGCTTCAGTCTGACATCACGCTCTAACCTCGCACACCAAGAGTAGAAGACAAAACATGAACTTTTATTATGAAACAGGAGACAGAAACATAGACCCATCTAGAGGCTGAACTTTGCAATGTGAAACGAGAAAACCTGTTATAAATCCCGGCTGCTCTGCTCCCAAATTGTGTGACTGTAGGCAAATATAATTTTTCTTTATTATCACATATGAGAGCACCTTTCAATACGAGAGTTAAGGGCGTGTGCCGTACAACAACTTTTTGTGTTTTATTTAACAGACTATAATGTTGCTTCATGTATGATTAAAATCTATGCCAAATTTAAATTCCATTATCGTCGGGAGGGGTAGGAATGTTTCTAAGTTCATCTTTAAAAGCAAATGATCTTAAATACCCCTCAATGTGGCAATCTAAGCAGATTTACTAAGGAGTAACGCTTCTGTGTGTTACATAAATATGGTTTTTGGAATTTTGAAGAGACGTATCATATTTTGACATGATGTTTGCTGCAGGATTTACAGCCCAAATATGTTCAAGGCTCGGCTCGTGCACAGGCTCTTAGAGCCAGGTCAGAACCTTGGCTCGGCTTCCCCTTTTGTTGGCTCGCCCAGGCGCGCAACACCCATTGGACTCAAAGGGCTTCAGCCCCCCCCCGTCGTGTGTGGCAGCCCGGGATGAGACACCTTCCCGGGCAAAAAAGCGTCCGCACCCGAGCACTTCACAGGTCTTTAAAAGACCATTTGCATGTTAATGAGGCCTCGCTGTTGTTTGACCCCTTCTAAGAGCCCCTGCAGCTCCACTCTGCCTATTGCTTAAAGTTCAGCCCCCCCGAAATTGTTTCTCAGCCCCCCCCGAAATTTGGCTCTAGTTGCGCCTCTGGGCTCGCCCATCTGTACATCATATCACCTAAGTCATTGGGGCCATCCGTCAGCCATATAAAACCCAAAATATAAAGTTGTGTCTTCATTCTGCAGCCTATCCTCGTGCTGTATCGGAGCACGTGCGCACAGTACCGCGGTCACTTCGCGATAAGGAAACCGCCTGCATCCGTGAGAGCTGCGTGCCGCGTGCTCTGGACACGCGCCGTCTTCGCGGCTTGGGTAGTGCATTGTGTGCAGAGGGAACGTGTAAAAAGAGCATCACTGGAAGCACGGGTTACAGGTAAACAATGGGATGCACTCTGTCTCGATGGCATATATATTCCAAGAATCTGCCACTGTCAGTGCAAAGCCAAGCTTGGCACAGCCCCGTACGTTAGATGCGCAGCGTTACCGAAACATGCACTCTTTTGTACACGCAATCTGCATGTGCGTTTCACAGTCAGTCGTGTAGGTGGGGTTTTTCGGTCCCCGAGTTTGGACGTGGCCACATACCGACCCCCACCCCCAGTCCTTCATAACATAAGTAAACTGAAGACATAGCCGAAGATGTGTTCGTACTATGAGCCGGTTCCAGGTTCAATGGTTGCATGCACACGCGAACACAGTCTCCCTAGGGAAGGGGGTTAAGAAAGTGCTTCGACTCCTGCAGCCGAAAGACAACGAGCTACTCCCGAAACAACCCGCTTTATCTCCTGAAATCGGTGTCAGTAGGTTAACTTGCTCGCCAATGGACTATGCCAGTGACACATACCCAAAACTGGGAGCTAAAGAGGGCCTCTGCTGGCACTGCCAGTACCTTTCTTCGCTAAAGTAGTGTCAGAGGATATAGCCCTCGTTGAAGTCAGCCAATCACCGACACTTTGCAAAACTTCCGACCAGCCAGCTGTATTTCAGTCACAAAGTTCCAGTTGTATGTATACAAGACTTAAATGTCAGGCGACCCTCGCGCCTCGCTCCAGAGTGTAAAGGGTTGCACTGACCCCTCCCTTACTGCCCCTACTATCCTCTACTCTGCGCGCATTGCACAGAGGCTCCACAATGTCACTTGTTCAAAGGATGCGTTTTTAAATGTGCGGTGGCGACTGCTCGCCACTGGTACAGGCGGCCACCAGGGGTGGGCGTGAGCCACACTCTGCTCCTCCTTGCACCGGTGACAACTCCTGCAGGCAGGTGTCTGGACCCCTCCTGCACGCGCAAGAACGGCCCTCTAATCACCACAAGTGCTGGTGCCACGTGCTAGACCCGGAGGACCCCAGCAAGTTTCACATCTCCATCCTCGCGGGTGCAGCCTTTACTGCCAGAGCAGTGTCTTTGCAAGTGCACGCCGCCCCTCCGCAGTCCGTCTTGGTACCAAGAGCCAGTTGTCACAGGTGTTAAGAACATTATCCCTGCAGGCGCTAGGACACGGTCACCACCATTTCTGACATTTCTTCCCATTAAGCCGTTCCCTGCAAATGGCAAAGCTCACTCCTTGGAACCCCAGTGCTTCAAGCCCCTTGCCGGAAATGCTAAAGCACAAACTTCACGCGCTTGACACGCCCTTATCTCCACCATCACTGACAGGTTCCAGTTTAGTGTCAGAGGCATTCATCCCCCATCGGAGGTGGGTGAGCCACTAAAAGCCTGGATAAGCTACGGGTCCACTTGGCCCCTCGAGACGAACTTTCTGTGGCTTCTGCCTGCCAACCCTGGACTAATCTCATACACAAATAATGTAAGACCAAGCACGAACCTTTGATGTAATAAAGGAGAGAAGGCGACCCGGGGAACTGGTTGGCACACCTGGGCAAAGGCGAGGTTCGAGGTCAACCAGATGCAGTGCGGGTCAGATCTGAGGACCAGGTTTGTCCCGGTCACAAGTTACCTTATGTCTAAGTCATAAGGTAACTTGTGACCGGGACAAACCTGGTCCTCAGATCTGTCACAAGTTACCTTATGACTTAGACATTTTCTGAGATGGTAGATACTTCAGCGGTGCCAGGCTGGGTGCAAAGGCAGGTTCCTTGCCAATGGGTTGTGGAATGACAAAGACAAACTGAGGGGCGCAGCAATGTTTTGTAAATTCACGTTTAAAAACTATCATCACTTTTAATTAATACCTCACAATGCAGTGATATAATCCGATGTACTAAGGAGAAACACTTCCATATGTTTACGAAACACGCCATTTTTTTTAATTGGAAGAGAGTTTAACATACGTTTACATGACATAGCTGGATAAATATGCGATGAGGTTCCCTCTTACAAGCCTCTTAGAACCAAGCCAGAGCCTTGAGCCAAAGGTCGACTCTTTGCTGACTCGCCCAACTCTACCCCCCATCCACCTCACCCGTGGAGTACCCGTCCCCTCTCACCTGACACTGGGCTCTCGGGTACGCCCTTCGTCCCGGGCTGGAGTGCGATGAAAGCGGTGCGCACGGCGTGGCAGCCGCCGGCGGGCTGCGACGTGCCCTCTCGGGGGCACAGCATCAAACAGCCCAGGGCTAGCGCCAGCCCGGCTCCCGGCATGGCCATCTCCAGCGGCCGCGGGGAAACTCGAAGCACGCAGACAATCCACGAACAAGTCCAGTCCAAGAGACTCCGGGACAGGCAAACTTTTCAGGTACCTGCGAAGAGAGCGGAGCTGCCGATCAGCGCAGGCACTAGTTGCATCCAGCTCAATAAAGCCCGTATCCGATTGGCGAAGCGCTGCCTGAGGGGGGCGCCTTTAATGGGTGCTCCAGAGATGAAGGGTCGGCGGCTCCTGGAGGAGGATATAGCGCTGGCAGCGCCACCGGGCTCCGCTCAGAAGATGCTCTCAGGCGGCTGCAGGAGAGGCGACGGTACAGTGAGGCTGCAGCGCACCCGTGTGGCCGCTTCCACACGCGCAGCAGGTACCGGGCCCCCTCCCAGCACCGCTGCAGCCTCTCATTGGCTTCTCACTTCAGAGGCCCACGGACACTGGCCCGTCATATTTTGTGACTCGGCGACGCTCTTTTAAGATATCTACGTAAACATAGTCTCTCGGAAAGCTTGACACCTGCATGTCGATTGAGTAGCTACCCTGCTCACAATGGAAAACATTGAGTAATTCTATGAGATCATTGTTGGGAGAGCGGTGGTATTGGGGATACGCCCTGATCGTACGTGGGCACGGAACTCACTTCAAAAAAGAGAAGAGTGATACCAGAGACTAAAATATTGGGCAGCTGAGTACAGCAAGCCCAACCTACGAGCCAGGCTTGCGTTGTTGAGTCCGTTCTACAGAAAAAAAGCCTGCTGGCTGCTGCAGTGAACAAGCATTTGCAATGCAATGCAATAGGTCTCGCATTTGCGAGAGATTAAGCTACTGTCATTGTAAATGACAATGCCTTTTACTGATCTGATTTCAAAACCAACACATAGATGGTTTGCCATTTACAATGCCAATAGCTCAAACTTTTGCAAAGGCGAGACCTATTGCATTGCCAATGCTTGTTTGGAGGATACAGTGAGGGTTGCCCCCCTTCTTTTATGGCGTAAGATGTGGCTGTCTCCCCATACTACATTTTCCAGATTAGTTCTCGAAGACTGTATGGGGCTTGATGGAATGGACTTCACCCCTGGGAGGTTCAGAGACTTTTCACCCATCTTGACACCTCAAATTTGTTTCATTTCCGGAATGAGACCAATAACAGTTCAGAGATTGGTGAAGTCCTCGATTCCAAATTTAGGAATGATGTTTGGTTTACTAGTAGTCAACCTATGAATTTGGTCTGCCCATACCTCAAAATTAAACCTGAAGAGGGGATTGAACCCAGTGGCGGCTAGTGACATTTGAAAGTGGTCTGGCGTAAAAAAGGACCAAATGGTGCAAGTTAAAGCAAATTTCAGAAAGCGAGAACATTTATAAAGTAATTAGGAATGTGTAGTCTTGAAATATTTAAACAGATTTAAAACTGTCCCATATCTTACTGTATTCCTGCTTACACCCATGCGATCTATTTAGCCTGACTGCAATATTTTAAAAGAGTAGGGTTGAAAATAATAGTTAAATAAATAAAACGAATTTCGTAGCGCGCGCTGCATCACAAAATGCGATGCAGCGCACGCTATGAAATTTGTTTTATTTATTTAATTGTTTACTTACCTGTAATTATCCATATTCCGGTTTTTAGAACCCCCCACCCTGCCCCTCCCCCGCCCCGCCTTACCGCCCCACGGAACTCCCTCCACGGGCCGCGGCTGCTATTAATTAATATTGTCGTCTCAGTGGGCCGGAATTCAGCTCTCGGTAACTTGATAAAAGTAAACCAACCTGCTGCGTGCTCGTTTGAAACCACCGCTGCAGGCGCCTTTCTTTTTCCATCAACTGTTTCCCGGAAATAGGAGCTGCCAAACGAATGCATAGCCATTTCCCTAAGGTCGCCTCAACCTCGCTTTACCCAATTAGGAAGCCTAATTCACGGAGGCGAAAGGGAGTGCTGCAATTGTTACCACCCCCTGCACTGCCCCTTACCATTATTCTGAATGGCGCTCCACTGACCGCGCCCTGTGCCAATTCCTTAGCGCCCCATTTGAAACCCATGCACTGCCGCTTTATGCAGCCACTCCCACAAGGCTGATGTCACCCGCCTCCTTGCTTGTGCCTCGAGGGAGAAGAATAGTCCTCGCCCAGCTTTGCACATGTGCAGGAAGACTCTTCGACTTCTTTTTATTGTGCTTGTCTCAAAGTCTTTGAGACAAGCACAAAAAAAAGATTTTCATCTTACATAGGTTTTTCACGGGGGAGCACCAAGCAGTGAGCACTTCCAAACTGCTCCATGGTGTTCATTCTCTCCCTTTAGTTTTCCTCAATGCTGGTAGGTAGGGCAACGCCCCCTACGCCCCTTAATACCAGCCGTCACTGATGGAACCATATCTATTATACATAACATAACGTGTATTTGTAAAGCGCATGGTTACCCAGAAAGGTATCTTGGCGGTAAATAATATGCTTATTGTTACCCAAGGTACTCATTTTATCGGCCTCAGAAGGATGAAAGGTTGAGTGGACCTGCTGGGATGTGAACCTGTGACCATGAGGTCAAACACAGGCCCTCACAGTGGGCGCATTAGTCCACTAAGCCACACCCAAACCATGAACATAGATTTTATCGAACCCGTTTCACATTTGGCACTTTCTGGCAGCCTTTCCCAGCAGAGTACCTGGGTTTAACATCCTGTTTGGGTTCATCCAGCCACAGATCTGATGTATCAACTTACCAATACCTATAGTCCCATGACGCGCAGTTTATCTGTTGTTAGTTATGTCCAACAGCTGTTAGGAAGAGAAGTGCTAAACATGTTAAGACTTTGTAGAGCTTATGATCCTTTAGTTTAATATTACTTAGCAGTTCTTGTTCTTTTTATTTTTACTGTTTCTATGTTTTCATATGCTTTTTTACTGATTTTTTTGGTTGTCATGACGAAATGCCATAAGGCTATGTATGATGTATATTTGTACTTTTGATAGATGTATGTTTCTTGCCTTTTCTTTAGGATTGTTGAGCGTTTGAATTTGTATTTTTTGTTGTTTCGATGTTGTGTTTTATGATCTTTTTATGACTCTAGTCTAGGCGAGTAAAAGATTTTGACTGAATGGAGAAGACTACAATGCCCATAATGCATCAGTATGGTAAATGACAGCCCTCTAATGCCTTAAGACTGTTCTACGAGCCAGAACGTGTGTACCTCGAATGAGTGCGCTGGGTGTGTGGGGGAGGGGTCTCACCCCCTCCACTGTCCCCCAACACATCAAAGGCCACCACTGCCCAGGCCCGACGCCAAGTGATCTGTGCCGAGTGGGATCAGACGGCACACTTAAGGGCCTCCAGGGGTTCAGTGCCCTCCCTCCGGTATGGGAGGAGGGCTTTAGATGATTCCTCCAGGTACCACCACCCCTCCTGTCCAGGGAAGAGGTCTCTCTGTCTTAAGTGAATTGTGTTGAGTGGGGTTCAGAGGGCACGCCGTAAGTGCTTGGCCCCTCTCAGGTCTGTGGGGGCTCCTCTGAGTGCCCTCACCCTCATGCACTCTGTGCCAGAGTGAGGGGTGCCGAGTGAGGCATGGCATGTGCTGCCAGGGGCCCCCAGAAGTAGCTCCATGTGTGCCTTCACATCACTCTCCTCTAATCCACTGCACTGGGGCTTGTGCTAGGATAGCTCAGTGGGTGAATGTGCTTGCGGCAGGGATCAGTAACCGGCCTGCTCTCGTGAAACCATCAGACCACGACAGGGCCGAGGAGGCTTTGGTTCCTTCTGGGGAGTCCAAGGAGGCCTTGGGTGAGGTAGCACAGTGGGTTAACGTGCCTGCTGTAAAGATATGTATTTACCTATTTTATATAGCGCAGACACGTCACCGTCGAAGTCAAAGCACTTTCCATAGCAGGAGCCATACAGGAGTTGTGTGCAGATCACTGCAGTGCAGGGCCGACCCCATGCATCATTGTCCTGAGGCAGATGAGGCCGAGCGGAGAAACGGTGAAAACCTTAAATATCTCAGGAATCAATTTATTCCTGAGGTCGAGGGGTCAGAGGTCAAGATCCACGAGAGGGGATCGGTGCAGCAAATCTCCTACTCTGGTGCCCTGTAGTGCAATGTGCTTTGTGACGCTACAGGAGGACAAGTCACAGGTGATGAGACTGGGAGGTGGGTGAGCATGCTCTGAACAGGGGTCCCATAGGTGCCCACTACTCCCACCCCTGTTACTGGGACAGTACCCCTGCTGCAGAGGGCGAGTCCTTCTTCTATTGCAATGCTTTCTCAGAACCCCTGGGGGAAAGTGATCCATTTCAGACTCATTTCTGAAGCTCAAGGCCCCGGGCACGGAGTCTGGTGATGGATGAGGCCTCTGAGATGTCTCATGTGGGCGTCGCCAGAGGTACGTCAGAGGGCAGAGCCCAGGGCTAGGTCCCATGTTATCAGAGTGTCTGGGCTGCTGACCCCCTCCCTTCACCCCTCTTAGGGCTGGTCGCTGTTCCCCGTCCGGCACTGGCACCTCTGCATGTGAGCTTATCACTTCTAGGCACTGTATTGTGCTGACATTTATCGAGAACGGTCTCTGCTGAGACCTGCAGCATTGGAGATGCTGACCCCATGATCCATCGATGAAAAATAAACACATATGGGTGGAGACGTACCTGTCCTCCTGGGCGGACAAAAGGACTTTCTTTTTCAATTTACAAACATTCCCAGAAGCTGGGCTTTAAGTTGGATAAAAAAAAGCTAGCAGCAGATCCTCCTACGTCACGACAAACAAAGATGGAGTCAGTCAGTCCAGATGGGCTGTCCGAAAAGGCAACAGGGCAGTAACAAAAGCCAGATTTCCAATCATGAGCCAGCGTTTAGCCTAAACGATGACGCCAGCCTATAGAAAAGAGGGGCGGGGCTTAAACCCCACTTCCAAAATCAACTCGAGGACAAAAGATCTCGCAGAGTGACAGCGCATGCGCTGCAATGCTAGGCGAGACCTAAAAAGGAATGGTTTCGGTATGCAGGCCCAGCTCCAGCAATATTTATTTGGGTGGGCGAAAGGTGCATTCCGGTGGGCCACTGCGGGCCCAATTTGTCACTTCTGGAGGTAGCCTACAAGCCCCGGATTACATCATATCTACTTGCAACCAGTCACCATGATACAACTGATTGATTCTGTGTGTATACAGAGCATGTGGAGCGTTATTTGAAAGTAATAGTAACCTAATTGCAAACCCTCAAATTCCAGCAGGCCAGGCTTCAACACAAGTGTAGTGAGCCACCCGGCCGCATTCCAACAATGTATCCATCCTCAACCGTCTGGGCAGTGCGCGGACCAGAGAGTATAAATAAATGTGTAGCCGGCGCTCATGGCGGACTGCACTACACAAGTAACACATGTTCGGGTCACATTCTTTCCCAGTAGAGCTAGGCCCCCTCCCCTGTGTATATTCCCCGTCACCCTGACACACATCAGGTACCCCAACAATCCTACCACATTGGCGACGAGACGGAGCGAGCACACAGTGTGCACGAAGGAGGACGGGGCAGCCGGAAGTTGTGGAGCGTCGAGGCCTGAGGCGCCTACCTGTTGCCTGAGACTGGAGTTGCACAGAAAATCACGGCGCGGTGTGGGAATCTGCAGCGCTACAACCACTGAGGTGAGGAGAAACAGTGCAGCGAAGAGAGCGAGCCGCTGTGTCTGCGTAGCTGCCCGAAGTGGCCCCCCATAGTAGCATGCGAGGGTGCATGTGGCATCCACAGGAAGCGCGCCCACAGCGGAGCGAAGAGCGAGCCTTCCTGCTTGTGTGAAGATAGCAAGAGGCATGTGGCAAGGGCGGCGCCCAGCAGAGGCCCTGACAATGGTGGAAGACGACGTGCAGCCTACCATGTGGTGCACCAGCCAAGGTGAAAAATGGGCTGAGGCTGGGTGCACGGCAGAGTAAAAGAGGCCCAGCCTGTGTGCGTGTGGCAGTGGGCTGGGCAGCCATGCAGAAGAGGATCAAAGTAAAAGGAGAAAAGCACATAAAGACTGTAAAAAAACAAAGCAATTAAGAAACGTACCAGCAGCAAAGAAACCAAGTGAAAACAGAAAGACCAGTAGCACATGAAAGGCCCTGGGATTGCTCCAGCAAGGGGGAGAGTGCGTGGTCAAGGAAGGGGTTACATGCAAGCACACCACAGCTCAAGGAACACACAAGATGTCAGTACAGGATGACAGAGGCAGTGAGGGGACAATGGAGCAGGGCGCCCGTCCAAGGCTAGCAGCGTTGCCCCCATTCAGGCAGCTGGCGGACCCAGCCACAGCAGCACTAAGACGGCTGGAAAACTACTTCCTTGCGACGCACGAAACCAATGGTGCAGTCAAGCGGTCCATGATGTACATGGGGGTTACAAACTCTATGAGCTCTTCCAAGATTTGCCAGATACCGCCGATGTTAATGACTATGACAAGTAAGATCTATGACAGGCCAAGCAGAAGGAGGAAGAATCGGTGGATATGTTTTTCACAAGACAGCGAAGTCGGTGAGCTTTTGTACCGGGATTGACAAGCAGCTGGAAATTAGAGCTTCGCTGATCAAATGCTGCAAGTCATTAGATCGATGAAAATTAATTTTGCGCCAGCCGGGCATCACACTGGATGAAATTCTGGTGCTGGGGAGATCCCGTGAGCTGGTGGATGCCCGAGCGGGAAAGATGGAGTCGGCACTGGCACAGAGAACAGCCGGAAATCTGCCGAGCCACCCAGTCACGGTCAAGGAGGAGAGGGTGGAAACCATTCCGGAAGGGTCAGGAAAAGGAGTCGCCAACGCGTGCCCATGAGGGCGAGGATGTGGAAACAGTGGACTGGAGAGTCACCCACACAGGGGATGCCGAAAGCCATGTTTGAAGTGTGACACTTTGCAAAGGTGTGCATGAGTACAGCAAAGGTATCCACTTAGGGTGGCAAGACCAGAAAATTTGGGCAGTCCAGGCAAATGGTCAAGGCAGCTGAGGCCACCGAGGACATGGATAGTCTATACCAGAAGATGAGGGTAATGGATGATGACAAGGAGGACGACGTCTTTGTCATTTCGTACACAGGCCGAGCAAATCAAACAAAGCGTCCACCACAGATGGGCCTGATACAGATCAGGGAGGACCAGGTGACGGCCCTTATAGACACTGGAGCATCAGTTAACATCTTGGATGCAGAACACTATCAACGGATGATCCTGCGGCTGAAGCTGAAGGCCACAAAGCGAAGATCTTCATGTATGGGGGCAAAATGTCCATCCCGCCGCAGGATGTAATTGAGGTAGAAGTGTCCCATAGAAACATCTTGGCGCAAAGTTCCAAGTGACGCAAGACAGCGCAGGAACGCTGCTGGGTTCTCACTCAGCTGAAGACTTGGGCCTGGTGATGTTCACACTGCAGACTCACTAGTCACATGCAGAGGATATCATGGCCGAGTTTCCAGGACTTTTCAAAGGGCTTGGCTGCCGCCTGAAGGCTGTGAAGGTGAAGTTACACATCGGTAAGTCAGTCAAGCCGGTAGCCTTGTGCCACAGGAGAGTGTCATTCCACTTGCGACCGCTAAAACGGCTGAAGTGATTGAGAAAGTATTGGGTCCCACCCCGTGGGTGTCACCACTAGTGATTGCCCCAAAACCCAAACAGCCGGGAGCGATATGCCTATGTGTGGACATGGGGCTGACCAACAAGGCGATAAGGAGAGAAAGGCACATCACCCTGACCATAGACTAGATAGTCGCTGACATCAACGGAGCGAAGTGGTTCTCAAAGGTGGACCTCAATTCTGGATGCCATCAGCTGCTGCTTGATGAGGCGAGTCATTATATCACCGCATTCGCCACACACGTGAGACTGCGGAGGTTTAAACGTCTCAGCTTTGGAGTATCATCAGCAGTGGAGGTATTTCAAGATGCGATCCGTAAGGCCTTGTTGGGGTTGATGGGAGTCATCAATGTCAGTGACAACGTATTAATCTTTTCTCATACGTTTGAAGAGCATCACGAGCGCCTATGGGCGACACTGCAAATACTTGGAGACCAAGGTCTGATGGTGCATTGGTGCAAGTGTTCATTCTACACCAACGAAATAGAGTTCTTCGGCTACAAATTCCCCAAGTATGGTCTACAGGTGGACTCGGCGAAAGTTGATGCCATCCGTGCCGCAACAGTACCACAAAATCAGACGGAGATGCGCAGCTTTTTGGGCATGGCAAACTATTGCGGCCGTTTTATACCCACCTGGCAATGGTCTCCAAGCCATTGAGGGCCCTCACTAAGAAGGATACCAAGTGGCAGTGGACGAGCGAGGGAAATTCAAGAAGTAAAAGGAGCGCTACTACAAGGGGCGACAGTGTCATATTTCAAACCCGGAAACCCCATGGAGCTGGTGGTGGATGCCAGCCTGGTTGGCCTAGGAGCAGTACTCCTTCAACAAGACGCACACTAGGAGTGGGTGCCAATAGTGTATGCAAGCAGAGCGCTAACAGTTGTGAAAACAAGGTCCGCTCAAATTGAAAGAGAGGTGCTGGCCATTAGATGGGTGTGCCAGCAGTTTAACATCTATCTCTGCGGGCACAGGTTCAAAGTGATCACGGACCACAAGCCATTGGTGCTAATGTTTTGGGGGACAGCAAGGAATGGGCCTCCCCACATCGAGAGATGGGTGGTGCAGCTTCAAAACTACAACTTTGACGTAGTGTACAGGCCAGGTGTCAATATTCATGTGTATTACCTATTGCGCCATCCCATGGTAGTGGACCCCGGACGTCAGCAAGAGGTGGACAAAGGAGCCAAAAGCTTCATCAAGCTGATTGCTGAGTCCGCCTGCCCTCGAGCGCTGTCCCTGGAGGACATTGTAGTGGCCACAAGAGAAGATGCATGCTTAACAGCGGTCAAGGAGGCCCTGCATGAACGCCGGTGGAAAAACTTCCTGGATGGTGTGAGCTGCTTGACGGAGGAGGAGAAGAAAGCCCGAACAGGCATTTGACTGTGTCGGTATGAAATTAGTGAACGCATTGAGGGGTTGATCCTCAGAGGCACGAAAATCGTAATGCCTGTCAGTTTGTGGAAGAGGACAGTGGAACTCACTCACCAAGGTAATCAGGAGCTCCTGAAAATCAAAGCACGTCTGAGGGCCAAAGTGTGGTTCCCTGGGGTGGACCGGATGGTCAAAGAGCTGGTGAAGAGTTACTATGCTTGCATCATCAAGGGAGGTGAGGCGCCAGCCCTTCCGGTGATAATGGAGGCACCCAGCACGAGGCCGTGGGCAGCGATAATTATGGACATTGGGAGCTTCCCTGATGGGCGGTTCTCGCTAGTCATGATGGACAGTCATTCAAAATTCCCTGTTCTTGAGGTTGTGAGTTCCATGGTGTTTATCTGTCAAGCCAGTTATGGAGAAGGGGTTCGCTCTCCTGGGGACACCGGAGGAAATCCGGACGGACAACAGACCCCCGTTTCACGGCCAAGAGTTCAGAGAATATCTGCATCACTGCAATGTCCGACATAGGAAAGTAACCCCCCAATGGCCTCAAGCCAACAAAGAGGTGGATAGATTAACAAGGTCGATCAGCGTGTAGATCTTGAAGGATGCTTACACCAGTTCCTGAGAGTGTATAGGCAAACACCCCACAGCACGACCGGATGTTCGCAGAGCAAGCTAATGATGAAAAGGGCGGTGCAAGATGTCGTAATGGTGAGTAAACACTGGACTCCTTGTGAACTGGATAGTGAAGCTACCCAGGCAAAGAGGAAAAAGAAAAATGATCAAGCTAGCCAGAGTAGTAAAGCCCGAATGGTGGAACTGTGCATTTCATTTTGTTATCCTCTTAGTTTTCTTTCTTTCTTTGTTTTATGATTGGTTGGGAGGGATGTAGTGAGCCACCAGGCTGCATCCCAACAATGTATCCATCCTCACTCACCCTCCAGACCAGGCGCTGACCAGAGGGTATAAATAAACATGAAGCCAGAGCTCGTGGCTGACTGCAATACAGAAGTAACACGTGTGGGGTCACCTCCTTTCCCGGTAGAGATAGGCCGCCTCCTACTGTGTATGTTCCCAGTCACCCGACACACATAAGGTACCCCAACAATCCTGCTACAACAAGCACTTCCAGGCCAGATTATCTACTTTTCTACCATCTCTCATGTGCACCTTATCTCACAGCTGACCTTGGGCCCAAGCTCCATATCAGACACCATCCAGCTTCGCTTTCATTATTCCCAGAAAAAAAACATTAGTAAAATCACCTTCAAACTTAAAACATTGAATATAGCAGTAAATATAATTAGCATGCACTTTAAAATATGTTCCACAGTTTGTGGAAGAGGACAGTGGAACTCACTCACCAAGGTAATCAGGAGCTCCTGAAAATCAAAGCACGTCTGAGGGCCAAAGTGTGGTTCCCTGGGGTGGACCGGATGGTCAAAGAGCTGGTGAAGAGTTACTATGCTTGCATCATCAAGGGAGGTGAGGCGCCAGCCCTTCCGGTGATAATGGAGGCACCCAGCACGAGGCCGTGGGCAGCGATAATTATGGACATTGGGAGCTTCCCTGATGGGCGGTTCTCGCTAGTCATGATGGACAGTCATTCAAAATTCCCTGTTGTTGAGGTTGTGAGATCCATGGTGTTTATCTGTCAAGCCAGTTATGGAGAAGGGGTTCGCTCTCCTGGGGACACCGGAGGAAATCCGGACGGACAACGGACCCCCGTTTCACGGCCAAGAGTTCAGAGAATATCTGCATCACTGCAATGTCCGACATAGGAAAGTAACCCCCCAATGGCCTCAAGCCAACAAAGAGGTGGATAGATTAACAAGGTCGATCAGCGTGTAGATCTTGAAGGATGCTTACACCAGTTCCTGAGAGTGTATAGGCAAACACCCCACAGCACGACCGGATGTTCGCAGAGCAAGCTAATGATGAAAAGGGCGGTGCAAGATGTCGTAATGGTGAGTAAACACTGGACTCCTTGTGAACTGGATAGTGAAGCTACCCAGGCAAAGAGGAAAAAGAAAAATGATCAAGCTAGCCAGAGTAGTAAAGCCCGAATGGTGGAACTGTGCATGGAAGATAGAGTGGTGGTGAAAGACAGACATCTGGTGTGGAAGTTTAGAACGCCATTCGAGAGAGAGCCCTGAGAAGTGGTAGATGTGCATGGGACCATAGTCACCGTTCAAAGAGGCGAGAGGTGACTAGCGATAAATGTGCCCTGGTTTAAGAAAATCACACCTCCGGTGGAAGAGAGAAGTGGGCGAATGGAGCAAGGGAATCCGCAGGACAGCCTGAGTGAGGAAGGGGAAGACGAGACACCAAAGATTAATGAAGAAGCGGCTAGTGGAGAACCGAAGACAGAGACAAGAGGACGAAAATCGACAGACGTTGAACACTCCAAGAGGGGTGAACACAAAGACCACTTAGAGGGGACACCCCTACAGACTGAGAGACAATCTACGACCAAGCCAAAGGCTGACAGACTGTCTGTGCTAAACACGTGGCCTACCAGGCAGGTCCCTGGAAGAATTCCATTGTCAGTGTTGGTATTTCATTTCATTTTGTTATCCTCTTAGTTTTCTTTCTTTCTTTGTTTTATGATTGGTTGGGAGGGATGTAGTGAGCCACTAGGCTGCATCCCAACAATGTATCCATCCTCACTCACCCTCCAGACCAGGCGCTGACCAGAGGGTATAAATAAACATGAAGCCAGAGCTCGTGGCTGACTGCAATACAGAAGTAACACGTGTGGGGTCACCTCCTTTCCCGGTAGAGATAGGCCGCCTCCTACTGTGTATGTTCCCAGTCACCCGACACACATAAGGTACCCCAACAATCCTGCTACAACAAGCACTTCCAGGCCAGATTATCTACTTTTCTACCATCTCTCATGTGCACCTTATCTCACAGCTGACCTTGGGCCCAAGCTCCATATCAGACACCATCCAGCTTCGCTTTCATTATTCCCAGAAAAAAACCATTAGTAAAATCACCTTCAAACTTAAAACATTGAATATAGCAGTAAATATAATTAGCATGCACTTTAAAATATGTTCCACAGTTGCCCTAATGACCTGACTGCTAATTAAATAAACAAAAATACAAAGGCAATGACAGGGCCGGCTTTAGTGCTAGTACGAAAGTCTTTTTTAGCACCCACCAATGACCTCTTTCTCCACAGATACCTTTGCTACCACCCTCCAACAGCGCCCTTCATCTCTCCGTAGCTATTTCATTTGTTGTATAACTTTACTCATAGTGTAGGGTGTCACAGTACTTTACATCACGCACACATTATGCAGAGACAATGAATCATACAAGAATGTAAATAAGTCTATAGGGAATGTCACATAAGCCAACAAGGATTACAATTGTGTAGGAATCACGTCATCCATACTGGTTTGCAGTATATTTCAAGAGGGCTTGGCCTGGAGAAGCACAAACTCAGGATTTAAAGCATACCTCAGTGGTTGGGGGTTGACTTTACTAATAAAAATGTATATCTGCCCATACAAACTCTTTTCAGCAACATTAGAATAATAAAAGATTGGTGAAGTTCTAACTATTTCGAAACACAAAAAAAAGTGAAGTTCTAACTATACCATTCAGGTTTGTAAGCAGCTCTTTGATGACAGTTCATAAATCACTGTCCTAAATTAGGATTGTAACTTCTGAACTGCAAGTAACACAATAATCTCTGTGACAAAACCAGTAACCCACTGAGCTATCCACATGAAGTACAGTTTATCTGCATTTCAAAACTACTAACAGACAAATGACTGCTCTGCAGCAGGGCCATTAATCACCAGTTATCTGGACATTTTTATTGTTGTCTTGCATCCATGGCCATGCTAATGATAAAAAACGACTTAAATGAAGTATACACAAAGAATGTGCCATGCTAGGCCCTTGCAGATTTTAAAAATAAGAACAAATAGTCACACATTTTTTTTCCTACTAGGTTAATAGAACTCTGCCTCACAGCCTGATCTGATAAGCAGCTGCAGGGGTCAGGAAAGGGGAATCAGGATAAACAAACTTATTTTCTCCAGCTCTGAATAGAAAAGGAAATATCCAGGCAGACTGTACCAAAGAAAGAATTTGTCCCCTTCACCATGCCCCTATTGTACCTGCACGACACAGCCTACCTTTCTAAAAGGCGATGCATGTTTGCGGGTGCCTGTGAGAAAGAGCCCAGACCCAATCACGCAACTTTTCCATTTTCCATTGGCCTTCAAGCTGTCACTGCGAGGGCCAAGGCTCATGTTTGAACCGGGACTGATGCAATGCACCTATGAGTTAAATAATGTGATGTGTGATGATTCTGTGTGTAATATTGTTCCTCATGCATTACAAGACAAGCAATAAAGAGGAGGCAGACTGATACACCAAACAGCCAATAGCATGGGGGCAGAGAAAAATACTCCTCAGGGTGGAGCCAAATTCCACTCCATATATATTTTATAGAATTGGTAACAATAGGTGTTGTGGAAATCAGCAATTTAAAGTCAAGCCTAACAAGCATTGGCATAGCCAATAGGTCTCGCATTTGGGACCTTATAAGTGTTTAGCCATGCAACAGTTGATGTTGTTGCACCAAGGATATTGTACTGCATAACTAAATACTTATAAGGCTCCAAAGGCGAGACCTATTGGCTATGCCAATGCTTGTTTACATTACTGCTGGCAACCCGGCCAAAGGCACTGAAATGATCACTGCTAATATTTCTGGCATATAGTGGCCACTAATATATTTTGGTCTGATGTGGTCACTATTGCAACACTAATAATATTAGTATCTCTGGATGATAATCATTGAACATAAGAGGCTCTTGTTATAGAAATAGCTGGAGACCCATTCTAGACTCCTAAAATACAACTACTTCACCATAAGTATTTAAATAAGGGTTGGTAATGGCCAATGGGACAAGTCTCCTCTCCTCTGCCTGACACGCCAGCCAAGAATGGGGATTGCCTCCACAAAGAGTGGAGTCATTAAAGGGTTTGGGGGGCAGTGGGAAGGGTCTTGTCAGATATTACAGGTCAACAAATCACGGACACCCCTGCAGGCCTTTATTAACACTTGGTAACTTAAATTTGAACAGGTTCAGTTGGTCTTAGGAGTTTGCGCCTGGTTATCACCAAAATGGATATTGCACAGCAATGGAGGGCGACAACAGTCCAAAGTCTTATTTAATGGAAAGCAGATGCAGAATCCTGGAAAAGTCCATATATGAAGTTTGTTCTACCCAGGAAAACGCAACATCTTGGTTGTACTAATAAAATACTGTGGCACGATTGCTTAATATTTCGCTCTCTTAAGGTTATAAGGCCAATTACTTTACTATGACCAACTGACACTACTGGTTGTATGTACCCTGTGGGATTATGGTCGCATGTTAAGATGGTTAAAATGCAGTCCTGTTGTTGTACAAGGTTGTTTGACTTTACTATGACACCAATAAAACTGTTTCTAAAATATACAGAGAAAGTGTAAACTGCGCCACTCCAAAACTCAGTAAACTGCAAATCCAGCTAGTCTCTCGGCACAATCTCACAATGATGCAGCCTTTTGGTTTCATGCATTTCAGATGAAATCACAAGTCACGCTAAATATAAGACAAAAATTTCAAGAATGCATTGGCTAACCACTTGCCTAGCCCCAAACAGCATATTCTGGCATAAGCAAAACTACCCAATAACGGATGACTGGCAACGGAGACACTTATTAGCCATATCCACAAACTAGAACCACACCTGTGGAAACTGTGTGTACACACACCCCTATGCTTTTGGCAGGCATATTATCCATAAAGCCATTTATTATTTGTACAAAATTAGTAAAGTCAACAAATGGGTACATAAAAGTGTTTGACACTTATGCCAATCAGGTGAATAGCATACTGAGAAACAAAATACCAGCACAACGAGCCGATATTGAATAACTAATTAGTTAGGTGGGGAAAGTATGAACGTTTTTAAGCACAGAAATATGTGCTGAAAGTGCGGCTTGACTTTTGTTACAAAGATGGAAAAAGCTGAAAATGGTAAACAAAAGAAATGAAGTTATCTTTCTACGCAATCCTAAACATCTACAAAACAACATTTTATCTGGAGCACTTAAATGAAAGTATCTCAATGAAGAGACCGTCAAACTAAATACATTTAAAAAACAAGTACTCGGTGGAAATTATCGTGACATACTCATCCTACTGTGTAACCTTTGACCCAGTGTTTTTCTGCCTTGCATGGCCTCTGACACTGCAAGTAAGCTTCCAACATCACCTCAAAATTAATTTTAGAACTTCCAAAAACACAGATTTTGCACCATATTTAGGTATTGTATCACTCAGATGGTTCCTGCTGAGTCATGGATTAGGAGCTCTGCTGCGTCACCATCCCAGACCAGTTATTTGGCCTGCATGACAGAGTATGAAACAGACGAAAAGTAGTCATAAGATTTAGGAGAGAAAGAAACGATCAAAAGAGAAGAAGTGATTAAATAGAGACCGCGTAACATAATGAAAAGTATATATAACTGAAGAGGTCAAGAAAATATAAGTACAGATATAGGATAAATGTAAATATGGGGCAAAAGAAAATCGAAAGAGCACGGTAAAGGGTTCAACTGTGTTCAAAGACAGAGGTCAAATGTCAGGTTATCTCTTCTCACAAATTTCAGTTTTCTCTTTTAACATGTAAATTGGGGTTCACTTTTCTTTCTATGACTGCAAAGTGAGAGGATTTTAAACAAGCATTGGTAAATGTATGATGTTTCGCCTATGTGATTAATAATACACAGTTTTTTGTTGTAAGTTGTAGATTGCTGAGGGGTTGTACGATATAAGTTACAGAAAGTCTGTTAAGGTGTTATGACTTGTATATGTGCAAAAAGGCCATATATTGTGCTGTTACTAGTGGTATGGTGCTGGAAAGTAATAGCAACATTTTGGGAAAAAAAAGAAATACAAGAGGGAAATAATCAAAGTTATTGAAGTAATAGCAATTTTATGTGTTTAGAGGAGTTCTGGCAACTTTCGGCCGGTGGCACTACACCTGTTGCACCATTCAAATCATGCTCCACAGTGCCTGCAATATAACAGCATTTGTGACTGCCTCTTTAGTAGTAAAATATAGCAATATTTGGTGTTAAGAGGAGTTATGACAACTTTTGGCCCGATGCCATTGCACCTGCTGCACCATTCATATCATGTCACTATTGTCTGTAAGGTAATTGCACTTGTGACTGCCTGTTTAGTAGTCATATAATGCAATATTTGATGTTAAGACGGGCTCTTGAGCTTTGTGCCCTGGTGTCACTGCACCTGCAGTACCATTGAAATCATGACCCTAGTGCCTGCAAGGTAACTGCACTTGTGACTGCTCATTTAGTAATTAAATATAGCAATATTTGGTATTTAGAGGAGGTCTGACAACTTTTTGCCCTGGTGCCACTGCACCTGCAGCACCATTGAAATCAGGGCCCTAGTGCTTGCTAGATAACTACACTTGTGACTGCCTGTTTAGTAGTAAAATGTAGGATTATTCAGTATTTAGTAGGGACCGTAAAGCTTTTGGCCCCGGGGCCATTGCTCCGCCTGCACCATTCAAATCAATCCCCTTTTAACTGCAATTGTGTCTGCCTGTGTAGTAGTAACATATAGCAATATTATATGTTTAGAGAAGTTCTGACAAATTTTGGCCTGGTGCAACTGCACCTGCTGCACCATTCGAATCATGACCATATTGTCTGCTAGATAACTGTACTTATGACTGCCTGTTTAGTTGTAAAATATGGCAATATTAGGTGTTTAGAGGAGTTCTAACAATGTTCGGGCCATGTGCCGCTGCACCTGCTGCACCATTCAAATCATAACACTAGTGCCTGAAAGATAACTGCACTTGTGACTGTCTGTTTAGTTGTAAATATAGCAATTATTGGTGTTTAGTGAGGTGCCTTGAGTTTTTGGTCCCGGTGCTACTGCACCTGCTGCACTATTGAAATTGTGACCCTAGAGCTGCTAGTGAATTGCACTTGTGACTGCCAGTTTAGTAGTCTTATATGTCAATATTAGGTGTTTAGAGGAGTTCTGACAACTTTTGGGCCCCGTGCTACTGCACCTGCTGCACCATCCAAAACATAACCCTGTTGTCTGCAAGGTAATTGCACTTGTGGCTTCCTCTTTAGTAGTAAAATTTAGCATTGCTTTTGATAATTAACTTTATTTTTAATATGCAATGTTTATTACAACATTTAGAATTTGATCATCATGACCAAATAAATGAAGTTGAAAAAATAAATCTGATAATGCTACAAAGTGCAAAGAAAGGCATAAATAGGAAATGCCACAAATGTTCTAAGGCTAAAGCATCTTCTTTACACAACAAAGTAATAAAAAGCAAGCATTCCAGCATACTGTTATATGCTGCCTGCCTTTTCCGTGGGAAGAGATCTTATCTTGACTGTGAATGGGGCTTAAACAGTGTGAACAGCTTTAGTAGAAGTATTGTAAATACATGCAGCCAGGGAAAGTTCCACAGAAAAGCGAATTAACACAGTAATTCGACAACAGCAACTGATAAGAGCCGACATTTAAGAAATATTAAATACAAGAGATTTCACAAGCACAGCTCAAGCGCTGTGCAGGCGAAATCTAAATATGAACAATGTGACAATCTTGCTGGTGAGAAAGGAAAGGCTGCAGGATGTCATTTTTTCTAACACACAATATTTAATTAAGTATAAATCAGCTGTACATACATTTCAAAACATATCATCAGTTAGGAAAGCACAAATGTAGAGATTTTTTTATAATGAAGTGTAATGGAAGCAAAGATTTTAATAGGATCAAAACAAATCCTGGGGACCGCAACGCTGTTTTTTTGCTCCCACCTGCCTGCATTTTCCAAACGGTCCGAGGGGACTGCAACATTCACCATCCCACTCGTGGCGCACGGCCACACACGTCATCTGTCTGCACCAGGAGGCGCTTCAAAGGCGGCCGCAGGCTCCCGAAGCGTGGGACGCGCACGGGCGAAGGCCAGGCCAAGGGCGGGCCCTTCAGAGCCCGGAAGAGGCTGGCCTATTCCCCCGAATTCTTACCCTCTGAGACACTGACTTGGCAAAATATTGGTATATAAAGGTATTCTGTTGTTTTCTAGTTAATCATTGTTTTATCCTGTTCTAACAACTGTAAGTTAATCTAATATGGAAAAACGTAAGGGAGTTGCGGGTACGCTCGATGCTTTTTTGGTTAGGGCAGAGTCATTACTGATGCATGAGATAGAACTAACTGAGCAACGCCTCTCTTTGGATCCATCTATTTTTCAGAGTCATCTACTAGTGGGTACCCCTTCTGCCAGAATAGGGGACCGCGCACAAGAGTGTCTGCCCGCTATTCCTACTAACGCCTCATTTATTTCTTCCCAATCTCCTTCTGTATCAGATCCAAATCCTTTAGTACCAGTAGTATCTGGTAGAGTCACTAGGACAAGGGTCTTGAAGAATGTGGCAGCACAGAAGGTGGAAGTTTAGCTGGCAAAAAGAAAACGGGGGGCGGGTATAAAAAAATCTAAGCCTGTAAAGGGCTCTCAAACAATTGCTCATAATGTAAATGTTTTTCCATCGAAAAGTAGCTCTGTTGGTACACAAACTGATATGGTTCCATTGCCTTATATTTCAAGAGATGTTAATACTAAGGATGTCACGACTGAAACTGACGTTGTTTTAAACAAATCAGTATTAGAAGTAGTGCTAATCCGTGTTCAAGAATTGGTTGAAAAAACTTTGCCCAACTTTGGGATAAACTGAATCAATTAGATACTGAAATAAAAAACTTAGATTATAATAAGGTGGGTAGCAAAGCAAATGGGCCAGAAAGGGAAGAATCAAGAAGGACGGTGGATAGATGTCAACCCTCAGCTCATGATGGGTAAGCAAAGGGAGGCTATATGATGAATCCTACTTATAATAGTATGGAAGTTAGGTTGCAGGAGGTACCCAGTGGCCCGAAATTTTCACGCACACAAAACCGTTTCATAACACGACCAGATGCAGGAAGGGTCTCGAGTGCCCCGACCAAGATTTTAAGAGTTGGCTTAATTAATAATGATTCCTTGAACTCTAATATAGATATACTGAGTCTACCCCCAGCATCATACCCTTATACTTTAATTCTGGCTGGTGTTCCTGCTCTCAGGGTGGACCAGAGAGAAAATTGGGATGATCTACGGAATAAAACTGTGGACTGGCTGACAAAACATAAAGGGTTCCATCCCTCGGATACTAAGGAGATATTAATGGTCCGTAGAGTGGGGTGGGTAGGCCAATCTTCTAAGTGTATAAATGGCTACTGTATTGTGGTCAATTTCCGTAGCCCACAGATGGCTCACTATCTTCTAAATCATTGTGAGGCAACCCATACCCCTAACACTGGTATCTGTGCACTCCCTCTGGGGTATTTTTATAAACCGCAGTTTGTGCCCTTGAATAACAGGCCTACCTTAGTTACAACGTTCAATAGGGTTCAAGCATTGTCGGACTTGGATGCCCAAGACTGACAACTACCTATACCCCAACAAGGAAGGGTGCCTTAAGTTGATCTACAGGCCTCAATACCTATGCCCTCTGCAAGTTATTATAAAGTGAAAGCGATCGCAGATAAGGCTGAAGTAGGAACTCTCTCTAGTATTCCAAAAAATGATGTAGGAAGACCACATTCGAACAATAGATACCAGGACCAAATAAGTAACACCAATGACAGGGAGAAGGTTACAATACATGACAGTGCTGCTGACCTATCTTTATTCTTGTCTGAGGAGAATGGGCTGAATGTGGAGCCAGTTTACTTATTTCAGAATAATGGGAGGGACTCCCCAAATAACGATCTTATCCATAATCCTGTTAACTACTGTGAAGAAATGTCAAGAATAGATAGATGGATAGATGGATAGATGGATAGATATTCGATTTCGATGCTAAAAAATCATAAAAGCACATCATAAAAGTACATTAAAAGAGCATTTCCCATAGAGACAAAGTTATAATGCAGATTGTTGATTCATTGCAAGGTTATCAGCTTCCTACATTTTATCACACTTTTCAAGAAATTTGGTAAAATCCATATTGTAAATTCATTATGTAAAAATTGTAAAGCTAAAAACACTGGTCGACATCTTCTAAAAGCAAGCATCTTTAAAAGTGGAACCAGTAATTTTTTCCTTTGTAGGCTATAAAATGTACATGTCATTTGCTCGGATATGTTATCGCAAGGGCATAGTTGCATCGCCCTTGCCCAGTCATTCATGTTTGGGAAGCTCGTTATGCAATGAAAAATGTCTAATCTGAATCTTGTGAGAAACAGTCTGTCGTATTGGCCACGCACTAGGATTTTATAGGGTTGAATGTTCAAGGTTATTCCTATCATCTGTTGATGCAGTACTGTGGGCTTAACTATTTCATCTGTTAAACAACAGGATTCAAGTAGTTATAGGCATTTTTGTTTCAGTTCTTTTCTGGACATCAAACTCATTGTGGATGGCTTTTTGTAAAACTCAGGATATCCTAGGTCACAGAAAAAGTTCCTGACATATTTTAACCATTTCAGTTTCAGCACTTTGGTCATTCCCAGAACATTGGTTAAAATATCCCTATTCAAGTGGGTTTCCTCGGAGGTCCATATCCTATGCCAGAGCATAATTGGTTCTATTTTTATTAGGTCTGTTAGGAATGGAACCCCCAATTCCGAGTGACAAACATATGATGATACACTATCAGGGGGGGCCAGTATATATTTCAAATGTCAAGAATAAAAAATGAAATAGAGGAAGTAGTTAACGAACAAAATATGGAAGAATGCCAAACAGAGATAAGACTGACTTCCTGGAAAATTGCAGGGCTCAAAAGGAAACTAGGGGATGTAGTATGGCAGGAATATATCGGGCAAAGCGATATAATCTTGCTACAAGAAACATGGGCTTTGGAAACCCCCATAAAGTAGGTTTTAAAACATTTAGTGTACCTGCCATTCCTTCAGTTAGAGGGAGGCCCTCAGGAGGCCTTGCTATTTGGGCAAAATTCACCTTTGGGTGTTGACATAAAGCTGGTAGAATCCCCAATGCAGGATATTTTGGGAATAAAGTTTCTAACACCTGAAAAAAGTAAGTCCATATAATAAACATATACAGTAGACCAAATTCAGCAAGTAAGGAATCTGAGGTTATTGAACACTTAGATCAGTTTTTGACTTTAGTTAACCCAAGGGCTTTGATAATTGTAGGGGGGCGATTTCAATCGCAAATTTGAACCTGTGGTTGGATTTGAAAGTATCTTTGAAGAAGAAGATATGGCTAATAACATCCCTTTACTGGAAAGCACCCCGGTAGTATCCTGTACATCTGCTGTTGCGCAGCTACTAAGATTGGTTTCGGGACATGGCCTACGAGCTTGTAATGGCCGACTGCCTTCCGACAGCCCAAATGCTCCTACATTCAGCAGGAGCAACTCGAAGAGCTGCATAGACTATATATTGGTTTCTATTGCCCTGTGGCCAACGGTACATGACTTAGTAGTTAATGACAGATCTGAGAGTGATCACTATCCCCTATGTTTGACACTTGCTGCTCACCTCTTTCAGTTAGCCGCTTTGAGGGTTAGAGATGTTAATAGCAGTGCAATAGAGCCATTATTAAGCAACAACCGTAGAGCCTTAAATTGGGGGAAATGAAGTGGCTATTAAGCAGATCTATAACATTTTTGTAAAGACAGTTTCCCCATATATAGATCTATCTGCCATAGAGATTCCAATTGTGAAAATTCATCATAGATTGGTAGAAGATCTAACACCTATACTAAGTAGGATTCTGAAAGAACATAAAAAGGGGGTAACAGAAGCGAGTAAATTGGATAACCCATGGTATAATAAAGAATGCCGTGAGGCAAAAAAGGAACTTATTTTGGCAACAAAAGCCAAAAATATAGTGGCTTTAAGGGACAAAAGGATCCAATATAAGAGACTACTAACCCAAACAAAAAAAAATGGGATTATAATATTTGGACTGAATTAATTATTGCAGCTAAAGCGAAAGACCAATCGAGCTTTTGGCGCTTGCTATCTAAAGGTAATAATAAGGGAAGATGCAGCAAAGACCTTTTTTTTAGATGCAATTACTTGGGTAAGCCATTTTTCCTGCCTTTATTCTACATCTATGAATGATATTTTGTACAGTCCACAAGATTATGAAACAACTTTAAATAGTGGCACACTATTTTTTAGTTTGGAAGAAACCATGGCAGCAATAGATGCAGTAAAACCAGGGAAGGCACCTGGTCCTGACAAGATACCAGGAGACTTATGGAGACATGACAAAGAGGTTTGGGGCCCTTATAATAATCTTTTGTGTAACTCGGTCGCAACAGGTGCACCCATACCAGAAACATGGAAAGGGGCTGAGATTACAACTATCTTCAAAAAGGGTAACCGCCATGACCCTTCGCACTATCGACCAATTAGTTTAATAGATGTTTTACAGAAGAAATATGCACGGCAAATTAAAAAAAAATTGATCAATTGGATTGAGGAGTGTAGTATTTTATCACAATATCAGGCAGGTTTTAGAGCTAAAACTAGCACAATTGATCAGGTCTTTAGATTTCTTTGCATAAGCTGGAAATACACAATATTTAAGAAGGGTCATCTGTATATCGCCTTTGTGGATCTAAAGGCAGCTTTTGACCTCATCCCTAGAAATCTCCTCTGGAAATCCTTAAAAAATCAAGGGGTACCAGAGGAAATCCTCTTGCAGATAATAAGATTGCATGAAGATAACTTTGCAGGGGTTAGATGGGGTCCAATGGGCGAACTCACTGATCCTATCCAGGTAAATAGGGGCGTAAGGCAGGGATGTGTGCTGGCCCCTACCCTATTTTCATTATATGTTAATGATATCCCCGAATATCTTTTGGGCTGCGAACACGATTCTCCCAAACTAGGGTGGGTGCCAGTACCAGCACTCTTATTTGCTTATGATACGATTTTAATTTCCCAAACCCCAAAAGGTTTGCAAAGTTTAATAAATTCCTTTGAGATATATTGCGAAGCTAAGGGCCTGGAAATAAACTCTAGTAAAACTAAATACATGGCAGTCAATCCACATAAATCTTTAAAAAAAAATGTAACTGTCAATAATCAGAAGATAGAATACGTGCATGAGTTTAACTATTTAGACATTACTTTGGACACTATAATGACTTGGAGACCACAGTTGGAGAAAAGTAAAACTATTTTACTCCAAAACTCTCTCCCAATAATAAGAAAACATGAGAGTAGTTTGTCTAAAGCAGTATCTCCTGCCCTTGAGGTATATAAATATAGGGCGCAATCGGCATCCCTATACTGGGCAGAACTGTGGGGCCCCTCGACGAATGATACTTTTAAGGTGGGCGAAAATAAGTTTTTTAGAAAATTACTAAGTCTTCTGATGCGCACACCGCTAATACCAATTGTAATGGACCTAAACGTACACTGTACAGATGATCAGGCAAATCTACGGACATTATTATTTTGGGTCCGTCTGTGGTCTACAGCTGAACTCGTCCACTATAAAGAAGGGCTTGAGGAAATCCTAAGGCTCAAAAATGGTACTGGGTTGCCTTGGTTGAAGCACGTCCACAATTGGTTTTATAAACTAGGACTTAAGCATTTGTGGGAGGACCCTTTTGGATTGTCCATGGCTTCAAAAAAGGTACATTGTCAACATGGTTCCTCTTAATGAAATCAAACTGGAACTTTGAGCCATTCTTGGATGACACTTATCCATAGTTAGCTAAATCTTTATTTCTGAAATTTCGTTATGGTGTTTTACCGATTAATGTAAATACAGCAAAATGGGTACGTAGGCATGGGGACGTAAACGTGGGAAGTTGCGTCTTATGCGACACAGGTGCAAAAGAAAATGAATTACACCTACTATTCTTCTGTCCAGCTTATATACAATATAGGAGGAAATGGATCAAACCCATTTGTCGGTTATTAGGCATTAGATCCTGCCATGAGGCAGAAAGAATATTGCGAACAGATACCACACAACCAGTGGTTTTTAGTGTTAGCAGGTACATGTTTGTGGTAAGCTTAATAAGAAAAAGAGAAGGCTTGAAATTTTAGACTGCCACATTTGAATTATAATGGGTTTGCACTTGCACTTTACGATATATATGAAACTTATAATTAGTTTTATACTTGCTTTGTATTATATTAGAGAAAAAGTGTCTCCCTACATATTGAACCTGTTTATGTTTTGAATCATGTCTATTCTTAATAGACTTTTAACAGATTAGATTTCTGAATCGTAAATTATAAAGCTCATCCCTTTGGATACCTGAAACGGAATACTCCTCAATGTTTTCTAACAAATTTGTTAAATTGTGAGATTTTACGTATATTTATTTTTTTATGTTTAAGAATGGTCTAGTATTGGGATCCTGATTCCCAAGAAGTGTGCACTGGTCTGGCGCTGCCCAATTTTTAGAATGTTATGATATGATATGATGTGTTGTTTTTTTTATTGTAATGCATATTTACTAATTGTAAATATTTTATGGTTTTTTAAACCAAAATAAAGATCATTGATTGATTGTCCAGTCTAGTGCTTAACTTAGAAAGGAAAAGTACTTTAATGCAGACACTTAAAATATAACACCATATAGGCAATTCTAGAAAGTATATTAAAATGAACTGGCAGTGGAACTGCTGCGCCCTTGCGATACCACCCACCCCATCCTTTGATTAAATGTCCCTCCTCTCATGAGCTTAGGTAGGTCCCTCTAGGGTTAGAATGTCTATGTAGTGCAAATCAAGGCTCAAGTGCAGATTACCCCAGTTCAATAATGATAGTGCTCAGTTCAGTACAGTACAGTCGACACAGTCTCATCACAACACAGGTATCTATGTTCACTCTGTCGTTGGAAGGAAAACAAGTAATACGCATCTCCCTCATTTCTGCTTCTGAGAGGACACTCCAGTTAGGCTACAACAGGGATTGGCAAGAGGAACCACCACCTGAAGCCCACTGTTAAACACAGGTACCGGGCATCAGTAGGCCCCATGGCAGGAATTGGTTCCGGTTCTCAGTTGCACAGTGATACCTAGCAAGGAGGCTACCACATGGACAGGGTAAAAGTACCACAATGGCAGCTGCAGGATGGGTTTCTGCAATGCAGAGTCGGTGTCCGCAGCTGGCTTAGTTCTTCAGCATGGTTTGACGCTCTGCCACAGGCACAGTTCTTAATCACAAGAGCGAAGTCCATGACAGGCAGTTCTTGGCTCTGGTGGCAAGGTCAGTCACAGTCCTTCTTGCACAGCGGTGAGGTCGATGGCCAGTCAGTTATTCCCATTTGGAACTACGATTCTGGAGAAACTGCCCCTACCGATCTTAGGGCTCAGAGATCACTTTCAATAGTCTCCTTCTCCTGGTAGACTCTCTCAGCACCAGGCTTCTAATACTCCCTGAACTGTCACCTCCTGCCTGGTTGCCAGTCTTCTTCCTTCTTTCAGCAGGCAATCTGGCTCATAGGCAGTTTAGGTCAGAGGAACAGCTTCGTTCTACAAGGCAAGACTTCAGATGATGTTGTCCCCTCACTTCTGAGAAGCTGGCCATCCAGTAGTCACCAGCTCTGGTTACACAGTAGTTGTCTGAATACTCTGAGGATCACCCCCTTCATTGGTCAAAGAGAACTTAGGAACAAGTGTGTCAATGACTACCTCTTTTATACGTTCAAAGCAGACAGAAGATGTCTTTCCTCTGTCTGCACTTTCAGAGCCGGTTTGGGGTGGTTCTTCATTCAAGTGTATTTTCCAGGCTGCTCTCCAGACTCAGTCTTTCTGCAGAGTGATAATTCTCAAAGCAGGTTAGTCTCCAGCCGCAGCACCCATAAGAGAGGGACCATGAGGCATGAGATTTCTGCACCTGGCTCTTAACAGCTAGTGAATGGTGAAGACAAATGGCTGCCTGCACCTATAAGGTCCCTTCCATCTCGAACAACAGAGGCTGCGGCCCCACCCTTCATCCTCACTTTGAGAAAGTGAATTATAAGTTGAGGTAGATAGTAGTCTGCCACAAGCAAGAATGACATTTTTCTTGTTAGGTCCAGTAAAGGGTTCAATGATTAATACCTGAGCCTCACCACTGGTATCTATGGCACAGAGCAGACAGGCTGAACTTAAGAAAATATGTAAAGCATTTAGAAGTACCAAAGCAGTTAAAAAGTCAAATACACAACACAATAAACATCCCACTCCTAATTATGAAAATAGAGCATATTTTAATGAACAGCTGACACCAAAGCAATAAAAATCCAATAAGGAGAACCACATAAAGGAATTTAAAAATTTGAAATGAAAATAACACCAAATGGAGCAAAGTGCCAACTGTGGGGAACTGGTTGTGTGAGACTGGGACAAAGGTAAAGTTTAAGGCCAACTACAAAGTAGTACGTGTCAAGTATGAGGCCCAGGTTTGTTCCGGTCAAAGAGTTACTTTCTGAATTATGATAAATTCCTCAGTGTGGCAGGGGTGCAGGGTGCATCCGAAGACAGGGTCGTTGATGATTGGTTGCTGAAGGACAAGGGCTCGGTGAAGCTGTTGACAAAGGTGGGAAAAGCTCTGAGTGGGATTATTCAGTAGTTAACATCCAGAAAGTTGTCGGTGTCGATTGGATGCTGTTTGAAGTCAGGTCCAGTGAATATTTCTACCTTTGGACTTGAACTCTTTTCTGAAAGTCAGATTTCTTCAGCGGGGCAAGGCTGCAAGCTAATGCCTAAGAGTGTTCGTCATTGTCGGATGCTGGTCAGTGTTGAGCACGCTGAATCGAGTTTTATGCTGTAAAGAACATAGCAGGAGCTGTGGCAAATTCAGGCCCACTGGCAATGCAACCTTGGCAGATCGGTTTGGTCCCAGTCCCACAACCATTCTCCAGGCAAAAAGTCTTGAAAAAGTTTCAAAATCTCAGGTTTTTGGGTTAGGCAGGAAAAGTACACTTGAATACCAGCCAAGGGGCCCAAGAACTCAGCTATTTGCACTTGGAGGTCAGGACTCACTCCAACAGAAGCCACCAGCAGGGTCCACGACAGGTCAAGTTGAAACTGGTCAGCTGGGCTTGTTCAGGAAAGGCGGCTTTCTTGCAGCCTTTGTGTCCCTGTAGCTTAACATGAAGTCAGCCAACTGACCCCTGGAGTCCACTTTTCAGTTCTGGGTACACGTGGGAGAAGGTCCAGGCCTTAGGGGTTTCCTCTCAGGTCACAACAGCAGATGCAGCCCTTCTTCTGTCTTACTCAGATTGACTTGTGTTTTGAAGAGGGTGCCCAGGAGTGGCACATTTAGGCCTGGTACTAGCCTGACCAATAGGGAACATGTTCCCAGGGGTAACCCTACCCACTCTCAAAGCCGTCCTTGCTTGCCTAACTGCAAACAGTGCCCCTCGCTAGTAAAACCACTAAGTCAGAACCTTTCTTTCCTTGTACAAGGCTCCTGTGCCCACTCTAGAGTAGTCACCAGAGAATTAAGCAATCCATCCCCTGTGGTCACTCAAAACTGGTTCTGGGAGCAGCTTCTCTCCCTCTTGGATTGGTGCCTGGCTGGCTAGAAAGAAAATAGACGGAGAAGGCCCTGGTGTGACCTACATCTGCTTTCCCACACACAAAGCCATTTGTCTCACCTCTGGGGGACAATTTACACCTCATCAAGGAGCTATTCACTTCCTGGGTGACAGTTTGAAGTTCATGCAATTGAGATTTTAAAGACTTTAGGCAGATAAAAGTTGAATTATTAAAAGTACATTTTGCTAAATAACCAATGAGGTGGCTTTGAAACACATATTTTTAAAAGCCAAGAATTAACTTTTTATTTGGTTCATAGGGAGAGGTAACATTGTTTAATTTTAATATCAACTTGAAATTCTTTCCTATAGAACAGCTAACCTTGCTACAGTGAAAATTTATGTTTAGCCTTTTTACTGTAAGGACACGTTTGACACTAAACACTTAAATGTCCTATTTTTAGATCCCATGCACCCTGCCTCATAGGCACTTACGGCAAACTCAAGGGTGACTTATTAATGCTTAAAAGGAAGGGGCTGGGCCTGTCAAAAGAGATCTTTCTGACAGGCCAAATTTGGACTTTAAACCTGCACAATCAGGTCACTAGTGGCTGGCCTGCAGGCATATTTTGTATTGTCACTTTAGTGATGGCAAAGTATGTGTTCCAGTCAACTAGTGACATTTAACTAACTGTATACTATGGCTTATAGGTAAGTTAAATATGCAGATTAGTTGTTGGCAAGTTTTAGAGGTCAGAGTAAATGGATTGGGGCCCTGTTTAACAGAGTCCCAGTGCACAGAGTATAAAACACACAAGCATCAGTCCAAACAAATGGGGGTGATAATACAAAAAGAGACATTTCCTACATCCACCATCTACCAAATGACAGTGCTACAGGAGGACTAATCAGACGCTCCTGTTAGAAAAAGGCTTCATCAAACTTCTAAGAAGCTTTGTCTCTTCTGTTCACACTTCAAAGTCTACGTCTCCTCCCTGCAGCTTCTGGAATGTCAGCAATGCTCTTCCACATGTTCACAGGAAAGACCTGGGGCTTCCAAAGTCGAACCTGCAGTCCTTCATTTCTCTAGCTTACCCATACACACAATGCACAACAATTGGGGAGAGGAGTTGGCCTAACGGCTAGGGCGGTCGGCCTCGAATCTGGGGAACTGGGTTTGAGTCTCAGCAATGACACTGAACATACTGTGATTCTGGGCAAATCACTTAATCTCCCTGTGCCTAACAAAAATGAATGTGCCCGCCTGTAATGCAACTGGTGCTTTGTAAAGCGCTCTGATACCCGATTCGGGTCAAGTTTGCACTATATAAAACTCTGTAAAAAAAAAAAGGCCACATACACAAACACGCACAGCACTTGGAATGTTAGTAGTAGGATCTGGGTTAGCAGTGGCACATAGAATTCACATTTTACATGAGAGAGCCTGAAGGCCTCCACTCCAGTGACACAGTTCAAAAAGGTCTGGTCAAAACTTGGAATCAAAAAACACTATAAGCTGCCTCATCCACTCTCAATGCTATACCCACATAAAACATAGTAGTCCAGTATGAGTAAAATGAGGTTGCGCTTAGTTTCGCCCCCCGGTTCTCAGGAAGGGTTTGAGAACTCATTCATGTGAATGGGCTAGTCTAGGCTTCTGTGCACACTAGGTTAGTGTGAGACTAGGACCAGAATAAAAAAACAGGATACCAGATGATCACAGTCAGGCAATCGGGCCAGAGAAACAGAACTCCACATCTTGCAGGGCACATTCCCATCACACCAATATCTTAGCTGGTTAATACACTTACTGAAGAGATCTGTGTGTAATATCTGGCCACACGCTTGAATCACAATAAAATAGATCGGAAGGTTAATGTGTTTGCTGCAGATCATTGCAGCAGAACACTTACATGTATGTCAAAGATTTGTATTCTATGTGTAGTGTAGAATGATGGGTTCATACAGTTGTTGCTGATCTGAAGAAATAACCCACAGGTCTCAAATAACAAGAGTGGAAATATAGCCTAGTTCTTTTTCTAACCATCTATAAACCGCAAACTGCAATATAATAAAGACCCCCATTATCAAAGGAATATACGTTTCTCACAAGTGCTATTTCATAAAAACAATATTTTTCTCTTATTAAATATAATTGCTTTCACACCACAAAATCATTAAAATCCATTCTATGAACCAAAAGTTATTCTATCCTCAATTGAATGCGACCTGGATCATTTATTGTCTTGCTGATAAGTAACATGATTGTCTCTTTTTTACCCTAATGGGGTGATAAGACAGGCAGCACAATGTGAGTTTCCAAGGCAGTCTCAGTTTGCCTTAAACATCTGGTCCCTGCAAGGGCAAAACTTAATCAAAAGCCATTACTCTTTGTCCATTAAGTAACCTATTTGCTGCTGGGCTGCTCAAGAGCAAAACGGTCTACTAGGCCGTGCCCACAGGCACCTGCTTACAGGCACCTGCTTCAACACACACAGAGTGTGTATGGATGCTTCTGCATGTTTCCTAGTGTTATATGTTGCACCCAGGTGCTTTGCAGAGCAGTCCGTAACTTAGTTTAAGATCAGAAAAAGCTGTCAGAACATGCAGGGCCAGCAGCTGATGTCACTGCGGTGGGGGCTAATTTCGTTGATGGAGACCTGCCTGTGCTTCGAAATAAACAAAGCAAAACGAATTTCGTTCATCACACGCAGGTCCCCATCAACTAAATCAGCCCCCAGCTCGGCAGCATGCCAAAACGCCCGGTAGGCAGTCTGGCCCCGAGAACATGTATTTTAGCACTGAATTAATGTGTGATTAGAACTACCCCCTCAGTTCATTAAAGGGAGACCACATTCCAGGGCTGGGCTTTTCTGTTAAAAATCATAATTAACCAGGGTCGTAGCTTCAAGGGGGTGGTTGGGATGTGACACCCCAAAATGCATGCATTCTAGGCTTAGTAATTGGGTCTGTGAGGCGCATGTTGGGTCTGCTATCTCTCTGCCAGGTTTTGCTCTCTGGGAGCCAGTCATGAAAAATAAAATAGTAACCTTTGATGTAAACGGTAGAGAGAGATACCCATCTGGTGGCTGGATTTCAAAATGTGAAACCAGATAACCTGGAATCCATACCAGCTTCCCTGCTTGTGCAAATTGTGTGATTCTATGCAAACATGGACTTTAATGTTGCTCTATCTATAAGAAGAATGTGGGCCTTGTTTCTGGTTTACATGGCTTCTGTCTTGCGTCCTAGTTCACCAATGGTATTAACATTGGGGAGCAAGCCATGGATGTTTCTAAAAACTATAACTTTAAAAAAATGTATGTCTATGTAGTGATATAATCTGATGCGCTATGCTGAAACACTTATGCATAATAAAGAAATACACTTTTTTGAATTTTGAAGATTGTGTCTACTTTTTATATTATGTTTACTGCATGATATTCATGCCAAACATTTTCATGGATCAGCTTGTGCACGGACTCTTAGACCCATGGCTAGTCTCTGGCTCAGCCTGCCCTATTAAATGTCTGCACGCCCTACTCTTTTTTCGACTCAGGCTTAGTAAATGGAGCTGTCAGTCACTTGATAAAATGATTTGTAGAAAGCAAGAACTAGAAACATGGAGCTGTGCTAACATGCACCAATCTCATAACTCTACCATCAAGGCTTATTGTAGCAGAGACGAAGAATAGGGAATGCAGTGAAAATACATTTAAAATTAGTGATCCCAGGGCAGGGACTCCAGGCCTATCTAGGTAGTCACGAGTTCCCAGGAACAACTGCCATCCCAGATGGAATGGGCAGAGGTGTAGCTTCAGTGGGGGTGTTTGGCGTGTGAAACCCCTCAAATGTATTTTAGGTTTGGTAGTTTGATCTGGGGGCCCTACGTCAGGTCTGTTTTGACTGTCAGTTTTTCTCATCATCCTCATCTCACTAAGAGATTTTAACTTGATTATTGTTTAGATCTGGATCTTAAATATATATAGTGACCAATTTACTAAACAAAAGTAGTGGATCTGCACCTATAGAAGTACTCCTTGAATGAGTGGAAATACACTACTTGTAAATCTATATTCACAACCAGTGACAGTCTTGGAAATTCATAAACAGTCACATGTTTCCAGGCATACTACTGGCAATCAACACCCAAAGGTGATGGGGTGAATGCTTGCACGTAGTCTAACCAATGGCAATTGCTATGGTAGTATTCCAACCCATTGTTTTTCTCCTATTGTGCTACTCTAGACAGATCAGTACTGACTTTACTCTTCATGGAACCAGTCCAATCCAAATCTTGGTCATCTCACCCCTCCACCCTGCAGCTCACTGCTTTTTATTAGTTGGGACATTTGGGATTCATACCCCTGAATTCCACTGACTAAGCTACCCCACTGTAAGTTACAGGTGTGTTAATTTCATTGTTTCACTAGAAGTGAAGACTACAACATACCAAACACTTTAGGCAGTCAAATGGAAGTCTATTGGCTTGGAACAAGATGGCAGCCCTATATGTCAGATGCTGAGGCTTTAGACTTGCATGTAAAATGGTATTCCTTGATAGAGATTTAAACTTGGGTGTCAGCTTCTGCATTGTCCAAGCAAGGGATGAGGGGACAAGAGCTGTAACATGTTTGAAAAAAGCTGCAGCAGCTCAGGAGTGGTCTCACAATAAGTGATATCACACAAATTAGTGTCACTGGAAATAACAGGTTTGGAAATATGTTCAAGTAGGACTAAATGTCACATATGAAGACATGTGGCTAGATGAACAAATATCTAGTAACAAAATACTGGTTACAAATAGATACCTGTAAAGATTTGTAAGAACAAACCTATCTATTAATGTCATTTCTTAAAAATGTGGAATCGTAGTGAGTGGTAATCCGATCTAGCTCATTAATATTAATGACGTAGGTCTTATATTGCGCTCACTACAATTTGGAGGGCATGGCAGGGTTGGTGGCTTGCTGGAGTCAACAGGCCACAATGCCTACGACTGTTCTCAAATAAGGCATTTTTTTATAAATACAGCCCATTTTCCTATTTTTAAAGTTTCATATTTGGCAGTGGTTTTGGCCAAAAAAACATTGATAGATAAGATTTGAAAGGGATGCCTACAACACACTCTTTCCAGAGATCAAATTAGTATCCAGTAGGAATTCCATTTTCAGAGTCTTTTCCTACTCCTAATATATGATTTGTTCATATGTAAAAGCAATTTAACGGTCACAAACATGGAATTGGAGTGTTTGTAACCAATGCTAAGTATATCTGACCCATGGTTCCACCTATTGTGGCTAAAATTTAAAATTTGTTCAAGACAGGCCAGTAGGGCTGCCATGTCACCCCTTGTCAGGAGGACACCATTTATCCTGTTCTGGATCTCCCTTTAAGAAATATTTTCATCATGTGTGTACGTTCAATTGCTTTAATTAATGCTACCAGACTATAAGTCCTGGAATGCATTAATGTAAATCCCATGGTGATTTGCTTCTCTGTCAGACAGCGGTAAATTAATGCAGCAATTGTCCTGCCACGGCTGAAGAGAAATCCTGTTTTCTCACATGAAAGACTAATGGTCATGACAACTGAGATGCAAGCTCCAAAGACATCACTCACTAAAAGACACGCACTGGGAGGAGAGATCTTTTTAAGCTAGCCTCCAAACTGACAAGTAAGTGTGGCATTCCAACCATCACTTGTGGGAGACAGTTGAATAAAATGTACAGACACTTGGTCTTGTACTGGCACGGGAGGTGTTAGAGGAATTTTTTGTTCTCATGTGGTCTGCCTTGTTATGTGTTGTGTTAGGTGTACTTGTAAAGCGCGGCTTATGACCCGGTAGAGTATCCAGGGGTGGATTGTAAGCCTAGGGGCGGAGTTGAGGGAGGTGACAGGCATGAACTAAGTCAAGAATGCTTTGCCTCAATGGGCCTCGCTTCTAGCGATAGATGTCTCCGATGCTGTGCCCCCGCTGCCGACTTTTCTCATCTCGCCTGGCTGTGCTCCAAGGTTTCTGCGTATTGGCACGATGTGTGCACCACCATCACTGAGATAACCTCCACGCCTGTCACGCCAGACCTACTGATCTGCCTCTTAGGCTTTGTGAAACATTGTACTGACGCCTCCTGCCGGCTCACCCCTACGTTGCTCGATCTCGCACGACGCAGGGTCACTGCATGGCTTGAGGATGCTGCACGTTGTCAGACGCTTTTTTCCGAATTCTGGGATTTGATGCCAGCAAGAGAGAAATGCGCGGACATTTTCTCTTATTTTTAACATAGTTTAACTTATTTTAAAATGCGGGCGGGAGGCGGGCAGCGCATAGTGGGGCTACGCAGAGCGCGCAAGTGTGCGTAGATTTGGCCACACTACGCGATGCTCTACGTAGCCCCACTACGCCCAGGGTTAATTCTAACATACCATGCATACTCCACATTACCCCACTCTCTAATCTGCACTACTCCATACCACTGCGCTTTAACCTGCACCACTCCACACTACGCCACTCCACACTGCATCACTGCACTCTTATCTGCACCACTGCACTCTTCACCACTGCACTCTACTCCACTCCACTCTATGCTGCCTTATTTAGCAAAACTTCAGTCTATGCCACTGCACTTTACGTCAATGCATTCTACTCTGTACCACTCCATTGTATACCAATGCACTCTATGCCAATTCCCTCTACGCCACAATCTACTCTGCACCACTGCATTCTACTCTGAAACAATCTACTGCACTCGGCACTACTGCACTCAGTGCCACTCTACTCTGCACCACTCTATGCCACAACACTCTATGCCAATATATTCTACACCATTTGACTCAAAACCAATACCCTCTATGCCAATATAATCTGTACCACTGCACTCAACGTCACTATATTCTACGTCACTGCACTCTCGTCACCCTATTCTACTCCATCACTGTACTCTACGGCATTGTTTTCTATGCCACTCTACTCTGCACCACTGCACTCTACACCAATGAACTCCATGCCACTCTACTATACACCACTGTGCTCTGTGACAGTATAGTCTGCAACACTGCACTCTCTGCAACTCTACTTTATGCCACTCTACTCTATGCCACTGCACTGTATGCCACTCTACTCCACTGCACGGGATACCACTGAACTCTACGCCACCTGATTCTGTACTGCTCCATCTCTGCCACTGTACTCTATGTTGATCCACTCTAAGCCACTCCAATCTATTCTGCAAACTGCACTCTACAACACTCTACTCTATACCACTGCACTCTATTCCACTTCACTCTACTCTGAAACAATCTACTCTATGGCAATGCAGTCTACACCACTCTATTCCACCCTGCACCATCCCACTCTATGTCACTCCACACTACGCCACTCTATTCTACACCGCTACCCCCTAGGCCACTGCACTTTACAACAATGCGCACTATACCACTTTACTCAAAACCAATTCCCTCTACGCCACTGCACTCTATGCCAATCTACTCTGCACCACTGCACTGTATGCCGCTATACTCTATTGTACTCCCCTGTACTCTACACCACTGTACTCTACACCATTGCACTCTACATCACTTTGCTCTGCACCACTGCACTCCGTGGTACTTTACTCTACACCACTTCACTGAATGGCACTCTACTGTATGCTGCAGCACTGCACTCTATACCACTGAATTTTATGCCATTGCACTCTAGTATCTGCACCACTCTACACCACTCTACTGCGCTTTGTGCCATTACACTCTACACTATTCTAATCTAATGTGCACCCTGCACTCTGACACTGCACTTTATGCCACTTCACTCTATGCCTCTCTACTCTTCTCTGCACCACTCTACTCTATGCCAGTGCACTCTACCCCCTCTCCTATTCACCACTGCAGTCTTCTCCACTGCACTTATAACACTCCAGTCTATGTCACTCCACTCTTCAACACTGCACTCTGTGCCACTGCACTCCATATCACTACTCTATGCCACTCCACTCTAACCTGCACCACTTCACTCTATTCCACTTCTCCACTTCCCTCTACTCTGAAACAATCTACCCTGCACCACTACACTCTATGGCACGGCACTCTACGCCACTCTACTCCTCTCTGCACCACTCCACTCTATGCCACTTCACTCTACTCTGCGCCTCTCTACACCACTGCACTCAACGCTATGCCACTCTACTTTAAACCAATGCACCCTTCGTCACTGCACCTACGGCAACTACTTTGCACCACTGCACTTTACACACATTCTACTCTATGCCACTACACTCTACGGCACTTCAAGCTACATCACTCTACACCATTGTGTTCTATGTCACTGCACTCTATGCCACTCTATTCTACTCTGCACCACTGTAATCTGTCACTACTCTCTGGACCACTCTACTCTGCCCCAGTGTACCCCAGTGCACTCTATGCCACTTCACTCTATGACAGTGCACTCTACTAAAGTGCACTGTACGACAGTGTACTTTCTGCCACTGCACTTTCTGCCACTGCTCTCTATGACAGTGCAATTTACATGACTACACTCGATGCCACTCCACTCTACGCCACTCCATTCTTCGCCACTGCACTCTACACCACTTTATTTTATGCCACTCTCTTCTACACCTCTGCAATCTACCCTGCACCACTCAACTCTACCCTGCACCCCTCCACTCTATGCCACTTCACTTTACGCCATTCAATTCCACTCTGCACCACTCCACTCTATGTCACTGCACTATGCATCACTACACTCTAGGTCAATGCAATCTACACCACTTTGCTCAAAACGAATGGACTCTCTGCCACTGCACTCTCAATCTGCTCTGCACCACTGTACTTTGTGCTGCTTTACTCTAGGCCACTGTACTCCACTATAATCTATTCCACTCTTCAACACTACACTCCATGATACTCCACTCTGTGATGCTCTACTCCATTAAACTCTGCATCACCAACACTCTACTTCACTCTATGCCACTCCACTCTATAGCACCCTACTCCACTCTATGCCATTCTATGACACTACACCACTCTTTGACACTCTACCCAACCCCCTCTATGCCAATCCTTTCTATGATGCTCTACACCATTAATCTCTGCCCCACTGACACTCTACTTTACTCTATGCCACTACACTCTATAGCACTATTCTGCACTCTATGCCATTCTATGACACTACTCCACTCTACGCAACTCCCTCTATGCCACTCCATACCACTTTACTTCACTCTGTTATATGTCACACTACTCCACTCTATACCACTCCACTATGACACTCTATACCACTCGCTCTATGGCACCCTATGCCACTCCACCCGATGACACTCAAATCTACAACACTCTACTCCACTCTATGCCACTCCACGCTATGACAATCTACTCTGCTCTACGCCACTCTACTCCTCAACACTCGCAACACCCTCTATGCCACTGAACTCTGCTCTGTACCACTCCACGACACTCTATGCCACTCCCCTTGACAGTCTACTCAACTCTGACAATGTACTCCACTCTACGCCACTCAACTCCACACCCTTCCATTCTACGGCACTCTGTGACACTCTGCACCCTCCAAGACAGTCCACAACACTATACGCCTCTCTATGACACACCACTTCACTCCTCTCCACGCCACTCAACTCTACTGTACACCAATCCACACTACTTTATGCCACTCCATAACACTCCACTCTAATCCACTTTACGACACTCCACTTCACACCACTCTCCTTTACCCCACTAACATTTGCTATGCTGAAAAGCAGCCCCTCTGGTTTGCAACATTACTAAAACATAAAGACAAAGCTGATAGCTCTAGCACAGGTGAGACCTATTGGCTTTGCCAATGCTTGTTTTTGAGTAATCTTGCTTAATACTTTTTTATCTTTTTAATTGAAACTAATTTGGACCTTTGTGGTTTTAATTTGAGTTTACACCTCACAAATGTTTTCCACAAACTGCCTTCTGCTCAGGCTCATTGTGTATATTTCTGCCCTTGCTGTGTGAGAACTGAGTTACAGCTCACACCCAGACACTGACCGGCCTCTCGCATCATTCTACAGACCAATTCATGAGGTTACGTTCTCTACTGATACTATCTCCTGTCTCGTTTCACCCTCTCTTTCAAGATGTGTTATCACCCCAGTAGTGAAATAGAGATTTGGGACAGTGCCTGTCGCTTCAATTACTTCATTTGAATCACTCGTGGGGCACCTCGTGCGGTGAGCAATGCTTAGTGGTCAGCTGCAGCAGATAACGGTATGTCTTGTTTCAATGATAGTGAGGCTGTGTTTGCTAATTTGTCAAGAATTACATATCATAGCATATTAATGTTAGCCCCATAAAGCAATATTCTGAGGCAGCAGAAGCAGTCCATAATCTCAACAGTTGACATGTTCATTTTAGAGATACTGTGTAATGAAACTAGCTCCCAAAGTGCAACACGTTTTCGATAGACATTGTAGGTAAGATCGATTCATTAAATGTGCATAACCTTCAAAAAGCATAAGTTTTGGTGTCACAGTAAGTGAAGATTTGCTTCCTGGAACAGGGAAGTCACATTGCAAACATATATTTCATATTTCTTTATTCGGCACAAAAAATGGCCATATAAGATCTATAAATGCAGACATTCATGTAATAAATTCACGTAAGATCAAATTTATCATCATAAAAGGATGAGACACACATTCTTAAAAATAGTAATACAATAAAGAAAAGTCACAACCATACGCAAATCATGATCATGAGGAAAGAGGGAGCAGAAAAAGAAAATATGCTCATAATTTAAAATGAGTAATAAATGCAAAAAAGAATTAGGGCCAGATTTACAATAACTGGCGCATCCCTCCATATTAGCAGGGATGCGCCAGTTATTGGGCCCGATTCACAGAATTACCTTAAGACAAAATCCTAAACTTACTACTATTTTGGTATTCACAGAAGGCACTTACTCATTTTGTTATTTACAGAAGGCACTTACTTACTCATTTTGAGTAACTTACTCATTTTGGTATTCACAGAAGGCACTTACTCAATGAGTAAGTGCCTTCTGTGAATACCAAAATGAGTAAGTTACTCAAAATGAGTAAGTTACTCAAAATGAGTAAGTAAGTGCAGTCTGTAAATACCAAAATGAGTAAGTGCCTTCTGAGAATACCAAAATGGTAGTAAGTTTAGGATTTTGTCTTAAATTAGTTCTGTGAATCGGGCCCATTGTGCGTGATGGAAAAATAGCCTTGTGTCACCATGGATGCCCCTCATTTACAATGCGGCACACCGTGGCGCAAGGAAAGACAGATGCATGACGAATCTGTCGGCGTAAAGGTGACGCTGTGCTGGAGTCGTGTCGCAAGCGTGACGCAACTCCAGCACTGCTCAGGGGCGGCCTGTACTTGCAGTGCTGCGTCACTTCTTACAGCTGCTACAAGCAGGCGTAAGGTTTTGACGCAGCGGGGTCGTAAAAGTGACTCAGTGAAATCTTGTAGATTTCACTGCGTCACTTTTACAAGGCTTCCTTGCGATGGAACGCCCACCCTGCATACATTATACCTGACGCAGGTATAATGTAGTGCAGGGCTTTACGACGTGACGCATCTCCCTAGATGTGTCACATTGTAAATATGTTGCATGGTGGTGCATTGTTTACGACGCCGCTGCGTCACAGAAGTGGCACAACAGTGTGGTAAAGATGTCGCAAGGGGCTTGTAAATCTGCCCCTAAGAGTTAACTGAATTCTGCCATAAAAGGGCATTTTTTTAGGAAAACAGCTAAGCAGACCGTCAGATCTGGTAACATTCACAATAAATAAAGGGCCGTCCTGTGCAGGCGCAGACCTTGGTTTCTCAAAATGGGCAGCAAGTGAAGGCGGCGAAACGGCGCATGATAAATACAAAATAAAATAAAGTGCTCAATAGATTGTGTGGAGGAGCCATCACACCGAAGGGTTGCGTTTTTTAGATATATTATACTGGCCGGCTGGGAAACAAAGAAAACTCCTGACGGATCCTATACGGAATTTTGCTAGAAGGGTTCTTTCCCACTGATTCTACACTAATAACAAGTATGGCTCTGACCCAAACATAGTTATAATAATCAAGTAATCTCTCAGGGTGGGTTTACCCAGGGACTCACTTTCTCTAGATTCTTTGGCACTTAGAACATAATCCGCTCTAATGTTGACACACTCACAACTACCCATCGCCTGTGGAGAGGATAACAAATCAGGTTTGCCATGGAGACAGCCAAATACTTGACATATACAAGCCATAGAATCTTATGGACAAACTCACAATTAAGACAATTCTCAATAACATCACTATTGGGAGACGTAAATTCGTTGCAACAAACCACCAACCATAGCCAACCATAGGAGCATAGGGGTGAACCTGATTGTTTCCTCAACATAGGATAAATTCAGTTCTTCGTGCATGAAAAAGTTGGGTGTTCCCAGGCCATTCTCAACAACCTTCTTCTACAAAAACGGTTGTCCTCAATCTGTAACCTGGAACAATCTCGGTAACCCCAGATGCCTGCCCTGTAAATCAGCATGGGTAGGCACTTTAGCTTATACACTTTCAACAAGGGCAGTATGGGTTTGCTGCTGATGTTGGAAGAGAATTTAAATAGAGCCCCACAAGATTGATTAGATCTCAAACAGGGATTGGAAAGACAAGGTGCCCAACAGTTCTGTGAGTCAAAGGTATTCCCTAAATAGGGGAACTCACTTACCCTCTCAATGGATTTACCCTTGATTGTTATTGGCCGCACTTTCCTGAGATGCCTTCTTCATACCATAAGTGCATCTTTCAGATGTTGGTGTTGAACTTAAAGCTATCCATAAACCCCAGAGCTGCATCTATAAGCCCTCTAAGACCCTTAGAGGTACGAGAGAGCAGAACAGCATCACCTGCATACATGAGGGCCGGGATGGATGCAGATTTCACCCTGGGCATGTCCCTTCCATTAGTAATTTAAAAGGAGTTGAGGCCGTTGATATACAATAAAAACAAAATTGGGGCAAAAACACAACCTTGTTGGGCGCCATGGGAGAGTTCAAATAATTCAGTGCATTCCCCTTCAGCTTCATACCTCACAGAGGCGCTAAACCCTGTGTGCAATGCGTGTGAAAAATCCACCAATGGAGGGGCAAATTCATTCGAGTTAAAATATACCAGAGCTTAGACCGGTTGACCCTGTCGAAGGCACTACTTAGGTCCATGAAGGCCATGTAGAGTGACCCTTTCATAGGTCTCACATGCTTTCCGAACACTGGGTTTAAACATTGTTCTAAGGTTCCCACACCTTCCCTGAAGCCTCATTGCCCTGGGCAAAGAGCATCATTTCCTGTACCCATGCCTCGATTCAATTAAGAATGACCCACCCTACGATCTTCACTGAGGGGTCTAATAACGATATGGGCCTGTAACAACAGAGCTCCTGTCTGCTGCCTTCCTTGAAAACCAGGACTATTATTGCACACTTCCATGACTCCGGGATTTTTTTGCAGGTGACAGCATTGAGAACAATAGTAATTAGGGAGGCCCAGAGCTCAATGTTAGCCTTAAATAAGTCCTTAGGGTCCCCATCCAGCCCAGGGTCCTTATTAATAGGGCTACCCTCAATGGCTCGAATACCTTCAGAGAGCTCAAATTTGATATTCAGGGGAAATTGGGGCGATACTTTGTCGGAAGACATCCTGGTCTCAAATGAGTGTGAGTAAAATAATTTTTAAGTGAGACACCCATTTCAAAGGGTTGATGTTGGTCCGAAGACCTTCTCACGAGCAGAAAAATACCGGCCTACTATTAATAATCTCCCAACCCCCCTTGTGTCACTTGTTCTACAAGACATAACTAGTCGCTCCCATCTCTCTCCTCCTTTATAACACGTTTTCTGTTCTGTATAGCCTTGTTATAGACCGACCTGGCAGCCAAAGTACTTGGCTGAGCATGTGGTCTTGCATTCAACAGTTCACAGAGCCTGCGATTGCCAATTCGACTCTGTTTGTTAAAGCATCACTGATTCTGTTGAATACAGGCCTTCATAGGAATATAATAGAGAAGTCGACTGCTGCTAAACAACCGCGGTTAACAAGTATTGCTGGCATCTCTTACAAAGTGCTCGTAACAAGTGATACATTTTTTGCCCTGATGAAGTTCCCTATATGGGAATGAAACGCGTTGGCTGGATTGTTTATACCTGATGCTTTTAAAAAGAGATTTTTTTTAATAAAGAAGTTATTATCTCTAACTATTTTGGCCTATTCGTCTTTTTGAGCTGCGCACCCCTGTTCATTTCAACTGTAGAGAGGCCTGAGTTGCACACAGCCTTGTGCAACCTACCTCTCCTCAGAAGTGATTAGATGAATGGACATGTCCTGCAACCGGAAAGGGTCAACCACTATGACCACAGAACCTAATTTTACATTAAAATCACCCCCTAAAATAGCCCTTAAAAACAGCTGCTCATAGTAATAGATCTAGAATTCAAAATGAATACCACCAGAAAAAGGGTACCTGACTGACAGCCCTATTCACACACAGAATTATAAAAATGAATTAAGAACAAATTTAACTTACTGGGCAATAAAACCCACACGATCTGAATCCCTCTCTGGTCTGTGCTACGGGAATTACTTTTAAGGTCAACGTAGTCTGGACGAAAATTGCGAGACACCCCAGTGCTCTATCCACCAGACAAGCTGGAAACACAGAAGCCCTCATATCCATTCCACATGAGTTTCTCTAGGGTCCAGGTTTCTTGTAAGAGAACTACATCAAAATGCGAGATGAAATTGAACCACTTAGCATCCTGCTGTTTGTCCCTAATCCCTGAAATATTCCATCTGACCATCTCAACTAATTTACCCTCTGAACAGACCTATTCACCAGGGGAGTTCGTAAATTAACTGCCTTTGTAGACATGGTTGTGGGCGCAGGGCGTCAATCATCCCCAGCCAGGTCTGAAAGTGGAAGGAATCTGTTGGATACTGGAACAGCAAATGTACACATCTCATCCATCCTCACATGTAGAGATCCATTCCCACCCTCTACCATAGTTTGAGGGGGTTGAAACTAGTTATAAAAATATCGCAAAGGGGCAATGTTAATACCAGCATCCTGTGGATGGTTCCTAAGACCACAATGAATTAATCATTGGGCCAGACCAGGGCTTTTGCAATTTACCACAATACAATCCCCGCTTAAATTGCTTGGACAATGGGCCAACCCACCCACCCCTTCTCACGAACAGGATGTCATTAAATTTGTTGATTCAAAGTCAGAATTGTAGGACAACCAATGGCAGACTTCGTTTTCAGCTGGAGGGTTGGTTCCTCCTTGAATAATTTATATAGGCTGCGCCTGTCATAATGGCCACATAAGGGCAACAGTCTGGAGTGAGGTTAAGGTGGGATTAATTGAGGAAAGAGTGCACCTTGGTGGTAAATCCTTGAGCTGGTACTCCGTGTAAGGCTCTGTGACTCCTCATCACACCATCCCTTACCTCCCCTTGTTCCAAGGTCCCCTGCACTAACAATGGGGGGAAGTGGGGCAATGTGTAACGTAGCACCCTGGGGCTGACCTTGAGCCATGATGGGGGCAGAACTCAAAGCCTGAGACAATGCAATGTTACATGAGGAGTCCTGAGCTGGGCTCAAATGGCCCAACAGGTTGGCATGGGTCTTTGAATACTGGGTAACAGCGTCGTCCAAATAACCTATTTTGTCTACGAATGGAGACATGCTCGCGGCCACCATAAGCTGGAATTTGTTGAAAACGTGATCCCAATCAATGATGGACGAACATATGATGTGACTTGTTTACAGGTGTGAGGTCCCTAATGGATTATTGTACTTCATTGCACTCAAAAGTACTGGTGAGATAATAATGAAGCAACAGAGATTGTAGAACACTTTCCACTGATAAAGCATTGTGATGTTCCCCAAACTGGAATACCACCTGAACATTACATGTGTTTAAAGGCAGATGTAATACACTGTGCATTAGTCAAGATATTGCTCCTCATTATTCACCACTTACTGTCTAAAATCTAAATTATATGTATGGAACAGAACAATATAATTGAGAAGAGTCCAGGGCACACAATGCATCTTCAGCGTCCGCAAAGCAGAAATTGCCCGGTATTGGACTTGTTTCTTTTTGTTATGATTTTGACAATGTGAATTCAGAAACCGAGCACACTCTTTCACTAATTCTATGAAGGTCATGGTCTAAAATTGTAAGAGAACCCTTGATCTTTGTTTCTATATCAATTTCTCATGTAGACTCAGCAGGTCCCCTGGATGAATATGACTTTTATAAATGCTCCATAGCAGAAATTGTAATAAAATCTGGTTTATACCTGCTTGAACGCGTGGGCCTTTAAGAAAAGCATTTACATTTGAGAAACCATTTAGGAAGTGAATGTGATGTGCACTCGAGGTCCAGGAATAATTATGAGATCACTTATGACAAAGTGTACCAATGTTGTCTGTCATGACCTGAATCTTATCATATCTGGAATCTATCTTGTTTGGGATTTGATGTGAACTTCCTTTGGCAAATTGGCGACTTTCATTTCTATGCAAATTTTAAATACAGTGTTCATTTGGAAGTGTAAGAAATTAACTGTGCAAAATGTGCCCTTACAAAGCAATGCATTAGTCTCCAATGCTCCTACCCCCCCCCACTTCTAATTTGAAAAGTAAGAACAATTCTGACAAGGGCTGCGTGCAGCGAAACTAAAACACATTTTGTTGTTTCAAGTCGTTTAGCAGCAGAACATCTCTTGAGTAGAAACATGCAGGAGGGAGAAAAGAGCATCTGGTACCAAGATGTGCCATGTTTCTGTAGCTCATGGCCCCTGTTAAAAAACAGTAGCACTCCATACCTCAAAATCATTTTCTATTTAGGTATTTAAAAACAAAGGCGCGTATGTCATTGTATGCCTGGAGCGAAGGACACAAGAGAGATTGTCACACGTTTGGCTATACAGCACGAGTCTGGACTGAATTTGAATGTGGTTAGTATTTTAAGATGTGGGAATTAAGCTGTAAATTCAGTGCTCCCTTAATAATACGGAAATATACACCATTCTGTGTCTGAAAGATGTAAGAAACAGTCTGAATATTTTTCTAAACAATACGTCTCTGCAATTACCCGTACCAAAATACAGATTAGCCTGACACAAAAACACACATTCTTGATAGTGGCAATGTATAATTCACTGGTGAAGGGGATCTGGTGACATGATGACGTTAAGGTTAAGGTGGAAGATGGAAGACACCTGTATTGTCACTGTTGGTCCTCAAACCTGGGTTTCAATTTTTTTCTCAGAACATACTATATTTGCCGCAGCGTGGACGCCAGGCTCCTAGGGTGAGGAGGCGCTCTTGGGCAGACCAGTCTACTAATCTCCCAAATCCAGCGGAAAGTCAAAGTAACACTCATCACAGGGTATTAGGTAAGATCTGTTCCTTAACAGTGTAAAGTCTACAGATGTTTTCTGAAGGCCCATCTCAGGGAAATTATGATTTCTTCCCCTTAAATCATAATTTCCTTGGTCCTCCTCCCTACAATAGTATTGACGTTTCTTGTTATCAAATCCACTCCAAAGTCTAGAATTATCCACCTTGGATTTATGCTGATCATACTCTTTCTTTTTCGAACTCCCCTCATTTTCAGATTTGTATTTTATTTAAAGTTTTGGTTGTCTTATTTCCAGAATGCCCCTACCTAATGTAAGATAGACTCCGGAAATTATTTTTGGTAACTTTGCCTCTTTTTGTTCAGGTTTTATTGCTGCATATGGTCAAAAGAGCTGCTGAGCTCCTTTTATTGCCAAGAACAATCTCAGCAATGGTAATTATTTCCCAATCATTTTTATGTTTGTATCCACTTCTAGAGAGCCACTGTGCTCTTCTTTGATCTGCCTGAGAACGTCACTATTGAATGGTGACCATGTGTGATTGGGTGTGTATGATATTACCACGCATTTGTTTACCACACATTGCCTTTACCACTCAAACCTTTTCCACTCATATACCTTTATAAAGCAAGGTCAGTTTATATAAGGTAAGTGATGCACATATACATATATCACCTACTGGTGGCTGCCAGTAGGTAGTTATAGTTGGGAACTAGTTTGATGCTCCGTTCAGCTGCTGTCTGAAATGTTTCAGGGTGATCTGTCATCCGTCAAGTGGGAGGCCAAGAAAAAGGGGGGAGTCCCTAGACACATTTTCCCCATGTTAATTTCCTTAAGAACTTTAGACATGGCTACAGCCCAAACCGCTGAACGGAATTACACCAAATTTGGCAGAAAGCTAGATGTATGTCCAGAAAGTGTGCGATTTGGTATAAATCCATTCAGTAGTTGTTGAGATATTTAAGTTTAAACAATATATTGGTATTGGTATTGGTAGGGGTTTTTTATAGAGCGCACAACTCACCCTGGGGCATCTAGGCGCTAGACTGGGAGATACGGGAGATGAAATATACCTGCAACGCATGGAACAGGTTAAAAAAGTAAAGTTTTTAATTTCTTCCTGAAAATAGTCTGACTGAATTTTACGGACTGCTAACGGAAGCTTGTTCCAATAGCTAGGGGCTAAGTATGAGAAAGCTCTACCTCCCGTGCGTGTGAGGCGGATTCTGGGAACTTGAAGGAGGTCCAAAGAATTGGATCTGAGATTTCTCTGAGAAGAGTATTTGACCAAATTCTTTCGAAGATAGTGAGGACCTCTTCCCCTTAGAGCATTATAGGTCAAACAGCAGATCTTAAAGATTGATCGATTTCTGATATTCAGCCAGTGCAGTTCTCTCAGCAATGGTGTTGAGGCCGAGCCTGGAGGGCGATTCAAAACAAGCCGTGCTACCGTGTTTTGAATAACCTGGAGTTTAGCCAGATGGATTTGACTCACTTCAGCCAGCATCGCATTTCCATAATCTAAGCGACTGACAACCATTGCTTGGACTAAGGTTCTACGCTGAGATATGGGGAGGTATGGGAAGATTTTCCTGAGCAACCTAAGTCCATAATAGCAGTAGCTGGTTGTTGCTGCTACCTGATCTTTCATAGTAAGGGTCTGATCCAAATGAATCCCAAGATTCTTTACCGACTTTTTGGGAATGGGGGGGGGGGCCAAGTTGGTTGGGCCACCACTCTGTGGTAAATATTTCATTACCGGTACTATTTTTTATGCGGTAACGTCTAGTAAGAATAACTCAGTAAATATAAGAGGCAGAATCCGTGGTATTAGAGGTTCTAAAAGGCTTTATTCCTATACAAAGGAATGCAATTCGAATTGCAGGCTTCTATTCCATCACCACGAAAGTTCAGGAAGGAAGGGCATACATTATTGACAGATAATTAGTTTTATAGGAAATGCATTACAGTGAAACAGATGCAAGAGGCGTAACAACTGATAGTACAGATAAAATGTGAATACGTAACTAATAGAGGCGGACATATGGGCGTAATTTAATAAACGTCATTATACATGATGTCACAAGTGGGTGGATCCATAAGAGAATCCTGTAATGTCAGCAGAAATATTTGGCAGAGATGCGCGCGCAGCCGCATGACGTGTGATTGACGTGCAACTAGAGGGTGAAGGGGACTTGACATTTAGCTCTACATGTGGAGACAGAAGTCTGGGGGTCATGTCAACCTAATCCCAAATCATATCTAATATCCTATGTTTAAAGAACTGTGTTATCCGAAAGGAAAGGTCTCTAGGATGGAATCTATTCTATACTGACTGTTAGTGCGTGCACAAGCGTCTAAGTGTCTACATGAGATGCGAGGGGGTAGGAATATTCCATGGTAACAGGGGCTATGAATTACTTGCATGTGGACAGCGAGGCCTGGCCCTTTGCACGGTAGCTGGAAGAATGTTTACCTAAACTACTAGACAGGAATGCATCGGATGAGGAGCGGAGCAGATAATCTTGAAGGTGAAATACAGTTTTTGGCAAGCAACAGGCTGGATCAGGCACCGTTAGCCGCGCAGGGAGTAGGACAAAGGTCATGGACACAGATGCAGGCTCAGACTGGAGCTTTCAGAGGCAGAAGGCAGGAAAAGGCTTGCTGACAGAATTCTGGGCCTACTCGCCTGAATCTGTAAAATGTGGAAAGTGAACCACATAAAGTCGGTGGCCTTTCATACTTAGGAATGGAATATCTGACCCATTCATGGCGGATCTGAAAGAGGACATGTTGACGGTGGACGCACATGTATTTGCGTCTTCAAAACTGGAACTGGAGGGAACATACATGTACTTATAGCATGCACATGGAGCCGTTGGGGTCTACGATAGGGGACATAACTGATCACAAAATTCATATTTCCTCATTCCCTCCTTGTCCCCTACGGACCCTCAGGAGATATCGATCTTCATCAATCCATCGATTTGTTCATGTAGCATCATTTGTTCTTCTTTCTTCTTCCGAGATCTTGAACGAAAACTTGGATGTGGGATACACGATGTGGCACACAGACCACAAATCGCTGGCCCACATTGTAGACATAAGCAGCAACTGAATAGTATGAGAAAGCCAATGCCTAGGAAGGATAGGATTCTCCATCCCCAGGCTGACAACACGCCCCAGAACCAACCGGACCAAGTCCAGGTGCCTGGACTCTGGTGTATCTGGCTTATAATCTTATGAAGGCGGGTTATGGCTTTATATACTGACGGCGAATTTTCTGGTATGAAAATGCAGCAACTTGATCCGATGACCCTACAAGCTCCGCCCCTATCGGCCAGGATGACGTCAAGGACAAGACGATTTTGAAGCACAACAATCCGCATAGCAGACTGCTCTTCTGTTAAATTGCCTAAGGCGGAAGTAGTCTCGTTCACTACTGCTTCAAGGGTTCTGGTTAATCTACGTATCAGCTTACTATTAGTGACTGTACCTATATAGGGAAAGAAACCTTTATTGAAATCTGTGTATTGTTCCCATGCCGTTTCAGTGTAATCGACAATCGGGAGATCTCTCTGCTGTCTATTGTGTACTAAATGGGTATTTCTATGATAATCAGAAGGAGCTAGGAAAACAGGTGGCAGAAGGAATGCTATGTAACAGGTACCATCCCAATCTAGAGGTAGACGTATATATGCAGTCTGGCCACATATGAAGTAGGAATGACGAGAAGCTCTAAATGTAGACTTGCCTTGATCACTGAATTTTATTACAGTGGTGCATTTACTATGGCCCATGTGTATGGAACCATTCTTTCTTACACATAATTCCCCTTTTACTGGGAATACTGACATGGCGGGCAAGATTGGTGTAGCTTCAGATTCAACGTTCAGGATCATGAGGTTAAGTGTAAAATTACCTAATCCATATACTTCATTTTCTAGATCAGTTCCTGTTCTTTTGGGAAGTCCCTCCTTGTTAGGGTAGCAGACTTTAAGCAAAACTAGGTTCAGGTTTCCCCATACCCAGTTGTCTTGATAAACTGCGGAATTTGAATCTAGGGAATTAATCAAACTAAACCATGCTCCACAGGAGCCATTGTGTGTGAACGGATAGGGAAAGAGGGACAAAACTCCCTTATAGTTCTGATAGGGAGGGAGTCGGCCACATATCCAACAATTTGTGGCATTGCTGGTCTGATGGGAATGATGTAACATACTAATGAATGTGTTGTTGCGCAGCGCAAATCTATAGGACAACTCATGCGGAGGTAATTCGCTAAAAGAATGTTCTGCAGTTACATTGTAAACATGCTTAAAAATAGGGTAATACATGTGCAATAGTATACTGGAAATAATGATCAGAAGACTTAGAAAAAACAAAATTAATAATGTTACTGTGCAGTGACTACGAAGTGATTTACAATACGCATGCTTTTTAAGCTGCATCTGTTGATTTCTTTCTCTATTCCGGTCTAGAGGATACATGTCAGAGACAAATTCAACCGATTCACCTTGGAGAGGACTTAAACAATCAAATTGTCTGACTTGCTAGACCTTAATTTTAGTTTGTAAAGTTCTGGTTTTGACTGCTCAACCAAGGGGAGCTTTGAGTCTGTCTGTGAGGGAATACAAGGTTGAGTATTCACACTGGATGGTAGTCCATAAAATTTCTTGATATGACTCGAGTGCAACCACCCTTTACGTCCCTCGATCTTCACGGCTGTCCTTGTAGTTAGTAGAACAAGCTTCGGCGACTTCCACCTGGGCTCCAGTTGGGTCTTCCGGTCGAAATTCCGGACCAGAACCAGGTCACCAGGAACCACGTCATGGGGCTTCACCTCAGTATTATCGGGAAAAGCTGCAGCTACCTGTGAACGACAAGATTGTAGTGCAGACATCAAGGAAGCCAGGTAATCTGTCAGCATATTACAGTCAACATCAGTGATTTTGCGAGGTATAGGCGTCCCCCACATATTTGGTGGTCTACCGAAGATCACCTCGTACGGGGATAGCCCTGTTCGAGAATGTGCTACCATTCTCATGTAAAAGAGCGCAACTGGTAAGGCTACTATCCAGTCGACACCTTTTTCTCTACATATTTTGGACAATCTAATTTTCAGAGTTTGATTATGGCGTTCCACGAGACCTGCTGCCTCGGGATGTCGGACACAGTGGAATTTCCATTGGTAGCCTAACAAAAGGGAAACGTGTTTCATCAGTTCGGAGGAGAACGGCTGGCCGTTATCTGAGTAGACAACACGTGGTAAACCGTATCGTGGGAAGAATTCTCGAACTAACTGTTTGGCAGTAGTCGGGGCAGTGTAATCGGAAACCGGGTAGGCTTCTGTCCAACGGGAAAGAGCACAGACAACTACGAGAACATATTTGAATCCTCGACATCGTTCTATCTGGATATAATCCATCTGGAGGACTTCAAAAGCATGATCGGGAGGTTGAAATCCACCCTGCTCTACGGGGATGCTTTTACCTGGATTAAACTGACAACATATCATACAGGTACGTACTTTCTGTTTAGCTGCGGCTCGTAAATGTTTGTTAAACCAGATGTGTTGAATGCTGTCTAGCATAGCTTTTTCTCCTAGGTGCGCTGGACTATGTATAGTGTTAATGATGACTTGAACCATGGAGTCGGGAAGAAACCATATAGATTTTTCCTTCGTCATCCATCCTTGATCCGTTTGGATCCCTCCTAATTCAGTCCATTTCTTTATTTCTTCTGGTGTAGCATGTGTCTGTATGTCAATTACATCAAGGGCGGGATCCTTAACTGTCATGCAATGTGTTGGTGTCGGAACTATTGTCTTTGTCATGTCAGTTGTGTGAGTCTGATTCTGAGCAGTCTGTTTAGCTGTTCTGTCAGCTAGGTCATTACCCTGAGAAATGATATCGGTAACTTTTGTATGGGCTTTGCATTTCATAATCGATATTGCAGTAGGTAGATGAATCGCGTCTAATAGGGCTTGAATGAGGGGTCCGTGTTGGATGTGGGCACCGTGAGAAGTTAAATAACCTCTCTCTCGCCACAGTACGCCGAAATCATGGACGACTCCGAATGCATAACGTGAATCTGTGTATATGTTGACTTTCTTATTTTTGGCTTGAATACAGGCTTGTGTCAGAGCGATGAGCTCTGCTGCTTGAGCTGACAAAGTGTTAATACAATTTGTTTCAATGACTTCAGTGTCTGTTGTGACTGCGTAAGCGGCCACTAACTCTCCTGTACTTGTTCTCATACATGACCCATCTACATACAATGTTAAGTCTGGATCTGACAAAGGGATATCTGTCAAGTCTTGTCTGGGTTTCGTCGTGATAGTAATGACTTCGACACAATCATGTGCCAATGGATCTGTTCCGCCCACGGGTAACAGTGTGGCAGGATTTAACGTATTACATTGTCTGATTTCTATGTGTGGCTGAAACAATGTCAATTCGTAACCGGTGAGTCTCGCTATAGTCAAGTGTTGTGTTTGTGTGCGGTTCAAGAGAACCTCTACTGCGTGTGGTACTTGTACTGTCAATTGGTGTCCTAACACTATGGCATCGCTTTGTCTGATAGCTAAAGCTGTTGCTGCCACCGATTTCAGGCACGCAGGAAGAGCCTGAGCTACTGGATCTAATGTATTAGAGAAATAAGCACATGGTTTGTGTGATCCTGCTTGTTCCTGAGTGAGTACTGACAAGGCAGTACCTTCGCGTTCTGTAACAAAGAGTGTAAACTGTTTACTGTAACATGGTGTTGCTAAGACAGGTGCTTGGCATAAAGCTTTCTTTAAGCTTTCAAAGGCGTGTGTATGTTCTTGAGTCCAAGGGAGGACAGTCGATGTGGCTGCCTCCTGTGTTGTCAACTGGATGAGTGGTTTTGCTAGAAATGCATATTGAGGGATCCACTGCCTACAGTATGAAGTGAGACCTATAAAAGCCCGCACCTCCTTTTGTGTCTTGGGTGGTGGCATGTTAGCAATTAACTGGATGCGATCGGATGTAAGCTGCCTTCCCTCCTTGGACAGCGAGTGCCCAAGGTAAACAACTCGCTGGACACAGAATTGCAGCTTAGAAGGGGACACCTTGTGCCCCTTGTCGGCCAGAAATTTCAAAACCGTCAGTGACGCTTTTTCACATTCAGGTTAGCTTCGGGCGGTGATCAGCAGATCATCGACATATTGAAGCAAGGCAGTGTTAACTGGCATGTGGATACTGTCAAGTTCTCGTTTCAGTGCTTGGCTATAGATGCTGGGGCTTTCTGTAAATCCTTGAGGTGCGCGTGTGAATTTAAAACTTCGTCCATTTAAACTGAATCCGAACAGATATTGACTTTCCGGATCTATTGGGACGCTAAAGAAAGCATTCTTGAGATCAATTACAGTGAAGAACGTTGCTTCTGAGTCAATAGCGGTGAGTAATGAAGAGATATCTGGGACCACAGGGTATTGTGGTACAATACATTTATTTAATTCGCGCAGATCAATAACTAATCGATATACTGGTGGTGCTTTTGGATCCGTTCTTTTAAGAATCGGAATTATCGGGGAATTACATACATTGGAGTCGGTTTCGACAACCACTCCTTGTGCAATGAGCTCGTCAATGATTTGCAGCAAAGCCACAACAGCATCTGGTGGTAACTTGTATTGTCGCATTCGTGGTAGTACTACTCCTGTTTTCAGTGTGACTTGATATGGTGTAATGTTCATGCAACCAACATCAGTGGGGCCTTGTGCCCATAAATGTGTAGGTAAATTCTGTAACCGGTGATCCATGTCTCTTGACACGTAGTGACCTTTAAAGTCACGCAAAAATAATCGTACTCCTTCCGGAGAACAACATATTATAGCTCCTAGAGCTTTCAATGTTTTTATACCTAACAAGTTTTCTGGACATGATTTAGTAAGCAATAAATCTGTAGTACGTGTCAATGGACCGACCGTAAGTGGAAGAGGTTGTGTTACTTCATTAATGATAGGTTTTCCTGAGAATCCAAGGGAAATATTCTGTGAGCCTGAGAGGGGTGCCCCTGGAACTTCACTGCGTCTTATAGTTGTTCTGCTTGCCCCTGTATCAAGTAAAAACTTTCTGTCTTCCCCTAATAGTTCACTATGTACATAAGGTCCCTCTTGGTCTACAGGAACCTCTATAAGGGGTAAGCCAACTTCCCTCTCTAGGCTATTTCATGTGTATCTCTGATAATCGGGATAATCTGCTTGTGCATACTGATACATCTGTTGTGTCGTTGCTTGTGTTGCAGCAATAGGCTGCGCTTGTGGTGGTGCTACGGTCTGTTGTGGAGCTGCCTGTTGCGGAGCTAGTTGTTGCGGAGCTAACCTAGGTTGTGCATGTTGAGGGATTTGTTGTTGATTCTGATCCTGTCTAGGTGGACGTGGTCTCTCCTGGGTTCTACCTGTGGCAATATTATGTTTCAGGACTGGACAATCGTGTATATAATGACCTTGTTGTTTACAATAGTTGCATGTCCCTTTCGTTGGACCTGCGGAATCACCCTTTTGATGACCATCGGCTGGAACTGACTGAGCAACAAGCATTTTCATTTTTGTATCTTTCATACGTCTTTGTTCGTGTTCTTGTTCTTCTCTAATTCTATTGTGGTGATATTGTAACATCTGTAACATCTGTGATGGGGTATTACCTTGCCAGGTACTTTCGAATTTAAATACTCTATTCTTGACTTGCAGCAGAGAATTTTCAACTAATTTTGTCACAAACAGATGTGGATATGACTCACTACTGGCTTTTATGCCACTATTTATACCAAAACATTTTTCAAATCGGGAATAGAAATCACTAGTGTCTTCATCTGGCTTTTGTTTACAGGCTGATATTGCACCCCAGTCTTCCTTTTTCGTAGTTAATAAACGTGGCAGTACCTGTACTAGTAATCCTGGTAGTGCTGTAGTCTTTTCCCCAAGCCCTGCTCCTGCAGCTCAGGCCCTTTCTTCGTTTTCTAATGCTGTCCAATCTATCTTTTGGTCTCCCGCCTCCCATTCCTTTTCTTTGAGTTTCTCGAAAACACCGGCGGGTAATAGGACTTTTAATATTTTCATAATGTCGGGGTAGGTATACTCTCCCATGAGTAACATGTCTTTTATTTCACGGTGGAAACCTGCTGGGTCCTTGTCATGGCTGGGTACTACTTTCTTCATTTCTAATAATTCCAGTTTAGTTATAGGCGTGTACACAAACACGCGTGTAAAGTTATTACCGTCACCTCTGATTGGGTGTACTTCGCGTAACGGGTTCTGTCTATCTATGTGATACATTTTTCTTCCCATGATGGGAACTGGAACGTGTTCTGGGCATACGAAAGTTAAATATTGGTTTCGAAATTCTAGAATTTCTCTAATCAAATCAGTACCTGACCCTCTCCATTTATTCGTGAGTAGTTCTGTCAATATGTCAGGTAAGGGTCCTGGATCGGAGTGTTGGCTTTTATATAATATAAGGAGGTGTTGAATCATGTATATACTAGCTAAACGCTGTTCGTATGGGTCAAGATTCAGAAACGTGTGTGCAAGTACATCATCATTGTATTCGCTGGGACTGTCAGCCCATTGTACTGCTGACCTGGCTAATTCTTGTTCGTCCATGGAATCGAGCATGTGGTACCCCCTTCGATCTCGGAGTAATTTATCAGCGGCTTGGAATAGGTGTTCGGGGGACTTTGTATTTAACATAGGGGTTTGAAAATGTCTATTATATTCTGGCCGTATCGGACGTATCGGATCATTAAAGCCTCTAGTATTATTATGGGGTCTTCCTCTACCTACGTAAGCTATCGTTTCTAATTGTTCTGAGTCTTGCTCCTCCTCTTCTTCTGATTCTACTCTGTCTGTTTCTCGTCTTTCTTTATGTATTCGTTCTACTTCCTTGCGGATCTTTCGACACATGGCGATTATACACGCCTGTCTATCATGTTTCTCTTCTGATATGTTCTGACCCCATTTGGCAAGTTTTTGCATGGTATCGTGATCTGCCCCAGGCCTGTCTTGGTTCCTAATCACGCAATTTATGAAGAAACGTAGTAGTTGTCTTTGTACATCCACTTTCTGGTATTCCATAGCTTCGTTAATACTTTCTGGACCTCGCCCTGTTTGGACAAAGCGATATATATCGTCTAGGTGTTCAACCATTCCTGGTATCGTCATTAAATATAATGTAGCTCGTCGTATACGTAGTGATGATATGAGCAATTTTCCTGTCTACCTGGTACTGGATCGTATCTACAATCCACAAGCTGTTCTTTAAACATGTCGGATGTCGCTAATTGGGGTGTACGTTGGAGTGCTAAATCTCTAAGGGTCTGTTTATTTCGCGGCGGGGTGGCAAACATGTCTGTCGTACCTCCTGTAGCACCATCTGAGGTGCTAGGCACGAAAGGATTCGTTGGACGTAGGATAGAGATTGTAGATGCGGGAAAAACTGTAGAAACGGACGGACCTGTGGGAACTTGTGTAGGAGTTTGTAGTTGCGGGGATACAGACGGATGCTCTTGGTGTTGAACACCATCGGCAAGCGGTGTGGGTGGTATGGCATTAGCATACTCAGGAGCTACGTCATCTAAATAGGAGGAAAGGAAAACGTCCTTTGCTGTTTTGGGATGTGTTTTGGGATGTGCTTTTATCGGGAGCAATGGAGGAGTTAAGTCTTTTGGTATTTCCGGGGTAGCCTTAGGTAACCCTTCGGCCAAAAGAGGATACATACCATTCATAAGAGTGTTTCTTTGTCTATCTACTTGTTCTGAGTTTACTCGGGTACCTTCCTCAATTAATAGATTTTCTCGGGTTTTATTTGAATTCTCTCTACCTTTCTCTTCCTGTCTGAGCGCTTTTTCTGTACGTCTATATGATTCTTTACGCCATAATTCAATGGCATCTTTCTGTGACTGTCTGGCTTTCTTTTTCCATAATTCTTCTTCTACTCTCATGATGCAATCTGCATCCCAGGTCCCCGCTGCGGGCCATCTCTGATTTTCTGGCAAATCCTTGGTGTAGTCCACCCATAAGTCAAGAAATAATACGGCATCTAGGCCATGCTTATGATACATAAAATACCCTGGAGTGTCCCTAGGTGGGATGGGAACAGCTTCTTCGAGTACACCTTTTCTAGTTTTGATCTGTCTTAATTTCGAAAAGAGCGGCATTTTTAGACGGTTACTAGAACACACTTTATACAAGGAACACAATAATGAATAGTCATTCACACCACAATATATAGAACGTATTAGAACATTTAACACTTAACAGTTTTACGAACGATGATAACTAATAGAAAACTAGTTACCGACATAATACTGACATTAGATAATACTTATTTATATGCAAGACATACTATATATACTGCTAAACAGTACAGATACACTGCTAAAACAGTGCAGACCGGATTTGTGTACCCAAACCCGTCTTGACCGGCACAGACTATGTGCACGTTAAATGCCTCCCCGGTAATGGTACTCACCGGGTAGCTCGGAACGGAAGGCCTCGGAACGGAACTGAAACTGGACCGGACTGGACTCGACTCGACTGGACTCGGAACTTCGGAACCTGGTGGGCCTCTGTATACCTCGGATCTTGCTCTCTCAGCTAGGCTCTGGTCGGGATACTTCGCACTTCTCACCGCCTCGTCTGGGTGTTGATCGCAGCCTCAGTCGCCCCCGCTTGGCCAGAGGGAGATACAGGAAATCCTGCAGGTACGCGTTTTTGTCCGTTCAGCTGTGGCAGGAGACCGGGCCTGCAACGCACCTCCGGCGCGTGAGATGAGAAAGTGTCCCTGTTCGGGCGCCAATTTATGTGGTAAATATTTTATTACCGGTACTATTTTTTATGCGGTAAAGTCTAGTAAGAATAACTCAGTAAATATAAGAGGCAGAATCCGTGGTATTAGAGGTTCTAAAAGGCTTTATTCCTATACAAAGGAATGCAATTCGAATTGCAGGCTTCTATTCCATCACCACGAAAGTTCAGGAAGGAAGGGCATACATTATTGACAGATAATTAGTTTTATAGGAAATGCATTACAGTGAAACAGATGCAAGAGGCGTAACAGCTGATAGTACAGATAAAATGTGCATACGTAACTAATAGAGGCGGACATATGGGCGTAATTTAATAAACGTCATTATACATGATGTCACAAGTGGGTGGATCCATAAGAGAATCCTGTAATGTCAGCAGAAATATTTGGCAGAGATGCGCGCGCAGCCGCATGACGTGTGATTGACGTGCAACTAGAGGGTGAAGGGGACTTGACATTTAGCTCTACATGTGGAGACAGAAGTCTGGGGGTCATGTCAACCTAATCCCAAATCATATCTAATATCCTATGTTTAAAGAACTGTGTTATCCGAAAGGAAAGGTCTCTAGGATGGAATCTATTCTATACTGACTGTTAGTGCGTGTACAAGCGTCTAAGTGTCTACATGAGATGCGAGGGGGTAGGAATATTCCATGGTAACAGGGGCTATGAATTACTTGCATGTGGACAGCGAGGCCTGGCCCTTTGCACGGTAGCTGGAAGAATGTTTACCTAAACTACTAGACAGGAATGCATCGGATGAGGAGCGGAGCAGATAATCTTGAAGGTGAAATACAGTTTTTGGCAAGCAACAGGCTGGATCAGGCACCGTTAGCCGCGCAGGGAGTAGGACAAAGGTCATGGACACAGATGCAGGCTCAGACTGGAGCTTTCAGAGGCAGAAGGCAGGAAAAGGCTTGCTGACAGAATTCTGGGCCTACTCGCCTGAATCTGTAAAATGTGGAAAGTGAACCACATAAAGTCGGTGGCCTTTCATACTTAGGAATGGAATATCTGACCCATTCATGGCGGATCTGAAAGAGGACATGTTGACGGTGGACGCACATGTATTTGCGTCTTCAAAACTGGAACTGGAGGGAACATACATGTACTTATAGCATGCACATGGAGCCGTTGGGGTCTACGATAGGGGACATAACTGATCACAAAATTCATATTTCCTCAACTCATCCGACCAGCTGTTATTGGTTTTACCTAAAAGCATAACCTCCGTTTTACCAGGGTTGAGCTGGAGGCAGTTTCTTGACATCCAGTCAAAGATGGCAAGCATACCGGAGGCAAAGCGGGGTTTGTCGAGTTCTGGGTCCGGACCGATTGTGAACATTAGCTGGGTGTCATCAGCATATGACACAATTTTAAAACCCAGATACTCGACTGCTTTTGCCAAAGGAGCCATATATAGGTTGAAGAGAGTAGGGCTCAGGCAAGAACCCTGGAGGACTCCCCTGTCAAGATATATATAGATAACTGGGGACGAGAGTCCTTGCAGTGGACACATGAACCCCCAAGCCCCAGGGACCGTCACCTCCCCGGGGCTCAATCAATATAATGGAGGTGGTCCATTGTGATCCCCGGCTCCGGGGACCACCACCTCCCCTGAGCTAAATGAAACAAAGTAGGGGGGCCCCCCTCCTGGATCCAAAGAAAGCCCTGGAGACTGCCACCTACCAGGGCCAGCTCATGCTATGTCCCAGGGTGCCCTCCCTTGCGACATAGCTGTTTGTTATGGCTTGGTGGGAGCTTTACCACTGCGGTCAAGCCAGATCAAACTGTGCTCACTTTCAACAAGCGAGTGCATAGAAAATTATATCACTTGATGAATGCGAGCACAATTGCTTTGACAGAGAGGTGCTGCATGTTAGCAGCTCCATCTGTGTCAAAGCAATGCCAGCTCCCGCAGGAGGTGGGCAGCCAGCAGGGACCGTGGGGGCCTTGAAGCTCCACCCAAAAGTTCCCAGCATTGGCAGTAGGTGCCCTGGGTTGGGACCAGGGCACTCACAGTTGAGGTCGGCCCTTAATGGATGGGGCTCCCTGGGGATGAAATTGGCCACGGAGGGGGGGGCGGCTTGGCCCCATTCTCTTTCATATAATAATAGACAATATTTTTAAAAGGTTGGGCCCCGCGGGATGGGAACCCATGGGCTGAAATGGGCCCAGGGAGGGGGGCTGACTAGCCCCCCTCCACTATTCAAAATAGGCCTGACCCGGGAGGATGGCATCCCCGGGGCTAACTTTGGCCCAGGAAAGGTGGACACGTGGTCCCCCTCCCCCCCCAAAAAAATATATTAAAAAAATATATTAAAAAAAGATTGGAAAGTCACCCCACCTCCTTTCTTCACCACTCTGCAAACGCGCCTCTAGGCACATTGCTGGTTGGGGAATTAAGTCCCCTTAGCTCCAGAGGGTTCTTGGGGCCAACAAGCCCTCCTGTTACCTCAAGTAAGTCCCACACAGTGGGATTGCTGTGAGGACTTCGGAGACCACTCCCTCTTTATCCACCACTCTGAAAGCTCACCTCTTGGCGCACTGCTGGTTGGGAATGAAGTCCCCTTGGATGCTTAGAGTCCTTAGGGGCCAAAAAGCCCTCCTGTTACTTCCAGTTAGTCCCACACAGCCTGATTGCCGAGAGGATTTCGGAGGCCATGCCCCCCCTTTTCTACCACTCTGCAAACACACCTCTTAGCACAAAACTGGTTGGGGGATGAAGTCCTCTTGAATGCTGAGGGACCTTGGGTGCCAAGTTTCCCTCCTGGTACCTCCAGTAAGTCCCTTACAGTGGGATTCCTGAGAGCTGGTCAGAGCACGACCCTTTCTCCACCACTCTGCAGAAGCAATTACCAGTTACAAAACCAAAGAAATTCACTGAAAAACCCCAAAGTTTACAGGGATGTTAGGAAATAGAATTTAAAAAACGTAGAAATTCACAGAAAAAAACAAAGATTAAAGGAACGTTATAGTTAGACTGAGATTTCACTCATACAAAACCAGTGAAATTCAGCAGTTCTAGTTCCCTGAGCTATATAACTTACGCCTCCACAATGCACTGCTTATGACCTCACATATTACGTCACTCATGACATGGTCAGTGGCATCACTGATGACATCTCAAGTTACATCACTGGTGATATCATCTACAGTACCACTAACACACCCACTCACAACCCATACAACCTCTCATATGCCCACTCACACACCCATACAACCACTCACATACCTATGCACAGACCCATACCAGTACTCACTAGGGGTGGGCTGAGCTTGCAGAATTGCGATACACGGAATTCTACAGAGTTGCATGAAAACTCCATGGAATTCGGTGAAGAGTTCCGAGAGCAGGCAGAGTTGCTCCACTCACCCACCCCTATTCCTAAAGAATGGTATGTGGGTGCACATGATGAAGGAGCTCTGTGGGGAGAGGGGAGCTGCCCAGCACACTCTCTGATGGCCACACTGGCAGCCCTTGGGCATTCACACTGCGTGAGCCTGCCAAAGTGGCCCGGAGCACGCCATGCCTCAAGGCCACGATGAGCACCCCTGAGGCCGGGCTCCCTGGGACATGGCAAGTGAGCTGGACCCGAGAATGGGGTCCCCAGGGCCATCAAGGGAGCTGATCCCTTTTTTTTTAAAGTTGGGTCCCTGGGGGATGGCCCGGGAAGGGGGGACACAGCAACACTCCCCCCATATTTATTAAATTGGGCCCCAGGGTATGAAGTCCCTGGGGATGAATACAGTTCAGGGAGGGGGGCTGCATGCTTCCCTTCTCATGTTTATTAAATTAGGCCCCAGGGGATGGAGTACCGGGGGCTGAATATGGATCGGGGAAGGGGCTGCACGCCCGTACCACATATAAATAAATTTGGCCTCAGAAGATGGTGTACCTGGGGTCGAGTACGACTCGCAGAGGATGAGGGGACACGCCTCTCCCCAAATTTATTAGATTAGGCCCCAGGAGCTGGGATCCCTGTGCTAAAAAATGGCTCCTCTACCTTTAATTAAAGAACGCGGCCCCAAGTCGCCATTTGTTTTTTCAATCTCACAGTAGTCCTGCGGGATCACGGAAAAAATTGCAGATTTTTTCAATTCCCTTTGGGTTCCCCCCAAATGCCCAAATGGAGCTGGGTATATTTGATTTTTATAACTTCATGACAGGGGACTAAGTCTATGAGTCCTGTAATGAGTGCCAGCAATATTTTTCTGATGTTGCTGGCAGCCTATCAGAGCACTCGCTCGTGCGATACTCTGTCTCAGGTGACAGCGAATTGGCCCCAGGGGAAAAAAGCTCCATGGGCCAATCACAATGCTATATTTTTGAATGGGGATTCTCGCAAGAGTCTTGTGAGACTCACGCGGTCCCAAACATTCAGAAATACAAATATTTTTTATTCTTCATTTCTTAAAAACTATTGAACAGATTTACACCAAATCACAAAAAGCACAATCTGCGGACCAAGATCTAGCTTCTACCCAACTTTGGTATAATTCCATTCAGCAGTTTTTGCAATAGTGCTTCTTGAAGAAGGTCAATTAATGATGATATTGCGTTTTGGACCCCTCCTTTTTCTTGGCCCCCATATGATGGATCACCCCATAACGTTTCATAAACAAACTAGGCAAAAAAGAGCTCTTTTATGGAAAATTTTTTGGGGAGTCGTCACAAGGTACCAAAGTTATAAGCAACACAAAAAACGCATTTCCTATGGGAGTGCTGACCCATCTGTAAGTACTCAATGGCTCCCGCCACTGGGTCACTGGGTAATATATGGCATCACGCTATTAATATTTCCAACAACGCTCCAATAGGAACATTCAGGAGCACACAGCGGATTCCAAAGACCTTTTACTGTGCCAAGCAGACACGTTTCAGCGAGAATTCACCTTTCTCAATGCTTGTCTCCACCAAGGTTCTGATATTATCAGTTCTTTTATATATATATATATATATATATATATATATATATATATATATATATATATATATATATATATAAGAAAAGGTTGCCCTCGAGTGGATCCGCACACCAGGTAGGTTAACACACATTTATTGAGGGTTGCAGTGTTACAAGGGGGAAACCAGGAAACATCAGTGGCCCTACACGTTTCGGGCCTTGCGCCCTTGCTCACAGGCCTCAGGAGTCAGTCGATAGGAAGCAGTCACATGACACAATTTATATTCATTTCAAGTGAATTGCATGATGGTAATTGTAGTGTTGCTTTTAGCCCCAGTGGGCATTTTTTCGCTGCAAACCCAAACAGTTCCGTCCAAGTGGGATTGTCTCACAGAGTCACCTCCTCACAAACGCTGCCGTATACTGACCCCTCAAAAACGGTCCCAACTGTCCAAAGCTGACAACACACCGTGTCGTCTTGCATCCGCTTCTCACGGCAGTGCGGCTCCGCGGCTGGACGCGCCGCAAATATGAAAGAAAAGGTTGCCCTCGAGTGGATCCGCACACCAGGTAGGTTAACACACATTTATTGAGGGTTGCAGTGTAAGGCCACTGATGTTTCCTCGTTTCCTCCTTGTAACACTGCAACCCTCAATAAATGTGTGTTAACCTACCTGGTGTGCGGATCCACTCGAGGGCGCCCTTCTCTTTCATATTTGCGGCGCGTCCAGCCGCGAAGCCGCACTGCCATGAGAAGCGGATCCAAGACGACACGGTGTGTTGTCAGCTTTGGAAAGTTGGGACCGTTTTTGAGGGGTCAGTATACGGCAGCGTTTGTGAGGAGGTGACTCTGTGAGACAATCCCACTTGGGCGGAACTGTGTGGGTTAGCAGCGAAAAAATGCCCACTGGGGCGAAAAGCAACACTACAATTACCATCATGCAATTCACTTGAAATGAATATAAATTGTTTCATGTGACTGCTTCCTATCGACTGACTCCTGAGGCCTGTGAGCAAGGGCGCAAGGCCCGAAACGCGTAAGGCCACTGATGTTTCCTGGTTTCCTCCTTGTAACACTGCAACCCTCAATAAATGTGTGTTAACCTACCTGGTGTGCGGATCCACTCGAGGGCAACCTTTTCTTTCATATTTGCGGCGCGTCCAGCCGCGGAGCCGCACTGCCGTGAGAAGCGGATCCAAGACGACATGGTGTGTTGTCAGCTTTGGACAGTTGGGACCGTTTTTGAGGGGTCAGTATACGGCAGCGTTTGTGAGGAGGTGACTCTGTGAGACAATCCCACTTGGGCGGAACTGTGTGGGTTAGCAGCGAAAAAATGCCCACTGGGGCGAAAAGCAACACTACAATTACCATCATGCAATTCACTTGAAATGAATATAAATTGTGTCATGTGACTGCTTCCTATCGACTGACTCCTGAGGCCTGTGAGCAAGGGCGCAAGGCCCGAAACGCGTAAGGCCACTGATGTTTCCTGGTTTCCTCCTTGTAACACTGCAACCCTCAATAAATGTGTGTTAACCTACCTGGTGTGCGGTTCCCTTGAGGGCAACCTTTTCTTTCATATTTGCGGCGCGTCCAGCCGCGGAGCCGCACTGCCGTGAGAAGCGGATCCAAGACGACACGGTGTGTAGTCAGCTTTGGACAGTTGGGGCCGTTTTTGAGGGGTCAGTATACGGCAGCGTTTGTGAGTAGGTGACTCTGTGAGACAATCCCACTTGGGTGGAACTGTGTGGGTTAGCAGTGAAACAATGCCCACTGGGGCGAAAAGCAACACTACAATTACCATCATGCAATTCACTTGAAATGAATATAAATTGTGTCATGTGACTGCTTCCTATCGACTGACTCCTGAGGCCTGTGAGCAAGGGCGCAAGGCCCGAAACGCGTAAGGCCACTGATGTTTCCTGGTTTCCTCCTTGTAACACTGCAACCCTCAATAAATGTGTGCTAACCTACCTGGTGTGCGGTTCCCTTGAGGGCAACCTTTTCTTTCATATTTGCGGCGCGTCCAGCCGCGGAGCCGCACTGCCGTGAGAAGCGGATCCAAGACGACACGGTGTGTTGTCAGCTTTGGACAGTTGGGGCTGTTTTTGAGGGGTCAGTATACGGCAGCGTTTGTGAGTAGGTGACTCTGTGAGACAATCCCACTTGGGTGGAACTGTGTGGGTTAGCAGTGAAACAATGCCCACTGGGGCGAAAAGCAACCCTACAATTACCATCATGCAATTCACTTGAAATGAATATAAATTGTGTCATGTGACTGCTTCCTATCGACTGACTCCTGAGGCCCGTGAGCAAGGGCGCAAGGCCCGAAACGCGTAAGGCCACTGATGTTTCCTGGTTTCCTCCTTGTAACACTGCAACCCTCAATAAATGTGTGTTAACCTACCTGTGCGGTTCCCTTGAGGGCAACCTTTTCTTTTATATATATATATATATATATATATATATATATATTCACAGAAAAAAACATAGGTTTCAGGCACGTTATAGTTAGGAATTAGCATTTAAAAAACCTCAGAAATTCACTGAAAAAACCATAGGTTTCAGGGGTGTTATAGTTAGCTGGACTTTTCACTTGTACAAAACCATTGAAATTCCCCCGTTATAGTTAGTTGAGCTAACTATAACTCGCGCGCCCGCAATGCACTGCTGATGACGTCACATATTACATCACTCATGACATGGTCAGTGACATCACTCATGACATCACTGATGACATCTCAAATGACATCACTTATGACATCACTGATGACATCATCCAGTGAATGTGTGTTTTTCTGAAAATTAAATATGTTTTATATATGTATATCTCAAGGTCGATGGAAGAATAAATGGGTATATAAGTGTCTAAATGGAGGATTTGTTTTTGAAAAATTGATTGTGTAACTGACTGATTAAGTGTATCATAGTGAATACATGGCTTAGTGAGTAATGTTTACATATGTAAATATCTGTATCAGTCTCTCACTTTGTGTATAAGGCGCTGCATGGGTTGGTGAGTAGCTACATGGGTGTCTATATAGGTTATTAGTTGGTTTTTTGAGTATCAGTCTGAGTGTCTGCATGGTTCAGTGGGGGGTATTACGTAGTGCATAGGTGCATGAATGAGTGACTCACTGTTTGTATGTGTTGAAGACAGCATGTGTGCAGGACTGTATGGATGGATGAATGTGTGTATTGGTGTGTTAGTGAGTGAATGACTGTCTCAATAGTGTCTTTATGAGTAACTACATATGTTTTAAACTAGTATATGTGACTATTGGTGTATATAAGTGAGTATATGTGAGAGTGAGAGATTGAAAGAGTTCCTGTATGAATAAGTATGTGTTTCTATAAGTGATTGTTTAAAAGACTAAGTATGTGTAAGTTTCCATAGAAGTAAGTGTGGTGGTGTGTGTATAACTGTATATGCAAGTAAATGTATGTTTGATTCTTTATTAGCATGAGTGACTATGTGTGTGAGTAACTCTATGGATGAGTGGCATTGTGTAACAGGATGTATAGGTGTATGAGTACATATGATGAGTGAGTACATGTATGAGTGACTGTATGGGACTGTTGGTGAATGAGTGGATGTGTATGTGGATTTTAGAATTACTGAATAGGTTGTTGTAACTGGTATTGGTATGTCCATTGTTTTGAAAATTTTAGTCTCTATTTTTGAATGTGTGTATCAAAGGTTATATTAGGGTGAGAGGAGGTCTGCCACTCTATCACAAGGATGATGTCATCAGTGATGTCATCAGTGATGTCATTTGAGATGTCATCAGTGATGTCATGAGTTATGTCACTGACCATGTCATGAGTGATGTAATATGTGACGTCATCAGCAGTGCATTGCGGGCGCGCGAGTTATAGTTAGCTGAACTAACTATAACGGGGGAATTTCAATGGTTTTGTACAAGTGAAAAGTCCAGCTAACTATAACACCCCTGAAACCTATGGTTTTTTCAGTGCATTTCTGAGGTTTTTTAAATGCTAATTCCTAACTATAACGTGCCTGAAACCTATGGTTTTTTCTGTGAAATTCAAAGGTTTTTTAAATGCTAATTTCTAACTATGCCTACAAAGATAGGACATGTGAAGAAAGAAGAAAAAATGCACAGAAAGAAAAAAAAGAAGTGCAGAAAGAAGCAACAGAAGTCCTCAAAGACGAAGAAAAGTGCAGGAAGAAGGATAACGTGCAGAAAGAACAAAAAGAAGAGCAGAAAGAAGCCTTGTTGCAAAATCATCCTGTACCCTCAACTTTTTCAGACGGATACTGGTGGTAACTGAGTCTGACTAACCAGTCCTAGAGCCAGTGCTATGTTAAAAGACACTTAGAATACAGTGAAAACACTTACATACACTAGGGAACATTATGCGTTGGGGTCCCCCTGTAATTAGCATGACCTCCTCTGTAAGCCCCTAGTATATAATAGGGCAGGGGGATTAAAACTACCTCTTAAAACAGGCCACAGGGCGTTTTTGCACACGTTAACTCAGGCCCCGTCCCCTCCCTTCACCACTGTGTAAACACGCTCTGTGTCCGTTTTTAGTTGGGAGATTAAGTTCATTTGAATCCTGAGGGTCCCTAGGGTCCAACTAGCCCACTAGGTACCTCCAGTAAATGCCACAGAGCTGCGTTGCAGAGAGGTGTAAAAAGTGGCACGGCCTGGACCACCTCTCTGCAATGCAGCTCAGTGGCGCTTACTGTAAGCACTTGGTGGGCTAGTTAGCCCCCAGGGGCCCTCAGTATTGAAGGGAAATTATATCCCCAATTTAAAACGCGCCATAGTGCGTGTTTGCACACGTCACCTCAGGCCCCGTCCCCGCCCTTCACCACTGTGTAAATGCGCCCTGTGGCTGTTCTAAGTTGAGAGATTAAGTCCCCTTGAATCCTAAGGGTCCCTAGGGTCAAACTAGACCACTAGGTACCTCCAGTAAGCGCCACAGAGCTGCGTTGCAGAGAGGTGTAAAAAGGGGCTTGGCCTCAGAACACCTGTCTGCAGCGTAGCTCCCTGGCGCATACTGGAGATGCCTGTTGGGCTAGTTGGCCCTCAGGGACCCTCAGTATTGAAGAGGAATGAATTCCCCAACTTACAACTCACCAGGGGGTGCGTTTGCAGAGTGCTGCAAGGAGGGGGCGTGGCCTCCGGCACGATGCCAGTCTTTTATTTATTTTAATTTTTTAAGAAGGAGGGCTGTGTGGTTCCTCTTCTTATTCTAATTTATTGGCCCTGATGACCCCATCCCCCAGGGTCTGTCTCCTAATTATATTTTTTTGACCCCAATCCCCAGGGCCGGCCACTGTTTTTTATTGTTTTTAAAAGATATATATTTATAGACACACCTAGGACATGCTTGACAAACCGTACATACCTATCACCATGACGATTTGCGTGATATTCATTAAAAGGCGACTATGCATACAATGAATCCACGTGGAATGTATTTACACCACTAGTGAAGCTCTGACATGTCTGATGCCCTACCGTGCCTAATCCCGGTAGACACCCTTGTCGTTTATTTATACAAACATGGGTAGCTATTAACGGGCACATTTAATACACATGCACACCAAGCCATTCAAAGGGGATTCGACAAATATTTGACCAAAACTATGCAAGAAACCCCCCTCACGGTTAATAAAACACACATCCACTGCCAGATGTGTAATACTTTTTATTTTACTCTCTGGAAAGGGGACGAACATCACTTGAGAGACACAGCGCGCTCCTGGCAGAGCCCAATGCTGTGTTACACCCACCATTGCCTGCTGAGTGCCACACACCTCTGTGTTGTATTCCACTAGCTAGTGCATATGCTATGACACTCTCTAGCCCATGTGCACTGTAACACCACCCCGTGAATATGTCATGCCACACTTGTCTTCGCACGGGTTATATTGCCCCATCTAACGTGCCTTCCTCGATGCCTATGTTATAACGCACAGTGCTATGCCATACATATTACAACCTGGGATCCATATCTTTGTCACAGTGCATATGCAACGTTACACTCCCCAGCACATATTTTATATTACAACTTTAGAGACTAGTTAGGTTACACAACACTGCCCTGTGCATATTACACTCCAAGGCGCATATCGCATAGCACACGCTAGTGCCTGTGCTATCTCGCGCTCTCCAATGAATCTGTCATTGCGCACAATGTATTGCATATTATATTTCACGCCCGGTTCATCTTATATCACACTTTTTGGTGCATAGTTTATACCATACACTATATCTAGTTTTCATTTTCAATCGTGCTCTCAGGACTATGTTCTATATAACACTGTGTTCACCTACCCTTTTCACGGGCATTACATTTTGCGATAGGGGATGGAGGTTCAGGGGGTGTTTCTGCCAAGTGAGCCCGGAGTCACAGTCACAAACGTCCTCTTCTTCCTGAAAAAAAGTGAGATTATGCTGCATACTTGTTCATATTTTAAGTAGTTCGCACAGACACACGTTTTAAAAACAATAAAGTTCCTAATACCCGCCTTCTCTGAACAGTTAGCTTGCTGCCCCATCCCCCAGCTCCCTATCCTCTGTTGTGTGAATCCATGGACTAGCCTCCTCCCTCCTGCCATGCATGGTCTGATGTGCTGCCACTGCCCCCAATTTAGTATGATGTACCAGTCCACTCCTCCTGCCCTCCATTGCCCAATTCTATGCACCATCATTGACCTCCTGCTTAAACTCTGTGCTTAGCTTGCTGCCCCTATTCTCCTTCCCCCTGCCCTCCGATGTCTTTGTGCATGCCCCTGCTCCATCCTTTTTGCCCACCATGTTCCATGGAACTGCCACTCCTATCTACTCTGAGTGTTCTGTTGAGCTGCCACTACCCTCCCACCTGCCTAGCATTGTCGGATGACTGTAACCTGTCCCTGCCACCTCCACCCTGCCTGTCCACATGCCATACCCCTATCCTCTTCCTCCTGTCCTACATGGTCCATTGTACTGCCACACCCTTCTGCCCTCCCTGGTCTGTTGTGCTGCAACTGCTCTCCTGCCTGCCCCGTGCGGTCTGTTGTGAGGCCCCTTCCCCTGAACTTTCTTGTCTGTGCACAGGTCCTGACCCTCCCTTCTATCCTCCATCGTCCTTTGTGCATGCCTCTGCACCCTCCTTCTTGCCCATCATAGCCATTGTGCTGCCACTAACCCTCCCACTTGCCATGCATGGTCTTCTGTGCTGCCATGGCCCCTCCCACCTTCCCTGTGTGGTCAGTTAGCTGCCCCTGACCCCCTCCCAGCTTCCCTCCATTGTCTGTGTGTATTCCATCACAGTCTCACTGTTGCTCTTCGTGGTGTGTCTTGCTTCTAGTGCCCATCCTGCCTGACCTCCATGGCTATCTTGCTGCTCCTGCCCTGCCCCCTTGCCCCCAGCCCTCTGTTTACATATGCAGCCCCCTACTTCCTCCCTCCTGGCTTGTCTGTTCCATTGTAATGCCCCTGATCCGTCCCTCCTGCCCTTTATGGTCTGTTATGCTGCAGCTTTCTCTCCTGTCTGTCCATTATGGTCAGCTAGCTACCATTGCCTCTTGCCCCTCTGTTCTCTGTTGTCCATGTGCATGGTCCTGTCCCCTCCCTCTTGCTTTCTATGGATTGTTGTGCTGCACTCCCGTCCCGCATGCCCTGTGTGGTGTATTGTGCTGCTGCAAACCCTGATGCCTGCCCTGCAGGGTCAGTTTGGTGCATCTCTCCATGTCCCTCCTGTCCTCTGTTATCCAAGTCCATGTTCCTACCCCATTTCCTTCCATGATCCAATGTACCATACTTGCGAACATTTTGAACTTGGTAAGAGGGAGATTTTGAAAAAAAACTGGGGTATTGATTTTCCCCTTTGAGTTACATTGAAAAAGAGGAGATTGTAGACAGGAGACAGATCAAATAAAGCCCATTTGAGCTTAAAAACATTGGACGTTTCCTGGCTGAATCGGGTCTGTTGGCATGTATGGTTGTACTACCATTGCCTCTTCCTTCTGCCCACAATGGTCTATTACATTGCCACAGCCTCTCTTGCAAGTCCTGTATTGTTGGCTTGTTGCCCCTGCCCCCCTTTCCACTGCCCTCCATAGTCTGTTGTGCTGCCACGGCCCTTCCTGCCTGCTCAGTGTGGTTAAATTGTTGCCTTTGCACCCTCCTACCTGCCTTCAATTTTCAGAGTCCGTGCCCCTGGCCTCTGCCTCTCAACAGTATCCTAATGAACAACTAGATTGCTAACATTCTATATTTATTACAAAAGTGTGGAACGCCTGACGTCATCTTGATGTAATCAAAACTGTAATACCTAGAGCATTCCCTTTAGAAATTACATATATGAGAGCGTCTTATTGGCATCAAAATTATGGTTAGTGCTCTAAAAGACTAAAATAAGGACATATTTTCTGAGTTTTCAAATAGCGACAAAGCACTTTTAAATTATTTGTTATCTTTATGTTTTTTTATCCAGTTGACCACTTGATTAAATGTTGCACTTAGGGGAGAGGATGTGGTATTACTTCCCGAACTGCAGACTTTTCAACTGGGGAACCAGGTTGGAGTTTCTGCTTCAGCTCGACATTCTGTGATTCTGGTCAAATCACTTAGTCTCCCCATGTCTACAACCAAAATGAATTTGTTCTTGTGTGATGTAACCAATGCTCATGTAAAGCACTCCAATACCTGACAAGTCTGCACTAAATAACACTGCAAAAACACAAAATAATAAGTGTTTTGCACACTTCTGTCATTGGGCTATATTTGGGCTACATCTGGGTGATTTTTGGCTACATTTGGGCTCTTTTGTCTCCGGTGGCCATCTTGGGAGATTTATTTGTTATTAAGTTTCCTAATTTCCTCATGTACTGCAGTCTCCTCAGTAGGAAATGCTTTCAGTTTTTTACTTTGATTCCATCATGAAGGTTTTCAGATATGTCACACATTTGCCATAAATTCTGAATGTTACCACTCTAGTTGCTCATTAGATCACTGTAGTAAAACTACTGTTCACCATGGAAGTCTGCTCCTGGTATTAAAAGTGCATGTTTCAGTCTGCATGTCAGAATTTTTTAATGAAATAGAAGAGGATTTGAGAAGTCACTCAAAATGTGCCCTCATTTTCTTTCTTCAGCATTAATCATAATTTCTTTGGCAAAATGAACCCCCTCATTGTGTTCCTTTTTAAATTAAATGTTTTTAAGTGTTACCAGTTTATTCCAATCAAGATGGCTTCAGGCGTGCCATACTTTTGTCATAATGAAGACAGTAAGCGCTCTAGTTGTTTTTAAGAACACTCTGGGACATTCTATCATTGGGCTATACTTGGGCTACATCTTGGTGATATTTGGGCTACATTTGGGCTCTTTTGTCTCTGGTGGCCATCTTGGGAGACTTATTTGTTATGAAGTTTCCTAATTTCCTCATTTACTGCAGTCTCCTCAGTAGGAAATACTTTCAGTTTTTTACTTTGATTCCATCAAGAAGGCTATCAGATGTGTCACACATTTGCCATAAATTCAGAATGTTAGCACTCTTTTTGCTCATTAGATCACTGTAGTAAAGCTACTGCTCACCAGGGAAAACTGCTGCTGGTATTGAAAGTGCATGTTTCAGTCTGCATGTCAGAATTTTTTAATGAAATAGAAGAGGATTTCAGAAGTCACTCAAAATGTGCCCTAATTTTTCTTTCTGCAGCACTAATCATACTTTTTATGGAAAAATGAACCCCCTCATTTTGTTCCTTTTTAAATTAAATGTTTTAAGAGTTACCACTTTAATCCAAGCAAGATGGCTTCAGGTGTGCCATACGTTTATCATAAGTAGGACTGTTAGCGCTCTAGTTGTTCTTTGGAACACTCTGGGAAGCTGCAGTAGAACACAAAGGAATCAACTGACAGTCTCTGCCCTTGTTGGATGTACATGTTTTACTGAGAATGTCAGACTTCATTCTCAAATGACTGAGAAAGATAATGTGAATTTACAGAAAATAAGCTCTCAGTTTAGCTTATAGATCACCTTCCAAACCTCCGTGGGAAAAGCATGAGAAAATATTTTTCTCTCAATCATGATATCCCAGCAGAAGGCTTTTTCACATTGTGAAATCACCTTAGAACATACCACAATTCCTAAAATGAGTATGGTACCATCAACAAATGATTTATAATGTAACTAAAGTCTTAAAAGCTTCTATTAACTGCAATGCTTTTTAATGAGGTGCTATCATGTATATTGGTCCCAAGATGGCTGCCAACACTTCTTGGATGAAGTGCTGACAGCCAATCAGATCTCAGGATGAGATGTGTCGTTAGGCTCCGCCCACATATATATATGATTTTACTTTTGATTTTCTCAGGAACTACTGAACAGATTGACTGCATATATGCAAAAGGCACATCCCTGAGCTGAGGACTACCTCTCTGCCAAATTTCAAGTAATTCTGTTCAGCCGTTCGGCCTGTACCTTGGACTAAAGGCCCCTATGGAAAATTGCATGGGAAAAACGCGTTTTGGGACCCCCCTTTTTTCTCAGCCCCCGCTTGACGAATCCCCCCGGCGCCAAAGTTATTCCAAATAGAATGTTGCAGATTTCCTATGGAAACACGGTCCTAACTATAACTATCTACTGGCGACCGCCAGTAGATAATATATATATATATATATAACAAAACTCGCTCACATTGTTTGCCAGGTCTTATAACCATCCAATTGCAGTGCCTGTGGATTGAAAAAACACACCTTCAGTAGGAAATGTCTCTCACGCATCTCAAGTTCTTACAGTTAATAGTTCATGAGCAGTTTTGTCTTAAAATGGTGTAATATTCTCTGACCCCCTCGATAAATCGCAATTTTCACATCCAAGGTATGACACCCTTAAATGCTCGTTTAGTAACTCATGAGTAGCATTTGGTGAAATGTTGAAATGGACAGTCATTCCTATGGACACTGAGTTCCCATTACAAAATGGTAAGCGTGAGTTACTAAACAAGCATTTAAGGGAGTGGAATCCGTTGTGTACTCCTGAATGTTCCTATTGGAGCGTAGTTGTTGGAAATATATATGTGGGTGTGTCAGAGTGACCTATGTTGGGTATGAAAATTGAGTTAAAACTTTTTTTTCCCCCTTCGGGAATCCACGGATCCACCAGGAGGCTCAGTATAGCCCCATTGTAAATGCACGACTGGTTCATGAATCTTGATGCACCTTGAAAAAAAGCCACTTTCAGACTGATTCAGACACCCACCGAGCCACTCACACAACCACTCACAAACCCACACAAACACTCTTGCTTCCACTCACAGATCCATACAGCCACTCACAAATGCCCTCACAGACCCACACAGGCACTCACATGCCCACTCACATACCCATGCAGGCACTGACAGACCCATTCACAGACCTCACAGGCACTCACAGACCCAGTTGCAGATGCATGTAACCACTCACATGCCTACTCATAGACCATACAGCCACTCATACACCCACTCACCCATACATACAGCCACTGAGACACCCACTCACTGACCCATAAAGGCACTCAGACAACCACTCACAGACCCATGCAGTCACTGACACACACGCTCACACACATATGCAGTCACTCTCACACTCACAGACTCATACAGCCACTCATACAGCCACTCACACACACACTCAACCATCCATATAGCCATTCACTCACCCACCAATCAACCCATACAGCCACTCAGACACTCACTCACCGACCCATATAGCCACTCTCACACCCACACACACACCTACAATCCCACTCACACATCCATACAGCACTCACACACACACTCACAGGCTCAAACATCCACTCACACTCCCACCCCCCAAAAAGCGTTGTGTTCATGATGTGTAAATGATAATTAAACATAGAACAGGATGCAATCTTTCAAGTTGTTGAGGAACACCCTGTTGCCTCCAGATGCTAAATGGACTCCTTCTTTTCGATATATTCTGTCCATATCAAAGCTTAAGTTGTGGTCTAGGGGATAAGCAGAAACAGTTTTATTTACATTTATCCTGGATTTCCTGTATCTGTGGACAAAATCGGGTTGACCACTGCCCCTTCTGTCTTTGGCAAATGTTGGAGAACACCAAGGCAGTAGGTGGAAAAGGGATATTAATTTACTAAAGATATCCTTCATTAGGATTTCAAGTTCTACCCCAGTAATTGTGCCTAAGTCATTGCATCACAGTGCACAATCATGCGGTGTGGATGTTGGCAATCCACAATGTTTTCAACCAAAGTCAGCAATTGATACCACTTTAACCCTCTCTGGCCAACCCATGTAATGTCTGCATTTGATAATCCTAGGTCCCTCTCTATGCACTCTTTCTAGCACTCTCTGTGGCCCAAAACACAAATCTTTGGTCCACAATCTAGACTCATTTTGGAAACAAGCAGGTGTAGTAAACAGGAAAAGGCTGCAGAAGAATGAGGTCATTTTGAAGACGTAAGGCAGCTAAAATGGAGAACAGCAGTAAAATATAAAAAAAAATGGATTGGATGGTGGAGATGTGTATGGAACTAAAATTAGGTAGTGAGAAAAGTAACTACCTCTGTGATTGGTTTTGGAAATATAAAAAAAGTTATGTTGTTTCGGATATGCTTGGAATTGGTAACAGTCAACCACACCTGCTACAGTTAAAGTGAAGATAGTATGCTGTGTACAGAAAGTCTTATAAACTTTTCAGCTACTGGTAGGCTACTGGTAGGCAGAAACTACTGGAAACGTGGTTACTATTGAAACATATTGAAACATAGCTAAAAGACTGTGGGGGAAGATAACAAAAGAGACTGCTATGTAAAACAGAGAAGCAAACTAGTGTATAAAAACTGCTCACCAGGGAGTGTATAACTTATAACTGGGAATCCTTTACAAAAGGAAATATAATTAAAGAGCATTTACAGTAGACTGTTGAATACTTTTAAAGTATTCTGTGTGGATCCGCGGGTCCACCGCAAAGTTACACGGGGGGCGGTGCTGAGTGCAGCGATGGATTCGCAGATCTGTACAAAAACCTACAAAATTGGATTTCTTTGCAGGAAACATGGAAAGGGTTAAACAAAAGTGACCATTTAGGAGTGGTATAACAAAGATAAAAGATGAAAGGAAGTCTGTGAATTGCAAAGTGCCGGAGTATGAGTAAGAGCACATGGGGAAGGCTAGCCATTTTAGGTACTTTTCTACTAAGAGTGGAGGAGGATTGCCATAGCTCTGACTTGAAATTTGCTGTGGAGACCAGAAGTTAACAGATATTATGTGTAGCCTCTAGACACCACAATAGAACGCAAAATAGAATGGAGCTTAAATGAGAGCAATAACTAATAATACAGTGAACAGCAAATGAGGAAGAGGAATTGCTATAATGAAAATATAGTTATTATTTTAAGCCATTATGAATTAATGTGTTAGAAATTAGATGTGAGTGCTTGCTTATAGTATACAATTTACTAGTATGTAATTTGTCCCCACTCACACAGACAGCCAGACACTTACAAACCCATTTACACTCTCACACAAGCATTTATGTACTCACCACTAATATAGCCATAAAGTGGCTGACACACTCAGTCACACACCCATAAAACCATTCACACACCCATTTACTCACCAATACATCCCAGGCTGGGCATTTCTAATCAATAATAAAGAACAAGGAAATACTCAACGAGACTATCAATTACTATCAATTACCTACAAGAATCCTATTCATTATTTTCATCAATTTTTTCAAATTTGTAATATAACATAGTGTTGTAATAGGTTTACAGCGTATCAATGATTGTAGCGTGTGCATAGGATTAGGATTTTTTCCGCTCCAGCATTTGCCTCAGTAACCTTTCACTCTTCGTATGTGCTTTCCAGTTGCTGCCTTTCATTTCTTCAGTGCACACCGCCAGCAGCTGCTTTTGTTTGATACTTCTGACTTCATTTCAACTTTATTTTGCCTGTGGAATACTTCTCCTGTTTTCTTCTCCACTCAGCTGTGGGAAACCACTCCGGCTCTTCAATAAAATTATTGGTGGCCGTCCATGAATTCACAGGTCTCTTCATTTATAGAGTTGTGTCCACAATGTGTTGTTTCTAACAAGCATTGGAGAACCACCCAAAATCCTCTCCGTCCAGTTCCTTTACCCGAAAACCTGTGGACGAAGGTTGCATTGGATTTTGCTGGCTCTTTCAATCTCTTGCCCGCTTGTTTTAGGTATTTGTTGGTTCTTATCGATTATTATTCCAAGTGGATTTATTTTTCATTTGTTGAGTAAGCCACTACTCAATTTGTGTTAAATTTTCTTAGAGACGTTCTTTCTCTAGAAGGTGCTCCCAAGGAGCTTGTCACTGATAACGGCACCCATTTTGTTTCTGCTTCCATGAGAAACGTCCTCAATGATTGTGACATTAAGCATATTCAAGTTATTTATTTATTTATTTGAAAGGTTTTATATAGCGCTGGCTAGACCCGAATGTATCAGAGTGCTTTACATGAGTCTCAGACCTTAGCTGCAGGATACATCGTTACAAGGTTACACAGTTTCAGAGCATAGTTACATAGTTACATGTTAGGTTGAGAAAAACAATAAGGACATATATATATAAAGGGGAAAAAGCAGGCATGGGGGAGATTCAGTGGAGAGGGGGTAGGAGCAGGGGAAGTGGACAAAGAATGAGGAGGGAAAGATGTGGGGGAGGGTCAGAGACAGAGCATGAAAGAGGCGGGGGAGGGTGATGGGGGCACAAACCGGTAGATGAGTAAAAGCTGCGTCCAAAGTCCGGTAAGCTGTGATCCCAGGGGAAGTGGAATCATTCCCATGTCTCCGTTGCATGAGGCTCCCTTAACGCAGTGGACTCTCTCAGAGGGGTCTCTGAGACTCCAAGGCCTAACTACTGGATCCTTCCCCAACAAAGGGAGAGGGAGTACTTTGGGAACGGGGGGCCATACCATAACCTCAACTGGGAGTGGCTCCCTTGACGCTGTGGAGTCTCTCAGAGGGGTAACAGAGACTCCAGAGTATGAATAATGGATCTTTCCCCAACAAGGGGAGAAGGAGTACTTGGACAAAGGGCACAAGGGACAGGGGGCTAGGCGGCGTAAATACATGTTATGTCGAGGAAAAAATAAAGACATATACGTAGGGAAAAAAGCAGGCAAGGGGAGAGATTCAGGGGAGAGGGGCTAGGAGCAGGGGAAGTGGACAAAGAATGAAAGAGGGAAAGAGGTTGGGGAGGGTGAGAAGCAAAGCATGAAAGAGGAGGGTGGAGGGGGCACAAACCGGTAGACGAGAAAAAGCTGCGTCCAAGGTCCAGTAAGCTGTGATCCCAGGGTAAGTGGTATCAATCCCACATCTCCGTTGTGAGAGGCTCCCTATACGCAGTTGACTCTCTCAGAGGGGTCTCTGAGACTCCAAGGCCTACCTACTGGATCCTTCCCCAACAAGGGGAGAGGGAGTGCTTTGGCAAGGGGTGCCATACCATACCTCAAACTGTGAGTGGCTCCCTTGGCGCTGTGGACTCTCTCAGATGGGGCACTGAGACTCCAGGGTATGAATATTGGATCTTTCCCCAACAAGGGAAGAAGGAGTGCTTAGTCAAAGGGCACAAGGGACAGGGGGTTAGGAGGCAGGTCGGAACTGGCGGGTCAACAGAGGGGGAACATACGACAAGAAAAAGTCACATTGATTACAAAAAGATAACACATTCAGTACCAGGGTAAATTAGCGATCCAGAAAAAGACAGGGTCCTCGAAAGGCAAGGGTTAGGGAGACCCGGGAGAAAAAGGGAGGGAGACAGCGAGTTGTAGAATCCCACAAGGAAGAGATACAGATAGAAGAAAAGGAAATGTATAAGTTGTGGAGTCAGGTAGGGGAGACATGCAAACGGGTAAGCTCAAAATCGCAAAATAGTGATAGTAAGTACAAAGAACTACTACATATACATATACTAGTGGTTAGAGTTGTGTCTCTGCAAATAGAAAATTCACTCATGATTCAATTTTCACAACGATTAGGCTAAAAACGATTATATAATACTTATCTACAGAGTGAACGGAGAAACAAGACATCCAAGGGGGTAGAGAGAGAGAGAGGGAGGTAGGGGGAGATGAGATAGGTGATAGGAAGGAACGGTATCTACAGAGTGAACAGAGACACAAGACATCCAAGGGGGAAGAGAGAGGGAGGGAGGGGGAGATGAGATAGGTGGTAGGAGAGACGTTATACAAGTTATACAAGTTGCTTTCTATAGTCCGTCAGCTAATGGACTAGTTGAGAGAGCTAACCGCTTCTTAAAAGAAGGTGTTCAAACCGCTCTTTTGTCTGGATTGGATTTCAACTTATATCTCAAAGATAAAATTAATGCTTATCACAATTCTCCCCACTCCACAATTGGTTTCTCTCCTTTTTTGTTGTTGAGGGGCAGAAAGTCTAGATCTAAACTTTTGCCATCTTGGCTTCAACAGCAATCTTGTTTTACTGACAGAGCTGTTAGTTCAGATTCTCTTATGCACAGCAATGTGTCTTTAGCACAACGTAAACAAAAACAATACTTTGACAATCTTAACCTCTTTAATGCCCATGACGAGCTGGTCTCCTCATGGGCCGCAGTTGCGCTGTGCCCATGACGAGACCAGCTCGTCATAAACCCCGCCCGCTAATGCAACGGCCGGCACAGGGCGGGGAAAGGGGCGGGCACTGAAGGGGTTAAACATGTTTGTGACAGGGATTTTCCTATAGGGTCATGGTTCCTTATGGGAAAACCCAACAGGATTAAGAAAGGAGAGTCTTTGTTTACTCTTCCTTGCAAAGAGGAGAAAACTGGTCAAAGTGCTGTTTTGTTGCAGGGAAGGGGGTGGTGGAACAAAGGCAGACTTGTACCCATTTCTAATTTACAAGCAAATATTTACAAGAAAACCATTGCACAGTGTGATGAAGATGATTCTATTCTTTTTGAGCCACATGGGAGTTCTCATGTTTCTGTGTCTGATTTCAATGATCACTCTCATATCAATGATTCTAATGTTTCTCTTACATGCAATGATTCTGCCTCCTCTTTTCCACAGGTATTGTCTGCTAAAAGGATTTCTAAGTTGCTAGCACGTTTCAATGATTTTGTTATGACTTAGCTCTTTGTGGGAAGGGAGATGTTGTAATATCCTCACTCTGCCTTTCCATTGCTCTATTGTATGTTACCTCTCATGTTTCTTCCCCTTGAATCCCTGCGTTCTCTTCCCCCATTCCATTCCTATTTAGAATGTGCCACATTGTATCCCGGTCATTCTTTTCCTGATCCCTCTGCCGTGGAGTACTCCGTGCTGTGGGTCCTGTATACTTTGTATCCTGTATTTATTATTAAACGCTAAATGTTCCTACAATCGTTTGCTGCAGCTGATCCTTACATCGTCTCCCCTACACTACAGTGGGCACCCCGCACCGTGGGAGTTAGGAAGGCACTGTAAGTGCTGGTGCTGAGGCTCCTCCCTGCAGCCCGCTGTCAGCAACACCCATGGACTTCTGGAGCCTGGACCCCCTATGCTAGATATGCAGTCAGTTGCCTAGATTTAAGAAAGGCGGGTCAGAGAAGTTTGAAGGTGTAGTATGATTTGTGGCATCCATTAGGGTACAATGGAAAGGGTAAATTGTCAGGCAGAGTATCTGAAACAAGTTTGGGATGTGAAGAAGACTATGAGTAATTCTGGCTGCACATCATAATTATCAGGATCCCCAATGGGAAGATCTCCGGTGGGCCTACTAGGCTCCACCTTAATAGCCCAAGAAACACGGACATGTCAGATTCCTACAGTGACTAATTGAACAAGGGACGAGGAACGAGCTGATGCTTCGATCTTTTATAAAGGTTGCAATGATGAACTGAAAGAAATGCTGACTCACCTCGTAAACAGATTCCACTGATTGTTGTGCACTAGTTGAATCAGTGTTGCAATGGGACATCACTCTGACATAACTATGATCGAAGACAAAGCTTCCTTCACCAGATGAAACTTTGGTTAAAATCACCTTTGCTAATTCTACAGCAGAATAACAAACGTCGACTACAAAAAAAGTGACCCTAAAACTCTAATTGTCAGACTTGAATCATTTTGCTTTTTTATGTACAACAATATATATATTTATATGGTCTTGCAAATTTCGAGTGTCTGGTTATTTAAATTCGAGTGTGTTGGATCAGCACTAAAGTTCCCAGGCCACCCTGCCACCAAATGTTTGTGTCTTCGACCCACCTGCAGTGCTTACAGCTGGCGCCACAACAGAGTGCTTCTCTATGGATATTTAACGCATCTTCCGTGTTCCAAGCATCCTACACTCTGCAGCAAGTACACATTCAATGAGCAGCTTCAGCTCTTTAGCAGGGATTAGCATGCTAGCGAACTCTTTAGGAACTTCCAATCGGAAGGACAGCTCAGTGGGTTCAGGGCCCAGCGCAGAGCTCACTCTGTGGCCCGCAGGCTACAGCGGCAGGGGAGACTTTTGCATAATTCATAGCACCGAGTTAGGACATAATAACACTATTGATCCATAAACAAGCCACCTTGTATATACACTGTTTACTGTGCACTTACTATGTACTTCCAGAAGTGATCGTAAACATACAAATATGTGATGACTGAGCTTATGGTGGACTGCCGAGGAGCGAGTTTAATTTCTGCTGAAATACATCTTTCCTTGTTTCAATTAACCACTGCGAAGCACGTTTGCTGTTTACCAATAAATCTGTCCCTTAATTGTTACAATAAAGAGAAATAGCCCTGCCTCTGCGGCGCTGGCCCCCTCTTCAGCCCTGATATGTAACTGTATTAGGCCTCCCAGGGGAGCACTTTGGGAAGATGGACTGCTCGAGCAGGGCTCACATGATCATTCCTCACATCACACAGATTCCTGCCGTCAGTGGGTGATTGACTGAGGCAGTTACAGCAGTAGGAATTAGCAAGTGGAAACACTCCCTACAAGCAAACAGGCATTTGCAATGCAATCGGTCTCACCTTTGGTACCTTATATGTATTTAGCTATGCAGCAAATTAGCCTGGGTGCTGAAACATCTACTGTTCTTTAACATGGAGGGAAAGTAAGCACCAAACTGCAAGACATGCCAGGTATGGGAACACATGGAGGGACATATTGCCTTTCAGCGGGAAATGGTATAGTCCAAAGCTCTGTTTTTAATATAAAATCAGGGCCTTCGGTGGTCATATCACTGAAAATACAAGATTTGAAAAAGAATATTTATGTCTACGGGTGCTCGTGGAAGACAATTTCTATGGACTGGAATCTAGAGAATGCTAAAGTGATTCTGGTATTTTACTGACCTCTGCTGGTCATTTTCCATCAAGAAAGTTAAATAGAGGCAGTTGCCAGAAAAATTAAAAAAAGAAAGTCTCTCAGCAGAAAGCAATTCTGGTATTTTACTGTCCTCTGCTGGTTGTTTTCTATCAAGACAGTTAAATAGAGTCAGCTGAACAGAAAAAAAGTCCCTAAGTGGAAGCAGACAAGTCCTAGGGCTGATATCCATTGTCCATATAGTACCTACAAATATAAGTATATAATAAGCATTTACTAGAGTATATACAAGAGGTCTCGAATGCTCGACCTAAAAATGGCCAACTTGACAGCAAATACTGGCTGACAAAATAAAAAATATATACCCCAATGCCACAGTTTGCGCTGTTTGAAGTATTTGAGTTAATTAAATGATTACATTCTAAATGCAGGCATTCATGGCAATGCTTCCAGGGCAAGACAGAATGTGAGACAGTTTCCAGCGTATTGTACTGTGATGCTCTTGAGAACTATCAGTGTTTTGGTAGTTCTTAACTTCTTATCGCCGCATGGTGGGTGTGCTGTAATACTCTTTAGGTCGCATGCCTGACTCTGTGTTTGTGGATTGTTTGAAATGCACTGTACTGGATGTATGATTCCTCCTATTTAGGAGGGCTGGGTCCAAACTCAGGAGCAGGGGGTGTTCAGAGCTTTGCAATTATACAGCACTGTACCCCATTGACCATAAAAATACTCAGCTATTTAAATAAAACAACACAGCCTGAAATGTGGGCCTTAAATGTGAATACATCACATCCTATGTCTAAACAAGAGGTTTGGTGTCACAACACTTTTAAATATAAACATCAGCCTATTGATACAACCAGGAGTGCATAGAAATTACTTAATTCATAAATTGAGTTAACATATCTCCACTAAGAAAAAGGGTTTTTGTGACGTGACATGACGTGAAAGATAGACCAGGTGGATTGGCATAAAACGTAGATGTTATGTATCATGTTGAATGATAGGGACACTGTGGGGGGGCAGGGCGGCGAGGGGCTTAACGGGACAGGTGCACCTTCCTTGGACAGAAAATGACTACTATTTTATAGCCTGGTATCAAGATAGAGTCTTAATGACGAGGCCTTCAAGGGCACCCTCTAAGTCCAGCAAAGTTACGATTTCGAAGGCTTAAAAGGTGTTTAGTGCGGCGACAATGAATGGAAACTGATGTGCTGGTCCACCTTGTTTGTGTGTCAACATGTTTCAAACCATAGGGACTGGCTTCATTGGTAATCATCAGGACCAGAGTCCTACTATATCTGTGGGAAGTAATTGAGAACAATGTAATGGTATATAATAACGAAATTGGAGGACTAGAAATGGGGAGGAGGGAATTGAATGAATTGTCATACCTTGCAGTAACAATTACACTGGTAGATGCCCTGTTAGAACTGGGGGTCTCTAGTTGGCAGAGGTAGGTACCTTTGACCAAATAAGGACCCTTGCTTCTAGTCAGGGTAACGGGGATACACACTTTAGATAACCCCTGCTCACCCCCTTGGTAGCTTGGCACGAGCAGACAGGCTTATCCCAAAGGCAATGTGGAAAGTATTTGTACCAACACTCACAGTAACACAGTGAAAAAACCACAAGTGGACACCACACCAGTTTAGATAAATAAAGTATCTTTATCTAAACTAAACATGACCAAAACAAAAATCCAACACGCAGATACTCAGTAGAATGTCTTTAAAAAGGTTGTTGCAAAAATAAGCTTGTAGATGATAAATGCCACACTTTACTCTCAAAGTGCCTTGGATGCATAACACAGAACAAACAAAGGGATCGCAGAGAAGGCGGTGTGTCGACTTTTCCTGTGCTCCGGTTACGATGCAACAAGATGGCGCCACGATGCGTTGATCCGGTGTGATGCGACAAAATGGCGTCTTTGATGCAATGAAACAACGTGGAGGCGATGTGTGCACGCCCGACGGCCGTGCGGTGAAATCGGTGGTTTCCCGACCCGCGACAGGCTCTGCGACACGCTTCTCCGGTGATGCGGCGGCGAACAGTGGCGACACGCTTCCTCATCGATGCTACGGCCCTGCGACACGCTTCTCCGGTGATGCAACGGCACCCTCTGTGGCGGAGGCCCCTTCTCCGGTGAAGCGACAGCGAACAGTGGCAGTTGAGGCACGCTTCCTTGGGGATGCGACAACGGCTGCTGCGGTGGCGACACGCTTCTCCTTCGCTGCGTCGCGCATCCTGCTCCCAACAGCCAAAAGGCCTCACACACAGTTAAAGGCCCTCCTGGCAGGTTGGAACTCCCAGCAAGGAAGTTCAGGGAAGCTGGGGTGAAGTCCTTTTGTTCCTGGGACTTCAAAAACAGGAGGCCAACACTTCTCAGGCCCTTGGAGACTTTTCTTCAGATGGACACAACACACAGCAAAGTCCTTCTTCAAGCAGGGGGACACAGCTAAGTCCCTTTGTCCTCCCCTCAGCAGGAACAGCAAACTGCAGGCCAACCCCAGACACACAGCAAAGGCAGTACTTCTCCTCAGTCTCTTCAGCTGTCCTCTTTAGCAAAAGGTTCCTCTTGATCACGAAGTAGTCTAAAGTTCAGGGGTTTCGGCTCTCATATTTATACCCCAAAAGTCTTTGTTTTCTATGTGTGAGGGGCCCTGGACCCAGTCCAAACCAGTTCTGGGCATGCTCTGCCAGTGCACAACCTCTTCCTTTGTCAGTGTGGGCAAGGGTCTTCAGACACACCACAGGAGGTGGAGCCAGCATTGTGGAAGGCAGGCACAGCCCTATTCAGGACCAGGTGCTACTCCTACCACCACTCCAAATGCAGATTGGCCTATTCAACCTAGTGCTGACTCACCCAGACTCCTGGAGCCACCCCAGCCCTTGTCACTCTCAAACCAGACAGTCAATCCACGAACAGGCAGAGGCACACAGAAAGGTTGAACAAGAGAATAGCCACTTTCTAAAAGTGTTATTTTCAAACACAGAATTAAAAAAAAAATCCTTCCTAAAAGATGTGTTATGAAATTCTAAGTTCAGGTATACCAGACTCCAATTTTCTATCTCACTCCAATGGGAAGATATGCAGGTAATATGTTACACAGCATATCCCATTCTGTCCTATGGGCAAGATAGCCTTTCAATAGTGAAAAACAAAATTGGCAGTATTTCACTATCAGGGCATGTTACTCACACTAGTACATGTCCCACCTTTCACATACCTTGGGGGGTACCTTGGGCCTACCATAGGGTTGTCCTATGTGTAAGAAATGGGAAGGGTAAGGCCTGGCAAGTGGGAACACTGGCCAGATCGACATGGCATTTAACAAACTGCGCACAGGCACTGCAGTGTCAGCCTATTGTTTTCTCACTGATTGTTTTGTTTTTTCATGTTTTAGTTACACTTTATTGTTGGTGGAGCTACCGGGTCTTGCGCAGCAAAAAATTAAAGATTGAATAAAAGCAAAACTATTTTTTGATTAAAAGACACACACTGACATATTAATCACTGTAGCTAAAGGAAATTACTGCATGTTAAGATGTGTGCCTTATGAAAGAGCAACATGCCATCACTCACATGAAGTCAGCCAGTGGCTGAAGTGGGCTGACTAAGTGTCACATGCTATGTGCTGTAGTGGGCAGCAGAAAAAAAGAATAATGTGAATGATATAATATCAGACCAATAGATGAATAAGGCACCTATAAGTAAATATATATATTATTTTTATATTTTCACATTGTATGTGCCTTTTCACAATGTTCACTCACTTGTTTATTATGCCCTGGATGGGCAATTGTGCGTCAGGTTTTTAGAGGGAAGGGAGGAGTACGGGGGGCAGAAGGGGAAAGGGGAAAAGGGGAGAAGGGGTTGAAAAGGGGGAGAGGGGGATGGTAAAGGGGGGGAAAAGGTTTTATAACCCCTGTTGAAGATGAACCCAGAGTTCCTCGTCATTATTTAGCCCTATGGGGGCCTTTGTTTGGAGAGCAATAATGTATTTTGATTCCAAAATGCGCAATCTTTTGATTCTGTCAGCTCCCCTTTCTTCATTTTCTATTCTATCTATACAGTAGAACTTCAATAAATCTCGATTGCTTTTATGGAACTTCTCAAAGTGGCGTGCAACCGGATAATTATTATCCTTGTTTGTTATAGCACGCATGTGCTCAAGAACACACTTCTTGGTGGGGGTGGATTGTGCTTCCTATGTATCGCTTGGAACACGGACATTCCAGGCAACACACTGTGAAGTCTGAATTGCAGTTCCGGAATTGTTTGATGTTTCTTAGAGGCCTATGCGTGCGATAACAAACAAGGATACTAATTATTTGGCACTTCAGGCACCAGCAAGCTTTGCAAACTGCCACTGGGTGGGAGCTAAGAACATTATAAAGTGCCCATCATGCTCTGTGTGTGTTTTCCATCCTGCCTTTGAAAAAGTGAATGTTTTCACGAAACGCGAGGTGCCGGCCTTCCTCGTTGTAGCTTCCAGAATAAAGACACGATAAGAAAACCTACCTGTGTGTGGCTGGTCTAAGGGGGTAACTCTTTTTGGATGTGTATATATATATATATATATATATATATATATGACAAACTCCAACTCCTGGCCTGCTGATCCCTTGCAGAACACCCAGGCACGGACCTCAGCACACTCCACTGTGCCTGGATTTCTTTGCACTAAGGAGGTCGTTTTCGTGATGTTTTTCGCGCCTGCCAGGAGCGCGATACAGGGACCCGTCCATCAAGTTGTCCTGGTCGTTTGCTGGCAAACTCGGACTTTTATCAAGGGATTGATATGACCAGGACCGCCTCAAGAATGGACCAGACTAGTGGCCACTGCTATCTGGCAGCCTGATACTCTACAGGGAGGTGAGCATGATCACAGCTTGTCTCGGGCCCTGTGCTGTTCTCATTGCTGGGGCTGGACGTTGGGGAACTGAGGAAGCCTTCAACACACACAATTCGTTTTACCCGCCACCACATGGCCCCCCCTTTTCACGAGGCATTAAGCAGCAATTACAGTACTTTTATTTTCAACCCGACTGCAGTGCTCATTAGAACAATGCACTATGGGACATGAAGTTGTGCATTAAACCTCGGTCCCGTCACGGCAGCAGGGTCAGCTGTTCTCCAACCAATAGGAGTGCCTGAGGATACATAAAAGGAGGGAGCAAGTAACAACGAGTAATCAGCAGCATCTGAGGAAGACGCGAGTCGAAATGCATTATGCTAATGCTGAATACCGGTGAATAAAAGCTTCCACAGAATCCCCGTTGTGTGCCTGGATTTCTTTGCACTAAGGAGGTCGTTTTCGTGATGTTTTTCGCGCCTGCCAGGAGCGCGATACAGGGACCCGTCCATCAAGTTGTCCTGGTCGTTTGCTGGCAAACTCGGACTTTTATCAAGGGATTGATATGACCAGGACCGCCTCAAGAATGGACCAGACTAGTGGCCACTGCTATCTGGCAGCCTGATACTCTACAGGGAGGTGAGCATGATCACAGCTTGTCTCGGGCCCTGTGCTGTTCTCATTGCTGGGGCTGGACGTTGGGGAACTGAGGAAGCCTTCAACACACACAATTCGTTTTACCCGCCACCACATGGCCCCCCCTTTTCACGAGGCATTAAGCAGCAATTACAGTACTTTTATTTTCAACCCGACTGCAGTGCTCATTAGAACAATGCACTATGGGACATGAAGTTGTGCATTAAACCTCGGTCCCGTCACGGCAGCAGGGTCAGCTGTTCTCCAACCAATAGGAGTGCCTGAGGATACATAAAAGGAGGGAGCAAGTAACAACGAGTAATCAGCAGCATCTGAGGAAGACGCGAGTCGAAATGCATTATGCTAATGCTGAATACCGGTGAATAAAAGCTTCCACAGAATCCCCGTTGTGTGCCTGGATTTCTTTGCACTAAGGAGGTCGTTTTCGTGATGTTTTTCGCGCCTGCCAGGAGCGCGATACAGGGACCCGTCCATCAAGTTGTCCTGGTCGTTTGCTGGCAAACTCGGACTTTTATCAAGGGATTGATATGACCAGGACCGCCTCAAGAATGGACCAGACTAGTGGCCACTGCTATCTGGCAGCCTGATACTCTACAGGGAGGTGAGCATGATCACAGCTTGTCTCGGGCCCTGTGCTGTTCTCATTGCTGGGGCTGGACGTTGGGGAACTGAGGAAGCCTTCAACACACACAATTCGTTTTACCCGCCACCACATGGCCCCCCCTTTTCACGAGGCATTAAGCAGCAATTACAGTACTTTTATTTTCAACCCGACTGCAGTGCTCATTAGAACAATGCACTATGGGACATGAAGTTGTGCATTAAACCTCGGTCCCGTCACGGCAGCAGGGTCAGCTGTTCTCCAACCAATAGGAGTGCCTGAGGATACATAAAAGGAGGGAGCAAGTAACAACGAGTAATCAGCAGCATCTGAGGAAGACGCGAGTCGAAATGCATTATGCTAATGCTGAATACCGGTGAATAAAAGCTTCCACAGAATCCCCGTTGTGTGCCTGGATTTCTTTGCACTAAGGAGGTCGTTTTCGTGATGTTTTTCGCGCCTGCCAGGAGCGCGATACAGGGACCCGTCCATCAAGTTGTCCTGGTCGTTTGCTGGCAAACTCGGACTTTTATCAAGGGATTGATATGACCAGGACCGCCTCAAGAATGGACCAGACTAGTGGCCACTGCTATCTGGCAGCCTGATACTCTACAGGGAGGTGAGCATGATCACAGCTTGTCTCGGGCCCTGTGCTGTTCTCATTGCTGGGGCTGGACGTTGGGGAACTGAGGAAGCCTTCAACACACACAATTCGTTTTACCCGCCACCACATGGCCCCCCCTTTTCACGAGGCATTAAGCAGCAATTACAGTACTTTTATTTTCAACCCGACTGCAGTGCTCATTAGAACAATGCACTATGGGACATGAAGTTGTGCATTAAACCTCGGTCCCGTCACGGCAGCAGGGTCAGCTGTTCTCCAACCAATAGGAGTGCCTGAGGATACATAAAAGGAGGGAGCAAGTAACAACGAGTAATCAGCAGCATCTGAGGAAGACGCGAGTCGAAATGCATTATGCTAATGCTGAATACCGGTGAATAAAAGCTTCCACAGAATCCCCGTTGTGTGCCTGGATTTCTTTGCACTAAGGAGGTCGTTTTCGTGATGTTTTTCGCGCCTGCTAGGAGCACGATACAGGGACCCGTCCATCAAGTTGTCCTGGTCGTTTGCTGGCAAACTCGGACTTTTATCAAGGGATTGATATGACCAGGACCGCCTCAAGAATGGACCAGACTAGTGGCCACTGCTATCTGGCAGCCTGATACTCTACAGGGAGGTGAGCATGATCACAGCTTGTCTCGGGCCCTGTGCTGTTCTCATTGCTGGGGCTGGACGTTGGGGAACTGAGGAAGCCTTCAACACACACAATTCGTTTTACCCGCCACCACATGGCCCCCCCTTTTCACGAGGCATTAAGCAGCAATTACAGTACTTTTATTTTCAACCCGACTGCAGTGCTCATTAGAACAATGCACTATGGGACATGAAGTTGTGCATTAAACCTCGGTCCCGTCACGGCAGCAGGGTCAGCTGTTCTCCAACCAATAGGAGTGCCTGAGGATACATAAAAGGAGGGAGCAAGTAACAACGAGTAATCAGCAGCATCTGAGGAAGACGCGAGTCGAAATGCATTATGCTAATGCTGAATACCGGTGAATAAAAGCTTCCACAGAATCCCCGTTGTGTGCCTGGATTTCTTTGCACTAAGGAGGTCGTTTTCGTGATGTTTTTCGCGCCTGCTAGGAGCGCGATACAGGGACCCGTCCATCAAGTTGTCCTGGTCGTTTGCTGGCAAACTCGGACTTTTATCAAGGGATTGATATGACCAGGACCGCCTCAAGAATGGACCAGACTAGTGGCCACTGCTATCTGGCAGCCTGATACTCTACAGGGAGGTGAGCATGATCACAGCTTGTCTCGGGCCCTGTGCTGTTCTCATTGCTGGGGCTGGACGTTGGGGAACTGAGGAAGCCTTCAACACACACAATTCGTTTTACCCGCCACCACATGGCCCCCCCTTTTCACGAGGCATTAAGCAGCAATTACAGTACTTTTATTTTCAACCCGACTGCAGTGCTCATTAGAACAATGCACTATGGGACATGAAGTTGTGCATTAAACCTCGGTCCCGTCACGGCAGCAGGGTCAGCTGTTCTCCAACCAATAGGAGTGCCTGAGGATACATAAAAGGAGGGAGCAAGTAACAACGAGTAATCAGCAGCATCTGAGGAAGACGCGAGTCGAAATGCATTATGCTAATGCTGAATACCGGTGAATAAAAGCTTCCACAGAATCCCCGTTGTGTGCCTGGATTTCTTTGCACTAAGGAGGTCGTTTTCGTGATGTTTTTCGCGCCTGCCAGGAGCGCGATACAGGGACCCGTCCATCAAGTTGTCCTGGTCGTTTGCTGGCAAACTCGGACTTTTATCAAGGGATTGATATGACCAGGACCGCCTCAAGAATGGACCAGACTAGTGGCCACTGCTATCTGGCAGCCTGATACTCTACAGGGAGGTGAGCATGATCACAGCTTGTCTCGGGCCCTGTGCTGTTCTCATTGCTGGGGCTGGACGTTGGGGAACTGAGGAAGCCTTCAACACACACAATTCGTTTTACCCGCCACCACATGGCCCCCCCTTTTCACGAGGCATTAAGCAGCAATTACAGTACTTTTATTTTCAACCCGACTGCAGTGCTCATTAGAACAATGCACTATGGGACATGAAGTTGTGCATTAAACCTCGGTCCCGTCACGGCAGCAGGGTCAGCTGTTCTCCAACCAATAGGAGTGCCTGAGGATACATAAAAGGAGGGAGCAAGTAACAACGAGTAATCAGCAGCATCTGAGGAAGACGCGAGTCGAAATGCATTATGCTAATGCTGAATACCGGTGAATAAAAGCTTCCACAGAATCCCCGTTGTGTGCCTGGATTTCTTTGCACTAAGGAGGTCGTTTTCGTGATGTTTTTCGCGCCTGCCAGGAGCGCGATACAGGGACCCGTCCATCAAGTTGTCCTGGTCGTTTGCTGGCAAACTCGGACTTTTATCAAGGGATTGATATGACCAGGACCGCCTCAAGAATGGACCAGACTAGTGGCCACTGCTATCTGGCAGCCTGATACTCTACAGGGAGGTGAGCATGATCACAGCTTGTCTCGGGCCCTGTGCTGTTCTCATTGCTGGGGCTGGACGTTGGGGAACTGAGGAAGCCTTCAACACACACAATTCGTTTTACCCGCCACCACATGGCCCCCCCTTTTCACGAGGCATTAAGCAGCAATTACAGTACTTTTATTTTCAACCCGACTGCAGTGCTCATTAGAACAATGCACTATGGGACATGAAGTTGTGCATTAAACCTCGGTCCCGTCACGGCAGCAGGGTCAGCTGTTCTCCAACCAATAGGAGTGCCTGAGGATACATAAAAGGAGGGAGCAAGTAACAACGAGTAATCAGCAGCATCTGAGGAAGACGCGAGTCGAAATGCATTATGCTAATGCTGAATACCGGTGAATAAAAGCTTCCACAGAATCCCCGTTGTGTGCCTGGATTTCTTTGCACTAAGGAGGTCGTTTTCGTGATATATATATATATATATATATATATGACAAACTCCAACTCCTGGCCTGCTGATCCCTTGCAGAACACCCAGGCACGGACCTCAGCACACTCCAAAAAATCTCCAAACAACTCGAATGTTGTGCAAATGCAGTGTCAATTTATTCCATTATATTCCACAGATTAAACAGGCATATGACCCGAAAGTAAGTGCAATTATTGTGGTTTATTCACCGCATCAACAGATCTCGCCATAGGTAGTTATAGTTAGGACCTATTATCCATAGGAAATTCCTAACATTCTTTTCCCAATAACCGGATGACAAATCTTCGCAAAATTTTCAAAACTGGTGGGGCACTCCGGTCAGCTCCTGTCCTGAAAGTTTGGGGGTGATTCGTCAAGCGGGGGCCGAGATATATATACATATACATATAAATATTTACACACACACCTGAATTACATCAAATCACAAAAATTAAGCTTTCTGGATAAATCTCTACCATTCTGCCAAATTTGGTGTAATTCTGTTTAGTTGGTTTTAATGTTCCGTCTAATTTGCATAAGGAAAAAAGGGCAGCGCCAAAATCAATGGGTGTTGAGGTGGAAGGCCCACAGCAACACCCACTGCCCTTCCCTTTCACGCTAAGTATAGTGTGAAAGGGGGCCTTGTTTACAAGACAGCGTTAAGCCACGTTAAGTGGCTTAATGCTACCTCGTTTATAAGGTGAAGCCCTATTGCCACCACAAGGTCCTGAAAAGTGATGTTGTGGTGGCGATAGGGGCTTGTAAATATGCCCCTGTGTGTTTTTATTGCACTCTAATCAGCCTCACCTTCTGTGGTGCAAAGTATTCCTCAACAACTCCTGCAGGGCAAAGGAACTTTTCTCAAAAAGTCACCCCTTGCCCGCCTGTTTGATACTGATGAGATGGGAATTAGCCTGCAACTCATCGTGAAAATGACTGCTAGCTGGGATAGAGTGGTGCATGGGACAGCAGACCTAGTTACCAGCATCTGTCTTTGCAATGTGCCTGCTTCAGACCCCGTTCCTTCGAGAGACAGCACTGACAATGCCACAAAGAGTGGCGCTTTGTGAATTTCACGTCGAGGAGTGCGAGGCATGCACAATGTCATTTGAGACTCACGCTATCAGTTTGATACACTGCATTTTCATGTTTGCCACCTTGCACAGTGCAGGCTTTTCAAGGTTGAAAAGGATTTGATGCGTGGGGCTCAACAATGCAAGGTCATTCTATAATGAAATTATTACATTTTAGTATTTAAGTCTCACAAAAAGGCAAATTCAGCTTTGCTCTGACTGCAGCTGTACAGGTATCTGTCAGAAGCGAATGAATGTATTGTGTACTATCCATACAAATAAACAGGAATATTACCAAGTCTGTGTTTCTGATGACTAGCTGTTTGACTTGTTTACTAACAGAGCCAACACACATGACTGGGCACCTTCAGAGTGCTTAGCCTTTTTAACATTCTCATGTTAGTTCTTCCACAGCATGGACAAAGTCCATAGGTCTTTCCCACCAGAACTCAGCAGTTGCTTTCATTTATCATAGTTACTAGACTCTCTGTTGTTTGAACTGTTGAACTGAACTGCTCATTAAACAGTATTGTTTCAAAGTGTTCACCGCTTGCTCTTTTGATTGATTTAAAATGTTTACAGCCTTGAGATTTTGCCTGTGCAGTTAAGGGGCTAGCTGCTTTTAGGTGTGAATCAGCTAAAGTAAGGGCTTTTTGTTTTAATGATCTGGGTTGTGTGAGATACTCTCACTGAAATTCCATGACTTATTGATTGTTGTGACTGATTTTGTACTAGAATTTGTTTTTATCCTGAAGAAGGCTATCCTATTTTGGTGGGTAGTCAAAACACTGTTGACACCCCAGTGATGAAAAAAACCCAGCTGTTTCGTTGAACACTTATCATTCTAGACAAGGTTTACATCCAATTGTGTCTTTAAATCTAATTGACATTAGGGATCTGAAAGACTCACAAGGGACCGCTGCAAATGTGTGTGTTATTTTAGTTTGAGGGCGGTGTATGAAGTGCGAAGATTTTATTATGCTTTGACTAGAATCGTATACTAAATATGAAATATTTTCAAATTTTCTTTAAAATATTCCTCTATGGAGTATTGGTTTCAAATGTAAGAATATCTTCACGAAATTGTGATTTCACACTTGACAGTGTTTGGAGATGATTAGCAGCTGCACTGTAGACCCACATATCTTAATTTTTGTTAAAGTGGGCATATTACTCTAATCTTCAACTTATGCCTGAGGCTGTTTATTTAACTGTATAGTTGCCCAATCTCTGTGCTTATAGCTCATAGCTCTGGTAGTTATGTTGGAGCAGAGGTATCCTTCCTGTTTTTTGTGACCGCCACCTTCCTACTTCATATTTCCAATTTTATCATTCATGATCTGGGCTCTTTCATTACCTCACTATTCAGATGCAAATGCATCCCTTTTCTAAAGCCTTCTACAATTTCCCTAATGACTCACTGTTCGATGCTATCCATCATCTTTTGGTATGTAACATTTACCCTTTGCCATTCTTACATGTCCCTCGATACCGTTGTTTATTTACTTCCTGCAACGCTGGCTACCCTAAAATTTGGAAAATAGCAAGTAAGAGCTTCCCTTCTTTCTTGATACAAATTTCACTGGATTTGTGTCATCATCATAACAACCTTCACTTTGACCTCCCCCCCCCCATTAGCTTTACCTCCCCCTTATTTTCATTGCTCTTTACTGTAACATGGACAATGAACTATTTCGACTCCAGTCCATACTACTCTGGGCACAAGATCCAAAGCCATGGTGGTGGAAGTAATATGGTAGTACTATTCAGTTACATGTGTAAAGTAATAGGCGTGACACTTTTTATCCAGTCTTGCCATTCTTCAATCCACAAAGCCTTCTCTTCCCTTTGTTTTTGCTTCTTCTTCTAGTTCATTCTCATTCCCACGAAGATGCTCATAGCTGAGTATAATTTACCAAAAAAGACAATCACACCCTCTTCCCTGCAGTTGTTGCTAATGTCAGTGGCCTCACAAATCCCTCGCAATAGCTGCAGCAGGAGGTTAAATACATTGTCCATCCACTGGTGACTGATTTCACCCACCAGATGTCTCTTCAAACTTTTTTTATTAGTTCACTGAGGTGTCAATAAGACTACCCCATGCTGTTGTGGAATGACGAGCACATGTTTTTCTTCACTGGAAGTTTGTTGGTCATATTAGGGAAGGGAGGTGAAGAACAAATTCCAGCAGCATTGTGAGAAGCAACTCACTGCATTACCACCCCTGCACAATAAGAACATACCTATATCCTGGCATCTTGATTTTAAATCATGGGCTCACCCTGCTATTCAGAATGTTGTTGCTCAGCAGCTGTTTTGTGCTATACATACAGACTGTCTCCCACTGAAACAAGCAGTAGCATTATGGGGTTACAACTTGGAAAACAAAAAGATGTGCATCAATGCTCGTCTGTAGCCCCGATTCTCCCTCCGCTACTGACTGCTCCATTCTTTGCTTCCTTAGTCTGAGGGTGAGAGATCACATCCTACCCAATGATACCATATACTAGCGCCTCACACTGCCTCCAGCCACTTTATCCTTATCTTGTGCCCACTTCCAGTCTGGTCAGTTTTCAGTAAGTTCAACTCTGCTCTTGCTATTGGGGTAGGCTTATCTTTAAAACTAGCAACTCGCTATGCTCTTACCATTGCCTGCATTTTGTGCCGCAAACTTCTGACTGCGTCTCCTCTGCATGGGTCTGCCTTGAACCTCTTCTTTTTGTATTGATTGATTTTACCTTTCTTCCACCGGGTATTCATTGGGGTAGGCACACCAGTGTTTCTGAGGCTTCTTTACTTGAGGCGGTTGTCTTTACATCTACTGCCACAAAACTGTTGACTCTTAGGCCACCAGAAAATCAGAATATTTTTTAAGCTACCACAATATCTGAGCTGAAAGCCATTATTACACATTTTAAATTCTCACTTACTACCCAACTCTTTATTGCGTTACAAGAAGCCTGAGTTGCATTTCAGCAATCTTCCAATCGTTACTCCTTTGCTCCTATTTTCTATGTCATTTTCTTTTTTTCAGTTTGGCAGTTAGGTTATGGGCCTTATTCTGAGTTTGGCAGTGCGTGAGCAGGACCGCCTCGCTCCTGCGCCGTCAAACCTGTGTAGGAACTGCTCGCCGGATCAGGAGTTTTCTCCTGGTCTAGCGGGTGGTTCTTTGGCGTTCCCAATCATGTTTCTTAGAATGTGTTCCTGCTTTTACTTGGGCTGTATTTTTGTACTCTGGTCCCTTCATACTGTTCCCTTTTTCTTTTCTTGAATTTGTTCATTTTGACCTTAGACTTCTTCCTTTTCACATACTGCATCATCATTGTCTGGGTGGTGCGCAAGTGTCACATGTTGCCAATGAAAAATGTGGGACTAGCTGCTAATGTTTGTTAAAGTCAGAGATACTTGCATGATTCTTCATAATCAAGCCTAATACTTCCCACACTAGCCCAACTTCTCAATTTTTACTTAATATGATCATGAGCTCACCATGTCTGGACCACCTGATTTGGGGCCAGTGGGTGAAGTCTGGCGCTCTTGATACCAGGCACAGATTGGAAGCCTCCCAGCCCCTTGCACCAAACTGAGTTCCAGCCTGTGTTCACAGACTGTGAAATTAGAATCTTTCTAAGACCACTTGGTGCTGGTGCAAGCCTAGAAGAAGGATGGAGAGGCAACTTCTGTGCTGAATCAAATAAGTATGCAATGGCGATTACCCAGTGAAGGAGATCAAGGCTCAGCTAATCTAGCAATGTAGCTCGTCAGTTCTCCAGAACCTCATTCTGCATTATCCTCCCACAATGAATGCTGATGCCATCCTCACACATTGATGATCCTATAAATAGTAAAACCAAGAGTAGAAATTAGGGAGTCAGCTCTGCCAGGCTGGTAATCAATTGCAAAGACAAGATGACAGTGTTAGGTTGCTGCACTAATAACCCATATCTTTTTCATCCTTAGGTAAAAGGTTCATGGTGGGTGCTAATCCACCAAATTCTCCTCACCACCTCGGAAACTATATGTTCAAAGAGGAAACAAAAGACATCTGCTTCTCAGAACCAATAATGTGAAATGGGTGAAGCACTCTCAAAGTACATACGAAAAATCTCCTAATAATATCTGGTGTAATTGGATATTTAGAGAGGTAACAAACAATTTCCAAAGCAAACGTTTACAATCAAACAGTGCAGGATAACAACAAATACAATAAGTTTGTAATGGTATTTTAGTTTAGTAATGTACATATTACCTTAATCGTGTTCATTAAGTTTTGGTTTAACCCCTTCTGTGCCCATGACGAGATAGTCTCGTCGTGGAGCGCGGTTGCGCTGTGCCCATGACGAGACTATCTCGTCATGGACCCCGCCCGCTAATGAAAGGGCCGGCACAGGAGGGGGAAAGGGCGGGGCACTAAAGGGGTTAACAAGATCTATTTTGTTGTGAAGTTTCCAATGTGTAGAAAGGTCAACATGATTGATGTCAAGCACAAAGAAACAGCTGATTATGTTTAATTCCTGACAAAACGTTTTCAAGGATGTGAAAGTTTAATCAAATCATTGAAAAAAGGAGCATATATATGAAAAGTGTATGAGAAATTGTTACCTGATCCAGTGATCATGAGCAGGTATTAACCTCTTCTGTGCCCATGACGAGATAGTCTCGTCATGGAGCACAGTCGCGCTGTGCCCATGACGAGACTATCTCGTCATGAACCCCACCCACTAATGAAACGCCCGGCACAGGAGGGGGAAAGGGCGTGGCACAGAAGGGGTTAAAGGTACAAATGTCAATATACTAAAGGAGAATAGCACCTGTGATGAGTAGACTAAATAAACAGACCAAAACTAGAAATAAAGGCCCAGATTTTCTAAGGGCTTGCATTGCCCTTGCGTCAGACCCAAGGCAATGCAAGCATTAAATGTTGGGTGGTCACTAGATCTCCTCTCTTTAACTCAATGTTCTTTGCATGTCGCCTCTTGTCTGCATTGACTTCAATTTTTTCTTTATTAACCAAGTCCTTTGTATGAGTTGTGTTCTAATTCCCTTTTCTTTTGTTGGTCCATTGAGGTAACTTGGTTGTCAATGCTCTCCTGAACATCAAAGTTGCAGGACTTATGCCTGTGGTTGAGTGAGGTTTTGAACGATAGGCTCGTAGGGTGAAATTCAATACGGTTGCTAAGCTGAGCTGCTCAAGAGCTCCATACTGTGCTGCTTTCTTTAGCATACTCATAAAACACTCAACAAGCCCGTTGGCTTGCGGCCACAAAGGTGTACTCTTCTGATGCTTTATGTTTAGATGCTAGATGAAATCCTTAAATTCTCGACGAGCCATTATCAGACTTTAAAATGGTTGGAACGCTCCATGTCACAAAGATGCCATCTAGTCGCTCAATGACTCGCTCGTGAGTTGTGGATGAGAGATCCTCTATTAATGGAAAACTGGGGTACTCATCCACAATTACCATCAGATGATGTCCATTATCGAGTAGACCAAAGTAATCTATAGCTATTCTCTCCCATTCATGCGTAGGGAGCTCTGACCTGTTAAGAGTATATTGAGTAATATTTGTAGAAAGCCAGTTACATAGATGACAGCCTTTGAGTTCCATTTCAACCCTTTTATCTAAATATGGAAACCAAACTCGGTCTCGGAAAGCTCTTTTGGTGGCAACAACACTACAATGTCCTTCGCGAGCTACTTCAATTATTTTCTGTCAGACTCTCCGTAATAAGGTTTCTCAACCGTCGCAGTATAATTCCTTTCTGAGTTAGGGACAGTTCATTTTTAACGTTTTTGTATTTTTGGTATTCACCATCACTGGTGAGAGGTCGAGTGTGTCTATTCCGTGTCTGATGTGCAGTTATACCTTTCAACTTCAGCATGTCACTATCATGGTTCATGGCAGTAACAATCTGGGCATACGATATAGCAGAAGGCATCTTTGATTTTACAATTAAATTAATGTAGACTTTAGCCATCTTGGATGGAGTGCCCTGACTTTGGCATAGGCACTTTGGAAAAGTAATCAGCAGGGTGTTGATCCTATCCTGGATAATGCACAATGGTATAATTATACTCTTGTAATCGTACTCCCCACCAATGAATTAGAGGAGGCATCTTGGCTTTTGGATTGTCAAATATAGGCAGTAAAGCTTGATGATCAGTTCCCAGTGTAAAGGCCTTTCCGTACAGGAATACATGAAAATGTTCACAAGCCCATACCACTGACAAACTTTATTTTTCAGGTTGTGAGGAAGCACGTTCTGTCTGGGACAAACTTCAACTGACATATGGCACAATATGCTTTTGACACACAATTGATGGACGGAATGCAGAACAAATCAAAACATTCACCCCCAGTCAAGAGTTCTGGGTTAAATCCATCATTCCTTTGCTCACTATCCTTCCCCCGTTTAGACCTGGCCATATGCAAATCAGCCTTGACCCTGTGCCTCATGGGAGCATTCCAGCCTGAACTGCCAAGCCAGGTCCTCCCTGGACCAGAAACAAGCATCCTAAGACAGGTTTCAGAGTTTCCCCCCTCATCAGCCAGGATAGCTTGAATCCAGTGGCACAGTGAGCCCGGTACCCACGTCTGGGCATACCCGGCTTACTTAGGGCGTGGAAGCAAAAGACACACGATTGATGGACGGAATGCAGAACAAATCAAAACATTCACCCCCGTCAAGAGATCTGGGTTAAATCCATTATTCTTTTGCTCACCATGCCACCCCAGTTTAGACCTGGCTAGATGCAAATCATTCTTGACCCTGTGCCTCATGGGAACAGTCCAGCCCGAACTACCAAGGCAGGTCCTCCCTGGACCGGAAACAAGCATCCTAGGACCGGTATCGGGGTTTTACCCCTCATCAGCCAGGATAGCTTGAATCCAGTGGCACAGTGAGCCTGGGACCCACGTCTGGGCATACCCGGCGTACTTAGGGCGTGGAAGCAAAAGACACACGATTGATGGAAGGAATGCAGAACAAATCAAAACATTCACCCCCGTCAAGAGATCTGGGTTAAATCCATTATTCTTTTGCTTACCATGCCACCCCAGTTTAGACCTGGCCATATGCAAATCAGTCTTGACCCTGTGCCTCATGGGAACAGTCCAGCCCGAACTGCCCAGCCAGGTCCTCCCTGCACTGCAAACAAGCATCGTGGGACCGGTTTCGGGATAGGCCCAGATCTCTGTACTGGGGTGAATGTATTACATTGCTCTGCATCCTGTCCATGAATTGTTCTTTTGCATTTGTCACCCCAGTGGGACGGTTATGCCCAGACGTGGATCCCGTGCTCTATATGCCACTGGAGTCAAGCTATCCTGGCTGATGAGAGGTGAACCCCCAAAACCAGTCCTAGGATGCTTGTTTCCAGTCCATGGAGGACCTGGCCTGGCAGTTCGAGCTGGACTGGTCCCATAGAATGCATGGTCAAGACTGAATTGCATATGGCTGGGTTCAAAGTGGAATGGATTGGGGAGCAAAACATGATGGATTTAGGCCCAGATCTCTGTACTGGGGTAAATGTATGACATTGTTCTGCATTCTGTCCATGAATTTTCCTTTTTGCATTTGTCACCCCGAGTGGGATGGTTATGCCCAGATGTGGGTCCCATTCTCTCCCTGCCTCTGGAGTCAAGCTATCCTGGCCGATGAGGGGTGAAACCCCGAAACCGGTCCTAGGATGCTTGTTTCTAGTTCAGGGAGGACCTGGCCTGGCTGTTCGGACTGGACTGTTCCCATTGGGCGCAGGGTCAAGACAGATTTGCATCTGGCTGGTTTCAAAGTGGAATGGAACAGGGAGCAAAAACAATGGATTTAGGCCCAGATCTCTGAACTGGACTGGATATATGACATTGTTCTGCATTCTGTCCATGAATTGTTCTTTTTGCATTTGTCACCCAGAGTGGGACGGGTATGCCCAGACGTGGGTCCCAGGCTCTCCATGCCACTGGAGTCAAGCTATCCTGACTGATGAGAGGTAAAACCCCAAAACTGGTCCCAGGATGCTTGATTCCAGTCCAGGGAGAACCTGGCCTGGCGGTTTGGGCTGGACTGTTCCCGTTGGGCGCAGGGTCAAGACTGATTTGCATATGGCTGGGTTCAAAGTGGAATGTCATGGGAAGCAAAATGCCGATGGATTTAGGCCCAGATCTCTGTACTCGGGTGATGTATGACATTGTTCTGCATGCTGTCCATGAATTGGGACGGGTATGCCCAGACGTGGGTCCCATGCTCTCCATGTCACTGGAGTCAAGTTATCCTGGCTGATGAGGGGTGAAACTGAATTGCATATGGCTGGGTTCAAAGTGGAATGGCATGGGGAGCAAAAAAATGATGGATTTAGGCCCAGATCTCTGTACTGGGGTAAATGTATGACATTGTTCTGCATTCTGTCCATGAATTTTTCTTTTTGCATTTGTCACCCCGAGTGGGATGGTTATGCCCAGATGTGGGTCCCATGCTCTCCATGCCTCTGGAGTCAAGCCATCTTGGCCGATGAGGGGTGAAACCCTGACACCGTTCCTAGGATGCTTGATTCCAGTCCAGGGAGAACCTGGCAGTTTGGTCTAGACTGTTCTCATTGGGCTCAGGGTCAAGGCTGATTTGCATATGGCTGAGTTCAAAGTGGAATGGATGGTGAGCAAAAAAACAATTGATTTAGGCCCAGATCTCGGTACTGGGGTGAATGTATCACATTGTTCTGCATTCTGTCCATAAATTGTTCTTTTTGCATTTGTCACAATTTGCTTTCAAGCATTTGGGTGTCCACTGTGCTGTGCAAGGACAGCGCCCAACCCATCTGGTCTAGTGTCAACAACAACCTCTGTATGAAGCATTGGATTGCAGTAGGCCATTTCAGCAGCAGTTTCAATGGCTTGTATGATTTTCTTTAAATTTCTCTCACATTCTTGTGACCAGTTGAATGAACCATTTTTATTTGTTAACGCTTGTAAGGGAGCTCTTATAGTAGCAACGTCTCATATATCTTGAACAGTAACTGGCCATGTCAAAAAATGATTATACCATTGAAACATCTTGTGGGGGATCAGCATTTGACAGGGCTTGTACTTTTGCAGGATGAGGTGTAATACCCCCATCTGAAAAGAACTTTGTCTTGTGGAACTCACAGTTGACTGCATTCAAAGTTAAACCTGCATCAATAAGTAGACAACATACTTACGTGAGAGTTTTATCATGCTCCTTCTGTGTAACTCCAAAAATCAATGTCATAGCTTTAATTTAATGCATTCACAACAGGCTGTATGATACGTCGAATTACATCTTGGAAAAGTTATTTTTTTTTAAATTTTTTTTTTTTTTTATCCAACCAGTGGTTACATTGCTTTTTGAACCATCATATACTTAACATAGTATTTTCCCTATGCACTTGAGAGTACAATCGACATTCAATATTATACATTTGTCCCTGTGCATCTCCATTTGTACGACAGATGGCACACTGTTTTGTTGAGAAAGAACTTCCCCCCATCCTAGTTCGCATACATTAGATCTTGTATATGGCCCCACTGCTTTGTCCCTTTTTTGCAGCCATATTTGTGCGTCCCTAGTGTGTTCGTGTAGGTCAAGTTATGGTATCGGGTTCTGCGGTCGTCTGCAGGTATTGAACAAGTGGTTCCCAGAAATCTCTGGGCCTCGAGGCTTGTAGAAGGTCTTCTGCATAGGTCTCTAACATTGATTTACAGTATGTCATGTCTGTGATCCAGTCCTTGAGCCTTGGTGGTCTCTTGCTCCCCCAGCGGATGGCTATTCTTCTCTTAGCAAGTAATAGTGCGACAGCTAAGAATTTCCTACGTCTTCCTTATTTAAGCTTCCTGACTCCTAATAGACATACTAGGGGTGTGTTGGGAATCTGTTCCGATAGCATTTCAGTGAGTGTGTTGGTGACGTCTCGCCAATATGCCTGCAACTGATGGCATGACCAGGACATATGTAAGAAGTCCGCGCCCGCAACATTACATCTCTGGCATCTATCTGTCTCCCTAAGTCCAAAGCTATGCAACTTAGTCGGTGTGTAATATAATTGATGAAGAAACTTAAAATGAATAATGCGCAAATTGCAGTTTGACGTGAGCAGTGTGAGTTGAGTGCAGCTATACTGCCAGTCTTGTTCATCTATTGTCTCACCCAGAGCTGCTTCCCATCTAAGCGCCACACTATTTTACCTCTCTGCCTGTTCTTCTTGGGCCGCGTTGTAGAGGTGCGTCACCAAGTTCTGGCGCATAGATGCTGTTAATAGAATTTGTAGCGTGTTTAATTGCTTAGGTTCTTCTGGAAATGTGGTGTACAATGTCCGCAGAGCTGTGCGCAGCCGTAGATACGCAAATTTCTTCAAAGGGGACTGGTGGGTACAAAGTGACGGGTCTGTCAAGTTAATACATTTATTATGTGGGAATATGGTGCCCATGGTGGTCAGTCCCATCTCTACTAAGAGATCGTACATTTTCTTTTCCTGCGTGACCGTTAGTTTGGGATATTTTGCCACGGGAAGGGCCCTTGCGTAAATCGGGAGCTTATGTGCCCTGTGTGCCTGCGCGTGTCATGCTCTAGAGGTGCATTTAGCTGTCTGTATCGTATCTCGAGGTATGTACGTCATCGGGTCCGCTATGAGTGCAGTCAATGGTGTGGGATGTACGCTATCCTTTTCCACCGCTATATGTGGGATATGCGCATGTGGTTTCGTCCAGTAGTGTGCATGCTGTGCTTGTGCGCAGAGGAAATATAATTGGAAATCTGGTGCCCCAAATCCTCCTAGATAGTACGGTTGGGTCAATGTCCTCCAACTAGTCCTAGCATGCTTTCCTGCCCATGTTAACCGTTGCAATATAGAGCGTATCTTGACAAAGAAAGCCTTAGTCAACCATATCGGTATGTTCCAAAATAGGTACAAGAACCTAGGCAGTATAACCATTTTCTGTATCGCCATTCTGTCTGCTATAGAGAGAGGCAGTTTGATCCACTTATCCACCTGTTCTTCCAACCTCACCAGCGCTTTGCCATAGTTTTCTCTGACTACCAGTTTTGGATCACGATGTATCCAGATACCCAAGTATTTAACTGGATCTGTTTGCCACTTTAACGGATATTCCAAGTCAGGTTCTGGAGTGTCAGCAGTGAGGGGTATCACTACTGACTTATCCCAGTTTATGCGGAGGCCTGAGTATTTCTCGTATCGGATACATTCCCTTATGAGCGGGTTTAAATTCTTGTCAGGGTGCGTGGTGTAAATGACCATGTTGTCTGCATATAGCGCAATACCAATGGGTTGCAGGCCAAATTGTAGGGCGGCCTCAGAGTGCTTCTACCTAATTTTACAGGCCAATGGTTCCAGGATTAGTGCAAAGAGCATTGGTGATAAGGGGCAGCTCTGTCTGGTACCTCTTGTAATCTCTATTGGGCTGGACGTGTTCCCGTTGATTCTAACCCGTGCCTTAGGCGTGGCATACAATAATGATATCCATTTTTTAAATGGTTCTGGGAACCCCATCCTACGGAGAGTGATATACATGAAGTCCCATTCCACAGAGTCAAATGCCTTGGCTGCGTCCAATAGGGCCGCAGCCGCTGGCATGTCTGGGTCTAGTTGGTGGAACAGCACAAATATGGTGTGTATATTATGAGTGGTGGATCGTGTTGGCATGAAACCTGCCTGATCCGGCAGCACTAGATTACACAGTAGCGGTTGTATTGTGTTCGCTATTATTTTGGCCAATATCTTGGCATCTATGGTTATCAGGGATGATGGCCTATACGAGTCATACTCAGTTGGTTTTTTCCTGTGTTTCGGGAGTGCTATCAAAAGTGCCTCACTTAATGACGCCGGTAGTGTGCCTTCCTCATACGCTTCCCCCAGCATTTCAGCTAGGTGTGGTATCAGCAAATCTCGGAACTCCTTACAAAAAAATTCTCCCCGGAGGCCATCTAGTCCAGGGGCCTTATTATTTGGGAGAGAATTAATTGCATCTACAATTTCTTCTTTTGTTATATGGTGACAGAAGTACTCTCGGTGTGTTTCTGACAGCCACGCCAGCGCCACATCATCCAAGTATTCATGTATTTCATCTATCGGGACCTGCGCCTGTGCCTCGTAGAGTTTAGCATAGTATTTAGTGAAGCAATCCAGGATTGCCGGAGTATCGTATATCGGTTGACGCTGCTCATTTTGTATCTGAGTGACGTATGCATTGGCGTGAGTGGGTCTGATTTTGTGTGATAGTGCTCATCCCGGCCCCCTGCCCTCTCCATAGTTTCTGGTCGTGTATTTAAGCTAAATGTATTTTACCTCATCATCAGCAAACTCATTGTATTTATCTATCTGTGTCCGGATGTCAGCTAGCAGCGAATTATTGCGTGTGTTTTCAAATTCCTGTTCCTGCCTATTGATGTCGGCTTCTATCTTTGTCAGTTGTTGCTGAATGTCTCTTAGGATGCCTGCATGTTTGCCAATGCAGTGTCCCCTAATGGTGGCTTTAAAAGCCTCCTAAATTGTCTTTGTGCTAGTGACTGATCCGAAATTATGGTCAAAGTATTCTTTTATCGCCTGTCGAAGTTCCTCTCGGAACACTTGGTCTTGAAGCGCAGTGTGTCTTAGTCTCCATGTGAATTGCCGCGGGGTGTGTGTCGGAATTGCCAATTGGATTCTTACTGGGGCGTGATCTGACAGTGTTTTGGGTAAGTGATCAATGGTAGCCAATAATCCAACCTGGACCAAGTAAGGTGTGTTAGTGAAAAACAGGTACCTTCTTGTCGGTCGGGGTTTCTTTACCTCCATATGTCCACCATGTCCCCATCCTCCATCCCCATCCTTAGGACTTTTGCTGAGTGTTTACTGTATCTTTCTTTTCCGGTGGACCTGTCTAGCGCAGGGTCTAAGCAGGTATTAAAGTCCCCGCCCCATAGAACGGCTGTAGGTTGTTATTCACTAAGCTGCGTCCAGATTTGTGTTTAAAAAGATGGGTCATCAGTGTTCGGTCCATAGACATTGACAATTGTTAATACTGTGCCACCAAAGCATCCTTTCACTATAACATAGCGTCCCTGGTCATCCTTTACTGATTTAATAAGTGTAAAAGGTGTATTGCGCTTCACTAACAGCAGAACCCCTCTAGCGTATGAGGAGTAAGACGATGCCAGCCTGTATACTGCCCATCTGGCCCCTATCTGCTGCTCTCTGAGGTTTGTCAGGTGTGTTTCCTGTATACAGGCCACGTCCACTTTGTGTCTATCTAAGTATGCCAATACTTTACGTATTTTCTGTGGGTTGTGGAGGCCTCTGACATTACATCTTGGAAAAGTTCTGCAGCCGATGACACACCAAAAGTGAGTCTCCTGTATCAAAACGGACCAAGATGTGTAGGTAAGGTTGTAATGTACCTGCAATCTTCTTCGAACCCAACTGATGATAACCTTTACATAAATCAGGGCAAGAGAAGACATTTGCACCATTAAATTACGCTATCGTGTCAACAATATGTGGACCTGGATGTCGCTCTTGTTCAATTGCCTTATTTGCTTGACGCATATCAACGAACATGCATACAGCTCCTTCTCTGTCCTTTTTGGGTACTACCACTATGGAAAAACCTATGGTGTCAGACCAGTTGAACGCTCATCATGTCATGCTTAAGTAACAATTCAAGTTCTTTTTCAACAGCTTCTTGCACTTGAAAAGCAGTTTGTCTATGTCTCTGAGCAACAGGACGGACATCTTCGTTAATATTCAACTTTGCTTTCATAGTCTTAAGTTTCCTAAACCATGAAACAATAAAGACAATTGACATACTATTTTGTGGTGAGCATTTATGTTGTAAATCACAGAAACCAATCCCATATCAGCAGCGGTACTGAAACTGAGTAGACAGGCACTTGACACTGTACCTTAAAGCACATGGATGTGTTTCATTCTGACTTTTTATGGGCGTAGATGCAGCCCATTTGTACACTTTGGGTTTCGATAGTCTAAATCGGGGCAATGGAAATAATTAATTGTATTTCTCTTCAGGCATTATGTTTACCGATGCACCACTGTCAATGATGAAAGGTATCGAGCAACCATTTATTTTCAATGCAATCTTCCAACAATGTTTGAATTACATTTTTCCTTACATGCAGCCAATCCGACATGCGCACATTTCTCTGAGGTAAACTTCAACATGGCACAATCATCTTCCTCACTTTCACTTGAGGAGGAAGAACTGTTTGACAATGATTTAGATGATGATCGACTTTCTCTGTTGATTTGCCTCAATTGATGTCAGCGCTTGGCCTTGTGGGTGTGCGTCAAACATTGCTTCTGGAATTGTCTGGTGGTGATTTTGTCTTTGTGCGATGACGCATTTCCTTTTTCCTTCACTTTACAAACTGTCACAAAATGGTTCTCTTTCCCACAGCCTTTACATATCTGTCCAATGGTGGGACATTTATCTTTGTGTAGAAACGAAAATCCACCTCTAAAACATAACTTCTTTTTATGAGTAGACATCACTTTATGTCCTTCAGTCTTTTGTTTTGGCTTACTTTTTATACTCATGACTGATTTATTTTGGGCACCTCTGGCCTCCATATCAGCAGCTTGTCTTTTAGCATGCTCCTCAGCTCTGGCAGCCATCAATAGTCGCTCCAGGCTAAGAGTTTCTCTCAGCATTTTTCGTCAGAATGAATCTGACAAGCATCCATCAATAAGTCTAAGGTGCATAGTTTCTTCATCATTAAATTCATTGAATTTACAGTGTTTGAGGAGTGCATCAAGTCTCTCTACAAATTTATCAATGGTTTCACCAACCTTTTGGTTTTCTTGACTGAAAATGTATCTTTTGTATTCAACATTTGGTGCTGGATTGAACTTACGATTCAGCGTTTCTTTAATCTGACAATATGTAATTTCTTCGTCAGTTCGCAGCATTTTCTTTGACTTCTTTCACATCAGCAAGATTTTTGAGATAATTGATAACATTTTGTTATTGGTCTCTTCAAGTGCATCAATGAAATGATCAAATGTCTCAATCCAAGCAGTCCATCTATCGCCAATATTCTCCTTTTTTCGTGATATTCAAAATGGTGGTGGTTTCAGGAAAGCGGCAGCATGGTAACTAGTTTTGGGTGTGGCAGACATTGAGGGTGGAGCTCTTTCTGCTCATGTCTGCTGTCCATTTGAGCCTATCATTCACTCTATTTCTGAGTCCTTGTGATGGACGGGCCTCACAGTCGTCATGGACTATCAGGGAAGCTGTGACCTCCTTCCTGGTCTCCATCGGAGCTCTTCACTTGCTGGAGACCTCTGGAGTTGTTCTGATCCATCACCTGGCAGCTTTGGTGTTGGGCCACTTCAGGTATTTGACAGTTCAGCAAGCACAACCTTTATGCTTCTTCTCGGGTCCCCTTCTCCGGTGCTGAGGTCATGAAGCTCCTCTCATCAAGGCTCTGGTAAGTGCAATGATAATATTCTTCTTTCTTACTTATTCTGTCAGACAGTGCTTTTTCTTATATCAATACATAACCAGCTTTTTCAGTATCGTGCTGTATAAAGTACAACTTTATCTCACATGGCAACTCAGTACCTTTATGTATGGCCTGACCAGCAGGTTCTCGACCATTGATCTGTAGATTCTTTGTAACGCTTCCATTGTCTTCACCTGCTTTACAGCGTCTGGAGTTGCGCTTTGACTTCACATGCATAAAGCATTGATTCCATACTTCGACAGTGACACACTAGGCATGTACAAGCAGTTTGCTTCAACCACCGCAACTCTCTTGGAGAGCACAGTTGTTCTTCGGGTTACTTATCCCCCTATCTCGCCGCTATTTGAAGCGTCCTTCCAGCCTGGGTCCCCCTAATGACTATGCCACACATGGAGCTTGGTATTACACGTCTTTATTCTGCTGCGTGGTACTGCGAACTTCACATTCTAAAACAAGCTTTCTTTGCATTCTGCTCTGAGACCTACATCACAGCGCTATAGAGTCAGCTAGGAGCCAAAAGGGTTCCTTCATAAAACTCCCTTGACTCTACACGGTGGATATTAAGCGAGTGGGGCTGGTTTGAGCATTTTTGCCAGACTTCCTTCTGGTTCCCCGGTCTAACATGGTATGTAGATAAACTGGGTAGCATGCATCGTTGACCCATGTGATGACCTTTTATATTTGGGAACTGACATGAAACTCTTACTGTTGTATATTCTGAAGCTAGAGCCGCTTGTTGTAATTCAATTGTGTATTTCTTCTTTTAATATTTTCTTTACACATACTCCAAGTGAACAACACCAAACATCACTGCAGTACATGGACAACTACATAGTCTTAATTTAGTCATCACTAATAAAACAACTCCATCCCTTCCCTCTGGTGCAGCCATAGGACAAAGGCAAGGCATAAACAAAACATATACACCGGAAATTGCTCAGGAAATCCTGACACTACCAGATACATTTTTAAAAAGTGCAAAAGCCACATGCATGACTTTCCAAAAACAAAGAAGAAGCCTGGACTGGCTGTGCTACTCGTGCATGGACATAGAAAACATGAGAGTTCTGTATTTTAGAGTTGCATTTCAGCAATCTTCCAATCGTTTCTATTTCGCTCATATTTTCTGTCATTTTCTGTATCCCAGTTTGGTAGTTAGGCTTGGCCTTTCTGCTCATTCTGTGTTATGTTACTCTCATTCTCCGTTTATTAGAAGTTTGTCTTTTACTTCTGTCATTTTCCCATATGATGCCACACTTGGTCCACTCATGTTTGTTAGTATGTGTTCCTGCTTCTACTTAAGCCCTGTTCTGTATTCTGTTCATTTTATTATATTCCCTTTTTTGTCTTTCCTTGAATTTGTACACTTTGGCCATAGAACTCACGTATTGCATCGTTTGCTATCAGGGTGGTGCACAAGTGTCACATGATGCAGTCAATGATACTTACATAATTCTGCTTCATAATCCTGACCCAACACTTCCAAGACTAGCCAAACGTCAATAATCATGAGCTCACCTTGTCTAGACCACCTGCTTTGGGTCTAGTGGGTTTAGTGTGGCACTCTAAAAGAGTCAGTTCCCTGGCTTCCCATGGCCTATGCATTGGTTGGTTGTGGGAGAAAGGGAACCTGGGAAAAGAGATACCCCAGGCAAGAACACTGGATAGGTGTCCCTAGGATCAACTTTGTGTGTGTCCATACTTCCTCCCTAGGCGTTGAAGAGACAGGGAGGCACATTATGATACGAAGCGCACCCCTTGGGCCCTAGCCAGGCCTGATTAGGACCACATAGTGTATTTTTCCAGGTTCCTAGCCTTATGTAAGGGAACATGGATGAACACTCTGGGTCTGCATGGGTGTGTAGGGACAAGTCAGTGCCAATGATAACAACTTAGTACAGGGGGGTGTCCTTGAGAGCAACAAAGTTGGACATGGCCATGAATTATCTTCTTATAGCTGGTTGGAAGGACAACTGCAGTCAGCAGCAGACCCAGCCTGGCATGTCCCACCTGCAACCCACTAGAGAGGCGGGGGTTGAATTGAGATAGTGGCAGCACTGGGATATGATGCTCCATGCATAATGTAAGCACACTTCCAGTTTTCCAGTTATGACCGGGTGCAATAATTTATAATCGCTTTTATGTGTTTTATGAGAATTGTACATGTTTTGTTTAATTTACTTCTGTTTTATTGTACAGTGACCAGATGCATATGTGGAGTATGTGCTTTCTGTAAATTCTTTGAGAAATGTTATAATTTGGATCATATCTCTATTCCACTTCACTCTGTCCCCTGTCTGCAGTCCATCCCTCAAGATCTGTCAATTCGAATACAGTATATCAATCTAACTGCTCATTAAGGCGAGTGACATCCCCTCTTCTTGTTCATACTGGTATTTGACTGCCTAATGTTTTTCCCAGTGGAGACATTAGACAGGATAAACTACATCACCGAAAAGCTGCATATTTAACATTTTAAATAGTCCTGGAACCTCTGAATGATCAGATGCCACTGCTGGAACAGTTGCAGTTAACATGATAAGAAACATTCAGACTGCTGACAAATGATCATACTTTACATGCAGGCAGCAGAATGACAAATTGGCTGTATGGGGGGCAATACGTGATTTGTTTTCATTTTTGGTAAAACAGCATCTGGGGAAATCATCCATTTTGTCTAAACATGTTCCTGATTCACAAAGAAGTAGTAAATATACACTTGCAGATTTATACCTATGTGTGAGTCTAGATAAACTACTTTCTGGAATTCACAAATGTTCCCAGGAATACATATGGAAATGGTTTCCAAGTGTATTATAAGTGGCATTCCCAGTGGGATCCTTTTCCTGCTGTACAGAGTTCTCCATAGCAGGGAACTCCTCACAAGGGGAGTACAGCATATTTCTTCCACAACAGGAAAATATATTTCCTGGGGAGAATACCGTCCTCTTCAACAATCCCAGTACATCTGTGCATGATCAGTTCTACTTTGTATCTTGGAAAGAGGTTTATTCCAGGCTGATCATCATTGATGGTCATTGCTGTAGAGCGAAGAGCAGGTTGGGCATCGTGGACAGTTGTAGCTGTAGCCCGAACAGCTGGTTAAACGTCGAGGACAGTCATTGTTGTAACTTCACATTGGAAGTTGGAGCAGGCCGTTGTTGCTGTAGCGCTCAGTGCCCTAAGCCTATTTACTATTTGCAAGCAAATATTTAATGTCATTTTTCTTTCAATATAGATAAATTGCCGTTTATGTGTGTCATTAAAATGTGATCTTTATCCAGCAAACCAACAATGGTTTTATTGATGGAGGAAGTCATTCAAAATATTTGTCCTTCTCTAGACTCTTCACTAAACCTTCAAAATCTCAGGCATTAGTAGAAGGCCTAGGGGCATATTTACAAGGAAATGGCGCAGTGCCACAGCAAAATTTGCAGTGTTGTGCTGTGTCATTTAAAAATTCAGGAATGCGCTGTATTTACAAGAATACAGTGCACCGCTGTGTTTTCCCCTGCACTGGTGCTAAAAATAGCTGCCTAGCACCAACAAAGACACCCTTGCGCCGTGGTGCAAGGGTGCCTGTGTTGCAAGGGTGATTGTTGATGTGCTAGAAGGTGTCCCTTCCTACACATGAACAAACAATCAATAACTGCAATTTGCTACTTCTATGTGTGCTGCATTTTGCAACACACATAGAAGTAGCAAATCACCATTATTTATTGATTGTTTTTGTGCAGGAAGGGGCACCTTCCTGCACAAAATCAATCATTAATGGTGCTGTGTACTGCAAAATACAGCACACATAGAAAAAGCAGAAATGAGGAGAAATAAAAGTATTTCTCCTTGTTGCGCCAATCTAACGCCTGCTTTGATTGGAGTTCGTTTTTAACGCTGCCTCAGATATACAGATCCTTGTAAATCTGGGGCAGCGTCAAAAAGCAATGGGTGTTGCGGTGGAACACCCACAGCAACACCCACTGCACGCCCCTTTCACAGAGATACCTGCGTAAAAGGGTGCCATATTTATAAAGTGGCATTAAGCCATGTAAAGGGGCTTAAAACCGCTTTGTAAAGATGGTGCAGGGCATTGCACCACCGGAATGTCGAAAAATGTGACGTTCCGGTGGCACAATTCCCTCGTACATATGCCCCCTAGTTGTGATTTTCTAAATTCCACTTTTCTTCAGTTTTGGTGTATAATTGCTACTAACGCTTTCACCTGAGATGATATTTAAAATATTTTAAAAGAGGAAAAATATAGTATGTGAACAAAACTGGACACACAAGGCAGTGGTGTACCAAAACGTAAAGGGGCCCCCTGCGAAGTGCATGGCGGGGGCCCCCTTTCAGACTTACTCAGGAGCTCTCAGGCCTGGGTACTGGTCTGAGGCGACCCCCTGGAGCTCAGGCCCCCCGCACTGCGTGGGCTGCGGGAGCCTTTGTTACGCCACTGATACATGGGAAGCTTGAGGGACTCAGCTGGTTGTCTAGTGAGCACATGCAAATGATCCAGGCTAACAATCAGGGAAATCATGTCAGAATTAGAGGTCTGCAACTGAAATGTGATTCTTTCAACTAGTGAACAAATACTGGCTGGTCCACAGTGTTGATGGATATGTAGAAACTTAGGGGGGCCAACATGACAGCAAAGGTTTCTAGAACGTACTACTGTTAAGAAATCATGTTCTAGTAGGGAAAAAAGTAAACACATGGGTAGGGATGTACTTTCCGAATGAATGAATATATTTTTATCATTTTTTGTCTTAGCAAACATTCTTGGGTGTAGGCATGGAAAATTGTGCAAGGCACAGGTTTCCAGGCATATTTTTGGGAATTTCATGAAATATATCCCATAGGGTCCTATTTCTCCTGGGCAGAATTGTACATATCATAGAACTCCGCTCAGAGGGGATGGAGATTCATATACAAATCCACATGTATTTTTCTCCGCTGGAGAAACCCTTCTCCTACATCCCAAGCAACCCTGGAGGGTAGCTACTCAGTCCTTAACAAGAGTACATTTCTGAGTGGGAAGAAGTGAAATCAGAGTCTGAGAATTCCCACAAATATATGTGTTTGTGAGAGTTCCCAAATGTCCAAAGCTAACCATTACCTGCAATGCCCAAGTCCAAACCTTGTTACTACCAGGTACCGTTAGCCAAAGAATACAGACCTCTCACCACTCTGGAGACCCTGTCTGGGCATGCATGTGTTTGTGGTTGCTATTTGGATTGGCATTCGCTGCAAGTGTTTTCCGGAGAATGATGGATGCGTCATTTGAGGGATTTACTCTTATAGATTTTGCACTCATGGCAAAGAAACCAAAAGTAGTAAATGCATTTATGCGTGCCAGGAATCCCTCATGAATGTGATGGTGAGAATTAAGCACACCAGCTGACTCGTGGGCCTTTCAGAAAGTAAAGTGTTTATTCTGTGTTCTAAATCAGATAGTTGGTAAATATACCCTGATCAAACGGACCAATGTTCTATTACCTTTTATTGACTTATCCTGCGCATTTGATTGCGTAATACTTGATAAATTGTGGTCCATTATGTCTAAACTTGGGGTGGATCCTCCCATTATTCCGTTTTTTGAGGGAGCTATTCTAAGACAGCAGGGTCAGGGTTCGTTATGGACTTTTTGGGAATGTACCAACTTTCTTAAAGTAGAACGGAGAGTCAGACAGGAGTGCATCCATTCCCCCTTTTCTTTAATTTATATATCAATAGTCTAGGTAGTATTGTAGCAAAGAAATTGTGCTGATCTCCCCCAATTTGGTCAGCAGCCGATCCCGGCCCTCCTCTATGCGGATGCCGCCGTTCTTATGGTCCGCACCCCTTTGGCCTTGCAATGGCTACTTACCTGTTTTGCAGCCTATGTGAACGACTTGGGCCTTTTAGTCAACATTGGTACATTTTATTATGAAATTTGGGAGGAGAAAAATTAGCTGCCATGATTTTATGATAGGGGACACTAGAATTAATTATATCTCTACCTTTTTCTATTTGGGCATTGTATTTGACATATGGGGGTCTTGGAAACAGGCGATTACTACCAGGAAGCTTCATTTTATGAGGTCCATTAATGCACTTCGGAATTACGCATTCAAATTAGGAAAGAAACCACTGAAGGAAATGCTAGCTAATTAGCCAAGTGCTTATCATCTGCCCTATATGAGGTGGGTCTGGGGGTACAGAGATTGCCAACATCTACAATCGGTGGAAAACTACGTTTTAAGGAATCTCTTATCTGTTGTCCAGAGTTATCCCTCAGAAATTTGTCACTCTGAACAAGGTGGCCTATTTCTATCAGAGGCTGCTAAAACAAAGCATCTTTTCCCCTATAAACACCTTGTTTGAATTAAATTAAAAACCTGTGCTCTGATTTAGGGTGTCCAGAGTACTCTAACTCTTACAACACATTGTTCCAAATCCATAGAAAAGTTCTCAAACTGGCTTACTTTTCTCTGTTTGAGAACCTCAGACTTACATCTGAGCCCTTAAAACCCAGTGTTCTCAATAAACAAGTGATGCTGGTTACGTACGATATTCAACCCTATCTTCTTACTTGTCTGCAGTTTTTAATTGGAGGACTTTTTCTGCACACCTGCTACGATCTGGTCAGCTTATCAATTATTGCACTTAGGTTCCTCTTGTATTTGCTTAGATTCATCATGTATTTTTTATAAGCTGTTTTTAGAACTTTGGAAGTTGAGCGCTAAATTGAAAACAATGGAGCGCTTCGGGCTTCTAATGTCGGGTAGAAGCCCGGAGCATCAACATTCCAATGTTTGTTCACAGCAATAACTGTGAACGAAGGCTTCACTGAGCCCGAGGAGATTTCAACCCTCTCGGGTATCATGAGGCCTTTGTTTAACAAATTAGAACATTCTGTCCTCTAGGGGCGGTAAGTTCTAATAGCCTTTGAGCCCTCCGTAGCGGACTTTACTGGCCACTAAAGACCTGCTCCTTTGGCAAGGACCCTTAACGCTGGAGTGGGCCTTTAATAGCCGGTACAGCCACTTTGATGGGCTCTAAGGCTATATTATAAAATGTTTTTATAATGTTTTAATGATTTCTATATTTAAAGTGTTTTGGCCTTTATTAATGTATTATACAGCTCGAATAAAGCATGAGTTGATTTGATTTGATAGGCTTTCTATAATGATAGTCAAGAATTTTCTCAAGGGAAAAATCAATTCCAAAGAACTCTGTTACTTGCTTCTGCTTTCTTCAGGTGAAACTTTGGTCCCAGTTTGTCTCACCGGCAGTCGTCCCTTGGAAGAAGAACTAGGTAAGTGTTATTATAACAGTGAAAGAAAACAATATTGTGGTATTCATGGTAATTTAATGTTTCCTTTTGTTGTTATTCTTAAGTCTGTGTATACATGTGTTGTTTATCTCTCACACTGCTTCCAGAACCCTAGGCATTCCAGAGTGATGACTTTACTCCTACGCAGCCTGAAGTCTACAGCATTGATGATGTCCACTCTGCGGATCCAACTGTGTGTGTAACTGCTGTGACGTCTTTGTGTCAGCGGGCTTGACAGCAATATTGTTTTCAGCCACAACTTCAGAAAGTCGATGTAACATTGGTGGTGAAAGCAGCTGTGGTGAGTTTTACTGATAAATTAAGAGCAAAAAATAAAACTCAGAACATTCAGCAAGGCACAAAATCCTGACAAGTGTATGGCAGGGAACATGACATTTTTTGATAAAGCCTGTTGTGAGTAGCATCAATGAAGAAACATATTTATCTGAAAATATGAACCAGTGCATTTCAACTGGCACCATTTTGCTTGCGATTTGTGTTTCCCTATAACATTTTATTGACATTTGAGTCACTGACTATTTTCAATTTGGTAAAATGGCTTTTGCTCAAAATGTTGTACTGCCACCCCCATTTCTATAAACACCTGGCAGACCTGTAATTAAGTTGAGAAAACGTCTGAGGATTTTCTAGAACTATTTGCTGACTATTGACACAAGCAAATTTGATCCAGCTAGATATAAAGCCTTCATTTTGAATCATCTAGGAGAAGCTGGTCAGAACGTTTTTGATAATTTGCCGGTTATTGATTCACCACACAGGACCTTTGGCCCGTGGACGTATTATCAATAAGCGGTGCTGTTAGAAAGACCATTTTTTTAAAGAGAAAACAAGGTAGTGAGGGAACGATTGAAAAATACTTACCTACTTTGGGCGTTCTTTCAGCTGCTAGTGAGTTTGAGAACTACGCTGACCTATGACTTTGTAATTAATTAGTTTTCAATTTTCATTCATGAAGGATACAGGAGAGATTGCTCAGCTGTCGAAAATCAACCTTTGACGCGCTATAGGACATTGCAAAAGGAATCCAATAAAAGTTGATACAATTGTTGGTTTTGAACGTTGCATAAAACTCAAGAAAAGTGCAAAGCCAATTATGCAGAAAGTGTATCTTACACCCCTAAGTGTCAGATCCGATTTTAAGGATATACTAGACACTTTGTGTTCCTAGGGTATAATTGAGCCAGTGGATTCTTTGCAGAGGAGGTAAGCAATAATTATAGCCTGAAAAAAAGCAGGAAAGATGTGTTTGTTTCCTAAACTTCAGACACTGAACAGAAATAGCAAATCTGCCAAAGAGAAAGTAGTGTGTAGGCAAAGTAAAGTCCAAACTATATTTTGATAACAAATGGAATGCTGAAGAGATAGATTTGCAAGCAGGATATTAGGTTATTGCCAGAAAGTCAATACACTTTTTCTAGATGGTACTTTAAGTACACTACACCCCTCAAAATAGCTAGAGATTCTAAATGTGCTTTTTTGATAGATGACAAGGGATGGTAAGGGATGGCTGCAATGGAAATGCTGTGATTCCTATTTCACAGATGCAAGACTAAGCCATGCTGGATGAAGCAGCGTCTGATCATGAGGACGAATAGGACTGGTTGCCAAGTGATGATGTCACTGAACCGTATCAAACATGTTTCTGCTGAGGAGCTCTCTACACTTTCTCCTAAAGGCAGAGTCAACAGAGGCAAGTGAAAGAGCTGTTAGTACTTTGTGTAAATCTTGTGCAACTTCGTTTGCACTAAATCTAGTCAATCTTGTACATTTCCACCGAAGTATGATCAGTTCATTGTTTATTAGTATCTTACTTATTTTAAGGTGGGGTAATGATTCATGGTTATTTCATGCTTCCTTTTGTTTTTATTGCTAAGCCTATGTGTACAATGTGTGTATTCCACTCGCGGTCCTTTCAGAACCTTAGGCACTCGAGAGTTATGCCCCTCTGGGCCTGCCTGGCTCCTGGATGCAACTGTGGGCTCCTGCTGCTGAAATAAATCTTCTAACTTAAAATTGCACTATGAGATCAGCCACAAGTTTGCCTTCAAATGGTGTTGCAGAGCCACTTCCCACAAAAAACAAAACAGAACTTCTACTATTTCTTCCCTGAATGTCCTTCTCTTCTTTCTGTGTTATCTGTGTATTAACAGTCTCATTCACTTCTTGCCTCTTTTTCTTGTCCTACTTTCTACAACCCTTGCTCTGTTTCTAAAGCATGTGGCTTCAGGTTCTGTCTAGAAATGTCTTTATGCTTTTTCTTTGTCACCTGTCTCTATCATTCTTCTTTTTTTTCTTCTTAAAAAAAATCGCCATTATGATTTTCACGTCTGTTTTCACACAGTTTAAATTGCACTGGAAAATATGGGCACAAACTCTAATAAAAGAGTCCAATTATTTTTTACATTCTGAGGTCAGTTATTCTATCCTTCATTTTATCTTCATCTCAACTTAATATCCATACCCTCTCCTGCCCACAATACCCTTCTTCCCAAATTGTCATATAGTGATTTTGCAAGTGGCATCCACCTGGCATGGCCATCGGCCTCCTGGGGTGTGGTGGTGATGAGGAACTTCACCGGAGAACAAGTGGGCATCATCAATTCTCTGTTCACGTCGCTTCTGCATTGACGCCTTATTCATACAGGTTGCGTGAGTCTCTGTCCAGAGGTCCTCTGTGCAGAATCTCTGTATCCTCTGGGTTCCTCTTGTCGGGCTCCATTCTGCAGCTGTCTTGGTTTCCTGGAGAGAACTCCTCCTCCCCTCTAGTGGCGACTTCCACGTTTTCTTACACTCAAGTTCTCCGTGGCCCTTCCCTCTGCGCAAAAGGCCTTCCTTGCCCTTTATGCTTGTGCAGTGTGTATTTTATTAATTCCTTCTTTGTTTATTTCCTCTCTTTCCTTCTGTTAGTCTTTCTTATTTTCCTAACTTTATCTGACCCTGTCTAGTTTCTTGTTTTTCAGATTGATCGAGACCTGCTGCCTGGGAAGGAGAGACATGTGGCATTTTATGAACAGGTACGTCCACCTTGATACATAATTCCTGGCTCATGTAAATAAGATATTTTCATCCCTAAACTTTTATTCATGGCTGAAAACACCTTTGTGACCAGACCCTATTCTCTCACAAATCAAGAAAGGGCAGGTTTCTACTCATCTCCAACCAGTAGATTCGCAGAAACCTGACTGTAGTAGTTGAACAACTTGTCTACGCACTCTTGCAATTGCCCCACTTTTCACAATACTTTGAAAAATAAGTGATTCGTTGACTGGGTTGAGGGGGTCCAGAGAAGGTTACTTAAAAAGGAGGTGAATTATCCATTACTTCCAGGAGTGCATACTTGTCCCACTTTCACCAAGTATTTGTTCATAAAATCCCTAAAAATTGCAGCCAGTTACTTTATGAAGTACTGAAAGACTACTCTTGGGATGTGATCTATTGGTGAGTCTGTAGGCTGAAGCATAGTTCACATGGAATGAAATTAAATGGCATGTCCTGATACTCAAAAAGATTGTAGTAGTCTATAGTACATAGTTGTCGTTTTTGAACAATTGATTTGATTTTTACCTGTTTCCTCTTGCTTCTCTTAGGGGTCCTATTGGCTCTGAAGGGATTCCAACTATTATTTAATTAATTTATTTGATATGTGCCGGCCTCCCACAGGGGTCCCAGAGACCCTGGATGGACACCAAGTTAGCTTTTTGCTGTGTAATATCTAACAAGAAATGTATTAATTTATGTATGGCTACACTATTGTTAAGCATTTGTGGTGATGATGATGACTTGTATTACATTGACTACTAGCTTGCTCAGGTCTCACTAACTTCGGTGTATTTTTATTTGCTTTTCTGTTGCTTGAAGGTGAATGAGACATGGCACATAATACTGATATTGAGAGAGGTTTGCATATTATCTTCCAGTGACACCAGGAAAGAAGATGACCCCAAAGAATGAAGTTTCTGCCAAGAAAGTGGCGCGTGAAAAGAAGAAGTCTGTTGTCAGTGCCTTCACAAGTCCTCATCCTTTTCCATAAACATAGCACATCTGCTGCACCCTGCTCTGGCCAAGAAGAGGCTGGGAGGAGAATCACCCATGGATCAACACAACCACAACTAAAACCAAAGCCCAGGCCTCTCAGCACTGCAGTGACTGCAGTCAAATGAAATCAAATCAAATCAAATCAAAACAAGCTTTATTCGGTTGTAAAGAAACAGCCATAAAAGCACAGCATATTTACAGTTAAAAAGTTTTTAAAATTTTTCAAAGATATATAACCATCCTAAAAATGTCATACAACTAACAAGTTCATTTAAGCACAATGCATTTTTCTCGGTCTACCCCCAGGCAAAAAAAAATTCTTAACATATAGGCTCTGCCAACAGAAGTTCAAGATAGAATATGTGAAAAGTGCTTAGTGCAATCACAACAAAGTGGCAGTAGGCTTAAAAACAACAGTTAAAAACATTAAAAAAGAATAAGTACCGCAATTTTAATACAAAAAACAGGCACTAAGGGCATTCGCACAGTTCCCAAAAACTTGTGAAGAGGAAAGGACAACCCGTGGTTACTCAAGGTTCTGCCTGTGGCTAACAATTAATTTCAAAAATGTGGCTATAGATTTGGCAAAAGGTTCAGCATCTAGGTATTGAAGGGCAAGAAATGCAGGGCGGCACCTGCGGAGACCCCATATTTTCAAAGTTGGAATAAGCCACTGTTTCCTCAAATCCTGATAGAATTTGCAGAACAGCGTTATATGAATTGGGGATTGTAGGGAAGTCTCATCGCAGGGACAAACTTGAAGAGGTTTTTCCCAGGTATTGATTTTGGGAAAAGTAACCAGATGATGAAAAATGTTTAATCTAAATCTGGTTAACAAAAATCTCTTATAGCCCGAGAAATTAAAAGTTAGGTAAGGCTGAATTGTCAAGGTTGTTTGAATCAATAATGAGTGTTGTACAGTAACTTTGGAGGATTCACCAGACAATCTCAAGGATTCTAGGTGAGCCAAGCAGACCTTTTAAAACTGTTTTCTCGGTATTACAGCAATTAGGGTGGGGGAGTAAAAGCATTGTAACATGCCAAGGTCACTGAGGAATTTCTTAATATAAGAAATCCATCCGATCTTATGTGCGTTATCTAAGGAAAGGCAGTCCTCAATGAAGCCTTGACAAAAGGTGGTTTCATTAGATGACCAAATGCGATGCCATAGGAAAAGGGGTTGAATCCTGATCAGGTCTGTGAGATAGGACAGACCTGCCTCCAGATGACAAGCATAGGTCGAGGTAGCCCGCGGGACTGCCAATAAAAATCTCAGAAAAGTATTTTCTACCTTTTGCACCTCCGCAACCTTGGCATATCCCCAAACGCCAGCCCCATATATTACACTAACAATACATTTTGCCCTATAGATCTCTAAAAGTTCTACCGTAGGTCGTCTACCTAATTTATTTGCAAAATTAGCCAAAGCAGCTGTTGTTCTCATAAAAGTAAGTTTCCTAGATTCGATAGCGTATTTCCAAGAGCTTTTATGATCGAATACAATGCCCAGATACGGATATGTGGTAGTGCTCTCTAGTTTTTGATTTTCAATAAAAATGGTCTTTGTGTTCTTAATCCTTGACCCGACAGACATTACAAACGTTTTTTTGATGTTAATCTTCAGGTCAAGGTTGGCCATAAAGGTGTAATATTTCACGAGAGCACGCTGTAGTTCCATGGGGGTACGTGCTAAGATTACAGCGTCGTCCGCATAGAGTAGAGCCGGAATTGGGCGATTATTTTTGATGGGGAGGTCCTGGGACCCCGTTAACATGGCTTTTTCAGGCCATTGGTATATAGATTAAATAAAAACGGGGCCATGACACACCCCTACCTTACCCCCCGCTCCACTCTGAACGACCTTGTTACCTCTCCCCCATGCTGTATCTAACTCTAGCTGTGGCATCTGAGTATAGTTCGCGTAGAAAGGTTATGAGGGGCTTCTCTATTCCCATCTCCGCTAGGATTGTCCACAGCTTAGTATGGGTAACGCAATCGAATGCTGCTGAAAGATCAACATATGCCATATGTAGGGCCCCCCCTTTTGCATCCACATATTTGCTTATTAGTAAAGATAAATTGAGGGCTTGCTCTGTAGTGCCCAGGCCCTCACAGAACCCAAATTGAAGGTCAGACAAAGCTTTATTATCAGAAGCCCATTGCTGGAGGCGTTCCAAGATAACACGGCCAACTAATTTCCCCAACGAATCCAGCAGGGAAATTGGCCGGTAACAGGATGGCAATTGGCTGTCCCCTTTTTTAAATATGGGCACAAGAATTGATTTGGACCATGAATCAAGAGGGCCCAGAGCACAAGATGCTTGGAGAACCCTAGTTAAAATTGGCTGCCATAGATCCGTGGTAAATTTTCCAGAAATCGATTGGGACCACATCGGGGCCCGGCGCTTTACCATTTTTACTGGCCATTAGGGCAGTCTCCACCTCCTCATATAATATGTTGATGGGCAGAGGGAAGGTTGAAGTTCCTGACCCAGACGAGGTTAAATATGTTGCGTTTGGAGAGAGGCTGAATATCCGATCAAAATAGTCAACCCATAGCTGTTCATCAATTGCAACATCAATACTAGGGTTAGCCGTTATATCTGTTAAGAATGGGGACTTCACAACCTTCCAAAAGGCAGCGCTATCCTTTAGAGTGCAAGATTTATGCAGTTGGTCCCAAAGGTCTTTTTTCAGGTTATTCTTCCTATGTTTTAAGACCTGTCTATAATTTTTCCTGGCGGTTGCAATTTCCTTTATGTTTCTAACCTTTTTATGAAGAGCTGCTTTGAGGTTTTGGTGTGCTTTCGAACAAAAAGTATCAAACCATCCCCTAGCTTTATTTTTTACCATTTTTGGTGTTAACAAATAAAGTTTCCTTGATTGCTGCTAAGAGTACTGCAAAATTTTCCATGATTCCCTCGTTCGAGGTAGCTGGATCAAGGCATTTATCAATCACTGGTCTTAGTCTTTCAACCAGGATCGCTGTAATAGCCATCTGATCCACTTTTTCCCACCTTAATGAATAGCCATTTAGTCTATCTAATATTAAGTTATTTTGAGTTAGAGTTGTCTTGATATTAAACCTCTCACATTTCTTGGTGGTATTTAAGGTTATACTAATTGGAAAATGGTCGCTAGTAGCGATGTCATGGGTTTTGCAGGTGAATAACTGTTTGCCCGCTGTCGTGGAAAAAAAAAAAATCAATTGTACTTAGCTTGCCTCTACCATTAAAAGTGAGCACAACGGGAATAGGAGGATTCACCAAATCATTAACAAGAGCGAGATCTAGATCGAATAAGATTTCGTTCAGGGAGTGCCCAGCTAGAGTGTGGGAAAAATGGGTTACTGGGTCTCCATATTCGTCTACAATACCACAGACGTTATTTGCACTCCGAGTGCATAAGTTTTGGTTAAAATCCCCACCCCATATTACAACCAGCTCCTTGTGAGCCTTCCTAGATAATTCTTGAAGGGAGGAGTGTATCTCCTTAATTACCTTCAATAAGCCATCCGCTGGGAGATTGTTGTAAAAGTTCACAATTACAAAGGCCTTAGTGTTATTCTGATGGAGAGCAAGTATTTGGAAATTTAGATCCAATTTTATACAGACTATGGTTTTGAATTGTAGAGTGTTAGATACAAATATAGTCAGGCCGCCTTTTGCTCTACCAAAGGGAGAGGGTAAAGCTGGAGAGAAATATGTTTTGTAACCCTCAACGTGCAATTCGGAGGGTGCCCATGTTTCCTGTAAGCATAGAATACCAAAGTTGAGGACGAAATCAAGCCAGATACCTTTCGCAACCTTTGCACGCAAGCCTGCCACATTCCAAAATAGTATTTTCGAGGATGGGTCGTCCTTTCTTTTTGTAAATTTGGGAAACCTTCCCATAGGTTCCTCATAATGGGTAGTCTGAATCATAGTTGGGGGGTTACTTCTTTTTTTTTTTTTTTTTTTTTGAAACCGTTTATTGCAATCTCAAATATATACAGGCATGGGCCTACAACCTTCCGGCCGGCCGCTAAAGTGACAGAAGCAAATGACATATATACAATAAGGCACTTGACTTTGCAGAGACGATAAAACAGGAGGTATCAACAACGTGGGCCACATGACTCTGAGCCCACAATACGGTTTCATTTTATACAACACAACAACATAAAACCACACCCGCAAGGCAACCCGCGATCGAAAATGACAACACGTGCTCCTCCAGTGGGGGACCCCAACCATCCAAAGAAATCCAGAGAGGGGAAGGGAGACAGATCCGGGACTGGGAGAACAATGTGTCCGGGGCTGAGGGAGGGGGTCAGCTAGGGGGATGGAGCTGGTGAAGCGGGAGGCAACAACGGCGGCTCGCAAATACCCCCGCGGTAGGCGTTCCAGGGTCCCCATATCTTCACCCATGCCCCAGGCTTACCCCGCGCCACATACACCACCTTTTCTCGGAACATGCACCAATCCATGTGTTCTTTCCAGGCCGACACCGCCGGGGGTCTCTGGGATCCCCACAGTTGAGCAATGTCACGTTTAGCTATCATATATCCCAGAGTCACCCATCGCGTCTGCGGAACCGAGTAATCGGTCGGTTCCCACACATTCAGCAAGCATCTCCTCGCTTCAGGCAACAGCGCGACATGCGTAACCGCTCGCAGGACCTCATGCACACCACGCCAGAATCGCTCCACCCTCGGACATTCCCACAGAATGTGCAAAAAAGTCGCCAAAGCACCACACCCACGCTTACACAATCCATCCTCGGCATAGCCCATACGCAGAAGCCTTGGCCCCGTCATATACACCCGGTGGAGTATCTTAAGCTGGACGAAGCGAAGGCGAGCCGGGATGGCCACCTCCTTCGGAGAGGCCACCGCGGAGGTCCAGTCCTCGTCGTCCAACTCCAGCCCATCGGCAACCCAAGCCTCACGGAGACCAGTCAGTAAGCCCGAGCGGTCATTTATCAGTTTCTTGTAAATGAGGGAGATCGTGCTGTCCGGAACGTGGCCATCTAGCACTCTATCCTCCAGGGGGGAGGACTCCGGGATGGAGGCCACGTCTGGGAAGACGGAACCTAGTGCGTGACGGACCTGCAGGTAGCGAAAGTATTCACTGCCCTGCAGCTGAAACTCCGCCTGCAGCGTCTCGAATGTTTTGAATCCTCCCCTCGTCCAGAGGTCTCCCACTGTACTGATGCCTATCATGTCCCACCGCTCGAAGCCCTTCGAGGTCCACAAAGAGCCCAGCCTCTCCGACGCATACAACGGTGACGCTCGGGTCAAACGGTCCTTCCATCCCATAGCTGCATTGGCCGCTTGCCATACTCGCACCATGACACGCGTGGGTCCCGTCAAGCGGGAATCGGGCACGCTAGTGTAGAGCGCTCGATTGTAGTCGCCACCGGGCAGGAGCATTTTGTCCATTTCAAATGCCGGGTTTAGGGCGGGCCCATAGAAACCGTGATTAATTGCAGCTAACTGGGAGGCCCAGTAATACCGCTTAATATCCGGGAGGGCAATCCCTCCGTCGTACCACGGGAGCGTCAATTTTGCCAGAGCTATACGCGGCCTCCCGTCCCAAAACAGACGGCGCTGTAAGCTTTCCACCTCACGGAAATAGCGCGCCGGGACCAAGTCCATAGTGTTCTGGAGAGCGTACAGAAAGCGCGGCAATGACATCATCTTGAACAACGCCGCCCGACCGAGCGGCGAAAGCGGCAAGCGCCGCCAGCGCACGACGTCCTCCTTCAAGCGCTGGAGGGGGGGAAGCAAATTTCGCTCGTAGCGGGCCACCGGGTCCAGCGTAATATAGACCCCCAGGTATCGAAATCCCTGCGAGGCAATCTGGATCGGACAGCCCCGAGGGAGGACAGGAGCCTCCCCGGAAAGCACATAGATACAGGATTTAGCCCAGTTGATGACAAGGCCTGAATTACGGCCAAAGGAGCGCAAAACATCGACCAGGACAATCAGTGACTTGCGCGGGGAGGCTAGGGGGGTTACTTCAATCACCTCACCATCTGCATTCAGATTATCTGGGTAAACACCAGAGATAGGTGTATAAATCATGGTGTTAGGAGAAAGACCCTCCAATGGAAGTCAGTCCACCTTTTCCAGTTCGGAGAGCTGATCGAAATAATTAAAGGTCGGGATGTTATACCTAATTCTGGACCCCTCCATCCAGTCTGCATTTAGTAAACCCCTGTAATGGGTAGTTGGCAATAAGTGGGGGAGTTGAGGGTAGAAAAAACTCAAGTCCCTGGTATAGATGTTACTGTCACCGCAATGAGCAGACCAATTACGTATATGTTGGACCACTCGCCTGTCCCTAAAGTTGGTGACGATACAGTCCCCTGGAAGATCCTTTCTTCTATGGCCCAACCAACTTAGCCTTCTCACAAATAATATTTCCCCTGATATATTAGACGGGAGTGGCCTGTTCTTATTTAGCCAGTGTACGGTTTTATTTCTTAGCTCAAGATAGGTTTCTGTTTTTCCTTGGGATAGCTCCGGGACACCAGCTAAAACTATAGTATATGGTAAAGATTGCGAGGGTAGATCAATGTGTGGAAATGACCTCTTGGGATTGGTATTCAAAGAAAGATCCCTAGAAACACCAGGGGTATTAGTCGTCAATTCTATGGATTCAATATCCTTACGTGGGGCGCCTGCCCCTCTTTCCGTGTCCTTAGGTTCAGACACCCTTGAGGCCACCTGGGAACGCCTAATCGTAGAATCGATGTTCTTCATTATTTGAGGTGAAAAGGGCTTATTAGCAGGTAGTAATTGGGTGTTATTTCCAGTACCACTTTTTTGGGGTCTAGTACTTGGTTGTAAGTCTGTAATCTGCGTGTATGCACTGACCAACGGTTGCCCTGGGACGATGGGGGTAATTTTCAATACTTTCTCCAGATTATCTATTTTTTCACTAATACATTTAACCCTTTCCAGAAGTGTTGACATTAGGGATTTCATAAGGTGCTCGATTTTGTCAAAGAGTCCCTCACTGTGTGAAAGAGAGGTAGATGGAGAAGCTGCTATTTCAGATGTTGAAACATGTGAGCCTCTGTCATTGGACGGGATAGATATAGTTATGAATGTATTATTGCTAACGAATTTCCCTTTTGTTACATTAGATTTAACAGCAACTTTCTTGAGTTTATTGCCACCTATGCTCCCTTTAAGATTTTTTGCAGTTTTCCCCTCCCTGTTAGTGTGTTTTGACTTGCATCTGGCCTTCTGACCTCTAGTTATTACCCTTGGGGTGGGACTGTCTAACCTTTGCGACGAAACTGAGGGCAAGATAGAGGTTGTAGGTATGTCAAAGGACCTATTAGCTGTAAACATCTCTACCTGAGCAAGAGGAACAGGGAAGGACTCACTAAGGAAGGTGGTGGGAGTCAATGAATGTCTTGATGGAAATGGAAGAAGTTCAGGGGAAACGTTGGCCAAGTTAGAAGCAGTATCCTGGGTTTTGGAAGTATGATGAGCCCCTGGGAGGGCAACAAAGGATGGTGCCAATATCGAATCCTGAGAGTTAATAGTGAGGGTCGATATATTGGTCAAGGGCAAAGGGAACCTACAGGAAGGGAGAGGCGACGTTCTGTATTTTCAATTGCATTAGCAACTACCCCAATAGTTTTCTGCAGCATACGATCTATAGCTGTCAGGCTGGGTAGTGGTTGGTTTAGAGTTTCTTTATGCTTTAGAGCATGAGCAGAAGAAGCGGTGCACGTCTTCCCCATTCTTCACCACTTTGAATGACGAGAGAAAGGTACTGAATTATCAACAGGAAACGGCCTTTCTGTATCTTTGCGCCAAGTGATATTTAGGCGGAAGTCTGTTACACAGTACAGTATTATACAGCACAGGTTCAATTTCAAGACCACGAAACGCAGGAGGGGAGGCCCAGCCCGGACTCACCCGGGCACTAACGGTCACAAAGGGTCCCGCCCTTGTCCCGGGCTTCTCCCGGCGCATCCCGCGCGCGTCCTCGCGGGACGAGGGACCAGGCGTGCCTTAATAGCGCCTCCTGGCGCGTGCTGGTGACGTTGGCGGCGTCCTTGCCGCGGAGGGGACCCTGGGAAGTGTGGTCCGTCCACCCAGGCAGAGCAATGCCCGGGCTCCGGAGGACAAGCAAGGCATAGCAATGCCCGGCCGGGAGACAGTCCAACAACGCGAGTCCCAGCAAAGCGGGGGCTCGCCCACAGCAAGCAGTCCGGGAAAGACAGAGATCGAGCACAGCCACGTAGCAAGAAGAAAGAGGCACCACCCGGGACTCAGCACCAGGCGTGCCTTAATAGCGCCTCCTGGCGCGTGCTGGTGAAGTCGGCGGCGTCCTTGCCGCGGAGGGGACCCTGGGAAGTGTGGTCCCGTCCACCCAGGCAGAGCAATGCCCGGGCTCCGGAGGACAAGCAAGGCGGAGCAATGCCCGGCCGGGAGACAGTCCAACAACGCGAGTCCCTGCAAAGCGGGGGCTCGCCCACAGCAAGCAGTCCAGGAAAGACAGAGATCGGGCACAGCCACGTAGCAAGAAGAAAGAGGCACCACCCGGGACTCAGCACCAGGCGCGCCTTAATAGTGCCTCCTGGCGCATGCTTGTGACGTCGGCAGCGTCCTTGCTGCGGAGGGGACCCTGGGAAGTGTGGTCCCGTCCACCCAGGCAGAGCAATGCCCGGGCTCCGGAGGACAAGCAAGGCGGAGCAATGCCCGGCCGGGAGACAGTCCAACAACGCGAGTCCCCGCAAAGCGGGGGCTCGCCCACAGCAAGCAGTCCAGGAAAGACAGAGATCGGGCACAGCCACGTAGCAAGAAGAAAGAGGCACCACCCGGGAATCAGCACCAGGCGTGCCTTAATAGCGCCTCCTGGCGCGTGCTGGTGACGTCGGCGGCGTCCTTGCCGTGGAGGGGACCCTGGGAAGTGTGGTCCCGTCCACCCAGGCAGAGCAATGCCCGGGCTCCGGAGGACAAGCAAGGTGGAGCAATGCCCGGCCGGGAGACAGTCCAACAACGCGAGTCCCAGCAAAGCGGGGGCTCGCCCACAGCAAGCAGTCCGGGAAAGACAGAGATCGGGCACAGCCACGTAGCAAGAAGAAAGAGGCACCACCCGGGACTCGGCACCAGGCATGCCTTAATAGCGCCTCCTGGCACGTGCTGGTGACGTCGGCGGCATCCTTGCCGCGGAGGGGACCCTGGGAAGTGTGGTCCCGTCCACCCAGGCAGAGCAATGCCCGGGCTCCGGAGGACAAGCAAGGCGGAGCAATGCTCGGCCGGGAGACAGTCCAACAACGCGAGTCCCAGCAAAGCGGGGGCTCGCCCACAGCAAGCAGTCCAGGAAAGACAGAGATCGGGCACAGCCACGTAGCAAGAAGAAAGAGGCACCACCCGGGACTCAGCACCAGGCGTGCCTTAATAGCGCCTCCTGGCGCGTGCTGGTGACGTCGGCGGCGTCCTTGCCGCGGAGGGGACCCTGGGAAGTGTGGTCCCGTCCACCCAGGCAGAGCAATGCCCGGGCTCCGGAGGACAAGCAAGGCGGAGCAATGCCCGGCCGGGAGACAGTCCAACAACGCGAGTCCCAGCAAAGCGGGGGCTCGCCCACAGCAAGCAGTCCGGGAAAGACAGAGATCGGGCACAGCCACGTAGCAAGAAGAAAGAGGCACCACCCGGGACTCAGCACCAGGCGTGCCTTAATAGCGCCTCCTGGCGCATGCTGGTGACGTTGGCGGTGTCCTTGCCGCGGAGGGGACCCTGGGAAGTGTGGTCCCGTCCACCCAGGCAGTGCAATGCCTGGGCTCCGGAGGACAAGCAAGGCGGAGCAATGCCCGGCCGGGAGACAGTCCAACAACGCGAGTCCCAGCAAAGCGGGGGCTCGCCCACAGCAAGCAGTCCGGGAAAGACAGAGATCGGGCACAGCCACGTAGCAAGAAGAAAAAGGCACCACCTGCAGTCATGGAGTGCAGTGAGGCTGAAATCGATTAGTCCCAGCAGAAAACTGAATCTTCACAGGAAAGTCAATAGCAGGAACCACAGCCTGAAAAACCTGGTCTTCGGAATTAGTGCTGTCACCTTTGCACCATTAAAAATATCGCAGAGCATTACCCCTTGTGCTGTTGTCAACCACAGGGGGGTCTGGGAGGGCAAGGTTGCAGTGCCTGCTTCTACCACAGCTGGAGAGAGGGAAGCAGTCCAGGAAAGACAGAGATCGGGCACAGCCACGTAGCAAGAAGAAAGAGGCACCACCCGGGACTCAGCACCAGGCGCGCCTTAATAGCGCCTCCTGGCGCATGCTGGTGACGTCGGCAGCGTCCTTGCTGCGGAGGGGACCCTGGGAAGTGTGGTCCCGTCCACCCAGGCAGAGCAATGCCCGGGCTCCGGAGGACAAGCAAGGCGGAGCAATGCCCGGCCGGGAGACAGTCCAACAACGCGAGTCCCCGCAAAGCGGGGGCTCGCCCACAGCAAGCAGTCCAGGAAAGACAGAGATCGGGCACAGCCACGTAGCAAGAAGAAAGAGGCACCACCCGGGAATCAGCACCAGGCGTGCCTTAATAGCGCCTCCTGGCGCGTGCTGGTGACGTCGGCGGCGTCCTTGCCGTGGAGGGGACCCTGGGAAGTGTGGTCCCGTCCACCCAGGCAGAGCAATGCCCGGGCTCCGGAGGACAAGCAAGGTGGAGCAATGCCCGGCCGGGAGACAGTCCAACAACGCGAGTCCCAGCAAAGCGGGGGCTCGCCCACAGCAAGCAGTCCGGGAAAGACAGAGATCGGGCACAGCCACGTAGCAAGAAGAAAGAGGCACCACCCGGGACTCGGCACCAGGCATGCCTTAATAGCGCCTCCTGGCACGTGCTGGTGACGTCGGCGGCATCCTTGCCGCGGAGGGGACCCTGGGAAGTGTGGTCCCGTCCACCCAGGCAGAGCAATGCCCGGGCTCCGGAGGACAAGCAAGGCGGAGCAATGCTCGGCCGGGAGACAGTCCAACAACGCGAGTCCCAGCAAAGCGGGGGCTCGCCCACAGCAAGCAGTCCAGGAAAGACAGAGATCGGGCACAGCCACGTAGCAAGAAGAAAGAGGCACCACCCGGGACTCAGCACCAGGCGTGCCTTAATAGCGCCTCCTGGCGCGTGCTGGTGACGTCGGCGGCGTCCTTGCCGCGGAGGGGACCCTGGGAAGTGTGGTCCCGTCCACCCAGGCAGAGCAATGCCCGGGCTCCGGAGGACAAGCAAGGCGGAGCAATGCCCGGCCGGGAGACAGTCCAACAACGCGAGTCCCAGCAAAGCGGGGGCTCGCCCACAGCAAGCAGTCCGGGAAAGACAGAGATCGGGCACAGCCACGTAGCAAGAAGAAAGAGGCACCACCCGGGACTCAGCACCAGGCGTGCCTTAATAGCGCCTCCTGGCGCATGCTGGTGACGTTGGCGGCGTCCTTGCCGCGGAGGGGACCCTGGGAAGTGTGGTCCCGTCCACCCAGGCAGTGCAATGCCTGGGCTCCGGAGGACAAGCAAGGCGGAGCAATGCCCGGCCGGGAGACAGTCCAACAACGCGAGTCCCAGCAAAGCGGGGGCTCGCCCACAGCAAGCAGTCCGGGAAAGACAGAGATCGGGCACAGCCACGTAGCAAGAAGAAAAAGGCACCACCTGCAGTCATGGAGTGCATTGAGGCTGAAATCGATTAGTCCCAGCAGAAAACTGAATCTTCACAGGAAAGTCAATAGCAGGAACCACAGCCTGAAAAACCTGGTCTTCGGAATTAGTGCTGTCACCTTTGCACCATTAAAAATATCGCAGAGCATTACCCCTTGTGCTGTTGTCAACCACAGGGGGGTCTGGGAGGGCAAGGTTGCAGTGCCTGCTTCTACCACAGCTGGAGAGAGGGAAGCTAAAAGAAAAGGGAAGATAATATAAGTAGATAAACGGGCCCCAAAAAGCAAAATAAACACACAGGGGCAGTCAAAAGTGACAAAAAGTGAAAATAAAGTTGAAACAAGCATTTGCAATGCAATAGGTCTCGCATTTGATAGAGAGTTTAAGCTATTGGCACTGTAAATGACAATGCTTTTTATTTATGTTTGAAAAACCAACACATAAATAAAAGGCATTGCCATTTACAATGTCAATAGCTCAAACTATCGCAAATGTGAGACCTATTGCACTGCCACAGTGTGCATGGCGAGCTGGTCATATATAGAAGAGGCCGCCATTGCCGGCGTTCCGCAAGTGCTGGGGGGCAGCCACAGTGAAAGCACGCATGGCACGCTGGTTATACATAGAAGCACCCGCCATTGCCGGCGTCCCGCGAGTGCAGGGGGAGAGCCACAGTGAAAGTGTGCATGGCACACTGCTAATACATAGAAGCGGCCGTCATTGCTGGCGTCCCATGAGTCCTGTCTATATCAAAATATACAACATAAAATAGTTCTCCAAACTTCTATTGTAAGCTCCCAAGTTAGGACACATGTAAAAGGGCCAGTCCTAATGGGGGGTAACAACAGAAGACAGGGAGGTACTAAGGAGGGACTAATAATCCTATCAACAAATCAGAATCCAACATTTACAAAGGACAGTGACACAGGCGAATGAAAAATATGGGCAGAGAGTGGGTGGAGTTTCAAGTCCATACCTGAATACAGCATGTCTTGCAGAGCAGCGCATGTACTGCCCAGACTCGACCTAAATGGGTATAGACTGATATAGGTGAATCAGTGGAGCACAATAGGGACTCAATAAGAATTTACTCTGTGTTAAAAGACTTTCATCTTAGCCCATGGCCCAGTTTTGGTAATGTCTATTCGACATGAATGTCCCACTCCCTGATAGACCAGAGACTGGTCAACACTACTTCCTGAAGGGACTAAGGACAAGACAGGATATGCCCAATGATGAGGCCGACCCATGAAGAAGAGAGAGACGCCCTGGCCTGTAGGGGAATAGCTCTACCATGCGTGGACCCTCATAAGTGCATTTAGGATAAGCCATGTTCAACTAACTAAATATTTCAGCAGTACCGAGTGTGCTTCAGCCTTCCGTCCATGACACCACATGATCACAGGCACTATGCCTGTTTGGCTAACTGTACAGCAAAATCAGCAAGTATTAGCAAAGGTCTTGCTTTAATGTGCATGCCTCTGTTTCCATATATTACCACACTCAATCCAGGCTTAATGGATTTTTTGGGGAATGATGGTTTTGTTTTAAGCAGTTGACTCGTATGCCCCAATGTATGTGCACTTGTGTGTATATACTTCTGTGTGACTTGAATACAACTTCTTACCACAACTTTTAAAAAAGCATTCAGCAGCGAAAATGTAATAAAAAGAGGATTGTTTTCTGCATACATAGCATGTAAGTGATGATTCAGTGCATTTTTTAGATGTAAAGTGGCCCCTCGTGCATTGCAATTTTGCGTTGCCAGCACTCCATAGAAGGGGAAATGATACATCTGATAGCCAGTACCATGAGGTTAGAGTAAAAAAATGCTCTAGGCATAGCCAAATCCCACGCTTAAGGAGTTGACAACCATAGATCATGAAGACAGCTGTGCTATCAAGCCAGACCTAAAATACACTTACTAATTTGGAACATCTGGACAATGTATAGTTTTGTGATTGAGAGGGAAGGATAAGGAGCGCTGACACTAACAGTGGTCAGTTATCTCTTTAGTGAGCGAGTCCCTCCATACCCAGGGTCGGACTGGGACAAAATATAGGCCCTGGCACCAAAATAAAACTGGCTCCTATTTGTTGATTAGAAAGCTAAAAAAAAAAAAAGAAAAAGTGGCCCATGTTTGCATACTGAGGCAGTTTTGAACTTGTTAAGAGATGCTGTATAATTGTTTTGCAAGGTAAGACTGCATGGATTTGAGTTTGCTAAGGCAAGGTTTGATTTAATATCTGGAAAACCAACAGTAAAACCAGGCCCAGCTGACCATAAAACAGGCCCACAAACAGTCAAAAATTCGACCCACTCACTGACCTGTCAGGCCAACCCATCAGGCACTGCCTGCCCTATAGACTAGTTAGACCCTGTCCATGCCAAGGACCCCAAAGCAAGGAAGCGGCAAATGGGAGTAAATTGTATGTGATGTCTGTGCTCAGCTTCTCCCCAGCGCTAGGAAGAAAAAAAATTGTAATCAAGTAATCTGAGTTGGTTTAGGTAACATTTCTTCCAAACTTCTACTTCAGAGTAACTGCGCTTTATTATTATTCGCATTCGCTGAAAACCCTAAATAAAACCGATTTTAGATCCATGCCGGATTACCTCTGTGCTTGAATTGATACTCGGTGACATTATTCCCAGGTATGTTATGAGAGGATTTGTAAAAAAAACACTACACACAAAGAACCATCAATGTGCAAAAGAAAATTAAAAGCAGTTCTCTTTAGGGGTTTCAACAACTGTTTAACTGTATAAAATGAAAAGTATTTTTCTAAGGCACAGAAGGTAAACGATTGGAAGCAGTAGAATAAACTCGTCACTAAACCACCTAATCATACATTTATTTTCTTCGTCAAAATAAAGTTAGAAAGGCTCAGTTGAAAAGAAATCCTGCTGTGCTTCACCAGCAGAAGCTAATATTCTGTGCTGCTATGACCACGAGGTACAGTGTTGCTACAAACCATGAGTTAGAAAAAAGTGCGCTAATCGCTCCTTTTACAGTCCATAATACGGGATAATTTTAAACAAAATGAATCCGTGAATTCTTATTACTACTAACCGATGCAAAGGGACTAAATTTGATGGGTGGCACTTTCACAATAAAACAAAAAATACTGTAATTCAGTGTCCATCTAAACCGGTGTCCCCTGGTGTAAAACAGGTGATTTTAATGAGATCAGCCCATTTACCTCCTAATCATGGGGCCGCCTGGGACTGAAGGTTGCAACTAAATTCACCTGGAAAGAGGCAAATGTACAGCAATCAGCTGACCCAGCAGACAGCCCGAGTCCAAATGAACTGTACAAAGTAACAGCTGTGGGTGGCAGCGCCCGTCATTCTAAATCTGCACCGGCAATACCGCTTGCAAATTCCTAAGCCTTCCAGATCGTTGGAGTGTAGGGAAGTGTGACATTGCAACACCCTGGTAGGTAACAGTTATTAGACATTCACACCGTAACACGCCCGGGGTGGTTACGTTATCTGGCCACCAGAGGATACAGTTTAGAGAAAGTGGGAGTAAGCAACTGAGTTTTTAAAAAAAAATGTTAAAGGTTTTATATAGCGCTGGCTAGACCCGGAGGTATCAGAGCGCTTTACATGAGTATCAGATCATAGTTGCAGGTTACATCGTTACAAAGGTTACACAGTTATTAGAGCATGGCAACATAGTTGCATGTAAGGTCGAGATAAACAATAAGTACATATACTTAAGGGAAAAAGCAGGCAAGGGGAGAGAATATGGGGAGGTGGGGTAGGAGCAGGGGAAGTAGACAGAGAATGAAGGAGGGAAAGAGGAGGGGAGGGTGAGAGACACAACATGGAAAGAGGAGGGGGAGGGCAACGGGGACACAAGCCGGTAGACGAGTCAAAGCTGCGTCCAAAGTCCAGTAAGCTGTGATCATAGGGGAGGTGGGAGCATTTCCCCATCTCTGTTGCGAGAGGCTCCCTTTACACAGTGTACTCTCTCAGAGGGGTCTTTGAAACTCCAAGGCCTACATACTGGATCCTTCCCCAACAAGCATTTGCAATGCAATAGGTCTCGCATTTACGTGAGTTTGAGCTATTGACATTGCAAATGACAATGCCTTTTATTTTTGTTTCCGTTTAAAAAAAAAAAAGGCATTTTTATTTACAATGCCAATAACTTAAACTCACGTAAATGCGAGACCTATTGCATTGCAAATGCTTGTTAACATTAAAAGTAAAGCGCCGGTGCCCGATTATAGCAAAAGCGCCTTCATGAAGTACCCGTGACGGAGACATATGGCGGCTGCGCGCGTTCACATGCACGCAGGCTTTAGGCCAGCGGCTGCAGCTCTTTGAAAATCCCCTTACAAAAATTCGAGCAACAGCGCATGCGCTGTTCTAGGCTCGACCTAAAAACGACTGCTGATGCTCAGATGAGAAAAAGGGTTCGGAATTTTACTGGGTGACCTGACATTTCTGTCTGAGAAACATTATCTAATTTTGGGTAATTCTGCAGCTACTAGGTGCATTTAGAAATATTATATAGCTTATTATTCTTTAGTTTGAGAAAACAAAAATACGTATGCATTCGGTCCTAAAAGAAAATTCTAACCAACCTGAAGTCAATGTGTAGTTTTGGGAGCATGTTTTTTCTGTTTATTTGATGCAAGCAGATGGCACAGTGGGGGTCAGTCTAAGCCTGGTGTCTCAAAGAGGCGAGTCCCCTGTGTCTTCTAACTCCCCCTCAAATACCCCTTTTAAAAGGAGGTGCATTTTGTGTCACCTTCCTTTGAAGTGGAAGCTGCTGTCTCGCTCGCAGTGCTGAAGACAGTGGCTGCTATTCACAACATACAGAGCTAACGCCAATCACACTGCCAAGTGTGAAGAAGCAGGCTGGAGTCCATCAAAGCCACGTCATCAATCCCTTCAGACCAAAGCAACATGGCGCCAAGAGTGTAGACAGAGTCAAGAACTTGTCACTTCCATTAGAGCTGAAGCAATTCAAAGAGAAAGGCGCACTCTTCTCAACAAAGACAGCAAGGCCTCGGGTTGCTATTTCATGGTGCGCCATGTTCAAACTGCGATATTCTCACCAGTCAAAGTACGTTTTGCATGCCACCCGTTTAGAATACCCAAGAAGTAGATTTGGCGGGAGAAAGTGAGATTGTGTTTTGTAATAAATTGGGAAATTCACCTTTCTAAATAGTGAAAGTGGAACGAGCACACTGCATAAACATTCAAAATGCCTCAAGCTATTTAAAAAAAAAAAAAAACTAGTGTTGAGCAAACCCGGCATTTTATATCACAGCGTCCGTTGCGGCCCCAGCCCCCACAGCACTTGAGGCTTCCAATTCCCTACACCTGGACCAAACGGCTCCCACACGAACAGTGTGCACCATCGGCCCTGCTCAGTTTGGGGGATGGGGAAAGCGGGCGCCGTGTTTAGAACTTCATTGAAAAGCACCTGCTGCAGAGTTCCTTATGCGTCCTGCAGTTTGAGGCAAAAATAACAAGCATTGGCCGCACGCGCGCCTCGCGCTTTAAGTTTAAAAAAAAAACAAGCACAGTAAGGCTAAAAGAAAACCTTCTGCACCCACACTACCAAAAAAATATATATGATCATGAATTACTACATTATCATCGTTAGGTCAGAGCTTGGCAGGTATTTAACGGTGATTGTTTTTCTTTTCACACTGCCTTGTTAGTAATAAAAGATCCCCGGTGCTGGAAGCATTACATTCTGCCACTGGAACTCTCCGAAAAAGAGTAAGGCACGACGAGCGCAATTCTAACAGTTTGCTTAGTAAGTTTGTTTCAGTTAATTAAAACCATTTCGTTTTTCTGAAACAAAATATTGAAAACCATAGCAACTTAGAGAAGTTCCATACGTCATTATTAAAACTGAATTAATAAACAATATAAAATTCAGCGTTCTAACAGCAGGGGCTGAATAGCGTCGGATTGTCATTTAAGTAATCTCCGGAGACCGGAGGAAAGCTAAAATTGTACAAGACCTCGCTCCAACACGTTAAAATACTTGCAGCCACACTCTGGATAATACTTCATTATAAGGCAACTCCTTAAAGCTGAAATAAATGATATGGCTTATTGATCTTGGTGTCAGTTCCTGTTGCAAAAAACGTCAGAGAAAGAGGGAGATGTATACAAGGCCCTCTACTGATACTTAAAATTTAAGAATGTGGCTTAGTTTTCCTTGTATGGGTCGATTGTAACACTTTAAGTCAGGTTAAAAGAGAGCTGCGCACTATAGCATTTTTTCGGCAACATCCTACATGGGACGTGTGATCAACCATTCGCACCGAGAACAATTTATGTGTTAAGCCAATGTACGAGATAAGCGCTCAGCTGCTTGCAGCACTTCGGGACGGATAGCACACTGAAGATAGTGATCCAAATGAGAATAAAAGGGGCGGGTGAGCCACGGGAGTGGCTACGATGTGCCCCATGAATACTTTCTTTCACTTGTAGCTTTGTGACGGAGCCGTGGCACAGACTGACAACTACCACTGCAGGCGGCAGGGGGGCTATTCTACTTCCGTGGCCAGTGGTGGGAGCGAAGGTACAAATGACAGCCCAACAGCTTCAGGACAGGAGTTAACAAGCACTCTAAAAAAAGTTAAATAAATAAACGGAGCGTGGTGACCCTAAATCTGGTGCTGCGCTCCGAAATAAAGTAAACCAGCACTGAAAAGGGGGCGGGTAGCGGTGGGGAGGACGACGGGGGGGGGGTGGGAGTATAAGGGGAGAAATAAAAAGCAAACGCGTAATACGAAAAACAAGGTTAAAATGAAAGTGAAAAAAAAAAAACATAATAGTTAACCAAAAGGTACTTGCACCTCGGTCTGCACGTGTACCTACTACTCGCTTACTGTAGTCCGTGGAAAAGCAAATACGATTGAAAGTAAAATGCAGGCGGAATAGAGAACTAGGAGGTGTGTGCCAGCAGGGTGCCACGCAGGGCACTGCACTCTCCAGGGCACTGCCTACTCGCAGAGCACAGCTATAAAGATAAAACACAAGGACAAACATCTAAAGACAAGCATCGCGATCACGATAAAACATCAAAGCGGCCGCGAAAGTGAAAGACAACGAGTGCTTTCAGGCTGCCAAATGGTGCGCGCGCCCGGCACACATGCACAGTAGTTGGCGGCCTGAAAGCACTCGTTTGCACTTCCAAAAGTGCTTACTATAAGTCTCGCCAGAGCAGCGCTAAAGCGCTGTCTCAGGCGAGACCTAAAAAGGGAAAGACTAGGGTGGATTGAGGTGGATGAGCCTAGGGAATAAGGAAACAATAGCTCGGCTATAGCTAGTAAGAGCAGGATGAAGTAAACAAAATGGCAGCGTGCTTGCACATTGCAGCTTGCAGTTTCGCTCTATTTTGTTTAACACACAATGCATCTCCTGGCGTCAGCTTTTAACATGCGGTGCTAAAGATGCATTTCATGTAATCAAGCATAATTTCGTGTAATTTTGTTTGCAATTCCGTGGAATTACGCACACGTAAGTAAAGCTATTTTTCACACCCTTATTTACAAACTTTGGAATAAAATGCCTCAGGTGAAAACCCCAAATAACAGACTCACATTATTGCCAACTATCTTGTTATTTCACCCAGAGAATTACATTACCCTTTGAGCTTCTATTTTTTTGTTCTAATGCACTTCGCACAGAAAGTATAAATACATTCAAGACTGTATCTCAGTCCAAACATGTGCGAACACCTACTAGATTTGTGCGTATCTCGGTATTACTTGGCTTATTTTACCTTCCTGTTAAAAAATCTTATTCCTCTATGAAGTGTTCACACTGACTGGTCATTCAGTTTACTGAATGGGATTTACGGTTAATCCCTACCCCCATTCTATGAGGCAAAAAACCATATTTAGAGGGCAGCTGCATGCTCTTGCGCCCCAGCTTCAACTCTTTTACCATTATTAGACTTTCTTGCCACATGGGTGGGGAATTTTCACTGAAAGTGCTCCCATCACTTGCATCAGAAATGCTGAATTCCATTCTGCTTGAGATGAGCTGGAAACATGACAATTTAATTTGACCTGCATCGTACAAAATTTTCAAAATCATCACCCAAAGTGGGTGGTTATTATAGAAGTGTAAAATAAATAAGCGTGGTGCTTTTTCTCCCTGCGTGGGGGTGGGGGGATCATTGTTTGCTTTTCCTGCTCAGGACCATCATGCCTTCATGGAAGTTTGGGCAATTAAAAAAAAACAGCATTGGGGTCCCCATACTAAACAGAGTCGGCATTTTTCTGATGCCATGGAGCCAATGGTTCTTCAGAAGATGACCCAAAAGGAAGGTGCTGTTAATGGTGGAGGTGAATGAGACACCGTTGTCGGAACCTCAATGGTCCCCACATCGCTAACTGAGGAAGCGGGAACTGAGAGGTGGGTTGCCGAAGTCGCTGCCACATTTTGGTCGGCCCTTTATTACCACCCACCTCTAAATGACCCCCTGCGTCTTTGCTACTCTACTTTGTTTCGCCTGTAAAGGCAGATGCCCATAGGGAGAAACCTATGTAGCCAATTGGAGAGCAATTGTATTGGTTGCCCTGAAACACCCACTAGTACTAAATGAAAATACCCAAATACCTTCAATATACTGCCTAAAAGTAATCTCAAGCTAACTGAATACAAAATTATATCAATTACAATTTTTTGCTATACCCATAATATTTAACAACACAGTCGTATATCAGTCAGCGACGACCTTCAAGCACATCTAAAATACACCAGCTGCTGCACCCAGGCCATTCTGGATTTAGATCCATTATGCAACAGACAGCACTTCTAGAAAGTTCGATAATATCCTAATGATTCTACGCTCTTCTAAATTATATCAACACTATAAAATAACACAGCAAATTAAAAAAACTCTTTAAGTTGATTTCTAGAATGGCTGTTCTTGTTTATGATTTGTTTTTGGTTAATTTGGAACTATACTGCATTTTGTCTCCTGGGATTCTTTTGTATTTTATGAATTGTTGTTTATTATTGTGCTTGTTTGTTGATTACTACTATAAAAGGTGTGGATAATATGACAGTTGAAGGGCAAATGTGGCTCCAAAACACTTTTAGAAAGCTATAAATAAAAGGATAGGGGTCTCCACTTCGGTTACATGATCACAATCTGTGCACTGCAGTCAGCTGTAAGTAGACAATTACCATCCTGATATTACAGCTGATGGGCGAACAGACCATGACAACGTCACTGGCTATAAAAATCTTGTTGTATTTTGAAAATAACTTTGGGGCCGTTTACAAGTTTGGCGGTCCGATGGACTGCCAAACGCTCGGTGGCGGGGCTGCTACCGCTGCACCGGTGGTCCAGCTGCTGTATTATGGGTTCTGCGGTCAAACCATCATAGGACCGCTGCTACTGCCAGAGATCCGTGGTCCCTGGCGGTCCTGCATCCAGTGCCGCTGCAGCACAGCCAAGCATATTACAAGTTTTCTCACTGCCACAGTTTTCATGGAAGTGAGCCCGTCATGAAAAGTGTGGCGGTACGGAAACTAACGGGGCCCTACAGGGCCCCTGGCTGCCTCAGGGACAGGGGATACATGCAGGGGTGCACATGTTGTGCCTGCATGTATGCATGTACTGCGAGTTCCTGCATGGCATGGACTTAACAGTCCATGCCGTGCAGGAACATTCTATGGTTCTCCTATTGCGGTGCCTTTTTAAGGCTTGGATATGAGCCTTTGAAAGGCACCGCCATGGGACCGCCGCCGCAGGACTGCCCGACCTGTATTACCATTGGAATACAGCGGGCAGCCAGACTATGGGTTTGGTGGTCTTACAGCAGGGCACTGGCGAGGCAGCCTGCTCCAAGATAACCATTGCAATCAGGCCCTTTGTCTTATTAACCATCTCATAAAAGTTGATCAACCCTTGCAAAAGTGTTTCAGTGATTTCAACATAGAGATTTCGGGAACACCACATTTTTAAAGATATGAAGAGTAACCCATTGACTAAAGCAAAAAATCTAGAAATGAATTCCATAACATATTATAATTGGGTATGTGCTCATATATAATAAAAAAAAAATCTTCCTTAGAAATGTAATGGCAAGTTTCTTAATATAGGTTTCTGTCCATTCACCATCAAATTCATCATCATCAAGATATCTTTATTTCGGCGATTTGCCTTAAAAAGTACAGAGAATAAATATATACACAGACAGACCTGACACAGAATAAAATAAGTCATAGCAGTACATTAAGTGATGATCAGTCCCCTTCTTCTATTCCACATTGCTAATAGAAATTTGTAAACTGCAAAAACTATACATTCAGATGTGTCTGTTTTAAGGATTCTAAAAGCCTGGCTACATTGCCGAAAACCCATGTTTTTGCAGATAGGCACTATCCAATGCTTCCTAGCTTTTGAGTACGGAGGGCAAAAAAATAATACATGGAGCTCATCCTCTTTATCACAGCTACAGCCAGGGCAGGCCTCGGTAGAGGTAAGTGCCCAACTACTGGTGAAAGCTCTCAGGGGTAAAGTGCCGTATCTCCATTGAAGATATAATTTTCTTGATGCAATGGGATAGATAATATCCTTAAAATTCTCAAATTGATAAAAATCCTTGACACTTAAAAAGGATTTAGTTAAAACTCCACTCTTAGGGGCAGTCTGTACTCTGTTTAGTTGCTCAGCCACGTAGATCTTAGTAAGCATCTTCCGCGAAATCACCTTGCAGCTTGTTTCCGGTTCATACCACATGTCATCTAACCCAAGTTTAATAAACTGGGATTTTATAAACATAAACCAAGGGATTTTTAGTACACCATTGCTAGCCAAAATTTCCTTCAGCTCTAGTCTATAATGCAATAGTTCCGGCGTAGTCCACAACCTGTGCCAGTACCTAAGGGGCTTCAGGGCTAGTTCATCATCAATCGGCCTCAGGTCCATATCCATCCTTAAAGGATGCAGCGGGGTACTTTGTGGGAGTGATAATAGCTGTCTGATGAACTTATTTTCAATTTTAGGAAGTTCCAACCCTGTTAAATGCCCCCAAAGTTCCGCTCCATATAAGATTGCTGCCCTGGCCTGGCTCTTATATACTTCAAGCGGGGGTTTAATAGGTTTATATGTAGACGTATTAGAAAACCTAAGAATCCCCCCTGCATACTGGGCTAGTTTCAGCTGCGCTTTGGCTATTTGTGGACCCCTTAAGGTTAGATTTTCACTTAGAGTTACTCCTAGATAATCAAAGGTTTTTACCCTTTCCAAATTTGATGAATCTAATTTTGGGTTCGGCCGTGTGGAAGGTGAGGGGTTAAAAACCATATACTTTGTTTTATTCACATTGATTTCCAGGCCACGACCTCTACAAAAGTCCTCGAAACTGTCGAGCACACGCTGGATTCCCATTGGTGATTTACAAAGTAGCAGAGTGTCATCCGCGAACATAATCGCTGGCACCCTGCTACCTGCCAAAATTGGGGCATCATTATTAGGGGCACTATTAAGATGGGAAATCACACCATTAACGTATAGGCAGAACAGGGTAGGTGCTAAAACGCACCCCTGCCTCACCCCTCTGCCAATGGGGAACTTGGAAGTTAAAGCCCCATTCTTCCCATGACGCACCTGGGCAAAATTACCCTCATGCAACTTAATCAGTATTGCCAGGATTGGTAGTGGCACCCCCAAACTGACCAACACAGCCCAAAGTTTTCCTCGGGGCACTAGATCAAAAGCGGAGCGGAGGTCCACGAATACCATGTAGAGGCTGCCACCCTCAATCTTTGCTGTTTTCCAGAGTAGTAATAACAAGCGAAAGATTTGATCCATGGTAGAGGTGTTCCTCCTAAACCCCGCTTGGTATTGGCTCAGTATAGCGTGCTCCTCCATCCAGTCCTGCAGTCGTTCAAGGATGAGCCGCGCAAAGATTTTTTGCGGGACATCTATGAGGCTAATGGGCCTATAATTTGCCGGTAACAGAGGGGAACCCTTCTTGAAGATGGGAACGATTTCTGCACCCAACCAGGTGCAGGGCACATTCATTCCTTTCAAGATTGCATTAAATAAAATACATAGATATGGTCCCCAGATCTCCATTTGATGTTTAAAGAGGTCTCCCGGCAGTTTGTCTAGCCCTGGGGCCTTACTGGATGGAATTTTAGAGATGGCATTAACAACTTCCTCGACCGAAAACTCTATATAGTCGTAGGGATCATTCGATGTTGGTAAGACCGGATGTGAATCCATATCAACTTCAATAGCGTACAGAGCTCTAAAGTGATCTTCCCAAATGTTAGCCTCTATATTAGGTTCGGTTGCAGGTTTGGGATTGCCGCTTCCTGTGTTAATTATAGCCCAAAATTTACGGGCATCATTCTGTTCTAAAGCACAGGACAGATCGGTCCATTTTGCATAGTCCCAGTCCTGTTTGGCCAGCTTCAACATAGCTTTATAGTGTGTTCTCTTGGCGGAAATAAGGATCTTGTCATTGCCATATTTTACAGCCCGAATCAACTCTTTTTTTGCCAGGCGACAAGCATCATTAAACCAGGAGGAGAGAGGAATCCTATTCTTTCTCTTAGTTACCAATGGATTGAACACATCAAATAAGGTACTAACAAGATTCGAATGCAGGGCCTGCAATTTGATATTAAAATCAGGAGGAGGTTGTTGAGATGTTAGAACATCTAGTTCAATAAAACACGGCAAGATTGAATTATACAATCTTGCCAGGTCCTCAGAAGACGCCTCCACCTTATCCCACTTGACCCTGCGCCGATCATTCGTTAGGACTAACCTATCTGCTCGAACATCTCTGTGTCCTAATTCCTACGGTTGTGTGACCGGAGAAACCAACTCCAGCCTCAGCAGATTGTGATCACTGTCATCCCTTACAATGACCTCAAGGTCGATAACCTTTGACCACAACTGTGTCCGAACCATGATGTAATCTAAACGTGATTCGTGGCCCTTTTTATTGTATGTGCACCTAGAAGGTGTATCTGAGTAGGTGCGTCCGTTACAGGCCCTAATTGAGTGACTTAGTGTAAGGGCCATTATTTGGACTGCTAAGGGGGACCATGACCTAGTGTGTGGAGATTGGATTTGCGGAATGGACCAGTAGTCATCATCAGTTGCAAGTGCACCGTAATCCATCCCCGGTAAGGGTTCATAGTGACAATTCAAATCTCCTGCTACTAAAAGGAACACATCCAATGGAATGGAATACAGAAAGTTTGATAGTTCGTCAACCGTAGTAGACTCACTAGCTAGACTAACAGGTCTCGAGTAGACATTCACAGCAGCCAGCTTAAAGCTATTAGGCCATTTCAGGATTACACACTGTATGTCATCCGAGTGGGTGACAACAGACTCAGCTGTGCAACCCAGATGAGTTGCCACCCATGTGGTAAGACCCCCAGATGGTCGTCCCTTGCCCCCCCATCGTGCAGGTATGTGAAAACCCGCAAATCCCATTCTCCTTTCCTCTGATCTCGCCCACGTCTCCTGGAATAGACATATGTCCATTCCATCAATAAAAGTGCCCCAGTCATCACTCGCTATTTTACTATGTAGCCCCGCAACATTCCAGGACGCAATCACCAAGGATTCAATATTCGTGGTTGCTCTGGGGTTGCAGACACTCCTGTTTGTAACCGTGGTTTCACACAGGTGCTGCTCTATGACCTCTTGGGCTTCTAGGCGCCTGGCATCAGATATAACCTCTTGGGATTCAAGGGGGAGTTCGGCGGTGGGGGTATGGTTCTCTATAGCAGTGATTATTATCCCATCTATTCTTGACGAGCACTCAGCCTCACCAACAGCCCTACTTTTACTATTGTTCTGAATTTGGGCATCACCCATTACCCGACCAAGTCAATCCACTTGGTCCAAACAGCTGTATCTGTTTTGAATCGATATTTTGGGAGGTGCTGGCAGATGATCATATGGAGCCCTTAATGACCTATCTCCTCCTCTGTGTTGTACTAATGACCACCCATTCTCCATAGTGTTCCAGCGGGTCGGTGGGTAAAAGTGAGACAAAGGGTAAGTTTGGATCAATGCTCCCTGGTCATAATGCCTCCAATTGCAGATATGTTCGGCAGTTCGGGGATCTTTAAAATTTACTAGGATACAATCGCCCCTACTAGTTTTAGGACCATGACCCACCCACGATACTCTACGTGCCATAAGGATTTCACTAGTAATATGGGGGGAAGTGGTCGATTTTTGTTGAGCCAATCTATTACTTTGTTTTTAAGAGAAGGGTATGGTTCTATGGTGGAATTTGGAAGCTCAGGGACTCCAACCAAAATCGCCACATAAGGGCTGCATTCAGGTGGCAAGTCTATAATACGTTCCTTGGGGGGATAACCCTTACTCTCCATCTGACCACCCTTCACTTTATCTACGTTGGCATCCTCCCTCCACAATGATGTAATTGGCGTAGTAGTTGGTATTGTTGATAATGGTATTGTTGGTGGGACAGGCGTGGTGTTATTAATTATAGCTAGCTCAGGCTGGGAATGCCCAATTTCAGCTGGAGCAGGACATAGATTAGATGTGTCTACCTTTAGATTGCTCTGTATATCCAGCGCCACCTGTTCCATCCGCAAAAGCTGTTGCTCGATACGAGACAATCTCAATTCCAGGGGCTTGATGATAGCACTCAAAAGAGCACTTACGGTGGCATGTGTCTCTACTGGGGTGTCATGTGTCTCTACTGGAGTATCACTGCTAATAGAGATTCCTAGCCGGATTTCTGTGGGTGTAGGTGGGGCATGAACTGGAGCAACAATAGGTAGAGCTGTTGTAGTTGAATTACTTGTCATCTGACTACCCGTATGACCTTTGGCAAGTTTAGCTTTTTTGCCCCCGCCCTAGGGGCCATATTCATTTTCCTTTTTGGCATAGCTCCCTCACGTCTTCCTCGCAGCTGGGGGAGACTTAATCTCTCGGGTGAGCTTGGCATTGTTAAAGCTAGAGTGGAATCTAAAGCTTGCTCAGGTGAGAGAGGCTGCGGTGGATCTATGCTACAAGGTACATTATCACTACTTGAGGGGCCATTGTCTAACATTTCTCTCCTAAGAGCATCCGGAGTGTGAGCATTAGCGATATGACCCATAGAGGATCTTTTCGCAAAAGCTAAATCTTGTGAGACTCTTCTTTCCATTAATATTATCCCCTGGTCAATTACGGAATTTGCTCTTGTAATGAAGTTGTCCAAAGTTCCTGTTAATGCAGTCCTGCTTCTGGTTAGTGATGCAGACATACTACGTTGATCAAGCAGCAAAAATAACAGTACTTACAATCCTCCTCGATACTCAGTATGGCAGGGGGTATTTGGGATGACAGAGGGGTGGCCCGGTCCGGTCTTGACCGTGCTTGAACGGGCTTAAACGGGCCCGCCCTTGGCCCAGGCTTCGCCCGGGACACGCCCCGGACGCGTCCCGCGTACGCGTGCCTGTGGTATTAGTTATAATGGAAAAGGGGGGAGGGGCCGGAAAGAGTCAACTGTTGCGGCCAATGTCCGTCAGCAGAGGGGCCGCTGGTACTCGCAGTCCCGGCTCCATTTACAGATGCTCCCAAAACACTCAGCAACCCGCAATCACCGCCAAAAGGCTCCGCCGTGCAGCTTCCAGAGTCCGTGGGCAAAGACCTGCCTCCGAGCGGCTCCCGCGAAGCGGGGGCCGTGAGGCGCTATGTAGGTCTGTGGAGATGGAGGGAGGGGCCGGGAAGAGTCAACAGCTGCGGCCAATGTCCGTCAGCAGAGGGGCCGCTGGTACTCGCAGTCCCGGCTCCGTTTACAGATGCTCCCAAAACACTCAGCAACCCGCAATCACCGACAAAAGGCTCCGCCGTGCAGCTTCCAGAGTCCGTGGGCAAAGACCTGCCTCCGAGCGGCAATTGTGATATCCATCAATTCTTGGCCAATGTGCAGTGTTTATTACAGGGTCATATTTTGTAGCTACAGGGATAAGCCTAGCTTGCATAATATCCTATTTTCCTTACATGTGATTGTTTCTAGCAGAAATTAATTAAGGAAACTGTGAAACCAAATGTATGCTGCGTGTTCTGAGCCAGCTACATAACCTATGGAAACTGGGCAATGGATAGTTGAACGGGAATGATATGTTTTGGAAAGACAGGACTCAGGATTGGAAGACACTTGCAGGTTTATTCAGCAGCTTACAATGACCCCTGGTCAGTGCCTGATATCTGGCAACTGTCTGCTTGCTCACGTTCTCAGAATCCACATACCAGATTCCAGAAATGGAAGCATTCTAGTTGCCTAGGGACAGCATAACTGTACCAAGGTACATATACACTGCAGAGTATAATGCATCCCCTTTCCTTAATCAACTCCCCAGTGGCGGCTCCTAGAGGGAGTGCTGCGGGCCGTGGGGCGGGGCGGGGGAGGGGCAGGGTGGGGATAGTAAACTCCGAAATAGGTCGGAACAGAGTTGAATAAAGAAATAAAGAACTAAAACGAATTACATTGCGCGCTGCATCACCAATTTGGCTTTGCAGCATGCGCAATGTAATTAGTTTTATTTATTTATTTCCTCAACTCCGTTCGGACCTATTCTGGAGTTTACTACCCCCACCCTGACCCTCCCCCACCCCGCCACCCCGCAGCACTCCCTCGAGGAGCTGCCACTGCAACTCCCCTATACTAATATGACACAAAACAAATAGAATTAGAGCTTTGAGTGCAAATGTAATCTTCTAGCAACTTAGGTTTTGTCTTTATATTTGTGGTGGGTTCCCTTTTTAATGGCATCTTACTTTCCCCAACACTGTCTCAAGCTCAAAGTCATCACATGACCTCAATTACTGTTGCCCCTCTGCAACACCGCAGGCAGACATTCTTCTAGCATTCCACCATTTACCATCTGACAATTTGAGAGCATTGCCCCTCACTTCAATCACAACCTTTTCTTACTCAATTGCCTAACAACACCCTCACCAACATTAGTTGCACACATTTCTTGCCACTTTTCTTTATCTTTTCGTTATGTCTTTGTCAATAAGCAGCCTGATATTTATCAGCCAACTTACACAACCATTCAAAATCAACTTTCTGTTGACCTGACCTGGCCATTTATGCTAAACACCGCTATGGTACACAGTACTCTCCCCTTTAGCAAAGAAATAGGTGCTCCCCATGTCACAGAATGTGGAGCGGTTCTGTAGTTCCACAACACATCTTTGACTTGACTCCTCCAACAAATATTACTTGAAACGGCCAGTTAAATGCATTCCCCCAACACTTAGTTGAAACGCTCAATTAAACCATTACCCCAAGGATGATGTACTGGGGTTTTACAATACTTGATTCCCCATCTCTTAAGAAACGTGCCAAGCTCCTCCGATACGGATTGAGGACCATTGTCCATTAGTATTTCTTCAGCACATCTGTCCCTATGAAAGATATCCTCACAAAATGCAATCACACTACTTATTTTATATGCTTAGATTGTGCAGACGCCTCTAGGTTACAGGGCTCTGCGGTATATGTGCCGCTTGACCAATAACATTTGTTTAAAGAAATAATGCAATCACTCTACTTGAATTGTACAAACACCATCTCGGGCCATTTGAGAAATGGCCCATCATGGCCATGGCATATTTCTCACTTACATTTAAACCATCAAATGGACCACAAATGTTGATTGAAATCCGCACCCATGGGCGTTTGGCCAATGCTACCAGACATATGGTACTTTCCTGGACCTCATGCGACTTGTCATGGCAAGAACAAGGAATACAATCACAAACAAATATCTTGATTTGCCTGTTCATTCCCAGCCACCAGAAGCCCACTCGAGCTTTACTTTTTATCGCTAACATTCCCCCATGTCCCTAATGGAGCAATTTCAAATATCTTTCTCTCCGTTTTGCAGGGACTACAAGTCTTTCTCTTCTCCTCACAATTCCATCTACAACAGACAACTCTACCCACACATATGAACAATTTCAGATCTTGTCCCAACTTACAACCATGAGCCCTTGGTAGCGCTTCAATCAATCATCTTAAATCGCCTTCCTCTATTCCTTTTCACCAATAGCATTACAGACATCTGTCACTTCAGCCACCATCCACTCATCCTGTTCACATACTTTACTCTCCTCTATAGGCAATCTGCATAAACAATCTGCGTGATATTCTTTACGCCTGGCACATATTTCACAGTAAACTGGAGGTGGTACAGCCACTTCGCTATGCGGGGTGTCACTTTCCAAGCACCTGCCATAGTACAGAGGTACACCAATGGCGTGTGATCTGTTCAAAGTTAGAATTTCACATCCCACACATAAATCCAAAAATGCTGAACCACTGGAGGAATCAGCGGTACCTGACTAGCTGCTGTGCTCATTTTAAGTATTGTGAAAGTGTTGCTGCTTTGGAAAACAGCGGTGCCTGTCAACGTGTTGTACAAGCAGAGATAGGCACACCACTGACCTGTCGGTTCACAAGCTGTTGCCAGTGCCTGACATATTCATTAGTCATTCTTCGATAACAAGCACACCACTGTTTGCTCTAGTAGCTAAGTGGTGAGCATCTGCAGTAATAGGCACACTAATCATACCTCTGGTGACAGGCACACCAACTGTCAGCCCACCAATTTTAAACAAGGTGTTCCCGGTGATTTGCACACCATATCCAGGTACAGACAATTTGTGGGTGGTATTTGGCATTTATTTCAGGTGAATACTTGCTGGAATTTAAGACCAAATGGCTGTTTCCTATGTGCGTATTAAGTCTGGGATGGTGTAAGTTTCCGGGTTGGTAACAAGGTGGTGTATAGGTCTTATTTTGTAGACTAGCAACACTGTGGAAATGTGGTTGCAATATAGTCGCAATCTATACCTGCACCTCAGGCTTTCTTGCAAAACCTTGGTCATACCTGCATGGTCGATTTGGAAACCATAGGCATGTATGTATATGTTGTAAAAGGCAACTGGCAATACTTAAACACAGCTTAGGTTTAGAAGGTTCTGCAAACTTTGCCTTTGCCGACATTGAAGGGAAGGAGTGTAGACGCAGGGTCAGATAATGAAGAAGGAGATGAATATGAATCTGCTCTTAATTTTTTATTAAATAACTACAGAAAAACAGTTAGTATAGTGGTCGAAAGGCACCATTTTTTTCCCCGGGCCCAAATGCAACGGGAGACAGTAGAGCAATATGTTGCAACCTTGCTGTCACATGCAAATTGGGATGAGATCATAAGGGGTCAGCTGATTGACAGAATGTACAATGTAAAGATCCAGGAGAAATTGCTACGTCTGAAGGACCTCACTCTAGACAAAACTATTGAAGTGGCAAGACGTATGGAAAATACCTAATTCGCTAGGTGATGTATTTGGGGGGTGCCGGGGCCTAAAGAGATGGCTGTGAGGAATAGTTAAATGTGGTGAGAAGAGTCATATGGAAAGTAGATGAAGAAAACAAAAGGATTAGGAAGAATCGAGAGGGCAAAAGGATAAAGGCTTGTTTCAGGTGTGGGAGCGAGAGGCACATGGCAGAGGCGAAAAATTGTCCAGCAGCCAAAAGCAAGGGTTTCAAATGTAAAAAGATGGGTCACTTCTCAAGAGTTTGTAAAATGTTTGATGCCCTGAAGTACAAGAAATCTGTCAATTTTGTGGGAAAGAATGAAACAGCAGACTGAAGGGATCTCGTGTGAAAGCAAGGAAGAAGATGTAGAGGTATTGGTGGTGTGTGGGATGGAACCATCCTTGAGTGAAGGGTCCAAATAGAGGTGTGTACTTAAGGTGCATGAGAAAGAAGTGCATTTTTGGGCGGATACCCGTTTCCCATTTACCCTTGATGACAAACCCACATGGAAAGGTTTGGGTGCCGGTGAATTATTTCCGGCTAATGTAGAACCAGAAGGATATTGTGGCATTAATCTGCCAGTTCTAGGTTATTTTGTAGCAGAGCTGGAATTTCTGGATAGGAAGGCAGAAGGTAAAGTGTATGTGGTTGTGAAAGGTCTTTATTGGGGTGGAAGGGGCAGCGTGCTTTTGGCATGATTCTTAATCCAAGTCACCCAAAACAGGTGTTGTTGAAGATGTAACGAGAGGTGAATGAATGGGTCACCATGTTTCCCATGTTGTTAAGGAAAGAGTTAGAGTGTTTGAGTAAGTTTGAACACCGCATTGTGCTGAAGGTTTGTGCAGTGCCCAAGGTGCGAAATGCTCCACTTGCCTTGAGGGGTATGTTGAAAGAAGAGTTACAGAGGCTATGTAAGGAAGGTGTGATTGAGCATTTTAAGGCATTGGAATGGTTGAGTCCGATAGCTATCGCAAAGGAGCCCAACAGAAATATTTGCATGTGGGCCTATCGGAGGGATCTAAATGATAATAATTGAATTGACCTTCATCCCCGCCCTGCATAAATAAAATGCTGGCAAGTGTGAAAGGAATAATGACTTATCCAGCGCTTATCATCAGGTGCAACCACAGGAGTGATCCAGGCATTTGACTTAATTCATTACACCTGAGGGAGCATTCCAATTTATTCACATGCCCTTTGGTCGGGGCTCCATGTCAGCAGTCTTTTAGAGGGTGATGCAGGGAATTTTGAAGGGCAAATGTGCTGGTATTTCAGGCTGACATATTGGTCTGGGGTGTGTGCAATTTGATGGAGGTGGTGCAGAGGTTGGAGAAAGTGGGGTGTGGTATTCTCTCATGCTGTTATGTCAATATGTTGCATTTATGTAATCCTTAAATTAGTGAGAAGTTCTGGAATTAAGAATGTGTTGGGTGCCTAGCTACAAGGTTCTTCAGAGAGCAGTTGCTGCTGGATTGCCTGTGGTTAGGACGCTTATGCTGTTACTCTTGAAATAAAAGAAGATTACTGTTTCTTCATCACTGTCTTATGGTACTTCATTACATGGGGCTTGTCATAAGTTTCGAAAGGTGCAAGTTTAACATGAAGGAAGTAGAGTACTTAGGGCATACACTTACCCATGGAAGCGTTAAACCCAAATTTAGTTTGATTAAGAACATAGAGAAGGTTTTAACATTGTATTTAATGTTTGGCAGAATAATACATAGCATGACAATAAATGGTAAGCATGTAGTTACACATGTATCATCAATCAGTGAATTAGGAATAAAATAGATTATTGAATAGTTAATTGAACAGTACCTATTTGAATACAGGAAACACACTCCCCAACATACATTATACTAAATAAAGCGGCACATATCCCCATCAATATAATTTGCTAATCAACATTAGCAGGCACCAAGCCAATATTCAAAGAGAAAACACAGCAAACTAGGTCTTAACAATTGTCCAAAGTAGCCAGATAAGTCCAGAACGGATCCCAGAAGTCCCTTGGTCTTGCAGGTAAAGGCAAAATGGATGCATAATTTTGTGACCATTCTTCACATAAAGTCATGTCTTTAAGCCAGTCCATGAGAAGAGGGATCATCTGACCCCCCACACCATTGCCACCCTTTGTTTCCCTAAAAGTAATGCAGTGGCAGTAAGTTTATGGTAGCCTTTTTAAATGTTTTTTTAGCTATCCCAATAGAACCAGATCAGGACTTACTTGAAAGGAATGATCAACCATGTCAGTTGCAGCTGTCATTACCTGCTGCCAAAATGCAGCAATCGCTGAGCAGATCTAGGCGAGGTGAGGGAAACCTCCAGCCTCTGCAACGTTTACACCTGGTGGATCAAACACTTCCATTCATTTGGAGCTGCCCACCAAACACGTTTGATGCAGGCCATAGTACCGCAAAATAATGGAACCATGAGGGAGTGAAGCAGGATGCTTTGGACAACCATACAAGCAGAATTATGTCCCCCCACCAATAGGAACATATGCTTATGCTGGACACATTAATTTGTCATAAAACAAACAACGGGGCAAAACAACAATCTTGCATCTCTCAGACCTTCCCAGGCCTATGGGATGTGTCCCAGAAGGAAAGCCTAGTTTGCTGGACTCATGAGATACGCTCTTTGGTTGATCCACCAATATTATGTTTTAACCATAGGTGGTCCTGAAGAAGGTAGATATAAAACATAAATTCCACCGAAACGTACGTATACTGGTTTGTGCAAGATCTCAATCCACAATACAACAATAGCTGAAATACAAGTCACTTTCCCTTTGTCTTTGCCAGTGTATGTAATCAGTGGTTGGGATGGTTATGAATGGTATAAGCGAGTGAATGAATGTTTTTGTGTGGCTGGAGAGAGTGAGAATGTGTGCTTGGGGGTATGACATCAGCATATCAGTGAGGTTTTTAAAAAATATATATTTTGTAAACATATTTGTCTGTTTTCATCTTTCACTCTAAAGGCCTTTGTTAGAGAATTTCACATGTCTTTTAACAAGAATTGATGAAAATAGTTTATTGTGGTAGCAAGCATTTTATACTGGATAATCTTTTGCACTGTGTTGTGTATTACAATTGATATGTAAGGTGTATAATTCAACTGAAATATGTAAGATATACAAAAAAAGTTTAAAATGAGGATTAAAATAAAGAAATAGGTAAATGATCTTGATATAATGAGTTAATGTTTGAATTTAGTAGTATTTCTCATGTGAGCAGCCTTGTGAGCTCTATGTAGCCCTTTGTGAAGCAATACAGGTCAAGGGGGACCCTGCATCACATTTCATCGGTTTGTTTTCCCCCTTTGTCCCAGATCTTAAATAGTGTGTTTAGGGGGTACATTCAGTGAAGTATTTTACTGTCCACATTAATGAAGGATATGGGCCGATAACATTCACACTTATCTGACGGTTTATCCAGCTTAAGGAGAGTTATTATATTCGCTCCCCGCAGGGTAAGTGGTAGTCTTCCACTGCTATTGGCCTCCTCATATCCCTCCAAAAGCAAAGGAGCCAGCTCCTTCGCATACTCCTTAAAATTATCTGGGGGTAAGCCTCGCTTCCCGGAGCGATTTCATTACATAGCTGTTTTATAGCCTGTTTAATCTCTTTAATAGTGATAGATTGGTTGATAGTGTTCCGATCATTTGTGCTCAACCATGCTAAGGTCACATTGTCTAAGTATGCACGGATGTCAGGTGAGTACGGGCCTACCGTGGAGGTGCAGACAGACTTCTCTATAGAAGGCAGCAAAGATTTCCATGATAACATTGGGATTGTAGTCAAGAGTATCCTCAGTTGTATACACACAGGGGATGTGTGTTGCCGCCCACCCTGGTTTAAGCAGGGCTGCAAGGGTGTGGCCCAACCTATCACCCTCACCATATTGCTGGGCCTGGCTATATTTACTTATAAATTCCCTATCACCTTCCTCTTGGAATTCAAACAGTTTGGTGCACATAAGACTGAGCGCTGAGCTATCTTGGTTATGGTCATACTGGTGTTCTAAGTTTCTCAGATCACGCTTCAATATGAGAGTCGTGCCCTAATCGCTTTTAATATTCCATTGCCCTTAGAAAAACATTCCCCTTGTATTACAGCCTTAAGGGCCTCCCACAATATAGCCATCGAGGAGATCAACACTGTTCATTTCCAAATAAGATCTAATAGCTTGACAAATCTCCTCTCTAAAGGCTGAATCTAGCAGATTTTGAGGTAGAAGGCGCTACATGTAGGATCGGCGCCAGATGCTAGGCAATTCGAGATAAAGCATTACTGGGGAGTGATCTGACAAGGTCCTGGGAAGATGGAGGACCTCTCCCCACCAGCCCAATCCGTCCTTGGTAACCCATCTAGAAATCTATTCGGGACATTGATCCATGTACCGAAGAATGGAATGTGTGTTTTTGTGTCATCTGGTGTTTGAATAGCTACAAGGAGTGCCTCTCGGACCCTGGTTAGCCACTGTCATTATTACCAGAGCAATCCAACTGCATGTTTAGGATCAGGTTGTGGTGTCCTCCCCCCATATAATGGTGCGAGGGTCAGATTTCAGACAATACTTAAAAATAGTCTAAAGAAATTCTGGACAGTCTGCGTTCTGGCCATATGTCTTTATGAGAGTGATATGGAAGTAATTGAAGATTCCCTGCAGAATAAGGAATATACCATCGGGATCCGCTTTAATTTTTATATGCTGAAAATTGACTGATTTCCTGATGAGGATTGCAACACCCCTGGAATAGGTCCAATAGAAAAAGAAAAATCTGTGGGAGCACCACGTGGCAGCCAGATCAGGTTAACGCCCGAACCAAATGTATCTCCTGTAACATTAAGATATCTACCCCATATCTAGACATATAAGCCATGACTTGTCTACATTTACAAGGATTATTAAGTCCTCTCATATTCCAAGTGGCTAACTTTAATATGGCCATAGTAACATCCTTATTACCACTCATAAAGAGTATAAGGTAATACTGCTCCTAGGATTAGGATTTATATAAGCATGTGTTGTGCAAACCACATAATCTGTCCCATTTTTAACATTATCCTCCCATCTCCGCCCACCACCCACACCAGGACCCAAAATCCCAGTGAAATCCCAATGTGAAAAACACCATGCAATTGGAATGAATTAACTTAGTAACATGGTATGGAGCACATTTTATGGCATGTAGCTGAGAGTGGCCATAACATGTTGAATGGTGCACTAGGTAACATATATTGAAAATCGAACCCTCCCAGTTGCGTTACAAATCTTTTGTGTATAAGATGACAATCAGCGGACTCCAAATATTGCCCCATAACATTTATACACAAGGATGATCTTAAGGCACATAGGAGCATTTGAAAAAGCATTGCATCTCCAGCGGCTCCAGGACCGTTAATCAGGAATGGCCCACACTTAGGGGTCTATTACTCGATCTCATCCAGCGAGGAGCTCAGCACATCATTTGACAGAGGGTATGAGTTCCTGGGCGTCTGTGGTTGTTTCTGAAGGATGTTAAGAGCACTTGCAGGATCAGTGAACATCATGGTCCCACCCCTCGATGCGAATCGGAGGCGCGGCAGCTACAACATAGCATAGCATACAAGGCAGGCCCCGCTCTTGCAGCTTCCTTTTGATAGGGAGGAACTTTTTCCAAGCATCCTGAACAGACTGGGTGAAGTTCCTGTGCCTCCCTGGTGAGTCTCATGAACTGATCCCTATCCCTGCAATTTAGAAATGTAGCAATTATAGCCCTAGGCAGCGCACCAAGCACAGGTCTAGGAGCCAGAGAATGATGTGTTCGCTCAATCACGAATGTCTTGGAAAAACTCTCTGCCCAAAAGAGAGCTAGAAGCAGTTTTTCAATATAGTCCTCGGTTCACCTCATGGTGGTGGATTCTGGAATACCAGTAATATGCAGATTGCTCCTCCAAGACCGGGCCCATAAGGTCCTCATTTTAAAGTTGAATGCGCCACATCTCCTACCGCATCTCCTTGGCCTGCTGCACGTGGTTATCCTCAACATCAGAGATACAGTGTTCTGCAGTTGATTGGCGTGCATGTTGCTTGTCCAGTCGCTCCTTAATTTCATCCATCCCCCAGGTTAATGAACCAATTTTTTAATCTATGGTGGAGAAGCTTGATCTTTTTTCAAGTAAGAGGGTTTTTGATATCTTCTGGGGGGGACATTATCACTCTCCATGTATTCTTCCAGCTCAGAGGTGTTTGTGCTCTCTGTCACAGAAAGCTTTGCACTCTTCCTAGTATCTGCTTTACCCATGGTGAGGTACTAAGAGACCCGGATCCAATACGGAGGGATATTCGTGTCATCTGTCACCTTTGTCAGGGAGAAAGATCCAGAAGAGTACCAAAGTTCAGATGAGCCCCTCAAGAGAGTAATCCAACTCCTAATGTGCACTCCCCTCTAGGCACTACCAAGAAGCACCTACTGTGGCTCAAGATACTGAGTCAGCGGTCCGAAGCCGGGCACGTAGGCGCAATGTGTATATTCAATTACGGGATACCAGTAGCATTGATCTGAAGATAACCCCAGCTATAGCTTCAATGGCAGTCAGTGTACATAGAGAGTCAAATGGGGCACTCTCTCAGCAGGAGCTTCCACCAGGAGCCACACTGCCACTTCAGCCAGCGTAAGAGCAGGCCACATGACAAAACACTAAGAGCGCCGCAGCTGTCTCCAGGATATCAGTCGGCCTTCAGTCATATGGGGATAGTGAAAGCTGAACAGGCTTCCATGCTGTTTGCAGGCCTCAAGACGCAACCGGTTATCCCCAGCTGCACTACTGCCTGTAGAGAGCCATCCAGGCTCTCCACTACTTTGTTGCAGTTCATGACTGTGCAAGCACTCCTCGGGACGACTCGGGGTCTTCCCGCCAGAGTACTGCCAATAAGTGTGGGCATAATTATTACAGCGCTGAGTAGGCCTCCGATATTCCCAGGACCCTACCAGCAGTACATTTGCGACGAGGCTGGTCGTACCCTGGTGCGCGATCCTTGCCTGGCGAGGAGCGCGCAGAGCTCACCCGCAACGCTCCGCTATCAGGAGAACCTGTTCCGGCCATCTCTCACCGTGTGAAGCCGTCCGCGGCCTGGGCTGTGTCTCCTGTGCCCTGCGCTGCCGCTGCTGAGACGCCTCCTGCCCCGCCTCCGGCACCACGACTCGGGCCGGCGTCATCCCCTGCCAGGAGGGAGGCTGCTGAGGCGTTCTGCACCCTCCTGCGTGCTTCCCTGGACTGTCGGGAGCGTGCTCAAGCCGGCGGTGCATGTGTGAGGAGGATTGTCACGAGCCTGCAGGCGGTGAGTCAGCCGGCCCCGAGGGGAGCTCCCCCGGTGGCGCGCAGGAGTATTGTAGGCCTGAAGTGAAGAAGGCAGCGAGGGAAGGCTTCCACGTGGCCCGTGTCTCTCCATCTGCTTCAGGGGAAATAGCACCACCCAGCAAGCATTAAGGGGTGGCCTGGGAACACTGCCTCACTGTCAGCACCACCTCAGAGGGAGACCCAAGGGACCCTGTGCAGCCCACAAAAGGGAGAGTGCCCCCAGCAGGGGCTAAAGTGAAAGACAGGGCAGTTTCAGTCAGCTCCACAGCCCACAGGGTGACTGTACCACGTCACCCAGAAGAGCAGGTCCAGTGCATCGCACATCTCCTGGCCCATCACTTACGTGGCTACTCGCCGGCATATACCTTGCATCCAGGACCCCTAGCGCCAGCACTGCGCCACTGCAACCGCATCCAAGCGCGCCCCCACCATGAGCAACCCAGCCCCACCGGACACGGTGGCCCAACAGGCCGATGCGGACAATCCACCAAGGGGTGCCAACGCTCCACCCCCAGGACACAGCCACACGGTTGTCTTCCCACTGCCACAGTTTAGCAAAACCACTGCCCCAGCCACGGCGGTCCCGCGATGGAATGCGTGGATTGGGCGGTTGAACCATTATTTCAAGGGCACCTGAGAAACGGACGGTACTGTGAAGAGGTTGCTGCTTATATACTACAGCGGCACAGAGATCTATGATCACAGGTAATGATGACTATGAGGCGGTGGTGGCGCGCTCAACAGGCACTTCGACCCTCAACTTAACCCTGACTTCGAGCGGTTCAAGTTTAGACAGGCATCGCAGTCTGAAACGAAGTCCGTGGACATGTTTTACGTGCGGTTGAGCAGGCTAGCCAGCACGTGCGCCTTCCTGGACCAAAGGGAGGAAATACGCAGCCAAGTCATCCAAGGGTGCAGCTCTACACTGTTGCGAAAACTGATACTTCGACAACCAGGGATCTCTCTGGATGAGATCCTCATCCTGGCCAGGTCTCATGAACTGTCGGACGTCCGGGCTGGTGAAATGGAGGCGGCTCTGCAAAAGTTTGCCGCGGCAATACACGCCCCACGATATGCTCCCGTCAAAGAAGAAAGGGTCAAGGCGATACAACAGCGCCCTACCATGGCTTGCCAGGCACCAAGGGCGACAACTGGCGGGGCATGCAGCAACTGCGAAGAGGACCACCCGATGACGGCAGTGTGTGGGGCAAGGGGGAAGACGTGCTCCCACTGTGGGAATATGAACCACTTCGCAAGGGTGTGTCAAAGTATCCAGTCCAGGCAGGCCCCTCAAAGATCACGAGGTATGTCACAACACCTGCGCCAAGTCTCACTTGAATACCCACAATCGCAAGAGGACGACCCGCCACGGGAGCGCTGCCTCGCCCCAGAAGACGATGATGATGAAGTTTTCGTCATGTCTTTTGTCAGCAGGTCTGACAACCACCAGAGGCCGCCACCGATGTGCTCTGTCCTAGTGGAAGGGTCTGCTGTCCGGGCGCTCATCGACACGGGCGCATCGGTCAACGTTATGGATTCGGAGCAGTATGGCCGTCTGTCACCACAGCCCTCGCTCGCACCCACCAAGGCTCGGATCTACACCTACGGAGGAACAGACCCACTCCCCCTTCAAGGATTCATCGAAGCCAAGATCGCCACCGGAAAGCACATCACAGTGGCTAAGTTCCACATCACGGAAGGGAGAAAAGGCACGCTACTCAGCTGCCACACGGCGGAGGATCTAGGCCTGGTCTTCTTTGCGAACCAGATCTACGAATCCCACGCCGAAGCCATCCTGAGGGAGTTCCCGGCGTTGTTCACTGGGCTCAGCAAGCTAAAAGGGAAACAGTTCAAGCTCCACATAGACAACACAGTGAGGCCTACCACCCTGAGGCACAGGAGAGTGCCGTTGAATCTCCGCCAGCAAGTGGAAGAAGAGTTGAAGAAGCTGGAAGACCTCGATGTCATTGAGAAGATGTCCGGCCCAACCCCATGGGTGTCCCCGTTGGTCATAGCTCCCAAGCGAAAGCAGCCCAGAGTCATCCGGCTCTGCGTGGACATGAGGCTCCCAAACCTGGCGGTCAAGAGGGAACGCCACCTTACGCCCACCATGGATGACATCGTGGCGGATCTGAACGGAGCCAAATGGTTTTCAAAGCTAGACCTAAAAGCGGGATACCACCAGTTGGAGCTCAAACCCGAGAGCAGGTATATCACCACGTTCTCAACTCACGCCGTCCTCAGGAGGTACAATAGACTGAGTTTTGGGGTGTCGTCAGCAGCCGAAGTCTTCCAGAATGCCATCAGGAAAGCACTGTCAGGCTTGCAGGGTGTCATCAACCTGAGAGACGACATCCTGGTGTTTTCGAACACCCTGGAAGAACACCACACTCACCTCCAGGCCACCATCCAGCGACTCGAAGATTGCGGACTGACCCTTCACAAAGCAAAGTGTTCATTCTACCAAGAGTCAGTCTTCGGGTATGTCTTCACTAGGGAAGGACTGCAAGTGGACCCCAAGAAGGCCGTGGCCATACGAGCAACCAGCACTCCAAAGACCCCTAAAGATGTTCACAGTTTCCTCGGCATGACCACATACTGTGACAGATTCATTCCGAATCTGGCCTCCCTGTCAGAACCAGTTTGCACTCTCACTCGCAGTGACCACAAGTGGGAATGGACCGTAGCTGCTAACACTGAATTCAACAACATCAAAGCCTCGCTCATGGATAAGACGGTGATGGCCTACTTCCACCCAGGGCGGTGGACCGAGCTGGTCGTCGATGCCAGCCCAGTAGGCCTTGGGGCAGTCCTCCTTCAGGAGCATGGTCAAGAGACCAGGAGGCCAGTGGCGTACGGCAGCAGGACACTATTGGACACTGAGACAAGGTACGCCCAAATCGAAAGGGAGGCGCTGGCAATAAAATGGGCATGCCAGCATTTTCACCTGTACTTTTACGGACAAGAGTTTCAAGTGATAACCAACCACAAGCCACTGATCCCACTATTTGCAGGGTCATCGAGACTGGCCCCTCCAAGAATAGAGAGCTGGGCCGTATGGCTACAGGCATACCTTTGTTGTCTTCCGTCCCTGTGCACACAATCCGGCGGACTACCTCCCCAGACACCCTGAGTCCCTGGTCCCTCGAAGTCAACCGATGGATGTAGCGTACTCCAAAGCATTTGTGAAAATGATCTCGCAGGAGGCATGCCCCACCGCCATGACGCTAGAGGAGATCGGCCAAGCAACGGAGGAAGACGAAACACTGACCAGAGTGAAATCCACCTTGCTGAGTAATGGATGGGCACACTTCCTGGATGGGGCTCAGGCCCTCTGAGCCGAAGATAGCCACGCTTGGCAACAGAAGTGTGGGAGAACAGGGTGTTGTTCTGAGGTTACACGTCATCATAATCCCAAGTAGACTGCAACCCTGGATTCTCAAGCTAGCACACATCGGCCACCAAGGAATGGCGAAGACAAAGGTCAGACTGCGTAACAAGGTGTGGTTCCCAGCCATGGATGCCATCGTGGAGGACATGGTGAGACAATGTCATGCTTGCACCATCACTGGTGGAGACCCGGCGCCGGTAATCACGTAAAAACCAAGCGAACTCCCATGGGCAGAATCAACTTTTGGAGCTTCCCGGATAGTCGCACCATGTTAGTGCTGGTTGACTCCTTCTCAAAATTCCCGATCGTGGAGGTGGTGATGTCGACAGCATAAGAGGTTCCACCTAGGGGTGTCCACAGAGGGGTGCATGTACGAAGAGTCCTTGAGAAGACATTCGCACTGATGGGGTTGCCCGATGCAATCCGTTCAGACAATGGACCTTTGTTCCAGGGCCGTGAGTTCCAGGAATACTTGGAGAGGAAGGCGATTCGCCACAGGAAGATCACCCCTCTGTGGCCACAAGCCAATTGGGAGGTGGAATGTCTTATGCAGACACTCAACCAGGCCCTACGCATTGCTGTCGATCAAGGGGCAGATGCGGAATCAGCACTCGACCAGTTCCTTGACGCCTATAGGCAGACTCCACACAGCATGACCAAGTGTGCTCCCGCTCACCTGCTCTTCAAATGGCCCCCAAAGGACAGTATCCCGACTGACCCAACATGGAAAGCCCCAGAACTAGACAATGAAGCCATCCAAGTGAGGAGAACATCAACGAATCAAAAGGCGAGTGAAGCCCGCAGAGCAAGAGAGCCACAGTTGAAAGTGGGGGACCGTGTCGTAGTCAAGGGCAGACACCCAGGGTGGAAGTTTAGAACACCGTATGAACCGGAAGAATGGGTCATTGTTAAGGTTCAAGGGACCATGATTACTGCTCAGCGAGGGCAACAAGTTGTCACTAGGAACGTGTCAAGCTTCAAGAAGACGAGTGGGCCAGGCGTTGACCAGGAAGAGTCAAGAGGTCTGGAGAAAACCCCGAGCCTCACCCCCAGCGGTTCGCCGGGACCACTAGTCTCTTCACCAAGTTCCCCGCAGGCAGAGAGTGGAGGGACTGTCCCTAAGGCCAGCGGGCCCCGCCAAGAATTTGTGACTGTTTCACCCCCGGACACTCAGACGGATGCAGTGGCCAGCTTCAACTCCCAGAGCCAGAAGTATGATCTCTGGCCGAACCCTGCACCCAGCCAGCGGCTGAGAGATTTTGTGTGCACATCCCCGTAACCCTGAAGAATCCTGATAGATTGTGTCTAAAGAAAAGGAGGGATGTAGAGAGCCATCCGAGCTCTCCACTACTTTGTTGCAGTTCATGACTGTGCACGCACTCCTCGGGCGGCTCGACCCGAGGAGATAAATAAACGGCAGAAGACCGCTCAGGGGCTTCCCGCCAGAGTACTGCCAATAAGTGTGGGCATGTAATTATTACAGCGCTGCGTAGGCCTCCGATATTCCCAGGCCCCGCCGCGCTACACTGCCCTGGGCCGAGCCCTTGTGCTGCACTCAGGACGGCCACAAGCCGGGTTCTTCCTTTTGCGCACCTCTCCAGACAGGGCTGCAGTCCCCACAAGGATTGTCTCTCTCGGCACCAGTGGCAGCCAGGCCCAGCACGGTGTGCAGCGCGGGCGATCTGTCTCCATATGGCGGCTGCCGCCGGGGCTGATTCACGCCCAGTGAAGCTGGCATGTTCGACAGGATGGCGTGCTATCGCAATGTAAGGCATGGCAACTCTCCCACAGGTTGTTTTTGCAGCTCTAACCATCGGGGTTTTCCTAAAGTTCAGCCAGTTATCTCATTGCTAGGCCATGCCCCCTATATTATATGAAGTTTGTACACCATTACTGATAAGGTCCAAGCTTTGCATGCATTGATGAAGAAAGAGGTGAAATTTCATCGGTCAGAGAAATCCCAACAAGCATTTGAGGAGGTGAGGGAGTCCATTGCCAAAGCGATTACTTTGAAGCCTTTTGATCCTGAAAACAATACAGTGATAGTAACGGATGCCCGTAATTATGGGCTATGAGCGGTCCTTGTACAGGTGCATTAGGGAAAGGAGAGAGTTGTGGCTTTTGCGTCACATACATTAAAGAGTGCGTAAATTCCTTATGGAAATTGTGAAACCAAGTGTATGCTGCATGTTATGTGCTAGCAACCTTCAACACATAACTTACGGAAACTTGACAATAGATAGTTGAATAGAAATGATGTGCAAGATCATTTATACTCATAAAATGAGGGCAAAAATAGGGATCTTGTGAAGAAGTGTATTTCAAATTTCCAATTTACTCACAAGCGGCCACACTGCATCCTTAAAACATGAAGTTCCCATGAGAATTACACATGCCCCATAAGGAATAAATACACAACTTCGCTCACCACTAATCTTAGTATACGTAATGATGCAAGGTGCTGCAGTCATTAATGATTTTTAATAATGAATCCCATTGCTACAAGCCACTAAAGTCAGCTATTGTATGCACGACTGCCAGTAAGGAATTCCCAAGTTTGGCAATCATCAGTAGAATGTCATCAGTTTACTGCAATGTCCTACCTTCATGAACAAAATGAGAGATACGACTATATGTTGCAAGAATTCTTAATGCTTGTGCTAGAACCTCAAATACATAGTCAAGGGACCTGTGGAAAGAGAACATTCAGACTGTCACCTCATTCTCTCCTAAAACTTTATGAACTTACACCATCTGTTGCCATTTTCCAAAGTGACACCATTTCTCCTGGAAGACGACTATAGGAAAACCATACAAGTCTTTGTCCCTTCCTATCTGGAAGGACACAATACCCTGCTCACCGGGCTCCATGATAACACCCTAGTACCCCTGAAAGGTATCCTACATGTAGTGGCATGGCTTGTAAATGGCTCAAAGATATACAACCATATCACCCCCATGTTAAATGGAGTACAAGACCTGCTGCCTCACTTATAAAGTCCACAAAAACAAGTCCCAATCTAATCTGGCAAACATGGTAGCCACGTCTGGGGGAAAATGGCAGACCAGGAGTCAGGATGTCTCCTGAGTAGAGACAAAACATTGCAGAAGGCAAGCCTTCTGAGTTCATGCTCAGAGGATCTGGAACATCAACCATTTCGAACCCTTTAGATAAATACCAAATCTACTACAATTCAGAAGAAAGCTGAAGACACACCAATTCAAGGAGCATAGCTCCTGACTCCACAGTCTACCTGTTAGAAATGGGATTTTTGGCAGGCTAGGGCATGTTCCAAAGCCAGGCAGAAACCACCACTCTAATCAGGATAAGGGAGTTACACTCCTAAAATAACCCCTGCTCACCCCCTTGATAGCTTGGCACGAGCAGTCAGGCTTATCTTAGAGGCAGTGTGTAAAGCATTTGCACATAACCAACAGTAATACAGTGTAGGCACTACAAAAGGACACTGTAAGAAAGTGACTCGGTATATACTGTCCCCAAGTAGGTACAGGGTGTACAGAGTCCACAGTCCCCAGAGGTTTGGCAGAGGTTAAAGTTAGATATAACCTTACTCTCTAAAGTGGTAGCTTGGTCGAGCAGTAAGGCAGTATCAGAGGACAGTGTAAAGCATTTGTTGTACACACTCAGTCAGCAAATGGTCTCACACACTCAAGAACTGAACTCTAGGCCAATTGTTTTGTATATAAAAATATATATAGTTGTTTTATTTTAGAACCACAAGTAGGTATCAAAATACTTTCTTAGAATTAAATGCTCTAGTTGAATACTTTCAATTAGCAATAGACTTTTAAATGCAATAGTTACAGTTGTTGCAATAGGCAACACAAGTTAAACACAATTATAACGTTGAGCTCAATGGGGATTTTTAAGTAAAGGCAATATCAATTACTTTGCACAGGTTTTTCTGACTCAGGGCTGGATCCTGGATTCAGCCCTGCTGCATCTCCTGTAGACAGTTGATAGAAATCGTTTTTGTTACACAGGCGATTTTTAAGGAATATTTGTATGTTTGAAAAATCGACAGACAAGAATTTCTGGTAAAAACCAGGCAATGTTTTCCTATGGAGGAAAGTTTGGTTATCAGATAATCGCAGTTATAATTACTTTTCAGGGTCAGTGCTGGGCACCAAGATCCAGCACTGGGATCTCTCCTGGTAACAGGTGAGTAATTTCGTTTTAGTTGATCGGCTGATTTTTAGTGAATATTTTCAAAACTTGACACTTAGAAGAATTTCCAAGTGAAACCAGTCAATGTTACCCTATGGAGAAAATGTAGGTTATCGGCTTTCAGGTAAGTACTCGACTGACAGAGTTAAGGTTCTGGGCATAGACTCAGGTGTCTCCCAGGGTCAGGTAGGTACAGTTGTTACACCCTCAGCGGCACAGGGGCAGCCGGGTGCAGAGAGAGTTAGGCCCAATATTAGCCTATGGCGGGCAGGGGGTCTTTGGTTGGTGGCTGCTGGCAGGCAGGCCACGCACGCGGCTGTGGGAGCTGGGCTCCTGGTCACTTACACAGGGCAAGTGGGAAAGTAGGATAGGATAGATGCTGCACTTCCAGGGGCACTCGGGCGGCTGGGTGCAGGGTGTTTTTGAGCCGTCAGGCGCTCCATGTATTTCAATGGAGAAGCTGCAAGATGAACAAAGGCTGCAAGCTCGGGGACGGAGATTCTTCAGGTGCGACCACCACTTCGAGAGGTAAGTTGGGAAGCTGTAGGTTAGGTTGGCACCCAGGAGTTGGGCACAGGGGGCTGCAGGGCGCCAGGTGCAGGGGTGTCTTTTGGCGTTGGGAAATCTTACCCTCTGCTGGTCGCGGTTGGGAGGGTCCCTGGAGTTGAGGCTGCAGGCATCGTCAGGAGTGTCAAGGAGGGTCCTTGGGTGCTGGATTCTTGGTCACAGTCGCCGGGGGGACGTCCTCGTGGTCTTTGTTCACTCAGGCACAGGCCAGGCTCGGGGGGTGCAGAGTATGCTAGATTCACGGTTCCTGGCTGGCACCAGGGGTTGTTGCTGTTTGAGCAGAACCACTGCTCGTGGGAGTCCCACTCTTTAGATGAGCATGGCTGCCAGGTCCTCTGGGGTTTTCGAGGTTGCTGACCACTGGAGACGCCAGGGTTTAGCAGGAGCAGGTTCGAGGGTGGACGGGCCTGTAGGGCTGGGGCCAACTTAGATGGTGTCATCCTCTTGTTAGCAGTTGCACGGCAGGTCTTCTTTCTTCTTGTTCTTCTTCTTGTTTCAAAATCCGGATCTGAGGAAGGAAGGCTCAGGGTGCCCCTAAATACTAAATTTAGGAGTGTTGCAGGTAGGTAGAGGTCAGGGACCAATGGGTCCCTTCCCTGGGGTGGGTTCACCCCTAGCCTGCCACTCTCCAGTGGGAGGGGAGCAGGAGCCTAGTCCTGATTGGATAGGTCTCCCCATCCTCAAGATGGTGAGAGCCCGGAGTTGTGCTTCACCTCGCCTCCCCCACCTGAGTGGTGGGGTTGGCAGAGGCTGGAACACGCCCTTTCCTCACTTAGGTTTTCCCGCCGATCTTCCCGCCAGAGTGGGGGTCGGAACCGGTGGGGGACAGTTGCTGAGTACAGCAAGTGGCCTGGAGAAGCTCACAAAGGTGGCATGCCTTTGAAGCTTCCCCTGCCCATCCTGGGGGAGGAGACCTAGTACCTTGCCCAGGATGTGCATTGTTGCATTGAGCGGATGGCTCTCTACCCAGGGGTCCAGCAACATGTCTGCTGGGTGGCAGCCTAGGCAGCCTCTCAGTCAGGACGCTGGTTGTTGGTTAGTTTCAGGGGCATCTCTAAGATGCCCTCTGTCGTGCTTTTTACATTAAATCCCACACTGGCATCAGTGTGGGTGTAATGTGCTGAGAAGTTTGATACCAAACTTCTCAATCTTCAGTGTAGCCATCTTGGTGCTGTGGAGTTCGTGATGACGACTTCCCAGCACAGATACACTTAATGGCAGCACTGCACTTACAGTGCCCAGAAATTGACCTGGGTACTGTAGGGGTACAGGGCTCATGCACCTGTACCCTCACCACTGGCATAGTTCACCCAGCTAGAGGGTTGACTGAGGTATGCCAGGTCAGTGTGTTTGTGGGCACGGCACAAAGGGATGAGTGCCATGTCGACTCTGTTTTGTTCTGCACCAAGACACTCAGCCTGCAAAGGCAGTGTGTGTGTGTCAGGGTACACAGCCTCTAAGGGTGGCACAATAAGTGCTGCAGCCCTTAGGGGCTTCTCTGGTCACAAGGCCCTGGGTACCTAGTGTACCATTTACCAGGGGCTGACATGTGGCCAGAGATGCCAATTGGGTTTAAGCTTCAATGCAGTTTTAGGGAAGGAACACAGGCCCCGGGTACCTGATTGGCAGGAGCCCAGGGCACACTCAGTCAAAGTACATCAGCAATTCAGCAAAAAGTGGGGGCATTCCATGCAAGAAAGATGGCACTTTCTAACAGACATATAATTGTTTGGTTGGATAGATGCACAGCAGATTTGTTGTACCTTTGATTATGTTAGGTTTAGTTGATTTTTATGGTGCACCAAAAGGTGGCGCCGAGGGTCCAACGGCGTCTAGAACATAAGTTGAAAAAGTGATACTAGAGGTTCTCTAGAGTCATCCCTTTATGGTCACACATTTTGTTGTCTTTTCCACAGAAAGAAAGACTTCCACTCTGTTAATTCGATGGTTTGCAGGTAATTTATTTCATTAGCAATTTAGCTTAATTTCGAGCATAATTTGTTATCCTTTCACATATTCTCAAACGTTTTTATCCCAGGCAATGTCATCATCATTTATCCTATCCAATGCATTTCGGGCATTAGGGTCATGCCCTTCATCAGGGAGTTGACACTGTAAAACGGAATGGGATACCGTAAATGTAGTATGAAACAATTTGTATCATAAGTAATATCATTGTGGTGTGACATCATGAAAATTAAATAAGGCAATACGAGCAAAAAACGTGAGCAAGCTTACAAGCAGACATGATAATGGTGTACACTCAAGGTAAACATTGACATGAGAATGAAAACGTCACTTACATGCCTTTCTGTGTGTTGTTTTTAAGATCTGTAAAAGAATGGTAGGGTTCGGTTAAACTATGGGTGTTGGGAGCTACGGCATTGCGCTGAATAAATATGGGTCTATCCTAGCTGATGGACTAACCTGAAAAGGAACTCGAACGTGCTCGAGTCCGTTACTCGTCTTCCGTAGCGACGGTACGAAGATTATCGGCCGCGCTTTGCTATTTTGAAATGATTCCGATCATGTGGTATGTCACATGACCATTGACGGGAAAGAAAGACTACAGCTAATCGGTATTCTACGGCCGGGGGGTCAAACTTAATTGCGGGAATCACCCGTTAGATGAGAAAGTGGACACATTAAACAGGTGAAGGGTATGTGAAATTAATTTGAGTGGTCATCTGCTTCCAAAAAAAAGGTGGTATGAAAATAAAGGAAACGAAAAATGAAAAGGTGTTGAGAACCCATCGGGGCGCGAACCTGTGTAGATATGTGTACATATCATCTCGTTTTGTGAGTGGTGCCACTAGCGCATCTAGCAGCTTTACAGGGAAAGTGCGAGTACAATAAACAATGATACGAGCGCGCATCCAAGATGGTCGCGTGAGCACAGGGCTCCCCGGACCCTTTCTGCTCCTCGGAATATATCCTGAGACTATCCTGATTTGGTGTATGGAATCTGGGAGATGAAGACCAGCTGATCATATATCTCTTTTCAAAACTCTAATCGGACCTGGGACTCCTGAGTTATCGTCGCCGGAACTTTTGGGACCCACCCGACGGAGGTGGCCGGGGTGAAGGTGACCCGTGGGGCCGGGCTGCAATTGAACAACAGCGGCCTCAGCGCGGTGCCAGTTACCGATTCAGCACTTTCGGTTTCGGTTTTGGCCTTCAGGAGATCAGCTGGCGTGCGTGCTCAAGGTGGCGAGGTGCCTCCTGGGCCTCTGCCCGAGGTTTGCTTTCATCTGCTACTGGCGGGTCTGACGCCTCCGGCCCCTACACCGACGGTTTGTGGTCCTTTCGCTGGCACCCGCGCACCCCTTGATCGGAGGTCCCATTGAGTGACTGCGCTCACATGGCGGGCAAAGGGGGTCCGGAGGGGCGCAAGACCAAGGCTTCACTGCGCGGGGGAGCGGTCCAGAGCAACAACATGGACCGCTATACCCAGGGCAGGAGGTCCCCTGGCGCTGCTGGCCTCTCCCCGGATGCTGCAGGGGGAGGCACGACCGTCGCTGCGGAACCTTCCCTGCAGGACATTATGGGCGCCATCGAGGGCATCAGGGAAACTATCGCGACGCAATATGAGGCCCTGGCCCGTAAGATCGACACTGTCGCGATCGACGTCACCTTGATTCGGGCCGACCTCTCTAAAACCAACGAGAAGGTCCAGGCCCTTGATGCACGGACGTCCACCCTGGGTGCGGAGGTGTCGGATCTGCGGGCTGCGCTTGGGGACATTAGAGTGGTCAACGACCATATGGCCCGGCGGCTTGAGGACTTCGAGGGACGGGCCCGACGCAACAATATCCGCATCATTGGGGTACCGGAGTCCTCCGACAGCCGCCCGGTGGACCTCGTGGTCGAGGAACTTATCCTGCAACAGCTGTCCCCGGTTGGCCTAAGCAAATTCTTCGCTGTGGAGCGGGCCCATCGAGTTCCGGGCGGCCGGCCGCGGCCGGGGGCCCCCCCGAGGCCTATCGTGGCTAAACTGTTCCACTACAGGGACCGCGATGCTATTCTGCAGGCTTCACGGACCCGTGGCCCGGTCCGCTACGAGAACTCGACCATCAACTTTTATCCGGACTTCACGCAACTGGTCCAGAAACAGCGGATGGGATTCCAAGGGGTGAAGCGCCGTCTCCGCGAGCTAGGCCTGAAGTACTCAATGATCTACCCGGCGAAACTTCGAGTGGAGCATGGAGAGCGGACAGCCTTTTTTGACTCTCCTGTGGCCGCAAGTAACTGGCTGGACTCGCTGCCGGACGGGGGTGGCCGGCCCGGGCCCTCTGGGGGCACCGCAGGTGACGGGTCCCCTTAGACTGACCTTTGGTCCTTACTTTTTGCGGCTTGGCACTGTACAGTTGGGTCTTACTTCTTTTGCATACTGTGCTTTACCAGGACCCGTGAGGGGTGCGGGCGGGTACGGGTCCCTTTCCTCCTCCGGGGTCTTTTTGTAGAATGGGGTTAATGGGGCGACAGGCACACTGCAAGTTGGGGGGGGTCTTTGGCCCGCAGGGGTGCAGGGTGGGGGGCGTTGGACTTGGGGTGGGGTTGGGGGGGAAGAGGGGTTGTTTAGTTGTGTGTTTTTTGTTTACAGGGCGAGGTATTGATTTTTATCCATATTTGGGAGCGGTGCTGCGGGCTGGGGGCCTCTTGAGCTATTGGATGGGATGGGGGGAGACGGGTTGAGGATTATGTCATGGAACGTCAATGGGTTGGGGGACCGTATTAAGCGGGGTGTTGTACTGCAATATTTGCGTCGTTTGACTCCTGATGTGGTGTTTCTCCAGGAGACGCATTTGGTCGGCAATGTCTGCCATGCGATGAACAGGGGGGGATACCGTCTCGTAGCCCATTCTGGTTTCACAACTGGCTCCAGGGGGGTGGGCATTCTCCTGCGAACCTCCCTTCCGGTGGAGATCACGAGGATAGTCTCTGATGACAGGGGGCGCTATGTGTGTTTGACTGGGAGGTGGGAGGGGCAGCCCCTTACCCTGGTTTCAGTCTACGTCCCCCCGGGCCTCCAGAACTCCACCTTCACTGACTTGGGTCGAATGCTGCTTGACCTTCCGGTCGGCCTCCTGCTCATGGGCGGGGACTTTAATTCTGTGGTTTCGGGTGAACTGGATCGTCACCCACCTAGGACCCTCCCCGCTGCCCAGTCATGGCTGGGTGGGATGTTGGAGACCTTCGGCTTGGTGGATAGTTGGAGACTATTGCATCCGACCCAGTGTCAGTTCACCTTTCATTCGGGGGCGCATGGGAGTCTCTCCAGGTTAGACTACTTTCTTATGCCCGCGGCGCAGACTGGTCGGATTCGAGAGGTCAGACACCTGGCGCGTGGTATCTCCGACCATTCTCCGCTGTGGCTTCTCTTTGACACCGGGTCGCGGTCCGCAGGTCGGATAGCTCCCATTAACCCCTGGTACCTGCGGGACCCTGTGACTCGTGACAGCCTGGTTAAGGCCATGGACCAATACTTCAGTGAAAACGAGGGGTCGGTGTCGTCTGCGTTGTCCCTTTGGGAAGCCTTTAAAACTGTGCTACGCGGACACGCCCTCGCCCAGATAGTGGTGGCCAAGAAGGTTAGGAGCGAGGCGGTGGTAAAGCTGGAGACTGACATCTCGGGGCTGGAGTCGGCCCTGGAGGCGAATGTTACTCCGGACGGACTACATGCCCTTAGCCTGAAACAGTTCGAATATAGGTCCCTGGTCACTGACGCGGCCAAAACTATGTATAGGGAGCGGCAGGGCCGATTGTATGACGTGGGGGACAAGGCGGGTAAGTTGATTGCGTGGCTGGACAAAAAAGAGAGAGTGAATCGTGTGGTCCCCGAGTTGCGTGCTACGGATGGTGTGTGTGTGACTGAGCCGGATGAGATTGTGGAATGCTTCGCTGATCACCTCCGGGCGGTGTACTCCCCGGTGACTGACGGGGACGAGGATGACTCTCGCCTCCTACTGAGAGATATTGCTCTGCCCGGCCTGTCCGTTGAGGACCGGGAGCGGTTGGACGCCCCCTTATCGTCGGATGAAATAGCGACCGCGATTCGTTCCCTTCGCTCGGGCAAGGCTATGGGTCCTAACGGTCTGCCCATTGAACTATACAAATTGCTTCCTGATAAGCTTGCGCCCTTCCTCGGCCGCATGTTCCGCGACTCTCTTGCGGCGGGTTCCCTTCCTGCCGACCAGCGCTTGGCCACTATAGTCGTTATTCCCAAGGAGGGCAAGCCTCGTGACCGCTGTACCTCTTACCGGCCTATTTCACTGCTCAATGCGGAGCCTAAAATCCTGGCGAAAGTCCTGGCCAATCGATTGTTGAGTGTAGTGTGCGACCTTATTCATCCGGACCAATGCGGCTTTATCCCGCACCGCAACACCGCTCTTAACTTGCGGCGTCTGCACGGGGTCCTCGCCAGGGCGGAGTTTCTCTCCGAACCGGCCGTGCTGGTTTCTTTGGATGCCACGATGGCATTTGACACTATTGAGTGGCCATTCCTCTGGGCCGTCTTGGATAAATTCGGCTTTGGAGAGGGATTTATTGGCTGGGTGAGGCTCCTTTACACGGGACCCATGGCTCAAGTGGTGGTGAATGGGCGGGTCTCTCGGCCCTTTGCCCTTGGCAGGGGCACGAGGCAGGGGTGCCCGTTGTCCCCGTTGCTTTTTGCTCTCGCCCTGGAGCCACTCGCTGCCTGGCTCCGTTGGGAGCCCTCGCTTAGAGGGATCCGGTGGGGCCCGGGCTTTGAAGATCGGGTCTCGCTGTATGCGGACGACATTCTCCTGTACCTCACCTCACCGCGGCAGTCACTCAACGTCCTCTTTGACGTTCTGACCTCCTTTGGGAACAATTCGGGTCTCACGATCAATTGGTCTAAATCCTGCGTTTATCCCATCGCTGGTGGTCCTCCTCTCCTGCCGCCTCGGCTCCCGATTCAAATATCTCTGAGCGGCTTTAAGTACCTGGGGATATACGTTTCGCTGGACCCGGTGGCTCGCTACGAGCAGAGTCTTCTGCGTCCACTTCGGCGGCTGCGGGGGGACACGGCCCGGTGGTGCAGGCTGCCCCTGTCCCCGCTGGGTCGGGCCGCGCTGTTTAAAATGATGTCCCTTCCCAGGTTCCTCTATGCACTCCAGAACTCCTTTGACGTTATCCCAGTGGCCTACTTTCGGGAGGTGGAGAGCCTGCAGAGGAGACTGGTGTGGAACGGCCGGGCGCGTATTGCTCTTGCCAAGCTCACTCTCCCCTGGTATGACGGGGGCATCGCGCTTCCTGACATTCGCAGGTACTATTGGGCCTCGCAGCTATCTGCCATTAACCACGCCACGTATGCGCCCGGCTTGAATCCGGCGTATGAGATGGACAAGTTCCTGCTTCCCGGCGGGAACTACAACAGGGCACTTTATTCCCGCCTGGCTGACCGGACCCTTACGGGTCCTACTAAGATTGCTGTGCGGACCTGGAGGGCTGCCACTGCGGCCACGGGCTGGAGTGAGCGAATGACATGTGCTACTCCCTTGTTTGCCTCCGACCGCCTGGGCGGCTTGTGGACCACCAAGGGGTTTGACCAGTGGGACACGATTGGTATCAGCAAAGTGGGAGACCTGTGGCACAAGGGCGCGGTCAAGACTTTCGCGGTGCTCCAGGCCGAATACGAGCTGACCGACAGGGAGTTCTTCCGCTACGCCCAGGTTCGACACGCCCTGCTCTCGGTCTTCGGGGAGGGGACCAAGATCCCTGTTTCCTCGCCCCTCGAGGACCGCGTACTTGACGGACATGTCCCTGATAGTACTATTTCTTTAATTTATAAAAAATTGATTAATCACCGGGCGGATCTCCTGGTGCGCCTTCGGGAGGCTTGGACTGGGGATGGGGTTGAATTGGACGACGAAGACTGGCAGTCTGCACTGTCGTCCCCCAAGGAGGTTGCCATTCCGGCTCGTCTCCGGTTGGTACAGCTCAAGATTCTCCACCGGGTGTATGTTACGGGTCCGCGCTTGGTCGCGATGGGATTCTCCGACGACGGACTCTGTAAACGAGGCTGCGGGCTCAGCGCCACCTTTCTTCATATCCTTTGGGAGTGTCGCGAGGTGGCGGACTACTGGCGCCGGGTCCACACGGTTATGGGACAGGTCACCGGGGTTGTGCTGCTGCCGGAGGTGCGTCGCTGTGTCCTGAATGTGTGGGAGCCCAATGACTACAACGCGGCTCAGACTCGGTGGGCGGCCCTAGGGAACATGATTGCCAAGAGGGATATAGCGCAACATTGGGGCGCTCAACGGCCGCCCACCGTGTCAGTATGGAAGGAGAATATGGACTGGTGTATGTTTCGGGAGAAGACAGTGTATGTGGCCCGTGGCAGGCCGGGGGCATGGGGTAGAATTTGGGGTCAATGGAATGCGTATCGCGGAGGCATCTGTACGCCCCCCCTGGTAGACACTGATATCGCCATGTCCCCCTGACCCTTGACGGCTCCTGGCGCTTTTTGTAACAACCACATATGGACGTTCATCTCCCTTGACCCCCTTCCCCCCCCCCCTCCGTCCCCGGCCTCCCGGTACTCCTCTCTTTAGCGGATTGCTCAAATGTTCTGACTGGAGTCTCCCGGGGGGAGCCTGAACCGCACTGGTATCCCTCGTAACTCGCCTTTTGTTTTTATTGTTTTTCTTTTTGTTTCTGTTATTGTTGGACTGACGCTTGCTGTTCTTCGAGGACTATCTTGAGCCACTGCGGGGCAGTGCCCTGGGAACGGATTGCAGCTTTGATATGTGTATATTTCCTTATGTACCTAGCGGCCGGCCCGGGTGGTTGTAGGCCCATACTTGTAACCGAATTATTGTTCAATAAAAACTTTTTCCAAAAAAAAAAAAAAAAAAAAAAAAAAAAAAAAACAATGATACTGTGGGTGTCAGATATGATTGTGAACGAACACAGTGTTCACGAAGGTACAGTCTGCGGAGCAATTAATTACAAATAACAAGAAAATTCAATTCTTTCATTCAAACCTGTCGGTTTTTGGGTGGAAAGTTTTTGAATCCAGTGGTTCTCTCTTCTAAGGAGATGTTTAGAATTGTCTCTCCCCTCAATTTTCCGGACTGTTTCGAGTATGATATACTTAATTTGGGAAACATTATGATTTTCTTCTACGAAATGAGATGATAGGGGTGATTTCGTGTTCTTCAATCGAATGTTGGATTTATGTTCTGTTAGTCGTATCTTAATGCGACGCTCTGTCTTACCCACGTACATCTTCCCACATGGGCATCTTATCCCATAAATTAAATTGCTGGATTCACAAGTGGCATTCACCCTGAGTTTAATAGGATGACCTTGTGAGGGATGGCATATGGTGTTTCCTCTGATTATGCTGTTGCAATTGCCACAGTTGAGGCAAGGTATGGTTCCTGAGTGTGATGTCGTATCTGGGGGTTTATTCTGTAAGATTTCACCCAAGTTCTTTGCTCTAGTGAACGCAAATATTGGTGATAGGCTGAATGACTGTTTGAAGTCTGGTTCCATGTTCAAAATTGACCAGTGTTTCAAAATGGTTTGTTTGTATTTCTTACTAGCTGTAGAATATTTTGATACCACCACAGTGCGTGTTTGATCTGTTTTCACCTTGGGGGTTAAGAGTTTAGATCTGTCCATTTTATCGATTCTTGTTTTGGATTCTTCCACTAGAGTTGGTGGGTAACCTCTCAAGATGAATTTGTTGGTCATATCTTTAAGTCTGGTTTTGAGGGTCTTTTCGTCAGAGGTGATTCTTTTCACTCTAGCCATTTGTGAGAATGGTAAATTCCTGATGAGGTTAGGTTCATGAAAACTTGAATATAGTAGCATGTTATTCCTATCAGTGGGTTTGACATATAGGTCAGTCGTGAATCCATCTAGGGTAATTGATACTCTAACATCCAAAAAGTTAACCATGGTATCTGATATGTCCCATGTCAATTGAATTCGTTGGTCTATATCATTGAATTTAGTCAATTCCATTATTAGTTTCTCCTCTGTGCTTGTCCAGATGATAAAGAGATCGTCAATGTATCTGATTATCATTTTGAGGTTGTCTGTCCATTCTTTTTTAGAAAGTATATATTGACTTTCATACCACTGCATGAATATGTTAGCATATACGGGTGCTGCCGAATTGCCCATAGCCATGCCGGTGAGCTGTTGGTACCAAGATTCATTAACTTTAAAATAACTATGATACAGTATAAAGTGCATCAGCTCCATGAGAAAAGTCTGAAAATCAAGGTCTAGTGCTGTGTTGAGAAGGGCAGTTTCCATTGCTTCTATGCCCATGTCATGAGGTATGCTGGTGTATAAGCTACGTACATCTGCTGTGCATAAAATCACTTTTTCAGTAGGGTTCAAAGATATCTGTTGTAGTTTCCGTAAGAATGATAGACAGATCTAAACTCTTAACCCCCAAGGTGAAAACAGATCAAACACGCACTGTGGTGGTATCAAAATATTCTACAGCTAGTAAGAAATACAAACAAAGCATTTTGAAACACTGGTCAATTTTGAACATGGAACCAGACTTCAAACAGTCATTCAGCCTATCACCAATATTTGCGTTCACTAGAGCAAAGAACTTGGGTGAAATCTTACAGAATAAACCCCCAGATACTACATCACACTCAGGAACCATACCTTGCCTCAACTGTGGCAATTGCAACAGCATAATCAGAGGAAACACCATATGCCATCCCTCACAAGGTCATCCTATTAAACTCAGGGTGAATGCCACTTGTGAATCCAGCAATTTAATTTATGGGATAAGATGCCCATGTGGGAAGATGTACGTGGGTAAGACAGAGCGTCGCATTAAGATACGACTAACAGAACATAAATCCAACATTCGATTGAAGAACACGAAATCAGCCCTATCATCTCATTTCGTAGAAGAAAATCATAATGTTTCCCAAATTAAGTATATCATACTCGAAACAGTCCGGAAAATTGAGGGGAGAGACAATTCTAAACATCTCCTTAGAAGAGAGAACCACTGGATTCACAAACTTTCCACCCAAAAACCGACAGGTTTGAATGAAAGAATTGAATTTTCTTGTTATTTGTAATAATTGCTCCGCAGACTGTACCTTCGTGAACACTGTGTTCGTTCACAATCATATCTGACACCCACCGTATCATTGTTTATTGTACTCGCACTTTCCCTGTAAAGCTGCTAGATGCGCTAGTGGCACCACTCGCAAAACAAGATGATATGTACACATATCTACACAGGTTCGCGCCCCGATGGGTTCTCAACACCTTTTCATTTTTCGTTTCCTTTATTTTCATACCACCTTTTTTTTGGAAGCAGATGACCACTCAAATTAATTTCACATACCCTTCACCTGTTTAATGTGTCCACTTTCTCATCTAACGGGTGATTCCCGCAATTAAGTTTGACCCCCCGGCCGTAGAATACCGATTAGCTGTAGTCTTTCTTTCCCGTCAATGGTCATGTGACATACCACATGATCGGAATCATTTCAAAATAGCAAAGCGCGGCCGATAATCTTCGTACCGTCGCTACGGAAGACGAGTAACGGACTCGAGCACGTTCGAGTTCCCTTTCAGGTTAGTCCATCAGCTAGGATAGACCCATATTTATTCAGCGCAATGCCGTAGCTCCCAACACCCATAGTTTAACCGAACCCTACCATTCTTTTACAGATCTTAAAAACAACACACAGAAAGGCATGTAAGTGACGTTTTCATTCTCATGTCAATGTTTACCTTGAGTGTACACCATTATAAGGTCTGCTTGTAAGCTTGCTCACGTTTTTTGCTCGTATTGCCTTATTTAATTTTCATGATGTCACACCACAATGTTATTACTTATGATACAAATTGTTTCATACTACATTTACGGTATCCCATTCCGTTTTACGGTGTCAACTCCCTGATGAAGGGCATGACCCTAATGCCCGAAATGCATTGGATAGGATAAATGATGATGACATTGCCTGGGATAAAAACGTTTGAGAATATGTGAAAGGATAACAAAGTATGCTCGAAATTAAGCTAAATTGCTAATGAAATAAATTACCTGCAAACCATCGAATTAACAGAGTGGAAGTCTTTCTTTCTGTGGAAAAGACAACAAAATGTGTGACCATAAAGGGATGACTCTAGAGAACCTCTAGTATCACTTTTTCAACTTTCTAACAGACGCCACACCAGTTTAGAAAGATATCCAATATTCTTATATACTTAAGACAAGCCCAAAAATGATAAACATCCAAAATACAGTACTTCAAAATCTTCACTTATTAAAATAGGCTTTAAGAATAGTTCCTTGATGAGGATAGCTCCGTCCGGGGCTATCACGTCATCGTGAGCAAACAAATCCAAACAGTTCTGGCTGACCGCGGTGTCGCGGGCCGGCTACGGTGTCGGGAAGACCCGCAAACAGTACCAGTTAGAAATGCAAGGCGTCGATGACCTCTCATTCAGCTTCCGAAAACACGGTGTCCGCAGGTGTCCATTCTGGACGTCAGTGCAGGAGTCGTCGGGGCCCTCGAAGTCACATGCTTTGCAGGTCGACCTCCTAGTCAGGAGCGCTGGCATCGGCAGGTGTCGGGTGCTGCGGTGCCCCCAGGTCATGGTGCGAGCAGCGGCTAGGTGGCGGCGTCAAATGGTGTCGTCGGTGAGACCAGGGTCGTGGTGCGAGATGAAGGCGGTGCTCGTCACGGTGCTGGCAGGTCACGGAGCAAGCAGCGGTGTCATCGTTGCTGAAGCGCTGTCGTCGGCTGACGAACTGGAGTCGATGGCGCCGGTGTCGGTAGGCCAAGGTTGCAGTGCGGTATGAGGGCGGTGCGTCATGTAACGTTACGAGCAGTGCACTCGAACCATGGTGTGAGCAGCTGCGTCGATTTTGGCTTGGAGCGACGTTGTCGGGGATGCCAAGGTGTCGTCGCGAGGCGGTGCGGAGTGCGGTGCCCACAAGTCGCGGTGCGAGCAACAGCTCGGTGGCGGCATCAACAGGTGTTGTCGTGAGACCAGGGTCGCGGTGCAGCATTGCGGCGGTCCCCCCTGCGGTGCCAAGGCATCATCGTGAAGTGAGGCGGTGCGGAGTGCGGTGCCCACAGGTCGCTTTGTGAGCAGCTGCTCGGTAGCATCGTAAGCAGGCGTCATCGGTGAGACCAGGGTCATGGGGCGGCGTTGTGGCTTTGCCCTCTGTGGTGCCAAAGCGTTCTCGTGAAGCGAGGCGGTGCGGAGTGCAGTGCCTGCAGGTTGCGGTGCGAGCCGCGGCTTGGTGGCAGCATCAGCAGGCATTGTCGGTGAGACCAGGGTCGCAGTGCAGCATTGTGGCGGTGCCCTCTGCGGTGCCCTCTGTGGTGCCATCAGGACACGGAGTCGGCAGCGGCGTCGTAGACGTCGTTGAGTTGCTTTTCCTCTGTTGCAGCACAAAATACACAGTCCCCTGTGCTGCAGTCAGAAGAGCTTGAAGTCATTGCTGTTCCTGAGACTTCTTGAACAAGGGGCAAGCTCTACCTCAAGTCCTTGGAGAAACTCACAAAAGTAGATTGCAGAAAGTCCAGTCCAGCAGTTATACCCAAGACAGAAGCAGCCACTGCAGGCCAACACAGCAAAGCACACAGCAAAGTGGTAGTTCCTCCTCACAGCTTCTCCAGCTCTTCTTCTTGGCAGTCTTCTTGATCCAAAAGAGTTCTAATATTCAGGGGTCTTGGCCCCAATATTTATATCCCAAGATCCTTTGATCTCTTAGGCAGAGAGTGTCTGTGCCCAGCCAGAACCAGTTCTGCCTGCTCTGGTGTGATTTCCTGGCAGAAGGTGGAGAACGCATTGTCAGAGGCAGACCAGGCCCTTTGAGGTGCAAAGAAATCTCCTCCCCTTCCCCCCTTGCAGCACAGGTCTATTCAGCCCTTTCCTGACCCACCTAGACTATCTGGAGCCAATCCTGCTCCGCAGCCTTCTGTCATCCAAACCCAGACAGGCAATCCACATTCCAGCAGAGGCACACGGGATGACTGAGCAAGAAAATACCTACTTTCTAAAAACTGTATTTTTAAACACAGAATGTAAAAATCACCTTCACTAAAAGATGCATCTTTAGATTCTGAGTTCAGGCATACTAAACTTTATTTATTACCTAATTCCCCGGGCCAGTTTTGTCTATAAGATGTTATAAACAAACTTCCCATTCTCTCCTATGGGGAACAGGTAACCTTGCAATAGTGAAAAACTAAATTGGCTGTAATTCACTATCAGGACATGCCACACACACCAGGGCATGTCCTGCCTTTCGCAAACACTGCACCCTGCCCACAGGGGTACCTTGGGCCTACCTTAGGGGTGCCTGACATGTAAGAAAAGGTAAGGATAGGGACTGGCCAGTGTGTGCACGGGCCAAGTCGACAAGGCAGTTACAAACAGCACGCAGACTCTGCAATGGCAGGTCTGAGGTACCTTTTCCGGCTACTTCACGTGGGTGGCACAATCCGTGCTGCAGGCCCACGAGTAGCATTTGATTCACAGGCCCTGGCACACTTAGTGCACTTTACTAGGGACTGACAAGTAAACCAAACATCCAATCATGGAAACACCAATCCATAGCACAATTTACACAGAGAGCATATGCACTTTAGCACTGATTAGCAGTGGTAAGGTGCCCAGAGTCCTAAGACCAACACAAACAGGTCAGGAAAAAAGAGGAGGAAAAACCAAAAAGTCTTGGGATAACTCTGCAAAAAGAGGCCATTTCCAACACTACCTATAACCTCCTCCCAATAATTGTATATTCCTTGGGGCCATGCTTCCCGGTCCTTCCTCTGTTGCTCTTGAGCTAGCTTCACCCTCTTCCAATACCAGTGCCCACATGAATACATACATATATACATACGTACAAACATACATACAGTGTGGCATGTAATCCTCTATTACTCTGGATAAATATGTTACCAAAATTCATCACCTTCAACACATATAGCAGATATTGCCTTCTAAGGCCTTCTCAGCATCCACATTGAAAATCATACCAGAAAGGCCATTCTTCCCGGGGGGATTTGTCACATTTAATAGTATTTTCTTATGAAATGTTTCTCATACTTGCCACCAAACTGTACAAGAATATTAGCCCCAATCTGGAGCAATCTCTATATTAGAGTCTTGTGGATGATGGTAAGTCTTCCTCCTATTGTGTTATGGGTGCAGTCTACAGGTTAGATATTGTAGGTGACATGATGATGACTAGGAAATGTGCTGGTAGTGGGTGAGAGACATGTACATATGATGAAGAGTGCAACTAGATTGTGTCATGTGATTATGTCTGTGATGTCAGGTGTGTGGAGAACTGCAGAGTGAGCTCTGACAAGGAGGATTTGTAGGGTTTGTTCTTTTGGTGGTGTGTGTGGGTTATGAGGGGAAGCTGAATGAGGTTCTTGGCATTTGCTTTGCAGGTGTGGAGTATGTATGTTTGTGTGGTCTGGCTGTGAGTGTGCGTATGGGCTGTTGAGCATGATGTGTCAAACGCATGTGCACATGGTGTGGATAGTTTACTTGAGAGGTACAGGACATTCTTAGGCCTAACAGGACCAAACGGGCAACACAGTTGTGCTTAATTACTCTATAGCAAGAATGACTGGGGACTGATGATGCCCTGAGCCAGGCAGCTAAATATGCGCTTATTGGCAGGGAGGCTGTGCATCATGGGTCAATTTGCCACAGTTGCTGCAAAGTCTTTAATCTTCACACCAGTTCCTGGGGCCAGGACTTCCTGTGGTTGTGATATTTTGTTGCTTACAGTAGTTGGTGCTGGTGTGGCTAAACGTATTAATTTCAGTTGGCAGGACTTTCTGTTTAGTTGCTTTTAGTAAGTGAGTGGTGCTATCTTGGGTTCAGTATATTCAGACCCTGAAAACTTGGAATTATCGGGCAAATTTGCCCCAGGAAAAACTGGAAAGGCAGGAATTGATTTTCTCCAGGACAAATTTACCGTACAGTTTACCCAAATCACTCAAAACAATCTTTCGAAAATCTAATACATCTTATTTGTATATTCAGTTAAAAGGCACACCTATTAGTTTTGTCAATGCAGAAGTAGAGCCACTGGGTACTGGTTGAGTACACAAGAGCCCAGCAGGAGTAAGCACAGCAACATTTCAGGAGCCATATTGATATGCTCAGTTTGTGAGCAGCAGCCCAGAAGTAGCAGCAAATTCGCAACCCAACGTGCTCATTTTGTATGCAGCGGCCTGGCAGCAGTAACCGAAAAGTCTCAGGTGCACTTTGTAACAATGCTAGTGCTGCCCAGCAGTGGAGCAGCAGGGGGGTTACTGGACACCGTTATCAAGCAAAAGCAGTCCTATGTGAGCATGCCATGTGGCAGAGGAGCTGTCAGCCACTTTGGGGGACTTAGGGCACTTTTATAAAGGCAACAGTCCTCCAGGGGAAGCATGCCATTGAGTTTGGGGATCAGTGGGGGAACCATCAGCCATTGTGAGAGAAACAGGCAAGAGCGGCAGAGTTGGAGCTTCTGTAGAGCAGGAGAAGCAGCAAAGGAACAGCCAGGTGCTGTAAGCAAGGGCAATTATTTTTTTCTTCCTCACCAAAGGAGAGTATATTGAAAACAAATATCATTCCAACAACACCTCCAAACAGGCCAGATGGTACACCCCAGAGCTCAAAACTACCAAACGCAACTTCTACAGACTCGTGAAGCGATGGCACATTACCAGGGACCCCAGTAACAGAGCAGCGCACAAAGCAGCCCTTAGCAACTTCCACCTCCACATCAAGGAAGCCAAGACAGCAACAATCACTGTCCACATCGACACTGCAGCCAATCACCTGAAAGAACGCTTCAAAATCGTCAAGGAATTCTCCAACCCAAAAGCTACAGAGAACACCATCCACCCCTCCCAAAACCTCTGCGACACCCTCTCAGACTACTTCCACAGCAAGATTGCCACCATCTATAATGACTTCGAACCTCAACCCACCCCCCTTAGCCTTGACACCTCACTCAACCTGCAAAAACACTAGCAGCACAATTACCACCTGGTTTCCGATCACCACTCAGACCCCCTCATCCATCATGTCATCCATCCACTCTGGGGCACCCTCTGACCCCTGCACCCACCATCTCTTCAACCTCAGAACCAACCCAATCAGCATGGAACTCACCAGCATTCTCAACACTTCCATCTCCACAGCAACCTTCCCAGATGAATGGAAACATGCTGAGGTCCAACCCTCTCCTAAAGAAACTCTGTGGTGACCCGGCAACCTCAAAAACATACAGACCAAACCACCTTCTTGACGCCTCACAGTCAGGATTCCACGCAAACCACAGTACTGAGACTGCACTGATTCCTGCCACAGATGACATCAGAACTTTCCTCAACCGTGGAGAAACCATGGCCCTGATCCTCCTTGACCTCTCTGCTATGTTTGATATAGTCTCCCACCACACCCTCCTTGACAGACTCCGCAATATCGGAATACAACGAAACACCCTCAAATGGATCTCTACTTTCCTCTCAGGATGCACTCAGAGTATCGTTCTGCCTCCCTTCACCTCTGCACCCAAGGACATCATATGTGGCATACCCCAAGGCTCATCCCTCAGCCCTACCCTGTTCAACCTCTACATGACCCTTCTCGCAGACATCGTCAGATCCCATGGACTCAACATAATCTCTTCTGCTGACTTCACCTAACTTATTCTCTTGCTCGCCAGGGACCCCTCCAATGCCAAAACCAACTTATGCAATGCCATGACCAACGTAGTCAAATGGATGAGAGACAGCTGCCTCACACTCTACTCTGACAAGACAGAAGTAGTGATCTTCGGGAAGCGCACCTCCACGTGGCACCACAGCTGGTGGCCAGCAGAACTAGGACCAACTCATGCACTGACAGACAAAGCACGCAATCTCTGCATCATCCTCGACAGTCAACTGACCATGAAGCGACAGGTCAATCCAGTCGCCTCCTCCTGCTTCTACACCCTCCGTATGCTCTGCAGAATTTTCAGGTAGAGCCCAGCCAACACCAGAAAGACCTTCACACATGCCCTCATCACCAGCCTCCGCGACTATGGCAGTGCTCTCTATGCCAGGATTTCAACCCAGCTCCTCAAAAGACTCCAGATCATTCAGAACACCACAGCTAGACTCATCCTGAACCTAACCAAGTAGTCCAGTGTTAGACCTGGCACCTTTTGGCATGTTTCCCCTGTATTTTTGCTTTCTGACCTCCTGTTGGTATGCTGTACTTTGTTTTTGCTGGTTTGTTGTCACTGCGCACTTTACCACTGCTGATTAGGGCAAAAATGCAAGTGTTGTCACCGTAAATTATGTTAGTGATTGATACTTCCATGATTAGCATATTTGACTTAATAGAAAGTCCCTAGTAATGAGCACAGATGTGCCCAGGGCTTATAAGTCAAATGCCACCAGTGGGCCTGCAGCATTGTTTGTGTCACCCACACAAATAGCCTTTCAAATGTGTCTAAGCCCTACCACTGCAGGTCCTGTGTGCACAGTTTTAAACTGCCATTTCGACCTGGCAAGTGCACCCACTTGCCAGGCCCAAACCTTCTCTTTTATTACAAGTTTGTCACCCCTAAGGTAGGCTCAAGGCAGCCTCATGAGCAGGGTGCAGTGTACTTTAAAGGTAGGACATATAGTGGTGTGTTTTACATGTCCTGATAATGAAATACTGTGCATTTAATTTTTCACTACTGCAAAGCTATCTCTTCCATGGGTTAACATTGGGTCTGCCTTGCAGCACCTTTCAAATGAAGATTACTACTGGAAGATGATAGGAAGTTGGAGTTTGGGATGTCTGAACTCACTAATTAAAAGTACATCTTTTAGTGTAGATGGTTTTTAAATTGCGTGTTTCAAAATGCTCCTTTTAGAAAGTCGGTATTTTCTTGCTTAACCATTCTGTGCCTGCCTGTGGAATCCACGTCTGTGTTGCCTGACAGCTGGGCTTTCCTGCATACACTCTAGAAAGTCACACAAAGGAAGTTGAGGTGTACCCAGCATATCCTGAGGGTTCATCACCAGGCTGATGGGCCTTCCTGAGCTAGTGGTGGGAGGAGCTCTTCACTGACACCTGAATAGGGCTGTGCCTGTCTCCACACAATGCTGTTTCCACCCCCTGTAGTGTGTCTGGGGTCAGAGCAGGGAAGGGCAAGGTTATGTTCACAACAAAGACTTTTCTTTGAAAGTTACCTCCTTCAAAGACCAAAACTGGTATGAGTATTGGGGCTCTGACCCCCACAATTATGGAATACCCTGGACTAAGGACTCTGCCAAGAAGAAGAACTGGAACCACTGTCAGGAGAGACTACGACTTTGCTGCATGCTTTGCTGTGTTGGCCTGCTGTGTGCTACTTCTGTCTTGGGCAGTGAAAAGACTGGACTAAACTTTCTTGATCCTACTGTTTGTTTCTCCAAGGGCTTGAGATAGAGCTTGCCTCTTGTTGGAGGTCTCAGGCACATCAAAGACTACACCTTCATCTGCTTACCAGTTCTGGGAACTGCGTGTTCATGCTGCAACAGAACCTTTGGACACCGCATATCGCATCACTTCACATCACAGCCCTGATCTCACCAATGATGCCAGACGCTGTCACCGAGCTGCTGCAAGCACCGTGACCTGTGGGCACTGCACGTCACATCGCCCCTCTTTGCATCACTGCCCCGACCCCGCCAAAGCCAGCGCTCCTGATTTTGATCTCACGGAGTTCGATCTGCAGCGCGTGTGACTTGAAGGGCCCGACGACTTCTCCACCAACCTCTGGAACCGCCACCTGCTGGCAACGCCGTGTCTTTGGATCTCATTGCAAAGTCTACGACACCCTGCATTTCCAAAGTACTGTTTGAAGGTCTTCCAGTCCTTCCAGACCTCACAGTTGGCCTGGCCTGTTGGATTTGTTCTTCACGACGCCGTGATAGTACTGAACGGAGCGATCGACTTCGAGGAACTGTATTCTAAGCTGATTCTTACAAAATGTGTAATTTATGTATGTTTAATTTTTATTCATAACATATTAATGTTGGCTTTTTTTTTATAAAACTGTGGGGTGTCAGTTTTTAGTTTTTTCACAGTGTTACTGTGTGTTATGTGCAAACGATTTACTCATTGCCTCTGAGATAAGCATGACTGCTTGTGCCAAGCTACCAAGGGGGTGAGCAGGGATTATATTAGGTGTGTAACTCCCTAATCTTCACTAGAAGGAAGTGTACCTACTTTGACAGGGTGCAAGTCACTGCATACTGGAGACCACATTTCTAACAACCAGCATCACTCCTCACCTCAGAAACGTCCGCTGACTACCCATCCAGAAGAGGTGCCAGTTCAAGATCTTCACACACGCATACAAAGGTCCACATAATCAAGGACCATCCTACATCAACCATCGACTAAGTTTCCACCTACCCGCAAGACACCTGCGCTCCCCCTCGCTCGCCCTCAAACACACAGCCTGCATCCACCGCAGCTGCTGCGCGGGTCGCTCCTTCTCCTACATCGCTGCCAATACCTGGAACAACTTGCTCCTCCACCTCGGAACAGCATCTTCCCTGCCGGACTTCAGAAGGAAACTCAAGACCTGGCTTTTCAACAGACCCACAGTACCATCAGAGCCCAGATACACCTAGGGGTGACAGTGATGCGCTATACAAATGCTGGTTGATTGATTCTTTGTGTAATGTAGTGAGCTGTGATGGACATCTCATTGACCCAAAGTCTGAAAAGGGGTTTGCCTGTACAAGCTAATGATGGCAGGGGTATGACCAAAAGCACTATTCTGTGATACCTTTTTTGTAGATTTGTAAACTGGAGTATTTCGCACAGTTAAAGCTGTTGGGAGCCAGGCCTAATGGGATCTTAAGTACCTGATTATTAGTGCATTAACAAGGTGCTTGGTATTTAGCACACATGATAACATTCTACATCCCAGTGTTTGGAATGTATTGGGTGCAACAAATTTATGTCTCTTGTTTCAGGCCAAAGTGGGAACAAATAAGAAAGGCCTACGTAAATGTTGGCAGCGTGGTGTTGACAGATAAGACTGGCCGATTTATAGATCTGCACTGAAAAGGTAACCCTATGCTGTCAAATTTTGAAAATCCACATGATCATCTCATTTTTTGCAGAAGTAACCCATCACATTTCTACAGAAGATATCCCTCTTTTCATTACAGTGGTATCCCATCACCATCAAAAGAGTAGAAATACTTCCCTTTTAAATTCAAATCTTAAACTCTTGAGTAACTAAGGCAAAATTATGCTTTGAATTGCATTTCAATGTAAGTGGAAATGATCAAAATCCCAGTCTCCCTCACTTTCTCAGTATACGGTGTTAATCTCACTAACCTCAAAATAAATTAATGAAATAGAACTGTCAAGACAACATTACTAATGTAGGAGGACAGCGATAAAACTTTCACATCACGGTTCTTATGGCTTGCTCCTTGGCTGTGTGCTTGTTCAGCCATGCTGAATTTTCTAGGCAGCCAACTGAACAGGATCTGGTCTAAGGTCTCTCAATAAAACAAGGAGTCTGAGGTTGTTGGTCTCAAACAGATTTGCCCAAGATCACCCAGTTTGGTCAAGACAGGATACAACACAGGTTTATGTCTACTGGGTTTTGCAAAGGCTGCACTAGACCATGTTTCCTCTTCTGTAGTCTCACTACATTCATGTCCCTAGTCAATTACATCTATTTGGAAAAATGTAGCACAAACTGTACCAATGTCAGTTAAATTTTCCAGATTTTTGGGGGAGTGGTAACATCTTCAAGTTCCCCTTGGGGGAGTTGTTTGGCTCATTTGTTCTCCTCACCACGTTAACATTCACCAGCTTCCATGGACCAACCAAGGAAGCTGACATCCCAAGACGTGATTTACATCTGTGTTGCTTTTTAGGGGCATCCATACTTGCGATGTCCTTAGAATATTGTCTTTCCTTATTAGTATGTAGAGTTAACATGCCTTTGCCATCAATTGAGTCAGAATTATGGCAGTATATGAGCCAATGAAAGTCTTAGACTGCTGTCTGGTTGACCACCCACTTTTTTATGTTTTTATTCTGCTTGTCAGGGCGTTGTTTCTGGTTCAGATTCATCAATTGTCACCTTCCACAACACCCAATTTATTCATCAGTCATTGGTAACAGACTTGGCAACAAGTGCAAAAGCCAGCCCATTGACCTTCTAGCTGTGAAGGCAAAAGGTCACGTTAATCAAATACATACAGTAAATAACTGCATTTACTCCATCTGCCTTCATCCCCCTTCTCCTCTCCCCTTTCGCCAACCGGTTCTTGGGTAAAGGAAAAAAGGGGGACAAAAAGTTAGTGGCCCCTCCAGGGCTCCCCCCATGTAAGTTTACAAGGGGACCCCTTTGGGTTTTCAGTCGTCGTCGTCTTCATCTGATCCTTCCAGTGCAGCGTAGTCATGAAGGAGGATGTGAATCATCTTTCAGCACACCAGGGTCGATGTCTCCTTCTTCCCTACTACCAGGCGGTTTCTGGAAAACAGAAGAAGGTCACCTAGTGCATGTGTCCCTGGGAACAGACCATACATCACAAAGTCCGCGGTGATGCCTGAGATAGGTATCCAGGCCCTAAACTCTGTGCACCCCAGAAAAGATGGTAAGTTGTCTCGTCCTCATGGCACCCTATAAGGCAGGACTTGTGTCGGTTGAGTCTTCTTCCATGCATGAAGGTTCTCACTGGTAGTCCTCCTTGGATGACCATCCAGGCGATGTCTTTGTGCTGGTTGGTCAGGCGCTTGGATGCAAAGTTTCCTCACACGTTGTCTGCTGTGGCCGAGGGAAGGGTGCTGATCAGTTTGCTGATGTCCCTTGAACGTATCTTGGTGTTGGACACTCTTCGGGGTCCACATGGCCGGGGCCGCAGCCTCAAGCCCGAACTCCTTGACCAACTTCTCCACTTCTTTGAAGAACCACAGGGTCTCCCGGTTGTATGGGACAGCGCTCACCCACTCTGCCCATCTGAGGGGCCTTCACGACCACCCACTCCAACACTTGAAATTGTATAGAAAATAGCGCTGTGTCATGAATTTACAATGTTTCTCTCTGAAACATCATACCATTTAGAGCAGAGTTCTTCAAACTGTGGGGCGCGACCCCCAGGTGGGTCATGGAATCCTAGGAAGGGGTCGCAGATCCCCCAGATTCACTTGTCCATGCAAAAAGACAGCACTCCTGGGTTGGCTAATTGAGATCGTTATCAGCTGCTTGCCCGAATGAATCTGCAAGTGTAAAGGATGCTTAGGAGCAGTCCTGGCTCATTGTGAAGACAAAGATGTTTTTTTTGAGTGGAAATGCAAAGAGTCAACAACTGGGCTGGGAAGTTCTTGTTTTTAATTTTAACTGCATTTAAACAGCCCTTAGTGCCCCTAAAGAGGTGTTGATGGGACAGCTTTGTAAAACTACTCTCGGGTATTACTAAAACCTACATTTTGAAAGCAGCATTTTATTGTAAAACTATTCGCACATTTTGCAGCATTCTATCTTACCCTGTGTGTAATGCAGGTATAAAAAATTGACTTACATATTCACAGTGCTTTCTGTCACAGGCTGTGACTTCGTAGCACTAAAAATACACATAACTATTCTCTACTGCACCAATCAAGATTTAATTATGTGGTTCTCTGGTTAGACAAAGACCTCTGCAGTGCATTAAGTAATGTAGGTTTCATAATGTATTACAGTGCATTTCCACTGAGAAATAACTTTTAAAATTTATTTTTCATTTATGCTGCCCATTATTTTATACATAGATACCTGAAGGTGAAAGACCTAAAAAACGTATGGAATATTTTGGGCTTATTTATGAGAGGCTTGCATCACCTGAGCATCACTTTATTTGATGCTCCGATGGCCCAAGCAACTCAACCATACCTATGAGACAGAGCAAAGTCACTCTGCATGGCTTTGCATTACCTCATAGATATAGAGTAAGACATAGCAGCGCAAGTCACTGCGTTGCCTTACTCATCGTCAAGGAGGTGTTCCATGGGCGTTGTGTGGGGTTCCCACGCAAAGCCCATGGATTTTTATGCTGACCCATATTTACTAAATCACGTTAACCTGGGGCAACTCCAAAAACGGACGCCTCTCCAGTGGAGGCGTAACGAGGAGAAATGTTTTCATTTCTCCTCGTTTTTTCCTGTTTCCATGTGTGCTGCATTATGCAGCTCACATAGAAATAGGAAAACGCCCCTCGGGATTGTGTTTGGTGAAGGAAGGTACTCTTCCCGTACAAAAACAATCCTGCCTACGTTGGTGCTAGGCAGCAATTTGTGAGGGTAAAAGGACTGGAATGCACCGTATTTCATAAATACAGTGCATTCCTGCCCTTTAACATTGGCATAGGGCAGCGCTGCAAGAAGACTTGCAGCGCTGCACTATGCCAATTCATCATAAATGAGGCCCTTTGTTTTTAGCTACACCTTTGGCTACACCCCTACGCTCAATGACCTTTGGTTTGCTAAACACTGTTTAATATAATTTTCCCGCCGTAAAAATTATTTGCTGTGGTAATTGGGGGCTGTTAGAACTGGGGGTCTCTAGTTGGCAATGGTTTGCACTTTTGTCCAAGTAGAAACCCTTCCTTCTAGTCAAGGTAAGATGGATACACTACTGAAATAACCCCTGCTCACCCCCTCGGTAGCTTGGCATGAGCAGTCAGGCTTGTGTAAAGGATTTGCACATAATCAACAGTAATACAGTGAAAACACTACAAAAGGACACCACATCAGTTTAGAAAAATATCCAATACTTTATATATTCAAAACAAGACCAAAACGATAAATATCCAACATACATTACTTAAAAATATGCACTTTGCGGGGAGCTGGCATCGGTCGGTCCGGACTGCCATGTGGGATGGGGCAGTGTACCACAAGACTTATGAGCAGTGCCCCCAAGCCATGGTGCGGTCACGGTTGTCGAAGTCAGCATCACGCCAGTGAGACCAAGGCAGCGAAGTAAAGCGAGAAGGTGTGGAGTGCGATGCCCACAGGTCACTGTGCAAGCAGCAGCTCGGCGGTCGTCATCAGTGAGACCAGGCTTGCGGTGCGAGATGTAGCAGTGCCCTCTGCAGTGCCTTCAGGACACGGAGCCAACGGCAGAGACAGTGACGGAGTCAGTTGCTTTCCTCCCTCTGTGGCAACTGAAACCAACGGTTCCAGAGGCTGTACCAAGATGTCAGTGAGGATCGAGGCGGTCCCTGAGACTTCAGAACAGGAGGCAAGCTCTACTTCAAGGCCTTGGAGATACTTAGCAACAAGTAAAGAAAGTTCAGTCCAGTCCTTTCACTGCCCAAGGAAAAAGCAGTAACTGCAGGCCAAACCAACAAAGCAACAACACAGCAAAATTGCAGTACTCCTCTTGGCAGTTCTTCCAGTTCTTCTTCTTGGCAGGTTCCTTGATTCCAGCGAGTTCTAAAGTTCTGGGGTCTGGACCCCAATATTTATACTCAGTTTCTCTTTCTGCTTTTGGGCAGAGAGTGCCTGTGCCCAGCCCAAACCAGTTCCATCCTCTCTGGCCCAGCTTCCTGGCAGGAGGTGGAGACAGCATTGTCCAAGGCAGACCAGGCCCCTTCAGGTGCAAGGAAATCTCCTCCCACTACTATAAATACAGCCCAGGTCTATTCAGCCCAGTCCTGACTCATCCAGGAAAGGCAGGACACACCTTGACCCCCCAGTGGCTGTCTGATGAGAATGCACATCCCCAGTACCGTCACTCCAAAGCAAGACAGTCAATCCACAAACCCAGCAGAGGCACACAGGATGGCTAAGCAAGAAAATACCAACTTTCTAAAACTGGTATTTTCAAACACAGAACATATAAATCATCTTTACTATATTCTGAGTTCAGGCATACTAGGCCCCATTTCTCTATCTTATCCCAATGGAAAGATATGCTTCTAAGATGTTATAAGTAAACTCTCATTCTATCCTATGGGACAGATAGCCTTTCCATAGTAAAAAATGAAAAACACTGTAATTAACTACCAGGACATGTCACACACACCAGTATATGTCCCACCTTTAGTATACATGGCACCCTGCCCACAGGGATACCTTGGGCTTACCTTAGGGGTGACTTACATGTAAGAAAAGTGAAGATTAGGGCCTGGCAAGTGGGTGCACTTGCCAGGTCGACATGGCAGTCACAAACCGCGGAGACACTGCAGTGGCAGGCCTGATAACCCTTTTCAGGGCTGCATGGGTGATTGGCACAATCAGTACTGCAGGCCATACAGCAGCATTTGCTTTACAGGCCCTGGGACCCTCAGTGCACTTTTCTAGGGACTTACTAGTAAGTCAAACATGCCAATCATCGAAACACCAATCCATAATACAATTTACAATAGGAGCACTTGCACTTTAACACTGAACAGCAGTGAGAAGGTGCGCAGAGACACTGAACCAGCAAAAACAGAGTCAAAACTAGGAGGTCAGAAAGGAAAAAACAGGGGAAACATGCCAAAAGATGCCAGATCTAACGGGCATTTATGGCTGTCGATAGATGTTGATGATGAGGAGAACCAGTTTCTAGAAAAGTTTGTCAGAAGGGGTCCTTACGCCTAAAAAGGTTTGACGAGGGAGTCTCGACATCAAAAAGTTTGAAGAACACTGATTTAGAGCATTGCAGTAGTTTATTCCATTCCATAATCATGTGCAGTATATGCATGTGTTAAGTACAATTGCTTGTTGCATGATTTATTCTGGAAGGCCAGCATAAGTGCATGCCCATCATGTTGCAGAATTTGGATATGCTAATTCAGGCCCTGCTATGGTGGGTGAGTATTTGCATATTCACGGTTGGCCTGCGATGATAGGTGTTTGTGAGTAAACTGAGTTGTCAAGGCAGATCTGCATTACAGCAAGTGTTTCTGTCTTCCGGAGTCAGGCTATCAAACACACTAACGAGACGAATGCGTTCCTTGTTGCTGTCAGTACTTATCTCTGTGATTCCTGTGCAGTCACAAACTTTTCAAACCATCTCCTTGACGAGCAATCAGCATTGCAGCCTATGAATCAGCTGCGAAATGACATGAAAGGATATGACGTACTTGACGGGAATATAAATGTGTGCCGAGCAGAATAGAATAAAGGTACTCGACAATGTTGCACATGCAAATTATCGAACGCACCTTTTGTTTTTAGTAGACTATTAAAGGAGCTGTTTGGAATTTGCGTACCTGTGTGCTTGATAGCGAACAGGGCCATGCATTCAGAGGCTGTGGTAAGGAGAGACTTTGAAAATGGAATCTGTCCCAGTGCCAATATGTAACATATGTTTGGATTATGGAAGTCTATGTGGTTCTTTAACTCCCTTTCTTCATAAAAGAATATGTCTTCGTGGCGCATTCAGAGTTGGCAAGTACATACAGGAGGTGTCACCTGGCCGATAGCCAATAAACATGTTACTTACCAGCAGGGCACAAGTACTAAAAAAAAAAGTGGGGGGGGACTAACCAAGTTAGGCAGTATGCTAATGACATCACAGCGTGTGACTTCGGACGTGGCATCCAGGAAGTGGCATCACAGCCCATGACCTCACAGGAAGTGACATCAGATCTGAATATTTAACACATATGTTTAGTAGATGTATCATGAGTACATTTGAGGGCATTACAATATATAACAAATGAGATTTTTCATCGGGGTCATGACAAAAAAGTGATCCAATCCAGACACAAAATCTGGATTCAACGTATACATTTAGTGACCTATTTATCAAGAAGACATGCAGTGCAGCAAGCCAGCTTGCTGGGCTGTGTGACAGGAAAAGGGCAGGAATGTGCCTTATTTAACAAAATACGACACATTCCTCTCTTTTACTAGTACTGGCGCACAATGTGCTGCCTAGCGCCAACGCAGGCACACTTGCACCATGGATTCCTGCACAGAAACAATCCCTTGAGGCATTTCGCTCTTTCTATGTGTGCTGCAGAATGCAGAATGCAGCACACATAGAAAGAGGAAAGAACGAGAAGAAATAAACATATTTCTCCTTGCTGCGCCTCAGCTAGGGAGATATAGCAATTTTGGCGCATTGCCTGTTGTACAACCTATGGTAAATCTGGAAATGTGTCAAAATCCATGGCTGTTGCGTGGGAACACTCATGCACGACCCATGGAATGCCTCGCTGGGGCAGAGTAAAACATTGCAGCAATTTGCAGTGGATGCTGGATTTATCACGCCACTCAGATCGACGCAATGTGACCTTGCGTGGCTTGATAAATCACACTTAGTAGTTGCGTTGCGCATGCATCCCATTGTGTGGTGCAAGTGTGACAAAACTACATGATAAAGATGGCCATTATTTTTTTTAAGCTCTGCCACAAAGACATTGGCACCGATGAGAAATATGACAGTAAATCGGTTCTGCTTAATTGGTTGCAAAGTATGCATTTTAAAATGTTTTACGGTGTTAGAGCACCTGCTGCCTAGATCTTTGTGCCCCCAGTAAATTTCAGGGAATAATCATAATGGTAAGAAACCTCTGGAGATTAATACACTTGCTGGAGAGATCTGTGTTTTGTTTAGTCCCAATTTTGAATCAAAATAGCATGGAGGGTTAATATGGCTCTTGTAAAGCATCTTGTACACGCAGATGACAGATTTTTATTTTATGTAGATGGGTAAGTGGGTTATTGCTTTTAACACAGAGATCCTTTTGTTACTTGCAGGTCATAAATTTTAACCCTTCTAATATAGCATAGTGAGCTATAAAGAGTATGTAACTCCAAAACCTTGCAACACTTACTGTACACCTTGTAACACTCAGGGCCATATTCACAAGGATCTATCGCCGAATTAACTGCACTTTATCGCAGCCAAAGTCTTGATAAATTTACCTCCCCATTCACAAGCTGGTGCTAACAGCCCACAGCACCAGTTTACCCGCGATAGCAGGAGCAAAAAACATCGCCACAGAGGCCCCCCGCAACTATCGCTAATGAGATGCAGAATGGGCGTTTCAGTGCCAAAAGCCGCGACCACACCACTCCTCAGCATTCTCAACAACCAGACAGATCGGCGATAAAAACACAAAACAGGCGATAAGGCGCTTTAGCACCAGGAAATCTACCCCTGCTCTGACTTGGTGTTAAGTCGGACGGCAACCAACACCACAAAAGGGAGCACAGCCCAGGGCCACATCGGAAGTGCAACAGATGTCAAGGAGCCACTCATCATGCGGCCCGGACATCCGAGAGGGCCACAACACCCACCGACACCACCCCCCAGACCACCCCTCCCTGGCACCACCACCCCAACAAAGACATGCCACATCAGCTACCCAAAAACATGTACAAAATATTCTGCATGATGTTGCACAACCACAACAGTTGAAATGCATGTGTAGTCACTGAAATGAGCACATTCACTTTCGAACCAACAAACAAAACTTTATTAAAATGAACACCGAAATTAAATGAAGACACATGGCGGCTCCCCGTGGGGCAGTCCGTAGGTCACAGCCTGCAAGACAAAAAACATGATGAGAAAGTGTGTCCTGTGCACATCAAAGGACAGAGAGAGAGCAAAGTAGAGAGAGAGAAGAAGAGACAGAGAGAAGAGAGGGAGAGAGAGGGAAAGAGAGAGAAGAAGAGAGAGAGAGAGAGAGAGAAGAAGAGAGAGAGAGAGAGAGAGAGAGAGAGAGATGAAGAGAGCGAGAGAGAGAGAAGAGAGGGAGAGAGAGGGAAAGAGAGAGAAGAAGAGAGGGAGAAGGAGAGAAGAAGAGAGGGAGAGAGAGAAGAGAGAGAGAGAGAAGAAGAGAGCCAGAGAGTGAGAGAGAGAGAGAGAAGAAGAGAGGGAGAGAGAGAGAGAGAGAGAAAGAGAGAGACCCGCCCCTGCGCACCCATGCCACACTGCTCACCTGCTTCCACCGGTGTGTCTCCAACCACGTGCTGGTATGTATAGCAGTACACCAGGACACACATCTGAGTCAGAGCCGTCATCTGAAACAGAGTCCAGATACATGACTGGCACAGTACACAGACTTGCGCAATACATCAGTGCCTGCCTGCTCATGCACACCCAGGCAGAGGCATCACAAATGCACCCGCCGCCCATGGAGCTTGCCCGCCCATGCACACCCAGGCCTCACTGCTCACCTTCCACCTTCCACCACCAGCGTGTAGACCGTATGTTCCACCACGTGCCGCTGCCAGCCACAAGCCTGGGGCCCACGGACACGGCACCCTCCACACCATGCAGCCACGCTCCACAGGGCACCAGGTCTCACGTTTGTTGCGGGGTCTTGAATACTCCATGGCAGAGGACATACCAGTGCACCCAGCAACATTGCAGGCTGCACACCCTCTCAGTTTTGATTTGTTCAGCATTATGTACATCAATTATTATTTTTGCACACTTGAAAAGCCCAATGAGTGCCACTAAGTCTGTGACCCGGAAGCGAGGCCACGTGGTGGTAGGCCCGTGCTGCCCGCTGACTCTGGCCTACACTGCAGGCCAGCAGGGCACACAAAACCTGAGTTGCCTGGACCGCCGGGACGGGGCATTATCGCTGGGTACCCACCCTCTCAGCAGCTTAAGGTGCCACTTACTCAGTGCACCCAAAGTCACCGTCCCGTGGCGGGGAGCCTGTGCCATCCGCAATGCACCTGGTGCGACTAACCCTGTGCAACCCCAGTCAGCGCCACGTGGTGGTCGGCCTGTGCCGTACACAGGCCTGGATTGCCACTAACCCTGTGCAACCCCAGTCAGTGCCACATGGTGGTCGGCCCATGCTGTACGCAGGCCTGGGTTCCCACTAACCCTGTGCGCAACAAAACTCTTGTGCCGTTCATGATTGGGAACCATGGCGTCTGTTATCCAGTCACCATGGGCAGAGGAGAATGTGACGTCGTTGGCCCCCTTATGTTGGCGGAGTCACATGGCCTGTGATGCCTGTGCCGGATGGGTGTGGTGTGTGTGCAAACCTGCCCATAGGGAGTGGCTGTAACATGCTGACAACTAGGCCAGTGAGCTGCACACCATCCGCGAGTTCACCCCCTCTTAGCGTGAGCGGAGTGGTCTGGCATGCCGTACGCCGGACCAGCGTAGGGTTTGCTACAATGACACGTGGGATCTGGGCGTGGTTCAGTCCATGTCCGGACAAGGAAGTGAGGGATGCGTGTGTCCCTATTGTAGTGTCATGGCACCCGGTACACAAAATGCAATGTAGCACCCTCTGACTGGCATCCCACAGGATGAGCATCATTGACACATGGGAAATCACTGTCCCTACATTCATCCACACATGCATACATGACTGATGAAAGACATGACACAGCAGTGCGTCAATGGATGTTTATTGCACATCCAGTGCAGTTATGCAGTTGGAGCGCTTCAGGGCAATGCCCAGCACACTACACAATATGGCCCGTGGAGGGCCAGCCAGAGTCCATCCGGGGATGACAAGTCCTGCTGAAGGAAGGGTACAGTCTGCAGCCTTGTCGCCGTGTCATTGGTCATCTATCTGAAAGTGGCAGTCCATGTCGCTGTCCAAGGTGAGTGCATTGGAGTGTATCGTGGGGCAGTGGAAGGTCATGAGTCCATGTGCGGGGCCAAGCAGAAACAGGCCAGGTGTCGGTAATGAATGCTGGTGCCTGGTCCTTCTGACCACAGTCCCATCCACGTCCTCGTCCTTGTCCCCGGGTGTGTGCCTGCCCCACCTGTGGGTGTTGCAGAACCGGCTGCCGCACTGTGTGCCACTGACACATCAGGGGCCTGAGTGGATCCGGCTGCCGCACTGTGTGCCACTGACACATCAGGGGCATGAGTGGATCCGGCTGCCGCACTGTGTGCCACTGACACATCAGGGGCATGAGTGGATCCGGCTGCCGCACTGTGTGCCACTGATCCGGCTGCCGCACTGTGTGCCACTGACACATCAGGGGCATGAGTGGATCCGGCTGCCGCACTGTGTGCCACTGACACATCAGGGGCATGAGTGGATCAGGCTGCCGCACTGTGTGCCACTGACACATCAGGGGCCTGAGTGGATCCGGCTGCCGCACTGTGAGGCACTCACACACCAGGGGGCAGGGATGTGGATGGTGTGGGGGCAGCAGCATTCATCCACGCCACGCCTTGTGGCGGCAATGTCATGATGGAGGTCTGTAGGGCATGATAGATCCCAGCTACATTTCGATGATGTGCAGCGGTGGCTGCCATCCTTTCCGCCTCCTTCCACACCATGTACTCCATGAGCCTCCGTATGTGTTCCAGCTCACGGCTGGCATCACTGGAGCCACTCTGAGCGGACAGCTGTTCTTCTCTCCGCGTCATGACTCCAGCGATGTCAGTCAGGGCTCGTTGGAGACCATGGGGCGGACATAGACACCAAAGGATGGCGTCCAGTTTGGCAGCCATGATGCCGATGCCCACCCGCACCTGCTCAGCTGTCTCCACCTGGCACTCCAGCACACGGCGTTGGAAGGCCATTTGTTGTTCCTGGAGGTCTTGGGAGGGTGCCGGGACTGTGGGTGCCTCCTGCTGGGTGGTGGGTGGTGGGTGGGGTCTCATCAATGTAGCTGGGCTGCCCTGAACCTGGAGGTGAGTGGCGGATGAGGTCAATGATGTCTTGGATGGTTTTGGTGTGGATGCTGGCGTTGTCCTCCTCGACATCCGTGAAGAGTAGCTGGGACTGCTCTCCAGGAGGTGTTGACGGGGCCCCTGCGATGTGAAGGGGAGATGGTGTATTACAATGTGTCCACATGTGTGTAGACGCATGGTACAGGTTGACATTCAAACAGAATGGCTTTGTACATTGTGACAGTTTGTAGATCTGGGCGATGACCCAGAGTCATTGTGGGTGTGCACTGTGCTCTGCTTGATTGTGCATGTGTGCCATTGTGCCCATCTCCACCCATCCCCCCAGGACCTGGTGATCACTCACCCTGTTGTGGTTGTGTTGTGTCCTGTTGAGCAGTGTTCGGTCCCCCGACTCCGCCCACAGTATACACACTGATGACTGTCGATACCAGCTCCTCAATGTCATCCAGCTCGAGCTGTGGCGCTGGGCCCCCACTTCCGGTCTGCATTGCTGCCTTCTGGTTGTGGAGAGCTTCTCCTTGGTCCGCCGTTTGATGTAATTCGATCGCCTCTTGACCTCGTCCATTGTCCTCTTGTGCTCCCTGACAGCATTCACCTTTTTGACGATGTCCCGCCATATTGCAGTTTTGGTGTCCAGTGACACGTTGGCGGTGACGAAGAGTTGTTGATGGTGTTCCATCACCTCTGTGACTATGATCCTGTTCGCCTGTGGACTGAACTTCGTTTTCCTTGTCTTCCTGTCCTTGCCCTTCCCTGTCCCCGAGGTCCCAGGCTGGTCATCCAGGGTGCTTGTGGGATTGCGCTTGACCTCTGCGCCTGCTCCGGCTGCCTCCATGGTGCTTGGGTGTAGGTCAGTTTGTGTGTGGGTGTTTTTTCTGCTTTTATGGAGATTTTTCCCACCTGTCAGGTGTGTGTTGCAGGCCTGGCTCTGCTTATCGCTGTTTTTCTCATCAGGTTTTGGCCCATTGCAGGTTTTTTGGTGCTGTAGTTTGTGTCCATCGAGGTGGTTTTATCGCAGACATTGTCAGCGGTTTCGGCAGACTATCGCATGCTACCGCCTTCCCGCGATGGGCTGCGATACTGAAAGTTGCGTTACACTACTCTTGCGGTAGTTATCACATGTTTCTGTGAATATACCCCTCACTGTCTTATTTAACACATCCTGAACATTGATTAACCCACATATTATTTGTTGTCAATGTATAATGTGTACGTGTGATGTAATGTAATGCAACACCCTGGATTATGATGAGTAGCGCAATAAAAGAAATAAAACAATATAGTGGTACTTAAATTGTTATTTGTGTAAATACTGGGACAGACCAACATATCTGACATTCTTACAGTGCAAGCCTATCTCTTATGTACAGGGACTTTAAAAAGTCAAAAGCATGCCTCCCTTCAGCACCTGTGAAGAAATAAGTTGTGTGCCTGTGTTTCCCCATTGCATTGCATTGCATTTGCAGCTACTTGTGAGGCTCCGGATAACTCCCAGCCTGGATACTCTAACAAAAAAAGGCCTGATGACCCCTTAATGTATGCATTTGTTTGAATCCAGCTAGAATTAAAAACAACAAAGCTGCCTTGCCTGCATGTTGCTTCTAGGAAGGAAGGCAGGAAAGCAGACAGTGTGCAGGCTCTGCTGAATGTGTACCGGTGTCTGAAAATTACACCAAGGCGCCTTCAGAATAAATCTGTGGTGCTCAACGTCTTGGCAGGGTGGAGGACATCCACCATGTGAAAAGGGTGGGCATCTGCGTGTGTTTTCCCTCGATTTGTGCCCTGTTTACCAGGAATGTTCAGTACTTGAAACCATAGTCTTCCCCGTCCCAGTCTGTACCATATGAGAAAGGGTTGCTTCCTCCACAGAATCAATGTATTCTAGGTCTTTCTTCCCATTATATTACCGAAGGACCTTTTCTACACTCCCTAAAGGGTACCTCCTCCCACAACACAATGCTTTATTAATAAGCTGTATTAAGGATATAGATTCCCGGAATGGAGGGAGGGTTTTTGGACTGGAACGGGAAAGTCTATGGTTTTGGGTAATGAAGATTACTGGTGATTAATAACTCCATTACCCCAAACCCCATCATCCCGCCTCAGTCCTTACCATATGAGGATAAACAAAATAAATGATCATCATTTCTCAGTACTAACCATAGTCCAGCTAAGTGAATGCCTTTAAACATGGTCTTTAATGAGCAGCATAGTGTAAACAGAGAAGAATGCTATTTATGGCATAGCTAATTTTAGAACTCCTGAACCACAATTTATGGAGTCATTCAACTCCAACCTTTAATGCCTAACAGAAGTATTCTCAGAGGACCATGTTGCCGCCCTGCATATCATACACTTTCTCAACTCTAGTTTTTTTAATGTACATGAGCAATGCTCTCTTCACAACCAGTCTTAGATGAACATCACTTTCACCCCTAGATTGATATGTTGGCAGAATAATTTCTTCATTCGTATGAAACTGGGATTAAATTTTGGGCTGGAATTTTGGGTCTAGCTTTAGGACTACCTTGTCTCTTTGGGAAATACCTGATGTAAGGGTAAGAAACTAAAAGAGCACTTTGTTCTCTGAGTCGCCTAGCCTATGCTATCGATAGCACTGAATGGTGAAACGAACAGGTCATGGTTGACCGAATGTTTCCACAACTGGCTATATGCTTCCTACCACATCTGTAAATTCACTGATGAGAGCAGATTCCTGCTTAGCAATTCCATCAGGGATATGCATTGCTGAAAGGGAGAGAAAATGATTTTCTGTCCAAAGACGTACTCCCTGTGACAAAATTAGGGGCATATTTACAAGAACTTAATACCGCCATAGCGTCAATTTTTTGACCTGTGGAGCAAGCGGCTAGTAACTAAGCCCCATTAAGTTCAACATTTAGCATTCAAGTGCCTCTGGTGTCAGCTACCCATAGTACAATGTCTCACAATGATGGATATTGCAGATGTACCTTTATAGTAATGTGCAAAAAGTGCACATTCAGCAGTGACATTTGATCATTACATACCTCACCCATTCAAAATATGGACAGCACAAAAACATTTGAATCAATCCCTCCAGTCCCACATGTGCAGTAGAATCTCATTTAAGGTCAGACCTCACCTTGATCCATTCTCTCACCATATTGTTGTAGCTTTCGGCATTGCTCATTTTCATGTTCAAATAATCTGCTCTGCCTCAAAATGAATATTTTTTTCTGACATTGTCGAGTCCAGTTGGATGAACTACCTCTAGTCCTTCCATCGTCCCTTCTAACCTTCCTTCATCAACTTTGCTTTGACCTTCATTTAGCCAATCTTACTGTGCCTACGTTCATTTCCTTGCTCTTACACCCATCAGTCATTCTCATGTGTAATCTATTAGGTCTGCTTACCAAATTTCTATGATCAATTTGTATTAATTCCCATCAAATCATAATTTCAATTAAATATATATCACTCAATCCATTTGTTGAAGTTGACTGTTTACACGCCTCTCACTTGTATCATCAAACCTTGCATGTGCAGTCAAGGTCCATCCATCTCCGAATACCTTAGCTTTCACACTCATTTTCAGTCTTTCATCATTCTGTTCTGCTGTTACCATGTCTTCGCAAGCAACAATAGTTTATGCATCAAGTGTTCATAACTCCTGTTTAGTGGGTCACAGTCCATAAACCCTCTGATTCACAATTCTTGTCTAATATCACATGCGTTGGGCGCTACATAGGCATAACGGGACAATGGGAGGGGCACGAAGTCACCTGCTTGTCAATCTATATTCCACCTGGCCTGCAGGCTCGCACATTCAAAGATCTCGGGACGGTGCTGCTCTCACTGCCGGAAAGCTTACTACTGATGGGAGGAGACTGTAACTCGGTTGTCTCGGGAATGTTAGATAGATATCCCCCACGAGACACTGGTACAATTGCGAGATGGCTACCAGACTTTCTGGAGGCACTTGGTTTAGCCGATGCCTGGAGAGCATTTCACCCAGACAGTGTCCAACACACGTTTTATTCCGGGGCACACAATAGTTTCTCACGAATTGACTATGTCGTCGTCCCCTCCGCACAACTGACATCTATCCGTGAAATACGGCGTCTGGCAAGAGGTATATCGACCATTCCCCTGTTTGGACGCATGTAGCGCTGGGGCGGGGGGGAGGGTAGAGTGGCCATCATCAACCCGTGGCACCTGCAAGACCCGCAATACGGAAGGCCCTAATATCTGCGGTAGATCACTATTTCCAGGAAATTGAGGGTACAGTTGACTCCTCCCAGACGTTGTGGGAAGCGTTTAAAACAGTGATCCGAGGACAGGCACTCTCCCTAATTGCGGGTAAGCGGAAATATAGAATGAAAGACCTGGTGGAGGTTGAGACCGCGGTCCTCGGTCTAGAAAAGGAATTAGAGGTGGGGGTGAGGCCAGAAAAGACGCACGCCTTGCAGCTTAAAAGAGACGAATACAAGGCGATAGCCACGGAGAGGGCAAACATTTTTGCAAGGGAATCTGCGAGCAGAGTGTATGACCTGGGTGATAATGCCGGGAAACTCCTGGCGTGGTTGGACAAAAAAGAGATGGCATTCAGACTGGTGCCGGAAATAATCGATAAAGACGGCCAGTCCCTAACAGATCCAAAAGCTATAGCTAACACCTTTACAGCCCATTATAGTAGCATATATACGACACACACATACCCAACACTCGGAAAAAGACTACCAATCACTGATCAGAGATATTGCCCTTCCCCTCCTGCCACCTGAGGAGCGAGCACTCTTGGATAGTGACTTCACAAATTATGAAATTGCGGCGGCAATTCGATGCTTTCAGGCGGGTAAGGCGTCGGGCCCTAACGGCCTTCCAAATGAACTGTACAAACTTGCACCAGACAAATTGCCCCCTCGACTGAGGGCTATGTTTTCGGAGAGCAGGGAGCAAGGGGAGTTGCTGCTAGACCAGCGTGTTGCCACAATTGTCACAATCCACAAAGAGGGCAAGCCCAGAATGCACTGTACGTCATATAGACCTATCCCCCTCCTAAACGCAGATCCCAAAATTCTTGCTAAACTGCTGGCCAACCGTCTGGTCAAAGTGATCGGTGACCTGGTGCACCCAGACCAGTCGGGCTTCATGCCCCACCGGAACACAGCCCTGAACCTCCGGAGGTTGCATGGAGTAATGGGGAGGTTAGACATGTTACGAGAACCAGCAATTGTAGTCTCGCTAGATGCCACAATGGCATTCAACACCATAGATTGGCCCTACCTGTTTGCTGTACTAACGAAGATGGGATTCGGGGAGGGATTTACCCGGTGGATCAGGCTTCTTTATACCAAACCCTTAGCGCAGGTCATGGTGAACAATAGAAAATCTATGCTCTTCGAGTAGGGGTGTGGCACTAGACAGGGGTGTCCCCTCCTCTCTTTGCCCTAGCGCTCAAACCCCTGGCGGCATGGACCCGGAGAGACCCAGTCATACGTGGATTGAGGTGGGCTCTGTCCTGGGAGGACCGTATATCACTATATGCGGATGATATCCTATTGTTCCTAGCCGTCCCCAAGAAGTTGTTGGTTGCAGTGCTGGATATATTCACAATTTTCGGGAGATTCTCTGGCTACTCCATTAATTGGTGCAAATTCCTTCTATACGTACTGAATGGGGACCGCCCCGCTATCCCAAGAGGCTGCCAAATCCAAGTCACCATGGAGGGCTTTAAATATTTGGGTAAATATGTGACGTCTGACCCCCAGATCCGCTGCAATCGTAACTTAATCCCGCCTCTACAAAGATTGAAACGAGACACTGCAGCGTGGAGGGTGCTCCCTCTCTCACTATTGGGAAGAGCAGCACTCTTCAAGATGATGTCCCTGCCTCGCTTTTTGTATGTGCTACAGAACTTCCCAGATCCTGTAACTGCCAGCTACTTTAAAAACATCGAGGGAATGCAGAGGGAATCGTTATGGGATAGGAAGCCTAGGATGTTAATGTTAATTGTGGTTTATAGAGCGCTTAATACCTGCCACTCCACAAACTTACCCTTACATGGTACGATGGTGGTGTCAGTCTCCCCGACCTCAGGAAATACTATTGGGTGGCACATCTCGCGGCTATCAACCACTGTACATACTGAAGACTGGATGACCCGGGCTACGCAATGGACCGATGGGTGCTCCCGGGGGGAACTTACTACAGAGCCCTGTACTCCAGACCAAAGCGTTTTCCCCTGACTGGGCAGAGGAAGCAATCGGTGCAGGTCTGGCACACCGCCACCAAGAGTTTGGGTTGGGAACGGAAACTGACGGCAGCCACGCCACTCTGGGACTCCGAGATCCTAGGTGATCCTTAGAAGTCAAAGGGATTCGACAAGTTGAACCTTATCGGGATCGCAACCATTGGGGATTTATGGGTTAAGGGGGTGGTGGTGTCCTTACCTATTTACAACAGAAGTATGAGCTAGCAAACACAGAATATTTCCTATATCTCCAGATCTGCCATGCACTGCAGGCACACATACCCTCAGGCTCCTCACTCCCAGATTATACTCCTCTCAAGGACAGGCTGCTTAACGGCTACCTACCAGTTAAAACGATATCACTCACCTATAAAAAGCTCATCAATAACGTAGCTGAACCCCTACAGGGACACAGGGCAAAGTGGGAGAGGGATGGTTTTTTGAGCTAGATGACGAGGAGTGGCAGGAGGCCTTATCCTCCCCGAAGGAAGTGACAATATCGGCCAGGTTGAGACTTGTCCAGCTTAAAATTGTTCACAGAGTGTATGTCACTGGGCCCTGTCTGGTCCGAATGGGGAAGGATGAGGGGGGTGAATGCAGACGTCAGTGCGGTGCTGAGGGAACATTCATGTATATAATATGAGAGTGTCATCTCATTCAGAGACACTGGCGCCAAATTCATGCGGTGAGCGAAGCATTGAGACTAGAAATACGTCTTGAGACGAAGAGATGCTTGTTGAACGTGTGGGAACCTACGGATGTGGGAAGGATGGGCAGGACCTGGGTAACATTGGGACTGATGGTGGCAAAAAGAAATATAGCTCAACAATGCGGTGCCTCCCAGCCCCCTACCCTCACTGAATGGGAGAAAAACTTGGACTGGTGCATGTTCAGGGAAAAGACAGTCTATGTCGCAAGGGGGTGCCCGAAGAAATGGTCGTTAATTTGGGGGGCCTGGAACACATACCGTGGAGAGCTTTGTATTTTGCCTCGTAGCATTGACCTAGATGACCAGGCCACACCTTGATTTGTTAAAACCATGCTCTAGGGATATATTTCGATTGCAATTCTGACTTACCAAATGTAATTGTGCAAACGTCTCTTATGTTTGTTTTACATTAATAAAAAGAAGTACAAAAAAAGTTTTGCGTATTTGTGATTATCTTGTCGGTGTTTGTCTTAAGGGGATATTTGTAAGTTATATAGGTTTTTTGGGTAATTACTTGGGATTAATTTTGTAATAGTGGGTTTAGTTGTGTTATGTGAGACATTGGGGGAGGGTAGGGAGGGCTGTATGTCAGAGGAGGCATTGGGGGGCTTCCCCTGGCTGCTGAATGTTATTTTACCAACGGTGGTGGAGAGTGGGGGACGAGTCCTGCAGGGCTACGATGTGGAGGTCAGGAAGTTGAGGTGGGAGCACATCTGCCATCACATGTTCCACATATTTGGGGTGGACAGGATTGTGACATACGTTTACTCAGATGTTTCAAGTAGTTGTATACAGCATGACTCATGGATGTGTAGCTGTTTAGACACATCCAACTATGTAGTGAATTGATTGAAACTGATTTGGTTTACAGTTCTACATAAGTAACACTGTGGTGCATAGTGGTCTGCCATTATTTCAACCAGTGCATCCTATGTCTTGGTGTAAATGTCATGCCCTGGCTCTGCAATGGGCCTGCAATGCTGTCTCCTTGAGGACATTCCCTTGATAGACTCAGTCAGAGTCGGTGTCCGCGTCATCATTGAACTTATACTTAGAGTGAAAGGGAGGGCAATGTTACACCACAAACCCCATTGTTTTGCACACTGCCCCATATCTACAAGGACAGTGTAAATATGGGGGAGTGCAGAATAGTTAAGAGCATGGAAAACATGTTCTCAGACATGTGAAAGATTAGGAAATGTTTAATTCCTCATCATATTTGCTGTTTCTATGTGTGCTGCGTTGTGCGGCACAAATGGAAATAGTAAAAAGCCATTGATTGCTCATGTGCAGGAAGGTGAAGCTTCCTGCACATAACCAATCTTCTGCTCAATCCAGACACCCTTGCACTATTGTGCAACGGTGCCTGCATTTGCGCAAGGGGGGAATGTAGTGCTGCGCCAATATGATATAAATATCGTGCAGCCCTGCGTTTCAGTAGAGGCAGTGCGCAGCTTGATGCCAAGCAGACTAACACCGCGCTCCACCACTTCATGGTAAAAATGCCTCGTTGTCTTTCAAAAAGCAGAGTTGTGACATACGTTTACTCAGAAGTTTCAAGTAGATGTATACAGCATACAAAGCTGTCTCCTTGAGGACATTTCCCTGATAGACTCAGTCTGAGTCCGCGTCATCTTTGAACTCAGCTAATCTACCACTGTTGTTACTCTACTCTGCCCTTGATATGTGCCAAAGCATACATTACCATGTCGGTGTCACTATCAGGTTGTGATAATAGTTTTCCTTCACATTTTATTTGTCATGTCATGTCAGAAGTAGCAAACAGTTGATAAGAGTGTAGAGATCATGTTTGTGTACACTTGTGTTTGGGAGGTACATGGTGAACGTTGTTATTTGTCTTGGATCTTACATCTTGTGATGTGTGTCTTTTGTTACAGACATGTCACCTGAGGAAGTCAGGCAGTTCAATCTGCGAAAGGACCACTACAACAACATTCATTGAGTGGCTAAGGGGTACCATGCCATGGTGAGGAGGTACCATGAGGAGAGGGAATATGGACGTTGGAAGTCCTTTCGGATTTTTCAAAAAAAGTGGACAAAAGAGTGGTGTCCCGCCTGCCTCTTCAATGCAGCAGAGGAACAATGATGCTATGCCAGGCCCTTCTGTGTCCGAAATGGTGGCACACATTCTCACCCATCTGCTGCTCCACCAAACTACCACACCTGCCCAACCTGCTACAAAAACATCAGCTCTGCTACCGGCTGCCCCATTACAACCTACACTGCAAAGCACAGCATCCCAACTGGCTGCAGCAGCAACAGCACCAGCACAACAAAGACAGATAATTGGCTACAGCAATGAGGACCAAAGGTTAATTCTAGACCTTAAAGCACGGGTACTCATAGTACGGCCCGCGGGCTGGCGGCGGCCCGGCAAGCCTTCCGTGGCGGCCCGCGGACCTTACAGACATCATACCTGTGTGTTTTTTACATCGCCTTCTGGCGCCCGGGCGATTTCTTCTAAAGACCATTAACTTGTAAATGAGGCTTTGTTGAATTTCACCTCTTCTTAGCGCCCCTGATGCAGGGGCGCTAAGAAGAGGTGAAATACAATAAAGCCTCATTAACAAGTGAATGGTTTTTAAAACGCCTGTTAAGTACTTGGGTGCGGCGGGGGCTGTTTGTGTTCTCGGAAGCTGTCTCAGCGCGGGTGAGGTGTCAAAGGGTGAGGAGGACAGCAGGGTGAGGTGACGGAAGGCAGCAGGGAGTGAGAGCAGCAGGTGAGGTGACAGGGGGAGGAAGACAGAGTGCGCAGAGGGAGGAAGACAGAGGGAGAGGGAGAGGGGGAAGACAGAGGGAGACAGATAGGGAGACAGACAGGGAGACAGAGGGAGAGGGAGGGAGACAGAGGGGGAGGGAGGGAGAGCGAAAGGGAGACAAACTGTGATTCAGAGAGAGAGAGGGAGGGAGACGGAGAGAGGGAGACAGAGGGAGGGAGACAGAGAGAGGGAGGGAGACAGAGAGGGAGGGAGACAGAGGGAGGGAGACAGACGGAGGGAGAAAGATGGAGAGAGGGAGGGAGACAGATGGTGAGAGAGATAGAGAAGGAGACAGGGACACATAGGGAGGGAGACATAGGGAGACGGAGACAGAGGGAGACAGGGAGGGATAGGGAGGGAGGGAGGCAGAGAGGGAGGGAGAGAGAGGGAGAGAGGGAGAGAGAGAGAGAGAGAGAGAGAGGGAGAGAGAGGGAGGGAGGGAGACAGAGAGAGAGGGAGGGAGGGAGACAGAGAAAGGGAGACAAACACAGAGAGGGAGACAGAGGGAGGGAGAGAGAGAGAGAAATAGAGGGAGGGAGGGAGGGAGGGAGGGAGGGAGAGGTAGGGAGACAGACTGAGACAGACAAGAGGGAGACAGAGGGAGGGAGACAGACAGAGGGAGGGAGAGGGAGGGAGGGAGACAGAGAGAGGGAGGGTGACAGGGAGGGAGACGGAGGGAGACAGAGAGAGGGAGACAGTGAGGGAGACAGATAGATAGATAGATAGATAGATAGATAGATAGATAGATAGATAGATAGATAGATAGATAGATAGATAGATAGATAGATAGATAGATAGATAGATAGATAGATAGATAGATAGATAGATAGATAGATAGATAGATAGATAGATAGATAGATAGATAAAGATGTGCGAATGCCGGGTCTGGTGGCTCAGTGGACGAAGGCGTCCGCTGCAGGGGCCTGTGTTCAACCTCATGGTCATAGGTTTTTTTTTGCTCTAGCCCCGCCTCCTCCCCCACTGCCCCCGCCCCCACCGGTGCGGCCCTCAGCCACAAACCACACTGTAAATTTGGCCCCCGAGAGAAAGTTTGTGAGTACCCATGCCTTAAAGTGTGCATGGCTACTGTAGAGTGAGACATATCTGAGATGATGTTCCACCTCCGGGACATTAAGGATGCCCTGGGGCTCCCCTTCTGAGCCCCAACCAATTTTACAGTCCCCCTTGTACAGTCCCCCTATTCCTTGATGCTAACTTTTCTTTTCTTTCTTACTGTAGGATATTATGTAGTGTTAAGTGTAGTTTTAGAGTGTTTTATATTGGTGTTAGGTGTAGGATAGCTTTTACATTTTTTATGCATTTTACATAGTGTTTTGGGTTAAGTCTCCTTTTCCTTTGGGTGGGGGGGTTAATGTTTTTGGACTTTTAAAGAATAAAAAATAAAATATATATATTTGTTTAGGATATATGTTTCGTTAGTGTATGAGTAGGTTAAGTTGTCTTGGTTCTGTCTACAGATGTGCCTTGAGGAGGAATGGGGGATTGATGTTTAATGTATGTTGTTATGTGTATAGTTTAAGGTAAGGTAATTAGTACTTGGGCCTCCCACACGAGTGAGGCACCGTTTTTATTGGGAGACCCGGGGGAACACTGGGTGGTAGGAAATTTGTGTCAGCCCGGTGATGCCACAACTTTCCCACACAAAAATGTGTGAAAAAGGTGATTTTTTCAGCTAAATTTGAGGTTTGCAGGGCATTCTGGGTAAGGAAACGTTGGGAGATCCATGCAAGCCATACCTCCCTGGAATCCCCCGGGTGTCTAGTTTTCAGAAATGTGTGGGTTTGGTAGGTTCCCCTAGGTGTCCGCCGAGCACCGGGCCAAAAACCCAGGTGACCCCCCCTGCAAAACCAGGTTGTTTTGATGTAGGCAATTTTCATGGCGCCTCAATACGTTTTGGGCCCTTGCCTGTCGTGGGTACTTGGGCCTCCCACACGAGTGAGGCACCGTTTTTATCGGGAGACCCGGGGGAATGCTGGGTGGTAGGAAATTTGTGTCAGCCCGGTGATGCCACAACTTTCCCACACAAAAATATATGAAAAAGGTGATTTTTTTCAGCTAAATTTGAGGTTTGCAGGGCATTCTGGGTAAGGAAACATTGGGGGATCCACGCAAGCCATACCTCCCTGGAATCCCCCGGATGTCTAGTTTTCAGAAATGTGTGGGTTTGGTAGGTTTCCCTAGGTGCCGGCAGAGCTAGGGTTCAAAAACTACAGCTAGGCACTTTGCCAAAAAAGGGTCATTTTTCGCTGTGAAATTGAGGTGTGTCCACGTTACGTTTTGCGCCGTTTCCTGTCGCAGGCACTAGGCCGACCCACACAAGTGAGGTACAATTTTTATCGGAAGACTTTAGGGAATGCGGGGTGGGTGGAAATTTGTGGATCCACGCAGATTCCAGAACTTTCCACCAGAGAAATGTGGGGAAAATGTGTTTTTTTTGGCAATTTTTAAGGTTTGCAAGAGATTCTGGGTAACAGAACCTGGTGGGAGGCAGTCAAGTCACCCCATCCTGGATTCCCCTGGGTGTCTAGTTTTCAAAAATGTATAGGTTTGCTAGGTTTCCCTAGGTGCCGGCAGAGCTATGATTCAAAAACTACAGCTAGGCACTTTGCCAAAAAAGGGTCATTTTTCACAGCGAAATTGAGGTGTGTTCACGTTGCGTTTTGCGCCGTTTCCTGTCGCGGGCACTAGGCTGACCCACACAAGTGAGGTACCATTTTTCTCGGAAGGCTTTGGGGAACGCGGGGTGGGTGGAAATTTGTGGATCCATGCAGATTCCAGAACTTTCCACCAGAGAAATGTGGGGAAAAAGTGGTTTTTTTGGCAATTTTTTAGGTTTGCAAGGAATTCTGGGTAACAGAACCTGGTGGGAGGCAGTCAAGTCACCCCATCCTGGATTTCTCTGGGTGTCTAGTTTTTAAAAATGTATAGGTTTGCTAGGTTTCCCTAGGTGCCGGCAGAGCTAGGGTTAAAAAACTACAGCTAGGCACTTTGCTAAAAAAGGTTAATTTTGCATTGTGAAAATGTGGTGTGTTCACGTTGGGTTTTGAGCCATTTCCTGTTGTGGGCACTATGCCTACCCCTACAAGTGAGGTACCATTTTTATCGGGAGACTTAGGGTAATTCATATTTGTAAAGGACCTGTTATTACCTATTGACTTTCGATGCATTTCTTCCTTCCAAATGAAAGACATTGTGTAAAAAAGAAGTCATTCTAAAAAATGACTGATTATTCTCATGCTAGTATGAGTATTCCCAAATTCGGAAATGTGCAAATATCTACTGTTTCTAAACTCTATATTTTGTTCCCATTTCAGAAATACATAGGTGTCTTTAATACCGATTTTTCCATGTACACATTTTTACAGAATAATTACTCTATACCCGTTACATAATAAAAACCATTGCAAGTTGCTGCTCAGTTTTTGGCTCTGGGTTCGTCGGGTTCTTGGTGAACCTACAAGTCCTATATATCCCCACAACCAGGAATGTCCAGCGGATGTAACGGTACATTGCTTTCAAAGAGCTGTCATAATTAGAGGAAGTTACAGGTGAAAACGTTGACACAAAAGGCGCTTTTTTTCAACAAATTTTCTATTTATCCTCTATTTAACTGTTAGTTTCTATAAAGAAACCTTGATGGATCTACACAAATGACCCCTTGCTGAATTCAGAATTTTGTCTACTTCTCTAAAATGTATAGCTTTCCAGTATCCATTATTGCTTTTGTACCCATTTCTACCATTAACTGGAAGAAGGTCGAAAGCACAAAAAATAGCAAAAATAGGCTATGTCCCAGAAAAATGGCAAAACTGTGTAAAAAATGTTGGGTTTCTGACAAAAGTCTGGTATCCCCTAAAAGCTGGGAAAATTGTGATTTCAGCCCCACAAACCCTTTTTTGATAACACTTGCAGGGAAAAACCCAGATGCTTTCATTTGCAGCCCGTTTTTCCCATTTTACCCCCCAAAAAACTACATTTTGCTGTATTTTGGCTCATTTCTGTGACCCCTCCAGGGGAATCCACAAACCCTGAGTACCTTCAGAATACCCATGATGTTGGCAGAAAAGGACGCAAATTTGGCGTGGATACCTTATGTGGTCAAAAAGTTACAGGGGCCTCAGCACCCACTACCCCAAATAGCCAAAAAAGGGCGTGGCACAGGAGGGGGAAAAGGCCTGGCAGCGAAGGGGTTAATAAAGTTATAGTGTTCAGTGATTTGTGGTGTCACTGATGTTTAAAGTGAAACCATGAACCTATGAGTTAGAATTTGGATACATCAGATGAATTCCACCAAAACGCTATTGATTATCTCAAAATGGAGTGACATCATCTTCTAGGGACAGACCACTGTCATACTGCGGTTTGATTGTGATTTACAAACATGCATGGTATGTAGGCTTGTAAAGTTAATTGTAGACATTGCATAGATAGTGTACTGAATAAGTTGTCGTCAATGAAACTCACCAAGTTAAAAAAATACATTAGGCAACTGAGGCATTGAGCTCACACACCGTTGGTTCCATGATGTAGGTATGTTGTGTGATACTTAGGGCATAATTACGCGACCCTATTGCCAACCCAACGTCACTTTTCAAGATGTTTTGTTGGCAAGAGGGGCTTCGCCTTATTTACAAGGCAGTGTTAAGGCACTTAACGTGGCTTAACGCTTCCTTGCACATGAGGCACAAATTCACGCTATTCCTAATGTGAAAAGGGAGGACAATGGGTGTTGCGGTGGCCGTTCCTCGTTAAACAGCTAGATTGTGATGCTGCCCCATATTTACAAGGGTGTTGTAAACATGGGGCAGTGTCAAAACTGAGACCAGGGTAAACCTGGACTTAGCCTTGCACAAGGAGTATAAATCTACAATTTCTCCTTGTTTTTGATGTTTTCATGTGTGCTGCGTTAGACAGAACCCATGGAAACAACAAAACGCGGTTGTTTTTTTATGTACAGAAAGGGACACCTTCCTACACATGAAAATTACCTCACCTATATTGCAGACACCCTTACACTATGGTGCAAGGGTGCTTGCTTTGGGGAAATATTGGATCAGGTGCTTGAAGGTGCCCCCTCCTGAACATACACTGACAGTCCTGTTGTTTTGCTGTCTGGACGTGTCCAGCAAAATGCTGCACAACTATGTATGTGAATCCCTTTTTTATTTCAACACCATTTCTCCTCTTACAGCAACATTAGTACAACATCTTTGGGAATGTATCCATCGCAACACCCATTGTACACCACATTGACACTGAGTATAGGTTCAAAGTATGCCTCGTTAGCTAGGCAAGGTTAAGCCACTTCAAGTGGCTTTACACAGACTTGATTAGTGGGCCAAGGCCCTGTCCCCACATGAACGTTGTGAAAAGTGACATTCCAGTGACAATGTTGCCTTGAAGATTTGAGCCAGTGTGCTATTCACACATCTCCTGCCATCTCACTGCCTATCAAGGAAGAAGACTCAGCAGACCACATTTGTGGTAATGCCCTCTGGATTTGTTCAACTAGCTACACTGCCTAGGCATTGTTGATACCTCTCAAGTTTGATGGTCACAGACAACATACATCATGGAAATAAAAGTGCTTTTATTTACATGTGTGAATTTGAATTAGTCAGACTGGATCAGTTCTTGTGACAAAAACCCCAACATTGTGTACATAGCCAGGTGGTTGCCAGACCGATATCATTATGGGGGAACACGTCATGAGACATGTTGAGAAATCAGAAAACTTCAGTAAGGAGAATGATTGCAGTGTAATTGAGGATCAATGGCCACATTGACAGTCCATGAAATGTCCAAGGTGAATGTAGCAAAGTCAATGTGAGGACAGTGACTGGTGATGTTCTGAGGCATGATGGTAAGCACGGAGCTAAGCAGAAATGAGCTATCTGACAGATAAATGCTACTGCTGGCTTCTCCACAATATTGATGTTTCATCAACATCTTCCACCTCTGATATGTCTGGTGCCTCCCATGCAGGTGCTGTAGGATTTGCGGCAGCCCAGGGAGACACAGACACATCAGGGGCAGAAGAGGTGGATGCTGTAGGTGCAGCAGCATTCATCTGTGCCACCAGATGATGCATCACTGCAGCGAGGATGAGCTGCAGGACTTGCAGGACTCTAGCAATGTCACAGTGAAAGGCAGCCATGGCAGCCAAGTGTGAATCCTGCTTCCGCTCCATGTTCTTCAGGATCTTCTGCATTGCCCCCAACTCTTTGGCCACATCGCTGGTGCTGCTTTGGCAGGACAGTTGTTGTTGCCTCTGCGTCATGACACCAGTGATGTCAGCCAGGGACTGTTGGAGGCCACGGAGTGGACTGTAGGTGCATCTGAGGGCAGCGGATTGGTCCCTATTGGGACTGAGGCACCCACGGATCCCATCGAGTTTGGCTGCCAGTCTCTCCACCCCCGCCTGCACCTGACCTTTCATCCCACTCGGGACTCCTACCACACTGCATTGAAATTGTATCTGTGGGTCCTCAGAGTTCAGTTTTGTGGCTGTGGTGGTAGATAGTGCCTGCTGGCTATTTGGCAGGCTGGTGGAGATGCCACGATGCTGCTCCGTCTCCCCGATTCCATAGATGGGCTGCCTATGGAGTCAAGCAGCTCTTGGAAGACGGTGTCCTGGTCAATGGTTGTGAGCTCTTCTTCACCATCATCGTCATCATTGAAGAGTGAGACAGGATGCTGAGCGGGAGGTGGATGTTTCATCCTCTGTAATGTAAAGGGCAGATACTGTTGTTTGTGTCGGTTCATTTTGTCCAAGCATTTTAGCATGACACTTTCCATTAACTTCTGTTACGTAGAACACCTGTTACATGCTGCTTTGTATGTCACTGTTCAAAGTCCATGACTGTTACAATTAGGTTGGTAATTGATTTTGATATATTCCCTGTATGCCAACAGTGAGTGCAATATTTATAAGCCCTTACTACCCCTTTCACTTCATTTATGCAGACTTTCCTGTGGTGCTTCTTACTTATATGCACCCTTACATAATCCAGCTTGTGTATAGTTGTGGATCCCTGAGGGCCTCATTTATGAGGGCCTACCGGTATCATTGTGCTGCCAGTCTGTAACTTGTTTTGACGTTATGGTGGCGCATTGTGACATAGGCAGATTTATATGGTGCTGTCAAGCCATGTTACGTGGCTTTTCATGGGCTTATGACCCTGTGCCTCTTTTACACTGAAAAACGCTTGAAGGGAATGTTCCCGGGATGTTGGTGGGGGCATTTCCAGCAACATCCATGGCTTTTTGACACTGCCCCAGATCTTGGAGTAATTGTAAGTCTGAGGCTGTTCTGAAAAGTCACGCCGTCCCAGTTGAGGCATGGGGGAGGCACAGGGAGGACAATTCTCTTCATTTCTCATCATTTGTGCTTGTTCTATGTGTGCTGCATTATGCAGCATGCATGCAAAGATAAATAAGCCTTCTTTGATTGATATTGTGCGGGAAGGTTCCGTTCCTGCACAAAAGATGATCATTCACACAATGCAGGCAGCCTTGCACCATGGTGCAAAGGCTGCCTGCATTGGCACAAGGCAGCACATTGTGACCACCACAGGGGAAAATTACGGGAATGCACCATGTCCAATAGATACGCCCCATTCATGCCCTTTTTTGTAGCCGCGGGTCAGCACAGCAGCAAGGCCTGGTGCGCTGCCCTGTGGCTGAATACATATGAATGATACCCATAGATCTGTTGTGTACATTCCACTGAATCCCCCTTTGATATTGCCACTGCCACTTATGTGGCTTGAGGATGAGGCCATTCATGCATTTGAGCCCAAGGATACAACAATTTCAAGTTTGTTGAGACAGTGATTTGTTCCAATTAGCATGATCTGAGCTGTGTCTATTCGTTTTTATGTGTGAGGCACACATTGACCCAGGTCAATCCCATTAAGGGATGTTTGAGTGCAGGAAGGAACAGCTTCATGTCCATTTACAGTCATACACTCTACCCAGAACCCCTAGCCCTTTAGTCCAAGTGTGCCTTGGTTGATACAAGGTAGCTTCAAAACACACAGGTACAATTACGAGTGCAGTGGTAAACCTTAAAGAGGGAAGGCTACACAATCCAGATGTTTCATGATGGTGGAACACGTTGTTAGTAAATTGAACTTAAACACACACTTTGCCTTTCTGTGTTTAAGCTACTACAAAGTGGTTACATCCTAACCTATGTTTCAAATGCAAATCACAGACATCCTTTGTACTGCATTGTTTGGAGTGTAGGTGTTTAGCAAGATGTGAGTCAGCATAGGTATGTCTTCTGAACACAGATATGTGTCAACTGATCCCTCTCTGTATTCGAGACTGAGATCAGGACAAACAACTGACTGTCACTCAGTTATGTGACGATGTTACTGAGTATTGTGTAATGTGGCTACTGTTCTTGCATATTTTGTGTCTTGCCACAACAGGAAAATGTTGCAATCTGTTAGAGGGTGCCATGTACCATTCAGCACACCCATGGAAGCACTATTTGTGTTAATGGTGTGATTTGACAACATATACCCATTAGACCTGATTTAGATTGTACATGGTGCTGGAAAATTGTTAAATTGCTCATTCAAACATGTGTCCAGGGACAGGGGAGTGGGCCAGAGTGGAGAAGTGTGTGCCCTCCCCCTGTGTTTCCCACAGCAGTGACAATGATAACTTGATGCAAACAGGAGGACATGTGACTCTAAGGCATGCTTCAGGAATTGGTGCATTGCTGCACAGCAGACCTTTGTTGGACATCACAGGGGTGTGCACATGGATGATTACATACTGTAGTGTACAGAGTCCTTGGATGCATTAGTTAATGGCTGAATGATTGCAGACATCAGTAGTTATGCATTTTCCCCCTGCCACATTTCACTTTAGCTAAGACCCATGTTCCACACGTCTATATGAGTCATTGACCACGAAACCCAGGACCACATATATATTGACATACTGCCAACAGATCATCACATTAAGCAACATTCATATTAATAAATGCATATTGAGAAATAATGCAAAGACAGCGTGTAGTAAGTAATGTGCATAATTGCACCTTCACTTGCCATGGTAACTATGTGGAATGTAGTGACTGGCAACCTAGGTTGATACGCAGCGCTGAGTGGGGTGTGGGAGGGGCTGAAAATAACCTTTGTTCAGTTTACTCGCCTCCAGGGCTACAATCCGCAATGTTAGACACGCTAGGCACCATGTTGCTACAGTTACCGGAAGGGAGACTGATTTTGGATGGCGATATGAATTACATAATTTCGGCAGAACTAGACATGCTGAGCTGGAATCAGGCGGGCTCGAGTAATCTAAGGCAAGGTGGCCAACTCAGAGGGTTCCTGGAGGCATTGGGTCTGGGGGACGTTTGGAGGCATCGAAATCCCAAGGAGAAAAAAGTACCCGCACCTCTCTGTGAGAACTGGCAGTCTCTCAAGAATAGACTTCATCATAACACAAGTAGCAGGACTCGGGGAATTTAGGGAGGCGGCCCATATAGCTAAGGGAATATCGGATCACTCTCCTGTGGAAGTAAAATTAGCAGGTCTGAGGAGGGATCATACTTTGCCGCCAAGAATAGAACCCTGGCACTTCAAAGACGAGGACTTTCGGGAAGAAATGCAAATCGAAGCAGAGCAGTATTTTGTAGAAAACCTCGGGACGGTTGACTCAGCCGTGACTCTCTGAGAGGCCTTCAAAACGGTCATTAGAATAGGGGTCACTAAGAAAGAAAATCAGGCCAAGTGTATGGAGCTTGAAACCTAGATAATTCATTGAGAGGAGAAGGTAGCGGGCGGAGACCAACAGGCAGATAAAGGGAGGCACCTCCTCCGAGTCTGACAGAGGGAACTGAGGGACCTAGAGGAAGAAAGCGCTAGTGTTCTTGCCAGAGCAAAACAAAATAGACTATATGACATAGGGGATAAGCCCAACAAACTCCTGGCATGGTAAGAAAGAAGGCGGATGGGGGAGGGTGGGATCCTGGGCTACTCGATGAGACAGGGACACAGTGTGTAACTGGGGCGAAGATAGCAGAGGGTTTCGCCCATTATTATGAAGAAGCATATTCATCCCTGTCCACACACTCAGTAGAAGACTGTGGAGCTTTCCTGAGAGATATTTCCATGCTGCGCCTTGGTAAATAGGATTGTGAAAGCCTGGGCCAAGACCTGACAGTAGATGAAGTTAAGGCAGCAGCCAGAGCCCTGCAATCTGGAAAGGCAGCTGGCCCAAATGGTCTACCAATGGAGTTATATAAGGCAATGTTAGATGTAACAGCCGACCATATGTTAAAAATGTTTAATCAGGCATTACTATATGGTAGGCTGCCAGCAAACCAGTGTACAGCGGTGATAACAGTAATATTAAAGCCAGGCAACTCGCCCACAAACTCAGGGTCAAACAGACCGATTTCTCTATTAAACTTTGAAGTTAAAGTTTGGCTACATTTTTGGCCACAAGACTGGCAGGAGGCGCTCATACACCCGGACCTATCAGGATTCATGCTGCACCGTAGTACAATACAAGACAACAGTGGTTCCTGTGGAATAGTATGGTCATATATAAGTGCAACAATCGCGATATAAGGGTTTAAGATGATGTCAGAAAGGAAGAACCACACACACCAATGATTTGGTTGACACATATATGTATTACTCAATTAATAAACTGAAACAGCCGGGTTCCCTGATGAGGGTGTGAGCAGGCAATCAGAGGATAGAACAGCACGGTGGCTAGAATTGTTTCCTTTATCGGGGGGTGGCCCAGATGGTGAGTACCGATGCATGAGCGTGGCTTTCAGTATCTAGGAATTTATATTACGCATGACCCGAGAGAGTTCTATAACCAACTTTTACGGCGACAATTGGACAGGCTCATCCTGGATGCCAAACATTGGTGCAGGCTGCCGCTGACGCTGATGGGCCGTGTCGCCCTGTTTAAAATGATGGCGCTTCCACGCTTGTTATATACGTTGCAGAACTCACCATTTGAGGTACCGCCAGCCCCAGTCTGCAGTGCTGCCTGTTGATTGCTGGCCAGTTTCTGCTTAGTCTTGCGCTTAGCATAATGCCAGCGCTTCTTGCAGTCGGTCACTGTCCTCTTGACTTCTGCTACATCGTTCACCTTACTGACAATGGATTGCCAAATGGCATTTTTGGTCCCAATGACACCTTGGAGCTGACAAAGAGCTGGTGCTGATTCTCCGTCACCTGCGCAATCAGTATCTCAATTTCCTCCTGACTTAATCAGTTGTTCCTCTTCCCCTTCCCCATGGACTCTGGCTGGTCATTCTGGCTTTTGGTTGCGTTAGGGGGGTTGTTGTCTGCTGCTGCACTGGTTCCATGCTGCTCCATTGTGCTTTGAGGGGTTTTCTTTTGTTTGCTTGTTTGAGGCGCTTTTGTGCACTTATTTCCTGCCAGACACAAAAAAAAGTGACGTCTTGCCAGCTAACGTGAGTTTTCTTGCCACTAATTGGCCGGCCGCCACTTTTTTCATGTTTGCGTCAAAATTTTTATCAATGTGACGCTCCGGTCAGCGGCAAATTTTACATCCGCGAGCTGAGCCTATCGCCATGTAGCGACGTACTGTAAAAACGTCGCTAACATGGCGATAGTTTTTGGCGATACACGGCATAAAAAAATTGCTGCTCATCAATGCAGAAACTGGTTAGCGGCAATTCTTGTAAGTAAACCTCTTAGTAATGAGTTTACTATTGTCCCTCACTCTATCACATACTACTCCACTCTACAGCACTCCACTTTATGCCCCTACATTTTAATGACATGGCACTCCAATCTACTCTACAGCACACCATCCCAATGTACATCACTCCACTCTAGCCCACTCCACACTAAGCCACACCACGCTACTCCCTCCACTGTACACTATGACACTGTACGCCATGACACTGATCGCCACAACACTGCACACCACGATGCTCTATGACACAACACTCTATGACACTCTACTCTATGGCACTCCACTCTATGCCACATCACAAAGAAGGGGAGGGGGCGGTGTGGTCTGCTCCATGAACCTGTAGAGGCCCCAGGGACCTCACCCCTCGAGCTGCTCAGTTACTGTATTTTGGAAAGCCCACCCTCAGAACACAGTAGTTTCACTGCCCGCATTGTAATTGCATTTGTATTCATATAACGATTACTTTAGCACGCTACTCCGGAACTTATAGGATTAGTGGTGGATTGGTATACGGAAATATAAGTTGTTAATTTGAGTGATGGACAAGTGAGTCTGTTAGTTTGCTTGAATTAGATAAAGGAGGGATAGCGAAGGGAAGAGTCTAGATAGTGTTATTTGGACGATCCTATTAGTAAGATGAGATTTTGGATGAGTCAAAAGAGGGATAGGGGAGGGAAGAGTCTAAAAAGGGTTATTAGGGAGATCATAGTAGTAAAATGAGGTTTGGAATTAGTCAAAGGATGGATACAGAACGGAGGAGTCCAGGAACTGTTATTTTGGAGATCATAGTAGTAAAATGAGGTTTGGGGTGGGTCAAGGAGGGATAGAAGAGGGAACAATCTAGAAAGGTTCTATAGGAGTTCGTAGAAGTAGCTTGAGGTTTGGGGTGAGTCAAGGAGAGACAAAGGAGAGAAAAGTCAAGAAAGGGACTTAGGGAGAGTAGAACAAGGTTTGAGATGAGTTAGAGACTGGCGGTAAAGGATATATTGAGAAAGGTATAGTGCATTGGGAGGAGTTATTATTCTTTCTTTCTTTCTTTCTACAGAATGAGTAAAGTAATAAATATATATTTGCATAGAAAGGGTTTCAAATGCAGAAAGGAAAATAATAAAGAGATATCCAATTGTATTGCATAAAAATGTAATCCAGTTTTTTTCTGGACCTTTTTTCTCTGACTGAGAGGTGATGGGAGTTAATGCTGACATCAATCAAATTCAATGAAAAGTGCAAATCATTTGACTACACAATGAGGACCAGCAATCAGTAGCCGGGATTAAGAAAGTTTATTGCAAATTCAAAATCAAGTTCAGATACACAACTCTTAAAACCATGCTATAGAATAGAAAATAGCAACAGGTAGTCCCAACCTGCAGAAAAAAATAAGGTGGACTAATATACAGTAAACAAGCAATTCAGTCACAGCAATGCAATAAATCAATAGCAATATCTGGTGCTCAGAAAAGAGTCACAAGTTGTGTTGGCTATGCATGAATGCATCTGGATCACCTAAAGTATTGTTCTAAAGGATGATTCTAAAAATCTAAAGAGCATCTAAATCAGAAATGTTCTTAAAAGAAAATTAAAAAAGGCAAGGAAAAATAAGCAGGGAATTTGTCAGCATTTCAGAAGCTCGGTCAAAAGTATTCTATCGGTCAGGAAATAAGTGTTAGCCTAAGCCACACTCAGAAAAGGATCAAAGGTAAGCATTAAAGCCTCAACCTTTCAAAGTCCAGGGAAAATGCTCTAAGCATTCAGGAGAAAGTTTCTGATGGTATGTCAAAAGGGATCTGAAAGCATCTGTCAAGATCGAAAAGGGCATCTGCTTCTCTAACGGGGTAAACACTAAATTATAACACCCAAAGTAATCTAGGTATACCCCTTTGTACGCATCATCAGGGATCCATTGTTCCCTCCATTTCTCATTTTGCAGACTGCAACAAAATCCAAATATCGCACACCTAGCATGGGGACGGCATCTCCTTCTCATGCACAGGTTAGATTGCAACAATGCTGAATAGGCCTTTCAGTAAATGCTCTGGTTCCTCATACTCTCTCATCAAGATCTTCTTCTCAGTCTCTCTCCTCTATCGCTAGTACAGTAATGTATCTAATCTACAACTAACAGTACATGTGAATATCTGCAAGAAATGTCACATTAGCAGAAAATTGAAAATGGTATTTATGAAGCATGGTGAAATACAGGCCTAGTCAGGACAAGTTTACAACATTAACTCAATGGTGGACATTTTATAAGCGTATGCACATTTAAACACAAATTAATATAAGTTCCAGTGCAAGAGATTCACATTACATGTAACATTCAGTAAATCTTTAAAACAAGTGTGTGTAAGCATAGCTAATATCTACATTTAAATCAAACATATGAAATATTAATGCTCACATTACATAACTTTTATTGTTTTAAGTGAAATCACGTTCTACATATTTGAGGACGGTTTCAGTGTAGTTTGCTAATCAATAAATATCATTCAATGTTTTAAAGCACATATTATGAAAGTTGAAATTCATCTTTATAGTAAGTACATTATCTACTAAGAAAGGATGGTTTATTCATTTCTCATTTGATTCAATTAAAAAACACAAACAGGTATATTCACAAGAACGTGTGATAACTACCGCAAGAGTAGCGTAACGCAACTTTCAATATCGCAGCCCATCGCGGGAAAATAACCCTGTGTCAACGTGGAATTCACAACAAGGCGGTAGCATGCGATAGACACCAGATTACACGTCAAATGTCAGCGTCAAAAATCTACGCCACGCCGCATAAATGCGAAACGCGAAAAATCATGCGATGAGGACAATCACGGTACACAAATCAGCGAAGACCAGCCACAGGTCAGCAAATCCCACGCATCTGGCAGGAAAAAGCAACATAAAAGCAAGAAAAAAAGCCCCAAAACATTTCAAACTGCGTAGCAACATCGATGCACCCAGACCGAGTGCAGAGGACAAGCCGGACACCACAAGCCCCACGGAGGACCAGCCAGAAACCCCGCGTTCGTGGAAGGGTAAGGACAAGAGGAAGAGGAAGACGGGGTTCAGTCCGCAGGAAGACCGGATCCTCGTCACAGAGGTGACCGAACACCATCACCAACTGTTCGGCACCTCCACTGCAGCACTGGCAACCCAAACCGAAATATGGCAGGCCATCGTTACCAACGTCAATGCAGTCGTAGTGTCGAGGAGGTCACTGGAGGAGGTCAAGAGGCGTGGGCATGATCTGAAAAGGCAGACCAAACATAAGCTCGCCGACAACAGGGAGGCAGCAATGGCGACTGGAGGTGGGCCTCCTGCGACACAGGATGAGCTGGATGAGCTGGAGCAAATGGTGGCCACAGTCAGCAGTGAGGAGACGGTGGCAGGATTGGGGTCCTGGACACAGCACGATACGACCTGACCCAACAGCAACAGTGTGAGTAACGACCAGGGATGGGGCAGACGGGGAGATGGGCACAATGGCACACATACACAAGTATGCGTAGCACACTGCACACCCACAATGACCGTGGAACATGTTCCTGATTGCCTTGGCACACTGCAGCACACATAGAAACGCCAAGTAGGCCCCCAGATACAATGTGCACAGAGGGCCCCCCCAATCACCAATATCACAACCGACCCATGCACATGTGCCGAATCCAGCAAAGCAGCTGCTCTGTAACCCACACTAACACTGCATGTCCAATAGCATGGCAGCAGCCAAAAAAAAACTACATGGCCCACGAATCGACATGGAGGTAGCCCAGTGCGGATCACATCCATAAAGGAGCAGGTCACACCCTGAGATGTCCACGTGCACCCACAACCCATGCCTTACAATACACGCAGCAGACGAACAATGCAGCAGGCCACAAAATCTGTCCGAGAGCACATATGACCCAAGTCAAAATCAAATCAGGCCCCCAAAAGCACACAATTCAAAGGCACTCCACCTCAAAGGGAGAAGGCCACACGAAATCAGAGCTGCAGGGGCAACTCCCCCACAATGCAGCACACACACATAGCAATCACAGGACATCAGCAACGACTGCAATGTGGTACAATGTGCACCACCAGCACCACAGGACAGAGTTCACAACAGGTTCCACTCGTGCATACTACCTGTCCACTCATATCTGGCATTGCCTGACCCAGTGTGATAATGAACGGGTACCACCACACATCCGTCATGTATTTGGAAAACACACTGACTTCCTTCGGATAGCCAGCTCCCCCAAAACATTCATAATGTACATTGGCACGCAGTCTGAATGTAAACATATGCAAATCAGCAACATACATGTGAAACTCTGTTAACCTGCATCTCCCCTTAACATTGCAGAGGAACAATCAACACTTACTGCAGAGCAGAACACAAACCCCATAATTGATGATGTAGAGGACAACCTGCACATATGTCAAGATACCCTCCAACGGATACTGGATAGCCTCTGCACCCCACCCCCAGGAGCAGGACTGGCCAGCTGCCTCGAGGTGACCCCACCACCTGCACAGACCACACAGCAGGAAGACACACACCACCACGGCTGTTTCCCAGGACCCCCCCGACCAATACATGGAGCACATACAACGTGTGTGGTCTTCCCAGGTGGAGGTGGCTGAACAGCTGCGGGTGGGTTTCAAGCTCATGACAGACAAACTCGATGCCATACGTGGGTGTCTGAGTCCCATCATGGACCACATACAGTCCCTATTGGACACCCACTGTCCGCACCATGCTCCGCCACAGACCTTGGCTGACCTCGCTGGTGTCATGAATCGGACACAAGAACTGTGTGGGCAGACAGGCACCAGCCATTACAGCACAGAGTTGGGACAGAGGTGGAGGTCAATGGAGACCATGGAGCGGATGCAGGCTGGAAAATATGTCTGACACGGATGGACACCAGCAAGTAGTAGCTTGGGACATCAATGCCCTGCAGTACTTCATCTTGCCATTGCTGCCACTGAGCCGTTCCCAGATGACTGCAGCGGGAACATCGACACACACAGCTCTGACCGCTGATGCGTCCGTGGCACACATTGGCGCTGCCCACACACACCGGACACCCTGGACACAGAACCTGTATCAGGGGAGTAAGAAGGAGATGTGAACTACTGTGTGGGGAAGGAGGCAGTAGCAGCCATCACCGCAGTATGGCCTGTCCCTGCCTGGTTATGACCTATGCATCATGGCCTGGGAAACACCTCGTAGTGACCCCCGGAACACTCTGTGACTTTCACCCGGACCCTGACACGGACTGCTGTTTCTTCACCACTGGCCAATTACACAGCTATCCTGCTGCGAACTGCAATCTCCCTCTTCCCAATCACTGTGCAATCCCCAAAGGGGTTGACACACCTCTGGGCTTCCATGTGATGTGGGCTTTGATGGCCATGTACAGCCCCAGCTCCCGCAATCACCTGAATGTGAATAAAACATTCTAAATCACACAGATGTGTCATCACTATGTTCACTCACGTATGGAGGTATGGCTGGAAGTAGGTACAATGATTGCACAAGAAGGTACACCCTGGTAACTGACATCTATGTGCATGTGTATCCCTGAGACACATGGCCAATTGGATGGCTGTGAAGGTGAGAACTAGCTGTGTCCCCATTGCACATCAACAACAATCTTACAACCCCCAACGTAGGCACACGTCCATGTATTGAATAGGGCTGTGTGTAATACTGGCCCAAACGAAAGCAGGTCAGGAGTGGTGTCCTACAGCACATGTGACACCAGAAGTTCATGTCGCATACATGACATTGCTTCACATGGTCAGAGGTTGGACACCATACTCACATTGCTGAAGTCATGTAAGTGCACATGGTGTCCAGCACCTATCCAATAACAATGTCTGGCTCACAGAGGTGGAGCTTGCTAAAGGGACACCCCCCCCCCATTGCACATGGTCAGTCAGTTCCTCCCTGTGTAGGGACGATGCCCATTGTGGCGCACGAGTGGACAATCCAAACAACACACCTCACAGTTAGACACCAGTGGAGTTGCATAGACTTTATTGGCATGTGCGTGTCAGTACAGACAAAGCAATGGCCACAACAGGCAGGGACATGCTTAAGACACTAACACGCAGCATGGGTACATTTCAAAGTTCTGAAAATGTTGGGGCTAAATTGGGCAACATTCATCCCGGATGGCAACGCTCTCAGGCCACTTAACCTTGCTGGATGAGTCAAGTGTTGTTTGGCGTCTGCCTATTGCCCCGTGTGAGGAGGCACAACTCACTGCCAATGGGATCTGCATAGTGCTCTGCCTCCGGAGTGTGCCGATTGTCTGCTCTGCTGACAATGATCAGGTTTGAGGGTCCAACAGGTTCACATGTCATGCTACATTGCCATGTGTGTGCTCTCCCCCAGCAGTGTGTCCGAATTGGCAACGTTCCCAAACGATGCTGTGTTGCACCAGGCATGGACCTGCATCACCTTGCACAGGTGTGTTTACACACGCGTTGTTCCAGGCACATGCATCCAGAGCCCGGACGTAGGCAGACGTATCCTCTGTTGTGGTGGGATGTGTGAGCAATCCCCACAATGCAACAAGTTGTTGGGACATGTGCAGTGGGTGATAATCGGATGTGGCTGCAGGAACGTAGTTACTCGTCCACGAATGCCCGTGCAGCTTCATGTGCAATGTGTTCCAATAGTACGTCGTTGTCGTGTTCAAGAAACCCCAAACCGCAACACAGCCCAATAGGGGAGCGCCTCGATGTGGTCACTGCACATGAGGAATTGTGCGATCTCCCATGCATAACTACCTATACATACGCAGTATGTCAGGGCATTCCATGCACGGCTGTCTCGGTTACACTCCTGTTCGGGATCCAACATGGGGCGCAGACACAAGTCATAGTCCAATTCATCAACAGTTGTGTTGGATAGGCAGACATCCATGGGACACTCGAATGTGCATGTTCAGCAGTGGAACCAGGGCTGGAGGCATGTGACGTAGGCAATGCGGAACCTGAGCCGGTAACTGATTAGCAGCACTGCCAGTGGCACTGCGCCGAGTAAATGCAGCATATGTGCACGGTACTGTTCCACGTGACAGGGTTGTGCATGTGCCCGGTATGGCCTGCCGTTGCGTTGGTGCGTCTTGTAGAACCGGCACTCTTCTGAACTGTGGCAGTTGTGTGGAGGATATGCCACAACTCTGAGCAATGATTCGAATGTGTGTGCAACGTTGGGGAGAGTGGGTTGCTGTTTCCTGTGTGTCAAGGGCATCCCATGCGGGGGTACCACAGGCAGGGCCTTCTGTGTGTGGGGTGTGGATGAGTCGGTTAGTTCATTTGCAGAATGCGTGGTGTGGAAGTCGTCCCCGTCTGCCATGGCATCTCTCTCAGGGTGTTCCAGGCACGTTCTGGACCAAGGTCAGAGGTGCAGGTGACCTCCCGCCTTCTGCATTGGAACAATGGAGCTTTCATCCCTGATGTTTGTCTGACTAATACTTGCGTTTTTGGAATGTGATGTGGCTTTGGCGCTGTGATTGGGACACAGCCTTGGGCTCATGGTGTACAGATGGCGATACACACACACATGTTGGTATGTGGAGCCAGGTGCCGAAGGGGCCTTGCGCTGCTTGTGCAATCTCACTCCGTCTCTCTCCCTCGCTCTCTTCCTCTCTTTCCTTTGTTGGGCGCATGGCACACCTTCTCTTGGATTCGGTCTTCCAGGCTGTGTGCTATGGATTGTCCAGTGAGGAGCCACTAGGACTCATCCTAAGGGTTGTCTCAGCTTTTGTTTGTACAGTGTTTTGTGTTGTTGATTGCATTGCTGTTTGACTGAGTCTCCATTTCCTGGCCACGCATGTCTGTTGATTTTCCTGCTTGTGCGACATCAGGCAAAATGTTTGCATTGGGATTCGTGGTGTTGGTGTGCAGTTTCTTAGTCAGGGGTTGGGGGTGGTCCGGGGGGTGTTGCGGGCCTGGGTGTGGTGTCGGTTGGTGTTGTGGCCCTCTTGGGTGTCCGGGCCACATGATGGGTGGCTCCATGGCATCTGTTGCCCTTCCGATGTGGCCCTGGGCTGGTCTCCCTTTTGTGGTCCAGGCTGCCATCCGACTTTAACCAGGTCAGTGCAGGTGTAGATTTCCTGCCGCTAACGCGCCTTATCGCCTGTTTTGTGTTTTTATCGCAGTTCTGTCTGGTTGTTGTGAATGTTGAGTTGTGATGTTGTCGCGACTTTTGGCACAGGAACGCCCACTCTGCATCTCATTAGCAATAGTTGCGGGGTCCCTCTGTGGCGATGTTTTTTGCAGCTGCTATAGCGGGTATACTGGTGCTGTGGGCTGTTAACACCAGCTTGTGAATGGGGCGATAGATTTATCGCAACTTTGGCTGCGATAAAATGCCGTTGACTCTGCGATAGTTTCTTGTGAATATGCCTCATAGTGTGAGTTCACTAGTCCTACAATAAATGCACTCTAAAAATAACGTAAAGTGCAAAACTTGCATTAATTTGTTAAACCACACTAGAAACATGTGCTAAGAGCACTTTCATTTTATGTATCTGTTAAGTATTAGTGGCGTATTTCTGACATTATAGAAGGTGTGCAATTTTGCGCTGCACCAGTTCAATATGTGCAGGAATGGCTAGATAGTCAGAAATTCCGACTTTCAGGTGTTGCTGTACGTAAAACCTAGTTAATTTGTGTATTTTGATATATATTTTTAAATTTTATGTTTTCCTCAATATTTCAATAGTGAAGCACTTATTCATGCGATTGTTAAGATCATATTTACATATTGTGATAGATACATGAAAAAACAGAGAGCTATAAGCATCTAATCAAATAACACATGAAAACTCTGCAGTGAACTACATACATGTTAAGCATAAAATGGAGTACATATATATATATATATATGTATTATCTACTGGCGGTCGCCAGTAGATAGTTATAGTTAGGACCCTGTTTCCATAGGAAATCCGCAACATTCTATTTGGAATAACTTTGGCGCCGGTCGACGAATCCTCGCGAAATTTTCAAAACTAATGGGGCGCTACGCTCCGCTCCTACACTGAAAGTCTCGGGGGGGTTCGTCAAGCGGGGGCTGAGAAAAAAGGGGGGTCCCAAAACGCGTTTTCCCCATGCATTTTTCCATAGGACCTTTAGACACAGCTACAGCCCGAACGGCTGAACAGAGTTACTTGAAATTTGGCAGAGAGGTAGTCTACAGGTCAAGGAAGTGCCTTTTGTAGGTCTGGTGTAAATCTGTTCAGTAGGTCCTGAGAAAATAGCATTTAAATCAATATATATATCTGTAAGCGCGCTCCGTGCGCTTACCGTGCGCTTACGGTAAGCTTACCGTACGCGTACGGTGCCGTGCGCGAGCGCGATTCTGATTGGCTGTTAGATCTTAGTAAACATTCGAATCGGTCGAAACCAGGAAGTGTCGGCCGCCATTTTCTCTCTCGCACTCTGAGGGGGGGAGGAAAAACAAAGTTGGATAACATGAAAAGGGGCAGGCTAGACAGCTCCTAACCACCTAGCCATGGTTAGGGTGTCCCAAAAGAACCCCCAAGGCCAAAAATTCAATTTTTTTTTTGAAAAAACGCCGATTGCGCTTACCGTACGCGTACGGTCAAAAAAAAATAAAAAAAAAAAAATATCCACATTTTCCCCACCCCGTGTGCAAAAGGTGCCCGTAGTGCACCATTTGTGCATGGCATATTTATATTCAATTGAACATGTAATAGATAACCTTTCACAACGAAGCGCATAATATGTCTTCCGTGTGAGGACGGTGCACGAAGCGCATCGTGCGTACATGGCCGATCCAGCGTAACGTGGGCACGCGGTGCGCGTAGCGCACCGCGTGCCCACCGTGCGTGCACGGCACTAACTGCGTAAAGTGGGCGCGCGGTGCGCGAAGCGCACCGCGTGCTCACTGTGCGCGCACCGTGCGCGCACGGAACCAACTGCGTGAAGTGGGCGCGCACGCCACGAACGGCGTAAAGTAACTTAGCATTTAAAAAAACGTACAAATTCACTGAAAAAACCATAGGTTTCACACACGTTATAGTTAGGAATTAGCATTTAAAAAACCTTGCAAATTCAATAAAAAAACCATAGGTTTCACACATGTTATAGTTAGCTGGACATTTCACTCGTGAAAAACCATTGAAATTCCCCCGTTATAGTTAGTGCAGGCAACTATAACTCACGCGACCGCAATCCTCTGCTGATGACATATGTGTCTTTATGAAAAAAAAATATTTGTAATATATGTATAGCTAAAATTTAATGGAAGAAGACATGGGCAAATAAGTGTCTAAATACAGTATTAGCATCAGCAGAGGATTGTGGTCACCACCATCTCCGACAACTTCGATCCCCAACCCTCTAATCCCTGCCTCAACAAAATCAAGCAATCAGTGAACACTAGCCGAACGATGACCACCTGGTCTCCGCTCTACACTCTAACCACTACAGCCATTATGCCGTCAAGCAACTTGGAGAAGCCCACTGACCCCTGCCCCCACCATCTCTTCAAGCTCGGAACCAACCCATTCAGTACAGAACTCACCAGCATCCTCCACACCTCCTTTTCCACAGCAACCTTCACTTGACGGTAACACACAGAGGTCAGACACCTCCTAAAGAAACCCTCAGCTGACCTCAGTGATCTCAAAACTTGCCGACCAATCTCCCTGCTCCTCTACCCAAAGTACTCGAGAAAGCCATCCAACCAACCATTCACCTAAAAACCTGGAACAAAACCATCCACTCAATGCTTCACAATCAGGATTCCGGGCCAACCACAGCACTGAGACCTCGCTGATTGCTGCCACAGACGACATCAGAACGCTCCTCCACCATGGAGCAACTGTGGCCCTGATCCTCCTTGTCCTCTCTGCTGCGTTCGACACTGTGCGCCACCACACCCTCATCGACAGACTCCACAACATCGGCATACAGCAAAACACCCTCAAGTTGATCGCCTTTTTCCTTACAGGACACACACAGAGAATCTGACTGCCTCGCTTCACCTCTGCACCCAGACATCATATGCGGTGTACCCCAAGGATCATCCTTCAGAACCACTCTGTTCAACATCTACATGACCACCCTCGAAGACATCATCAGGTCACACAAACTCAACATAATCGCCTATACAGACGACACTCAACTGATCGTCTCTCTCACTGAGGACCCCTCGAAAGGCTAAACCCAACTTCTTTGAAGCCATCACCAATGTAGCCAAATGGAAGAGAGAAAACTACCTCAAACTCAACTCTGAAAAAACAGAAGCACTGATCTTCGGGAAGAGCACTTAAGCATTGGGACCACAGCCGGCTGCCAGTGGAAGCCATACCAACACCCACACCAACAGACGATGCACGCAACCTTGGCATCATTCTCAACACCCAACTGACCATGAAACAACAAATCAAGCAGTTGCCTCTTCCTGTTTCCACACCCTTCGCATGGACCGCATAATCTTCAAATAGATCTCAACCAACACCAGAAAGACCATCACACAGGCCCTTGTTGCCGGCCACCTAGACTGCGGCAACTCTCTCTATGCCATAATTTTCACCAAGCTCCTCAGAAGACTCCAGACGATACAGAACACTGCAGCCAGACTCATCCTGGACCTTCTCAAATGGAACCACATCATCCCCCCACCTCAGAAACTTCCAGTTGCTCCCCATCCAGAAGCAATGCCACTTCAAGATCCTCATGCATGCCTATAAAGTCCTTCACAATCAAGGACCATCTTACATCAACCATCGACTGAAAATTCATCTGCCCGCAAGACACCTGCGCTCCTCCTCACTCATCCTTGCATACCCCCCGCATCTGTTGAAGCCACAGTGGAGGCCGCTCCTTTTCCTAAATCGTCACCAAGACCTGGAATGACCTGCCCCTCCACCTCCAAACAGCACACACCCTGGCGTACTTCAGAAAGAAACTCAACAAAAGACCTGGCTTTTCGATTGAGACACGGCACCCTCAGCACCCAGATACCCCTAAGGGTGAGAGTGCTGCACTATATAATGCTGATTGATTGATATACATTTGTTAAGCAGACCTAAAGAATATCCATATATTTTTCAAACCATAAGTTGTATACATTTATGTACAAAGAAATGCACATATCCAAATACTTACATATAATCAAAGTATACATATTTACATGCACAGGCATATGCTGTACATTTGTGCATGAGCGTGGTGGTCATGTAGGAAAGAGCCAGCTCTTGAGTAGTCTTCTGAAGATAACATAACTGATTGTGGCTCATATGTTTGGGGGTGATTAATTCCATAGTTTGGCTGCTTGAACAGAGGAAGATGTACCACCCATAGTTTTTTTTATGTATGCTGGGGTTTTTTCGATGAGGTGCCAGTCTTGAGAAGAGGTTCCTTTGTTGTATGTATTTAGTAATTTTATTTCTGTGAAATAATGGTCCTTTTCCATGTATTCCTTTGTGGGTGATACAAAGCAGTTTGAATCTTCTGGCAACCGGTAATCAAGGTTGGGCCCTTAAGGCAAAGGAGATGCATTAGTCCAGCCTGGGAAACATATGTCTGCTCCCATCCAGCAGGAGCATTTTTACAGCTCCCGCCAGGTGGGAACAGACATGCCATCCCCACAAGGAAGCTGCATGTTGGATGCCGATTCCCCATGTTAATTCCCCTAGTAAATTTTGGGAAGTGATATAGAAAATCAGCTGAATGGAATTACAGCAAAGTTGGCCGAAACTTGGGACTTTGCTCAGAAGGCATGTCTTTTGTTATTTGTTGTAAATCCGTAAATATGATGGTCTCAGAGACATCGTCGCTGCATCATGAAAATCAATTAGAAAGATATGAAAGGGGCAAGGGTGAGCGCATCCTGACCCAATGGAACCACCACTTGATTGCCCACAACATGGACAACTAGGTATTACATGATCCGGGGTCCTGGTCCACATTGAAGTGCATTGCAATGAATGGCACGTCTTGTTGCTCACAAACAGAAGCACATATAAAGGGTGATAAAAATGTGGTCATCATATAATTCATTTGTTGTTTCTGTCATACTTAGTTTAAGAATTATGTTCTGTTCTAAAATGATTTTACCTAGTAAAAAATGCTGATCCTCTACAGGGATTTGATGACTCATGTTTGAGAGAAAACAGTTTTCCCTCAGGATTTTCTCATAGAGATCATGGATGGTGCTCCAGACCTAAGTGATAGCACATTTTCTATAAGCTCACACTATTTTCCGCAGTCATGTGAGACGCATATCTGACATTCTGAATAAAACATTGAGGGCCAGATGTACGACCGCAAGTGTGGTCGCAAAACACTCTCAGTTTACCACCCTTCTCAGAAGGGTGGTAAAGCACTCGCAACCATTTTTTGAGGGACCACTGCCTGCCCTTAAAAAATTAAACTGAAAGGCTTCATTTGTATTTTTTAAAAGCATCCGCTTGACGGATCACCCCGAACGTTCAAGACAGCAGTTGTGAAAGGCATATTAGTTTTGAAAATTTCACGAGGATTCGTCAAACGAGGCCAAGTTATTGGCAAATGAAACAAGCATTGGCATAGCCAATAGGTCTCGCCTTTGGGACCTTATAAGTGTTTAGCCATGCAACAGTTAATGTTGTTGCACCAAGGATATTGTGCTGGATAACTAAACACTTATAAGGTCCGAAGGCAAGACCTATTGGCTATGCCAACGCTTGTTTGGTTTAAACTTTCAGTCATATTGCACAGCAGCACTGGGGCACGGTGCCACTGCAGCGGCTGCACACAAAAGTTAATAGCCAGTAAGTGTAGTTGAGTTAGCTGCATGCGGGAGAGGTGTGTTGGGGATGGGATGCAGCGAGAAGGGCGATGTGTTGGTGTTATCATAGCACTGGCGTGAAATAGGACACTTTGAAGGTAAAAAGGGAACCAAGTACACAACTGTGTGGCAGTCCGTGGTGGAGAAGGCGGGGTGTGATGCTCCTAGTGCAGGTAGGCAGTGGGCTCCATGGGTCCTGTTTAAAGTAAAAAATGAAGCCTTGGTTTGGGTCGGTGTTCAGTGTCCTGGTGCCACTGCCCCTGCTGCACGGCTGGAGAGTACCCCAGAGGGAGTGCAGCTGCAAAGGGTCAGGGCGCAGTGGGTGGGGCTTATGAGGGGCTACAGAAGAGCATTGATGGGGGGTGTTGTCTCAAAAACCTTTGCAGAGGTTTGAGGTGAGGTGATCACGTACGGAGCCACAACATGTTTTACAAAGTGCTCTGTGCTTTACCTGGTGTGTTATTAGTTGTAGTGCAAGGAAGGAAGTGGGCAGCTGTGCACCTGATAGAACTGCAATGAAGAAGAAACCTGGATTGGTTGTAGTTAGGTTTATGGTGTCACAACACCTGCTGCAAACAGTGAACTTACAGCCCAGTAAATGTTCTTGATGGGGTAGGGAAGTTAAAGGAAGGCGGAGAGGCATGTTTGGGGGCAGAAAAGAACATACCTTGCTCGGGGGGCTTTGTACGTAAAGGACACTGCATGAAGGTGCATAATTTGTATTTTAGAATGGGCTGGAAGGGCCTTAATGATGGGGTGTCATTGGTATAGTGCCCCAAAGATGGGGGCTTATTGGTATAATGCCCCAAGGATGGGGTGTCATTGGTAGAGTGCCCCAAGGATAAGGGTCCATTGGTATACTGCATAATTCATCAAAAGGTGAAAGTAAACTCCAGGGATATAGGGAGCACGCAAAATATCAAAACAATGTAATTCACAACAATGGCGTCAAAAGGATTACAAGGGCACGAAGGGAGATTGTGAAGCTTTGAAGTGGCAAAGGAAGACAAAGAGGCGTGGGCATTGAGAAAGGCAACGATCGGCGTTTGTGAAAACACGTGCACTGATTGCACTCTCATGAAGTGCATCTACAAACAGAACAAGCCCGGGAGTGGTGCGCTCGCTCGCTCTAAAAGGAATTTTAAAAAAGCATGGTGAAGGTGCGTGCTCGTGCAGCCTGCTCTTTTTCAAAGCACATACTTGTGCTTGTGACGCGCTGCTGCGCACTCCCGCAAGCTGTATGCCGCCACAAGCACGAGTATGTGCTTCGAAAAAGAGCTGTACGACGGCTAAAGGTCTCCTATGCAGCGCATGCGCGCTGCGTAGGCAAGACCTAAAAACTATCTTCCTATGGAAACTGCATCCTAACCATAACTACCTACTGGCAGCCGCCAGTAGGTAATAGATATTGATATTAGGGTTTAAGGTGGGAATGGGTTTTTGAATGGCAAGGGAATTTCTAGGCTTTGGGGTGGGTATGGGTTTTTGGGTGGTAATGATTTTTTATGCTGTAGCATTTGTATGGGTTTTTGGGTGGCAATGGATTTTTTTAGGGTTTAGGGTGGGTATGGTTTTTGGGTGGTAAGGTATTTTTTAGGATTCATGGTGGGTGTGGGTTTTTGAGAGGCAATGGATTTTATTTGGGTTTTAGGGTGGGTATGTGTTTTGGGTGGCAAAGAAAATTTTAGGGTTCAGGAGGTATGGACTTTTGGGTGGTAAGGGATTTTTTAGGGTTTAGGGTGTGTATGAGTTTTGGGGTGGCAATTGAAATTTTAGGGTTTGGGGTGGGTATGGCTATTTGGGTGATTGGAGGGGTTTTAGGGTTTAGGGTGGGCATGAGTTTTGAGTGGCATGGGAACCTTTAGGGTTTAGGGTAGGTATGGGTTTTTGGGTGGTAATGAATCTTTTAGGGTTTAGCGTTTGTATGAGTTTTTGGGTGGCAAGGGATTTTTTTTAGGGTTTAGGGTGGGTATGGGTTTTTGGGTGGTAAGGGAATTTTTACGGTGGGTATGGGTTTTGGGTGGGAAGGGATTTTTTAGGGTTTAGGGTGGGTGCATGTTTTTGAGTGAGAAGGGATTTTTATTGTTTGGAGTGGGTATGGGTTTTATGGGTAGCAGGGGAATTTTTAGCATTTAGGGTGAGTGCAGGATTTTCGGCAGCAAGGGATTTTTGGGGGTTTACGGTGGGTATGGGTTTTTGGGTGGCAAGAGAATTTTTAAGATTTAGGGTGAGTGTGGGTTTTTGAAGGCAAGGGAAATTTTATGGTTTAGGGTGGGTATGGATTTTTGGGTGGCAAGGGAATTTTTAGGGTTCAGGGTGGTTATGGGATTTTGGATGGTAAGTTATTTCTTAGGGTGGTTATGGGTTTTTGGGTGGCAGGGGAATTTATTGGGTTTAGGTTGGGTATGAGTTTTTGGGTGGTAAGGGATTTTTTAGGGTTTACGGTGGGTATGGGTTTTGGGTGGCAATGGAATGTTTAGGGTGGGTATGAGTTTTTGGATGGTAAGGGAATTTTTTGTGTTTAGAGTGGGTATGGGTTTTTAGGCAGCAAAGGGATTTTCAGCATTTAGGGTGGCTGTGGGTTTTTCGGTGGCAGGGGATTTTTTTTAGGGTTTAGAGTGGGTATGGGCTAGGTATGGATTTTTGGGTGTAATTAATTTATTAGGGTTATGCGTTTGTATGGATGTTTTGGCAGCAAGGGATTTTTTAGGGTTTAGGGTGGGTGTGGGTTTTTGGGTGGAAAGGGAATATTTAGGGGTGGAGGTGGGTATTTGGGTGGTAATGGATTTTTTAGGGTTTACGGTGGGTATCGTTTTTTTGGGTGGCAAGGGAATTTTTAGGGTTTGGGGTGGGTATAGGTTTTTAGGTGGCAAGGGAATTTTCAGCATTTAGGGTGGGTGTGGGCTTTTTGGTAGCAAGGGATTTTTAGGGTTTAGGGTGTGTATGGGTATTTGGGTGGCAAGGGACTTTTTAAGATTTAGGGTGGGTATGGGTTTTTGAGTAATAAGGGAGTTTTTAGGGTGTTGGGTGAGTAGGTGTGTTTGGGTGTTAACATATTTTTTTGGGTTTAGGTTGGGTATGGGTTTTGGGCAGCAAGGGAATTTTTAGGGTTTTTGGTGTTTATGGGTATTGGGGTTGTTAGGTATTTTTAGTGTTTAGGGTGGGTATGAATTTTTGGGTGGCAAGTGAATTTTTAGGGTTTAGGGTGGGTATTGTTTTTTAGGTGGCAAGAGACTTTTTTAAGGTTAGGGTGTGTATGGGTTATCGGGTGTTAAGGGATTTGTTTGGGGTTCGGCTGGCAAAGGAATTTTTAGGGTTTAGCATAAGTATGGGTTTTTAAGTGGCAAGGGAGTTTTCAGGTTTGGGGTGGGTATGGGTCTTTGGGTGGCAAGGGATTTGATAGGGTTTAGGGTGGCAAGGGAATTTTTAGGGTTTAGGGTGGGTATAGGTTTTTGATTGCCAAGGACATTTTTAGGGGTTAGAGTGGGTAAGGGTTATTGAATGGCAAGGGAATTTTGAGTGTTTTTTGGCTTGCCTATATCTTTTGCGCCATTTGACGAATCTTCACAAAAGTTTCCCAGAAAAGTGTGCCAGTGATTCTAGCTGTGCATGGAAAGGGTTGCAGGAATAGAAAAAGGCGGAGGTAAAAAAAAAAAGTGCATTTCCCATGTGAATTACCTAGAGTCTTTAGAAACTCCTGCAGCTCGAACCGCTGGGCAGAATTACACAAAATGTGGGAGAAAGGTAGATTCTGTTCTGGAGATCACACATTTTCGTATTTGGTGTAAATCCGTTCAGTTGTTTTTGAGATATTATAGGAAACCAAATTTGTATATCTGGGTGTGTGTGGTACTTTTATAGTACCTTAGTATATGTTTAAAACTCATAAACTTTAAAAAAAAAAAAACACTGACAATCACTGGATGATGTCATCAGTGATGTCATTTGATATGTCATCAGTATTGTCATGAGTAATGTCACTGACCATGTCATGAGTGAGCTAATATGTGAGGTTATAAGCAGTGCATTGTGGGGGCATAGTTTATAGTTAGCTCAAGTAACTATAACTACTGATTTCTAGGGTGGGCGGAATTTGTGAAATTCACTTTCGCAAATTATCGCGAAAATGTTAAAAATCTCCGCAAACACGCTGAAATATCGCGAAGATGCGGAAGTTTTTTTCCCGCTCGTTCGCGGTATTTTCTGCGTAGTCGCGGCTCGCCAACTTACCCATGAAATTGCTCACGGACGCGGCCATCTTGTTTTCACTTGTCTCGCGGTGCATGATCGCGAGAAGAAAGACGTGATCGCGCGACGAATGACGTTACTGCGGGCGCGAACTGTCGCCAAACAGCACAAATGGCTACCAACAATCCAACATCTCGTGGAGAACGCGACCGGATCGGGAAAACTTGTCGGCGAACGCGGGGATTCAGGTAAGGCGATCGCGCGCACTCGAGAATGTATTATTTTACAGCGCAAGCAAACAAAAAATTTCCGGTAAAATGCGGATTGCGGAAATTTTGACATTTTCATGCTCTCCGCGGAACACGAAAATGGCAAATTATCGGAATTTTAGCCCAGGCCTACTGATTTCACTGGTTTTGGACGAGTGAAGTCTGAGCCTAACTATAACATTTGCATAACCTTTGGTTTTTCCAGTGATTTTCTAAGGTTTTTTAAATTCAATTTCCTAAGTATAATGACCCTGTAACCTTTGTTTTTTTTCTGTGAATTTCTAAGGCTTTATTAACGTTAAGCAAAATGCCCATCACAATGCACAGTGGGATGTTAAATACAGGCCCTGGCCTGGCTTTGTGCTGCCCCCACCCAAGCTTGCTGCTCCTGCCCCCTCCTCCTTGCCATCCATTGTCCAAGTCCATGACCCTGCTCCCTCATTACAGCCATTTGTGGCTATAGTGCTGCCACTGCCCTTCCTGCCTGCCCTAAATAGTTAGCTTGCTGCCCCATCCACCTCCTCCCTACTCTCTGTTGTCTGAGTCCATGCAAAAGACCCCTCCCTCTTGCCCTGCATGGTCTGATGTGCTGCCACTGCCCTCCATTAAGCATGATTAACTTGCACCCTCCACCTGCCCTCCGTTGCCCAATTCTATGCCTCACCATTGCCCTCCTGCTTAGCCTCTGTGCTTAGCTTGCTGCCCCTACTCTCCTTCCACTTGCCCTGTGTTCATGCCCCTGCTCCCTCCTTTCTGCCCACCATATTCCATGGACCTACCACACTTCTATCTACTTTGAGTGTTCTGTTGAGCTGCCACTGCCCCTTCCACCTGCCTAGCATGGTTAGATGGCTGCTGCCTGTCCTTGCCAACTCCACCCTGCCTGTCCAAGTTCCATGCCCCGTCCTCTCTCTCCTGTCGTCCATGGTCAATTTTGCTGCCACTCCCTTCTGCCCTCCATGCTCTATTTTGGTGCAACTGCTCCTCCTGACTGCCTGTGACGAGGCACCCAATCGATCTGTGCCAGAAGGAGAGAGCGGCGGGAATTTCAACAGGGCCGCAGTCTCGCCCCAAGGAGGAAGTGGAGGCAGCAGTCTAGTCGTGCCTGAGGAAACCCCTCCCATCACAGAGACTACAAGGCTAGAAGACGCGGTTGCGGGGGCACGTACGAACACGGAAGCGGAGGAGAAAGAGAGGACGGACTACACCCTGAGGAGTCAAGACCAGAAGTAGACGGAAGGCGTCCCGGTGGGGAGAACGTTCCAAAGGAGGCACACGAGAGAAGACCTAACCCTGTTTACACCGTGAGCGAGACCAGCACTCCGAAGGGAGCCGAGGAGGCAGGATCTCACCAGACCACGGCCCCGGAGGGCCGTGGATACAGGCGAGTGCCAGCTACACGTTTCTTTTCTTTACGGGGCTGGTGGGCAGATAGAAGAAGCACGTCACCCCTACACACGACATGCCCCCCTCCACAAAGGCACCTGGCATGTAGGGACACTGGTGAAGGTGCACATAACCTTTTTTTTTTCTTTTCCTTAGTATATAGGCAAGAGCCTAAAACCTTGTTTTCTGTTCTCTCCCCACTATCCTCTTGAGCACCACAACAAACGAAAGAGAGAAGCAACCAACAGGAAGGAGGAACTATACCCAAGCCCAGTGAAGCCCAGTGAAGAGGATAGAAGACCACCCTCACTCTGTACCAAACAAGGAATGCCCATAACGACTTAAAGAAAAATAAAGCAAAGAAAGAGAATTCCAATTGGTGTACTGTGTATATGTGCATAAAACCCTTGAGAGAAGGAGGGAATAAGATAGCTGTCGGGTTCCTCAGCTCCTCAGGATCGGACCGATGCTCGTTATGGTCCACCTCTCGACAGCTCCAAGTCTGATAGCTATTATAGCGCAGAACATTGAAGTGATCGAGCGAGGGAAGGAAAGGGTGAGGACAGCAGGGAAGGAGACCTGAAATGAGACAATAACAACCCGTTAGAACACTCTGCCTCCTCCCACCACTTCTCCCTCCTAGGCTGTATGTGAGGTGTTTGCTACGGACTCTATCTACCTGTAAAGAAAATAACGAGGTACAACCTCATCGCTTGTGACCTTGGACATTCATCCCCCAACCTCGAGGGTCCTAGGACGAGGCGGATTAGGGTCAAGAACACATGTGTTCCACTATGGGAAAGATGACAGATATTATTAGACATACACCAATCCTACTCTCTGGTTATTCTCACTAGGCAGACATCCCGCTTCTTCCACACGTACCAAAAAGTGACCTTGATACCAGCATCTCAGAGGACGTATGAGTGCGCCCTGACTCAACCACGATCCACAGATAGAGCAACAGAAAGAGAACAGTTTATGTGCACTTCAAGTTCTTTTGCGTGAAAACCAGGAATAACGGAAGCAAAATGAAATCCACCCTCGTGAGAGGAATGCAGGTGGTACAAGTGCTCCGTGTTAAACTCCACACGGTATCACAGCAATCCAAATATGGGCTACAGTGGCCAAGAACTATACAACGTTCATACACCGGTATTCCTGCCACTCGCACGAGCCTACAAACGTGTGGCTCTCCAACGAGGAGGAACACCAGGCGTGGTATATCCACTTAGTGTTCGTACACCGGTATTCCTACCACTCGCACGAGCCTACAAACGTGTGGCTCTCCAACGAGGAGGAACACCAGGCGTGTGATATCCAATTAGCGCGTAAAAGGCAAAGTTCACCTTCTAAAGCACTTAGGAAGTCTATCGGGTATATTTCAGGCAGTAGTGGGGGAAGAATTCAGAGTGGTGCACTGCACCCTTACCACAACAGCCACACGTCTCACCAAGCACGAGAATGGACTTTGGGATACTCCGTGAGCGTCTACCCCCCCGCTACCGCTTCAGATTAGCAAGGTTCAACAACCAAGCAGAATGGGATTCTCAATGCCGTTCCGTCTCCTGACGAAATGACCTTTCGCCAACCAGAAAGGAGGACTGCAACCAAAACGCGCTGCTCTCTCGAACTCCCAAGAATAATCGGCCAAGACGCCAGCGCGGAAGTGCTCTATCAAGCCTTCCGCGTCTGCGCGCGCATGCCGGAAGCGTAAAGGCTCATGGGACCTGTAGTCTCCAGAGCGAAGAACTCGGTAGAACGGAAGGGACTTAGGATTGTCGGCTCGAATACTCCTGTTCTTGACAATAGCCCAGGGTACCCCAAGACAACACTGCCCTACACGGTCTGTTGTGAAGCCCCTTCTCCTGTCCTCTTTTGTGTGTGTCCAGCCCCTACCACTCCCTTCTGTCCTACATAGTCCTTTGTGCATGCCCCTGTCACCTTCCTCTTGCCCATGGCCATGGCCATTGTGCTGCCACTAACCCTCCTGCTTACTGTGCATGGTCATCTGTGCTGCCACATCCCCCACCTGCCTCGTGTAGTAAGTTTGCTGCCCCTTTACCCTCTCCCATCTTTTCTCCAATGTCTGTGTGTATGCCATTATAGTCTCACTGTTGCCCTCCATGGTGTGTTGTGCTTCCAGTGCCCATCCCTCCTGCCCTCCATGGTCAGCTTGCTGCTCCTGCCCCCTTGCTCCTGCTTCCATGTGCAGCCCCTCCCTCCTGCCTTATCTGGTCCTTTTTTGTGCCCCTGCCCCCTCCATCCTACCCTTCATTGTCTGTTATGCTGCAATTGGCCCTCCTGTCTGTCCGGTATTGTCAGCTTGCTGCCATTGCCTCTTTCCCCGCTGCTCTCTGTTGTCAATGTGCATGATGTTGTCCCCTCCCTATTGCTTTCCATTGTCCATTGTGCTGTACTGCCATCCCACTTACCATGTGTGGTGTATTCCGCTGCTACAGCCTGTGATGTCTGCTCTGTAAGTTCAGTTTGGAGCCCCTGACCATCTTCCCCGTCCTCTCTTATCCGAGTTCAAGTCCCTACCCCATTCCTCCTGCTCTCCATGATCCAATGTACCTTATTTGCCAACATTTTGAACTTGATAAGAGGGAGATTTTGAAAAAGAAAACCTGGGGAATTTATTTTCCCCATTGACTCACATTAAAAAAGAGGAGCTTTTAGGCAGGAGACAGATAAAAGAAAGCCCTTTTAGGCTTAAAACATTGGGAGTCTCCTGCCTGAATTGGGTCTGTTGGCATGTATGGTTGAACTGCCACTGCCTTTTCCTTCTGCCCTCAATGGTCCATTTTGCTGCCACTGACCCTCCTGCCTGCCCAGCGTGGTCAGCTCATTGCCTTCGCACCCTCCTCCAAATTATAGTTAGTACTCTAAAGAATTAAAACAAGGACATATTTTCTGAGATCTCAAATAGTGACAAAGAACTTTTAAATAATTTGCTATCTTTAAGTTTTTTATATAGTTGATCACTTGATTATTTATTACACTTAAGGGAGAGGATGTGACGTTATGGCCAGAGCTGCAGACTTTGCAACTGAGGAACCAGATTTGATTTTCAGTGTCAGCTCAACATTCTGTGATTCTGGACAAATCACTCAATCTCCCCATGCCTAAAAACAAAATTAATGTGTCCTTGAGTAATGATTCTCATGTAATGCATACTTCCGGGTCAAGTCTGCTTTATATAATACTTTAAAAAAGCACACAAAAATAAGTGTTTTGCACACTTCTGACATTGGGCTATACTTGGGCTACATTTGGGTGCTATTTGTGCTGTATTTGGGCTCTTATTTCTCTAGTGGCCATTTTGGTAGTCTTACCTCATATGTAGCACCCTAGTTTCCTCCTTTACTGCAGTATCCTCAGTAGTAAATGTTTTCAATTTTCGACTTCCATTCTATCAAGATGGCGTTCAGATGAGCCACACTTTTGTCTTAAATTCAGAATATTAGCATTCTAGTTGCTCATTAGAACTCTATAGTAAAGCTGCTGATCACCAGACAGTTAACTGGCTTATCTGCTGCTGGTGTTGAAAGTGCATGTTTCAGTCTTCATGTCAGATTGTTTTAATGAAATAGAAGAGGAAGATATTTGAAAACTCACATAAAATGTGTCCTAATTTTTCTTTCTACAGCAATAACCATAATGTCTACGATAAACTGAACCCCCTCATTTTGTTCCTTATTAAATTAAATGTTTTAAGTTCTACCAGTTTGATTCAATCAACATAGCTTCAAGTGCACCATAGTTTTGTTATAAGTAACACTGTTAGCCCTCTACTTGTTCTTTGGAACACTCTGGGAGCCTGCAGTGGAACACAAGGGAATCAACTGACAGGCTGCTCCTGTTAGAAGTTCATGATTTACTGAGAATATCAGATTCCATATCAGATTCCGTTTTCATATGGTTGAGAAATTAACTGTGAATTTACAGAAAATATGCTCTGCATTTTAGCTTCTGGAGCGCCTTCCATAGCCTCTATGTGAAAATCATGAGAAAACTGTTTTCCCTCAAACATGATTCATGAAATCCCAGCAGAAGACTTTTTCAAAATGTAAAATCACCACTATTATTAAAATTTGTATGGTACCATCATCAAATGATATATTTTGTAACTAAAATCTGTTATGCTATGTTAGCAATGTTATGTTAGCAATTTTTAGAGCGCATGGTTACTCCGATTCAGAGTGTCCCTGCGCTGAATTCCGAAAGACTGAATGGGTATCTAACTATCCCTTTTTACTGGTTTAGGCTCTTCCTAAAGAGCCAGGTTTTTAGGTCTTTCCGAAAAGAAACTTCTGAAGGCTCTAGTCTAAGATGAAAAGGTAGTAGGTTTCATTGTTTAGCTGCCAGAAACCAAAAAGAGCTGCCACCAAGACGCTTTCTTTAGAATTTAGGAACACTGGACAGACCTGTTCAAGCTGATCTGAGGCAGCGATTAGGGCGGTAAGGTAGGATCAGTGGAAGAAGATAGCTAAGGCCTTTTTCCCTGAAGTATCTTGTGTGCATAGCACATGGCTTTGAAAGAGATCCTCTCCTCAATAGGGAGCCAGTGAAATGTTTTCATGGCTAGCCCTGTGGGGGCATGTTTGGTAATATTCAGCAGCATATGAGCTGCCGCCTCTTGCACCCTCTGGAGCATTTGAATGCTCCTCTTAGAGGCCTCAAAATAAAGGACATTGCAATAGTCCAGTTGTGAAACCACGAGAGCCTGGACTACCGTTCTTTTAGCTGAGTCCAGAATGAGCCCTAAGATCTTCCGAATCATATTCAGGACCCCAAAGCAGGTGCCTGTAAGAGTGGAGATTTGGTCTGTAAAAGATAAGGTGGAATCAAACCATACTCCAAGATTTTTTACTTTGTGATTGGGGGAAGGCCGTAGGCCTAACTCACTAGGCCACCAGATCGTGGACCAGATAGATAGTTGTTTCCCCACGACCAGGATGTCGGTTTTATTAGCATTCAATCTAAGGCAGCTGTTTTTCATCCAGTTAGCCAGGTCTACCAGACATAATTTAAATTCTTCTGCCGCTTGGAAGTTGTCCGGAGCCAGAGTTAGAATTAATTGTGTCATCAGCATATGACATCGTCTACACACCGTGACTTTCTAATATTTCCTCCAACTGACGCATATATAGATTAAACAGGGTCGGGCTCAGGGCTGAGCCTTGAGGCGCTCCCTGTTTCATTGATCGAGTAGTAGAAGTAAACAACTGTAGGGTGACCTGGAAGGAAAAACCCTCCAAGAAATCTGCCAGACAGCTCAACGCCGTGCCTCCCACCCCTGTAAGGTGTAATCTGTCTAATAGTAGTCCATGGGAGACAGTATCTAAGACGGCACTCTAGTCCAGCATGACTAGTGCAGCCATCTTGCCATCGTCTGCTATTTGACAGGGAGATTCTGACACATATAGAAGGGCTGATTCTGTACTAAAAGAAGGTCTGAACCCAGATTGTGTTTAATGGAGAAGAGCCTTTTCTTCTATAAAATTCATCAGTTGTTGATTGACGAATCTTTCAGCAATTTTTGCGAAAAAGGCAGAAGAGATATGTGTCTTAAGTTTCCAGGTACAGAGGGATCTAAAGTAGGTTTCTTCAAGAGCGGGATCACCATTGCATGCTTCCACTCCTGGGGAACGTGCCCAGAGACAAAGGATAAATTAATTAGCTTAGTAAGTGCCGGAACATTAGATTCTCTGTCCCATTCTAAAATGGCCAGTGATGCAGGATCTAGAGCTAACCGGACTTTACTTTTATATCAAACTATTAGTTTCGTCCTCCATAATAGGTTTTAAGTTTAAAAGACTTTCCAGAGCATATAAGGCAGAGGTTGCATGCTTAAAATTCCTGGCCTTCTCATTTAGGATGTCATCAGTGATGTCATCAGTGATGTCACTGACCATGTCATGAGTGATTTAATATGTGTCGTCATCAGCAGTGCATTGCGGGGGCACGAGTTATAGTTAGCTCAGCTAACTATAACGGCCACATTTTCTGGTTTTGTACGAGTGAAATGTCAGCCTGAACTATAACGTCCCTGAAACCTGTGTTTTTTTCAGTAAATTTCTAAGGTTTTTAAAATTCTAATTGATAACTATAACGTCCCTAAAACCTCTGGTTTTGTCAGTAAATTTCTAAGGTTCTTTAAATGTTATTTACTAACTATAATGTCCCTGAAACCTGTGGTTTTTGCAGTGAATTTCTAAGGTTTTTTTAATTCTTATTTCTAACTATGCCTACATAGGTGGAACATGTACAGAAAGAGGAAGAAAGGTGCAGAAATAAGCAGGAGAAGTGCAGAAAGAGGAAAGAGAGGTACAGAAAGATGAGGAAAGGTGCAGAAAGAATCAAGAAAATTCAGAAAGAGGCAACAGAAGTCCTGAAAGAGGAACAAAGGTGGAGAAAAAAGCAAGGGAAGTCCAGAAAGAAGCAACAGAGGTGCAGTAAAAGGCTTACTTTGACTGTATCTTTCCACAGACTCGTACAAAGTAGCCTAATCACTAATCATTCACCCAATATGTCTTAAACCTCACTTTTCTCTTTAAGGTTTACTATTCATTGACCACTGAGCATGTTAGGCCTACCAAATGTAAAACAGCAATCCTAACCATATCACTGTTGTAAGTCTCACCAAGTTTGTGGAGGTATGCATGCGTGTGTGTCTGCTTTTGCCTAGTGACCTGTTACATAAAAATACTTGAATACCTGTGTATCAAACAGCATACTCTGTAAATTTGTGTACAAAAAAGTGTATGCATTTATTTCTGCTCACAATACAGGGTACATGGGTATTCAATGGTATATTTGAAGGGCTCTATAACACCTATATACATAAGACATGTCTGCCTGTGCAACCGAATGACAGAGCAGAACTGAGAAGATTTGACCACCTATAGGAGAAGCTACCCGCTTTTTAAGCTACCATCTTCAGGTGCATAACACATGTAAGAATACATGTACAAGTAGACATATACCTCAGTCCTGAGAGCATGTAGACCTTTAAACTTGAGAGCTTGCACTTCCCATTTGAGTACAGAAAGAGGTGAGAGAAGTACAGTAAGAGGCAAGAGACGGGCAGAAAAGTCAAGCCAGGTACAGAAAGAGTAAGAAATGTGTAAAAAGAGGCAAGAGAAATGCAGAAAGAAGTAAGAAATGCACAGAAAGACGCAAGAGAAGTGCACAAAGAGGCAACAGAAGAGCAGAAAGAACCAAGAGAGGTACAGAAAGAAGCTAGAGATGTACAGAAAGAGAAAGAAAGGTGTAGAAAGAGACAAGAGAGGTGCAGAAAGAGGATGAAAGGTGCAGAAAGAAGCAAGAGGAGCACAGAAAGAGGCAACCATAGTGCATAAAGAGGAAGAAAGTTGCAGAAACAAGCAAGAGAATAGCAGAAAGAAACAACAGAGGTGCAGCATGAGGAAAGGGAAGTGCAGAAAGAGGTAAGAGAGTTGCAGAAACAGGCAAACGAGTTGCAGAAAGAAGCAAGAACAGTGCAGAAAGAACCAACATAGGTGCAGAAGGAAGCAAGAGGGGTTCAGAAGGAGGCAAAAGGGCTACTGAAATTTGCAAAAGAGGTCCAGAAAGAAGCAAGAGCAGTGCAGAAAGAACAAACAGAGGTGCACAAACAGACAAGAGGGGTGCAGAAAGAGGCAAGAAAAGTGCAGAAAGAAGCAACAGAGGTGCAGAAGGAGCAAGAGAACTTCAGAAAGAGGCAAGAGAGTTGCAGAAACAGGCAAGAGAGGTACAGGGAACAGGGGAAAAAGAAGCAACAGAGAGGTGCAGAAAGAGGGAAGAAGGGTGCAGAAAGAGGCAAAAGAGGTGTAGAAAGAAGCAAGCGAAGGGCATAAAGAAACTACAGAGGTCCAGAAAGAGGGAAGAGGGGTGGGGAAAGAGGCAAGAGGGGTGAGACAACAGAAGTGCAGAAAAAAGGAACAGAGGTACAGAAAGAGGCAGCAAGGGTGCAGAACAACATGAAGGGTACAGAAAGAAGCAAGAGAGTTGCCGAAAGAAGCAAGAGAAGTGCAGAAAGAAGCAACAGAGGAGCAGAAAAATGGATGAGGGGTGGAAAAAGAGAGAAGAGGGGTGCAGAATGAGGCAAGAGGGGTGCAGAAAGAGGCAAAAGGTGTGCAGAAAGAAGCAAGACAGGTGCAGACATAAACAAAAGAAGTACAGAAAGAAGGAACAGATGTGCAAAAAGAGGCAAGAAGGGTGCAGAAAGAGGGAAGAGGGGTATGAGAGGCACGAGGGGTGCAGATAGAAGCAAGAGATGTACAGAAAGAAGCAATAGAGGTGCAGAAAGAGGGAGCGGGGTAGAGAAAGAGACAAGAGAAGTGCAGAAAGAAGCAACCGAGATGCAGAAAGGGTAAGAGGGGTGGAAAGAGAGACAAGAGGGGTGCAGAAAAAAGCAAGAGAGGTACAGAAAGAATGAACAGAGGTACGGAGAGAGGCAAGAGGGGTGCAGAAAGAGGGAAGAGGGATGCAGAAAGAGGCACAAGGGGTGAAGAAAGAAGCAAGAGAGGTGCAGAAAGAAGCAAGAGAAGTGCAGAAAGAAACAACAGAGGTGCAGAAAGAAGTAAGAGGGGTGTAGAAAGAGGCAAGATAAGTATAGAAAGAAGCAACAGAGATATAGAAAGGGGGAAGAGGAAAGCATAAAGAAGCAAGAGGTGCAGAAAGAAGCAAAAGAAGTGCAGAAAAATGGAACAGAGGTGAGGCAAGAGGGGTGTAAAAAGAGGAAAGAGCGGTGCAGAAAGAGGCACAAGGGGTGCAGAAAGAAGCAAGAGAGGTACAGAAAGAAGCAAGAGAAGTGCAGAAAGAAGCAACAGACATGCTGAAAGGGGGAAGAGGGATGGAGAAAGAGACAAGAGGGGTGCAGAAAGAAGCAAGAGAGGCACAGAAAGAAACAAAAGAAGTGCAGAAAGAATGAACAGAGGTGCAGAAAGAGACAGGAGGGGTGCAGAAAAAGAAAGAAAGGTGCAGTAAGAAGCAACAGAAATGCAGCAAAGGGCAAGAGAGGCGCAGAAAGAAGCAAGAGTGGTTTCCACACCATTAGTACCAATTTAACATCCACATTTAGCAATCAGTAATAGATGACCATTCTAGATTTGCAAAGGGCCTTCCACCATGCTGTAACACTTGTCGCTACAATATTGTTACATTTGAGCCGTTTGAGCTAGAAACAAGTTTTTTTTTGTTCAAATCTGCAGATATTGCAGTAGATGATAGATTACGTGGCAAATGCAAAAAATGTATAATTATGCGAAAGTCGGTGCAGTCAAACAGTAGCATAATTCCAGTGGCCCTGCTCATACCTCTGACTAGGTCCAGAAGTGCTACTCAGTGGTTCCTTCTTTTCTTTGTCTCATTGAGTTTATATTTTAGTTTCTATGGAAACGAGGAAGACTAAACCTGAGGTTACCACTCCACAACACAGACTACCATACCACATAATTACTCTCAGTAACACATAATCCCACTCTACATGATTCCTATACAATAAATACCACATACTTTCTATCCACATAATTTCACTGCACAGCATACCGCATAATTCCACTACACGCAACCTACATCCACTCCACTTCAAAAAACATTAGTAAAAAACGTTTACATCTACAACGCCAATAGCTCTAATTCTTGCAAATGCGAGACCTATTACATTACAAATTTTTCTTTAACTGGCAGCCATGTTTGCAGAGTGGTGGAGAAAGAGGGCTGGGCTTCCAACCAGCGCTCAGGAAGTCCACTCTGTAGGACTTACAGGAGGTACCAGGAGGGCTTCTTGACCCCCAAAGTCCCTAAGGAGTAAAGTGGACTTCATCCCCCAACCCATAGTGTACCAGGAGGTGCGTTTGCAGAGTGGTGGAGAAGTGGGGGTGGCCTCCGAAGACCTCTTAGCAATTCCACTGTGTGGGACTTACTGGAGGTAACAGTACGGGTAGTTGGCACCCAAGGACAACCATGGGGGGCCATCTACCCCTCCTATTACCTCCAGTAAGTCCCACACAGCAGCACATGGCATATTAGCGACCCTTGACCCTGTCTACAGGTAGGTTGCTCCCCACGCCGCACAGCTCCACCAGTTGGTGCCCTTGCTCCCGCCCTCGCTGCTGCTGCGAGTTTGTGCCAGCCCTTTTGATCTGCTTCTCCCCTCCCGCCTGCCTGCTACTTCTCTCTTCACTTTTGTCACTGCATTTCACCTCTTTTCACCTCTTTCACCTGTCCACTTTTAGCACTGCATTTCACCTCTTTCACCTCCTTTGCATTTATTTAGCTTCTTTCTGCCACTTTTGTTTTTCACCTATCTCTCTTGTTCTTCTGCAAATTTTCCCCTTTCCACCGCTGTGTCCCTTGTGGCCCCGCCCCACTCACTTGCCATTCACTCCCCCTCCCACCTCCAGCAGCTCCTCCCTCCCACCTCCCCTTCTTAATGGCAGCCGCGCAGCGGACGCACGCAGCAGGTGCGCCGCTGGCGCGCCAAAGGTGCGCCTCATGCAAGCCCATCTGCGCCTGTCCGTGCCTGGACCACGCCCAGCGCCAGACCCCCTGGCCTCCGCGAGCGCCATGACACCCGACACCACTACGACACCAACCTCCTCCATGCACTCAACGCCGGCCGTTCATCTACCTGCTTCCAGGCCACCCCGAAGCGCACCCACGAACCCTTCACCTGCTGAAACTGCAGCTACACCAGCCAGCGAACACAAGCACGACCTGCCCCTCCCACCAGGGCAGGTCTCAACCATCTCAGATGCATACTACACAACACCCGCTCTGTCCACAAGCACGCCGTCAAACTCTGGGACCTGCTCGACTCATCCTCCCTGGACGTCGCCTTCCTGATGGAGACCTGGATGAACCCCTCATTAGCACCCGACGTTGTCATAGCCATCCCGGATGGCTACAAGATCACCAGCAGGGACCGCACCAACAGACCGGGAGGAGGAATCGCCATCATCCACAGAATACCCACAGAATCTCGACCAACACCGAAGACACACTCAGCACCGCCGAATACCTGCACTTCCAGATCCACATCGATCCCAACACCACCCTCAGAGGAACCCTACATCCTCCTCGGAGACCTGAATTTCCACAGCCCGTCACGACACCCACCCACTCCACCGGACACACGCTCAACCCCATCTTTACCGCCAGCAACCACGTCACCTTCAGCCACACCACCGAACTCCACTGGACTGACCACCACTCCACTTCTCCGAGAAAAACTCCGCACACAAGTACCCGCAACGAATCCCCCACTGCAGTTGGAACAATGTCACCGAAGACCAGCTAATCACCACCCTCACCCGAGACCCACCAACCGATCACATCAACACCGACACAGCCACCTGCAACTTCAGGTAATAGATCAACATCTCTGCCAACACACTTGCCCGATCAAGAAACCCTCAAACAGGCGCACCGACAGAAGGGCCATCTGGTTCACCACCGACCTCCAGGCTTCCAAGCAGACCTGCCGAAGACTCGAGAAGAAGTGGCGCCACGAACAGGCACCGGACAACCACGTTGCCCTCAAGAACGCCAGCCGCAAGCACCACCAACTCATTCGAACCGCTAAAAGGACCTCCTTCAAGGAACGCATCAACGACAATGCACACAACAGCAAAGAGCTCTTCAACATTGTGAAGGAACTCGCCAGCCCCAGCTCCAACTCTAACGACATCCGTCCATCACAAGACCTCTGTGACTCTCTAGCCACCTTCTTCCACCGCAAGATCATAGACAACCACAACAGCTTCAACACTCAGACCCCCCCCCCGACAGCCACCGACACCTCAAACTCACCTCCCCCAGTCACACCGGCCTCCTGCTCTCCTGGAACCATCAAAACCATGAACACCATCAACTCCGGCTCACCGTCAGACCCCTGCCCTCACCACATCTTCAACAAAGCGAGCTCCATCATTGCACCCCAACTTCGGAAGATCTTCAACAGCTCCTTCTAGACCGCCACCTTCCCGGAGAGCTGGAAACACGCAGAGATCAGCGCCCTACTCAAGAAACCCAAGGCAGACCCAAAAGACCTCAAGAACTTCCGGCCCATCTCCCTGCTCCCATTCCCGGCAAAAGTCATCGAGAAGATTTTCAACAGACAACTGACCCGCTTCCGTGAAGAGAGCAACACCCTGTACTTGTCCTAATCCAGAAACCGCCCTCATCTCCACCACCGACGACATCAGGACCCTGCTGGACAATGGCGAAACTGCAACCCTCATCCTCCTAGACCTCTCGGCTGCCTTCAACACCGTCTGCCACCACACCCTATGCACAAGCCTCCACAATGCAGTGATCCACAACAAAGCCCTGGACTGGATCACCTCCTTCCTCACCAACAGAACCCAGAGAGTCTGCCTCCCCCATTCTGATCCAAAGCCACTAAGATCACCTGCGGCGTACCCTAAGGATCATCCCTCAGCCCGACCCTTTTCAACGTCTACATGACACCACTCACCAACATCGTCCAATTGCACGACCTCAACATCGTCTCATATGCCGACAACACCCAGCTGATCCTCATCCTCACCAAGGACCCCCACACCACCAAAACCAACTTCCACGAAGGAATGAAGGCCGTCGCTGAATGGATGAAGAACAGTCGCCTGAAACTGAACTCGGACAAGACAGAGGTCCTCATCCCTGGCTCCACCCCCTCTGCCTGGGACGACTCCTGGTGGCCGGCCTCGCTGGGAGCTGCGCCGACACCCACCGACCACGCACACAACCTGGGGTTCATACTGGACTCATCACTGTCAATGACCCAGCAAGTCAATGCCGGTTCCTCTTCCTGCTTCAACACCCTCCGCATGCTTCGTAAGATCTACAGATGGATCCCCACCGGAACTAGAAGGACGGTCACCCAGGCCCTAGTCACCAGCAGGCTAGACTACGGCAACGCCCTCTGCACGGAAACCACGGCCAAACTGCAGAAAAGACTTCAACGCATACAGAATGCCTCCTCATGCCTCTTCTTCGACATCCCCCGCCAGAGCCAACTCACTACCCACCTGAGAGACCTGCACTGGCTCCCCGTCAACAAGAGGATCACCTTCAAGCTCCTCATCCATGCTCACAAAGCACTCCACGACGCCGGACCAACATACCTCAACAAACGATTCACCTTCTACACTCCCAACCGCCAGCTTCGCTCCACTGACCTCGCCACCGTTCCACGCATCCACCAAACGACCACCGGCGGCAGATCTTTCCCTCCTCGCCGCCAAAACATGGAACACCCTCTCCATCCACCAACGACAGACCCAGGAACTGCTGACCTTCAGGAGACTCCTCAAGACCTGGCTGTTTGAACAATAGCAGCTTCCAACCCCTCAGCGCCCTGAGACCCTCGCGGGTGAGTAAAAATGCTTGATTAATTGATTCATTGATTGATTCATTGATTGATTGGTAAGTTCTCATAGCAGGCCACGCCCCCTTTGACCACCAGTCTACAAACGGACTCCCGGGCGCGCTCTTCGATGGGGATTAAAGTCCCCTTCACAGCTGGTGGTCCTCAGGGGCCAACTAGCCTACCTGATACCTCCAGTATGCCTCACACAGTGAGACTGCTGAGAGGTAGACACAGGCCACGCCCCTTTCTCCACTACTCTGCAAACACACCTCCTGGCATGCTCTTGGTTGGGGGATGAAGTCCCCTTGCCTCCTGAGGGTCCCTGGGGTCCAACTGGCCCTCCTGTTTTCTTTAGTAATCCCCACACAGCTGGATTGCTGAGAGTGGTCCAAGGCCACGCCTCCTTTTTACACCACTCTGCAAACACGCCTCCTGGCGCACTGTTGCTCAGGGGATGAAGTCCACTTTAGTCCTGAGGTCCTCAGGGCACAAGAGGACCTCATCGCCCCACCAGCAATGTGCCACGAGGTGCGTTTGCAGTGGGGTGTAAAAAGGGGAGAGGCCTCGGACTACCTCTCAGCAATCCCACTGTGTGGGGCTTACTGGAGATACTTGGTGGGCTTATTGTTCCCCAGGGACTACCACCTTCCCGGGGCTTAATTTTGAAACGATGCAGGGGTTGACTGACCGCCACCTCCCCAATGCAAAATCTTAGGTTAGTGTGGGGGTCCCAGCAGCACCCCTGCAGCCCCAGAGACCACCACTTCCTCGGGGCAAAATAAAACATTAATGCGGGGCCCACAACCTCCCGCAGCCCCGGGGACCACCACCTCCCTGTGGTTAAAATTAACTTAGGATGGTGGGCTCATGGGGCACTCCTGTAGCCCCGAGGACTGCCACCTCCTCTGGGCAACTCTTTACAATGAAAGAAGGGGGGGTGTACTACCCCCTGCAGCCCCAGAAACTACCACCTCCCCATGGCTATGTAGTTCAAATGAGGGGGGCCCCATGCCGCCCCCCCTCCTGGAGCCCTAGATGGCCCTGGGGACCCCTACCCCTAGGACCTGCTGCTGTCATGTTCTGGAGTGCCCACCCCTGGACATGCTTTACCGCTCTGCCAAGCCATAGCAAACTGTGCTCCACTTTGAGCGATCAGTTTGCGCACAGTGCACAGACTTGTGTAAAGCCTACTCCCTCCAAAGTTCTAAGCACCATTACTATGACAGTGCATGTACGTAGCGTCAACTCACTTCAAGCACCCAAGTCACCTTAGGTGGGCAAGCCTCTGCTACTCACAGGCTGCGCTCTCTGCGCTTCTCTTCATGGAGAACCCACTCTCTCCAGACACCCAATCCCAGTTAGGTGGGCGAACCATTACTACAGAGAGGCTGCTCTCTCTATCCTGCTGCTTTTTACAGAGAGCTCAATCTACACATAGTCAGTCGTCCTTACCTAGCAAAGGGCCTACTATATACAGTTAGGTATGTTAGTAATATTTCACTTTATGTAATAAAATGGTATCGAAATTCACTGAAAAAAATCAAAGATTACAGCGACTTTATACTTTATGCGGTAATAGTTTGATACTTTATGTTAAAAAACCCTAGAAATTCACAGAAAACAACAAAGGTTAAAGTTAGTTTACGGTTAGGTGAAAATGTAAGTTAAAAAATTCTAAACTAAAAACACACTAAAATTCACCAGTTAGTTTCCTGTGATAACTATACCTTGTGTTCCAGTCATGCACTGCTTGGCCTCGCATGTTACATCACTCATGACATGTGCAATGATATCATTGATGGCATCACCGATAACTTCTCAAATGACATTGATGACATCTCTGATGACATCACTGACGACATCATCCACCATACTGCTTTTCAATTTACTCTACAAACCAGTGCAGCTTTTGAAATATGTAAATAAGTTCTAAAGAGCACAGGATAATGTAAAGCATAAATAACATAAATATATGTACTATATACAATAATTAGACTATAATCCACTGCCTCTAGACACACAAGCCCCATTAGATGGTTAAACTCCTACTATGCACACCCTTCGCAATGTACACTCATTTTTACACATTTGGGTGTCTGGAGGGAGTCTCACTCCCTCCAGACACCCAAGCCCCAAGCCCCATTAGAAGGTCAAACTCCTACTATAAAAAGCCTGCACCCTCAGCAGAGCTCTCCACAATGAGACAATTTCCTCCAAGCAACCAAGTCCCATTGGCTGGCCAACCCGCTACACGAATAGCCTTCATCCTGTGCTTTTTTTCCTGTGGACAACTCTTCAAGGAGAGCCCACATCCTCCACATACACATGCATCCTTAGAGGGCCAAGCATTGTGCAAAAGGTAACACTTAATAGCAGTACAAAAACTATCGAAAATGTGCTCTGGATGTAGCTCACTAAATACTTTTTAGAATCAGAAGCATATAGCAAACTGTCAATCTCATTGGATGATGTCATCAATAATGCCATTTAAGATGCCATCACCGGGTTAATTGAACATGTCATGAGTGAGGTGTTATTTGAGGTCACAAGCAGTGCATGTTGGGGGCACAAGCATACAGTTCCGCATTGATATGCTTGGTTTAAGGAAAGGTTAATTCCTGTAAGTAAAATTATTTGGAGTGCATAATAACATTACATTTGAAGTCAAATATTTTAACTCAGTGCAACTGCATGTTCCCTAATGGGCTCTATTCAAAATATGGTGTTTATTTACACAGAAATTATCATCATGCACAACAGAGAGCAAGTTTGTTTTTTTCCGAAATATCTGATGATTTTATACTTGAATCACAGATTTACCTGAAGTTGTTTCTGAGTAATTGAAAGTTAGTTACTATCATGCATAGAGGCAAGCCCTTATCAATATCTAGATCACTTGTATAATATCATTAATGTTGAATGGAAATAATATGCTTTTCATTAAGTTTTATCAATCAGTCAGTATTTGGAGTTTTACTTTATAGGCTGAACATGTATACTATATACTTCTAGAGCCTAAACTGGCATTGGTCTCTGCGCTCTTATGAAAATTGTTTTAAACATCCAATATTGTTTCTTATCTTTTATTGTTTTGCTGTGCACAATCACATCTTCTCACTCATCACTTGCACCGTACTGTCACATGGTGCACCTACTGTATTGAGTCTGTATAACATATTGAACACAAATTAACATACGGTTTGTTTATGGAAAAAAGTTTGTCTTAGATATATGTTCATTTTGGGGTTAGCACATCTTGGCACCCCACCTGAAGGATTCAATTGTCTTTCTGTGGGAACCATTATTATTGCTTTCCACATTGTCCTTGAAACTCAATCTCCTTCCTTCTGGAACGAAAACGGATCCCAAATATGTCTTAAACAAAACACCTATACAGAGTCTGTCCTGTGTTAGAATCAAGTGAAACTTGTCTAGGTTCAGTAGGAATTCAAGACCTTCGAAAAACCGCAGACCTTTTCTGTTCCAGATTCTACTTTTTAAAAAGTAGTAGGTGAGTTTAATCAACCATCCAAATTGAGTAATATCTATACCCCCTCCCCCCCGCCCCCCACCCACGAACTGTAGAGAAGCAACAACAGGAGTTAATTATTTGGTGAAGGTTCAGGGAGCTGCTGACCAAAAGGGAGGATTCCAAATGGATAATGGCAGCTCACCACAGCAAACCTCTGGAAGCAATGACTTTCCTTCCCAATGTGAACAGAAAGGAATGCATCCTGAAGATCTAATGTTACCGGAACATTTGCTGGATTGATCAGTGTAATTACTTATTGCCGTGTGGCCATTCTTGAAGTTATGTGTTTGACAAAATGATTAAGTGTGTTTAGGTCCAAAATAGTTTGAAAGCACCCTTCTGGTTTTGTAAACAGGATGAGGTTACCCTGACCCTGCTGAACTTGAGGCACTGGAGTAATGGTCCTTCTGGAAAACAAAGAATGAAATGCGCCCCTCGCAAAAGGGTGTGATGATGGCAGTGATGGCAGAGAGCTAAGTTGTAACTGTGGCTCTGGTGGAGTAGCCAGGAACCTGAGAAAATAACCAGCGTCCACAATGGCCAGGAACAGGGTACTTGGTTTGGGGGACTTCCAGACAACAACAAACTGAATTCTTCCCACAGTACGAATGTGCTCTCAGTTGGCATTGTACTGCCTTTGGTGGAGACCGGACAGGGTGCAATGAAAGGGATTTGACAGCAACAGCAGATATCGGGCCAGCCATAAAATGAATTGCATGTTGCCGAAAGTGTGAATGGTTTTAGGATGAGCTGGAGCAATCATGAATAGTTATGGAATGTTTTTCTCACCACCAACCTCTGTACCAAATCATTATGTTTCAAACGAAACAGTTTGGAGCCAAGGAGGGGCTCATGATTGATGAGAGCCTGGTGACCCTCATCTAATTTCCATAGCTTCAACCCTTAAATGACGCATGACCGATAAGGAAGATGCAACAGGTGTCAGGAATTAGATTCACCAATGGGTTCCACAGATACTGGCAAGGAAGAAGGATTTTTCCACTGTGAAGTTTTTCAAACAAATCTTAGAAATATGTCAGGGGGGACTGTGCAGCACAAGCAGTATATGCCTCTGCATGAATGGCAAAGTTGAAAGTTGCAAAGGAACATCTTAATGCACCCTCTACTCTTTAATCCGCGGATCTGATAGAACAACTTCTTCAGAAGCAAGGAAAGACATGGAAGCCATGGTATACAGGTTGGAAAGGAATCCAGGAGGCCTTCTTTGATCGGTTTGTAATAAAGAATTACAAAAACCATTTCATGATGGCCACTGATGTGTCTGCATATGTGCACACCATCACATCTGTGTCCTGTCAGGACTCAGATTGTGAAATAGTCAGTGCAAGGGAAAAAGCTGTCTGGGCCACATTATATTTTTCAATATTCTTTGTTACACAATGGCAGGAATTGGAAACGTTGGAGAACTGGGCAATGGAAGACAGAAATGAGAAACTAGACCGCTAACTGACATGGATTCACTCACTTGCTTTGGGCCTGCACTTTCAAGTTGAAAATAGGGGCGCAAGTATTTAAGCCTCACAGCCACATAGCCAAGTGCCTGGCAAAGAATTGTGTAATTGTGTAGTTAATTGAATAGTTAACACCAGTGGTATTTATTTTAGGTAAAGGCGCCACAGAGAATATTCACATATATAGTTGACCAGAACTCAGTAATCTACGGTGCTAAAAGGTGAGAAGAACCACCCAACTTCCCAGAATCATGGGCCTTGACCCTGTAGAATGTAATAGCAATCCATAGCACACGTTATAATTTTCAATATCCATACATATAGCGTGTCTCCACATAAGCTTCAAACAAATAGGCAAAAAAAAAGAAAAAAATTGTCTTTCTTCTTCTTGGTTGTTCTTTTATTAATTGCAAGTCTTCTCAGTTATTCAAAACAGCCACAAGCCAACACGTGTTTCGTCGCTACTGGGGAGTGACGTCCCGTGACTTTTTCAAGGCTGTGTTCACATAAGAGAATAAAGACTGGTATATATATTGTGAAAACATATATGTTGAAAACAGTATTAATACCACAACACCCAGGTGGTGGAAAAGAAACCAATGCGGGGTGTAAACAATGTTTACATCCAGTTGAATGCTTATATCTTAGGAAGAAATTGCCATAGTAAACACATAGTGTACCTCTGTGAGTAAGAAACAGAAGGTCTATGATCCTAATCAAGATGGAGAGAGCTGCCAAGAGTGCACTAGTGAAATTATCTGTTCATAATCGACTTAAATACGTGCTGAATGTTGACCTATTCGTTTTAACGATATGATGTGAAGTGAAAAATTCTAGGTGTTCAAACAGTCCAAGAGAGTGAATTAGCGGTCCTTGACTTAGTAAAAACACTCGTGCTGTGCAATAGTGCAATTGCTGTGATTCAAGCTTAATTCGGTTAAAACATAGCTACCTATTTCCTGCTTGATTGTAGCATCTGGAAAAATTAATGTCACATAGTCAGACTAACGTCAGTAGAGCCATTTACTCTGACATTTATTAGTAAAAAGCAGTAATAAAAATCGAAGTGAGACCTACTTAGTAGGCGGTGATAATTCCAATCCGCCAATGGTTTCTGGTGTGGCGGCGTCACACGTGACCTCAAGAATCTGTAGTCCTGTTCTTGTATATGCAGTTTAACTTTCAGTACTGTAAATATTAAGTGAATTCCACATTTTAGGCTGTTGCTAGTAACATAACTTACAATAACACTACAGATATCCATCTACTAGTACAATCTATAATATAATGTTCATACCAGATATGAGTCGCATCTGAAACAAAGTACTAGTATCTGACTATACATAGGTGAGTATGCCCATACAGATGCCTTAAAAACTAGTGTGTATGCCCCAAACAGGAAAATATAGTCTCATTGAAATACCCATATCTACAACTGGTCGAGTCTCTATCCACACGTCGAACATTAGCTCCTATCATTCCTCAACTATCTAAACCAAGGGTAACAAGTTCCGTTCATAAATTAACACGGTATGTTCCCTCTGCATTGCCTTTCTAACAACCTTCGATCGTTATGTATATCCACTATTCAAGCCTATGAAGGCATTCTTTCATAAAGTCTTGGTCTCGACTTATAAGTGCTCACCTTATTCGTCTGGTAAGGTAGTCCTTACGTGACGCCTGTCCAAAATCAGTGCCGAGTGCGCTCATGCAGGTGGTATCCTTCCCATATTTAAAGTTGGAAACCGGAACCTTGTGTTCTCGTTAGTTTGTGACTCCCGTTCCAACTCTCAAAGGGAAAATAAAGGTAGGACAAAAGGTGTCTGTCTAATCCGGCGGCCATTTTAAGACGTGACTAGGTATCACCTTATTAATCTATATTCCGGTTTTTAAACACGATTATGGCTGGGTAAGCCGTAATTAGTCCGCTAGGCGAAAATAGGCATATATTAAATATCAAATGGTCTCTCCGTCTATTAGACTCAGTACATTAAAGACACCCTTTGTTTCCAACTTTAAATATGGGAAGGATACCACCTGCATGAGCGCACTCGGCACTGATTTTGGACAGTCGTCACGTAAGGACTACCTTAAGAGTCGAATAAGGTGAGCACTTATAAGTCGAGACCAAGACTTTATGAAAGAATGCCTTCATAGGCTTGAATAGTGGATATACATAACGATCGAAGGTTGTTAGAAAGGCAATGCAGAGGGAACATACCGTGTTAATTTACGAACGGAACTTGTTACCCTTGGTTTAGATAGTTGAGGAATGATAGGAGCTAATGTTCGATGTGTGGGTAGAGACTCGACCAGTTGTAGATATGGGTATTTCAATGAGACTATATTTTCCCGTTTGGGGCATACACGCTAGTTTTTAAGGCATCTGTATGGGCAGGCTCACCTATGTATAGTCAGATACTAGTACTTTGTTTCAGATGCGACTCGTATCTGGTATGAACATTATATTATAGATTGTACTAGTAGATGGATATATGTAGTGTTATTGTAAGTTATGTTACTAGCAACAGCCTAAAATGTGGAATTCACTTAATATTTACAGTACTGAAAGGTAAACTGCATATACAAGAACAGGACTACAGATTCTTGAGGTCACGTGTGACGCCGCCACACCAGAAACCATTGGCGGTTTTGAATTATCACCGCCTACTAAGTAGGTCTCACTTCGATTTTTATTACTGCTTTTTACTAATAAATGTCAGAGTAAATGGCTCTACTGGCGTTAGTCTGACTATGTGACATTAATTTTTCCAGATGCTACAATCAAGCAGGAAATAGGTAGCTATGTTTTAACCGAATTAAGCTCGAATCAGAGCAATTGCACTATTGCACAGCACGAGTGTTTTTACTAAGTCAAGGACCGCTAATTCACTCTCTTGGACTGTTTGAACACCTAGAATTTTTCACTTCACATCATATCGTTAAAACGAATAGGTCAACTTTCAGCGGTATTTAAGTCGATTATGAACAGATAATTTCACCTAGTGCACTCTTGGCAGCTCTCTCCATCTTGATTAGGATCATAGACCTTCTGTTTCTTACTCACAGAGGTACACTATGTGTTTACTATGGCAATTTCTTCCTAAGATATAAGCATTCAACTGGATGTAAACATTGTTTACACCCCGCATTGGTTTCTTTTCCACCACCTGGGTGTTGTGGTATTAATACTGTTTTCAACATATATATTTTCACAATATATATACCAGTCTTTATTCTCTTATGTGAACACAGCCTTGAAAAAGTCGCGGGACGTCTCTCCCCAGTAGCGACGAAACACGTGTTGGCTTGGCTTGTGGCTGTTTTGAATAACTGAGAAGACTTGCAATTAATAAAAGAACAACCAAGAAGAAGAAAGACAATTTTTTTTTTGCCTATTTGTTTGAAGCTTATGTGGAGACACGCTATATGTATGGACATTGAAAATTATAACATGTGCTAAGGATTGCTATTACATTGTACAGGGTCAAGGCCCATGATTCTCGGAAGTTGAGTGGTTCTTCTCACCTTTTAGCACCGTTGATTACTGAGTTCTGGTTAACTATATATGTGAATATTCTCTGTGGCGCCTTTACCTAAAATAAATACCACTGGTGTTAACTATTCAATTTCATACGTCTAGGTGGCAGCCAGGGAAGCATTATGACTACCTTTTCCAATGACATAGGAAAGAGAGACAAAGAGGCTGAGGACCTCTTCAACAACATAGCTAATCAGGGACCCAACACCACGCCACTACAAAGTGGTCAATCCTCCAAAAAGGAGGGCATGAAAGAAAAATTCATCAGATTAGAAAAACTGAGACTTAATGAAATGTCCAGATGGTGGGACGCAGCAACCGTAAAACAATATATATAAGTAAAACGGGTACCCAGGGGATTAATATCCCAAATTATACCAACCTATGAAGATCATGAGGCTGGCTTACTAGCAGACTGGGAGAAAAAACTCAATAACAACTCCAATAGACTAATGGAAATATTAATAGAGTATTGTGAGAGGAAGGTCGCACAGTTTCTGAAAGAAATAGAGAAGCTAGAATCTGAAATTAAAGACTTCAATTTACCGGAAGTCATGGACAAAAACTATACAATTCTAAATGATATCATACAACGACATGTGGCAGATATTAAGCAACGTAAGATGAGGAAACTAAGGAGGGACGAACGCGATTACTCTAGTGGTAGGGTATTTACTTTTGCCAAAAAGTATGATCACCTGGTGTCCAAAACAATGCCTCCTAAAACAGGGGGGGGGGTAAATCTGTGGACTCCAGCACTACCTCATTAGATACTGAGCACACTAGTGACAGTGATGTAGAAAGGACAGAGGGCATTAGTAATGTCACCAATAATGAAAGCAGTTTTTTATTGGAGGTCAGAAGAATAAAAAAGGGAAACAGGGAGAACCGTAGACCAGTCCAGGTAGAAAAACAAGGAGGGGAAAACGAGGGGGCAAAGGAAACAGAGCGCCCCGGGGTGAGGACCAGATCTTGGAATATGAGAAAATGAACGATGTATCTGTTATAAATTTAACTGATGTTGAGCTTTCTGACGATATGCTGTCAGTATTGTCTAAAGGGATGAGCTTTTGTCCAAATAGTATTGGCGACATTTGTGAAACTAAAATTGACCTCTTCAAATTTGTTAGACGCATTAAACTAAAGAAACAGTTTGAATTGAACAAATTTGTGAATAAAGATGCCGCTCGCAGGCGTGGACTTTGGACCTAGCATTTTAGTTGCTTTTAGACTCTGGAGGAGCTGCTGGATAATTGTACATAGCGCTACCTACCCTTTGAAGGGTGCCATCGTCGCCGGGACTGCGAGGCCCAGGGTGCCCTGCAACGTTCTCGGACATCGCACCTGGTGCCTCTTCCCGGCCCCTCCTCCTCTCGTTATAAAAGTCACGCCCATTATCGCGTAAGCGGGACGCGAGCGGGGCGCAGATCGGGGCAAAGACCGGGCAAAGAGCGGGCCGTTTGAGGCCGTTCGAGTACGGGAGAAGCAGGGACAGGGCCAATTCCCTACGCACGACAGAAATCGTAAGTCTCCGCTTTGAAGTGCACAGCACGGAACATGTCTGCCAGAGAAACTCGGAGCAAAACAGCGCAGGTCGCAGCAAAGCCCACAGCTACTTTGGACATGTACTTTGCTAAGGCTGGTTCTTTGCTGATTGATGAAATAACAACCCTAGAGAGGCGTATTTCTCTGGAAATCGACTGGGTCAGAAGATCGTCATTGGGCCCTCTCACACATGTTACTTCCCCTGTACAACTGCCAGAAATTGTTACTTCTGCTGGGGGTGGGGGGAGGGGACCTGGCACCCCTGTACCATTGGAGTTAAACCGTTCGACCCTATCTATTGCAGATTGTGACACCCCTGCTCCTGCTGACCTCAGCATATTATCCTCTGCATCATGCAGGTTTCCCCCCGCTCAAACCTTTCGCAAAATAGGTACTGCCATTGAGGCCATCACTACTGATAGTACCAATTTAATTACACACTCAACACAGGGGGACCGGGAGGGAGCAATTCCCAAAAGAAAAAGAAGGGCTCAAAACGTAGGGGGGCGTAGGCCCAAAATTCCAAAGCACAACCCGAGGGGCGAAGTCAACCAACAGGGTGTGCCTTGCATGGGGCCAGATACATCCCTAACCCAGGGCCACAGACCACTTAGCTCCAATGTTACACCACATGTGGATGGCTTCTCTCTCTCAGATATAAAATCTTTAATGAATGAACTGCTCACTCCCCTAATAGATCGCCTTGCAAACCTGGAATCACGCTTAATTAATTTCCAAAAGGCAATCGATCATCTAGTGGATGTTTCTAAAACAGCTAGTGCAAATTTGAATCCCACAGCAGCAACCCCAGTTAGGGATGGCTGCTGTCCACACAAGCTTGCACATTCACACCTTCCCAGATTATCTATGCCTAAAACACCCAGGCCCCCGATTCCACTCTGCACACCAACTTGTAGCCCTCACATTATATCCACTCTACCTGCAGTACGGATGCAGGGCCAAGGTAGTAGACACAGGATAGTCAATCTACCGCCTGAGGCAGCTCCATACGCAGATATCCTGGCGGGCATTCACGAATTAGAACCACCCAAAAGAGAAGCAGTTGAGGCTCTGAAAAACAAGGTCATCCACTGGCTCTCTAAAAATAGGCCACTCCCCTTGGGTGTCAATAGCGAGGTCCTCATGGTAAGGAGACTTCCGTGGCTCGGAAACACCAAAAAAACCATTCAGGGTGATTGCGTATTGATTAATTTCAGGGATCCCCGCACAGTTTCACATATATGTAGCTGGCCGCACATTACACCGGGATCTTTTATCCAAACCCTCCCCTTATCATTCTTCTATCCTCCCACAATCATCGAACAGGATGAGGAAGGGTGGGATTTAGTAGATAGGAGAGGCGGTAGAAGGGGTCAAGGGGCTGATAGGGAGTATCCGACTGTAGGTTTTCCCCGATCAGACTATCTCCCTACTCACAATAGATTCAGTATCTTAGATATGGTAGATTGACCGTCTGCGCTGGAGGGTGGCGGTTTCACGACCTTAAACAAGAACAAAGCAGTTAATAGCCAATTAGTACTTCCCAAGGAGAAGGAGCACTCTGTGTACATCCAAGCTAATGACGAGGGAGGCCTAGGGATTATTCACTCTACATCCACTACACCATCTCAGTTGATCATTCATGGAAACAACTATGGCCCTAGCCATCCTCGGAGGAAGGACTCGGGAGAGATTGTACACCCGAGCCCATCCCCCGCGCCAAATAATTTTCCTCCCCTTAAGATTTTATCCTGGAATGTCGCGGGCTTAGCCAACAAATTGAATAACCCGTCCTGGAGCACATTTATTGAACATAAAGACATTTGCCTGCTCCAAGAGACATGGGCAAGAGAAGACATTACCCACACGGGTTTCGCAACATTCTCAACACACGCAATTTGGGGGGGTAGAGGGCGCCCTTCCGGCGGCCTTGCAATATGGGTGGCCACTGACCTGGGTTGTAGGGCTGCTGTCCTTCCAACGAATACGGCAGATATTCTTGCTGTACTGTTGGAATGGCCAGATGCCCAAAGCCTCCTGCTGATTAATATCTATTCCAAAGGTAACCATTACAAAAATGGGGTAACCCAAAAAGTCAAGGACCTGGGTGCAATGTAGTACAAAAAACAATGGTCCTAGACCTGAATTTAGAAAATAGGCTATAAGCCCTTACTTAGTGTTATCATTCAAATGTTCTGGGCTATGCAGCATCAATTCGGGTAGCCCTCAATACTCAATATAACATTTGTCATATAAAACAAGACATGCAACCAACCAGCATCAAAAATTCTTATAGCATTTATTATTTTTATAATTTTCTTTTGACAAATTTCAATCAGGTTGCTCCAAGGGGAACGTGCAAAGAGTAAGGTGTTGGAATATGAAAAAGTGAAAGGAAAGAAAAAGTATTCGAGAGATTTGTGACATAAAATACTTAAAAGACTTGAACACTGGACCGGTTGTCAATCACCGTCCAAATGAAATAGCCCGGTCACGTTAATCAATTTGTACAGCGGATGAATTAAACAATTACAAGGTCAATTGGAAACTAATTCCAATAAGGCACGTGAATAAAAGAACGTATTCCAGGCTTTATGATATAGGGCGTCGACGTTTCGATCCGTCTTTGTGGCCTCAAGAGGAAATTTGGACCTTGGCCATGCGGATCTTCATCAGGACTGAAGGGCAACCTAGATAGGTACTGGGCCTTGTGGAGTGCCTAAAATTAATGAAAATTAAATTGAGGCTGTTGCATGAGGCTAATGTATTGTTAATCAGCTGTGTAAAGCCTAAGGGGCTTACCCGCTTATCCTTGTAAATAAGGTATAACGGTGGACATCGTGTGGCTGGACTCCATAAGTGAGGTGCCACTGGGTAGAATTGAATTCAAGACTGCAAAAACAAAGTTACGGCATTAGTAACCGAAACAAGTCCGTTGATTGTAGACCTGACGGGAATAAACAATGCGAGAGGTACCTTAATACGTGGTGTCACTCCACTAGAATTCTCGATGTTTGTGAACACAGCCGGATTGATTGCCAAACTGAAAGAATATATAAAGAAGCGTGTTTTGGCGACGATACATCGATGATGTTCTAATCGTTTGGCAAGGTAGTGAGGAACATTTGGCAATGTTCCATCAGTGGCTCAACACATGCTCGATTGATATCCAATTTACTCTAGAATTCAACAGAGAAAGGATTAATTTCTTGGATATCCTTATCAAATCTGAGTCAGGTAAACTACACACGAGCCTCTACAGGAAAACCAGTGAACGTAATACACTTTTACGTTACACCAGTCATCATCCACGCAACCTCAGGGACAATTTACCCTTTGGTCAATTTCTGAGGTTGCGCAGAAACTGCGCAGAAACTGTTCAAAAAAAGAAGACTATTTTGAAGAGCCATCTAGCCTCCTTGCCAGGCTATTGGAACGTGGATACCCCATCAGACTATTAAAACAAGCACGAAAACGTGCCTGGCACAACCATAGAGAGTTCTTACTAGTTCCAAAATCCAGACCAAATACTAAGGAGGAACGTCTAGTATGTGTCACCACGTTCAATACCAAAAGTAGCGCCATCAAAAAAGCAATCAATCAACATTGGCACTTAGTAGCAGAAGACTTGGGCAATATGCCACTACCTCTACATGCCTTTAAGAAAGGTAAAAATATAAGAGACTATGTAGTAAAATCTCTACTACCTACAACACGCACCATCAGCCAAAACACACTTTGGGGTATCCCACCAATTAGGGGTCACCATAAATGTGGATCATGTAAAGCTTGTGCGCTTACTAAAGAGATAACAGAATTTTCACACAACAACCAGATATACAAACTCAATGAGCACAGTAACTGTAATACGACGGGAGTCGTCTATGCTATTGTCTGTCCATGCGGGTTCATGTATGTGGGCCAGACAATTCAGAAAATCAAATGTCGTATTTTACAACATTGCAGCCGCATACGCTGCAAGACACAAGGTGCCCCCCTTGTTGAACATTTTACTGCTTTTGAACATACTGCAGAAAGTTTGAGATGGTGGGTAATTGAGAAGGTTAAGCCTAATCCAAGAGGTGGTAACTTCATTAGTATACTCAGCAAACGAGAATGCAGATGGATTCACTCTCTGGATACGATCGCTAGAGGTCTGAATGAGTTTGAAGAAATAAGCAAACAGATCTCGATTATGAATACTGAATAAATCTATCCATGGGGATATATCGGTACTAACCCACTAGGGCTCTAGTGGATGGCAGCCTGTCTAATAGTGCGAAGATTTTCGCATATCCCTGGTTGACTTTTTACTGTCAGGTTATTATTCTCCTATGTATATATTTTCAGAACACATAAATTGATTATGAAGTGAGAAATTTGAATCAATGCCTAGAATGTATAACCAGGGTTTATGTGTCTAACATATTCCATCATTCGAATTATGCTGTAAAACGTATTGTTGTTTAAGGATAAGTGCCCGTCAAGTGTTATTATACTATATACTTACTCCCTACCTTTTGCAATGCTGCTCTATATGAATTTTTCTTGACTATGTTGAACCTATGGCCATGTATAATTTGTTTTGTTGTTTTTGTTGTCCAATTAATCCAATGTATAGTTTGTCTTGGAATGGATAGACCGAAGACTTAACACCGAGTGTTTGTTGCGATTGCCTACTCGGTGTCAGTATTAAAGTAAACTTTCCAAATATGTGGTAGTTTCCATTTAGGAATTGATGGTGTAAACTCATGCAGCCCACATCAGGGTGAATTAATTACCGATAGCCCGGTCGGGGTATTTCATAATCATTGGCTATGTTTAAATTGTTTTCTGTCATCACAATTAATGTCCGGGTGCCCTTGAGCCAATATGATTCAACAACGAGTGTCCAGGGCGGTTGTCTACCCAATATCAACATTCAATTAAAATCTGATATGTGGTAGCTTCAATATATGAATCAATGGTGATTACTCGTATAGCTCACACCAGGGACATTCATATACCGATGGTCCGGTCGGGCTGTTCCAAAACTAGCACATTGATAATTCAAACTATATGAAATATAATCAACTGTGATTATTATTCACAAGGGAGACTCAGTACCGGCAGCCCGGTCGGAGTCTTTTAACTATTTCCATCCGCGTCCCAGTACCGTCACGTTGACGTTCTCATTAAATCAGACGTCTCCGAGGTGCGCGGTTGCTTAAACACGAGCGCCTCGCGGTACGGACGTTCGCCGGATAATAGCGGCACCAGGTAAAGACCTTTAATAACACAACACCCACCCTTTTAAAACTTCTTCCCGTGATGGACCTTCCCTTAAAACACGCTTCTTTATATATTCTTTCAGTTTGGCAATCAATCCGGCTGTGTTCACAAACATCGAGAATTCTAGTGGAGTGACACCACGTATTAAGGTACCTCTCGCATTGTTTATTCCCGTCAGGTCTACAATCAACGGACTTGTTTCGGTTACTAATAGCCGTAACTTTGTTTTTGCAGTCTTGAATTCAATTCTACCCAGTGGCACCTCACTTATGGAGTCCAGCCACACGATGTCCACCGTTATTCCTTATTTACAAGGATAAGCGGGTAAGCCCCTTAGGCTTTACACAGCTGATTAACAATACATTAGCCTCATGCAACAGCCTCAATTTAATTTTCATTAATTTTAGGCACTCCACAAGGCCCAGTACCTATCTAGGTTGCCCTTCAGTCCTGATGAAGATCCGCATGGCCAAGGTCCAAATTTCCTCTTGAGGCCACAAAGACGGATCGAAACGTCGACGCCCTATATCATAAAGCCTGGAATACGTTCATTTATTCACGTGCCTTATTGGAATTAGTTTCCAATTGACCTTGTAATTGTTTAATTCATCCGCTGTACAAATTGATTAACGTGACCGGGCTATTTCATTTGGACGGTGATTGACAACCGGTCCAGTGTTCAAGTCTTTTAAGTATTTTATGTCACAAATCTCTCGAATACTTTTTCTTTCCTTTCACTTTTTCATATTCCAACACCTTACTCTTTGCACGTTCCCCTTGGAGCAACCTGATTGAAATTTGTCAAAAGAAAATTATAAAAATAATAAATGCTATAAGAATTTTTGATGCTGGTTGGTTGCATGTCTTGTTTTATATGACAAATGTTATATTGAGTATTGAGGGCTACCCGAATTGATGCTGCATAGCCCAGAACATTTGAATGATAACACTAAGTAAGGACTTATAGCCTATTTTCTAAATTCAGGTCTAGGACCATTGTTTTTTGTACTAATATCTATTCCAGGCCGACCAACATTACACAAGAGTCGCCCACCATTGACGAGCTTGCTCTTGTCTTGAATGATATCACGGAGGGCAGCCCTTATCTTATAGGAGGAGATTTTCATTGCCATTACGAGCCCCTTTTAGGTATTATGGAAGGTTTGGCTCTGGAAGAGGATCTTTTGTGGCATAAACCGCCCCCACAGGTTCCGGCCCCAAAAACATGGTCCCCCTTGGCCCTACAAATTACCTCCTTAACTTTGAAACATGGCCTTCGGGCCTGCAACAGAAGGTTCAAATCTGACATCCCGGCAAGATGCACTTTGAATAGAGCGGACAGCGAATCACGGCTGGATTATGTTTTGGTCCCCCTGTCCTCCTGGATGCACATTAGAGATTTTTGGGTCACCATCAGGGATGATAGCGACCATAATGCCCTAGAATTAATTTATAACCATCCTGGGCTCACGGCCAGGGGGAAACAAAGGGAGGCAACTGAGGAGAGCCTGGTCCTTGATAATAATAGGCGCAGAGTCAAATGGGAGCTAATAGCTTCCCATCCGGCTAAGATACCCAAGCTGTATGTACAGGTAGTGCCCTTACTTGAAAAGATTGAGGTGCTTATGATGAAAGACACCGTCGAGGACATGCACCTGCAATTGGGTCAGCTACACGCTGCCCTCACTAAAATCCTCTCTGTACACCTAACCAAGAAACAATGGTGCTTGCCGCAAGGCAAAAACCGATCTCCTGACCTCAATCAGAGAAGGGAAGGGTAGTGTGGAAATCAGGGCAAGGCGGTCAACATATAAGCTCTTGATTTCTAATGCTAAAAATGAGTGGGAACATGATAAATGGATCAAACTTACCAACTCCCTGGCCTGTGCGGACTCGCGCAAATTTTGGCGCTGTGTCAATACAGGCTCGGAGGAATTGATATCCGCCATAGAACCTAACATTTCACCTAAGGTATGGCAGGACCATTTTCAATCACTCTATAAACTACCTGAAGAGGTCATGGCAAATTCTAGGCAAGTCCAGTGCCCCGCTGAGACTGGTGAGCCGTTCACAATCAAGGAGGTACGTGCAGCTGTGCTCGGATTGGCATCAGGAAAGGCACCAGGGCTAGATGGACTGCCGGGCGACCTGTTTAAACAGGAACCAGATGTCTGGTCGCCTTATCTTATGATTCTCTTTAATGCTATCCTGGGAGGAATGCCCTTGCCAGGTACTTGGCTGGGGGCAGAGATCGTCCCAATTTTCAAAAAAGGTTCGCCTCTGCTCCCTGCCAACAATAGACCTATTAGTCTTATAGATGTACCTCAGAAGATCTTTGGCAGACTTATTCTAAACCGCCTCCAGGATTGGATTGAAGACACTGCGATCATGAGCCCTTATCAAGCGGGGTTCCGAAAAGGCATTTCTACCACTGACCAAATCTTCCGCCTCAACCTCCTATACTGGAAGACGGTGCTGATCGAGGGCGGCAGCCTTTATACGGTCTTTGTGGACCTCCGTGCCGCCTTCGATCTGGTGCCTAGGGATAAATTATGGGTGGTGCTAATGGATTTGGGGGTTCCTGCTGACATCCTCTCAATTCTGAGAAGATTGCACCAGGGAAATTTCGCCAAGGTAAGATGTGGAAGAGGAGGCACTCTCTCGGACGCTTTCCCCGTTGACAGGGGGGTTAGACAAGGCTGTGTTCTTGCTCCGACCCTCTTTTGCCTTTTTGTCAACGGGGTTATAAACCATCTTAGCGCCCTGAGCAACATCGATGCCCCCAAGCTGGATGGCAGCAGGGTTCCTGCAATTATGTTTGCAGATGATACCCTGCTGCTTTCCAAATCCCCTATGGGTTTACAACGGGTCCTGGATGGGTTTGCGACCTTTTGTGCGGATCGCAGTCTGGAGATCAATGCTGCAAAAACTAAATACATGATCTTCAATCCGCCCCCCACAACGCGCGCGAGCCCCACCATAGGGTCCTCCAGATTAGAGAGGGTTTATACTTTCGAATATCTGGGGATAGTGATCAATCAGTCTATGACCTGGGATTCCCATAAAGCAAAGGTAAACATGAAATTGACCCAGTTGGTGGGCGGAATTGCCAGGATGACTAAAGGATTGTCTTATAGGCCTTTTGGCCCACGTATACAAATTTACAAAGTTCAGGCCAGAGGGGCTGTCACTTATGGAGCCGAAATTTGGGGGCATACGCCATCGCAGAAGCTCCAGGTAACAGAGAATACCTTCCTCAGGCAGCTGGCAGCCCTACCTGTAGGCACACCCCTTTTGCCACTCAGACTAGATCTGGGTATAAGACCAATCTCAGAGGAGCTGGCCCTTAAACCCCTGACTTTTTGGTGTAAAATCTGGTCTTCACCGGAACTTTCTGCTTATAGAGCAGAATTGTCAGAGATTTTGCGACTCTATAAAAACACGCAAATACCATGGCTAACATACATAAAGCATACTTGCGAGCTATTAGGCCGACCAGACCTGTGGCATGACCCTGAGACCGCATGCCCCAGGGCCTCACGCAAACTCATTTCGAAGGCATACTATGAGCATCACTTACGTGATGCCTTTAGGAGTGTGCGGGAGGGATCTCGGACTGCCAATTTTTTGGCCTTTAAAGATTCATACCACCTAGAGCTGACTTTTAATGATATGGGCCCGCCACTCACAAGGAAGCTCTATATGCAATGGCGCTACTGTACCCTCCCTCTCAGGGCATATACGGCTCTTTGGGCACACTCGGACCACTCAGCTTTATGCCCCCTTTGCAAGCATACACCTGAGACAGATTTGCATGTCATATTTTTCTGTCCAGTGTATCGGAAAGCAAGGTTGTACTGGCTCCGCCCTCTTCTTAGAAATCTGGGCTTTAGGCAGTATTCACAAGCTTTTAGAATACTGAAAACAGATCTTTCGCCTCCAATTGCTTTTGCTGTTGCCAAATTTCTAACATCAATGTGGTTTACTCGTATGCATTGTCTCAAATTTACTGCAGTTGATGAATTAATGTGATGAATTTATTTTATCCTAAACTGTGCACTGCTTAAAAATTTCAATTGAAATATGATTTTATCCTATATTCTCATGATTTTATTGTATTTTCTTGTATTCTTTTATGGTCCGAGTGACCGAAATAAAGATAAATGAAATGAATAAAGATATGCAGCAAAATCTTGGTTTATTAATATCTAATGAACAATCAATACAAGATGTATTAGATACTAGGCTATTAATGTCTTTGACAGATTGTGAAGATGAGGTTGTTTCATCAGATATGATCATGAGAGATCTAAACATCAACATAGATTATAGTATCTCAAGTAACCTAAAAGAAAAATCTAAATGGACTCTGACACTTACAACAGGTAACAACATAGATCTTTTCTAAAAACTGGTTACCTCAGAGCTAGACAAACATGACAGCAGGAACACTGCTTCCCGTATGAAAAAAGATAACATCACACTTAAAGAAAGAGCGGCACTCAGAACACTCAGTGACAATAGGGACTTAACCATCAGAGAGGCTGACAAAGGAGGAAATATGATGATCATGCGGAGCGTAGACTATGAACAAGAGATCCAGACTCAATTGAATGATGGTGAATGTTATAAGACTTTACTAGGCAACCCCATTTGGGCATTAACTAACCATATCAATAACCAACTAAAACGATGGCATGGACAGGGATTACTTGACGATAACGAACTCACTTATTTGAAGGTTGACCGACCAAGATATCCCTGTATTTACACGGTACCAAAAGTACATAAAAACCTTCCTTTTCCTCCAGGTAGGCCCATCATATCTGGAATAGGTGGACCCACTGAAAGGATATCGGAATATGTTGATATCTTCCTGAAACCATTAGTGATCAATTTAGCATCTTACATCAGTGACACTAAACACATCTTGGGTACTCTAGCTGATTTGAACTGGGATGACAGCATGACAATAGTTACATTGGACGTAACAGCACTATACACCAGTATTAAAAGGGACATTGGCCTATCAGCAGTGAGGAGGATGCTAAACAGAAGGGAAGCTAGCTCCTGGAATCACACTGAGATGTTAATTGAAATGGTAGAACTAATACTGGATAATAATGTGTTCCTTTTTAAGGAACAATGGTACAGACAAACACAGGGAGTTGCAATGGGCTCCAGATTTTCTCCCACGGATGCCAACCTTTTCATGGGTTGGTTCGAGGAGATGAGAATCTGGGGCCCAGAGGGCTCAAAGTGGAAGGAATCAATACTATTTTGGGGTCGATACATAGACGATTGCATAATGATCTGGACAGGTACCCAATCGAAACTGTTAAGTTTTTTTAAATTTCTTAATGAAAATGAATTTAACATTAGATTTACCATGGAATTCAGCAAAACCACCAACATCTCTTTTCCAGATGTTGAGTTTTACATACACGACAATAAAATACACAGTAGACTATACCGTAAGGCAACATCATGTAACTCTCTGTTACATGCAAGCAGTGCACATCCTTTTCACCAAATACGCTCAATCCCATACGGTGAGTTAACTAGAACTAGACGTAATTGCAGCAGGGATGAAGAATTCCTAACTCACAAAAAAGGAGTATTGACAAGATGTGAGAAGAGGGGTTACAGCAAGTCACTATTGACCAAAGCAGAGCAGAGAATAGACAAGGTTACACGGATGGACACATTGAAAGAGAAACCCAAACGCAGGGATCACGATCAAAAAATCAGACTAATTACTGGTTACAACAACTGGTCAGGAATCCTGAAAAAGTGCCTTAACAAACACTGGCATCTACTCATGACAGACAATACTCTCAGGAAGTTTATAACGGACAAACCTAACATCACATTCAGAAGAGGGGTCGCACTCAGAAACTTACTTAGCCCTAGTTACCCAAAACCAGTTACAAAAAAGAATTGGTTAAGCACACACACAGAGGGCTTCTATACATGTGGCCATTGTAGTTCATGCAAATGGGCAGAAGACAGAAAAACTGACTTTGTAGGACCAGGAGGCAGAACATTTAAAATTCATACTAACATCAACGGCCTAATAAAATTTGTAGTGTACGTAATTGAATGTAAATGTAAAAAACAATATATTGGCAGTACGATCAGAACACTACGTGAACGAATAGGAGAACACACAAGAGCAGTCAAACAGGGTGACTTGAGATACCCTCTTGCTGCACACATGTCAATCTGCTCTGCCCAATCAACTAATCGTGTTTTCAAATTTTACGGAATAGAACATGTCCCAAGAAACCAGAGGGGGGGAACAGGGAACTCACATTAAGACAGAAAGTGGCTCACTGGATTTTGAAATTACATAGTGTGGAACAGGGTCTTAATATAGACCATGAACTACACTACTTTTTAGGCAAGTAATACCATATCTGATCATTTTATCAGACTTTATTTGATCAGGTAACACTTGGACTCCTAGGAAAGCATACCACTACAAAATATGAATAGGTAACACTTGGACTTTTATGAAAGTATACCCCTACGAAATAAGAACAGATAGAACATATATACGCACCAACTAACAAAACCAATTAGGAACATTAATACTCACTGTAACTCCGGACACTTTGAATAGAACGCTAACAAGTACAGAAGATAGACTTAATGTGTTTATACTATGAACTTGTTGGACATGATTGTTTTTCTACTGTGCAATCTGTGTTGTTTTTTCCTTTCCAGATGAATTACATTTTGGTTGATACTGTGTAATAATGTTACTCATTTATCATGTTGCGAATGATTCATAGGAATTAATTTAAATGAAATGACAAGTCTTAGGCTCTTTAATGTACTAAGTCTAATAGATGGAGAGACCATTTGATATTTAATATATGCCTATTTTCGCCAAGCGGACTAATTATGGCTTACCCAGCCATAATCGTGTTTAAAAACCGGAATATAGATTAATAAGGTGATACCTAGTCACGTCTTAAAATGGCCGCCGGATTAGACAGACACCCTTTGTCCTACCTTTATTTTCCCTTTGAGAGTTGGAACGGGACTCACAAACTAACGAGAACACACGGTTCCGGTTTCCAACTTTAAATATGGGAAGGATACCACCTGCATGAGCGCACTCGGCACTGATTTTGGACAGTCGTCACGTAAGGACTACCTTACCAGTCGAATAAGGTGAGCACTTATAAGTCGAGACCAAGACTTTATGAAAGAATGCCTTCATAGGCTTGAATAGTGGATATACATAACGATCAAAGGTTGTTAGAAAGGCAATGCAGAGGGAACATACCGTGTTAATTTACGAACGGAACATGTTACCCTTGGTTTAGATAGTTGAGGAATGATAGGAGCTAATGTTCGACGTGTGGATAGAGACTCGACCAGTTGTAGATATGGGTATTTCAATGAGACTATATTTTCCCATTTGGGGCATACACACTAGTTTTTAAGGAATCTGTATGGGCATACTCACCTATGTATAGTCAGATACTAGTACTTTGTTTCAGATGCGACTCGTATCTGGTATGAACATTATATTATAGATTGTACTAGTAGATGGATATATGTAGTGTTATTGTAAGTTATGTTACTAGCAACAGCCTAAAATGTGGAATTCACTTAATATTTACAGTACTGAAAGGTAAACTGCATATACAAGAACAGGACTACAGATTCTTGAGGTCACGTGTGACGCCGCCACACCAGAAACCATTGGCGGAGATCCATTTTCTTCAGTCAGCCTAACAAGAACTTACTGAACATTATCTACTGTTACAGGATGAATGTGTGTGCACTGCGCACTCAGCATGTTACTGGGTGCTCCTCCAAGTACTTAGCTGAGAGTTCTCATAGTCTGGGCTGTACTGATGGTTCTGTGATCATGGTCAACCTGTGGGGTAATGGAGGAACAGTTGGAGGCATTAGTATGCACGGGCGGTGGTATAACTGTGAAATCTGGCAGACGGCAAATGATCTCAAACTTGGTTTTCATCTTTGCATATTAAGCCAACACTATGATTTTGAGGGAAGAGACATGGTCAAGCTTATGAACTACCCTATCCAAGATGGTGCATTGTCCAGAGAATTCTTTTGGAGCTTCCTGATCTAAGTTGAAGCGGGAATCTTTTCTGTGATGATAGTTCCTGTTTGAATCATAAATAAAAGATGCAATCACAAGGAAGATGTGTAGCAACAAATTCATTCAGTATTTTTCATCATGTCAATCACCCATACAATCACCCATATGGTCTCTATTGTTGCCCTTGATGTTTACTTCTTTGCTCTGAAATCCATTTAGCATTTAGGTTCTTCGGCTTGGATCTTTTCTCTTTATAATGTCAGGGAGAGTTTGGTGACTAGCTTATCCACTGCAACATAGATTTCCATCTTCAAACATGCATTATCAGATTGACAAGGAGGTTTCTTACCTTACTATTTTTCCTTCTTACTGGGACACTCATAAAAAGACACCCAACACCTTTCATGAGTGTTCTCATTTGCAGGGCAAAACTGTGAATACAGGAACGAGTTCCCCTTTCCTTGGGCAATTAAAAAGGATATTAAACAGAACTTCACTGTTTCCAGGCCTTTAAAAGCATCCATGGGCGGCCATGTTTAAATGGTATTTGTTATGCTTTAAGGAAAATAATTCAAATAAGAAAGAATTGGCAAAGCAAATAGCTTAGCAGCGAAACACAGACCCATTGGTGTTGCCAGTAATTGTTTATTATGCATTCACCCACCTGTCTTTTGTTCGTACATTATTTACAAGAAGAGAGAGATGAAGCATAAAATAAAAAAAATTGGCCTGATTTAGATTTTAGCGGACAGGTTACTCCGTCACAACAGTAACAGAGTAACCTGTCTGCCAAAATCTATATCAAGCCCTACATGTTATACTGTTGGGCTTCTGTAGAATTCTTTTGGTGAGACGTCTTTTCTTCTATGTATTTAGGTCCCATGTTTTTTACAATGTTACCTTACCTATGCATATTTATACAGATATGTTCTGTCTATGGGAATGTGGGTGAAGTATTTCCAGGTATGTGTGGATATTTGGCAGGTTGAATCTGGAAGTATATAAAAATGTTGTACTAGAAAGCTTGATCCTATTGTAAATTAGTTTGTTGATGCAGGGCCAGACTGAAAAACGAAATCAGCCTTGGCAAACATATTCAAATCAGCCCTACACTGCAGGAGGCCACGAATAGAACAGGATCATGGTAGCATGGTTAGATAATGGCAGCCCATTTTGCCCTGATAGCAGCCACCCTAGCATTGTTGTATGCCAGAATATTGGGAATAACAATATTGTGAGACAGGAATATTGTGTCAAAAATACTGTCTACAAAAATATCGAGTTCACATACTTTGTATATAAAGTACAAAAAGATTTTGTCCAAAATATCATGGTGTTGTCGAACAAATAGTAAGTATTTGGAAGATTGAATATATATATATATTCACTGAAAAAATCATAGGTTTCAGGGGAGTTATAGTTAGCTGGACTTTTCACTCGTACAAAACCATTGAAATTCCCCCGTTATAGTTAGTTCAGCTAACTATAACTTGTGCGCCCGCAATGCACTGCTGATGACGTCACATATTACATCACTCATGACATGGTCAGTGACATCACTCATGACATCACTGATGACATCTCAAATGACATCACTCATGACATCACTGATGACATCATCCAGTGAATGTGTGTTTTTCTGAAAATTACATATGTTTTATAAATGTATATCTCAAGTTCGATGGAAGAATAAATGGGTATATAAGTGTCTAAATGGATTATTTGTTTTTGAAAAATTGATTGTATAACTGACTGATTAACTGTATCTTAGTGAATACATGGCTTAATAAGTAATGTTTAAATATGTAAATATCTGTATCAGTCTCTCACTTTGTGTATAAGTGGCTGCATGGGTTGGTGAGTAGCTACATGAGTGTCTATATAGGTTATTAATTGTTTTTTTGAGTATCAGTATGAGTGTCTGAGTGTCTGTATGGTTCAGTGGGGGTATAACGTAGTGCATAGGTGCATGCATGTGTGACTCACTGTTTGTATGTGTTGAAGACAGCATGTGTGCAGGACTGTATAGGTGGATGAGTGTGTGCATGGGTGTGTTAGTGAGTGAATGACTGTCTCAATAGTGTCTTTATGAGTAACTACATATGTTTTAAACTAGTATATGTGACTATTGGTCACATATACTAGATGGGACTACCATCATCATTGTAAAATGGCCAGAGCTGCCTTTGTTTCGAATACAGTAACCAATTCCCAAAATTGTCCCCGTACTCTCTTTTCCGTTGTGAAGAAATTAACTGGAGCAGATACGGTACCAGCCCCTCCTGCACTAGAAGAGGCTCAATGTAATTCTGTTGCTAATTTTTTCATATCTAAAGTAGAGCGCATCTATGACTCATTAAGTCCTTCTACATCTAATGATACGCCTCTGTCAGAACCTATCCTGACTCCAGATGTTTCACTCCTCACAAGGACGAAACTTGCAAACTGGTTACCCTTTGATGATGCCTCTTTTTCCCATTGCCTAAATAGCATTAAATCTGGCTCCCCACGGGATCCGGTACCCGCCAAGATTTTAAAACTACTTGAACTCAGCCCACGTCAAGTGCTAATGCAACTTCTCAACTCTTCATTACTTGAGTCATATGTGCCACAGGAGTGGAAGCATGCAATGGTAATTCCTTTATTAAAAAAGGCTGGAGCGGACATCACCAACCTGTCTAACTTCAGACCAATTTCATTGCTCCCCATTCTATCAAAGATCCTGGAAAGGCACATTAATACACAATTTTCACATCTTGTGGAGAGCTCGGGCTTTTTACATCCGTCCCAATCAGGCTTTAGAGCGCATCATTCGACTGAAACCACACTCCTAGGAGTCACCGAGAGTCTGCGACACAGTGTCGATCGCGGAGAAACATCAGCCTTGATCCTTCTCGATTTAAGTGCGGTGTTCGACACTGTGTCTCATTCCATCCTCCTCGCGACTCTCCGGTCCCTGGGAGTAGAGGGTGCGGCTCTTGCCTGGATAGCCTCTTTTTTAAAAGATTGCACTTTTCAGGTGTTTTCTGCTTCTGCTTCTTCTACAACTTATCCCTCGGCGTATGGTGTTCCCCAAGGGTCGATACTCAGTCCCTTATTATTTAACATTTATGTAAGACCTCTAGCTACTATTGTGGAGGAAGCTTGTCTTACACTGTACTCCTACGCCGACGACTCACAGATCATTTTTTCTCTCTCTAATAAAGAGTGCAACAACACCTCTGCTCTGAAAGAAGGTCTGATTCGTGTTTCCAAATGGATGAAGAGTAACTTTTTGAAGCTTAACGGTGACAAAATTGAGGTTGTGATACTAGGCAAGAACAAGGATCTCTGGGGCCCCCACCATTGGCCCAATGATATGGGACCTACCCCGCAACCTGTAACTGCAGTTCGTAATCTTGGGTTTCTCATTGATGAGAAACTTACAATGAGACAGCAGGCTGTAAAGGTGGCCTCTATCTGTTTTGCCACCTTGAGATGGCTTCAGAAGATCTTGTGGATGTTGCCCCTTTCCACACAAAGAACGGTAGTCCAGGCGTTGGTTGTTTCCCGCCTGGACTATGGCAACGTCCTATATCTTGGAGCCGACCTAACAACCATAAAAAAACTTCAGGTTGTGCAGAACGCTGCTGCCCGACTGCTCTGCAATGTTCCTAGGGGAACATCTGCTTCCACAGCACTTCGTGACCTTCATTGGCTTAAAATTCCAAACAGAATTAAATTCAAAGCCCTGTGTCACGTTTTTAAAATCAAACATGGCTCAGCCCCAAAATACCTTCAGGGCCTTATCCAGGTCTATAAACCCAGTCGAACTCTAAGATCATCAGTACACGGTGATTTTTCTGTTCCCAGATTTAGGCTGGCAAAAATGGGAGGCTGTTCTTTTGCCTATTTAGGTCCTAAATTTTGGAATGCTCTTCCTTTGACCCTAAAGACAGAAACCAATCTCTTTCGTTTCCGCAAGGGACTTAAAACTTGGCTCTTCCAGCAGTAATTTGTAGCCCAGTAAAATCAGCTTGCTATTTTTTTCTTCTTCAGTCTGTCCCTGAGCGCCGGGAAACCCACTGTGGGTAGCTGCGCGCTTTAGAAGTTTAAATAAATAAATAAATATTGGTGTACATAAGTGAGTATATGTGAGAGTGAGAGATTGGAAGAGTTCCTGTATGAATAAGTATGTGTTTCTATAAGTGATTGTTTAAAAGACTAAGTATGTGTAAGTTTCCGTAGAAGTATGTGTGGTGGTGTGTGTAAAACTGTATATGCAAGTAAATGTATGTTTGATTCTTTATTAGCATGAGTGACTATGTGTGTGAGTAACTCTATGGATGAGTGGCATTGTGTAACAGGATGTATAGGTGTATGAGTACATATGATGAGTGAGTACATGTATGAGTGACTGTATAGGACTGTTGGCGAATGAGTGGATGTGTATGTGGATCTTAGAATTACTGAAGAGGTTGTTGTAACAGGTATTGGTATGTCCATTGTTTTGAAAATTTTAGTCTCTATTTTTGAATGTGTGTATCAAAGGTTATATTAGGGTGAGAGGAGGTCTGCCACTCTATCACAAGGATGATGTCATCAGTGATGTCATTTGAGATGTCATCAGTGATGTCATGAGTGATGTCACTGACCATGTCATGAGTGATGTAATATGTGACGTCATCAGCAGTGCATTGCGGGCGCGCGAGTTATAGTTAGCTGAACTAACTATAACGGGGGAATTTCAATGGTTTTGTACAAGTGAAAAGTCCAGCTAACTATAACACCCCTGAAACCTATGGTTTTTTCAGTGAATTTCTGAGGTTTTTTAAATGCTAATTCCTAACTATAACGTGCCTGAAACCTATGTTTTTTTCTGTGAATTTCAAAGGTTTTTTTAAATGCTAATTTCTAACTATGCCTACAGAGATAGGACATGTGAAGAAAGAAGAAAAAATGCACAGAAAGAAACAAAAGAAGTGCAGAAAGAAGCAACAGAAGTCCTCAAATACGAAGATAAGTGCAGGAAGAAGGATATCGTGCAGAAAGAACAAAAAGAAGAGCATAAAGAAGCCTTGTTGCAAAATCATCCTGTACCCTCAACTTTTTCAAACTGAGTCTGACTAACCAGTCCTAGAGCCAGTGCTATGTTAAAAGACACTTAGAATACAGTGAAAACACCTACATTCACTAGGGAACATTATGCGTTGGGGTCCCCCTGTGATTAGCATGACCTCCTCTGTAAGCCCCTAGTATATAATAGGGCATGGGGATTAAAACTACCTCTTAAAACAGGCCACAGGGCGTTTTTGCACACGTTAACTCAGGCCCCGTCCCCTCCCTTCACCACTGTGTAAACACGCCCTGTGTCCGTTTTTAGTTGGGAGATTAAGTTCATTTGAATCCTGAGGGTCCCTAGGGTCCAACTAGCCCACTAGGTACCTCCAGTAAGTGCCACAGAGCTGCGTTGCAGAGAGGTGTAAAAAGTGGCACGGCCTGGACCACCTCTCTGCAATGCAGCTCAGTGGCGCTTACTGGAAGCACTTGGTGGGCTAGTTAGCCCCCAGGGGCCCTCAGTATTGAAGGGAAATTATATCCCCAATTTAAAATGTGCCATAGTGCGTGTTTGCACACGTCACCTCAGGCCCCGTCCCCTCCCTTCACCACTGTGTAAACGCGCCCTGTGGCTGTTCTAAGTTGAGAGATTAAGCCCCCTTGAATCCTAAGGGTCCCTAGGGTCAAACTAGACCATTAGGTACCTCCAGTAAGCGCCACAGAGCTGCGTTGCAGAGAGGTGTAAAAAGGGGCTTGGCCTCAGAACACCTGTCTGCAGCGCAGCTCCCTGGCGCATACTGGAGATGCCTGTTAGGGGCGCGTTTGCAGAGTGCTGCACGGAGGGGGCATGGCCTCCGGCACGATGCCAGTCTTTTATTTATTTTAATTTTTTAAGAAGGGGGGCTGTGTGGTTCCCCTTCTTATTCTAATTTATTGGCCCTGATGACCCCATCCCCCAGGGCCTGTCTCCTAATTATATTTTTTTGACCCCAATCCCCAGGGCCGGCCACTGTTTTTTATTATTTTTAAAAAATATATATATTTATAGACACACCTAGGACATGCTGGACAAACCGTACATACCTATCACCATGACGATTTGCGTGATATTCATTAAAAGGCGACTATGCATGCAATGAATCCACGTGGAAGGTATTTACACCACTAGTGAAGCTCTGACATGTCTGATGCCCTACCGTGCCTAATCCCGGTAGACACCCTTGTCGTTTATTTATACAAACATGGGTAGCTATTGACGGGCACATTTAATACACATGCACACCAAGCCATTCAAAGGGGATTCGACAAAAATTCGACCAAAACTATGCAAGAAACCCCCCTCACGGTTAATAAAACACACATCCACTGCCGGATGTGTAATACTTTTTATTTTACTCTCTGGAAAGGGGACGAACGTCACTTGAGAGTCACAGCGCGCTCCTGACAGAGCCCAATGCTGTGTTACACCCACCATTGCCTGCCGAGTGCCACACACCTCTGTGTTGTATTCCACTAGCTAGTGCATATGCTATGACACTCTCTAGCCCATGTGCACTGTAACACCACCCCGTGAATATGTCATGCCACACTTGTCTTCGCACAGGTTATATTGCCCCATCTAACGTGCCTTCCTCGATGCCTATGTTATAACGCACAGTGCTATGCCATACATATTACAATCCGGGTCCATATCTTTGTCACAGTGCATATGCAACGTTACACTCCCCAGCACATATTATATATTACAACTTTAGAGACTAGTTAGGTTACACAACACTGCCCTGTGCATATTAAACTCAAAAGGGACATATCGCATAGCACGCGCTAGTGCCTGTGCTATCTCGCGCTCTCCAATGAATCTGTCATTGCGCACAATGTATTGCATATTATATTTCACGCCCGGTCCATCTTATATCACACTTTTTGGTGCATAGTTTATACCATACACTATATCTAGTTTTCATTTTCAATCGTGCTCTCAGGACTATGTTCTATATAACACTGTGTTCACCTACCCTTTTCACGGGCATTACATTTTGCGATAGGGGGTGGAGGGTCAGGGGCTGTTTCTGCCCAGTGAGCCCGGAGTCGCAGTCACAAACGTCCTCTTCTTCCTGAATAAAAGTGGGATTATGCTGCATACTTGTTCATATTTTAAGTAGTCCACACAGACACAATGTTTTAAAAACAATAAAGTTCCTAATACCCGCCTTCTCTGAACAGTTAGCTTGCTGCCCCATCCCCCTCCTCCCTATCCTCTGTTGTGTGAATCCATGGACTAGCCTCCTCCCTCCTGCCATGCATGGTCTGATGTGCTGCCACTGCCCTCAATTTAGTATGATGTACCAGTCCACTCCTCCTGCCCTCCATTGCCCAATTCCATGCCCCATCATTGACCTCCTGCTTAAACTCTGTGCTTAGCTTGCTGCCCCTATTCTCCTTCCCCCTGCCCTCCGATGTCTTTGTGCATGCCCCTGCTCCATCCTTTTTGCCCACTATGTCCCATGGACCTGCCACTCCTATCTACTCTGAGTGTTCTGTTGAGCTGCCACTCCCCTCCCACCTGCCTAGCATTGTCAGATGACTGTAACCTGTCCCTGCCACCTCCACCCTGCCTGTCCACATGCCATGCCCCTATCCTCTTCCTCCTGTCCTACATGGTCCATTGTACTGCCACACCCTTCTACCCTCCCTGGTCTGTTGTGCTGCAACTGCTCCTCCTGCCTGCCCCGTGTGGTCTGTTGTGAGGCCCCTTCCCCTGAACTTTCTTGTCTGTGCACAGGTCCTGACCCTCCCTTCTATCCTCCATCGTCCTTTGTGCATGCCCCTGCACCCTCCTTGTTGCCCATCATAGCCACTGTGCTGCCACTAACCCTCCCACTTGCCATGCATGGTCTTCTGTGCTGCCATGGCCCCTCCCACCTTCCCTGTGTGGTCAGTTAGCTGCCCCTGACCCCCTCCCACCTTCCCTCCATGGTCTGTGTGTATGCCATCACAGTCTCACTTTTGCTCTTCATGGTGTGTCTTGCTTCTAGTGCCCATCCTGCCTGACCTCCATGGCTATCTTGCTGCTCCTGCCCTGCCCCCTTGCCTCCAGCCCTCTGTTTACATGTGCAGACCACTACTCCCTCCTTCCTGGCTTGTCTGTTCCATTGTAATGCCCCTGATCCGTCCCTCCTGCCCTTTATGGTCTGTTATGCTGCAGCTTTCTCTCCTGTCTGTCCATTATGGTCAGCTAGCTACCATTGCCTCTTGCCCCTCTGTTCTCTGTTGTCCATGTGCATGGTCCTGTCCCCTCCCTCTTGCTTTCTATGGATTGTTGTGCTGCACTCCCGTCCTGCATGCCCTGTGTGGTGTATTGTGCTGCTGCAAACCCTGATGCCTGCCCTGCAGGGTCAGTTTGGTGCACCTCTCCATGTCTCTCCTGTCCTCTGTTATCCAAGTCCATGTCCCTATCCCATTTCCTTCCATGATCCAATGTACCATACTTGCGAACATTTTGAACTTGGTAAGAGGGAGATTTTGAAAAAAAACTGGGGTATTGATTTTCCCCTTTGAGTTACATTGAAAAAGAGGAGATTGTAGACAGGAGACAGATCAAATAAAGCCCATTTGAGCTTAAAAACATTGGACGTTTCCTGGTTGAATCGGGTCTGTTGGCATGTATGGTTGTACTACCATTGCCTCTTCCTTCTGCCCACAATGGTCTATTACATTGCCACAGCCTCTCTTGCAAGTCCTGTATTGTTGGTTTGTTGCCCCTGCCCCCCTTTCCACTGCCCTCCATAGTCTGTTGTGCTTCCACGGCCCTTCCTGCCTGCTCAGTGTGGTTAAATTGTTGCCTTTGCACCCTCCTACCTGCCTTCAATTTTCAGAGTCCGTGCCCCTGGCCTCTGCCTCTCAACAGTATCCTAATGAAGAACTAGATTGCTAACATTCTATATTTATTACAAAAGTGTGGAACGCCTGACATCATCTTGATGTAATCAAAACTGTAATACCTAGAGCATTTCCTTTAGAAATTACATATATGAGAGGGTCTTATTGGCATCAAAATTATGGTTAGTGCTCTAAAAGAATAAAATAAGGACATATTTTCTGAGTTTTCAAATAGCGACAAAGCACTTTAAAATTATTTGTTATCTTTATGTTTTTTTATCCAGTTGACCACTTGATTAAATGTTGCACTTAGGGGAGAGGATGTGGTGTTACTTCCAGAACTGCAGACTTTGCAACTGGGGAACCAGGTTGAAGTTTCTGCTTCAGCTCAACATTCTGTGATTCTGGTCAAATCACTTAGTCTCCCCATGTCTACAACCAAAATGAATTTGTTCTTGTGTGATGTAACCAATGCTCATGTAAAGCACTCCAATACCTGACAAGTCTGCACTATATAACACTGCAAAAACACAAAATAATAAGTGTTTTGCACACTTCTGTCATTGGGCTATATTTGGGCTACATCTGGGTGATTTGGGGCTACATTTGGGCTCTTTTGTCTCCGGTGGCTATCTTGGGAGATTTATTTGTTATGAAGTTTCCTAATTTCCTCATGTACTGCAGTCTCCTCAGTAGGAAATGCTTTCAGTTTTTTACTTTGATTCCATCATGAAGGTATTCAGATATGTCACACATTTGCCATAAATTCTGAATGTTAGCACTCTAGTTGCTCATTAGATCACTGTAGTAAAACTACTGTTCACCATGGAAGTCTGCTCCTGGTATTAAAAGTGCATGTTTCAGTCTGCATGTCAGAATATTTTAATGAAATAGAAGAGGATTTGAGAAGTCACTCAAAATGTGCCCTCATTTTCTTTCTTCAGCATTAATCATAATTTCTATGGCAAAATGAACCCCCTCATTGTGTTCCTTTTTAAATTAAATGTTTTAAGTGTTACCAGTTTATTCCAATCAAGATGGCTTCAGGTGTGCCATACTTTTGTCATGATGAAGACAGTAAGCGCTCTAGTTGTTTTTAAGAACATTCTGGGACATTCTGTCATTGGGCTATACTTGGGCTACATCTGGGTGATATGTGGGCTACATTTGGGCTCTTTTGTCTCTGGTGGCCATCTTGGGAGACTTATTTGTTATGAAGTTTCCTAATTTCCTCATTTACTGCAGTCTCCTCAGTAGGAAATACTTTCAGTTTTTTACTTTGATTCCATCAAGAAGGCATTCAGATGTGTCACACATTTGCCATAAATTCAGAATGTTAGCACTCTTTTTGCTCATTAGATCACTGTAGTAAAGCTACTGCTCACCAGGGAAAACTGCTGCTGGTATTGAAAGTGCATGTTTCAGTCTGCATGTCAGAATTTTTTAATGAAATAGAAGAGGATTGGAGAAGTCACTCAAAATGTGCCCTAATTTTTCTTTCTGCAGCACTGATCATACTTTTTATGGAAAAATGAACCTCCTCATTTTGTTCCTTTTTAAATTAAATGTTTTAAGAGTTACCACTTTAATCCAAGCAAGATGGCTTCAGGTGTGCCATACGTTTATCATAAGTAGGACTGTTAGCGCTCTAGTAGTTCTTTGGAACACTCTGGGAAGCTGCAGTAGAACACAAAGGAATCAACTGACAGTCTCTGCCCTTGTTGGATGTACATGTTTTACCGAGAATGTCAGACTTCATTCTCACATGACTGAGAAAGATAATGTGAATTTACAGAAAATAAGCTCTCAGTTTAGCTTATAGATCACTTTCCAAACCTCTGTGGGAAAAGCATACGAAAATATTTTTCTCTCAATCATGATATCCCAGCAGAAGGCTTTTTCACATGGTGAAATCAGCTTAGAACATACCACAGTTCCTAAAATGAGTATGGCACCATCAACAAATGATTTATAATGTAACTAAAGTCTTAAAACCTTCTATTAACTGCAATGCTTTTTAATGAGGTGCTATTATGTATATTGGTCCCAAGATGACTGCCAACACTTCTTGGATGAAGTGCTGACAGCCAATCAGATCTCAGGATGAGATGTGTGGTTAGGCTCCGCCCACATATATATATGCTTTTAAATGCTATTTTCTCAGGAAATACTGAACAGATTTACACCAGACCTGCAAAAGGCACTTCCTTGACCTTATGGCTACCTCTCTGCCAAATTTCAAGTAATTCTGTTCAGCCGTTCGGGCTGTAGCTGTGTCTAAAGGTCCTATGGAAAAATGCATGGGGAAAACGCGTTTTGGGACCCCCTTTTTTCTCGGCCCCTGCTTGACGAATCACCCCGAGACTTTCAGGGTAGGAGCTGAACGGAGCGCCCCATTAGTTTTGAAAATTTTGCGAGGATTTGTCAACCGGCGCCAAAGTTATTCAAAATAGAATTTTGAGATTTCCTATGGAAACTAGGTTGTTACTATAACTATCTACTGGCGACCGCCAGTAGATAATATATATATATATATATATATATATATAAATAAATATAAATGTGTGTGTTCTCAAGTTTAGGTGAAAAGCAGCTCCTGTATGGAGCACTCTCAACACCAGCGACACTCTAGATCTGCTCACCTCAAATGTCTGCTTTTCTATCAAAGTCTTTAAGCTTAGGACTAGCACAGTGCCGTCCACGCTGAGATAGAAAAGGACAAAGTCTTTTGCCATTGTGTCAGGGGCTGCTTTTACTCATTTCAGGTTGGCTTGGTTGGTATTTTACCAATTCAAAGCTGTAATATTGTGCCTGGAGTGGTAAATGGCTTTTGTCATCTTTCAGCTCGGCAAGGACAGCACTGTGCTAGTCCTATGCTTAAAGACTTTGCTGTAGAAATGGCAAAAGACTTTGTCCTTTTCGATCTCGGCATGGATGGCACTGTGGTAGTCCTAAGCTTAAAGACTTTGATAGAAAAGCAGACATTTGAGGTGAGCAGATCTAGAGTTTTGCTAGTGTTGAGAGTGCTCTATACAGTAGCTGCTTACCACCTAAACCTGAGAACTACCCAGAGTTATCTGCTTCTTTTTTGCATAATTTATTTGTCACTCTATGCCTGAAAGGGTATTTGTTTGATATATATATCTATATATATATATATCTAAATACTCCGTCCCTCTGCAGCTTCGCGCCAAAGACGGAGACGGACCACAGTTGAGTGCCAGATAGCGTGATTTATTTAGCTTGCTCGGTCTGACGCGTTTCGGTTCGAAAAATGAACCTTGATCACATGACGATATATATATATCTATATATATATTCACTTAAAAAACCATAGGTTTCACACATGTTGTAGTTAGGTGGATATTTCACTCGTAAAAAACCAATGAAATTCCCCCGTTATAGTTAGTTCAGATAACTATAACTCGCGCGCCCGCAATCCACTGTTCATGACGTCACATAATACATCACTCATGACATGGTCAGTGGCATCACTCATGACATCACTGATGACATCATCCTTGTGATAGAGTGGCGGTCGCGTGAGTTATAGTTATCTGAACTAACTATAACGGGGGAATTTCATTGGTTTTTTACGAGTGAAATATCCACCTAACTATAACGTGTGAAACCTATGGTTTTTTAAGTGAATTTGCAAGGTTTTTTAAATGCTAATTCCTAACTATAACGTGTGTGAAACCTATGGTTTTTTCAGTGAATTTGTACGGTTTTTTAAATGCAAATTTATTTATGTATTATTATTTTTGTTATATATTTATTTTACAATAAACTACGTATTAAAAAAATTTTGGGGGGGTTTTCACCGTGCACCCCCTGACAAAGGCTAGGGGGTCAGGAACTCTCTACCCTGCCCCCTTTTCACGTTCACCACCTTCCTTTTTCACTCTCGCACTGAAAACAAACAAAATGGCGGCCGACACTTCCTGATTTCGACCGATTCAAACGTTGACTAACATGTAACCACCAATCAGAATTACGCTCGCGCACGTTAGGGTGCTCGCACGGTGCGCGCGTATAGATATTGATATGCTTTTAAATGCTATTTTCTCAGGAAATACTGAACAGATTTACACCAGACCTGCAAAAAGCACTTCCTTGACCTTATGGCTACCTCTCTGCCAAATTTCAAGTAATTCTGTTCAGCCGTTCGGGCTGTAGCTGTGTCTTAAGGTCCTATGGAAAAATGCATAGGGAAAACGCGTTTTGGGACCCCCCTTTTTTCTCGGCCCCTGCTTGACGAATCACCCCGAGACTTTCAGGGTAGGAGCTGAACGGAGCGCCCCATTAGTTTTGAAAATGTCGCGAGGATTCGTCAACCGGCGCCAAAGTTATTCAAAATAGAATTTTGAGATTTCCTATGGAAACACGGTCCTAACTATAACTATCTACTGGCGACCACCAGTATATAATATATATATATATATATATATATATATATATATATATATATATATATATATATATATATATATATATATATATATATATATATATATATATATATATATATATATCCACAAACAAAGTTTGGCTCAATGAGGAAACGCCACACAACGGGAAGTTAGTCACCTTTTAATTGCGGAAAACCAGCTCAGCGAAAGGACAGACACCTCCTCTTTAAAATTCAAAAGCCCAACGCGTTTCGAACACTCCTGTGCTCTTGTTCACGGGCAGAGTAAAGATCAGCAAACGGCAGTTCAAAGAGTCTTTTACCCAATACAAGTCCCGCCCTTGTGGGCGTATGCCTCTGGCATGCTGGTACTTGTGGTCCTTTTGGAAATTAAATGCCCAAGTGGGTGCCGTGCTAACCCAAAATTATAGTTCACAGTGTTCCCCAAGTGGGTTAGGCAGGCTCTGGCCATCTCCCCGAGCTGAACGTGGATGTTCCGTCAACATGGCCCTCTCGTTCCATAGTGGTTGAAATTCAAACACCCGGTCCGCTCAATTCTCGGCAGGGCGTCTCCGTGACCTGAGCCAGGCCGCTAAACATCCACAAACAAAGTTTGGCTCAATGAGGAAACGCCACACAACGGGAAGTTAGTCACCTTTTAATTGCGGAAAACCAGCTCAGCGAAAGGACAGACACCTCCTCTTTAAAATTCAAAAGCCCAACGCGTTTCGAACACTCCTGTGCTCTTGTTCACGGGCAGAGTAAAGATCAGCAAACGGCAGTTCAAAGAGTCTTTTACCCAATACAAGTCCCGCCCTTGTGGGCGTATGCCTCCTGGCATGCTGGTACTTGTGGTCCTTTTGGAAATTAAATGCCCAAGTGGGTGCCGTGCTAACCCAAAATTATAGTTCACAGTGTTCCCCAAGTGGGTTAGGCAGGCTCTGGCCATCTCCCCGAGCTGAACGTGGATGTTCCGTCAACATGGCCCTCTCGTTCCATAGTGGTTGAAATTCAAACACCCGGTCCGCTCAATTCTCGGCAGGGCGTCTCCGCGACCTGAGCCAGGCCGCTAAACATCCACAAACAAAGTTTGGCTCAATGAGGAAACGCCACACAACGGGAAGTTAGTCACCTTTTAATTGCGGAAAACCAGCTCAGCGAAAGGACAGACACCTCCTCTTTAAAATTCAAAAGCCCAACGCGTTTCGAACACTCCTGTGCTCTTGTTCACGGGCAGAGTAAAGATCAGCAAACGGCAGTTCAAAGAGTCTTTTACCCAATACAAGTCCCGCCCTTGTGGGCGTATGCCTCCTGGCATGCTGGTACTTGTGGTCCTTTTGGAAATTAAATGCCCAAGTGGGTGCCGTGCTAACCCAAAATTATAGTTCACAGTGTTCCCCAAGTGGGTTAGGCAGGCTCTGGCCATCTCCCCGAGCTGAACGTGGATGTTCCGTCAACATGGCCCTCTCGTTCCATAGTGGTTGAAATTCAAACACCCGGTCCGCTCAATTCTCGGCAGGGCGTCTCCGCGACCTGAGCCAGGCCGCTAAACATCCACAAACAAAGTTTGGCTCAATGAGGAAACGCCACACAACGGGAAGTTAGTCACCTTTTAATTGCGGAAAACCAGCTCAGGGAAAGGACAGACACCTCCTCTTTAAAATTCAAAAGCCCAACGCGTTTCGAACACTCCTGTGCTCTTGTTCACGGGCAGAGTAAAGATCAGCAAACGGCAGTTCAAAGAGTCTTTTACCCAATACAAGTCCCGCCCTTGTGGGCGTATGCCTCCTGGCATGCTGGTACTTGTGGTCCTTTTGGAAATTAAATGCCCAAGTGGGTGCCGTGCTAACCCAAATATATATATATGGTGTGAGCAAGACCGCCTGTCGATTGAAACGTGTCACGTAGCTCGGATCTATGCTGTAATAAATCCTTCACTTGCATCGTTTCCAGTGGTTTGTCTCCTGTGAGCGCGTCTATTTTGAAATTGGTTTTATATATATAAATATATATCTATGTATATATATATATATACATATATATATGTAGAACTGACTCCTCCTTCTTGGTTAATATTCTGGAGGATAAACTAATGATTGATTTGTTGCTCACAGAGTTAGGGAAACAGGAGTCTTGTCGCGGGGTAGTTCTCCCTCCCCGTCTATTTTTTAGTCGGAGTCTTTTTTTTTATTCCAGATCCTCTTCAGACCAACCACCAAGCTTCTGCCTTGCAGAAGACCCGTATCCTGCAAAATATGAGGGCTGTCACCAACATAGATCTTAATTACCCTGTCGCCAGGCATTTTCAGGAGAAACATCAAAGCAATTCCAAACTGCTAACATTTTATGGCATAGATAGAATTCTGCCACATCCCAGAGGTGGAGATAGAGAGAGACTGTTACAGATCACAGAATCCAAATACATAATTGAGCTCAATACCAAAATTACGAATAGGCTCAACTATGGGGAAGAGCTTGCAACCTATATTGGATATAGGTAGGGTTATAATAATTCCTTCCACTGCTCCTGTAACTGTAACCAGCTTATGTTGTTTTAATCACTTGCACTTAATTTTAAATTGATATGAGTGACTTAGATGGGTTATAGGTCCTATATATAGACCTACGGGATGTTCAACTGGGCATTTTCCAGCACATCCCCATCCAGGTATTCCACTAGGCTTAGTGAGATAGAAAAGCACTTGGAACCTGTCCTCACTCGTACTGACACATTTCTTCTTTCTTTCTTTATTCACCTCATCACGTTGGCTTTCTTGTCCCACAATTAGCTGTGAACCGGCCCATATACCCCCAAACAACTAGAGGAAATTCAGAAACTTGAACAGCAATCAAACTGTCACTGAAGCCAAATGACTTCTTCACAAGTTCGAGAAAGAAATCAACAATCTCACAAACTTTACTATTAATCAAAAGAGCTCAAAATCTGAGAGAGATAAAAAGAACTTCAACCTTGAGACAGTGTATCTGTATTTGAAATAAGAATTCTAATTGAGATCTGATGCCAGAAGAACACTTCCACCTTTTGTTTGACAACATTATATATATGGTCGGCAATGGGTAGTTATAATTAGGACCTTAGGAAAAGTATTTTTTGTTTTGCCAATAACTTTGGCACCATTTGACAAATCTTCACAAATATTTTGAAACTAGTTTCCTGCTCACTTCAGCTGCTATCTTGAAAGTTTCTGGGTGATCAGTCAAGCGGGGGCCAAGAACCAGGGAGTGCTTAAAAGCACGTTTCCCCCATGTTAATTCCCGTAGGATCTTTAAACACAGTTACAGTCTGAACTGCTGAACGAACTCACACCAAATTTGACAGGAAGGAAGATGTTGGTTCAAGGCAGTCCAATTTTGTGATTTGGTGTAATTTGGTGTAAATCCGTTCAGTAGTTGCTGGAAAATTTAAAGAAATACCCAGTTGTATATATAGGGACGCGGTATATCCACCACCCCTCCCAATCTCATGCTGAGATCTGAATGGCTGCCAATACTTCAAACCAGGAAGTGTTGGCGGCCATCTTGTGACTCGGTTGAACAGAGTCACAAGAAAAAACATTAAAAAAAGAAAAGGGGCAGCGTAGAAACACCATGACCCCAGGGCTAAAAATGCATTAAATTTTTTTTTAAATCTTCAGGAGTGGCGCGGGATCCGTGACTCCCTCTGAATTTTTTTTTTTTAAATGAAGCGCAGTCTTCCGCGCTTTGTTAAATATAGGCCCCGGGTTGAGCCAGGTACTGGGTGCAAGTTTATACACCAAAGTGGTGGGTACCTATGCGGCATCCCCCCGCCCCAGGGACTGCCACCTCCCCGGGGCAAACATATTGAAAGAGATGCCGGGGCCCGCACAGCCTCTGGCAGCCCCGGGATCTGCCACCTACCTGGGGCTAATTGTTATATCAGTGTGGGGGAGGTCCGATTGCCCCCCCTGCAGCCCTAGTGACTGCCACCTCTCACTGAGCTAATTGAGACAAATGCAGGGGGCATGCAGCCACCTCCCTGGAGCTTAATTAACAAATAGGGGGCTGCACGGCCCCCCTCATGGAGCCCTAGATGGCCCGGGGGACCACGACCCCCAACAGGGCCAGCTCCAGCAATGTCTCAGGGTGCCGCCCCCCAGGACATTGCAGTTTGCTGTGGCTTGGCGGAATGCTCCCGCCTAGCCATAGCAAAAACTCCGCGTTTAGTAAGAGAGAGCAGAAAATGCTCTTGCTTGCTTAAAGCAGAGAATGTCTGTTTCCCTGCCCGCTGTCAAGTGTGCAGGTAAATAGACAAAGTGCTTTGAGATCCAGGTAGTGGCATGTTAGTAGCTCCCTCAATCAATCAATCAATCAATCATAACATTTGTATAGCGCACTACTCACCCGGAAGGGTCTCAAGGCGCTTGGGGGGGAAGGGTCCGCTACTGCTCGAACAGCCAGGTCTTGAGTTGTTTCCTGAAGGCGAGATGGTCCTGGGTCAGCCGAAGGTGGATGGGGAGGGAGTTCCATGTCTTGGCCGCCAGGTAGGAGAAGGATCTGCCTCCGGCGGTGGCTCTTCGGATGCGTGGTACGGCGGCGAGGCTAGTAGACCGTAGCTGGCGGGTGGGCGTGTAGAAGGTCAGGCGGTCGTTGAGGTACTTGGGGCCCAGGTCGTGGAGAGACTTGTGTGCGTGGGTGAGGAGCCGTAACGTGATCCTCTTCTTGATGGGGAGCCAGTGTAGGTCTCTAAGGTGGCCGGAAATGTGGCTGCGTCGGGGGATGTCCAGGATGAGTCGGGCGGAGGCATTCTGGATGCGTTGGAGTCTTTTCCGTAGCTTGGCTGTGGTTCCGGCGAAGAGGGTGTTTCCGTAGTCCAGTCGACTGGTGACGAGTGCCTGGGTGACCGTCTTCCTGGTTTTGGTCGGGATCCATCGGAAGATCTTGCGAAGCATGCGTAGGGTGTGAAAGCATGATGAGGAGACGGCGTTGACTTGTCTGGTCATCGAGAGTGAGGAGTCCAGGATGAAGCCCAGGTTGCGTGCGTGGTCTGTCGGCTTGGGAGTGGTGCCCAGGGCGGGGGGGCCACCAGGAGTCGTCCCAGGCGGAGGGCGATGGTCCCAGGATGAGGACTTCCGTCATGTCTGAGTTCAGTTTCAGGTGGCTGTTCTTCATCCACTCGGCGACGTCTTTCATCCCTTCGTGTAGGCTGGTTCTGGCGGTGTCGGGGTCTCTGGTGAGGGAGAGTATCAGCTGGGTGTCATCGGCGTAGGAGATGATGTTGAGGTTGTGTTGGCGTGCGATGGCTGCAAGAGGTCTCATGTTGACGTTGAAGAGGGTGGGGCTGAGTGAAGATCCTTGCTGAACGCCGCAGATGACTTTGGTGGCCTCAGATCGAAACGGGGGGAGGCGGACTCTCTGTGTTCTTCCGGCGAGGAACGAGATAATCCACTCCAGTGCCTTCTCTTGGATGCCGATGTTGCTGAGGCGTTGGACTAGGGTGTGGTGTCAGACAGTGTCGAACGCTGCAGAGAGGTCCAGGAGGATGAGTGCCGCTGTTTCCCCGTTGTCGAGCAGGGCTCGGATGTCGTCAAAGCAATGCCAGATCCCTCAGGAAGCGAGGAGCTGACAGGGACCACGGGGGCCTTCAGGCTTCCCCCGCGGTCCCCAACATTAAAAATGTAGTTGGCCTGGGTGGGACCAGGGCACTCACACTACAGACCGGGCCCAGGGGTTGGGGTCCCCGGGAAAGAAAACGGCCTCAGAGGGGGGGAGGCGTGTTGCCCCCTCCTCTCTTTAAAAAAACATTTTTTTTTAAAAAGGGACAGGCCCCGGGGCATGGGGTCCCCAGGGCCAAAAATCCCCCCCTCCCTTTCAATTATGTAAAAAAAAAAGGCTGGGCCCAGGGGAATGGGGTCACTCTCCCTTTGTTCAAAAGAGGAAGGCCCCGGGGCATGGGTGGATGCTGAGCTATGGGGTGTATTCCCGTCGTACCCAAAAACTCCTGTCTCACCTAAGCAAATACAGATACCTGCACTCCAGGAAAGAATTTCACCAATACATCGTGATGCATTTCGGCTACCGGACCCTTTGTCAAAACTGAACAGTTTTGATAAAGGCTCAGTAAGCTGAAACGTGTCCTGCTTTATTAAATTAAAAATTGAATTGAACAAATATATACTAAGAAAATCATATATCAAACTTAAATAAAAAAATAATTAATATAAAAAAAAGTAATTGCAAAATTAAATGTTTAAAAAATATATAAGCATTGATAAAAAAATGCAACATCAAAAAATATCGGAAATGAACAACTATAGCAAAAGTGTTGGACTTCGAAGGAGTCACATTAACTGCAACTTAAGCAAAAATAGAAAATGTGTTTGATTCTGGAGGTATTAGATTTACTAGTCACACTCCAACCTCAATTTAAGCAGAGACACTGTTAGACTTTGGAGGAGTTAGATTTACAGTTAGTATTCCCACATCAACAAAAGCAGGGAAAGTGTTTATCTTTCATGTGGTTAGCTTTAGTATTCCCACTTAAATCCAAGCAACAGTAGGGAACGTGTTGTTGGATTACATTTACTATCCCCACTCCAACGTAAACAAAAATCAAGGAAACTGTTGGACTTTGGAGGTATTAGATTAACTATTCTCCCTCCAATCTATGCAACAGTAGGTAAAGTGCTGGAGGGGGTAGATTTACTAACATTACTGAAATAACTAATATATACTAAAATAATTGAAAACGATATTCAATGCAACTATATTAAAGTAAACACAATTTTGCACAGCAATCTATTATAAACAATGGTATGTACATTAAAATAATATTCTTAGCTTCTATATATTGTTCCTCAATATTTTTGTAGTCACAATATATATTTTCTTTTACTTATTTTTTTTAAATATTTTTATTTCGTTTTGCATAATAAAACAAAACATCAAACAAAGCATGAATACACAATACACAGTATAGGGCATTCCATATGGGCAGTGTAGGGCAGTTATAAACACCAGCTGGCTATCTGGATGAGTCTGCAAATGGGTTGAAGCAGCCTGGGCGCAAATGAACCAAGATCACATTTACATTTCTCATGGTTGTAAACAATAGAAATCCAACTGTACACTGTTCAAGGCTCTGTTCCTGGTCTTCCGGACAACTGACAACTGACTCCTACCCTCTTGACTCCCTCCACCTCCAAACCATAGGGGCAGATTTATGAGCCCCTTGCGCCACTTTTGCGTCACTTTTCCCATGTTAAAAGTGACGCAAAAGGGGCGCAAGGGGCTCATAAATCTGCCCCATAGTATTTAATCCAGGGGGCCCATATTTTCCGGAACTTCCTTGGACAGCCCTGGGCGTAGTCACGATATTTTTGACACAATATTCAAGTCACACGAGATTTTGAGTAAATATTTTTCTCATTCACGTACACTGCAGCCTAAGGGAAAATAGCACAGTGGAGAAACAGCCAGGCCCACATTGTGTTGAAGACCTGTGAATAAACCCGCACATCAACTTCTGGTGGACAATGGATGGGTAAAAGGAAAAGTAAGAAAAAATGTTTGACTTGGATACTGGATACGTGGATACTGACTCACCTTTGAATCGGAGCTGGGATCGCGCTCCATCTGCCCTGCTGGAACCGTGTGGACGCCTGTGTTGTGCCCTGAAGGGAAGCTGTGGGGGTTTGTGCCTGCCGGGACTGCGAGGACCAGGGTGCTCCCTGCAGAATCCATCTAGCACACCTGTTGCCTCTTCCCGGCCCCGCCTCCTCAAATCATTCAAAGCCTCGCGGCCCCCGCTTCGCGGGAGCCGCTCGTGGATACTGACTCACCTTTGAATCGGAGCTGGGATCGCGCTCCATCTGCCCTGCTGGACCCGTGTGGACGCCTGTGTTGTGCCCTGAAGGGAAGCTGTGGGGGTTTGTGCCTGCCGGGACTGCGAGGACCAGGGTGCTCCCTGCAGAATCCATCTAGCACACCTGTTGCCTCTTCCCGGCCCGCCTTCACCTTCCCTTACCACTAATTAATACTCCCCTCTCCTCACGCGCTAGCGGGACGCGCGCGGGACAAGAGCCGGGGCGAAGACCGGGCAAAGAGCGGGCCGTTTGAGGCCGTTCGAGACTGGAGATACTGGGCTGGGCCACCCCCCCTTGCATCTCGACTTCATCATCGAGAGAAGATAACCAGCTCAAAAACTGCAGGAGGAATGCCCAGGGCCAAGAGCACCGTTGCTGGTACCACCTTGGCTGGAACTCTGGACAATTTCATCGTAAGAGCTGCTAACATTTTAGAACGTGAAATTGATCTAACAGAGCGTCGTCTCTCGTTGGACCCGCTTACTGCTAAACGTTCTTCTTTAGGGAAAATTGCTTCAGCTGTTTCACCTGCGCCTAATAATATTAATTCTATCCCAAATAATGGTACGATCAGTGAGGGGGAAAGTATTGATTTAACTATGGCTTCAAGTCTGGAAAAGAATAGGGACAATGTCGTTAGAAATACTAATAGGTCCGATATCATCCCGTCCGAGGTAGTGTTTACCCAACCTGATGGTGTATCCACCCGAGCTCAATCACATGTCACCCTCGAAGTTACTTCCCCCTATCCCGCATTATCTTTAGGGGCTAAACCAAAACAGAAGGCTGCCCCGCGTGGAAAAAAGGGGAAACAACCAATATTGAATAAATCTAAAACTGATAAACTCCCATCTAATCAGCTCCTGGGGATTGTCGAACAACCTTTGATTGAAGCAACTTCAAACACATCCAGGCAAATAGACGATGGTTTTTTCTTAAAAATAAGGGAAGCCTTTGAACATTCAACCCGACCGATCCTGGATAGGCTTATTAAAATAGAGGAGCGCCTTAAGAACCTAGAACAAACTGCTCTAACAAACCTTGAATTTAACCAACTAATGAAGTTAGATTTACATAGAGAGCATTGTGAACTTCTCCTACCTGCTAATACTGCAAGTAATCCTAAAGAGAAAACTTCCCCCCTCTTGTCTATCCCCCATTTGGACCGGTCCTCAGAAATTTGCCGGGGCAAAGATGACGACACTGCTTGTACTGAAAATTTTATTAGTATTAATGCCCCAAAAAACCCATCTACAGGAGAAATCCCTCAGCAGAAATCTCCTGATGCCAATACAACAGTGAAATTTGACGGGGTACAGAATACTAATGCAAAGGTGAATAGAAGGGTTTCGCCCAATGAAAATGCACATGATTTACCCACTTTAGATCTTCCACCAGAATCCGCACCGTATGCTATTGTACTGACGGGAGTACCTTGTATTGGAGCAAATATTACTGAGTCATATTATGAGCTAAAGAACAAAACAATGCACTGGCTCAATAATAATCGACCACTCCCTCCTGGTACCCATGCTAAGATCTTGTTCGTGCGGAGAGTCAGCTGGGTGGGTAGAAGAAATAAAGAAATACAAGGGGACTGTATTGTTGTTAATTTTAGCAACACACAGGCGGTAAAATACATTCAACAGGTACGACCCTCTTTACATTTCACTAGCATTACCCCATTATCACTTGCTTACTTTTACCCTCCCCAAGTTAATAACAACATGTGGGTTCAGGTAGGGTGAGGTAAATCTAATAGTAACCCTGTAAGAGGTGGGATGGCTACAACCGAACAGGGTTGGCTGGAGTCCCTCGCAAGTGCAAACAGGTACAGCTGCCTAGACTCGGTTGACTGACTACCCCAAAAAAAAAACCCTGTTTCTAAATCTGCAGGGAAGGTTCTCAACGAGGATACGTCAACATCATTGTCTGACCAACCGTCAGCACAATTGATAGCCTCCCCCAGGGACAACTCTGAAACCACCACTATTAACACCATGATGGTAGAGACATCAAACCTCCCTACACGACTAAACAGAGGAACGCTTGAGAACGTGGTTCCCTGTGAAATTACCATTCTTCCCTCTCTGTTAGAGGTCGACACATGCCCTGCTCTTACATTTTTGTCTTGGAACATTGCAGGCCTGTCCTCTAGGCTAGGAGACACGAATTGTATCACCTTCTTAAAAAAGTTCTCGTTAATTTGCCTCCAGGAATGTTGGACAGTTGATCCTATTCACATGACTGGCTATCGTACCTACCACACGCCTGCAATACACACCACTAGAGGGTTTATGCACTTATGTTTCCAACTGTCTAAAAGACATAAAAATTTCCTTTTCGCCAGTTTCTGCATTCTATCAAATTCTGCATATAACGCTTGGGGGCAACTTACATATAGATTTGATAAACTTTTATAACAACATCCCAAAAGACTCATGGGCCTTGACACTTAAAGAACTACTCGAGACTTTAAAAAATACGGATGATAAGGACTCCTCTGACACCTGTGTCATTTGGCTTGGTGATTTCAATCATATTTTATGTACATTTAGTGACCAAAATATATGTGATCTAGGGGAGAGGGAGGGCGCCCCTTCTGCACATTTTTCCCATACTCTTTTGGGAAAATACTTAAACGACATACTCTTCTCCCTGGATTTGGGCTTCGCAAATGAACTCTGCTCCCCATTAGTCCCGTTTAACCCCACTTTTATAGGCAGAGGCTGCAAATCAGTCATTGACTTCCTGCTAATATCTAAACGCTACTCTCATTACATTTGCACGTTTGAATTATGCGAGGTAGCAATGAGTGATCATTTACCCCTTAGTATGTCCCTTGCCATTCCGAAGGGCAAAAGTAACATTGATTCCATGGTCCAGAACCTATATAACTATAGATTACGGCTTGCCAGGAAGAATGGCTATACTTTAAAATGGGACAAAGTAGAACCAGCGGCCTTCCTTGGCACTTTAATTCGCTCCAAGGAAGTGGAATTTAACACCTGCCTCACTGAGAGCGTCGACTCTCCAAAAGTGATCGATGCCTTCCTTAGTATCACTGAGGAAATTGGAAACTTACTCACAAAACCCCCGCATCTCGGGGCTAATAAAAACAAGAGATGGTTTGACAGAGAGTGTAGTAGGACCCATGCCCATTTAATGACCCAACTAAAGCGAGCTCCCAGGGTAATGGCTGAAGTAAGATCGGCTAGATTCGCCTATCAACAGGCAGTCAAAAAAAGGAAGAAACAAATTAAACAGGACGCTTGGCATACCCTTCGGGAAGCTTGCCAATCCAAAAACAATACTGCTTTTTGGAAAGCGGTGAATGCTCCTTTCTTTACCAGTAACGAATCTGATTCGATCGAAATATCCATCACTGAAGAGACTTGGGTGACTTATTTTCGGGAGCTCTATCAAGAAGATCCTCAGGTAGTCATAGAAGGGGGGCTAAATTTAAGACTTCAGGATAGATCGTACTATCCAATTAATGTTGTCTTTTCCATAGAAGAAGTACTGATAGCCATTGACAAGAGCCCAGCGGGAAAGGCTCCGGGCCCGGACGGAATACCCGTGGATATATATAAGGCTAACAATAAGTTATTGGCTCCTCTTTTAACCAATGTTCTTAACAGCTTTACAAAAGTGGGTTTTCCGCGGACTTGGCAGGAAGCCATCGTGGTGCCCATCTTCAAGAAAGGAGATCGTAATACACCGAAGTGTTACAGACCGATCTCCTTACTTGACTCACTCATGAAGATCGCGGGGAGAGTCATACTCAATAAATTGCAAACATGGGCCGATGAAAGAGGTATTCTCTCCCAGTTCCAATATAGTTTTAGGGAAGGTTTGGGAACAACTGAACAAGGACTGAACCTAGCTCTATTAGTAGCCAAATATGTTGAGGCAAAAAACGCGAACTTATTCCTCAGATTTGTGGATTTAAGCTCGGCTTTTGACTGCATTAATCATAACAAACTTTGGCTAACTATGCAGGACATGGGAGTGGACCCAAACCTTTTAATTTTCATCAGAGAATTATATCGAGATGCGGGTGCAAGGGTGCGCTTTGGAGATAGGGGGGAGTGCACTTCCAAATTCCCTATAGGAAAGGGTGTGAGACAAGGCTGTATTTTAGCTCCTTTTTTGTTTAACTTATATATTAATTCAGCTGCATCTCACCTCCTGGAAGATAAGCAGGATTATCCAAAAATTGGCAACTCCCATATCCCCATCCTCTTATATGCAGACGATGCTGTAATCATGGCCCGGACCCAAATTGGTCTTCAAAGATCGATTAGCAAATTTTCAGAATACATGGGCAATAGGGGCCTGAAGATCAATATCAGCAAAACTTTTAATATGTGCTGCACAAAAAAGAAGAACCTTCACTGCAATTCCTTTCTATCCAATACTAAACTTACGACCGTTAATACTTTTTCCTATCTGGGTATTAATTTCGATAAAAAGGGCACCTGGACAGCAGCAAGGGAATCAAGAAAATTAGCTTTTTCAAGAGCTATAGGGGCTGTTAAACATTTCTCTAACAAGGTAGGGGGCCGTCCTGTTCCAGTACTGTTAGACATTTATAGAGCCAAATGTGTATCTACAGCACTGTATGGTGCTGGAATCTGGGGAATAGGGAACGCCTCGAGCATCCAGATTTGTCAGAATGCTTTCCTTCGTTTCCTATTATCAGTGCCTGGGTCTCTCTCCTCTTATGTTTGCCATCAAGAGTTGGGTGTACCTTATATATCAGACCTTATCAACTTAGAGCCCATTCTGCTGTGGCACAAAGTATGGTCTGGAATTGAGACAGGTTTGAATAGGGACATTATCAGGGACTGTCTTGGTTTAGATGGGTCCTCAAAAATTTCCTGGCTCAAATATCTTAAACGCTTTTTTGCTGAGATGGCTCACCCGGAATTCTTTGATTCCCCAGACACCATGGCAGGCTTGTCAAGAAAGAAACTCAAGAAATCTTGCTTGCATTTTCTAACAGAGAAACGCTGGTTGCTAGAGAAATGCAAGAGTTCTGTTATGGCCAACCACCTACTTATCCAATATCAAGGTATACAGCCATACTTGAACCTTGTCCCTAGCTGTTATTCCCGAATGCTTTTAACCCGATTCAGGGTAGATGCCTTTTTTAGACTATTTACCTTTCCCGAGATGAACTGTTGGCTAAAGGATCTTATTCCTTGTCCCTGTGATGAGGTCTCTGTTCAATCATCTCTCCATTGTATCCTTTTTTGTAAATATTACTTAGAACCTAGGAAAAGGTTGCTCCGACCCGTTTTAAATAAATTAGGGCTGAGGCAATGCAGAGTGGCGCTGGTCAAACTGCAAATGTTGGATGATGAATTTCTCATTTTCTCTGTCTCAATGTTTCTTAAAACCATTATAAGATTTAGGATCTCCATGAATTAGGTTATCTTTTAACGGCATAATTTGTACTGCTTTTTGTTAAAAATGAATTTTTATATATGTATGCTTTTAGGGTTTTGCTTTTAAAATCGAATAAAGCTGTTCTTGACTTGACTTGTATGTAATAGAGACTGTTTTTCTCTTGCAAGGACACGTGTTACCTCAAAAAATCTCAATATAAAGTGCGAATAAGGATGTGTATTTCTAGTGCACATATTTTAATGTTGCAGGAATATTGTCGGAAATTAAAAAATATTTTTACAAGAATGGGTAGAGAATTTTGATTTATACGAAAGAAGGCGTAATGTAGCGAAAATGTGGGTTACTAAGATTTATGAAGCATTTCAGAATCTTTACCTTCATGTGTGTGCTGCTGTCTTTATGTAATATTTATTCAAAACCTTCCCATTCTCAAGTGGCTGATCATAAGCAGAAAGCAGTCACACAATATACTGAAAATGAGAGACGAGTAAAGCTGAATTAAATGACTTTTAAAATAACTGTAATATGCAATTTGATATAATAACGATCACCTGGAAAAGAATGCACGTTCCTTATAGATTATGCACTATTAGCGCTGTAATCCACTCCAGACTGAACTGCAGCAATAGAAATGCTTTCGTAGTCTCTGTCCCAGAGCATCAAAGATTGACACTCTGTGGCAGGGTCATCATGCATATTTTAATATGAAACACTTACCGACAGAGGTTGCAAAATGCTCACATTGTGAGACCTAGGTTCATTCTGAGTTCAGCGCTGCAGCTGAAAGTATGAATAAGGCCACGGCCAGCATTATGAAGCTATTTTTATTCCAGGCCTCCTCCAGTGCTAGGGTTGCTACATTAGAAAAAAATACCGGCCATTTCTTTTCGTTGTGCTGTTTCGGTGCCAGGATTCTAGTGTAGCATGTTAATTACGCCTCTGCTGGCTCTAACAATCATTCTGAAGTTATTTTGGCGGATGTCAAGTCTTTTTTAACAATTTTCTTTATGTGTTTGCTGTTTTATGCATAAGTTTTAGGCATCAAAAAATACCATATTTCCCTTTTTCACTCCATTTTTTTTACTGGAAAGGACTTAAAAATACATGCCAGGCAGACAAAAACCGGCAAGGCGGCAATACTAAATTATGCCATAGGACATTAACTGAAACATCATGCACACACAACCTCTTCCTTAACAACAAACTCTAACTGTATTAAGGACGTCATCATGACATTTAATTTAAGCCTGTGATTGCTGTATTCAATAAATCTCAAAATGGATTTACCTCCTTTTTGATCAGACTCCGTTCGCACTCTCCGCCTCTAGGATCTCGTTAAATCATTAAGAGCGCAGTTCAGTGAAATTCATTTTCTAATTTATTTTTTTCTTAGAAATGATTACGTCATGGTGCTGATAGAACTTTACGACCATTCCTCGACTTATTTCCTGACTTTTTATCCTGGTTAGTTTTTCCTACACATAGTTTTTTGCACGTACATATGATACTATACACAACGTTCTTTGTCTTACAATTTGAGAACTGTACATGTGTCTAGTTGATATAATCTAGTGTGAATTCCTGTGCTTTCAATTGTCCTTAGGGACAATATGTTCGTAATATACTAGTCATATTCATAGAGGACCCTGTGTACCGCAAAGGTTATAGCTACATAGGAACCAAATGTAGTCACAATTGGATGGTCCTATTCACTGAACAGCGCAAAGATCATGTAAAAAACAACTAGAGGAAATTCAGAAACTTGAACAGCAATCAAACTATCACTGAAGCCAAATGACTTCTTCACAAGTTCGAGAAAGAAATCAACAATCTCACAAACTTTACTATTAATCAAAAGAGCTAAAAATCCGAGAGAGATAAAAATAATTTCAACCTGGAGACACTGACTTTTTCACAAGTTCGAGAAAGAAATCAACAATCTCACAAACTTTACTATTAATCAAAGGAGCTAAAAATCCGAGAGAGATAAAAACAACTTCAACCTGGAGACAGTGTATCTGTATTTAAAATAAGATTTCTAATCGAGATCTGTTGCCAGAAGAATACTCCCAGACAATCATAGGAGATCCAACAAATGCTTTATCACCATTCAATTCAACATTGCCCTCTGAATCAACTGAATCAACTGGTGAATTGGGCCCAGGTGAAGGTTCTTCCACTTTTACACAAAAACACAACCAATATTTTAAGGCAGAGGCCACCAGAGAGAGTGTGAAAGGTTCAGACCACACATCCAACCATGGGAAACGTGCATTTGACGCCAACAATACAAGAACCAATAAAGTCATTGATAATCAATTTGTCTTCAAAACTTTTTACATGAAAAAGCAGTTTTAGAAAAATGCCTATCAAATGTCCCCTCAGCACATACTGACTTTACTCTTTTAAAAAACAATGACATTGGAGTTCTTCAGGAAAATTTGCTTGAAGGTGATAGCTCAGACTGGTCCCTAAACCTTTTAGTAATAACATCCATTTACCATCGTATAGGGTTAAGCTCTGTTTTCTACGCTAAATCCTTCTTACTTCCAGTGATGGACCTTGGTATGTTGCATTAGGAGTCAAGGAGCAAAACAGACATCTCAACTTAAATTTCATTAACCGTTTAAGGCCAGTCGATGATGGGAGTTGTATCGAATTTTAAAAGCTTTACTTCTCATTAAGAGATAAGTAAAATTATTTTCTCTTTATTTCAGTTAGTTCATAAATCAAATAAGTTGACATAAATCTCATTAAAAAATGATTAGACTAAAGCATCAAAATATAATTTGCATTAAGCATGTTCCATAAAGAAACAAGTTCTCTATTCTATAGATCGAGATGAGCTTTAGATTTCAAGAACGCATTAAGGCTCTGAATTTAAGGAAAAGAGTGGAATTAAAGGAGCATAGGGAGTTGCGCGGAGCGGCGATTCAAGATGGCCGCCGGGTGACGAGCTCCGTGAGAACGAAGCCGTTCCGAGCGTGAAGGCTGCTCTTGCATGCAACGGAGCTATGTTTCCAGGATGGAATTCGCAATAGGAAACTACAGAGTCTGACTTGGCAAGTTTTTTTGACCGAAATGCGGTCTTCTTGTCCTTTTAATTGCGCATTTTCTGCTTCCCTCAGATGGCGGCCGCCATTTTGTTTTTTATACAGCGTTTTTTTTCTATCTTTCTGCTGCCACTGAGTTCTTTGACCAGCTCCCTGTTGTTCTTCAACGGTGTCACTGTGGCTGCTGCGTTGGTTCATATTATGTCATCTTTTTGCGCAAAAAATTGTTAGTGGTGGAACTCCTTTGCTACCTCTGTGGATTCCTTGGATTATATTCTTCAACAGCTAATGTAAGAGAAGCCAGGTCTGTTTACCTCAAGCGTCGTCTCCAGCCTTCTTCAATATTACGACACACCCTCATTTTTTTTTTTGGGTCAATTTTGACTGTTGGTACTGCTGGTTCCTTTTTCTTTTGCCACTTTCTTCGCTTTTTTCTTCAGTTGTGCTTTCAACGTCCCAGTATCCTTCGCTGCGTTGTCTCCTGGAACTTCCGTCTTCGGCTGCGCTTCCTCTTGCTATTGACTAACCAATATCACCGCTGTCCTGCCTGCATTCCTCCATTTGTTATTTGTGTCGTAGTTGGATGAGATACCATCAATATGGAGGGTGCACACTCAACTAAACCTCATGGTGGCTCCACTGGGGGTAGGAAGGACTCAGGTAACCCTTCTGTCAAGCGTACTAAAAAAGACCCGCCTTCCCCAAATAAGTCTCCGCTGCCTCTCACTCTTGAAGACATTATGGAGGAGTTACGCCTCATTCGTCCTTTTATGACAGACACTGTTGCTACACTTCAGAGGTTAGATGAAAAGTGGTCTAGTTTGGATACGAGACTTTCTGAGGTGGAACAGAGGATCAGTGACGCCCAGGATGTTGTCACTAAGGTCGACGCTCTTACCAAAGAGGTTGGCCAGCTCAAGAAGGTTGCGGAGGATTTGGAAAATCGCAATAGGCGCAACAACCTGCGCATATATGGTATTCCGGAAGGTTCGGAAGGGTCGGATATGATCCAATTCCTAAAGTCTCAGGTTCTTCAAATTGTTGGCCTCCCGAAATCCTCTGACTTCAACATACAACGTGCTCATCGTCTGGGACCTAGGAATACATCTTCTGCATCTAAACCTCGGGGAATTATTGCATATTTCCTCCTTTATTCAGACCTTATGTCCATCCTCCAGGCTGCTAAGCAGCACAAGCAAATCATTTGGTCGGGGCACAAGGTCTTCTTCACTCAGGATGTTTCCAAGCCTACGGCCTCCCGTCGCAAGGAATTTTTGGACCTCAGGCCTGCCTTGAGATCTATGAATGCACGCTATGGTCTAATCCACCCTTGCTTTTTCAAGGTGACTTATAAGGAGAGAACTTTTAGTTTTGAGGATCCTGCCGATTTGCGGAAGTTTATACATACTCACAAGGGAGAGCTTATGGAATTGAGCAAACCCTAGTTATATTTCTTTTTTTTTTTTGGGGGGTATTTGACCATTGTGTTTGTTCTAAAACTGTTTTGTTATAAGTCATGCAGTTTGTGCGCTTCTTTGGCTCACTCCTGGTTTTTCCTCTTGTTTTGCAGGAATTCCCTATGTGGTGTTCTTGTCAAGGTCACCCTCTGTCCCATCCTGCTGTATACAGTGTTTATCCCCTCCCGTTGCTGTTTCTTTCCCTAGATGTTTGGTAAGTCCCTTCACTTGTCTTATTTGATACTACCAGTTCTAGTTTTATATAATATAGTCTTTCATTTTTTTTTTTTTTTTTTATTTATCTGTTTATTAGTCTGTTTCGTAGTATGTTCTCTTATGTGCTCCTCTCGGTGCGGCTGTCTTGTTCTTCGCCGCCCCCTTCTCACAGTAATGTTTTTTGTTCAACCGTTTTCTGTGGCTAAAGTCTGCTGGCTTTTTGTCACCCTCCTTTGGATGCCTTCTGGGGGTTTATGTACCCCTGCACCCTCCTCGCTATCCTTCCCCTTTTCCTCTTCGCTCCTTCCCCCTTTTTGCTGCGTATCCTCCCTTTCCTCACTCCTTTTTATCCCTGTCATCTCTACTCTTTTGGCAACCTCTCAACTCTTTGATACACTCCACATTTTCTTTTTTTTCTTTCCAGTCATGGTACTTCTTTCAGTGTCCTTTTTATTTAACTTCCATTTTCAGTCTGCTTTTCATTCTCTATCCTGTCTTAACTTCCATACTCTTTTCTGCTTATCTTTACTTTATTTTCAAAAATGAATGGTTTTCGTGTTATTTCTTGGAATGTTAAAGGCATTCGCAACCCTGTCAAAAAACAACGTGTACTATCTCATTTAGCAAGGTTGAAATGTCATGTTGCACTGTTGCAAGAAACCCACCTTAATTCTCAAGATTTGTCTTCACTGCGTAGACAATGGGTTGGGGAGGCGTTCTGTTCCCCAGCAGTCAATAGTAAAAATGGTGTTCTTATTTTGTTTCATAAGTCATTATCTGTTCAGTTACACAGTGAGCTCCATGATACGTGTGGTAGATGGCTATTTTTAGATGTTACTTTTAATAATACACAATTTTCCTTTTGTAATGTTTATGGCCCTAATGGTGTTGATTTATCCTTTTGGAGGGATTTTTCGAAGCTTCTTTCCTCTCATGCATGCGATAATTTGGTGGTGGGTGGTGACTGTAACCAACTAATGGATCCATTTTTAGATCGTAAATCACACACCAGATATGTTCCCAATAAGATGCAAAAGTCCTTTTTTAATGCTATTTCCTCTAGAGGCCTTATTGATTCATGGAGACTTTCTCATCCAGATACTTTAGAATTTTCCTTTTTTTCTCCAGTACACTCCTAACATTCCCGTATAGATTATCTTTTTCTCACACAGCATTTATTCCAATTTATGATTAACTCGGAAATTGGCTCAATTCTTATATCTGACCATGCTCCGGTTATTATTGATATGGACTTTCCCTCACCTACTCCCATTTCCAAGCGTTGGCGCTTTAATAATTCGCTCCTCCTAGACTCACAGTTTGTTGAGCAGTTTATTTCTTTTGCAAAGGATTTTTTTATAAATAATCTCCATTCTACTCCTCATTTTCACTCCATTTGGGATTCCTTCAAAGCTGCTGCTAGAGGTTTTATTATTGCTTTTGTCTCTCGGAAAAGGAAAACGGCTTTATCAAAGTCGGCCCAAATTCTTAAACAAATTAAGGGCCTGGAGCATCTCTATTTTACCACCAACTCCTCAGAATCACTCTCTTCCCTCATCAAAGCAAAAATGCAATATAATAAACACTCTTGGGATTCTGCTTGTAATAATCTTCTCAATTTTCATTCCAAAATGTACGGGGGACGCAATAAGGCTGGTAAGTCTCTTGCTACTTATCTTAAAATTAAAAAACAAAAGTCTAAAATAATAACTATTACTGACTCACAAGGGACTCCTCAGTATACTGATGATAAAATTCTTGATTGTTTTGTTCAATATTACTCCACACTTAATACGCCCGAATCCGCTCCCTCGCCTTCTCAAATTGACTCCTTCTTTCAGTCTCTCCCCAAGCCCTCGGATAGCTTTGCGGATCTCTCCTCCCTGGACGCTCCTCTCTTAGAGAAAGAATTACTTAATGCTATTACTCTTCTTCCCAAAGATAAAACTCCGGGCCCCGATGGTTTTACGGTTCGTTTTTTTCTCTACTTTAAGGACATCCTACTACCTCATTTATTTTCTTTGATTAACTCCTTTGTTGCTCAGGGAGAGTCCCAGGGCTCTTTCACTCAGGCTATGTTATGCTTAATCCCTAAAAAAGATAAAGACCCCTCCCTTTGCAAAAACTATCGACCTATTTCTTTAATAAATACTGATTGTAAAATGTACGCTAAAGTTTTGGCCTCTCGTATCAATAAAGTTATTCCTGATCTCACTAACATTTATCAATCCGGGTTTGTTAAAGGTAGATCCATTACTGACAATTCTAGAACTTTTCTTAACATTATTCATTTGGCCTCCAAAATGGATTCTCCAATCGCTGCCATAACTTTAGATGCTGAGAAAGCGTTCTATAGAGTCTGTTGGGATTTTATGTTTGGTGCTTTGCGGTGGCATGGCTTTAGTCCTACCATCATTCATTATGTTAAATTGTTATATTCTGCTCCCTCTACTTCCATTTGGGTTAACGGGTCCCAATCCCCTTACTTTTCTTTGCATAGAGGCACCAGACAAGGTTGTCCTCTCTCTCCTCTTCTTTTTATTCTTGCGTTAGAACCCTTTCTGGAAAAAATTTGTCGTTCACCATCCTATACAGGTTTCATATTTCACAACATTGACATTAAGTTTACGGCCTATGCTGATGACATTTTGCTTTACATTTCTAACCCATCTACTTCTTTACCCTCACTCTTCTCCTTGTTACAAGAATATTCTTTGGTTTCTGGATATAAACTCAATATAGATAAGTCTGAGGTTCTACCACTTAATACATTTTGCCTTCCTCATCTGTTTCAGGGTTCAGGCTTTGAATGGAACTCTGGTAATATTAAATGTTTAGGAATTCTTTATGCTAGCACTATTAGAGACACTATTAAGCTCAATCAGAAGGATATAGTTAAAAAGCTCTCTTCTCTTATAGAACGTTGGTCCTCCCTTTTCTTATCCTGGTGGGGGAGGCTGGCCACCATTAAAATGATGCTTCTTCCCATTGTCAACTTTTACCTTTCAATGCTTCCAATTTCCCTTCCACTCTATTTTTTTAAAACCATAAACCGTATTTTTACCTCATTTTTATGGAATAAACGTAAGGCGAGGATTTCTCTCTCCCGTCTTCAGCAACCCAAAGATTTGGGTGGAGTTAACTTCCCCAACATTACTCGTTTTCATTCGGCTTTTACTTTGAAACAAATTTGTCCGTTTCTTTCTGACTTGTCTGACCCCCCTCTAACAGCCTGGAGCGCTATAGAACTTGCGCAGCTTTCGCCCTTCTCATTTGCTGTGGCTGCTCGGCTGTCTCATCCTCCGCAACGTTTTCTCACTCCTATCTTCAGACACTCTAAAGCACTTGCCCTTTCTGTCTTCCGCTCTTCTCTCTCGCAGTTGGAATTTCATTCCCTAATCCCAATTTGGTATAACAAATTCGTTAAGATTAATCACAAAGCGCTCTTTTGGAAAGAATGGATTGATAAAGGCATTATTACTTTTGACTCTTTACTCAGCAATAACTCCCTGCGTGACTTCTCCGACATTCGTGCCTCTTTTCACCTTTCCAACGCCCACTCTTCTCAGTATCCCTTGCTTAAAAATTCTTTAGATCTCTTTATCTCTCAGGGTGCTTCACTCTCTACTGCGGACTCGACCACTTTCCCTCTACCAGACTTCTCTATTCCTCTGAAAGCTGCTGCCATCTACAAATTGCTCTCCCTTTCTCCTGCCGAAAGAACCAAGTCCAAACTTGAACTTTCCTGGGAAATGGATCTAGCTCATGAGTTTTCCCTTCAGGTTTGGAACTCCTTATGGTCAAAATTGCACACTGCTTCGCGTTCTGCAAGCACCACTCAGACTTTGTATTTTTTTTACAACAAACTTTTTTTTACTCCCTCTGATTTGTTTTGTTTCAAATTAATTGATTCTAAAAAATGTTGGTCCTGCCCCTCTGACAACAGTGACTTTTTTCATATGTTCTTTCACTGCCTGTTGGTTAAATCCCTCTGGTCCCGTATTTGGTCTAAATTGAATGAAATCCTAGCCACTGACCACACTTTTGAGATTGATTAGGAAAAGGTACCCCCTAAAAATACTATTTTAGGTCAGGGATCAGGGGGAAAAAAACACTGTGAACAAAAACTGATAAGTATCCCTCTTGACCTCTATTTCTTTTACTTAACAATTAATTTCTTGTGGGTTCACATGAAAAAGAGACAATCAATTGTGTTTAAGCATTTCAACTCATATATTTATTTTTTGTTTTTTATGTAAATTATTTTTATGATATTTCCTTGCTCATATACATTTTTTCATTTACATACATTATTTACAAATATCATCTTATTCCTAAACACGCCTTGTACAATAATATATTCAATTACTGTGCTTATTTCATATTCTCAACAATGTATTTGAAGATATAAGCTAATACTCATTATAAAAAAACAAACCCTCTCCTGTAATTTTGAGAGAAATCCCCACAGCAATCACTCCTCTGTTCATACCACATGCATTTCACTATCATACAACACATTCACACTCCACCCCAGATGTACACCATCGATGTTGCTGGACTAGCCAGAGCTGGGCTAATTACTCAACCCTTAGATTATGGTGCCAATTACTAGGGTGTGACACTCTGTCTTGGTCGACGCACGTTTCGGTGGATCTAATTTCTTTTCTTGCCACCTTCTTCAGGACCTTTTTATTTGCGAATTTATCACGGGCAAAGATGAGGGGATTAATGTTCTGTAAAACAATTGGAGAATATCAGCAATTAATTTCATACATTTATGTGTCCCACAGGAGAATGCTGGCTTCATTCTCCAGAAGCTACAATTAAAAACCAAGAATTTCCACTTCTGTCAAGCTTGCTAGCGTGCCTGTGGCTATATAGCTCCCTACTAGATTGAAAGTAGGATGTATTGAGAAATCAAAGAGTAGAAAGATTAGGTACGAGTGATATATACTACAGGTAAACGTCATTTTAAACAAGGAGTAATTTATCTCTCTCTGTGGATCTGTATCCTCTATTACGAGTCTTACTGTGGTCTCCATAATCTATTATGCACAATCATGAAAAAGTAGCGGATTTAGAACTACCTGTATTCTGGTATTGCGCACGTAGTGAGAGTTTTCCCCACAAGCGATGTTGCTGATGACGTTCTTTTCCTTTTTTGCAATGCAATCAATACTGCAAGAAGATGTTGTGTGATTATTATTCCATGTTCTGCTACTTCTATAGGACCTATCCATTCAACTTGTGAGTATTTAGACTATTTTGTAAATACCTTAATAAGACCGTATTACGATCCTAGGAGTCAGTTGCACATTTCCTCATGTGTTTATTTGGTTCATATGCTCGGGTTTGCTTTGTCCAAGCCTTTCTCGTAGTGCTGATGGCTCACTAGCCCCTAGGAGCTGCTCATGGAGCTGTGAAAATTTGGATAGGGTTTAAATAAAGATAGTTGGCAAATTAGATCTTGTTATTATGCATGCTTTGTAATTATGGTTTTCTTGCGATTACCTCCACAGGCGTTTTCTAAAGAACAGCGTGGTATTGGTCTATTCCGTTTGTTCTTTTAGCCGCATAGTACAGTGACCGGGTTGACTGATATCTATCTTCTTTGGTGCTCTAGTAGATAGCAGGATATTTTTAGTATATACATACTGATGGACTATAGCCTATATTCACATGACCGCTAATACCTTTTTCATATTTTTTGTCCTTTTAGTCCTCTCTATTGTTATAGAGGTCCCCTTAAATATTCTTATCCCACTAATGTCTGCCACTCTTGTGCGTTTGCTTAGGGCTCGCCGCTATAAAGTAATGAACCCTGCATACTTTACTGGATATTAGTTCCCTACACTTAAGAATTTATTAGTACATGTAAGGAGATTAACTGGAATACTCAGTCAGCAACAGCGAACTTAAATCTACCTAACTCTCAAGAGTACTAGACTTATATTCTTTCTTACTCGGTGCCTTACCTGTCGGCTATTTCTTAATCTCCTTCAGCAACTCGCATCGCGGACTTCGGCCTCCAGTGCGGTAGCAGTAAAATTCCTCCCTTTTGAAGCGGTGCAGGCTTTCTAATTTCCGGCAGCTGTGATGTAAAGTCACATGTTCTCCTGCGCGCCAACTTGCGCCCCGCCCCAAATGTCTTCGTTACTATCGGTTCCATCTTGAAAAGGGTAATCGCTGGGCTTACTTACGTGGAATGAATCATTTATTATGCCCGTTTTGACATTTGAGATTATCCACGAAAATTCCGGGGATTTGTCATCCCGTTTCTAAGATATTGCCGCACCAGTGGCTGGCATATAATATATAATGGGAATGGTAATCTGTTGTTAGCAAAACTCCGCCGCCATTTTGGATTGGGTCATACTCTGTTTTATAGCAGCCAAATCGGTTCCATCTTAAAAGGGTAATCACTAAGCTTGCTTAGATGGAATGAGTCATTTGTTATGCCCGTTTTGCCATTGGGATTATCTGCGAGGTCTCCGGGGATTTGTCATCCAGTTTATAAGATGTTGTCCCACCAGTGATTGGCAAATGATGTATACTGGGGATGATAGTCTGTTCTTAGCGAACTCCGCCGCCATTTTGAGTTGGGTCATACGCAGTTTAGACAGCAACCCAGTGTGTTTGATCGAACTATTGCCCCAGAGAGTTATTCTCTAATTATTGTTGGTCAAAAAATATTTGGGTCCAATGAGTAGTGTTTCATGTTACTAATGATATATTCTCGCAATGCGACACCATATTTTGAAATCGGGTCATGTGTAAATATTTTTGTTCGATGACAGTTTCTTATGTCGTCGATAACTATTATTTTGGCGAATTCCCAAAGTAGCCAAAAATTGAGTCGATCTAAATTATCTATTGTACTATACGCTAGGTTTTCTCAAGGAAATATAAAAGTTGAAATGCTTAAACACAATTGATTGTCTCTTTTTCATGTGAACCCACAAGAAATTAATTGTTAAGTAAAAGAAATAGAGGTCAAGAGGGATACTTATCAGTTTTTGTTCACACTTTTGAGATTGTCCATATCTTTCTGGGTGGTATCGCTCCTATATGGAATGTTTCTAGCAATGTACGTAAATTTATAGATTTGTATATAGCCATTTCTTTACAGATTATCACGACTAATTGGAAAGATACTTCTAAGATCTCGTACAATGCATGGTGGAACCTATTGTGCCATCACCACCGGCTGGATCGTGCTTTTGCCACCACTGCTCCTCTTTTGATCAAAAAAGACTTGTTATGGTTGCCATTAACTATTTTTCTCTCCCAATCTGCCCCTTAAACAGCTGTTTTATTGTTTTTTTTTTTTCTCTTCCTTGGTCATTGTTCTCATACCGCTTCTTCTACTTTATATATGCATTTATTAACTTACGGTAATTATATGATGCTTATTCTGTACATTGTTTGCATTTCCCCCCTCCCCTCCTCTCCTCTCTTCTCTACCCTCCCTGCCCTTTAATCAAAAATTTTTTAAATGCTTTTTCACTAAGTATATTCCCTATTTTTCTATTGGCATTTGCTAAATTGTATAATTTGGATTTTATTATTGTATTATTGCATTGCCTTTGTTTTACTCTGTACTGATGTTTTACTTGGTTTATGATGCTTAATAAAGCTTTCTAAACTCAAAAAGGAGCATAAAGCTTCAAAGCCAAATTAATGTAGCAGAACTCCCTATAAAGAGTAGTTCTTATGGTTCAGCTGAGTCTCAAAAAATTCAATTAGATTATCATACAGTTGCAGTAGCAATCTGTCAAATGAAACAGCTAGGTAAGAAGGAGGGAAAACAGTAGGAGCAGTACCCACAGCCGTCAATGGTCTGGGACTGGGGCAATCCTCCAAAGAAAAAGCAGTGAAACTATCTAGGAACATGCACTGATATAAAAGTCAAGAAAATATGTTGAAAACATTGTTTCATGGACCAAGAGGGCGGCAGGGTTCTTCAGTATGCAGATTCAGTTCCTCCATTCCCATGAAAATACATGCAGCTTTTACTTTTATCACAGCCTTAAATACAGACAGTCTTGAGTAGTGAGATTCTGGAAACATCAGGCTTGGTTCCCATAGGCCTTAAACACCAATTGACCATCTTCATCTCAACTTGTTTCACTGCAAGAAGAATGAACTACTAGCTAAAAAGAAAAATCACTGATAATGCATTCTTTCTAATATGAATCAAACATTATTGTTTAAAAGTTATTCTAATCAAACATTATATGAAACATAAGAAAATAGGAAGTTCACCACATTCAAGAATAAAATGTTGCTTAAAAGTAAAACATTCGGTTAAGCCGCAATATTCTGCAGTTATGACAGCTTTTCTAAGCATGTCATTTTAAGGTCCTAAATCACAATCTGTGCACATTTCAGCTATATTAGGTTAATTTCTAGTTAAGGAAAGCTAGCGAAATAGCCTTTCTATGGCCTATGCAGATAACTATGACTGCCTATTGTGAATCAGCACATTACAAATGTGTGTCAGTTTAACGTTATGCTTTACACTTTTAAATATACATTTAGCTTACTTAGTTAATTTTTTTTTAATTGTATAGGCTCTAATAAAGGCTCAAGTACTTAAGTGGAATAGCCCATGGGGTTAAGAAACAAATCCACGTTTTGCCCTTCCTCCATTACCATGCTGCGAGAAATCTTAAGTTTTGAGCAGATTGTATTTACAGCTATTAGTCGACTAGAAAATAGGCGGGAAAATTATAAAAACTATGGGCCCCAAGGAAAAATTGGTCGCAACGGGTAGATTCTCAGAATCTGCCCCTGTGCGACCGGTGTTTTTGCATTTGGGATGCATCATCCCAAATGCAAAAATGCAAATTGCGATTGCATTTAAGGAATCGCAAATTGTGATGCCTTGAATGCAATGCAAGATGCCATTTAAAATAGCGATTATGCTATTAGGGTCCGCTAATTACCGGAAAATTATACCTGATGGTAATTAGCGAAAACTTTGAAAAATGCACTAAAGTGCATTTTTCAATGTTCCAGATTACACACACACATGCCCTTGAGGCACGTGTGTGCGCAACATGTGTTCACATATCAATTTCAGGGGTGCAACAGGGTGTCCTTTTGGTACCCTTGCACCCTTGAAATTGCATGCGCAATTTGCAAGTACCTATTGGGTACTTGAAAATTGCGCATGCAATTTCTATTGTTTCCTATGGGCCTCTCAAAATGTTGATTTAAACACATTTGGTGGAAATTACATTAATGTGGGATCTAACTTTGAGAACCGTGAACATTTTGGTTTTTGTTTATGCTCTAAATGTATATGATATAAGCCAAGTAATTTTGCAAAACAATTAATGGATGTGATGATAGAAATGTGAATAATTCCTTTTGATCATGCTAATTTATTTCATATGGTAAATAATTGTAAATTGTTTCAGACAAGGTTTTGTCATATAAACTGTTGAAAGTGATCTATGCCTACTGAAATTTAAGGACCCAACTCCAGGCTTGCTATGAATTTTTAAAAGTGGCATTTTCAGAATTGTAATTTAATACCCGGCTTAACCATAAATTAGGATTTTAAATTAGGAGTCCAGAGACAGCAATCTTGGACCAATTATATCTTCTCATTTGGAAATTGCATTTATAAAATGTAATAAGGTAATGTCAATCATGTCCCAAGGGAGATATAGGCCTTGCAGCAGTGAAAAACAAATGTAAGAGTGTTTCACTACCAGGACATGCAAAACTTAAAAGTACATCTCCTGCTTTTTAAATACATTGCACCCTGCCCTTTGGGCTGCCCATGGTCTAACGTAGTGGTAATTTATATGTATTAAAAAGGAAGGTTTGAACCTGGCAAAAGGTTTATGGCCAGGTCAAAATGGCAGGTTAAACTGCACACACAGACTCTCCAATGGCAGGCTTGACACATCTTTAGAGTGCTACTTAAGTGGGTGGCACAATTAGTGCTGCTAGCCCACTAGTAGCATTAAATTACGGGCCCTGGGCAAATGTAGGGCACTTTACTAGGGTCTTATAAGAAAATTAAATATGCCAATTGAATATGAGCCAATGTTACTATGTTTCATAGAGAGAGTACAAGAACTTTAGCACTGTTTAACAGCGGCAAAGTGCACAGAGGTGGGTGGCAAAGGGCAAGATATTTAGATTTACATTTGGGGAATGGAGGATATATTTCAGGTGTGGTGGGGTATGTGGCAAGAGGCCAGTTTGTTTTCAACAACTGGAGGGCAGGCCATGTTATGTATGTTTTCCCCATTATTCCTCTGTCCCTTTCGTATGTTGGAAGCACAGCCAGATATTGGGAGACATATGCAGTGGCGTAACGAAAATTGAGGGGGCCCCCCTGCAAAGCACATGGAGGGGGCCCCCCCTCCCCCAGCGGCGCGGCCCACCATCTACCACTTTGCCCTACCACCCAGAAATCTAGCATATTTTGATTTGAAACCTCCAACATTTAAATGAAATGCATCTATATTGTCTTTCTCTAAGTTCTAATGAGAAAGTGGGAAGCACTCTTAACATACAAGCTAGCCCATTTGTAACAATACTGTCAAAAGCAGATTATTTAACTGAGACAGCAATCAGAACAATGCCAAGGAGCGGCCCTATTGTCTCAGGAACTGCTTATGGCTGAAGAACAAAGAACAACTATGAAGGGTCTGAAATAGAATTGACAATACCTTGAAACTTTGAAAGACCAACCCAAACCTGCAATTCCATAAAAACTCGACTGACAATATACATGACATGACAAGCTATAACTCAGTATCCTTCGAAAGTGAAGAGAAATAGACTGGTGAACTATCTGCAGCCACACACTAGCGACTGTCAAGGGTTGTGCATGATAATAACGTGAACTGAGGAAGCAATTTAAATCATAATGTCTTTATCAGTAAGCATTGCAAAACAGGCAGGCAAACAAGGCAGAGGAAGAAAACTGTTAGGATGCTTCAGAACATTGATGCAGATGTTTGTCTGTTTTAATTTATCATTTCTGTAGTGTTAACAATGCTAAATGCAAGATTTAAGGTACACGTATTACAGACAAGTGCAAGCAACACCATAAATACCACTGCATGTACAATAAAAACAAATCATATCAGCAAGTACCTAATGACAATCTATACAAACTGTAGTTGGTAAAGCAAAAGAAAAAGTGCAAATACTTTCAAAGTGCAAAATAAAGCAATCACCAGTCAAGCAATATACAAAAATCAAGCATGTTTTGTAAAACAATCCAACTTTCTTCTTGCATCAAGGTGAAAATACTTTCAAAGTGCATGGTAAAAACAGGTCCAGCAGCTTCCCTCACAAGTACTGACCTGAACCACCAGACTGGGCCTTACTTCATAACAAACAGAGGCCTCAGATCTCAGTGTGTCAACACTGGCGGTATTTACAATTTACTAAGAGTATAGACACGCCTGCTAAATTACAGATTCACCATTGCCTCCAAATGGCTCTATCGTCATGTGTGACACACCCAGCCATGCATTCTGGGAGTTGTGCTGTGACCATCTAAGTAGGGGGTTTCACATTCCAGCATGCAAAGTGTTGTTGGATAAAAGCTACAAATGGACACGACATGGTGCCAATGCCACTTGGCAGCTATGTTTTATACAAGCACAAGGGGATGTTTAATTTCCTCAACACAGGCTGCAGAAGTCTGGCGTCAAATAGCAAACACGTTGTGCGGAGAACCCAGAAATGTGCTGTGTTTAGCCTCGTGTATGGACCTGAGGTGTCATTCTCTAAGAGACCCAGTGGTAAAAGCCCACAGTTGTCTCTAATGCATGTTAGTGCCAGGCAGTGGTTGAAGTGGGGAAAAAAGTAGGGGAACTGTGGGAGGAGAATCAGAGGGCGGGAATAACCAATGGATTGGGTCAGTGGGCGGAGTGAGAGGTGTGGCACAAGGAGCAAAATATCCCAATTTTTGGTATTAGTTTCCCATGTCACTAACCGGTTACAGATTATTACATTATTTAATTTAACCAATAGATACACATGTTTCTTTAAGGTTAAATATGTGTTATTAACATAGAAAATACGTTCACAAAGTGGGATACATTTCCAATCATGGAATGTCCCAAATATCCTTAAAAGTGGAATCGCAAGCCATTTGTCTCCCAGCCATGGAGTTTCTGTCATCAGCACTTCTCCTCCCTTTTTCCACAAGAGCAGTTGAAATGAAATGAATTAAATGAAATGAAATAGCATTTATAAAGCGCATGGTTACCCGAAGGCATCCCAGCGCTAGGGCAGAAACCGCACTAAGCTGTGGCAATCAATTAGGGAAAAGCCAGGTTTTGAGCCTCCTGCGGAAGACGGTGTGGTCTGGCTCTTTACGTAGCTGAAGCGGCAAGGAGTTCCAGAGTTTAGCGGCATTGTAAGAGAAGAGCCGGCCGCCACTTCTGGACCTCTTGATTCTGGGAACAGACGCCAGGTGAAGGTCATTTGAACGTAACCGTCTGTTGGCTTGGTAGGGCTGGACAAAGGAAAAATTGATAGCCGGTCCCACACCCCCTAGCATCTTATGGGTGGTGCAGAGGGCTTTAAAGTTGACTCTTTCCTGAATAGAAAGCCAATGTAAAGACCTAAGTGCAGCTTTGGCTGACTGGCGGCTTGGAGTACCCTCAAGAATCCTTGCGGCACAATTTTGCATCATTTGAAGTTTCTTAAAGACAGCACAGGGAGCACCGAGATAAAGAGCGTTGCCATAGTCCAGGCGGGATAAGACAAGTGCCTGGACCACAAGCTTTCTTGCTTGAGGGGGTAGCAAAGGCAACACTTTACGCAGCAGTCTTAGAATACCGAAGTAGGAGGCAACAACTTTCCTTGCTTGGGTTTTAAAGCTAAGCTCAGAATCAAGCCAGAAACCTAAACTCTTTATTTCGGATTTGGGGACAGGCACAGGGCCCATACATGCTGGCCAGATAGAGGAAACCTCGAAGGGGGAGGGATTACCGAGCAACATAAGCGCGGTCTTATCACCGTTCAGTTTTAGATGGGAATGACACATCCACCTCATCACCTCCTCGAAGCATGGGCCAAGACAAGTAGTGGAACTGCTTTTGTAGTCAAATGCCACCACTAATTGAGTGTCGTCGGCATATGTAATTATATGCACCCCAAAGGGTAGAACAATGTCCGCGAGAGAAGCCATGTAAACATTAAAGAGAGTGGGACTCAGGGACGTCCCCTGAGGCACTCGACAAAAAAGGGGGCCTAGGGCTTGAAATGGCCTCGCCCTCGAAGACCTGGAAGGATCTACCCTCGAGGAAAGAGCACAGCCTATTCAGGGCTGCTCCTGTCACACCCAGATCTTTGAGTCGATGAATTAGGATATGGTGATTAACCGTATCAAATGCCGCGCTGAGATCTAACAATATCATGGCTAGAGAACCACCTGCATCAAGAATCCTTCTAGAGTCTTGATGGATGCAGGAGTTTTCCAGCTTCAAGATGCCTAGAGAGAGAGTTCAAACATGAATGGCAAAATATCCTAGTTTGCAAATGTTTTCCACATAACTATGCCATATTTGCCACATAATACATCATCTGCTGCAGAATCTGACGATTTTAACTAATAAATTGTTTATAGCTCAAACACATCAAAAGTTACTAAAAAATGTGACTTGTGCTGCTGTGAAGTGGAGGGCCCTTTGCAAAGGTTGACTGGTCACCTTTCTCATTGCTGCAGTTGTATGTTCCACTAGTACTAATAAGGAAAAATCTTTGCAGACTGTTAGCATGTGTAAAAATGTCAAAATAATAAAGTATCAGAAAATTTACAGCACCACTAATACCAGTGTAGGGTATCAGAGCACTTTACATCACACATATTACACAGAGACAATCATTCATATGTGTGCAAATCACTGTGTAGGTAATGTTACATAAGACAAAGGACTACAAGGTGTAGGAGTCACATGACAACCATACTAGTAGGCAGCATAGTTTAATAGTGATTGGTCTGCAGAAACACAAACTCAGAATTAAAAACATAATACCATGGTTAGGGGTTCTCTTTAATAATCAGAATTGATTTCTACCCAAATGAACCCTTTTTGCAACATTAGGATAATCCAAGACTGGGGAAAAAAACATAACACTCTAATTTATACCTTCGGGTTTGCATGCAGCTCTTACATGACAGTTAATAGCTCACTGTTCTATGTTAGGATTTTAACTTATTAAGTGCAAGTAACAATAGGGTCTCTCTGACAAAAGCAGTAACCCACTGACCTAGTCACATTATGTGCACTTTGTGATCTGCATGGCACATGATCCTAGCAGTATGCACATTACACCTCTGCCATTCCTTTTCATGAGTCAAACATTCCACTAGACAAAACATCATCTCTCTCTACTAAGAACATTAATCACTGGAGTTATCCAGACATTTTTATTGTTGCCCAAAAATGTTGGAGGCCAGGAAGGAGGCAGCAAGTGCTTTTAAAACCATAATATACTTCCAAACACAATGCCCTCACCTGAAGTTAGCGCCCGGTGCGGTCACACTGCCCTAGAACCACCCTGCTCAAGGGGCCTTTGACCTCAGTGACAGAGTCACTGCCACTCTATGGTGTGCTGCTTCATAGGTCTGTCCCCAAGTCTGGAGGTGAACTTCATGGATAGTGGTGGACAGGCCTTCAAGGTTAATCCACACTTGCCACCGCTAGGGTCCACCTGCTGGTGCTAAGACACCAAGGGTCATATGTACGAACACATTCTCCCATAGACACAGAATTGGTAAAACCCTTTGATACATCTGACCCCAGGGCTTTTAAGATCTTGCTGCCCCTTCTAAGGTGTAGCACACGAATGTGCTCCCTCAGAAGAGTGGTCTGGGAGCCTGGTCATTAAGGCTGAACCTGGTTCACCAGTTCCACTTCAGCAGCTCTGACCATAGCGCCACATCCTCTCCCCCACTGAACACCATACTGCCCCACTGAGAGAAACTTGCACTGCACTGACCCCCTATAAACACCTGGATGTGACTCAATTCTAATTACGCACTAGAGAAGAGCAATATGCTGCCTAAAACAAATTAACAACATCCTAGAAAAAGCAAACACTCATAGGGAATGCAAGATTAAGTAAAGCATGTGAAATGTAAGCAGGAACAACATGGTTACCTTTTTCCTTTTACACTCATTATTCTGAAATTAGTGAGTGCTTTTGCGTGAAAAGGTAAGGCCATGAGTACAGGGCCCGGAAGGGACCCGTTTCCGTGCCCATTGCTTATATCCTTTCAAAACATAGGCAGTATGGTTTAAAAAGACCACGGGGCATATCAGCAACACTCGGCGATAATTATCGCTCAGCGCTCTTAGCGTGAGGATAATTATCGCCAGGTAATGTGGATTTTTATCGCTGAGATAGTGTGCTATTAGCAAAGCTTATCTCCTCAGTGATAAAAATCCTCACGCTAACTGCCTAACGTGAGACTATCGCTGGAAACCCAGCGATAATCTCACGTAGTTTGGCGTTAGCTTGCTGATAGGGACTCACAAACTTAGCCATGATATCCACCTTCCATAGGATATCATGGCTAAGTCAGTCATGAAGCAGGCATAAGGAAAGTAGCGATAACAGGGGTTATCGCTAATTTTCCTGCCGCCATGCTTCATAGCGTGGGGCTTGATGATAGGAGAAATGTCGCTTAGCGACATTTCTCCTGTCATGTTAGGTCAGGAACGCCCACTTTGCATCTCATTAGAGATGCAAAGCTGGGCGTTAGGAATCCCCACGCTAAAGCAAGGTTTCACGCGTTAGCGTGGCCTTGCTAATTAGGCGATAAAATTATCGCCGCTTTTCGGCCAAAAACGGCCGCAAAAGCGGTAATAATTTTTTATCGCCAGCTTGTAAATATGCCCCCACATTCGGAAACACACCGTCGCTGTACACATTTTGTTTTCCAATTCCCCCATCAAGCAGGTATTTCAGTACCTCCAGGCAAGGTGCACTTTCCCACACTGGGGGGCAGTGGAATTGGGGTCGCTGAGGTTGTCAAGGTGGAAATCCAGGTCTCCGAGCAGTGCGTAGTCTGTGGAGGCGAGGGCGAGGGCGTTGGGCGCGATGTGGTCTGCGATGGTGTTAGTGAACGGGGCACGGGGTCCGGGAGGTCTGTAGACAAGAGTCCCCCCTATAGTTGTTCTGGGACTGACCTGTATCTGGAAGTGGATGTGTTCCATAGAGGGCGAGGAGTCATTCGAGATGGAGGTTGTCAGTCGGAGGGAGGTTTTGTGGACGATGGAGAGGCCTCCTCCAGGGTGGTTGAGGCAGTCTTTCCTATGGATTTTGTACCCGTTGGGAATGGGGGTTGCGATGTCGGGTGCGGAGCTAGCATTGATCCAGGCATCTGTGAGGAAGGCAATGTCGGGTGAAAGGTTGTTGAGGAGGTCCCAGATTTCTACTGTGTGTCTGTGCAGGGAGCGTACATTGAGGGGATTTGGGTGCGCTGGGGTCCAGTGGGTTGACGGTAGCTGTCGGGGTCCCGAGGTGGGTGAAGGTGAGGCAGCAGTGTCGGCAGTAGAACAGGCCTTGAGTGATGCTCGGCATCAAGAGCTGGCAGTTGTTGTTGCGTCCAGGGTTGAGTGTGTAGAGGGTTGCTGAGTCATAGCGTTGGGAGGTCAGACGACCAGGGTCCCTGGCACTGGTCGCAGTCGGGTCGCGGATGGCGGCAGACAGGCTTGCCTATGGCGAGCCTTTGGCACGCCAGCAGCGCTGCCACACAGCAGCCACCATTAAGTAGGGTTTGAGGGGAGGAAGAGCAGCTGGGAGGCAGGAACACGCGAGGGAGGGGCCGCGGGGGAGGCAGCGGTGGGAAAGGGAGCAAGAAGGCAATGGGAAAACAAAAACAAAGCAGTGGTAACAGCAAACAGAAAAACTGCACAAATAGACAAAAACAGAAAGGCTGACAGAGCGGACCAGCAGAAGAGAAAGGCTCTCCCACTGGACCACCCAGGATGAGGCGCAGGCAGATGCCTGCGGGTGGAGGAGGGCCTCGAACACCTACCTGGAGACCAGAAGGGCCTGAGGGCAGTGCCTTAAGGACGGAGCTGAGTAAGGGGAGACCAGTTTCCTGACCAGGAGGTCAGTGGTCTTGCCTTGTTCTACGACTAGCAGTGATACACATGTCATAATAAAAAGGGGGAAACAATGACCGCATTTCCAAATTGTGAAGGAAAAAAAGTACGTTAGTACAGAGAAATAGGTTCAGGTTGCACAATATGTCATATCATTGGAGTTGATATACATCCAGCGATTAGTCCACATATGAAATAAAAATACACTTTACCACTCTTTAAAAAAATCCATATCATAACCCTTTCAATATCTGATTAGGCTGCATTTGACAAATACAGGTTATTTGTGGTGGTTCATATTGATTACACAAACAATAAACGGTGTATAGGACATATTCCCATTGTCGAAATGCATTTAATTTTAGTAATTGGTCACAGTATACAAGAAGGGATATTCAACATTTTCGTATTGCAGTAGTTTTTCATTTTCATTTGTCATCTTTATTCTGTTGACAAGTGGAAACCATAAACATACACAGTAAAAAAGTAACATTTTAAAACAATATCTCATTTCTCAGTGTCCGTTCTTAATAGCAAAACGTGAACATTTTGAACTGGGAAATGCTGGCCTATTAAACCTCACAAAAAAAAACCTACTTGAGGCTCCACCATGTTAATGATTAAAAAAAACCTCACGTATACAATTCAGTTTGCTCTTATCTGTTGCTGCGGGGTCTTTAAAATACATTTTTAAAATCCCACAAAACATTAAAAACTTATATTCTATGTAAAATATTATAATTCTAATTAAAATTCATGACCATATATTTTAAACCAACTGTAGACCACTGCTAGTCTGTGTTTGTTGACATACGTGCCCGAATTGCAGTTTTTAAGAACATTCCCACAGAAATAAATGCTCTTGTCATCAGTGAGTTGAAGCAACTTCCTGTATCCTTCTCTTTAGTCGCTAGTGAAAAACCTTTTAATTAAGGGAAGTAGATTATTTTAGTGTAAATAGAGTAAAACCCACAAAAGAATAAAAAGTGTGGCAGTGATTGGCCTGAACTCCTGTTACATGGGCAGGGGGTGGAGTCCACATTTTCCTGAAATCCTAAGGGGAAACATAACATGTATTTCACAGTATCAGCCCTGAATCAAAACAAAAAACATCGTTCCAATCGCCCCAAAGGTTTTGTTAAATGCATCGACAATAATATATCTGCTCCTAAATTAATATATGCTGCTACACTTGACTTTGAAGCCTCCGTTGCCAATCTGTCAGCATTGGGAGATTTATACAGGGCCATTTGAAGCTTCTTTTTACTAACGGTTGGCATTCTTTCCAGGTTTGCAAATAAGTGTTGGTAACCTACTTTCCGTAGACGAGATTCCACAGTTGCCAGCCATGGAATACTTTTGCCTTTTTTCACATGCGAGACAGTCTCGGATAATTTCCTCAGTGAGACTTGCCTCCGTATTCCTCCAAAGTGCGAGCCATAATAGTGGAGGTCAGTTGTATATGTATTCCACAATCTACGGGATATTCAATTCACTATGGGAAATAAAATTAGATGAGGAACGGGGAGGCCCAAATACTCTTCTGCAAAATCTCTTTTCTTCCACTTGAATAGAATTACACTTAATAATGCCCCATACCTCTGCCCCGTATGTGGCTGTCGGTCTACACTGTATTTTAAAAATTGGCAGAAGAGGGAGAAGGGCTCCTCCCTTCCTTGGCTGTGGCAAGCTAAGCAGCAAGTTAACTGCTCTAGATAATTTATAGCTGCTCCGTGTAACATGTTAAGTACATGAACCCTTTTTAAAGATTAGTACTATTATTGAGGTTGACTATGGGCCCGATTCACAGAACTAATTTAAGACAAAATCCCAAACTTACTACCATTTTGGTATTCACAGAAGGCACTTACTCATTTTGGTATTCACAGAAGGCACTTACTCATTTCGGTATTCACAGAAGATAGGAGTCCTAACTTTAGGACTCCTAAATGCCTTCTGTGAATACCGAAAGTCTTAAAGTTAGGATTTTTCTCAGTTTAGGAGTAGTAAAGTTAGGACTCCTTACTTTAGGACTCCTAAATGCCTTCTGCGAATACCGATAGTTTTAAAGTTAGGATTTTTCTCAGTTTAGGAGTAGTAAAGTTAGCACTCCTAACTTTAGGACTCCTAAATGCCTTCTGTGAATACCAAAATGAGTAAGTGCCTTCTGTGAATACCAAAATGGTAGTAAGTTTAGGATTTTGTCTTAAGTTAGTTCTGTGAATCGGGCCCACTGTACTTGGTGCGGGAGAGTATCCTAAACTATTAAAAACATTCAACAGCAGTGGGCCCAAAAGCCTGGGTTATATTTAAAAAGATCAATCGGTACCCCATCGGGACCTGGGGGCCTTTTCCCCAATACTCGGATATATAGCCTCCTGGACTTCCCACAGACTTAACTCTATAGGGGTAATATTTGTGGGCGGCGTATCTGTGGAGACTATGACTATGACTATGAGAAGTGCTGTTCCCAGGCCTCACTGGTTATGTTACAGTTAATTTTTTCCCTCTGCCTGCTTAAACTGTTTCATTTCTTTTACTGCTGCCCAAAGAAATTGGCTATTCTTACTCTTGGCAGTCAAGGCTAGGGAATCCCATTGCTGGTCAAGAACTTCCTTTTTTCTGGCAGCGGTTACTTGCTTATAAGTCTTCCGTAGGCCTCTCACCTGCTTCATATTCCTGGGGGTGGCCTTAAGAGCGTGATGTAATTGGGAGTTGGCAATAAAGCATTCCTGGCTAAACCATTTAGGTTTACTGATGTAGAATTTTATAGGTCACATAAGCTTCTTCCTAATGAGGGAGCAAAGTTGTTCAAAGGCCGTATTTCCATCAAATAGTGAGTAGTGGAAAAGGACTTATGGAGAACATGTAAAACTTCAAAGTACATGTTCAACTTTTTAAACACACTGCACCTTGCCCTCTAGGCTGTCCAGGGTCTACCCTAGAGTGACTTATACATAGTAAAAAGGAATGTTTGGACTAGGAAAAAGATTTATCTTGCCCGGTCGAAATGGGAGTTTAAAACTGCACATACACAGGTTGCAATAGCAGGCCTGAGACTAGTGGTACTTAAGTGGGTGGCTCAATCAGTGCATTTAATTTACAGACCCTGGGCACAGGTAATGCCACTTTGCTACTGTCTTACAAGTAAATTAAATAGGCCAATTGGGTATAAGCCAATCTACTATGTTTTAAGGAGAAAGTCCTAAGGCCAGCAAAAATGAATTCATCAAAAATGGAGGAGTAAAGGAAAACGTTTGGTTTGACCCTGCAGAAAGGGCCAAGCCCAACACAGTGTTTCTTAATTTCTTCTTAGTCACATGGCACAACAGTAACTGCATTAACCTTCTAGAATATCTGGTCCAAAAGTGCACAGACATTCTCTGAGACTTTGCACAACAGTTAGTTTCTTTTTCAACCTGAGTCCATGCATTTGTTCTGTTCTTTATTAAATTGTTGGTAATTTCAATAGTTACTGCATGGGCACATGATGTACCTGTGCCCAAGGTGTGCAACACTGTGTAAGGGCTCCTAATAAATCGGCAACTCAGAGAAAATAATATGTTAAGTAGAGGTGATAAGTTGCTACCTAACCTATTGAAATGTTAGTTTTCAGAAAATAGGTGATAAATATTCCTTTTGATTCGGGATTTAAAAAAGGTTGTAAAAGACAATGGTCCCTATCCAAAAAGGTATGTTTGAATGTGTAGATCTTCTAACATATAGATCTACACCTACATCTATATGGAAATCTCCTCATGAGTGGAATTCTCGACTCCCATGTCTAGATTTACGCCCAAGTGTAGACTTGCAGTTCTTCAGGGGGTGCCGACTCCTATCAATCAATCAAGGTTTTAAAAAGCGCAACATGAGGGTCTCAAGGCATTGGCTGCTAACTGCTTCGTGGGGTCTGTTCGTGCAAACAGCCAGGTCTTGCATCCTTTCCTAAAATGCCGGTGGTCCTGAGGTGCAGGGAAGGTCGTTCCAAGCTTTGACTGCCAGGTGTGAGAGAAGAGTCCTTTGTTGTTGGTCTGTCTGGGAAGGTCGGGATGAGTCTTGCCACTGAGTTTTCTATTGGCTGTAGTCTCTTCAGAAGGCATGCAGTGTTTCCTACATAGAGTGTGATCTCGTAGTTCAGTCTGTTGGTGATGTGGGCTTGCCTGATGGTTCTTCTGGTGTTGACTAGGAGCCACCTGAAGATCTTGTGGAGCATGCACAGGGTGTGGAAGCAGGCGGATGAGACTGCATTTACCTTTTTCTTCATAAATAGTTTACTGTCCAAGATGATGCCGAGGTTGCTGGCATGGTATGTCGGGGTGGGGGATGAGCTGAGTTCAGCAGGCCACCATGCATCGTTCCATGGCTAGGTGTTTTTTCCAAAAGATAAGAACTTCTGTCTTGTCCATGTTGAGCTTGAGACAGTTGTCCTTCAGTTGTCTGCGACGTTCATCATATATCTATGGAAGTTAACTCTGGTGGTGGAGGGGTCTTCTGACAGCAAGAAGATGTGCTGGGTGTCGTCTGCATAGGATATGATGGTGAACCTGTGCGATCTGACGTGTTGGCCAGGGGGTCATGTACATGTTGAAGAGAGTGGTGAACTTTGGGGGATGGCACAGATGATCTTCTTGGGTTCTGAGGTTAATAGTGGGAGATGGATTCTCTGGATCCTACCGGTAAGGTATGAGGCAAACCATTTGAGAGCGTCTCCCTGGATCCAATGTGGTGGAGTCTGATGATCAAGATGTGATGGGAGACGGTGTCAAAGGCAGCTGACAGGTCCAGGAGGATGAAAGCTGCTATTTTTCTGTGGTCCAGGAGGGCCCCGATGTCGTCGGTGGCTGCGATCAGGGCTGTCTGAGAGCTGTGGTTAGCTCAGACTCCACATTGAGAGGGTTCCAGAAGGTTGTTTTTTCCAGGTGTTAGGTTAGTTGCTGGTTGATTGCCTTCTCAAGAACCCAAACTAGAAAGGCGAGCAGGGAGATGGGCCGGTAATTATTTGGTTCTGCTGGATCAGCAGACGGGTTCTTCAGGAGGGGCCTCACTTCAGCATGTTTCCAGTCTTCTGGGAAGGAGGTCAAGGTGCTGGAGGGGTTAAAAACTTTCTTGAGTTTGTCGCAAATTGTCTTGCTCCTGAGGTTGACGATGTGATGGGGACAGGGTTCCTTAGGTATTCCAGAGCGCACGGAGATGGAGATTGTGGTTTAAGTTGTGAGAGGGTCCCAATGAATAAGCAGGTGTTCGGAGGTTTATGGGTTCGAGGGTGAGAGCAGGCTGATGCCTTTGATGGTGGAGATTGGGATTTCAAGTTTTCGTAAATGACTGAGATCTTGTTGTGAAAGAAGTCCACCAGGGTGTCACACAGTTCTTGGAAAGGGGTGATGTTGTTCTCAGTGGCTATGGGGTTGGAGATCTCCTTCACAATAGCAAAGAGCTTCTTGCTACGTTTGTGATAGCTACTATGCGGTCTGCTTGGTGTGCTCTTCTTTGTTTCTTTCAAGAGGCAGAGGTAGTGATTGGGTGCTGTCTTGAATGTGGTATGGTCACCTGTCTCTTTGCTGATGCTCCACTTTCTTTCTAGTTGCCAGCATTTGCGTTTGTTGGATTACAGCTCCGTGGTGAACCAGCTGGCTCTTCTGGCAGGTCCTTTGGATTTGGCAGGCTTGGTAGGGGAGATTGTGTTGGCGCATTCAGTGATCCTCTAGGAGAAGGTTTTCACAGTCTATTCTGGGTTGGATCTTGTGTGTTGGAGATGGGAATTGAGAGCGTTGTTCCACTGGTCTTCTGATATCTTTTCCAGTTTCTGCACGTAGAGCCGGTGGGCATGGTGCCAGTGTTGGTAGGGCCTGAAATGGGGAAGGGAACACTGTAGTGGTTGGTCCAGGTGAGCTGTGAGACATGGTTATACTTGACTCTGTCGCTCGACATAAAAATGGGGTTGAGTGTGTGTCCTGTGATATGGGTAGTGTCAGTGACAAGTTGCTTGAGCCCTATGTCGCTCATACTTGCTAGGAGTTCAGTTGTGTTGGTGTCGCTGGGGTCATCAAAGTGGAAGAGTTATGATCGCTAGGAAAGTGATAATAAAGGATATCTTTTACGTTTTATTGTGGGTACATTGTACTTGTTACTGGGATAACCCTGGGTGAATAGAAGACAAGAAAATTCATTTTAATATTTTTTTATTCAACAAATAGATAGTCTTCATTTTTTTAATTTAAAATTAATTTTATTAACAGTCCTGTTTCCTTTTTAGAGGATATCTCCAACGTAGTGGAAGAGATCTTATACCACCATTTCTTTTTTGATTCAGTACATGATATAGACTTTCCTTGATATTACTGCCTAGCAGACATCGAGGAATGTAGATGCATCAGGTAAGAAATGTTTATTTTGATATTTATTCCTCTGGTAGCTTTTACAGGATGCCTGAAAGACTGCCACTGCACCATACAAGTGCATCATACACCGATCCCAAGATGTGGTGCTCGGAGTCGATGGCAATCAGGGCGATGAGGTCACTGATGGTGTTGCAGAAGCTGAGGCATGGTCCTGGTGGTCTGTAGGTGCAGGAGCCTCTGGTGGGGCTTTTTCCATCTGTGTGGGGTTGTAAGTTGAGATGCTCCATTTCCGGGTTGAGTCATCTGACAAGGTCATGCAGCGAATGGTATCCTTGTAGATGATGGCAATTCCACTTCCACGTTTGTTGGTTTGGTCCCTGTGTGTTATCTTGTGGCCTTCAGGGTGGCAATGGCGATGTCTGGCTCAGAGGCGGGGTTCAGCCAGGTCTCTGTGAGGGAAATGACGTCCAGGGTGAGGGATGAAATAGTTTCCCAGATCTCCATGGAATGTTTGAAGAGAGATCATGCGTTGAGTAGAATGCATTTAAGTTATGCCTTGGTGGTCTTGGTTGCCGTGTTAGATGCAGGCATGTTTGCGGTGTCGCCAGCATTGTTGCTTGCTTTGGTGTTGCAGTGAAGTGGCAGTGCTGGCAGAAGGACGGTCCTCTTGTGGTGCATGGAGATGTGCGGCAGCAGTTGTTGTCTATGCGCCTGGGGATAAGGGCCTAAAACTGAAGTTATGACCAACTAGTTACAATTAGTAACTTTCTGCCTGTTTGTGTTGATCTTCACCACTGTAGTGGAGAATTCCCTATAAAGAGTAATAGAGAATTTCAAGAAATGTATGTGAAATTAAAAAAGATAATTTAGGGCTACCACAGTAACAAGCGACATCGTTTTAACCCAAATGTGTTTATTATTTTTATTTCAAATTGATAAAATTAAATGTTCATTTTCCCTCGGCCGCCCCTCACTCATTTGTGTTGAATGTGTTATAATCTTGGATGCAAGCTATCTATTATTTTATTTGTGATATATTTAAAAAAAAAAAAATATTTATGATAACTGTTACGCTTTAGTGTGGGTACATTGTACTTGTTACTGGGGTAGTCCTGGGTGAATAGAAGACAAGGATATTTATTTTAATATTTTTTATTTAACAAATAGATAGTCTTAATTTTTTAAATGTAAAATTAATTTTATTAAAGCCCTGTTTCCTTTTGATAGGATATCTCCAACGTGTTGGAGGAGATCTTATACCTCCATTTCTTTTTTGATTCAGTATATGATATAGACTTTCCTTGATATTGCTGCCTAGCAGACGTTGAGGGACGTAGATGTATCAGGTAAGAAAAGTTTATTTTGATATTTATTCCTCTGGTAGCTTTTACATGATGCATGAAAGACTGCTACTGCACAATATAAGTGAATTGTGCACTGATCCCAGGAAATTGACACATCAGTGCATGATAATCGAATCAGCCACACAGACAATCTAACATTCTGTGAGCAAATCCTCATTCTCTTGCAAAAAACATCTCAAATGCATGTGGCAGTACAGGTTGTACACAGAGGCCTATTCACAAAAGTAATCTCACATGTGAGTAAATCTACATGTGTACTTTTACTCTTACACTATTAAGTACATGTAATACTTTGGGCAATTAATGTTACTCAGAAGTGTAGACTTATATGTCTCCACCCCATGAACTAACGGATGGAGCAAAATGTTCAAGTGTTAAGTTACTACAGCCAAAAAGGAGCAGTAGTAAGTTCTGTACCACACATGGCCAACCACATATACTGCAAAACCCTAAACTTTACCATAGGGAGATCTCCACTCCGGTGGTTGGGGTCTACCTATGGTAATGTATAAGGAAAGTAGAAATATTTATTAAACTTGAACAAAAATGTAAAAATAGTTTTATAATCAATATGAATGTTAATTAACTTTAAATATTTTTTAATGTAGAACAAAATAAAACATGTTACAGCACAAATAACTTAATTGAAATTAAAATGTAATTATTTTGAACATATTAAATGAAATCATTGTTCTAAAGTTTGTAATTAAAAATATTTCCACCTAAAGTGAAAAAAATATTATGTACTAATAATTATTAAAAGTATATAGATAATAATATGTATTAAAAAATTTATATTGAAATAAGAAGAAGTAATTCAACTACATTTTGATAAAAAATAAATGTTATATTACATTTTCAAACTAAGTTATTAAAATATATTAAAATAAAATATATTTATTAGAAAATTGTTTAAAATTAAAATAAATGTAAGAATATTTTTACCAATTTTAAAATATTTATTTTAATTTAACAATATTTCCTCTTGGATTTTATTTTAAGTCCCAACCTCAATTATTTTCAATAAGAAAGTGTTCTAGTTCAAATTGTTGGCCATGTGTGGTGCTGAACTTTCTCCAGCTCTGAGCTTGAGTACATTCATGACTGTTGTGGGCTCTTTGTGACTATTGTAACTTTAGAAATGCAATTTGTGAATAGGAATGGGCTTTCTGATTGGTGAGTGGGTGCAAGTCCCTTCCGAGACTCCTCCCAAAGCCTCCCTTAAACCCTCATTCCTCCTCTCGTAGCCCTTCCCTTAAATGATTAAGGATTCCCCATTTTCCAGCCACTCTTCCCTGTCCCTCCCACATTTACTACTGAAACGTATACTTGTATCTGTTAACACTCTACTATAGGAAATGCAGCAGAGGAACCTCTGCAAGTGGGTTTGTGAATACCATTTTGTAGTATATTAGTAGCACAAATGCAGTGCTACTAAACGTACTACAAAATGGGGTTTATGTTTAGGCCCCAACATATGGAAATGCACTTATTCCATACAACTCTGCTTTGGTTTTCCTCACATCTGCAGAGGGCATCAGAAAGATGATGAATTCATTCAAATTCCCCTGCAGGGCATGTAGGACTTGATGACTTGATTGAGGATTGCATCAATAGACAAGTTGGCTGTGAAATTGTGCGAGAGGATGGTTGCTATCCACTGAAGCAAGCCTGCAGACTGGCCACTCTTGGCAACTACCATTGCAGCCACATCTATGTCCATCAGATCTGACACCTCGCAAAAGAAGGCATTCTGAAATACATGGAGGAGTAGATAATCAAAATGCCAGAAATATAAAAAATAAAGCATCATTAAGTACATCCAGGAAGAGTTGCTGGTGAGCCAGACATTTATTACACACTTTTGGTGTCGGAGTACAGCGAAATTACGACACATAATTCGGCATATATATGCAGACACAGGAAAACTGAGTTAGTAACAACATACACTTCTACAAGGATGTTAGTAAGTGTTTGGTAAATTAGACATAATTCGGACACAAAAGATCATTTTCATGTACTCTGCTTTCAGAACTGAAAATGTACTTGATTTGCCAATATGGCTTAGTAAAACGACACCTGACTCATATATTTTTATTGAGCACATTACAAACAAGCGTGACAAAGGAAAGGAATTACTTGACTTGGCTCAACACAGTGCAGAAAATGAACTAATGAGGCTCTTAGAGGTATATGCAGCTACATCAAGCCTAGCGTGCGCATTCTAGTCAGGGTCGTAACCGTGGGTGACCTGGAGAGGCGAGGCACTCCCCATAATACTGCTTGCCCCCACCAAATGCAACTGACAGCATGCCGGGCTCATGGCAGCAACGGTTCCTCCATTTGGGAGGAGGAGTGCCGCCTCCCTGCTGCAAGAGCAGCAGAGGGCTAATAAAATTAATTTATTACCATTTTATTTTTCACTGCTGCTCTCAGCCCAGGCCAAGAGTCTGGGTGGGATGGGGCTATTGATGCTGAATTGCAGCGGGGAAGGAGTGGTGCTCATGTCACTCTGGCCACTCTCTTGCGACGGCCAGCCTAACATGCAAGCTTTGAACCTATCCAACCTGACCTGTCTTAGCTGGGTGAAGAGAAGCCACAGGTCACCAGTGCCTGAAAGAGGGTCGAACCAGCCCGCTCCAACCAATCTTGTCTCATGCTGCTTAACATAATCAGCAGCATGACAGCAGCATCTGGAGTGGTAGAGAGGAGTTGGATGAAGCTCTGGGACTCGAGCTGGGACTGCTGAAGAGGAGAACACAGAGGACGCCTGGGTAAGTGAACATTTTTTTTATTTTACTATTACCTTTTTGACCCACTGACCGGCGCTGTGAGAAACTAGCACTGCCTTCAGCCTCAACATCAGAGCTCTCAACCATGGCCCGTTATCAGGGGCGGTTTGTGGATAGGAGCATGGGGGTGCTGACCCCCCTTACTTACCCACTACACACACACACACACACACACACACACACACACACACACACTTACACGTGTTACCATCCTTGTGGGGACTATGTGTGAATACCTGCCTTGTGGGGACTAACCTTTCCCAATGTTTATACAACACACTAATAACAGAAAAATGTTAAGAAAAAATTCATGATACAGGATCCTGCTTCAAATTTGCAAATATATTGTTATTTAATCGCGCGCACAGCACCATCCTTGTGGGGACTTGAACACGTGCTCCCATCCTTGTGGGGACCTAGTCCGTAACACTATTTGTGATTGAATATAGTCGAAGGCACATGGCTAAATGTTTATTTTATCAACAATATACACAAACAACACTATAATCTATTCATATATGAATTGCTGAATATATACTCGGGGTACACATTAAAGACAGATTATGTTAATGTGCCAGAAAATATCATATCATGCTTAAAGGAAGAGACTTAAAGCTGTATTTAACTTATTTATTAGTGCTTAAAGTCTTAGGAGATAAGGGAACTAACACACAAAGAAATTAACATATGGAACCAAGGAATTTGGTCAAGTGGAACCCAGAGCTTGATTAGCTGCTTACATTTTTGCCAAAATAGATGTTCAAGTCCCCACAGAGAAAGCGGGTGAAGATCATTGTGTTTAAGTCTCCATATAAATAGTGTGTGCATTCAAAGCTTAAATCCCATTATAAAGAGTGTGAAGCTAATGATGTTCAAGTCCACACAGAGGTTGTGTGTAGTTATAGGAATGCTCAGGTCCCCACAGAGATGGTATGTTATAATAGCGATGTTTAAGTCCCCATAGAGATAGTGTGTTATCATAGAGATGTGCAAGTCCCCACAGAGATGGTGTGTTATTAAAGTGATGTTCAAGTCCCCTCAAAGATAGTGTGTTATTACAGTGTTGTGCAAGTCCCCACAAAGATAGTGTGTGATTATAGTGATGTTTAAGTCCCCACAGAGATAGTGCATGAAGATGATTGTGTTTAAGTCCTCATTAAAATAGGGCCTGATTCACAAAGGTAAACTTAGACCAAAAGTCTAACTTTACTACTTTTCAGTATTCGCAAATCCCCATACAGAGAATGTGAAGCTGATGATGTTCAAATCGAAGCAAACACAAGGAGATGATGGACGGAGTGCTGAAACTTTCCAGTCACTCACCCAGCTATATGCAAATCAGTCTTAACCCTGTGTCTCATGGCACCCCTGGTGCTTCAAGACGAAACAGAGCTTGCGTTTAATTACAGGAATGCCTAAGTCCCCACAGAGATGATACGTTTTTATAGTTATTTTTAAGTCCCCACAAAGATATTGTTTTATTATAGTTTTTTTCAAGCCCCCACAAAGATAGTGTGTTATTATAGCAATGTTTAAGTCCCACAGATATAGTGCATGAAGATGATTTTGTTTAAGTCCTCATTAAAATAGGGCCCGAATCACAATGGTAAACTTAGACAAAAAAATCTAACTTTTTTACTTTTCAGTTTCAACAATGTAAACTTAGACCAAAATTCTAACTTTACTACTTATCAGTATTCACAAAGCCCCATACAGAGAATGCCTCAAGGGTCTTGTGACCTCAGTGACAGATTCACTGTCGATCTAGGATGTGCTTCTTCATATGCCTGCCCGTAAGACTGGAAGTGAACTGCAGTATGGATTGTGGTGGACAGGTCCACCTGCGGGTGCTAAGACACCTGGGCTTCTAAGGTCTATCGGGCCTTCTAAGGTGTAGCATCGGAATAAGCTCTGTCGGGAGTGTGGTTTGGTGAACTGGTCATGAAGGTCTGAACATGGTTCTCCAGTTCCAAATTCAGCAGCTCTGGCCAGAGTGCCACATTCTCTCCCACACTGAACACCATACTGCCCCACTGAGAGAAACTCGCACTGCCTTCAGCACAACTCAATTGTGCTGCGACTAAATTCAAATTATGCACTAGACAACACTAAAATGCTGCCTGAAAAAAGATGAATAACACCCTGGAAAAAGCAAACACTCATAGGGAATGCAAGAATAAGCAAAGCATGTGAACTGTAATCAGAAAAAAACATGGTTACCTTAACGGTTTTAAACTCATTCTTCAGAAATCAGTAAGTGATTTTGCCTGAAACGTTCAAGACATGGCTACAGGACCAGGGAGGGACCCCTTTCAATGTCCATAGCTTATATCCTTTCAAAATGTATGCAGTTTGGTTTAAAAAAGACCACATCCCCAAACACAGAGCCGCATTTTATAAGCTAAAATAATTAAAAAGTTGAAAACGATCATATTAAACGTTTCCACTCTACCCATCAACCAGGTATTGCAGTCCCTTTAAGAATGGCACACTTACCCACCCTGGGAAAACAATGTTGTTCAAAGAAAGAAAATAAAAAGAAAGTAGCGCTTTCACTGGCAAACTCTGTAAAGTGGCGCTAATGTGTGTGGGTGTAAATAACAGTCTGGCCTGTCTGCTGTCCACTCTGTATTGCTTTATTTAGGTATTTAACTATTTTTTCTCTCCATTCCGAGGTTTTTCTTTTCAATAGAAAACGGTCAGAAAATGAGGACATTTACAGCCAAAGTGTTCAGCCTTTTTTGGATCAATTTCACAGGGGAACAAATAAAGAAAAGGAGAGGCAAGAGAGAGTACCTTAAGAGCTGCCTCTTGAAATCAGCACGTAAGCAGGAGCGAGACAGAGACAGAAAGAGATGGAGGAATAAAGAGAGGAGGGCAGCCGCCAGAGGCAGATCAGGAGTAGTGGACACGAAGGAAAAGAGACAGCGTTTATTTTTTCTCCGTTCTCTGCCCGTCCCAGAACGGCTGAGCCTTCCTGCAGCATAACAAAATGCAGAGGGCGGGTGGCCTCTGACTCCAGGCAGGTCAAGTGCAGGGCCATTAGGTAGCGCTTTCGCGTGCTAATGGCCCTGCAATAACAGAAGGGAGAGGGGAAATTCCTTTGTCCCCTCGTCCCCCCCACCCTTGTCCCCCGTGTCCCCCCCACTCCAAAATCTGGGGGGGATATATCCCCCGCGTCCCCCACACTTCCTACGCCCATGGCAGAGGGGTAAAAATTACTATTCCCACTCCAATGAGTGCAACAGTAGGGAAAGTGTTGCATAGCGGAGGGGTAAAAATTACTATTCCCACTCCAATGAGTGCAACAGTAGGGAAAGTGTTGCATAGCGGAGGGGTAAAAATTACTTTTCCCACTCCAATGAGTGGACTTAAACGGCCTCCAGGGGCCCAAAACTGGCACCTGACCTGGCATCCCACCGGGGAAATGCCCTGTGCCTGCTACGGCTAGTCCGGCCCTGCTCTAACCCCTCAAAAAACCAATGCTTTCCCTACTGTTGCTGAGACTGAAGTGGGAATAGTAAATCTAAACACCCAGAAGTTCAAAATGTCCCTTACTGTTGCTTAGAGTGTTTTCAAATATTTTTGATTCTTTTGTTTATTTTTTTAATATTATGAGTTTAGCAATGTTTTTTATTAAAAATGTTTTTATAACTGTTTTTTCATATGCACTATACTATTTCGAAATTTATGCACACAGTTTTGTAAATTATTTTTGGACATTTGTTAAATTAATAAAATGCTATAACTATAAGTTAAAATGGTTTTATTTGTAAATTTACTGTAAAGTATAACTAAATAAAACGTGTTTTTATATGGGTATTTTATAATCTAAATTAGGTTAAATACCCCTCCGTTATCCCAAAATTTCCCTACTGTTGCACTCACTGGAGTGGGAACAGTAATTTTTACCCCTCCGCTATCGAACACTCTCCCTACTGTTGCACTTATTGGAGTGGAAATAGTAAATGTATCCCTCCGCTATCCAACACTTTCCCTACTGTTGCACTCACTGGAGTGGAAATAGTAATTTTTATCCCTCCGCTATCCAACACTTTGCCTACTGTTGCACTCATTAGCGTTGGAATAGTAATTTTTACCCCTCCGTTATCCAACACTTTCCCTACTGTTGCATTGAATATTTTGCTTATGATTTGTTTTTATACGTAATGTATTAATTAATAATTGATTATGTATATGCCCCGGTTCTTTTAAGAAAGCATCTTCCATGTCTTTGTTTCCTCAAGCTGCCCCCTTTGCTTAAAATGTTTTTTTTTTAATCAAGAAGCTAGGGTACTGATTTTGTGCTGTTCTTTCATTTTATTCTTTTTTTTTTTAATTGTGCCACTGTTCCTTGAGCTTTTGGGGCTTCCCCCCGTACAATCCGATCCTCTTGCTTCATCCATCCTAAGACCAGTGTGTTTGTGTGAGAAGGTAGATCTCTTTCTTAATTGTAAACTTTACACCTAGGAGCACAGGGCTTCATGCACATCTTCTGTTTTTAGAATTAAACTCGGCGTGTGAACCACATTGTACAGAGCCCATTGAAATAATTTTTTAAGTATTTGTAAGCTTGAGAGTGACCCTCATAAAGGCATTTCTAAATAAATATACAACATTTTATGATATGAACACATTCATTTTCCCTAGGATTTTTTGTACAGCACATAGTGGGTGTTTGAAAGGAGAGTATGTATAAAGCAGTGTGTAGATAAAGGTGCCGTTTGATTGAAGAGTCCTTGGATCAAAGGACTTTGTGTACAAATCCAGTGTGTGTGCATTAACAGTATGTGTGGATAAAATAAGTGTGTGTTCACGAATCATTTTTGCGCCTTCCTGAAGTGAGTGCATAGGATGTGTGTGGATGAAAGGAGTGTATCCATAATTCAAATGTGATAGAAAATAGTGTGTACATAATGGAGTGCAGTTATGATTGGAGTATGTGCATGACAGAAGTGTATATATCAACAACTTTAGTGCATGACAGGCGAATGCTTATGAAATAGATGTGTTTATGCCAGGTTGTAAACATGAAAGCAGTATGCACTTCAGCAGAACAGGTGCATAAAACAAAAGTGCACAAACGCAATGCATATATGAAAACAGTTTAGCCATGTGCAGTGCATGAGGCACGTGTATGCATGAAACAACTATGTGGCATTGCTCAGCAAAAACAACAAACACTCAACACAACTTGCTGGACAGAACCCTGTACATCCATGTGACACTGCCCAGATATTCTATATTCTTGGGTATCAATAAGCTCAAAACAGAAAACACAGCAGAACTAAACACTGACAATGGTGCTGTTTTGATGAGTCCTTTAGATGACTAAAACATGCATCTATCATTTAATTCCACAGACCCTGGTCCCTATTGGCTCTTTACCAATACTTTACCACTTACATATAAACATACATTGTTGATGGATAATACCATTCCAATAGATGTCTGCTACTATTCTAATTCACCATTCTAATAAGTGTCTGCTACTATCCAGAACTGGACCTAATCTCCCCTCTATGTATCTCATACAAGTCACTTCGAGGCTACTGCAAAATGGTTTGCAGTGCTGTACAAAACCAATGCACAAAATAAATAAATAAATTCAATTGAGGGAGAGACCTGTTAATGTATTTATTTATTTTTTTTTGCCAGGTGATGCGTATATCACCATCAGCACTTTGGCTGGGGATACAGGAAGGAGGGTGAATAGTAAAACATTTTGCTAGTAGATGGACTCTCAATCAGGGAGTAAAGTTATACATCACGCAAGATGCCAAGGTACAACATTAAAGCCTTAAGCAGTAGAGCAATACACTACCATGTCTAGGAGGGTGTGGGCATGCAAACAGTCATAGGAGTCTTTCCAAAATGACAACTTTACCTGTTGGTTGGCTTGGTAGGAATGCATTTGCTTCATAATATTAGATGGGCTGCTCTGTCTAATGGGTGTATTTGGATAATTGAGTGTGATTTATCTAATTTTTCTGGGTGTGTACAGTTGGGAGCTAATTATTAGCTGAAACCAAGGCAAATGTGATCAAGGCAAATATGATTAGGCCTCCTAATGTTGGTGCACTGTGTGCTGCTTAACCCCAAGACAGCCAACTTTGCACCATGGTGCAAGAGTGCCTGTGTTACGGGCAGGATTGTTTTTGTGCAGGAATGGATACCTTCCTGCACAAATGGAATCCTTAGAGGCATATTTTGCTTTCTGTGGGTGCTGCAGAATTCAATACAGTGTAATTTTGCACGAGCTACAGTTTGCAAACATTATGTGACTGCAAATCCAGGTACATCAACTTGTAACAGTCCAGGCAATCTGAGCTGAAGGCATTAAGAATCTGTGCTTTATGCTGGAAGGAGTGCAACTGCAATAGGTGCTTCAATGTACAAGTTGACTACAGAGTAAACTTGATGTGTCACACAAGAAAGGTAGTTCCTGCAAAGGGGACAGTCTTGCGAGCCTTAGGATCTCTGTCTTCCCTCTATGTAGCTTCAGATGGTTGAAACATATCTATGTATTAATGCCAGGGTGTAGTTTTTAGGGGATTATTTGGGATGGGACACCCTCTAAATAAATGCATACATGCCTTGGTAGTTTGGTCTGTGGGCCCTGAGTCCGTTCTGCTATGTCTAAGTTTTTCTAATTGTTCGGAATTCACTAACACTTTTTAACTTGTTCATTTTGAGATCAGGAACTTGAATATATAAAGTGACCAGTTTACAAAAAAACGTAGCAAATCTGCACTGTTAGAGGAAGTCCTTGAATGGATGCAAATCTACTTCTTTTTAGAATCCACAAGCATTGACAGCAGTAGGTTTTTTAAGTTGTGCCAGTCTCTGGTTTCCAAAGCAAAACCAAAGGCAATGATGGACGGAGTGTTGAACATTGCAAGCGCTCACCCCCAGTCAACTGAACTGGGTTTAATCCATCATCATTCTTTAGCTCACTCCGCTACCCCAGGTGGAATTATTTACACTGTTTCACTGAGATCACTGGTTCAGGAAAGAAGCAAACCACTGAAGAACAGTACCATTGATGCCTGCACACTGAGGAAGGGTGTTTAGGAGGATCTCATGGTTGACATTATCAAAGGCTGCAGAGAGATCCAGGAGGACTAGGAGGCAGGCCCAGCCATCTTCCAGAAATCTGTGTAGATCGTCTGTGATGTTCAGTATTGCACTTGCTGTGCTGCAGCCACTCTTGAACCCAGACTGGGAGGTGTCGGAAAGTTTTCTTTCAATGTGGTTGATGACACACACACCATAAGGGTGGTTGGGTCTCTAATAAGATGTGACAGGGTGAATTGAAAAGTATGAGGAGAAGAGCGACCAAACAGGTACTAGTGAAAAATGATTGACAACATCCTAAGGTGGAGCATGAGAGACAAGGGTTATTCTCTTGGTCATTGAGGCTCTCCCCAGTCTACAACAATGTGAACCTTTTGTTGTCTGTCTATTTACTCCTGCCACTCCTCCCCAATTTCCTCTGTTCCTTTTCCGCTCACCCCACCAACAAAGAGCTCTTATGATTCCACCAGATTTCCATGCGCCACCAGATCTCTAAGGCAGTTTTATCTCTCTTTGGCCGGCAGGGCTCAAGGATAACTGGACAATTGCATATAGAATCACATTCTATGATCTACACAAAGTACCATCCTCCATGGTCCTCATAGCTCAACTAGCTTGTTGTAGGTGGTGGACATGCGCATTTTTTTTTGTGGAATTGGGATTTATTATTCATCATCGGATTTATATCCAGCACGAGCGCGAAAGTCAGGAAAGAGGCAAAGAAGAAGGAAGGGTAGCACACAAAAACAGTAGCAAAAGGACAATGCAGGGACAAAAGGAAACCTGCAAGAGAAGGATAAAGGGGCAGGGTGTTTAAGGTGATAGAAGAGGGGAATGAATTGTAATCAAAGCTATTTAAGCTTATTTTCCATCCCAGCCCCAAATATTTGTGGCTCAAAATCCAGCCATGTTTCCATCCTGTGGCTTCTAATTCATCCTGCTGCCACTGTGGGCAAATGAACCTTATGCTAAATCAGCTGTGTGCCTTGGTCACACCTGTTTAGAACCAGTTTCATCAAACTTAGAAACAATGGGCCAGCTCATTCAAGGTACAAGAATACACAATTGCATTCAATATGCAGTTCAGCTTCAGAAATACTGCAAGCATGATAGCTGGTTCAGCATTATAATCGGGGTCACTGGGATTGTCCAATTAACTAGCTGTTGTAGTTTTCTCATAATTATGTACATATGTTGTGTATCATCTGCACAATCCAAAGATTTTAACAACATGTAATTTAGTTTCTAGCTCGAACGGATCAAACGTTACTAAAAGCGTTGCACATGTCCTGCACTGAAAGGCCATTCACAAACTGGTCATCTTTCAGTTGGAAAATGATGCATTTGGGTGTTAAACTGGTACTACAGAGGTGAAAGCTTGACCCCATACAGTGTTTATATGAGTAAAAAAGCAAAATAATGAAGGACAACTGTCACAAAATGTGCCTGGATAGTTTAGTCAAGCCTCCCGCATAATTTCCTCTTCCCTTGCCACATAATTGCAATGACCCTGATTATAATACAGTATTCCACTGGTTTTAAACAGGTGAATCGGTATAGTCTTGTACATAGTTCACGTTACAGCTGCGATACTGTGAACACTTTCCCTCATTTCACCTTCACCCTGCACAATGCACAGGAATTTGGAAGGACATTGTGATATTTTTCTTTCTTTTGAAAGCTTAAAAGTTAGATAAAAGAACATATCTTCTAGCCTAGTTCTCCAAAAACTGGTTAAAATTGCATCAGTTATTTTTAGTTAAATTTTTCCCTTCATGGCTCCAAACGGCAGACCTAGGGTGATCGCTCTATAGCATTCACATCTATTGTATGTTTTCATGATATGTTTTGGCAAATACTTTATGCCACTGAGATTGAATTCCACAACTTTAATGTTTAAACAAGTTTCTCGTGTTACAGTAAGCCGTTAGTTAAATTATTGAGTGTGGCTCTATAAAATCGTTTTTTTCCTTTTGTTTAAATTAGAAGATAGAACACACCCTAATGTTTTCCCTATGCCGTACGATTTCTAAAATGCTGTTGGAAGCACCTGAAAACGAGACAGGTTTGGTTTTTTTTAACATAAAATCGCGCTCTTCTGGAAGTGGCGCATAATCAGGAAAAGTTTCCGTTTCGGGCCACAGTGACATTCTGGCTGGCGCTATCATCAGTAATTCAAATAACGGCTTACTTTAACATGAGAAAATTGTTTTAACATTAACAGTTGTGGAATTCAAGCTCAGCAGGATAAAGTATTTGCCAATACTACTGCTCTGACTGCCAACCGTTTAAAGGTATGTCCGTGGAAGCACGGCCCATCCCCCAGTCTGGGCGAGGCACCGTGCTCAGGTGTTTTCAGCGAGCAAGCCTCTTGACATGTTAATGAACCCTTTGTAATGCATGAATCGGCGTTTGCACATCTTTGAATGGCTGTGCTGAAGCCCGGGTTTGTGTTTCCGTTCTTTTTAGGGGAAAAGAAGCAGGGAGTAGGACATTGGGATTTCTTTCAGCAGCATTGTTTTCTTAACACTTCAACTTGCGCTGGCTCATTATTTTAAACAGTGAGAACTAAATGTAACATACCATACCAGGACATTTTGGATGAGTGGTTTAGTTTACTGCTGCGTGTGGTACCAAGAGGCATGCTTTGTATTTATGTTTCCCCAGGTTCACCTCACATGATCTTAAGCAAATAACATGATCGGTTTGTGTCCCAAGCCCTTTATTCTGCAAACATCCTTGACATGACGTTTTGTATGAAACCGAAACAATAACATTTACAAGCTGACATTATAACAATCAGCAATTGCTTTTCTCAGGCGTTCTGTTTTTTTTTGCCCACATGTTTATATTTGTGTAGTTTCAAAGTAATGGATACACGCACGTGCATTTGTTATTACTCACATCTCTATTATATACCCACTCCAGCAGTTGGTACGCACACAAACTATGTCGCTTTCCACCTATCCGCCATTACAAAATAAGTGTGTAGCAAAGCAAGAGAGAATGTGCATGGTTGCTCCAGTGAAGTTTTAGCACTATCGAAGAACACACATCAATAAAACTTTATGTATATTGGTCACCTATGCTAATTCCAAACTAAAAACACATTGAAAAAAACAACAGTTATGGCTTTTGTAGGGTGAAAATAATTTGTCTCTCTTTATAAACTGAAAGATACAAGTGGGTGGAGGGGAAACAAGAAGAGCGGAGGCACATGGAGGGTCTTTGAAGAGTGGCATAATGGCACTAGAGCAGGGGCCTCCAACCCTATCTCTAATGGGAGCTACTTATGTTCAATGAAACTCATCGAGAGGTTTTATTATTATTTGTGTTGTAAAAGTGACCACATGTGACAAAATTAGATTAATAGCAACCATATGCAAGATAAAGACCAGCAGTAATCACTTCAGGTCATCATGCGTGGTTGCCAAGCGTAATATAAGAAAGGCTTTGCTAGTATGCTTGCCTCTATTTGGGTTATACATAATAGCCATAGCACTACCAACTCTGGTACCAAAATGATAACATTTATAGAACGTCTCCCCAATGCCACATGATTTATCACTAGAATATCCAATTTAAATACATTTTTCTCCAAAAACCCGCTGAGTTCTGATAAAAACATATTTTTGTCTACAACATATACTCTCAATTTTGGTACAAGTATATTGATTCTACCAAGCAAAAGCTTCTCATTTAGTAAGCTTGCCTGAACAGAGGAGAGCTTCTCGTTGGAGAAGCCTGCACTAGAGCAAATGCAGGATACAATACAGGTCTTAATGCCTATTCTCAATGCACCTTTGGCCCTCTGCTACATCCACTGACTTTCATCTAGGTTTTTAGCTTTACCAAATGCATTAATCCACGCAATCTGAGAAACAAGAAGGAAGTATAATTTTGCATGAGTATGTGGGAGGAAGACCTGTTTAACAGGGGCGTAACACAGGCCCCGCACCCCCCACGGTGCGGGGGGCCCCGAGCTGCAGGGAGCCCCCTCGGCACAGTACTTCTGCCTATGCGCTCCGAAATAAATATGGAGGGGGCCCCTCTGTGTATATTGCAGGGAGGCCCCTTGAACTTTCGTTACGCCACTGCTGTTTAACAGACTGACTATAACAATAAGGGGTACTGCCTTACTGTGTAGAATGGAGAAGTGTGCTAGAGAGTGAGCTTGCTATGCACTATGGCTTTAATATGCAGCAGCATTTCCTTAGAAATGTTTATGTTCATATCTCACTGTGTACCTGTAATTGGGGTGGGTATGGGTTTTTGGGTGGCGAGGGAATTTTTATCATTTAGGGCAGGTATGGGTTTTTGGGTGGCAAGAGAATACTTCAGGTTTAGAATAGGTGTAGGTTTTAAGGGGCAAGGGAAATGTTATGGTTTAGATTAGATATGGGTTTTTCAATTATAAGGAATTTTTAGGGTTTAGGGTGGTTATGGGTTTTTGGGTTGTGAGGTTTGTCTTAGGGTTTAGGGTGGTTGTGGGTCTTTGGATGGCAATGGATCTTTTAGGGTTTAGGGTGGGTATGGGTTTTTGGTGGTAAGGTATTTTTTTAGCGTTTAGGGTGAGTATAGTTTTTTTAGGTGATAAGGGCTTTTTTAGGGTTAAAGGTGGGTATGGGTTTCTGGGCGGCATGGGAATTTGTAGAGTTTAGGGTGTGTATGGGTTTTTATGTGGTAGGGGATTTTTTATGTTTTAGAGTGGGTGTGGGTGTTTAGGTTATATGGGATTTCTTAGGGTTTACGGTGGGTATGGGTTTAGGGTGGCAAGGAAATTGAGGTTTAGGTTAGGTATGGGTTTTTGGGTGTCAAGAGAATTTTTAGGGTTCAGGGTGGGTATGGATTTTTGGGTGGTAAGTTATTGTTTAGGGTGGGTATGGGTGTTTAGGTGGCAACTGCATTTTTTAGATTTAGGGTGCTATTGGGTATTTGGGCGCAAAGGGATTTTTAGGGTTTAGGGTGGATATGGGTTTTTTGGGTGGCACGGGTATTTTTATCGTTTGGGATGGGTGTGAGATTTTGGTGGGAAGGAATTTTGTAGGGTTTACAGTGTGTATGGGTTATTGGGTGGCAAGAGAATTTTTAAGGTTTAGGGTGGGTGTGGGTTTTTGGGGGGCAAGGGAAATTATCTGGTTTAGGGTCGGTATGGGTTTTTTGGTGATAATGAATTTTTAGGGTTTAGTGTGACCATGGGATAATGAAATTAATATTAGTACAGCAATAAAAAAAAGAATAAGGATAGCACATCTATCTGAGATGCAGGTAAATTTTATATTTTGGTGTTACTTTCTCAGAATGGGGTAAAAACGCAATGTGGACTTATTGATGAAGAAGAGGTAAGAAAGAAACAAGTACAAATTTCAAAAAGTACAGTTTGACATTTCATTGCACCAGCTTTAGAAACTAAAGTGCAGTATCAGTACAATCAAAATACATTTTGCCATTACAGAAGTGAGAGATTGCCTGCCGCTATATCTTCAGAGCTTGGGCCAAAAAGGTTGTACTAATTTTAGTTCGTTGTTTGATTATTTTAAAAGAAAAGATGATTGATGATCAAATAATTATAAGATTAATTCTATACAGCAACCAGAGCCCTCATCTAATTATCCTCATCTGGCCAAGGAACTTTGCTACAGCAGATGCATAAAATAGGCGTGGTCTGCACTAAGAATGCAGAGGTCAGTAAATCTGCTTTGGGTCCGTATTTGCCAATAGATGTATTTGATCTATTTCTGGCATGAACCAGCATATCCCAAACCAACAAATAGGACGTGGCATATGGAGTTTTTGTATTTAGGACATAACACATCTTCATTTGGGGCCCAGATATGTGAAAATGTTTTAAGGAGCAATGTGCCAACCCTAAATTGAAGATACAGCTTCCTGTCTAGAGGGACAGTGATGACATCCCAAAGAGGTTCCAAGAGGCTGCTGCACTTTAAGACTAAGAATCTCCCCATCAATGTTGAACGAACGGTTGCTTTGATCATATTTTTGCCACCCCAGTGTCAATATTGTTTTTTTAACGCCTTGACCGCCAATGAAGGTTTAGAAAGTGGATTGTCCCAAAGAATTCTCAGACCGATAGCTGTTAATAACTTTATTTGCCTATGCCATTTGATTTTATGAAATCTGTCAACCTCCATCACATCCTTTAGGGCCATGGTGCACTGGGCAAGTTGAGGTTTTTGCCATATCAGTCTCCAAAATAGAAATGAGCGAAGTCTAGCTCTAGCTGCTAGAGTGTTCCTTACCACGTCAATCATCAGGGGCTTCAATGAGGTACTCGGTGGCAGCCAGTCTAAGTTTCTCGCAAACCTATTTTCGGATCTAGTGAGGGAAGAGAAGTTTGAAAATCCCCAATGTTCTGATCCATATAGAACTGAACTAACCTCTTTGGCATCATAAATCTGAAGCACTGGTGCAATGGGTTTACCTATGTTGAAGTGTCAGTAGTTCCACCTGGTGTTTCCATGAGTGGTTGGAAGATAGAGTAACACTAAAATAATTGATAACATCTACCCTCTCGAGTGGTGTACCCCTCAGCTCTTATCTGCCTCGGAATCACTTATGTTTTTTAAAGGACATAAAAGTAGTCCTAACAGAATTGATCTCTAGATATGAGCAGAGCAAAACTCCTTGAAACTGGATATTGTGTGCTGGAGTGTCTTAGAGATCAATAAGGTGTTGTCCGCAAATGGTAGTATAGGTGTCTTTGTACCAGCCAGAAAAGGGACATCAGTTTGTGAACTAGAAAAAAAAATTAACTATCATAAAGAAATAGGGAAAACAAGGTGGCGCCAGAACGCAGCCTTGGCAGACTCCTTTATTAATGAGGAACCAGTCAGATACTTGGCCCTGGCTACCCCAGTGAACCTGCGCATATTTTTCCTCATGTATACGAATCAGTAAACTCAGGAGGTTCTTAGGAATACCCATGTTGCGCAGCACTTGCCATAGCTTTTTTGCATGGGACCAAGTCAAAAGATGATTTAAGCTCGACAAAAGCAACATAAATACTGACCCCACCGATCTCCACAGTCCTCCAATACAGAAGGAGAAAGCGAAAAATCTGGTCCATCATGGATATTTTTATCGAAAACCTGCCTGGAATTATGATGTCATTATCTATAGTCCACTCCTGTATTTTGCCCAAAACTAGAAGAGCAAAAATGTTTGTATGCAATCGATCAGACTGATTGGCCTATAATAACACTGAAGCAATCTATCGCCTCTTTTATATAGTGGGATGACCTCAGCTTCCTTTCAGAAGTCAGGTATTGGGGCTCTGCGTGCAATAGCGTTTGACAGAGAGAGGCTATGCCCGCACCAGTTTGCTCTGTCCTGCAGAAATGTGTCTGCCGGAATGCCATCTGGTCCTGGTGCCCTGCTTCTGGCAACTGCATCCAAAGCAAGGGAAACATCATCTAGATCAAAGCGAAGGTCAGATATGTGTGTATACTCACAGTAAAAAACAAAGGTTAAAGTGATGTTATAAACTCTAAATACACAAATTCAATCTGAAATAGTTAACTAAAGAAACTGTAACACACACTTAGTGATGCAGAATTTTGACACCAATTATGTCATTTCACATGTCATCCATCATTGATGTTATCAGTGATGTCACAGAACATTCCATAAGTGATGTAATATGCGAGGTAAGTAACGCATGACGAGGGAGCTATTAATTCAAAATTAAGTTGATAGCGATATGAATTTTTTATATTGCTCTAAATTAAAAAAAATATATAAATAATGTATAAATTTCTAACATGAAAATACTTTATTAATTTTTTAAACCTTGATAAACTTTTTACATTTTCGTTATACCTTACCACAGGGAGATCACCACCTCATACAAAAGTGATGCATATGTGGTGCAAAGTGTTGTGTTGGAATTTACTTTCCAGTTCAAGTCCCAATTTCTGTTGGAAAGTTGCCAAGAGTAATGCAAAGTAGCGCTCCATGCCACTTTGCGATACCTTGTAGTAAGGGAGCATGCCATGGGTGGTGTAGTGGCATTCCCATGGAACCACCCATGGGTTTTGGTGCAAATCCCTATCTACTATCATTTGTAGATAGTGTTCCGGGTGTGTATGAGACAAACATGGACTTTTCCTGCATGTACTGTGAGAGAAATGCTTGCTGTGCTGAGTATAAGTAAGCTTGCACTGCCACTGCCCAAGCTTTATACTTGTTTTGTGTGTGAAAGAAGTAGCACTTCTTTAACCTGTGCTGTACATATTCTGTCTATACAAGAAAGAGGTTTTCTGTTCTACCAATGGTGTTACAACTGTTCAGTGTGTTTGCATTAGTGTAAACTGAATAGTACCTATTGTATATGTGTGAGGGAAATGTAGTCTATTTACAATCCCCTGTTCTGTACACGTGAGCGAAGAAAACATGACATTACAACACAAACAATTACAATGCATGCTTTCACAACACGGTTTTTACATCGCAACTACCATTTCATCGCATGATTTTACAACGCATTTTTTAAAACTACCAATACAACGCATTCCATTACAATGCATACCTTTACAACGCATACCATTACAACGCATAATACATTTTGGGCAACAGTAGGGTAAGTGTTGGATAGTGTAGGGGTAAAAATTACTATTCCCACTCCAACCCAAAACCCGTACCCACCCTAAAACTAAAAAATCTCCATTACTTACCTTATAATGTGTTTTAATGGCATGAGTTGTAATGGTATGCGTTGTAATGGCATGCGTTGTAGTGACTTGTGTTGTAATGGATGTTTCCTGTCCTGTAAAGGAAAGGACACTTGCAACACTAATGTCTAAAACTTTATTGTTTTCTGTATTTTGGAAGCTAGTGATGTTGCTTGTTCTATATGTGTTAAAATAACTCCGATTATTCAGGACTCTGAATGATCTATGCTGCACCTATTGTATAGCCCTTAATATAAATTCAGCAGTGAAGGGTAAAATACTGTTCTACCCAATTGTAATGGGCCTCATGTTTTCAGACTCAGATTTTCTTGCTGCAGAAACACAAGTATAGGAACACAAGACCCAAATTTACCCGTAGTGAATTAACCCACCAGAATGTCTGTCCGGTGCAAAGAAAATTGAGGCTGAGCTGCAAGACTATCCTCACCTCACCCCCTAAAGCCCCATCTAAATTAGCCCATCCTACTGCACTTAGGGGGAGCAGGTAATGTTGACAACACATTTGTTCCCTTTCCCCCGTTCCCTTCCCCAATTCCTCACTGCCCCTATATACCCCCATTAGAGCAGGTGCTAAATGTGAGCATTATTCCACATAGAACTTTAAATTCTATGCAGAATTTCCACCTGAATAAATGGGTTTACAAAGTATTCGCCATACTGTAGTCATGAACTTGTAATTGCAAGGTATTGGCAGCTTGTTGCCTCACTGTGTTTACAGGTGCAGAGTATCCACTCCACCAGTACAGTGCAAAATGTAACCAGGCCTTATGTGTTATAGAAGATTCAGAAAACCCATATAATTCCTTTAAAAGCCAAGAAAACTCACTTTGTCAGAGTAGCATATCTTTGTTTGTGCAACGCCATGTGCAGTGTTGAAGGTGGAAAAGACATAGGAACAAACATATTCCTACGAACTATCTATGCATTGGACAAATATATGTTTATTAAGAGTGTTTAACATTTGCATAATTTGCTGTTGTGGAAGTGCATGGAATTATAACAAAACCACGTGAAAATATCCATCAATTTGCATAATATTTTAGCATGTAATGCATCCTTCCATCAATTTTTGGACCAGGATAGCATTTAAACATGAGCTCCGCAAACACCCACTTGTGTTCTACTGTGCCTGTCCTTTTGTAGTAGTTTTTTTAACAACAAATTGCGCCATTTGCAGTAAATGCTTATCATGAACGGTGTATAATTATGCAAAGTGGCGTAAAGGCATCATTTTAGGATTTTCAAGCAAGAACTGTGGCCTGATATTTCCAAATCTTGCGAATTATGCCAGTGTAATTTAAATTTCACCCAAAAATGTAGTTTTAGCTCTGATAATGATAATATCCCTTACCATGACGTGCACAGCCCAAATCAAACAGATCACTTTTTAGGGCCCACCATTACCGAACCTAATTACATTGCATGGATCAGGACTTAACCCATCAGTGAACCCCCAGTGTAGTCTGTCTCTCAGCCTAGTAAATTACCCTTCTGGCCTACCCCCAGTGCAGGATAAAGCAAAGCATCATTTCAAACTCATTTGCATCATGTGCTTATATAGAGATGATGTTTTAGTAACGGTCATATTCGTGCGTGCTAGTCCAGGAATGAGATAGACAGTGCTCTTGCAGATACTCTAGTATCATGGCCTGCAGACATCATCACATCATTTAAATACGATGCACTTGTGTCATAATTGAAGTTTTTGCAGTTTCCCTGGACTTTGACACCCAGTGGAATGTGTGCTCAATTCACTTCATAGGGGTTGAAGGCTGCCCTACTGCCCCCAACCATGGCGTTTTTAGTGTCTAGAGATTCTTGTGGTTGTGTCACTTATTTCACAATAAGCACTGTCCCACCCGAACGGAATGCAGCATTTCCTCTTCTATCACTTCCCTGCTTAAAAATGAGAAATGCTTTGGCTGCCCAGATCAGAAAAACGTAAAGAAAACCTTTCAGAATATTTATAATTTCCCCTGGTTTCCTGTGTTCTCTTTAATATGACAAAAAATAAAGCTGTGACACGAAGTACAAACAAGTTACTGTTACTAAACAAGGACATAAGCAGGTCCTGCAAGTAGGCTTTTACAAAATAAAGACATTCAAAGAGGCACTGCCGTCAGTAGCTGTTGGAGCAGAAGCGCTGCATTAACAAAACAAAGGTTTCTATGGAAGCACCCAAAGTGACCGGCATTCAGGTGTGAATGTATGCAGATTGCATCCTTTGACTTCTCGGCCTGGAGACAGAGGTCACAGTCAAAGCGCTGAACCTCGCTCTGTGGAATGAAAGGAGCACCTCTCCCCACCCCCCATCCCAGCCACAGCCCGTTTTGGTTTTGCACTTGAAAGTGCACCGGAAAGGAGCATTCAGCAAAACAAAAAGAGATGGGGTTCTACATATGTTTAACATTATGCCTGCACTGTATTTATTTCAGCGTCCATGGAATTTACATGTATTTGACAATTGTACACACCCAATGATCGGCCAAAACTTACGATTTCAAATTGCAAGGTGTTCATTTCATTGCAACCGATAATTCTTTGGCAATCTGAGTTGAATATTTTTAAACAAATTTGATTAGGGAAAAAACCAAACGATTTGGTACAATTAACCAAATCATTTCTTTAAACTATGATTCCATGGAGAGAAAGGGCACCAGCATATTACATGGTGCTATATAATTAAGGTGCATTTCAGCTGCTTACAAGTGCAGGAAAAAGGTTTCTAGACCTGAACAACTGTTTCTGACCTCCCAAGAAGAAAATGTAGTATCTATAGGCAGATTCACACTTGCTGTACATACTAACTTGAACTTTACATTGAATACATATTGGGAACGCAGTGTTTAAAGCAAAATAATTGAACCTTGAGTGTAATAAAGCCAGAAATTTAGTTTAATGTTGGCAGTAGAAGGCTTTTTGGAATTCTTAAAGAAACACACAGGGCTTACTATCAATAGTGCAGCAGGTGAAGCGACCTGATGGACCAGGGGCTCACTACACTCTAATTGTTAATTTATTTACCACCAAAGCACAGATTGGTAGACCTATTTTCTCTGCTTGCATTAGGGCTCAGCACAACCTGGCTACTTCAATTAAACACTATCACTGGTGGGGCCTACAGCTCTCAAATAAGCACGGAAATTAGGCTAGCTTTGGGCGAAAGTTTAATTACAGTGGCATGATTCCTGTAATTCCTGGATTTTCACATGGTTGTTGTGCAAATTTGCCAAAATGACACCATTATTTCACTTTGCATATTTACACATCATATGTCTACGCGCGAGGACACATTTCAAACTAAATATAGCATGAAATGACAGATTTTCATTTTTCTGCACAATTTTGGGGGACAGAATCATGAGGCCAATTTATCATACCTGAAGAATTCTAAATCTGAGGTACTGGATTTACTAGTGGGGAAGGCTATAAATAGCACCACCCCTTCCAGGACACTCATCTAAATTAAATGGATAGGAGAAAGGGTGATTCTTGAATGTAACTAAAGCATCTTAAAGTAGCATGTTGTCATTTACAGACAGCACATTTTCCGTTGAAATGACCACTAAATTTGCACACACATACAGTTTTACTGATAGAACCATATACACACAAATGATATTTTGTGGGAATCGGGTTTCTGTGAATCATTTGAGCATGGCAAAGTAAGTGTCTTGTTTTAATCCAAGTAAAATCTCTGTTTCCCACACACTTCAGAATACAGTCCTTCATTTCTGCTATCCTAACTGCTGGATGTGTACAGTTCATTTACAGGTATTTACAATTTGTTGTGTATTGCAAAAAGCAACATTCTACATATTTCACTTTAAAAACTCCTTTCACTTTGCAGTCAGAGCAAACACAAGGAGATGATGGACGGAGCGCTGAAACTTTTCAGACACTCACCCCCAGTCACAGATCTGGGCTGAATCACTTCGCCACCCCAGTTCAGGCATAGCTATATGCAAATCAGTCTTGACCCTGTGCTTCATGGGAACAGTCCAGCACAAGCTGCCAAGCCATGTCTTCCCTGGACTGGAAACAAGCATCCTGGGAATGCTTTCAGGCTAACAGCCCTCATCAGCCAGGCTAGCTTGAATCCAGTGACAAAGTGAGCAGGGGACCCACGTCTGGGCTTACCCTGCCAACTTAGGGCGAACAAAGCAAACACAAGGAGATGATGGACGGAGCGCTAAAACCTTTCAGACACTCACCCCCAGTCACAGATCTGGGTTGAATCCATCATCGGTCTTTGGCTCACTTCGCCACCTCAGTTCAGACATGCTATATGCAAATCAGTCTGACCCTGTGCCTCATGGGAACAGTACAGCCTGAACTGCCAAGCCATGTTTTCCCTGGACCAGAAACAAGCATCCTGGGACCGGTTTCGGGCAAACAGTCCTCATCAACCAGGCTAGCTTAAATCCAGTGGCAAAGTTTGCGGTCAGAGAAACAAAAGTAAACACCAATCCTCATGTTAGAAGAATAAAGCAGCATTAAATTTCTGTCTTTGCGTTACCTGCAAGAGTGAAAAGTTAAACACAGAATTTAAAGGCAACTGTTTTTACTGCTCTGACTTTCTTAAACCACCAAACATTAGCTCACTAGACATGACCCATCAAGTGGATCATGACCCTCAGTTTGGAAAACACTGGTGTACATACAATAGTTGGACTTGCGGCAGGACCCGAAGAGAAATTGAGAGCTACATAGCTACCCCTACCCAGACGAATGCTGGCAAGGACCAGATGAGAAGTGCAGATGGCTCAAACATCTTTTACCTACAAATACTAGGTTTCATGTATCAGGTCAGGAGCTGAATTAAAAATGGGGACCATGTGACAGTGTTGTGGGGACTGCAGACGACTACAGAGGCCATACTGCACTGTTTCCTGAGAGAGGAGCGGCCTTGCATCACAGTGCTTTAAAGTGTACTTGTGCTTCCTACTGTGTGGGACACTGTCATTGTGGGGACTGAGGAGGACTTCAGAGGCTATACTGCTCTGATTCTTGGAGGAGGACGAGGGGCCTTGTATCACTGCACTTTAAAGTGTGCATCTGTTTACTTGAGAAGGCTGGTACTTGCACCACATCACTTTAAAGCACGCCCCTGTTTTCCACTGCTGAGATGCTGTGACATTGTTGCAGAGGAGGACTACTGGGGCCATACAGCACTGCTTCCTGAGGACGATGAGGGGCCTTGCATCACAGTGTTTTGAAACATTCCTCTGTTTCTCATTGTGCACAATGCTGTGACAGTGTTGTGGATGTCACAGGTGACTATAGGGACCATACTGCACTGCTTCATGATTAGGCCGGGCCTAGCACTATGGTGCTTTAAATAGCACTTCTGTTTCCTTTTGCTTGAGACACAGTGACAATGTTTTAAGGGCTGGGGAGAACAGGGGCCATACTGCACTGCTTCCTGGAGGACATGTGGCCTTGCACCACAGCACTTTAAAGTAAGCTTCTGTTTCCTGATGTGTGGGATGCTGCAAGTCTATTAGGGGTCAATGAGGACTACATGGGCCATACTGCACTGCTTACTGAGAAGCTGGGGCCTTGCACAACAGAGCTTTATAGTGCACCTCTGTGGAGCAGGTCTGTCTGTGCCCGTCCACGGCCGTAAGGGGCTAGGTTGGGCCACGGCATTATGAGCTCCACCACAACAACTAAGTGTGCCACAATTTACTGTTTTATAGAGTGTGAAGTGGGTGTCCTATTAAAATAATTTGAGCTTCCTGCATGCCACCTTTCTATTGATGGCGTAAATCATGCAAGTATTATAAATGGGACACCCTCAGCTCTTCACTATAATGGAAATCTTACTTCTCTTATGATGGCTATTTCCTCTTGTTTAATTTCTGCTGTTAATACCCTCAACTCAAAATTAACCAACAGCTAAGTATGAGAGGAAAGCTGCAACTTTCACCAAATATTAGATAAATGTGTAAAGACCTCCATGGAATTTTTACCATATCATGCTTTTCAACAGTCCATTTTTGATGAGTTGCATTTTAAATTAGATGCAAAGTTTGAAAAAGTGGTCCAGTCTCTTCTTGAGCAAGTTAATCACATTGAATTGCATTTGGTAAAGGTATTAAATTCCTCAATTGTACAATTGTACAGCCTGCTTGGCTCAATTATGGTTTACATTTGTACTGACCTTTGCCTCCCCTCCCGATCTCAGAATAATGTACCATCTTCAAAGCCATCTAATGCCTGTTCTTAGCCTTGTCCATTAATTAACTTTACGTAGTGGGATGAACTTAGAAGTGACTGACTCAAGGCCAAGTTGCGATTCGGCCACTTCAATTGTCCCCTGAGCTTTTACGCTATTATGCACACCCAACCATAATCCAATACAAACTATGCCATCTGTTGTTAACTTTGTGGCTCCACTCGAGACTACAGTGAACCCACGTAGGAGCACACACACCATTCTAGATTCACCACCAGTGGCATGCCTGTATGTGGTAATATAAATAAACTCTAAAATTACTCTAAACACCATTTACCACTACCTACCCTAAACCCTAACATTACCCTTCCCACACTTCACCACTACCCACTCCATAACCCTAAAATTACCCTTAACACCCCTCACCACCTCAAACCCTAAAATTACCCTTTATACACTGCCATTAGACACCCCGAACCCCCAAATTGCCCCTACCACCCTTTACCACTAAGCACCCTTAAACCTTACAAATACCCTTACCACCCCTAAACCCTAAAATTACATTGTCCTCCCTTTACCCACCCCTAAACCCTAATATTACTTTAAACACCATTTACCAATGCCTACCCCCAAACACTAAAATTGCCCTTCCCAAGCTTTTCCACTACGCACCCCATAACCCTACATTTAATCTTACTGTCCTCTACCACTACACACCAGACACCTAAAAATGTACTCTTAACACCCTTTACCTCTCCACTTTAAACCGTAAAATTAACCTTTACACCCTTTACCATCATCCACCCCTAAACCCCCCTACTGCCTTTTCCACTACCCACCCTTAAACCCTAAAAATACCCATACCATCCCTAGACTCTTAAATTACCCTGCCTGTCGTTTACCACTATCAACCCCAAACCCTAAAATTACAAAGGCAAAGCAACATAAAGACTCTGGATTCCTAGAACAAGCTTTAAAATGCAACAATAAGCATTATTGCCTCTAAGTTACTTGCCAAAAATGATAAAACTAGTTTATATTGCATTGCAGCATAACTAATAACATTTAAATGCAAAAAGGCTAAATAAATACTTCATGTAAAAAAAAGTTTTATTTTATTAAATAGAGAAAAGGTTAATTTACATGAAAAATATTTGCATAAATAGGTTTATGCAGCTTTTCCTTTGAAATGTCTGTCCTTTCTGCTGCTAGAGTGTGTTTCCGGTTAGCAAAGTGTGTTTAAATGCAAAGTGTGTTTAAGACTGCAGTACCACCTCCTGTCTACAGGGGCAGAGCGAGCACAAATATAAACACACTTGATGAAACACAGGTCCCCACAAGGCAATTTTTTTAAAAGTTGTAAAAATTGACACGGATGTTCCTGAAGCCATTTTTTATCATTTTGAAGACATTGCCTTGTGGGGACCTGGGTTCAAGTCCCCACAGTGCAGTCAAGTCCCCACAGCGTGAGTGTGTTATCACACCCAAGTCCCCACAAGGATAGTAACACAAACCCACACACACACACACACACACACACACACACACACACAGTATACATCCCCTCTCACACAGGCTTTCCACACTAACCTTCTTAGGGAGCGGGCCACGACAGTGCTCTCTCTCCCGGCGTGACAGCAGCAGTTCAGGATCTGTTAATTGAACTGTGCATGTCTGATTGGCTGGTGTTTTCACTGTGACCAGCCTGACCTGCCCAGTTCAGGCTTCTGCTTTAACAGCTGATGAGTAGCTAAGTAGCAGAAGCACAGCCCTGTAGGTTTTCAATGGAGCACTGTGATTGCCTGCTCCAGCCAATCACAGCACTGCTCCTATGCTGTCTAGGACTGTAAGCAGCAAGAGAGCAGTGCTTGAATTGGCTCGATGCTTTTATCCAGCAAGCAGCGTCAGGCAGGAACCTGTGCTGCAGCCTGCAGAGAGGTGAGTTGAAATTAAATTTTAATACTTTGAAAGAACTGAATTGGGAGCATCTTATCAAGGACGGCGTTAAAAATTATCGCCGGTTTAGCGGCAGAAAACTGCCGCTAAAGCGGCGATAATGGGCTTGATAATATGCCCCAGAGAATTCCAATAGAAGTCCATGTTCTGGTGTGAACATGGGCTTCTATTGGAATTCTCCAGGGCATATTAACAAGCCCATTATCGCCGCTTTAGCGGCAGTTTTCTGCCACTAAACCAGCGATAATTTTAACACCGTCCTTGATAATATGCCCCTGAATTCCTTTGATGAATGAAATAGCGCAGTGCTGGACGCGCTGGGAATACCTTCATTGCAAAGCCTGGTGTTTTTTGTCATGCCTTATACTCCTTGAGCGTCAACTGAGAGCTGACTGTTGAAAAGACTCATTGGTGATCATTTGTTGGTGTTCATAGATAGAAAGCACCATTTCATGGTTGCTATTCTCCCATGAGACGCACTGGGAATGTGTGTGCTCAGCATTTACAGCTCTTCCTAAATAACCATAGCACTGTGGTATAACCGTCAGAGCTGTCGACTTTGGAACTAGGGAACCAGGTTAAAGTCTCAGTATTGCCTCAACAGCCTGTGTTTCTGAGCAAATCACTTAAACTCCCTGTGCCTACCAAAAAATGAAGGTGTCCTTGTGTAACGTAACTGGTGCTCATGTAATGCGCTCCAATACCTTTGGGATGAGTTTGCACTATATAAATCTGCAACAACAACAAAACATGAAGTGCCTCACCACTGTCAAATGGGAGCAGCCACATGTCCCCCCTAAACCGGGGGGACATGTGGAGGTGACGTTCCATTATTGTGGGATGAATATTTGCTGGACAGTGCTGTTTTACTCCTTCCAAACCCACTTGGCAATTATTTTTAATGCATACAGTGCCGACTGCTACCATCAGGGAGATGCGGGAACTACTTTACCCAGAAGGCACTTGCACATGATGGCGGGTATAAAGACTATTTAGTTCGCACTTGTGGTGGCCTGCATGCATTGCCAGTGAACAAGGGCTGTCTGCCCAAAACGCGTATGGAGCTATGGACATGAAGAAAAAATGCGCTGCTTTGCTACCCACAATAAAGAAAGGATTTACCCTCACCTGAGTTGGCGTTTCCAAGCATGGTAACTTTGTTTTTGTGAATTCAAAATGCGGCGTGCCTCGTCGCCGAAATGCCCTGCCACAGAACCTGTGGACCACGGCATCTAAACCGGGGGGCCATGTGGAGGTGACGGTCCATTATTGTGGGATGAATATTTGCTGGACAGTGCTGTTTTACTCCTTCCAAACCCACTTGGGAATTATTTTTAATGCATACAGTGCCAACTGCTACCATCAGGGAGATGCAGGAACTACTTTACCCAGAATGCACTTGCACATGATGGCGGGTATAAAGACTATTTAGTTCGCACTTGTGGTGGCCTGCATGCGTTGCCAGTGAACAAGGGCTATCCGCCCGAAACGCGTATGGCGCTATGGACATGGAGAAATATTGCGCTGCTTTGTTACCCACAATAAAGAAAGGATTTACCCTCACCTGAGTTGGCATTTCCAAGCATGGTAACTTTGTTTTTGTGAATTCAAAATGCGGCGTGCCTCGTTGCGGAAATGCCCCGCCGCATAACCTGTGGACCACTGCACCTAAACCGGGAGGCCATGTGGAGGTGACGGTCCATTATTGTGGGATGAATATTTGCTGGACAGTGCTGTTTTACTCCTTCCAAACACACTTAGGAATGATTTTTAATGCATACAGTGCCTTCTGCTACCATCAGGGAGATGCAGGAACTACTTTACCCAGAATGCACTTCCACATGATGGCGGGTATAAAGACTATTTAGTTCGCACTTGTGGTGGCCTGCATGCATTGCCAGTGAACAAGGGCTGTCCGCCCAAAACGCGTATGGCGCTATGGACATGGAGAAATAATGCGCTGCTTTGCTACCCACAGTAAAGAAAGGATTTACCCTCACCTGAGTTGGCGTTTCCAAGCATGGTAACTTTGTTTTTGTGAATTCAAAATGCGGCGTGCCTCGTTGCGGAAATGCCCCGCCGCAGAACCTGTGGACCACGGCACCTAAACCAGGGGGCCATGTGGAGGTGACGTTCCATTATTGTGGGATGAATATTTGCTGGACAGTGCTGTTTTACTCCTTCCAAACCCACTTGGGAATTTTTTTTAATGCAAACAGTGCCGACTGCTACCATCAGGGAGATGCAGGAACTACTTTACCCAGAATGCACTTGCACACGATGGCTGGTATAAAGACTATTTAGTTCGCACTTGTGGTGGCCTGCATGCATCGCCAGTGAACAAGGGCTGTCCGCCTGAAACGCGTATGGCGCTATGGACATGGAGAAATAATGCGCTGCTTTGCCACCCACAATAAAGAAAGGATTTACCCTCACCTGAGTTGGCATTTCCAAGCATGGTAACTTTGTTTTTGTGAATTCAAAATGCGGCGTGCCTCGTCGCGGAAATGCCCCGCTGCAGATCCTGTGGACCAAGGCACCTAAACTGGGGGACCATGTGGAGGTGCCGATCCATTATTGTGGGATGAATATTTGCTGGACAGTGCTGTTTTACTCCTTCCAAACCCACTTGAGAATTATTTTTAATGCATACAGTGCCAACTGCTACCATCAGGGAGATGCAGGAACTACTTTACCCAGAATGCACTTGCACATGATGGCGGGTATAAAGACTATTTAGTTTGCACTTGTGGTGGTCTGCATGCATTGCCAGTGAACAAGGGCTGTCCGCCCGAAACACGTATGGCGCTATGGACATGGAGAAATAATGCGCTGCTTTGCTACCCACAATAAAGAAAGGATTTACCCTCACCTGAGTTGGCGTTTCCAAGCATGGTAACTTTGTTTTTGTGAATTAAAAATGCGGTGCGCCTCGTCGCAGAAATGCCCCGCTGCAGAACCTGTGGACCACAGCACCTAAACCGGGGGGCCATGTGGAGGTGACGGTCCAGTATTGTGGGATGAATATTTGCTGGACAGTGCTGTTTTACTCCTTCCAAACCTACTTGGGAATTATTTTTAATGCATACAGTGTCGACTGCTACCATCAGGGAGTTGCAGAAACTACTTTACCCAGAATGCACTTGCACATGATGGCGGGTATAAAGACTATTTAGTTCGCACTTGTGGTGGCCTGCATGCATTGCCAGTGAACAAGGGCTGTCCGCCTGAAACGCGTATGGCGCTATGGACATGGAGAAATAATGCGCTGCTTTGCCACCCACAATAAAGAAAGGATTTACCCTCACCTGAGTTGGCGTTTCCAAGCATGGTAACTTTGTTTTTGTGAATTCAAAATGCGGTGTGCCTCGTCGCCGAAATGCCGCGCTGCAGAACCTGTGGACCACAGCACCTAAACTGGGGGGCCATGTGGAGGTGACGGTCCATTATTGTGGGATGAATATTTGCTGGACAATGCTGTTTTACTCCTTCCAAACCCACTTGGGAATTATTTTTAATGCATACAGTGCCGACTGCTACCATCAGGGAGATGCAGGAACCGCTTTACCCAGAATGCACTTGCACATGATGGCGGGTATAAAGACTATTTAGTTCGCACTTGTGGTGGCCTGCATGCATTGCCAGTGAACAAGGGCTGTCCTCCCGAAACGCGTATGGCGCTATGGACATGCAGAAATAATGCGCTGTTTGCTATCCACAATAAAGAAAGGATTTACCCTCACCTGAGTTGGCGTTTCCAAGCATGGTAACTTTGTTTTTGTGAATTCAAAATGTGGCGTGCCTCTTAGCGGAAATGCCCTGCCGCAGAACCTGTGGACCACGGCACCTAAACCGGGGGGCCATGTGGAGGTGACGGTCCATTATTGTGGGATGAATATTTGCTGGACAATGCTGTTTTACTCCTTCCAAACACACTTGGGAATTATTTTTAATGCATACAGTGCCGACTGCTACCATCAGGGAGATGCAGGAACTACTTTACCCAGAATGCACTTGCACATGATGGCGGGTATAAAGACTATATAGTTCGCACTTGTGGTGGCCTGCATGCATTGCCAGTGAACAAGGGCTGTCCGCCCGAAACGCGCATGGCGCTATGGACATGGAGAAATAATGCGCTGCTTTGCTACCCACAATAAAGAAAGGATTTACCCTCACCTGAGTTGGCGTTCCCAAGCATGGTAACTTTGTTTTTGTGAATATATATATATATATATATATATGTGTGTGTACCAATAACATAAAATCTAATTTAAAAAATCTATCATAAATTAAAACATTAAACTATTTAAAAACCTTAAAACTTAAATGTCCCACTCCAATCAGTGCAGCAGTAGGGAAAATGTTGGATAGTGGAGGGGTAAAAATTACTATTCCCTTTCCAGTGAGTGCAACCATAGGAAAAGTGTTGGATAGCAGAGGGGTAAAAATTACTATTTCCACTCCAGTAAGTGCAACAGTAGGGAAAGTGTTGGATAGCGGAGGGGTAAAAATTACTATTCCCACTCCAGTAAGTGCAACAGTAGGGAAAGTGTTGGATAGCGGAGGGTTAAAAATTACTATTCCCACTCCAGTAAGTGCAACAGTAAGGAAAGTGTTGGCTAGCGGAGGGGTAAAAATTACTATTCCAACTCCAGTGAGAGCAACAGTGGGGAAAGTGTTGGATGGCAGAGGGGTAAAAATTACTATTTCCACTCCAGTGAGTGCAACAGCAGGGAAAGTGTTGGCTAGCGAAGGGGTAAACATTACTATTCCCACTCGTGAGTGCAACTATAGGGAAAGTGTTCGCTAGTGGAGGGGTAAAAATGACAATTCCCACTCCAGTGAGTGCAACAGTAGGGAAAGTGTTGGATAGTGGCGGGATACAATGTACTATTCCCACTCCAATAAATGTAAAAGTAGGGAAAGTGTTGGCTAGCGAAGGGGTAAACATTACTATTCCCACTCGTGAGTGCAACTATAGGGAAAGTGTTCGATAGCGGAGGGGTAAAAGTGACTATTCCCACTCCAGTGAGTGCAACAGTAGGGAAAGTGTTGGATTTCAGAGGAGTATCAATAAATTCTCTCACTCCAGTCAGTTCAAATGTAAAAACAAACTAAATTTGAACAATAAAAATATTTAAAAAACAAAATTAATTAAAAAATATATAAATATGTTAAAAATTCAAATACAAATATATTTATTATTGATAACATTTCAAAAAATTATTATAATGTTAAATAAATATAAAAAATACCTACACATATTGGTGCCGATTCCGATCCTGGAAAAACCGGGTACGAACCGTCGGTCAGAGCGTTTTCTCCGTCCGACTTGTACCCGGGAAAAAAACATTACAAACATGCAAGTACGAATCGCACGGAAACACCATTTCCGTATGAATCGTAAAAAACACCGACCGACGAAAATATACATACAAATGTGATCCGGGAAAGCACCGACGTGACGTCGGGACGCTTTCAGGCAGCGTTTCACAAACCAGGAAGTACGATTCGAACCGACAGCAGTCCGGACGGCAATATTTTTACGGCACCCAAAAAGTGCCGGAAAAGCGAAGTACGCCGCGAAACGACCAGATTAGGGGGCCCGGTACGCGCCGTACCCCCCCCAGCAACCGTGAGTATGTGCCGACCACCCCAGCCCCCGTGAGTACGCGCCGAACCCCCCCAGCCCCCGTGAGTACGCGCCGACCCCCCCAGCCCCCGTGAGTACGCGCCGAACCTCCCCGTGTATGTACACCCGTGTACGTGCAGACTGTACCCCCCGTGTATGTACACCCGTGTACGTATGAGTCGTACCCCCCGTGTATGTACACCCATGTACGTGTGGACCGTACCCCCCCCGTGTATGTACACCCGTGTACGTACGAGTCGTACCCCCACCCGTGAATGTACACCCGTGTATGTACGAGTCGTACCCCCACCCGTGTATGTACGGTGGGGGTGGGGGTACGCACCGTACATACACGGGTGGGGGTACGACTCGTACGTACACGGGTGTACATACACGGGTGGGGGTATGACTCGTACGTACACGGGTGCACATACACGTGTGGGGGTTCGGCGCGTACTCACGGGGGCTGGGGGGGTTCGGCGCGTACTCACGGGGGCTGGGGGGGTCGGCACGTACTCACGGGGGCTGGGGGGGGGGTCGGCGCGTATGCGGGCACATGTCTCCATGGTTGCTATGGGAGTTCGGTCCGTACGGTGCATTTTCCATACGGTTGTAACATCGGACGCACGGGACGGATCGTACTTGCGCGCTCGGACTTCACTTTTCACATTTGTACGTAAAATCGTCCGGGGATGTGTCGGACACTTTTTCCGACCCGAGGACGTGTGGGGAAATTTTCCAAATTTGATTCGTATGGACTTTTTCCCATACGAATCGTACTTGGCAGTTTGTACGCTACTTGTACGATTCGTACGGTAAAAGGACCGGATACGAGTCGTACGGGGAAAATTTTTCCAGGATCGGAATCGGCACCATTATATTGAATAAAATAAAAAACAATTTCCAAACAAATAAATATTTTTAATTAAAAATTATTTAGAAACAAAAACATTAATCATTACATAAATTTACTTTTTTTGTTTCCTACCCTACAACACCACACAATTCACAACACACATCTAAATTTAAAACACATGAACTTCCTCAACTAAAACATAATTAATTACCAATTAAAGAAATATTATTAATTAAAAAAACTCATAACTTCTTACACTTTACCCCTATAATCCCCACAACCCACAGTTAAAATTAAACTATAATAAAAGTATTGCACAATTAAAACTTATTTTCAATTAAAAAACTAATAGTATTCAACAGTTAATTACAAAGTTAGTAAAATTAATGTACTCCCCACACGGTACCCCTATAACAATAAAACTTGCACACAAAAAATATAAACAAATACCCTAATCAAAAATAAATTAACTAATTAACATTAATGATCAACTAATTTTTAATTAATTAAACAAAAATTACTTCCCACCCTGTACCGCTATAAACTCCACAACCCACACCTAAAATTAATTGCACAAATTTCATATTTAATTTTCAATTAATTAATTAATATGAATTAAAAACTAATTAACTAAACATAAATTACTTCCCACCCTTTAGCCCTATAAACCCCACAACCCGCACCTAAAATTAATAACACAATCTCCATAATTAATTTCTAATCAAATAATTAATATAAATTAATAGCTAAGGGGCCGATTACGATGGCGGATGGACTGGAGTCCGTCCGCCATCGTGGTGGTGACCGGGACCGTCCTCAATAAATGCGCCGGTTCCGCACACCAAATTAGGATGCGACAGCCACCATGGCGGTCGCATTTTGCATTTTAACATGGTGGCGGGTGCTGCTGATAGCAGCACCCGCCGCAATGTTAAAATAGCATGTTGTGCATTTTACTGCACTACGTGGCAGGCACCACATGGTGCCTGCCACTTGGTGCAGTGAAATGTAGGGGGTACCATGGGTACCCCCCTAGTGCACCCACACCTCCCCCAACGGTAAACAACCAGTACAACAAATCTTTTACCTCGCATACCCTCACCCCGCATACCATGACAACGCAAATATCATTACTCCGCAATGCCATTACAACGCATGGCATTACATTTGATATGCTTTTACCACGCATGCTTTTACAACGAAATTCGTTGTAAATGCATGAATTGTAAAAGCATATGTTTTTTATATGTAAGTAGAAGGTAAGTAAAGGGTTTTGGGTTTGGGGTGTAGGGGTATATGTTTTAGGGCTTCGGGGGTAATTTTAGGGTTTAGGGTTGGTTTAGGTTTTGGGGTACTGGGGTACTGGGGTACATTTAGGGTTTAGGATTTTGGGGTGTTGGGGTATTTTTAGGGGTCAGGGTGTGTTAGGGTTTTAGGGTGCAGTGGGTAATTTTAGGGTTCAAGGTGCGTTTAGGTTTGGGGTGTTGGGGTATTTTTAGGGGTCAGGGTTTGGGGTATAGGGGTATGTTTAGTGATCAGGGTGGGTTAGGGTTTTGGGGTGCAGGTGGGATTTTTGGGGTTTAGGATGGGTCTAGGGGTTTGGGGTGCTGGGGTATTTTTAGGGGTCAGGGTGGGTTAGAGTTTTGGGGTATTTTTAAGGTTCAGGGTTGGTTTAGGTTTTGGGATGCTGGGGTATTTTGGGGTTTCAGGGTGCGTTTAGGTTTTGGGTGCTGGGGTATTATTAGGGGTCAGGGTGAGATAGGGTTTTGGAGTGTAGGAGAATTTTTAGGGTTCAGGGTGTGTTTAGGTTTTGGGGTGCTGGGGTATTTTTGGGGTTCAGGGTGTGTTTAGGTTTTGGGGTGATAGGGTATTTTTAGGGGTCAGGGTTTTGAGGTGCACGGGGTATTTTTACGGTTCAGGGTGGGTTTAGGTTTTGGGGTGCTGAGGGTGCATTTAGGTTTTGGGGTGCTGGGGTATTTCAGGGATCAGGGTGGGATAGGGTTTTGGGATGTAGAGGGTATTGTTAGGGTTCAGGGTGTGTTTAGGCTTTGGGGTGCTGGGGTATTTTTGGGGTTCAGGGTGCGTTTAGGTTTTAGGTTGCTGGGGTATTTTTAGGGGTCAGGGTGGGATAGGGTTTTGAGGTGTAGGGGGTATTTTTAGGGTTCAGGGTGGGTTTAGGTTTTGGGGTGCTGGGGTATTTTTGGGGTTCAGGGTGCGTTTAGGTTTTGGGGTGCTGGGGTATTTTTAGGGGTCAGGGTGCGATAGGGTTTTGGGGTGTAAGGGGTATTTTTAAGCTTCAGGGTGTGTTTTGGTTTTGGGGTGCTGGGGTATTTTTGGGGTTCAGGGTGGGTTTGGGTTTTGGGGTGTGCAGCGTAATTTTAGGGTAAAGGCTGGTTTTGGGGCACAAAGAGTAATTTAAGATTTAAGTGGGTATGGGTATTAGGGTGGTATGGATAATTAAACATTTTTGGGGAGGTTTAGTTTTTGGGATAAAAATGGACACATGGATTTTAGTGGGTATTTTAAAATAATTAGTATGTTTTATATATATATATAAAATTTATATAAATAAATAATGTATATATATTTATAAAAATATAATATATACATATATATATTCACTGAAAAAACCATAGGTTTCACACATGTTATAGTTAGCGGAAATTTTACTGATAAAAAACCAGTGAAATTGCCCCGTAATAGTTAGTACTGGCAACTATAACTCACGCGACCGCAATCCTCTGCTGATGCTAATACTGTATTTAGACACTTATTTGCCCATGTCTTCTTCCATACATTTTTAGCTATACATATATTACAAATATTTTTTTTTCATAAAGACACATATGTCATCAGCAGAAGATTGCGGTCGCGTGAGTTATAGTTGCCAGCACTAACTATAACGGGGCAATTTCACTGGTTTTTTATCAGTAAAATTTCCGCTAACTATAACATGTGTGAAACCTATGGTTTTTTCAGTGAATTTGCAAGGTTTTTTAAATGCTAATTCCTAACTATAACGTGTGTGAAACCTATGGTTTTTTCAGTGAATTTGTACGGTTTTTTAAATGCTAAGTTACTTTACGCCATTCGAGGCGTGCGCGCCCACTTAACGCAGTTCGTTCCGTGCATGGTTTTTATCAACTTTAATAAGCCCTGTACATTTGGTGGCCTTCGGCCACCAAAAGCACAGGGGGTGGGGTCAATGTGGATAGTGTTTTTTTTATTTCGATTTTATAATTTCATGTTGCCAAAATTTAGTTTTTTTTACCTATTAATACGCCCTGTACATTTGGTGGCCTACGGCCACCAAAAGCACAGGGGGTGGGGTAAGTGTGGATAGTGGTTTTTTTTTTGTTTTTTTTTTACCGTACGCTTACGGTAAGCGTACGGTAAGCGTACTCGGCGAAATTGCCGAAAAAAAAATAAAACCGTTTTTGCTCTTGGGGGATGTTTGGGGACTCCCTCAACATGACTATATGGGAGGGAGTTGTCAAAACAGCCCCGTAACATGTTTTTGGCCATCTTGTTTGATAAACAACACTCAGTGCGAGAGACAAAATGGCGGCCGCCGCTTCCTGGTTTCGGCCGATTCGAATGTTTACTAAGATCTAAGAGCCAATCAGAATCGCGCTCGCGCACGCCACCGTACGCTTACGGTAAGCGTACGGTAAGCGTACCGTAAGCGGGCTCAGATATATATATTGATTTAAAGGCTATTTTCTCAGAATCTACTGAACAGATTTACACCAAACCTACAAAAGGCACTTCCTTGACCTAGGGACTACCTCTCTGCCAAATTTCTAGTAATTCTGTTCAGCCGTTCGGGCTGTAGCTCGTTCTAAAGGTCCTATGGAAAAATGCATGGGAAAAACGCGTTTTGGGACCCCCCTTTTATCTCAGCCCCCGCTTGACGAATCCCCCCGAGACTTTCAGGGTAGGAGCGGAGCGTAGCGCCCCACCTATTTTGAGAAATTCGCGAGGATTCATCGACCGGCGCCAAAGTTATTCAAAATAGAATGTTGAGGTTTTCCTATGGAAAAGGGGTCCTAACTATAACTACCTACTGGCGACCGCCAGTAGGTAATATACATGTACATATATATGTATATATGTGTGTGTGTGTGTGTATATATATATATTCACTGAAAAAACCAAAGGTTTCAGGGGCGTTATAGTTAGGAATTGGCATTTAAAAAACCTTAGAAATTCACTGAAAAAACCATGTGTTTCAGGGGTGTTATAGTTAGCTGGACATTTCCCTCGTACAAAACCCTAGAAATTCCCCTGTTATAGTTAGTTCAGCTAACTATATCTCGCGCCCCCGCAATGCACTGCTGATGACGTCACATATTACATCACTCCTGACATGGTCAGTGACATCACTGATGACATCACTGATGACATCTCAAATGACATCACTGATGACATCACTGATGACATCATCCATTGAGTATGTGTTTCTGAACAGTTTTATTATGTTTAATATATATAGGGAAAGGCCTGTTGAAAAATAAGTGGGTGTACAAGTGTGTGAATGGATGATTTTCTAGGTGCGTAACTGAGTCTATAAGTGAGTCATTAAATGTATCTTACTGCAGACTAGTGACTAAACTGTGTGAATGTCTGTATGTGTCTGTGTGTTGGTGTATAAGTGGCTGCATGGTTTTGTGAATAGCTATATGAGTGTCTATATGGGTTATTGATTGGTTGTCTGAGTATCTGTATGGGTGCCTGAGTGTTTGTCTGGGTAGGGTGTGTGTGACTCTGTGGCTAGATGGGTGAGTGGGTGATTCAGTGGGTGCATGTTTTTAAGAGTGCATCTGTGATGGACTGTATGGTTGGGTGAGTGTATGTATGGGTGTGTTAGTGAGTGAATGTACATCTCAAATGACATCACTGATGACATCACTGATGACTTCATCCATGTGATAAATTAGTGCATCTTCTCACACCCTAATATAACCTTTGATACACTGACTCAAAATTTCAGACGGCCATTTTGACAACCATAGATACTCCAATACCAATAACTACTCACCCACTCATTGACTTTTAGGTCTACTCACTCACCTGTACAGTCACTCATACTTACAGTCACTGTGCATTTATACACCTATATAGACACTCACACACCGCCAATCATCCATTGAGGTACTGACACATCTAGTCAGTCATGCAAATAATTAATCACTGTAAAATTTACTCACCTATACAGTTAAAAACACTCAAGTTCACTTACTCATAAAAATACTAACAAATTCTGTGTCTTCCTGCAGAAAAACAAACAGCACATGACACAGATATCCTTGCACTGTGGCACATACAGCCACTCCCAAAATCACACACTCTCACATATAGATAGTTATATACTCTTACACACATATACACTGCGTTTCACATATGTAGTTACTGACACATGTACAACTGAGATATACATTCACTCACTAACACACCCATATATACACTCACCCAACCATACAGTCCATCACAGATGCACTCTTAAAAACATGCACCCACTGAATCACCCACTCACCCATCTAGCCACAGAGTCACACACACCCTACCCAGACAAACACTCAGGCACCCATACAGATACTCAGACAACTAATCAATAACCCATATAGACACTCATATAGCTATTCACAAAACCATGCAGCCACTTATACACCAACACACAGACACATACAGACATTCACACAGTTTAGTCACTAGTCTGCGGTAAGATACATTTAATGACTCACTTATAGACTCAGTTACGCACCTAGAAAATCATCCATTCACACACTTGTACACCCACTTATTTTTCAACAGGCCTTTCCCTATATATATTAAACATAATAAAACTGTTCAGAAACACATACTCAATGGATGATGTCATCAGTGATGTCATCAGTGATGTCATTTGAGATGTCATCAGTGATGTCATCAGTAATGTCACTGACCATGTCATGAGTGATGTAATATGTGACGTCATCAGCAGTGCATTGCGGGGGCGCGAGTTCTAGTTAGCTGAACTAACTATAACAGGGGAATTTCTAGGGTTTTGTACGAGGGAAACGTCTAGCTAACTATAACACCCCTGAAACCTATGGTTTTTTCTGTGAATTTCTAAGGTTTTTAAATGCCAATTCCTAACTATAACGCCCCTGAAACCTTTGGTTTTTTCAGTGAATTTCAAAGGTTTTTTAAATGCCAATTCCTAACTATAATGTGCATGAAACCTATGGTTTTTTCAGTGAATTTCAAAGGTTTTTTAAATGCTAATTCCTATCTATAACTTATCTCTGAAGATATCATGAAAAGCATTCTTTTTTAAAAGTAGGGTGCACATTAGTTTTGTGGAAAAGCATCTTTGTGATTGGTTAAGAAAAAACAGCATCATCAACGTGGAGAACATATCATAGGATAAAATGTGCTCAGCTCAACCACACCTGCTACTTGCATTTGGAAGGCGCTGTTCAAACTTAAAATAATCGTCAACATTTAACCTGCACGTGTCGCTAAATGTTCAAGAAAATGTTACAAAAAAATATCGTAAAGTTTTAAAAAATTGATGAACTTTTAACCTGCACGTATTGTAGAATGTTCTAGAAAGTGTGTTGATAGAATACGTTGCACTTCTGACTTCTATGTGTTGTTGAATATTTAAAAAAAACGGTTCATATGGAAAATTAAAAAGAAACCAATAGAGAAGTTTTGAAACCTAAAAGAATCAAGGAACTATTCTAATTTATTCTTTATATGTATTTATGTGTGCAGCAACAAAATTATAGACACAACAGCACTAGGAACAGGAAGAAGCAGGGAGTGGGGGGAGGGGGGAGATGGGCAGAATGGCACACATGCACAATTAAGTACAACACACAAATAGACTAACAATGGCCAAAATGAAACACACCAACAAGGAGCACAAGTCACACAACCTGCCAACATCACACCACTGAACGAGCATAGAAGTGAAAACCACGCTGCATTCATACAGGATGTGTACAAAGGCCAGTCGTTGGTGTTGTGGGATGTCTGCGACCATGGTCATCATGGATGAGATGCCCAGCATGTGGCACATGGTCGAGTTCACTGTGTGTTATGTTGCCAAACGGCTGCTCCGCCCTCCCACGAGCCCCCACACTTTTGTACGGTAAGCTGTTCTCGTGCACTCATACGGCACGCCATTGTTATGCATATTTGCGCATGTCCTGCTACATTCCAACTACAACATCACAGTGCCGTTTGGAGGTGGTGCATGCCACTTTACAACATCGACTGCTGCGGCTCTTGTAACAGGCCACACCAGAACACAGAGACACACTTAACGCACTTCCTGTACACGGACATGTCCGAGACACCCCGTTCCCCTTGCCGGATAGGCACACCCCTGCACTGACCTGTGAACGACAGACCAGCACACGCCAGTTGTGCATGCAGGAGGATTCGTACGTAGCTACACATACAGGCTCACTGCCAACGCTGAGGTGACAGCACACTGTGATGTTGCAGGGCTTGTGCCTATCATGCTAAGACAATGACCACAGGGACACACTTACTAAGATGTGGGTTTGGGGTTATTGGCGGTCCTGGAGTTGTTGAGATGAGTCTTCTGGCCCTCATGGGTATCCCTGTATCATGCCCATTGACTCAATGACACCTGTGGGTGTTCTGGTGTGGCTCTTGGCTGTGTTCCCTTTCATGGTGCAGGTAGTTGTCCTGCTTAACACCAGCAGAAAGCAGGTGTAAAATCCCTGGTGCTAACATGTCTTATCGCCGGAATTTGTTTCGCATTGCAATTGGTGTGAAAGTTGTGATGTGATTTATTTCGTGTGCACAACAATATACGAACTGAGCAGAGTATCTCGTCAAGATCCAGCACCTGACGCACTATTCCCAATCAATATAAATACAATGAGATTTCTTAATAGATTTTGTGTGTACACTGTAAGTGCAGCCAATACCTCAGTGCAATACAATACAGGATTTTACTATTTAGAATAAATCGCAAAGGTGCACCTCGTGTCTTTTTGCACGGGAACGGCTACTCTCCATTTCATTATCAGCACTTTAACGGAAGTAAAGTTGAGATAAATCTAACACACTATTCAGAAGTTGGTGCACACTGCAGATATCACCAGTATTCCAGCGATAAGTGCCCCAAAATGTAACACCATGGTGGACTCCATCAAATAACAGTAATAAGAACAAGAAAGAGTGACACAGCAGTTAAGAGAACAACCAAAAACATTATTAATTTTTTTTCAAACTTTATTTTTTATAATAATAAATATATATAAATGATAAACTATTTTCAAACTTTATTTTTTTATTAACATAAATATTAACAATAAACTAATAAACAAAATGTAACAACAATAATACAAAACAACAAGGCGGAACACAGATGTCGACGACAGACCTGGAAAATCAGAAAGATTGTTAAAAAAAAAAAAACATGGTATTCTCAACAAAATACCACAAGAAACAAATCACAGATATATAAAATGCATACAGCTAACAAAATGTTATAAGTTTAACTTGCAAAAACTGTAAATGTTGCCGCTTTAAAATATTTACCGAATCTGAGGAAATTTTTTTGCAGAAGGCACCACGCCCACAACGTTTTTCTTCAGTGGTGAAGAAATGTTTAACTTTTTCCAAGAGGCAAACAAAGACCAATGTCACCTTCTTCATTCGCAAGATTTGCCAAAGAGTTCTGTTACGGGGGGATCCTAACGAAAAATACTCATGCGGCACAGTAAGTATGATGAAACACCTAAGGACCCTTCATCCAAACAATGTTGCACGAGAAGAGTGCAAACAATTGAGAAACACTCCTGTTCTGTATCTGTAAAAAAGAATCACAAATAAATGTATATTAATAACTTTCAAATTTATACTATTCCATTACTGTACAAACACATTTTATATAAAAACTGACTAAGAAACTATAGCTCTGAACCACAAGTGTGACGATCGTTAAAACACTACATGCATAGTGCATACTACTTTGAAGCAGTTCATGCCATAAAGCCTACCTAACTAAAAGACTACATGCTAACTGAAAAAATGATTACAGTACTATAAGGAGACACACTGGGTGAGTGACAGGGTGTTTGCTAGAAGAGTATGAATACTAACTAGGGAATTGAAGGTGTGAAACACAACTGTGTAGGTGATTAGAGGACTGCATCCATACTGCATAGGCATTTAAAGCAGTCCATGTGCTAAGGCCTGGCTCACTGCATGACTACTTGGGTACTGACTGAATGATTAGAGTACAGCAAGGAGAGTGCCTAGGTGAATTTATAAGTGCTAGGCTTTTCGCACAGGGAATGGATTAGTACTTGGTACTGAATGGGAGTGCAAAGGCAGTCACAAGTGCTGGACTGTATGGATACTGACTAGGAAATTGAAAGTGTGAAAGACAAGTGTCTAGGTGGTTAGAAGACTGAATGCATAGTGCATAGGGGTTTGAAGCAGTCCATGTGCTAAGGCCTGGTTCAGTGTATGAATACTTAGGCACTGACTGAATGATTAGAGTACTGCAAAGATAGTATCTTGGGGAATTTATAAGTCTGTGGGTTTTAGCACAGTGAATGGACTAGTATATGGTGCTGAATGGGTCACTAGAGGACTGCAAAGGGAGTGACAGGGTATTTCCTAGAAGTGTATGGATACTGACTAGGGAATTGAAGGTGAGAAAGACAATTGTGTAGGTGGTTAGAGGACTGCATGCATAGTGGATAAGGGTTTGAAGCAGTCTATATACTAAGGCCTGGGTCACTGGATGAGTACTTGGGTACTGACTGAATGATTAGAGTACTGCAAGGAGAGTGCCTGGGTGAATTTATTAGGGTTTGGCGCAGTGAATGGATTAGTACATGATGCTGAATGGGTCACTAGAGGAGTGCAAATGGAGTGACAGGGTGTTTGCTGGAAGTGAACGGATACTGACTGGGGAATTGAAGGTGTGAAAGACAAGTGTGTAGGTGCTTAGAGGACTGCATGCATAGTGGATAGGGGTTTGAAGAAGTCCATGTGCTAAGACCTGGCTCAGTGCATGAATACTTAGGCAGTGACTGAATCATTAGAGTACTGAAAAGAGAGTGTCTTGGTGAATTTATAAGTGTTTGGGTTTTGGCACAGTGAATGGATTAGTACATGCTGTTGAATGGGTCTCTAGAGGACTGCAAAGGAAGTGACAGGATGTTTCCTGGAAGTGTATGGATACTGACTAGGAAATTGAAGGTGTAAAAGACAAGTGTAGTGTATAGTATGTTCGAACACTACATGCATACTGCATAGACATTTGAAGCAGTCTATTTGGTACTTAGAAACTGACTAAATAATCAGACTACTTCTAGGACAGTGCTTAGGTAAAACTTTACAATTTTCAGTTCTGCCACAGTGAACAGAATAGTACATGGTACTGCACCTTAGTGTCAAACCCTGACTCATTTAATCAGTGCATAAGCAAAGACTAGCTTCTAATGCTACTAAAACTTGACAACTTGAGAGGAATTAAATTAGTTATCTGTCAGCAAATACATGATGTTACCAAATGCTTCTCTCACAGTGGTTCTCAAATGCACACAGACTCACAGTGTGATTCTAGACAACAACCATTATACCTAAGAGTTTACCAAAAATCATTCACTACTGTGGAAGTGGTAAGCGAACTGCACACAATCTACATATTTCACGACTACACTTTAATGTCAATGCCTGTCTAATTTAATCAATGCATAAGCAAAGACTGGCTTCTAATGCTACTAAAACTTGACACTATGACAGGTTTTAAAACAGTTATCTGTCAGTAAATACACGATGTTACCAAATGCTTCTCTCACAATCCTTACCCAAATGCACACAGACTCACAGTGTGATTTTAGACAATCAACACTATCCTAGGACTTTACCAAAACTCATTCACTACTGTGGAAGGGGTAAGGGGACAGCACACAATCTACATATTTAAGTACAGCACATCAGTGTCAAAGCATGACTCATTTAATCAACATATAAGCAAAGACTGGATTCTAATGCTACTAAAACTTCACAACATGACAGATTTTAAAACAGTTATCTGTCAGCAAATACATGATGTTACCAAATGATTCTCTCACACTGATTCCAAATACACACTAAGTCACAGTGTGATTCTAGACAAGCACCACTATCCCTATGAGTTTACCAAAACTCATTCACTACAGTGCAAGTGGTAAGGGACCTGCACACAATCTACATATTTCACAACTGCAATTTACTGTCAATGCCTGACTCATTTAATGAAAGCATAAGCCATTACTGTCTTCTAATGCTACTAAAACTTGACAACCTGGCTGGTTTTAAAACAGTTATCTGCCAGCAAATACACGATGTTACCAAATGCTTCTCTCACAATCCTTACCCAAATGCACACAGACTCACAGTGTGATTTTAGACAATCAACACTATCCTAGGAGTTTACCAAAACTCATTCACTAGTCTGGAAGAGTTAATGGTACTGAACACAATCTACATATTTAAGTACAGCACATCAGTGTCAAAGTATGACTCATTTAATCAACGCATAAGCAAAGACTGGATTCTAATGCTACTAAAACTTCACAACATGACAGGTTTTAAAAAAGTTATCTGTAAGCAAATACATGATATCACCAAATGCTTCTCTCACACTGATCCCAAATACACACTAACTCACACTTTGATTCTAGACATGCACCACTATCCCTAGGAGTTTACCAAAACTCATTCACTACAGTGCAACTGGTAAGGGAACTGCACACAATCAACATATTTCAGGACTGCACTTTTCTGTCAAAGCCTGACTCATTTAATCACCATAACTGTCTTCTAATGCTACTAAAACTTCACAACATGACAAGTTAAAACAGTTATCTGTCAGCAAATACACGATGTTACCAAATGCTTCTCTCACAGTGGTTCCCAAATGCACACAGACTCACTGTGTGATTCTAGACAAACAACACTATACCTTGCACTATACCAAAACACATTTCTTCATCTAGAAGTAGTACTACATTTTAGTATAGAAACATAACATAACTCATTTCACAAATTCATAAACAATGACTGGTTTCTAATTCTACCAAAATATAAAAACAGCACAGTTATCTGTCTACAAACACATGAAAAACACAAATGCTTATCACAGAATGGTTTCTACATGCACACACATGGTAGAGAAAAAAAGTACTCCCTACACTTTAGCAGAAAAAATACATTAGTCTGATTAAAATCAAAATAGTCTACATACATCCCCTCACAATTAAATAACTCATCTTTCATGTTCTTTTGTAGATTAAGAAGTATATCAATCACTCACCATATTTTCTTTTACAGAATCTCTGCACTGTGCACCTCTCAGCAAAAGCAAAGAATGAAAAAAGTTTCCCTTTCATTTTCCACACATATACATGTAAGCATCAAATCACAATCCTTCGCACATAAACTCAAAAGCAAACACACATTTCTATTGGTTAAACATTTAAACCCTTTCCAACTGAAATACATTTCAACCCTTCCCCCAATCTGCCTTCTGCCTGTTACAATAGAAACAGGTCATGGAACACTGCACTGAGCTCACAGGTCACACGTTCAGCACACAATGTTCCTACACAAGACAGGAAGTGTGCTTGACTTTTCAACATATCAGCTTATCATATATAATGTTCCTTACAATCTGTTTTTGTTAACCAATAACAATCATACCTTTTAAACAGGGGGCCCCAGGGGGGCCTTCTGGGACCCCCTAAGCACCTCTAGAGGGTCAGAGTATTTCCACTCTGCCCCCTTTATATGTTTTACACACTTATTCCCCTTGCATCTTCAGCCTCGGCAAAAAATGGCCACCAACAGTTCCTGATTTCGAATGTAGAGAGACACTCGACAGCCAATTAGCATTCAGCGCGCGATCGGGAGGGTGCGCGCTCGGTTCGGGGAGGGTGCGCTTACGGTGCGGGTACAGTCCCGCACCGTAAGCGCACCCTCCCCGAACCGCGGCCATAGATATCACTAACTTTTTTACCCTAATTTTCTCAGGAACTACTGAACAGATTCACACCATATATGCAAAAGGCACGAGTCCGAACTGAGGACTACCTCTTTGCCAAATTTGGTGTCATTCCGTTCAGCGGTTCGGGCTGTAGCTGCGACAACAGATCCTATGGGAAATTGCATGGGGAAAACGCGTTTTGGGACCCCCCCTTTTTTCTCGGCCCCCGCTTGATGGATCACCGCAAAACTTTCAGGGTAGGAGCGGAGCGGAGCTGGCCAAATGTTTGGAAAATTTTGCGAGGATTCGTCAACCGGCGCCAACGTTATTCCAAATAGAATGTTGCAGATTTCCTATGGAAAATAGGTCCTAAATATAACTATCTACTGGCGACCGCCAGTAGATAATATATATATATATATATATATATATATATATATATATATATATATATATATATATATATATATATATATATATATAAAACCCAAAGTGCCCACAGCATTGAGAACGCACTCGCTTCAAAAGAAATCTTCCGATTTATTCAGGGACAACAAGCTGCAGTATTCATGTTAGTTCTTTATCCAACGCGTTTCAAGGCTCCTGCCTCGTAATCATGGATCGTTTAACACGATGAGCAGATGTCTCTGATTCAGCCTGCTGATTTCAACCCTCAGTGGGCGTTGCATTCCCTACGTCACTGCAAACAGAGCAGGCTGGTACTTGTGGTCAAGTTCAGATTATTATTTTCACCCTCCAGTGGGCTCTGCTTTCCGTGTTAAACGATCCATGATTACGAGGCAGGAGCCTTGAAACGCGTCGGATAAAGAACTAACATGAATACTGCAGCTTGTTGTCCCTGAATAAATCCGAAGATTTCTTTTGAAGCGAGTGCGTTCTCAATGCTGTGGGCACTTTGGGTTTTATATTTACGACACGGCAGCCCTGCCGTGGAGAACGCACCGTCCCCAGAGACACGAGTGGGAGGCTGGGAGTAGGAACTGTGCCTGCTCTGTCAGTGCTTCAAAAGAGGACATAACGAACTTGCTCAGCGAACATGGCCTACTCAAGGTTTATAATTATTACACGGAAAGCAGAGCCCACTGGAGGGTGAAAATAATAATCTGAACTTGACCACAAGTACCAGCCTGCTCTGTTTGCAGTGACGTAGGGAATGCAACGCCCACTGAGGGTTGAAATCAGCAGGCTGAATCAGAGACATCTGCTCATCGTGTTAAACGATCCATGATTACGAGGCAGGAGCCTTGAAACGCGTCGGATAAAGAACTAACATGAATACTGCAGCTTGTTGTCCCTGAATAAATCGGAAGATTTCTTTTGAAGCGAGTGCGTTCTCAATGCTGTGGGCACTTTGGGTTTTATATATATATATATATATATATATATATATATATATATCCAACAAGCAATCAATCTTCCTTAGTTCAAAGACTGCGCCGAGCCCCAATTCTTTTTCAAATAGCGTGCTTTATTTCAAGCAAAGACAAACACTGTCCCGACGCGTTTCAGAACCGTAGTTCCTTGGTCACGGGTCGTCAGACGTTTACGTGCATCATGTGTTATAGTGCAACCAATAAACACAATACAAACGAAGGACTACGGTTTTACCCTGATGTAGAGATTGTATATACCGCCATTTTGGAATGGTTTCATGGTATCACATTGAATACAACGATTTTTATTTTCAAAACATTGTATTACAATTATACATTTTTGTAAAAGATAGTCAGCATATAATCAAAATATGAAATATAATTCCAACATAATCTGATCAAAATCAATCAAAATGGGTTTTCGTATTTTTACCACTTTAGACATGATACGTCTGTAATTCATATGTCTTAATACCCGAGTAGGTATTTTCACAAAATTAAATCTGCGATGATGACTTCCTTATCGCAAACACATGATCAGAATGTTGTAAACATAATTAGTCACAATATTAACTATAATAATGCTCAAATGCCCCAGTGGGCTAATCTCAACTTGAATCTGATGTATATAGTGATACCACTTTGGGTTTAATACTGCATTTCTTCACAATCAGGTATACACTTCGTCTCCTATAAAAATAAACCAAATGCACCTATCATTATAATGGTTACTTTTTTAACTATTAAAAACTACACAAACATCTTACATACAAGGCAACATTTCGAGATACATAGTATTAAAAACATTAATATTAGATGGTCAGGTAATATTTACAATCTCACTGTAATTTAACCAAGGTGGACTGATAATTCTTCATCTTTATTTATGCCCCCTGGGAACTTAGTTTCATATTTAATTATCAGCCGGGATTCTAATCTGCGCAATTCTTGCGTTCTGTTTCCCCCTCTTTCAGATTTAACAATTCTGTCAAGGGCACAAAATCTTAGTAAACTGATATCCTTATTGTGACATTCCTTGAAGTGCCGAACAATAGGATATTGCCTGTCTTCATTGGTTATAGCACTCATGTGTTCTAGAATGCGCAATTTCACCTGGTTAATGGTACTGCCAATATAAACCAACTGGCAAGGGCATATTAGTGCGTACACACAGAAATCCGATTTGCAATTCAAGTGTTTTCTTATGATAAATGGTTTCATAGTTTTAGATAGAACTATCTGTTTACAATTGAAACTATTTCTGCATGCTTTACAAGAGGTACATGTAAAAAATCCCTGAATAGTAGATCTAATTTCATTCTCCTGTAGACTATTTTTACAAAGTACATCTTTCAAGGCAGGACATCTGCGAAATATAATTTTAGGAAACTCATCAATGCATTTTATGAAGGTTTCATCAATCCGTAACACCTTCCAAAATTTATTTAAGCACTTTCTTACATCATTTGCTTGATTGCTAAAAGTGGTAATGAATCTTATTGTTTCATCCTCCACTTCTGTATTTGTCTTAGTTGTGAACATTTCATCTCTTTTTATTTTTGTAACTTTCTCGCAGGCCTTTCTGATAACTTTACGAGAATAGCCTCTTTCTTCAAATCTTTCCCTCATCGTATTCATCTCTTGGTCAAAAGTAATATCTGAGCTACAATTCCTTCTAGCCCTTAATAGTTCCTCGTAGGGGATACTATTGATCAGATTAATCGGGTGGCAGCTTGCAGCATGGAGCATGCTATTTCCAGCAGTAATTTTGCGAAACAATTTGCTCTCCAGACGATTTCCAATAGAGTTTACTTCTACATCTAAGAACTCAATTGCGTTCTTATTAACTGTACAAGTGAACGTGAGATTAAGATTATTTTCATTCAGGGAATTTACAAATTCTGCTGCCTCTGTCTCATCCCCTTTCCAAATGCAGAATATATTGTCAATGTATCTTGCTCAGAGGACGACACGATGATTGAAGGCACTGATGTTTTTCGCCACCTGCTCCTCCCACCAGCCCAGGTACAATCCTGCATAACTGGGGGCGAAGCAGGTACCCATCGCCGTCCCCTGGGCTTGACGATATATCACATGATCAAAAATAAAAAAGTTTTTTTTTAAACAAGTTGACATCATGTTTAATAGCATATCTGTGTGCATGAGATAGCAAATGGGTTGATCTTTAAGATAATACCTGCATGCTTCTAACCCCAAATCATGAGGTATGCAGTTATATAGACTGTTTACATCTAATGTTAGTAATAAATAATCAGGTTCCCAAATTACATCATCAATCATTCCTAAAAAATGCCCCGTATCTTTAACATACGAGGGTAAAGTTTCTACATATGGCCTTAAGAAGTGATCGATGTATTTCGAGGTGTTCTCTAACATGCTTCCAATAGAAGAAACAATAGGACGTCCTGGTGGAACATCTTTGTTTTTGTGTACTTTCCGTAATAAGTACATAGCTGATAGTTTAGGGAATTTACAACATAGAAATTTGTACTCGTCATCGGAAATCAAATTTTCATTCTTCCATTTCACCAATTCACTGACATAAATTTCATTACTTTTCTCATAGCAATTTCTGTCACTTTTTATGTAACTGTCCTCATCATTTAATTGACGTCTCCCTTCTTCTAGATACATATCTAGGGGCCATACCACAACGTTTCTGCCTTTATCTGCCTTTTTAATAACTATCTGCTTGTTGTTCTGCAGTTCCATGATGGCTACTTGTTGTTGTTTAGTAAGATTATTATTAAACCTAGGTTTATATTTGGCCAATTTCTTAAATTCTTTAAGTACACCTTTTTCAAATACCTCCATTGACTCATTATATAGTTGTGGTAAAAACACAGATTTTGGTTTAAACCCACTTTTACATGAATCACCAATCATCACTTCCTCCTGTGCCAAGCTATTCAAAGGATCATCAACCCAATTGTCATCTACTAATTCTCTTAGTGTATGCAAGGTTTCTATATCACCAATGGATAATATGGGTTCTTTAGCATAGGTTGTGTATGTCAGAGGCTTTACCTTATTCTCATGCCATTTTTTCAATTTCAATTTGCGTGTAAAAAAGAATAAGTCAATCCTACTTTCAGTATAATTAAAACTTCTAGTTGGACAAAAAGTCAGTCCAAGTGAAAGTACATCAATTTGTTCTTTAGTTAATAGGAAATTAGAAAGGTTCAGTACCGTAAGGGCGTTCTTCATGGTGTGGCTGTTTTGCCCCTTGTAACCATTCCCATAAGGCTTTGTATATTTCCTTGTTGCTTTGCGCCCCGCTTGCCTCCTCTGGCGCCTCGATATCAGCTATGTACTTATTACCGAAAGTACACAAAAACAAAGATGTTCCACCAGGACGTCCTATTGTTTCTTCTATTGGAAGCATGTTAGAGAACACCTCAAAATACATCGATCACTTCTTAAGGCCATATGTAGAAACTTTACCCTCGTATGTTAAAGATACGGGGCATTTTTTAGGAATGATTGATGATGTAATTTGGGAACCTGATTATTTATTACTAACATTAGATGTAAACAGTCTATATACCTGCATACCTCATGATTTGGGGTTAGAAGCATGCAGGTATTATCTTAAAGATCGACCCATGGGCTATCTCATGCACACAGAGATGCTATTAAACATGATGTCAACTTGTTTAAAAAATAACTTTTTTATTTTTGATCATGTGATATATCGTCAAGCCCAGGGGACGGCGATGGGTACCTGCTTTGCCCCCAGTTATGCAGGATTGTACCTGGGCTGGTGGGAGGAGCAGGTGGCGAAAAACATCAGTGCCTTCAATCATCGTGTCGTCCTCTGGGCAAGATACATTGACGATATATTCTGCATTTGGAAAGGGGATGAGACAGAGGCAGCAGAATTTGTAAATTCCCTGAATGAAAATAATCTTAATCTCACGTTCACTTGTACAGTTAATAAGAACGCAATTGAGTTCTTAGATGTAGAAGTAAAGTCTATTGGAAATCGTCTGGAGAGCAAATTGCTTCGCAAAATTACTGCTGGAAATAGCATGCTCCATGCTGCAAGCTGCCACCCGATTAATCTGATCAATAGTATCCCCTACGGGGAACTATTAAGGGCTAGAAGGAATTGTAGCTCAGATATTACTTTTGCACAAGAGATGAATACGATGAGGGAAAGATTTGAAGAAAGAGGCTATTCTCGTAAAGTTATCAGAAAGGCCTGCGAGAAAGTTACAAAAATAAAAAGAGATGAAATGTTCACAACTTAGACAAATACAGAAGTGGAGGACGAAACAATAAGATTCATTACCACTTTTAGCAATCAAGCAAATGATGTAAGAAAGTGCTTAAATAAATTTTGGAAGGTGTTACGGATTGATGAAACCTTCATAAAATGCATTGATGAGTTTCCTAAAATTACATTTCGCAGATGTCCTGCCTTGAAAGATGTACTTTGTAAAAATAGTCTACCGGAGAATGAAATTAGATCTACTATTCAGGGATTTTTTACATGTACCTCTTGTAAAGCATGCAGAAATAGTTTCAATTGTAAACAGATAGTTCTATCTAAAACTATGAAACCATTTATCATAAGAAAACACTTGAATTGCAAATCGGATTTCTGTGTGTACGCACTATTATGCCCTTGCCAGTTGGTTTATATTGGCAGTACCATTAACCAGGTGAAATTGCGCATTCTAGAGCACATGCATGCTATAACCAATGAAGACAGGCAATATCCTATTGCTCGACACTTCAAGGAATGTCACAATAAGGATATCAGTTTACTAAGATTTTGTGCCCTTGACAGAATTATTAAATCTGAAAGAGGGGGAAACAGAACGCAAGAATTGCGCAGATTAGAATCCCGGCTGATAATTAAATATGAAACTAAGTTCCCAGGGGGCATAAATAAAGATGAAGAACTATCAGTCCACCTTGGTTAAATTACAGTGAGATTGTAAATATTACCTGACCGTCTAATATTAATGTTTTTAATACTATGTATCTCGAAATGTTGCCTTGTATGTAAGGTGTTTGTGTAGTTTTTAATAGTTAAAAAAGTAACCATTATAATGATAGGTGCATTGGGTTTATTTTTATAGGAGACGGAGTGTATACCTGATTGTGAAGAAATGCAGTATTAAACCCAAAGTGGTATCACTATATATATCAGATTCAAGTTGAGATTAGCCCACTGGGGCATTTGAGCATTATTATAGTTAATATTGTGACTAATTATGTTTACAACATTCTGATCATGTGTTTGCGATAAGGAAGTCATCATCGCAGATTTAATTTTGTGAAAATACCCACTCGGGTATTAAGACATATGAATTACAGACGTATCATGTCTAAAGTGGTAAAAATATGAAAACCCATTTTGATTGATTTTGATCAGATTATGTTGGAATTATATTTCATATTTTGATTATATGCTGACTATCTTTTACAAAAATGTATAATTGTAATACAATGTTTTGAAAATGAAAATCGTTGTATTCAATGTGATACCATGAACCATTCCAATATGGCGGTATATACAATCTCTACATCAGGGTAAAACCGTAGTCCTTCGTTTGTATTGTGTTTATTGGTTGCACTATATCACATGATGCACGTAAACGTCTGACGACCCGTGACCAAGGAACTACGGTTCTGAAACGCGTCGGGACAGTGTTTGTCTTTGCTTGAAATAAAGCACGCTATTTGAAAAAGAATTGGGGCTCGGCGCAATCTTTGAACTAAGGAAGATTGATTGCTTGTTGGATATGGAGGGGTCGCGACCCTGCCGGTAGCCCGCCACCTTTTAAGAGGCAGAGATCAACGCGAACCGAGGTTTGAATATATGTATATATATATATATATATATATATATATATATATATATATATATATTGATGCTCGCTTTCCACCTCTTTGCGAAGCACTCTCGGACGGGTGCCTGTATGTGGCGGTGGACTCCGCAATTTATTATCGCTCCTTTTTCTTTGTGTAGAAAGAAAACAGCACTCGCGGGGGGCGTTTAGAATATATTTAACTATCCATCAACAAACGCGTTTTGGCGGTCTGCCTTCCTCGGTGTTACAGTCACACCGGAAGCAACTGTGTTTAAAGACATACCAGTTGTGAATAACAATTGAAAAGGGACAAACACAGTGTTCTCAAAATGAGCGCCATTTTGTAATGTGAAATATATATACAATGTTCGTTTTGTGTCTAAATAAATCATGAATTGTTTTTTAAAAATATATATATCAAAACACTGGTATCCCAGTTAAGAACCACTCGACAATTGCAAAAGGTTACCAGCCCTTAATCAAGGTATGGACACAGTTCCTGTGGCTGGTCAGAGACAAGCAGCCTCACGTTCAGCCTGACACGTTTCAGAAAATTCCTTTTTCAAAGGCTACAAACTGAAGGATGTGCACGGTAGGTCTGCTCCTCCCACAGCATCTCTTATATCATGCCCCTGATTGGGGTTGTTCCTTCATTTCCTGGCATTGTGGGAGGTGTAGGCCTTTGTTCCCTTTGAAATTAGTGCACGATCACTGCCATGATAAGACCCGGAATGGGCCCCATGAGACCTCAATCCTGTGCGCAAATGTCCGCATTTCGGTGATTGAATCTTTACCGCGCGGCCCCCTTTTCAATCCTGGGGTGGTGCATTCTCGGTGGCTGGGAGGCAACCCTTTTACATCAAAACACTGGTATCCCACTTAAGAAGCACTCGACAATTGCAAAAGGTTATCAGCCTTTAATCAAGGTATGGACACAGTTCCTGCGGCTGGTCAGATACAAGCAGCTTACGTTCAGCCTGATGCGTTCCAGAAAATTCCTTTTTCAAAGGCTACGAACGAAAGGATGTGCGTGGTAGGTCTGCTCCTCCCACAGCATCTCTTATATCATGCCCCTGGTTGGGGTTGTTCCTTCATTTCTTGGCATTGTGGGAGTTGTAGGTCTTTGTTCCCTTAGAAACTAGTGCACAATCACTGCAATGATAAGACCCGGAATGGGCCCAAGCAACCGAACGAGTTCTCAATCCTGTGCGCAAATGTCCGCATTTCGGTGAGGAATCTTTACCGCGCGGCCACCTTTTCAATCCTGGGGTGGTGCATTCTCTGTGGCTGGGATGCCACCCTTTTACATCAAAACACTGGTATCCCACTTCACAAGCACTCGACAATTGCGAAAGGTTACCAGCCTTTAATCAATGTATGGACACAGTTCCAGTGGCTGGTCAGATACAAGCAGCCTCACGTTCAGCCTGACACGTTTCAGAAAATTCCTTTATCAAAGGCTACGAACGGAAGGATGTGCGCGGTTGGTCTGCTCCTCCCACAGCATCTCTTATATCATGCCCCTGATTTGGGTTGTTCCTTCATTTCCTGGCATTGTGGGAGGTGTAGGCCTTTGTTCCCTTTGAAATTAGTGCACGATCACTGCCATGATAAGACCCGTAATGGGCCCCAGCAACAGAACGAGACCTCAATCCTGTGCGCAAAAGTCCGCATTTCGGTGAGTGAATCTTTAACGCGCTGCCCCCTTTTCAATCCTGGGGTGGTGCATTCTCGGTGGCTGGGAGGTCACCCTTTTACATCAAAACACTGGTATCCCACTTAAGAAGCACTCAACAATTGCAAAAGGTTACCAGCATTTAATCAAGGTATGGACACAGTTCCTGCGGCCGGTCAGATACAAGCAGCTTACGTTCAGCTTGATGCGTTCCAGAAAATTCCTTTTTCAAAGGCTACGAACGGAAGGATGTGCGTGGTAGGTCTGCTCCTCCCACATCATCTCTTATATCATGCCCCTGGTTGGGGTTGTTCCTTCATTTCTTGGCATTGTGGGAGTTGTAGGTCTTTGTTCCCTTAGAAACTAGTGCACAATCACTGCAATGATAAGACCCGGAATGGGCCCAAGCAACCGAACGAGTCCTCAATCCTGTGCGCAAATGTCTGCATTTCGGTGAGGAATCTTTACCGCGCGGCCACCTTTTCAATCCTGGGGTGGTGCATTCTCTGTGGCTCGGATGCCACCCTTTTACATCAAAACACTGGTATCCCACTTCACAAGCACTCGACAATTGCGAAAGGTTACCAGCCTTTAATCAATGTATGGACACAGTTCCAGTGGCTGGTCAGATACAAGCAGCCTCACGTTCAGCCTGACACGTTTCAGAAAATTCCTTTATCAAAGGCTACGAACAGAAGGATGTGCGCGGTTGGTCTGCTCCTCCCACAGCATCTCTTATATCATGCCTCTGATTGGGGTTGTTACTTAATTTCTTGGCACTGTGGGAGTTGTAGGCCTTTGTTCCCTTTGAATTTAGTGCACGATCACTGCAATGATAAGACCCGGAATGAGCCCCAGCAACCAAACGAGTCCTCAATCCTGTGCGCAAATGTCTACGTTTCGGTGAGTGAATCTTTACCGCGCAGCCCCCTTTTCAATCCTGGGGTGGCATTCTCGGTGGCTGGGAAGTCACCCTTTTACATCAAAACACTGATATCCCTCTTAAGAAGCACTCAACAATTGCGAAAGGTTACCAGCCTTTAATCAAGGTATGGACACAGTTCCTGCGGCTGGTCAGATACAAGCAGCTTACGTTCAGCCTGACGCGTTTCAGAAAATTCCTTTTTCAAAGGCTACAAACGGAAGGATGTGCGCTGTAAGTCTGCTCCTCCCACAGCATCTCTTATATGATGCACCTGATTGGGGTTCTTCCTTCATTTCGTGGCATGGTGGGAGTTGTAGGCCTTTGTTCCCTTTGAAATTAGTGCAAGATCACTGCCATGATAAGACCCGGAATGTGCCCCAGCAACTGAACGAGACCTCAATCCTGTGCGCAAATGTCCGCATTTCGGTGATTGAATCTTTACCGCGCGGCCCCCTTTTCAATCCTGGGGTGGTGCATTCTCAGTGGCTGGGAGGCCACCCTTTTACATCAAAACACTGGTATCCCACTTAAGAAGCACTCGACAATTGCAAAAGGTTACCAGCCTTTAATCAAGGTATGGACACAGTTCCTGTGGCCGGTCAGATACAAGCAGCCTCATGTTCAGCCTGACGCGTTTCAGAAAATTCCTTTTTCAATGGCTACGAACTGAAGGATGTGCGCTGTAGGTCTGCTCCTCCCACAGCATCTCTTATATCATGCCCCTGATTGGGGTTGTTCCTTCATTTCCTGGCATTGTGGGAGGTGTAGGCCTTTGTTCCCTTTGAAATTAGTGCACCATCACTGCCATGATTAGACTCAGAATGGGCCCCAGCAACCAAACGAGTCCTCAATCCGGTGCACAAATGTCCGCATTTCGGTGAGTGAATCTTTACCGCCCTGCCCCCTTTTCAATCCTGGGGTGGTGCATTCTCGGTGGCTGGGAGGCCACACTTTTACATCAAAACACTGGTATCCCACTTCACAAGCACTCGACAATTGTGAAAAGTTTCCAGCCTTTAATCAATGTATGGGCACAGTTCCTGTGGCTGGTCAGATACAAGCAGCCCCACGTTCAGCCTGACACGTTTCAGAAAATTCCTTTATCAAAGGCTATGAACGGAAGGATGTGCGCGGTTGGTCTGCTCCTCCCACAGCATCTCTTATATCATGCCTCTGATTGGGGTTGTTACTTAATTTCTTGGCATTGTGGGAGTTTTAGTCCTTTGTTCCCTTTGAAATTAGTGCATGATCACTGCCATGATAAGACCCGGAATGAGCCCCAGCAACCAAACGAGTCCTCAATCCTGTGCGCAAATGTCTACATTTCGGTGAGTGAATCTTTACCGCGCAGCCCCCTTTTCAATCCTGGGGTGGCATTCTCGGTGGCTGGGAAGTCACCCTTTTACATCAAAACACTGGTATCCCACTTAAGAAGCACTCGACAATTGCGAAAGGACACCAGCCTTTAATCAATGTATGGACACAGTTCCTGCGGCTGGTCAGATACAAGCAGCTTACGTTCAGCCTGATGCGTTCCAGAAAATTCCTTTTTCAAAGGCTACAAACGGAAGGATGTGCGCGGTAGGTCTGCTCCATCCACAGCATCTCTTATGTCATGCCCCTGATTTGGGTTGTGCGTTCATTTCTTGGCATTGTGGGAGTTGTAGGCCTTTGTTCCCTTTGAAATTAGTGCACAATCACTGCCATGATAAGACCCGGAATAGGCCCCAGACACCAAACGAGTCCTCAATCCTGTGCGCAAATGTCCGCATTTCGGTGAGTGAATCTTTAACGCGCTGCCCCCGTTTCAATCCTGAGGTGGTGCATTCTCGGTGGCTGGGAGGTCACCCTTTTACATCAAAACACTGGTATCCCACTTAAGAAATACTCATCAATTGCGAAAGGTTATCAGCCTTTAATCAAGGTATGGACACAGTTCCTGTGTTTGGTCAGACACAAGCAGCCTCACGTTCAGTCTGATGCGTTTCAGAAAATTCCTTTTTCAAAGGCTACGAACGGAAGGATGTGCACTGTAGGTCTGCTCCTCCCACATATTCTCTTATAGTATGCCCCTGGTTGGGGTTGTTCCTTCATTTCTTGGCATTGTGAGAGTTGTAGGTCTTTGTTCCCTTAGAAACTAGTGCACGATCACTGCCATGATAAGACCCGGAATGGGCCCCTGCAACCGAACGAGTCCTCAATCCTGTGCGCAAATGTCCGCATTTCGGTGAGTGAATCTTTACCGCGTGGCCACCTTTTCAATCCTGGGGTGGTGCATTCTCGGTGGCTGGAAGGCCACCCTTTTACATCAAAACACTGGTATCCCACTTAAGAAGCACTCGACAATTGCGAAAGGTTACCATCCTTTAATCAAGGTATGGACACAGTTCCTGTGGCTGGTCAGAAACAAGCAGCCTCACGTTCACCCTGACGCGTTTCAGAAAATTCCTTTTTCAAAGGCTACGAATGGAAGGATGTGCATGGTAGGTCTGCTCCTCCTTCAGCATCTCTTATATCATGCCCCTGATTGGGGTTGTTCCTTTATTTCTTGGCATTGTGGGAGTTGTAGGCCTTTGTTACTTTTGAAATTAGTGCACGATCACTGCCATGATAAGACCCCGAATGGGCCCCAGCAACCGAACGAGTCCTCAATCCTGTGCGTAAATGTCCGCATTTCGGTGAGAGAATCTTTACCGCGCAGCCCCCTTTTCAATCCTGGGGTGGTACATTCTCGGTGGCTGGGAGGCCACCCTTTTACATCAAAACACAGGTATATCCCACGTAAGAAGCACTCGATAATTGCGAAAGTTTACCATCCTTTAATCAAGGTATGGACACAGTTCCTGTGGCTGGTCAGAAACAAGCAGCCTCACGTTCACCCTGACGCGTTTCAGAAAATTCCTTTTTCAAAGGCTACGAACGGAAGGATGTGCGCGGTAGGTCTGCTCCTCCCACAGCATCTCTTATATCATGCCCCTGATTGGGGTTGTTCCTTCATTTCTTGGCATTGTGGGAGTTGTAGGCCTTTGTTCCCTTTGAAATTAGTGCACGATCACTGCCATGATAAGACCCAGAATGGGCCCCAGCAACCGAACAAGTCCTCAATCCTGTGCGCAAATGTCCACATTTCGGTGAGTAAATCTTTACCACGCGGCCTCCTTTTCAATCCTAGGGTGGTGCATTCTCGGTGGCTGGAAGGCCACCCTTTTACATCAAAACACTGGTATCCCACTTAAGAAGCACTCGACAATTGTGAAATATATATATTTAGGTAAAGCACTTTCACACAGTTTATGCCTTCACCACGTATGCCTTTGCATTGTAATGGCATGCGTGGTAAAGTCATATGCGGAGTGAAAGTTTGCGGGGTGAGGGTATCGCGTAGTAATTGCACTTGCGTTGTAAAAAATGCGGGTGATGGTAATGCCTTGCTGGATAACAACACGTATTCCCCCAACACAAGGGGGGCCTGCAACGGGCCCCCAAAACCAATCTCCACCAGTCTTTCAATGGTGGTTTACCCGCCACGTAAAGGCTGGCTGGAGACAGCATCGTAATTTGGCGGACGGTGCCTGCTAGGCACCACCACCATTTCATTGATGCAGACTGCTCCGCTAGGCAATCAGAACGATTGCCTTCGGCGGTTCCGTGGCTGATGGTCTTTGCATTCGCCGTGGACCGAAAGCGATTCCCCCGCCATCGTAATGTGGTAGGGAGAAAATCGCGGTCTGATTCCGTAAGGACCGCCACCGCATGGCTGGCGGGTGGCGGTCCTTCCACAATCATAATCAGGCCCTAAGTATTAATTAAATAAAAAAAATTACTTCCCACCCTTTTCCCCAATAAACTATTTTCAATGTATTAATTAATATTAGTTAACAACCAATAAATAATTTTTTACAAACAAATTACTTCCCACATTTAACTCTATAAAATCTAAATTAAATAAATAAAAAATAACTATTAATTTATTATAATTAAATTACTTCTCACCCTGTCCCCATATAAACCCACAACCCACTAGGCAACTTAAATATGCAAAATTTAATTTAAAAAAAAAAAATTCATAACTACTAAAAATGTAACACATATATTAAAAAACATAAACAATACTTTTACAAAAAAACATACATCACATACATTTAAGATAAAAAATAAAATGCATAACACTAATTAAAAAATTCGATATTTTAAACATCTGTATTTTTTCCAACAATATTAATGACTTGTATATTTTTAAAAACTATATTTCTTACCTTAAATTCGATATTCTTGACCACGATATTCTTGCTGTCGATATTTCTAAATCCCGATATTTCCAACTCGATATTTGTGTAAGTCGACGTTTCCAACTCGATATTCTTTTTCAGCACCCTTTCTGCTTTCTCCCCCTTGCACAACACAGGACAGCAACTTTGGGTACTGTGCTGCTTTGCAGTAAAATTTAGTAAATCTGCCCTATTACTTCATGACGGTCTTTTCAGCCATCCTCCCTATATTACTCCTCATCCTTTCCCATTTTTTTAGATCACTGGGACGCTCCAAACCTATCCTCAGACCCAAGTGCTCGTCCACTCCTTTAATGTTTTGAAGTGAACTCGGGGTGGAATAGGCAATAAATAAGCAAACAATGACCTCATGTGGGATTCTAAGGCTGTTACACTGACGTCGGGAGGGGTGGAGGGAGTTACACTGGTACCAGAAAACGAACACGGGGGCACTAACAATGACAGAAAGGCCCATAACTGGGGGCCTCCACCACTGTCACTGGCTCACTGCTACAGGAGCACCAACATTGACTTGGGGACATTGACAGAGATGCAGCGACAAAAGTAAACTGACGCTAAGACACAAATAAGGGGACACTGTCACTAGCATAATGACACAGACAAGTAAGGATTGACACTAGTTGATTGGCAAAGGGGGCGCTGAAACACGAGCACCAAAATTGACATAGAACAGAGTCACCGGAGTGCCGGCATGGGGTACAATCACGAATGCTGAGTCACTGACATGGGAGAGTTTCATTGGGACACCGACACAGGGAGGCTAGGACCCAAAGGTCACAATGCCAGTACAGTAATTAGATATAGGGGCCTGATTGGGGGGACATTCGTGTACTGAGATGTCGACACTCACAAAGGTGCTGACACCGAGACATTGACACAGAGACACTGATAGTGGTATACGACCACTGGGACACGAAGACTAGAACCCTCACACAGGGACACCGACACTGGCATGGGGCTTTGACATGGGAACAGTGAAACGGGCACACAGAAACTGGTCACAAATATTAGCACCAGGACACTGACACAGAAACATCAGCACTAACACTGGAACCCTGACATAGAGGCAGCAGCATTCACACAGCAACACTGACACAGGACACAGTCACTGCGACACAGACACAGGAGCACCAGGAACTTACTTGGGGACATTGATTTGGAAACAGTGACCCTCGAAAGTTGACATGGGTTAAACACATTCATGCCGGGAGACAGTGCCAAGGGGCAGTGACTCTGGGAGATTGAATAGAGGAGACTAGGATACCCACACTAAAATACTGATGTTTGGGCACAACACCAGGACAGTGAAATGGCACAGGGACACTAACCCACAGGAACTGACTGGAGGGACACAACATTGGGGTACTGGCATGGGTCACTGGCATTGGGGCTCTGACACAAGGACACTAACATAGGGGCACATACATTGATACAGATACTTGGACACTAACATGGACACTGGGCACTGCAACACTGTCAAAGGTTACTGCCACAGTGACACTGTCTGGGAAGAAATACACTGGGGCATGAGGACACTGTCACAGAGATACTGCGGAATGCTGCTACCGCCACATGAACAATGACACAAAAGAACTGACATAGAAACATTGACCTAGGGGCACTAACACCGGGGCACTGCAACTGGGTACATAATAAAAATGGGGCACTGACTGATACTGAAACATTGTCGGGGGAAACTAACAGAGGAACATTGACACATGTGCACCAACAGCCTCTTTATTCCACCACGCTACACGTCTTGTCTCTTATTCCTACTCTTGCAGGTTAATTTTCATCCCTTTGTTTCAATTTCCTTATCTTTCTCTTTGACTTTCGGTATCCCTTCCTCTCTTTTGGTCTAGGTCAAAGCCTGATGATGTAAATTAATTCTGGGTCCTTAAAGTAAGTGCTGGTGCCTGCCATCACCAACCACCTGCACAAATTAAGCACTAGTCCCATGGGTTGTGGAACAAGGGATATGTTCTGCCTGCAGGGACAGAGCTTCCATTAGTGTAACAGCTGCACAGGGGCCCGGGGGCCTGAAGGGCCCACTGAACCTTGATTACTGCTGTATTATATTATTCAAACACCAGTTACGAGGACCCATTCCCTTCCTTGAACTAGGACCTATGACAAACTGGCTATGCTACTGACTGGCTAGTGGCTCCTTTTGACTAGCTGAAGTGGGCAAATTCCAACACTCACTGCCTGAACGGTGCCCAAACCCCCAGCAACCTATGTCTACCTTGTCATTCTAGTCTGCTGACCCTTCCATGGAGGTTTCCACCCCCTCGAGGGGCCAGGTACAGTCAGCACAGTGCTGGCTGACAGTAAGGTGAGTTCTGCTGATAGAGCATGCTCTAAAGAGTTTACCGGTACTGTCATAGGATGCAAAGGGTTGTATGACAGAACAGCACATGCCTCAACAACGCAAGCCTAAACAACGGGGTCTCAACCATGAGCGCATCTTTACCATGCATGTCTTCACCAGGACTGCCTTTACAAATTTTGTTGTGAAGGTATCATTGGTAAAGGCATATGCGTAGTAAAGATCAGACCCCAGCCACCTCACCCTGAGCCCTAAAACCTGTCCCACAGTCCTGCAAACCTCCCCGCCCCTGCCCTAAAAACGACCCCGCCCCTCATCCTGAGATCATATCCCCGCCCTCCCCTAATAACCACCCGACCCCAGCCCACTGGCCCTGAGCCTTAAAACGGAACCCCAGCCCTAAAAATTGCCCTTTCCACCCTCCCGGGGCCCTAAAACCCAGCCCTAACAACTACCCCAACTCCAGCCCCCTCACCCTAAGCCCTAAAACCGCCCCTACCCCTAAAAACTGCCCTTTCCCCCTACCTGAAACGTAAATAAAAGTACAAAAACTACTCATCAAGCCACCGTTCCTTAGAATGTTATCTGTAGGAAATCTCCAACACCCCCGTCCACTTCCTTCAGTGCTAGCCCATTAACTGCCTTTTCTGTCAACGATCCATAATATGCTTTAAAATATGTTGCTGAGGTAGAACATATGTCTAGGTTTTCAGCCAGAGGCGTAAAACAGGCCTCCGCCGCCCCTGGTGCACATGAGCCCAACCCTTGAGGGCCCCCTTTGCCCACGGACCAGGGATTTGAGTGGGCCGGGTCAAAGACCCAGCAGTATTTAAGATCTGAACTTGAAACAGGCTCCCTTGGGCCTCTATTTTGTATTGACATCTTTAGAGGAAAAAACACTGTTCTACACGATGACTGTAAAACTATTGTTAAGGTCATTCATGTCAGCTATGTAGTCCCTGAGATCCCTGTGTATATTTCATCTTTTTCTTAATCTGGCATTTCCTAAGAGTGTTTGCTTTTTCCAGGATGCTGTATTTCTATATTTTTTTGTGTGCAGCATATTACCGCTGTGTAGGGGTTATTATGAACTGCGTTGTCAGTGGGAGTTCAGGTTGTGGGTGGGAATTTATAATGGGCCATGGGTGAGACCTGTGGAGTTGAGCTTGAAGGTGGTGGAAGTTTCTCACAGTGCCTGGTGGTTCATAAGGGTGTTCAGAACGCATGTTCATCCGATTCTCTGACTCTCTGCAGAATGCATCTGTGTAAATGGTAATTGTGCGTTTATGTGAAAATGTGTGAAGGAAGTACACAAGTGTTGAAATATTTTGAGGGTGTTAGAAAAAGAAAATGCAGTGTTTACAGGTGCTGAAGAGGAAATAGATGAGGTGGGAGACATCTATATAGAGAATTTCAGGAAGATGTGGGGAGAAAAAGTATGTAAGTGTTTATCAGAGTGGGAGACTGCAGAGTAAAGTGGTGTGAGGGGAAGAACGGGAGTGAATAAGATATTAAGAAGACCACTGTCACTTCCAGAAACCTTAGTGGCGTTTAACTCACAGTCTCATATTTTCAATTCTAATTATTCACAACAAAATCATTGCTGCTGCTCATTTATCTATACAACTAATAATCATTGGCAAAGTCAAGAGGGTGGCTGATTTTAGGGGCATGTCTGTTATTGTGTGATATGTATGGATGCAACAACCGAAATTCCACAAAGAGGCACCAACTACTGGTTGAGTGACACAAATGGAAGCACACGGTTTTAGTTCAATATTTTTAAGCTACACTCTTGTTTAAACAGTCCTAGCTCTTGGAAAGGATTCCTATTTACACGTCTTAGGTCACACCCTGTTTAGAGACCCTCCTACTTTGTTTTATCCCACTTACAGCCCAGCTAAGGTTTGTGAATATCTGTGATAAATGGACGGTTGGGGGGGGCTCACTGTATTCTGCAGGGAGCCCCATTATTATCTGAAACTATTGTTTTCAACCTGATCTTGCAGAGTACCATCCTTAATGCGCCACACAAGAGGTTTTGCGATTCTAATCATGGCTAATTGACTTGAACAAACCCCTAGCGTGGCTGACACTGCACCAGGACCCTAGTGATGTTCTCTCATCTTCCCAGTTCAAGAAACATCTGTAGTGCGAATCATGAGAGAGGTGACAGACCAAAATATCCGCAATTAGGAACCACTCGCTTTAGAACATTGCCCTGAGCATCCAGCAACGTGCACGGGCCAAAAATGGAAGAACCGCATGAAAAGTTCATTCTGAATCCAGAAATAGCGACAAACTTAGCTTTCCCCTCACAACAGCTGCTTTGATACCAGCACAGAAGAAAAACGTTCCCTTTGTAAGACAGTTTATTTTATTCTGGACGCTTGGCAGTCAGGGATATCATTTTTCACGACAATTGAGTAAAACCTGTAAAGACAGGAATTTTATGGTGGTTTAACTGTGGGACATTACATCCCCGGTACCGGATGTCATAAAGTGTTAAATATATGTCTTAATCGTTCACGTTTCCGTGCTATGCTTTGAGAGAATGGCAAGGTCACATGCCCGAGGCTGAAAGGACATATTAACGAGGCCCGCTCTGTGAGAATTGAGTATTGATTTTTCCTTATTTGATTACTGAAGTTCTTAATTTCTCGGTCCATTCATTTTAGAAGGTTTTCACCGATCAGATGAGGTTCCTCGGCCGAGCAGTGCAGGTGGTACTAAGCACTGGTAGACAGCAAAGTGAATCATGGCCTAGTGCTGGTCTGTAAATGTCACACGGCGCCTGGACCCCTGCCTCCCTGGTCCATGGAGTGGAGAAGGGAGAAGGTCCCAGGAGCCTAGACTATCGAGATGGGTGGGGTGCTGTGAGAAAATCAAAAGCTTGCATAGATCTGGGAGCAAATCAAACAACCACAGTAAACCTAATTGCTTACATACGCCCAACAGAATGAAGTTAGCTCAATTGAGTGCCTGGGGGTACTTTGAGGTAAAAGGTCTTTCTGGCGCGTGAGTATCTTTTCTTTAAATCAGTTCAACCCTTGACTCACGAAGATGGTCTCCAACTCCGCACCTTGTTCTTCTTCAGGTCGACTTGATCTTTGCAACCATCTCCTTGTGTTTGCTTTGTTCACCCTAAGTTGGCAGGGTATGCCCAGGCGTTAGTCCCTTGCTCACTTTACCACTGGATTCAAGCTAGCCTGGCTGGTGATGGGTGTTACCCAGAAACCGGTCGCAGGATGCTTGTTTCCAGTTCAGGGAAGACCTGGCTTGGCAGTTTGGGCTGGACTGTTCCCACGAGGCGCAACTCAAGACTGATTTGCATATAGTTGGGTCTGAACTGAGGTGGCAAAGCGAGCTAAAGAATGATGATTGATTCCATCCAGATCTGTGACTGGGGGTGATTGTCTGAAAAGTTTCAGCTCTCCGTCCATCATCTCCATTTATTTGCTTTGTTCACCCTAAGTTGGCAGGGTATGCCCAGACGTGGGTCCCTTGCTCATTTTGCCACTGGATTCAAGCTTGCCTGGCTGATGAAGGGTGTTACCCAGAAACTGGTCCCAGGATGCTTGTTCTGGTTCAGGGAAGACCTGGCTTGGCAGTTCGGACTGGACTGTTCCCATGAGGCACAGCTCAAGACTGATTTGCATATAGTGGGGTCTGAACTGAGGTGGTGAAGTGAGCTAAAGAATGATGATGGAATCAACCCAGATCTGCGACTGGGGGTGAGTGTCTGAAAAGTTTCAGTGCTCCGTCCATCATCTCCTTGTGTTTGCTCCATTTTAGAATTGGGCATAAGTCAATATCAAATTTTAACACCACTGATTATGTTCAGTCAATAATGAGAAATTAGATGAATTTTGAAAATTGTTTTTATATTTTTAAGTTTAGTACTTTAGGGCCACATGTATCAGGGATTTCTGTGTTCACAAATGGGCCAATTCTCAGAATCGTCCCGTTTGCGAACACAAAAAATGCTTTACACATGCATCAAACCCTATTTTGTGAATCAGGAATGTTACCGAATCGCAAACCCATTTTGCGATTCGGTATTTGGAAGGGGCATGTTTAGGCTTCCCTTCCAAATACCAAATCGTAATGGTATGTATGAATGTTTTGTGACCCTGAATGCGGTCGCAAAACATTAGCATTTTATCACCAACTTTAAGTTGGTAGTAACCTATTCGCAAACAGGACGGGGTCCCCAAGGGACCCCTTCCCATTTGTGAATGTATGCAAAAACGTTTTTTAAGAGTAGGCAGTGGTCCCATGGACCACTGCCTGCTGTTAAAAAAACGCGAAGTGAACTCTTCATTTTTTTTTTAAAAACGAAACCTGTCTTCCTTTAAGGAAAATGGGCTGCATTAAAAAAAAAAGATTGCTTTATTTAAAAGCCATCACCGACATGGTGGTTTGTTGACTCCAGCAGGCCACCATTACCGTGATTTTAGAGATTCCTAGGGGATCAAAAATTGCAACCTATCTCATTAATATTAACGAGGTAGGTCCATTTGCGACCCCCTATGAATCGCTATATGAAACTCTTGAAGTTTCATACATTTGTAATAGCGATTACCTAATTGCGATTGGCTGGAAATCACAAATAGGTATTCTATATTACAAACGTTGATACATGAAGCCCTTAGTTTGTAATCTCTTCATTCAGATTTGAACATTAGATAAATCAGCTTACAGAAATATCAAGAAAAATAATAGCAACAATCTGAAAATATTACAGCCTGTTCCATTAAGAAAATTTACCTAAGCCCCTATTCTACTCTAATAGATCCTAACCTACCAGAACACGTAAAGAGTCCTTTTCAGAAAAGAGCAAGGAATTTAAGGAGTATTTGGAATAGAATTTAGATTTTAGTTGAACTCCTCAGAAAGAGCAGTTCTGGAAAACTTGTCTGAGTCTCCTCTCTCAATTAGAAGTTAGTCACAGCAATAGCTGTATTCTTAAAAAAAAATAGAAAACACCATCAGCAGTATCTTACAGTGTAAAGGCAAAAGCCAGGAAACGGATAGTCACAGAACAATTAGTCTGGACCAGCCCGAACAGCCTAAAGCTCTCAGTGCGTGCTCTAAAGAAAAGGTAGTGGAAGAGCTCTGAAGTCTCCTAACTAGGAACACATATATTAAACCCAAAAATGTATGTCTACTTCTTGTTCGGTGTTAGGTCCTCTAAGCCCAACGGTGAAAGGACGGTCGATGGTCTGCTACTTCCTTCTTCATTCCCATTTTAACATACGAAGATGGCAACTTCCTTCTTCATTCCCATTTTAACATACGAAGATGGCAAAACGTTATCTAAAAGCAGTCTGCTAAGTTGAAAATGTTCATGTACGTTAGTTTCACATCGAGTTCCCACGGGAACCCTGCAGCTTGCTGTGTTAGCTGTTCAGAACTCCACTGTGTGACAAGGAACTAGTCTAAAGCAGAGCCGTTCTAGTTGTAACTTCTATGGAATTCTATCATGAACTTCACATTTTCTCGAACATTGCCTTCACAGACTGTTGGTATTCATTATTGTGAATAAGTGAGAGTTAAAATCTAACCAAATGCGATGAGAACATGTAGCTTAGGAAGGAAAGAAAACATTTATTGAAATCAGCACAGTCTACAAAGTAGACACATCTAATGAAGTTAAATTAAATTATTTATTTAATATTGTACCGTGCAACATCTTGCTAAAACGTGTATTTATAAAGAAAAGTTAAAGGCAATGCAGGAAAATAGAGACTAAATTAGGTCTAGCTTAATTTGTCAATGTAAATACGATAGAAATGCTTACTATAAGAAAACATTGTGCTAATCATGCTGCACATTAATTTGGTCGTTAAATCAAAGGCACATTTTCTATTTTTCCATTTCTTTGGGCATTGCGCTTGTTGATATTTTTACAGGCCAATCACATTTTTTAAGCTGATTTTACTTGGTTCATCAGGCACTGCTGTACCAGAAAATCAGGATACCTGCTGGTCCATTCCACTGTGCAGTGAAAACAGGCATGGGACATCCTAAGGCTAAATTACAGAGAGGGACATGCTTCAGAGGTTTAGAGATGCCTGGCACGCAAACATTACAGATGGGCATTTTTGGTAGCAGAGGAATGGAGGAGGAAGCAAGGTTTGCTTTATAGGACTGTGACTTCTCTTCACAGCAACGAGATTGCAGGGAGCGGATGGATGCTCATGCTGCAAGGGACACAGGAAGACAGGCAAGCTTTCGCGGAAGCATAGAAGCAGAATGGAATTCCATACAACAGCTGATCTTTGTCATGCACCATCTGCGTGAGCCCTTGTCCTGTTTTTCTTAGTTTTCATGTCTCTGGACAGGTACTTTATTTTCGGTATTATTCCAGAATTTTACGTTAAACTATTATGCTTCTGAACAGGGGTGCAACTAGACCCGAAATTTGGGGAGGCTGACGCTCCCAGCTAGGGCTGGCCCTAGCACTGGTAGCACACAGTGCAACAGTCTTATTTGGCGCCCCTTCCCCCATTTCCTCCTTCTCCATGAATTCCCTTACTATCACTCACCAACAATGCACCTCATCTCCCTGTAGCACCTTTCTGACAGATATTTTATTTTTTTATAGCGCTGCTCATAGTTTACTCACACTCAGCTTTGTGATCAGCATGGCACACATTCTTTGTAGCAGGCACATTAACCCTCTGCACTGTGTGGGTGGCAGGAGTGCCCATTTGAGTGCACAGTGCGCGATGCGACAGTGTGAGAATAGGGTAAGAGGAGTGACTGCAGGGTGAGCTAAGTGACCATATGAATTTGGGTGCGGTTGTAAGTGCAGAGTGGGATGAATGAATGGGCTTGTTTGAGTGAGATTGCAGATTGATCAGTGAGGGGAACAGGTGAGTAAATTGTCACTTGAGTGCAGGGTGAGTAGTGCTCATGTGACTGCAGGGGTGAGGTAGAGGGTGAACAACACAAGTGCATTTTGAGTGCAGAGTGATCACTGTGAGTGCAGGATGAGCGAGTGGATGGTGTGAGTGCATGGTGATCAATGTGAGTGCATTGTGATCGCTGTAAGTGCAGGGTGAGCATGAAAGCGGAGGGGCAGAATGAGGAATTAGTGGTCTGAATGCAGGGTGCTTTCTCGGACACTTGAAGTAACTCAGCATGTTATTGACAGCGGTGTAGGGTTTCAGATATAAGTTAAACTATTGCTATTATAGCATTAATCAGGGATCGAGGGTGGAGGAAATAAATAATGTGCTGATCCTGCAACAAACATCCAGTCTTATGATGAGGGTTGCCAGCTCATTATTTTGATGTCCCAGATGGTACACAAATAAGCAGTCACCTCAGCCGTATGTTCAGCACTTGTCTGTGCATATTTCGAACAGAAAATATAAATAGAAAGCACTTTTTTGTGTTCTAGGGCTGCCTGAATGATCCATGACTGATAATTAAAGGGAACAAAGACAGAAAAGTCACATTACAAATGAATACATACTTTTTCATTTATAACCCTATTTAGTGTCAAGACGAGGTCTTTGCAGGCCCTTTGAACAACACATGGCTGGCATTTTTATTTTGGCAACCCTACTTTATATTCCATTTCATGAACTGCATTCTCACACTAGGGCACCAAATGTAAAATACAAATGTAAGGAATAGGCAGAGTGGGGGCCCAGGGGTACTGAAACCAGAAAAAAACTAAGCCTCGGTAACCAGTTTACAAAGGTATGTAAATGGTCTTTAAAGACCTGTGAAAAACTCGGGCATGTCGGAGATAAGACTCCAGACACTGCCCAGCCGAGTCCATAGCAGCTTGAGCTGAGACACACGACGTTGGGGCTGAAGCCCTTTTAGCCCTATGGCTGCTTCTGAATTAAACACAATAATCTTTTACTACAGCCAGCGAACATCACTGAAGTAGTAGCCCTGATCCTTCCCATTGAGTAGTCCGGGCGGCCAAGAAAGCAGAGCAATTGTACAGGGCACGGTCAGACTGGGACAGAATATTGGCGCGAGAACCAAACTAAAAGTCGCCCCCATTAGCGATTGTGGCAGTTTTTAACTTGTGAAGTCACGCTAAATAAGTGTTTTGCAAGGTATGAAATATTTGATTGATTTGAGCTTGCTACAGGCAATGATTGTTTTAATATCGGGGAAATCAACCGTAAAAACCAGCCCAGAAGACCATAAAAGAAGCCCACTAACAGCCAAAAAATGGTCCACGTACTGAGCTGTCAGTCCGGTCATCAGACGCTGAATGATTGCACTATATGCCAGTCCAACTCTGGTACAGGGGTCTCTAAATTCTCTGTTGAGTTAGTAGCCGGCTTGGATGCGGCCTCTTTTTTTTGGCATAATAGAACTGAGTCCCGCAGGATTCCTCACTTTCTCCTAGTTTATTTAATAAATTTATCACCCCCATGGCAACAGCCCTTACGGCGATGGGCATTGCATATTACATGTCTGCTGACAATAAACAGCATTTTGTTGCATTTAGATAATGTTCTTTCATCTTAGTTGCCGCCCTAATATTCTGTCATCTAGACTATGTGAATGGCTCTTGTCTGGAGCTCCCTCAGTCTGCAACAAAACAAAGTTGTTCAAAATGTAGCAGCATGGCTACTCTCTGGTGTACCCCGTTTTCTTTAAACCAGTCTTCTTTATAAGCAGCATTGGCTACTGATCAAGCTGCATGTCTAATTTAGGACCATCTGTATTGTACATAATGCACTCAAGAAACTGGCATTTATCAACAGGTGGCTTTTAAAGATATTGCTATATTAGGACGCTTCATTGGACACTTGACAACCTATTGGTTGTGCCACCCACAGAAGCAGCCTGTAAAAATGTGTCTAAGGTCTGCCATTGCAGAGCCTGTGTGCAGTCTGGTACTGTCATGCTGACTAGGCAAGTGCACCCACTTGCCAGTCCCTAAACCTTTCCCTTTCTTCATATCGGACACCCCTATGGTAGGCCCAAGGGCAGGGTGCATTGTAAGTATAAGGTAGGAAATGCCCTGGTGTGTGTGGCATGTCCTAATAGTGAATTACAGCCATTTTCGTTTTTCACTATTGCAAGGCTACCTGTTCTCCATAGGCCAGAATGGGCAGTTTGATTATTACATCTTATAATCCTAACTGACTCAGGGAACATGGTAGAAATTCGAATTTAGTATGCCTGAACTCAGAATGATAAAATACATATTTTAGTGAAGTTAGTTTTAACATTCTGTGTGTGAAAATACCACTTTTAGAAAGTAGGTATTTTCTTGTCTAACCATTCAAACCTGCCTCTGCTAGGTTGTGTATTCCTTGTCTGGAGTTTGAGTGACAGGCCTGGGGAATTCCAGGAGACAGGGTGAGTCCACCCAGTGGTGAATAGAGAGATCTGCATCTAGATGGGAGGGATGAGTTGCACCTGGGACCTGAATAGGACAGTGCCTGCCCCCCACAGTGCTGGCCCCACCTCCTGTGGTGCGTCTGATGTCTCTGCCCTGCACTGTGAAAGGAGAGAAGGAATCATGTCAACAAAGTGCTCCAGGGCTGTGCTTTCCCTCCACAATGCTGGCTCCACCTCCTATGGGGCGTCTGATGTCTCTGCCCTGCACTCTGAAAGGAAAGAAGGAGTCAGGTAAACAAAGTGCTCCAGGACTGACCAGAACCGGTTTGAACAAGGCAAAGGCCCCTCTGCCCTCAGAGGACAAAGGATATGGGGGTATAAGTATTGAGACCCTGATCCCAAGAATTTAGATCACTTTGGGAAAACAAGAAGAACCTCTGCTGAGGGAGGAACCAGAAGAAGCTGAGGAGGAAACTATCCCTGAACCTGGGGGATTGGCCTGCAGTGGTTGCCTTACTGCCAAAGAGAGGAGAAAGGAACTTTGTGTGTACTTTTGCTCAACTTGTGAAGGCTCTCCAAGGGCTTGGAAAAGAGCTTGCCTCCTGCTGAAGTCTCAGGAACAACAGACTTCACCCCAAGCTCCCCAGAGTTCTTTGGAAGTGCCTGCTGCTGTTGTTGGGCCTTTTGAGGGACTGCATGTCGCAAGGAGCTGGAAGCGCGACTCAAGAAGGAGAAGCGTGCCGCCGTCGGAGCTGTTGTCATCTCGTAAAGTGTGTCGCCGCTGCAGCATCGCATCGAGCGGAAGCATCTCGCATCATCCAGGAAGTGTCTCGCAACGCCGAAGAAGCGTGCCGCCATCGCAGCCATCGTAGCTGACGCATTGCACCGCATCAAGAGAAGAGTCTCTCATCAAGGAAGAAGCGTGTCGCCATCACAGCCATCGTAGTTGTCGCATTGCACCGCATCAAGAAAAGCGCCTCGCATCCATGGAGAAGCGCGCCGCCGTCGGAGCTGCTGTCATCGCATCGCGTAAAGGGGTGTCGCCGCTGCAACATTGCATCGAGCGGAAGTGTCTCGCAAACGTCGGTGAAGAGTGCCGCTGCCAAGGCCGCTGTCGTCGCATCGTGTAAAAGGGTGTCGCCGCTGCAGCTGAAGCATCGACTCGAGTCTTCTCGCAACATCGGAGAAGCGTACCACATCTGGAAGATCTTCACGTCTTTATTTCTTTGCACCAAAATCTTCAACGCATCAACATCGTTGCAACACGTTTGTTGCCCTGCGTGTCGCATCTAAAAGGTACATTGACTTAAAGTGTTGCATCTAAGAACTTAAGAGAACTAAGCAAAATTCTACCATCTAAAGTAACAGTATTGTGTATTTTTGTCGCTTAATGGTCTTGTGGTAAATCTATATAAAGAATACTTATTTTTTATATAAAACCTGTGTGGTGTCCATCTGTAGTGCTGTCACTTGATTACTGTATGTGTTCACAAATGCTTTACCCACTGCCTCTAAGATAAGCCTGTCTGCTCATGCCAAGCTACCAAGGGGGTGAGCAGGTGTTATTTTAGGCATGTACCCCTTACCCTGACTGGAGGAGAGGGTCCCTATTTGTCACAAGTGCATACCTGTGCCAACTAGAGACCCCCAAGTCTAACATGGAGTGTAGGTGGAAATTCTTCATTTAGGGAAAGGGTCTTCCTATATGGAAGATAGAGCCCACACACCCAGATGGGTGTCATGCTTCATCATAGGGGTTAGCTCCTCGTGGGACCGGTGCTGAAATGCCCCACGGGCCCCACTAGATGGGCTCTTTGGTGCAGATCTTCTCTTTAGGCCGTATGGGTGTGTGGGGGTCTGTGAATCTAGGGTGGAGTGTATGTGAAAATGACTGTGGTTAAAACTACCTAAGGAGTATCAAAATAGGGTTTATTATATGGTCTCCTTGGTAGGGTTAAAAAAGGAAGTGTGAGAAAGCTGTCACTGGTATGTAATGGGCTGTAACAGTTCCCACACGTGAAATGTTTTTAAAAGTTCAACATGTTACAAGCCTATTGGTCCAGGAGGCATCTGGGGCATTTCTTCAGGACCAAAGGTACAATGTATAGGAGGAACTTCTACCCTGCACCAGTGCTGATTTGAGTGTGCTGAGATAAAGAGGGAAGAACCACTGAAAATACATTTTATGTATATCTCATGGGACATTCAATGGTAAACCATCTGGTATTGAGGTCCGTTATTGAATAAAATAAAATCCAACCTACACAAAGACAAAAGAATTGTGGAGAGGTTTTACACATACAGTAAACATATAGCTAGGCGCTCTGTACCGTTGCATCAACCTCCTTGCAAGGGCTACATGTAAGATTTAGCAGTCACTTGGCATGTAACCATGGTATAGTGGGAGCACAATAGTTACTACATTGTGAGTTTAAGGAAAGAAAGTTGCAACATCATAGGCAAATGACATCATGGTGATTATCCCTCTCTGTATTTATGAGGAAGAGCACTGAGAATAAGCATATCTCTTGTGGTGGAGCCGGTAAGTTCATCAAAGTGTGTGGACATTTAGCAGTAAAACAAAACAGACAAACAAACAAATGTGGACTCCATTTGTTATCATGTGACCACAAAACAGAATCACATGGTGTCTCCCAAAGTTTGGTAACGGAAAAAGGCTTACCATATGGTTGTATACTTCCAAACACCATGGACCGTGGCAGAGTAACACGTAACAACTACGGTCACATACTAGGAAAAGTATCGCAGTTAAAAAATTGTGCTGTCTCCAGAACCTATGAGACGTGTGTCTACAGCATTTTAAGAAGCAGTATATTACTCACATGATCCGCCCTGGAGTAGCGTGTGAGACCACTCCTCTCTCTGCCTGTCTGGAGGTGGTGCGTTTGGTGGGAGCAGGCTGTATATAAGTCCAAGTTCCCTTCCAAGCATTACTAGCAGTTGTGTCACTTCCCTGATCGTGAACGGATCAGGTGACAACCAGTGTGGATGCGGCGGCCATCTTAGACTGGTCTCGTGGAAGTATCACTCTGAAGAGGGTGATAGTAAAAGATGAAAAGAAAGTAGATGTAGTTCACGATATGCCAATCTAATGATATATAATTGGCTTGTTTACCAATATCAAATTTACTGGGTCATGACCTGGTGGAAGAGGGTCACTTCATAAGGAAATGTGGTGGCAATCTTTGCATAGTCAATCCCTGCTTTGTAAGTACACCTGTATGAGGGTGACAGGTAAACACAGGCCCCATGAATATACCCCGGGGGCATAAAAAGTAATAAGAGTCTCTCAAAAACAATGCGACCAGGGGATGGCAAAATGTGAAAATGTGCAGTCATGTTGCACAGGGGAAGGATGTGTACGAACGCCACTGTTGATTGTTGGCATAGAAGGGTGTATACATCCCTTACATTGTATGTGGTGGTACAGGGGTATTGCCTGGTGCTTATGTGCATTGCCCATGCCAACATGCAACAGAGGGTCAAGGCGGTTCTGGGTGTTGGAATATTGGAATATTGGATGGGTATTTATAGAGCGCAAACGTTCGCTCCGAAGGGAGCATCTTGGCGCTGTGTTACAAGATAGCAGTCTATTGGGGAAGGTCAGTGGCCTACTTTGACAAATCTAGTGGTATAGTAGGGTAGGCATACTAGTCTGGTGTTGACATTTTATCTCCAGTCATGTGACTTAGGTTCACAAAATGTCTACAGGCACGGAGTGGCCGTTTTAGCCCCATATTGGTATTTCAATTTTTTGGTTTATCACCATATGAAGATCCCATATGTTGCGAGGGCAAATGGCGTCTTGTAGGGAGGTCGATTTTTGTGACGTGATCTCATCTGTGAATCTCGTACCAAGGACTGTCATCATTCAATCCAGTCAGGTGTGTCTTCAGACGGAAAATCCACCGTTGTTTTTTTTTCAAATAATGACTGGTGGCTCCAGCATTCATTAGCTTCTAGGTTGGTCCATCTGACATCCTTTGGTGTGTGATTTTTGGTGAGAAAATGTGTCGACAAATCCCAACCGTTTCTATAGTTCCTCTTCCTGTGTAAGTACCCGATGTGAGAGGTTAAGTACTAGGTTTTAGGTGCAGTTTGGCTCCTTGTTCTCATCTGTGGTTCTGGTTCCCACTGTACCTTTTTGTTTCCCCCTCTTCTTTTCCCTCTGCCAAAGCCTCTGTTGAAAAAAGGAGAGGGGTTGTTGAAACATTGGTAACTGTGGGAAATTGTGTTTGGTCCCAACTCCCTCCTCGAACCATGATTTGGCCTGACAAATTGTATCTAATTCTTGTCTGGAACCTTGGTTAATATTGCTGGACTGCTCTACCATTCCCTGGTCGTTTCAATAGTGTGGGAAACTGGGGTTTTGATTGAGGGGGTTAACACCCTTATCAAGCAACAACCACAATCCTTGTCAGGGTGAACCACATATGTCACAAAATTAACTAATGCTTGACCCTCTGGTAGCTTGGCGCAAAAGCATCAGCCTTAATTTAGAGGCACTGTGTTAAGTATTTATGCAGCTCATAAACAGTAATTAAGTGAAAACACAACACAAGATATCCACAGTAATTTGGAAAATACAGTAAAATGTACTAAATAAAATGAGAGTTAAAATGAGAAAAATCCAATCAGTATTACCAGTGATGTGCAATTTTAAACGTTCAAGTAAAATAGTGCCAAGAAGCAGAAAGCGCTAACTGTGAGTCTCTGATTGCGCTAGACTGGGACAAAGTCACAAGTTCACGCTGACCATGATGAAGTGCAGGTCGGATACAGGGATCAGATAAGTTCCACAGAAACAATTACCATCTCAAAGTGTGGCATGTAGAGTCCAAAACTTCAGGAAGTCACAGGCGGAGCTCGACTGATGCCAACCAAGGGTTCAGGTCCTGGTGAGGCATCTCATGGGGATCAGGAACTCACTCCAGCACACTTCAACAGGGCTTAGGCAGGTCCAGTTGCAAGTTTAGGCAGGTCCAGTTGCAGGTCCAGGAAGGGCCATTTTACAGCAGGTCAGCTACGCAGATGCAGGGAGGCATCCGGAGTTTGTTGTGTTCCTGTGGCTCTGAACAGGTCAGCCAATTGACCCCTTGTGTCACTCAAGTTAGCCTGAGATGAAGGGAGCTGGTCCAGTCTTCATTCTCAGAGAACAGGGCAGGCCTCATCAGCAGGGCAGTCCGCTGAAGAACAAGACAGGCCTCAAGCAGCAGGGCAATCCTCTGGAAAGCAAGGCAGGCCTCAAGCAGCAGGACAGTCCTCTGATAGCGGCAGGACAGGCCTCAAGGGGGCAGTCCTTTGAAGAACAAGACAGGCCTCAAGTAGCAGGGCAGTCCTCCGGGAAACAACGTAGGCCTCAGACATGTTATAGAATGTTACTTTTAGTGGGTGGCACAATGAGTGCTGCTGCCCACTAGTAGCATTAAATTTACAAGCCCTCGATGTGAGGGATTTTCAAGTAAATTACATGTAACAATCAGGAGTAAACCAAAAGTACCGTGATTTAGTAGGAGAGCACAAGCACTTCAGCACTCGTTAGCAGTGGTAAATTCCACCGAGTCTTAAAAGCCAACAAAACGGGTTCAGAAAACAGGGGTGGGTGAAGGCAAAAGGTTTGGGGGTGACCTCTCAGAGAGGCCAAGTCCAACAAATATCATGGTATTTCACCATCACAATTCTATGCTTAAAGCTTGCCTTGCATTTTTTACCTCCCTCAACTGATACTGCTCATTTTATTGCCAAGCCCATTTTGTGGAAAAAACACACAGACCCAACATAATGCAGTATATAGCAAAGGCAATATAATATTAGATTTGCAAATAGCCTACATTCGGAACCTTTAAAATAAACTGAATGCAGGATTGCAGTCTTCACACCACAAGAGGTTACTTAGCATATCTTCAGCATTAATTAAGGTTCACATTCCTAAAATTTCGAAAGTGTACAGATAAAGGAAACCCAACTACACCTTTAGTGTCACTCGTGACTGCAAATGCAGACAACAGTGTCTAGGAGTTCACTTGTGGAGGTTTAGAAACACCAGGGAGGTATACTAACCTTGTGGTGTTGAGATGAACACAGGACTACAAGCCCAAGAGTGCACATGCTTCAAAACAAACAGTGAGTGGTCCCTGGATCCTGGTAGTTGATTAACTGACCAGTGTTGGACCACTGCATGTTCAAGGAAACAATTGAAAGGATAAAATAACACTCATTCACAGATTGTCTAGATGTAACGGCACTGAAAACTTGTCTCAGCCCATCTGAATTCTATCTGGGAGTCATGCATTATCTCTCATTTGACCACTACATACCACTCTTCCATGGTAACAATATGTTCTCTTCTAAAATGGCTCACCTGTACATATAAAACTTCCACAACTGTCTCAGTTGGTCCCATCTGCTCATGGATCCATCTTTCTCCTCTTTCTACACTGAAATGTTATCTTGCCAAACCTCAAATCCAAGAAAGATGACAACACGAACACCCTTTCCTTAGTTCAGTAATTATATAGTGTAATATTTTTGAAAACACACTCAATTCCTTGAGCTTTCAGGTAGCTAGCTATCTGTACTCTGTGGCATCAATCTACATCATTTTCACTTCATTTAGTAAAAAAAGGTTTATAATTACATGCCATTGTATTTACCGTTTTATTTTTTAACTACTTTTAATTTTGGTCTCTACTTAGGCAGATGAATCACATTTTAGGGATTCATGCGAATACAAATCCTGGTCTCAATGAGTCACGAACGTTCTCTGTGGGACACCCATAACTAACTTCCACTCGCCATGCACTAAAATGTTCCTCCTTGCATTGGTTCACCAAGAATCATATGGAAGTGATGAATATCTGCTTTAAAATCTACATTTTTTATTGCAATCTACATTTATATATTCTGACTATATTTCAGGAACCACAATTCATCAATCCCCCTAAGAATGCAACTTCTTTCTTGATCTTCAAAGCCAGCACTTTAGGAATGATTGACGACATCTTCCATATAAAGCAAAATATAATGGGCCATATGTTCACTTTGTATTGTTTAACATAAATTTACCTTGTATATCTATAAAACCTTGATTCAGTTTGGCCAATCTGTCCAAATATAGATAAGATTTCTGAAATGTCTCTGCGACTAAAGTTATGTTAGCAACGTTTGTTTAGCACTTTACATCATTACAATAGCATCACAGCACTTTTTAAATCTTTTAGTGCGGTACAGTATTTCCACAGAAGGGCTGTGCATGGTTATTTGATTATTTATAGTTGCCAGAGATTTCTTAAGAGTCTAACTTAGTAATGGTTGAGATAGATCTGCTACATAGTTCAGTCACACCAAGATATTATTAGGAAAAATCAAATTCATATCAGAAAATAACAATTTTCTTTTCAATGGTGATTTATGTTTTTCTGGCCCACACAGGGATCAGTATTTGCACCAACATATGAAAATCATGTGAAGAATTTTCCATCTAAAATATGCTGTGCCAACAAGGTGGATTTGTGATGTCTTGAGTGCACATGGATGGGTGAGCAAATGCTTCAGGTGGAAGGAAAAGAGGATCGGTATACCGCAGTGGAAATTATTTTCGTACACAAGTGTATGGGCTTTCTTCTAGCATTTATGTCAGTGCATTACAGTAGTTAAAGTAGTCTCTATAGTTTTCTGTGATAGACATTCCAGTGCATTTATCAATATTTTGCATACAGTAAACGAGCAAGTGCTCAAATACTTCAGATACTCACTTATAGTAATGCCTGCATCAGTCCACAAATCTCTCAAAATCTACTTTTTAACATACAACTCTCAGGCACATCCTGGACTGCATATCCACAGATAAGAAATGCTTGTACTGACAAAAGGGCACACAGGCTGTGGAGTATGAACATTGAAAATAGATGAAAGCCAAAATCCTGCTAACTCCAAGCTTAGGCGCTGATGCGGAGGTTCATCTCCCATCGGCACATGGCATTGGGCTGCAGGGAAACACAAAAGTAATGGTCCCATCCTATAGGATGTTGAATTTTCAAGCTTTTTTAATGCTTGTTCTCCATACCACCAATGTACTTCACAGTCCTTTCTTTGAATAGTTTTATTCGTTTCAGCTTCTTCTGAAAGGAATGGGTGTTGGCTATCGTCGCGAGTGCTCCTGGTCAAGTGCTCCGGGTGCAAGGCTATGAGAGAGGATGGGCAGCTGTGGAAATTGTTTTCTTATATCATGCTCCAGTACACAAACTTTCTTAGAGCATCTATGCTAGTGCATTATTGTAGTTGAAGTGACCTTTACCGTTTCACATGGTGGAAATGGCAGCGTATTTATCAATATGTTCTCCACAATTAATCAAGCAAGTGTTGGCTTCCATCAGGTACTAATATGGATGCTCAATTTTTTTCCATAATAATCCACATTTCTATCAGAATTTAACTTACAAGCACACAGCTCTAAAACACCTCCCAAACTGCTTAACTGTACCTCTGTGGTTTGCATGTACTGGGAAAGAGCACATGTAAGTACTTGTGTCCCACAATGACTGTGAAGTCTGAAATCAGGTGAAAGTCCAAGTCCACCTAACTCTACTCTCACAAATCACAAAACATATGTTTTTGTATACCTATATATTTTAAATAGTTGCTAGTTATGCTGAGTGTGCGGGCTTTTGATAGAGACCAAGGACTCAGCACATCAGACGAATAATTGATATCGCCACCCCCAAAAAAGAATTGCCAGTGATGTCAGTTCACACCTACACAGACATTTTTATGAAGAAAATGTTTACTGTTTAAACATAAACGCCAACTAAAATATGTCTGTAGTAAGCAGACTATTTCCTGAGGCTTCAGACTCAACACACCCAAAATGGCTTCCATAGGCTTTATCCTTGGTAGTGAAACCACAAACTAGGAAAGGGAATTCAACATGGGTCTACAACTTTCTTCAGCTGGGGTCCTGCTATAGAGGTCATGGACTTGCCAAAAGAGTGGCCACAGTCTACAGCATCTGTACTGAGACTGCGAACTATGAAAAAGGATCCAACACAGGTTTACGAGTATCATAGTCCGTGGTCTCAGCATAGAGTTGCCACAGACCAAAATGGCACCCATAGCCTCTTTACCAAGACTATGGAATATCAGTGGGGACACAACGTGGGTCCACGAGAATCATAGTGCATGGTCTCATTACAAAGGTTTCAGACAATAGGCCCCATTTTATATATGACGAGTCCACAGCCTTGACCTTGATAAGGTGTCTACAGGCCCTGTGGCACAGAAAATCATTTTCAATTTTTGAACTTTAGGGGCTCTCTGAGGCTCCCACCACTACAGCCTGGGGGTTATGGTGTGCTCAACCCTGCCTCGACCTCTGCCTCCTTATGGATTCTGCATCCGGTAAAGATAGTCACAAGAGAGACATTTTTATTGTGGCCAGTCAGTCAGAGCCTTTGGGTCCATGGTCTTAGATCTGAAATGAACAATGAGAGCAGAAAGCTCCCTCGTCAAATGGGATCTCTTTATTTCTTTACATTTCTGTGTTCCTTGGACTAAAACAGCCACGATATAAAAACAATGTTAACCCTGCACATTTTTGTTAGACAAATCTCTCAAAAACTACTGAACGTTTTTGTACTAATCCAAAAAAGACAGCTTGCTGAGAAATGGTCTACTTTCACGCCAACTTGTTGGTGTGAATTCATTTAGCGTTTTGCTGTAATTGCGAACAAAAATTCCTTGGGGAGTTAAAATGGGACAACACATCCTTTTTGACAACCCTTAACTCTTTTCCCCTGCACGGAACTGCATAAAAGTTGGCGAGCTGGACCTTATCTGTTGACTCTGAGTTAGTGCCAAATGCCTCTGTGGGGTCCCAAGTTATTGGCAAAAAAAACGTCTTTTCAATTGAAAATGTAGCTGAACTATAACTACACAGTGGGAGAGAAAGGTAGAAGGAGAGGGAGAGGGCGAGGGAGAGCGAGAGAGGAGACGTAACAGGTAACTGTGCAATACTGTACAATATTGCCATCAAAAAGTTCTAGTTTGAAAATGTCACCAGTGCTCCAAGATAGCAATATAGGACCATATTAGACAATTCACTAGCTATATATTGTTTTACGCTATATGTTTATTTTGAGGTAGTTATCATGAAAACTGTACTTTCTTCAAATTACAGCTACAAATAGGCACTGATTGGAATTATAATGTTTAGGTTTTGTTTGCCTTTCATGAATAAAGTGTTGATAAAATTACAAGCAATAGTGATGGCCAGCGGATTTATGTGGCACCGCTAAAGCATTTAATGCATAGTTATAGATTTACTGCATCTACCATAGAATGCAACGCATAATTTGCAATTTTTGCTGCATAATTTGGTCCTCCGTGCCGCATATTCCTAGTAGTCTTAATAATGGTAGCACACTGCAGAGTGGTTTGAAAGTTGTCCTTTTGATATTAAAATCCATAATTCACAGGGAACCGTGAAATATTTTCCATATATATATTTAATTAGCAATACGTGTGTGTGTGTGTGTGTGGGTGGGTGTGTGTGTGTGAAAACAATACCCTTTCAGGATTAGAGTGCTGCATGAAGTATACAAAAAAACAAGCAAGAAAATTTGAGTAGTTCCCAAGTTTAGGTGGAGAGCAGCTCCAACATAGAGCACTCTACAACACCAGTGACACTCTGAATTTGCTCACCTGCACCCGTCGCTGCACAACACATCCTCGTTGCGGATTCTTGAAACACTTTGCAAACCAGGATTTAAGATACTTAGTTCAGCAGGCCTAACTTGATCCCTTCATCCATCCGCACTCCATAGTGGTGGGCCTGAATTTATGACTTTATCCTGGTCCAGCGTGACTAGATAACCACAGTTGGCGCTTTGTGCTTCTAGGCACCATTTTTATGTCAAGCGTTGAAATTGCATATCTCTGGTTCTACTGATTTGACTTTTGTCCCTTTGATCTCAAATTAAATTTTTTGTAAATATATATATTTTTGTAAACTGGTGTTCGACTTTTTTTTGTGTTGCGTTTTCACTTTAATACTGTTTGAAGCGCTGCATAAATACTTTACAAATTACCACGGTGACAGGAATTGTGATTGCTGCTTGAGTAGGATTTCACTCCCCTCAACCAGAAACCTAATTTTTAACACACACTTTCTGGAGAAGATCCAGTTTTCTGGACAATATAGTGCAATTCCGTAAATCCATTTTCACTGTATCACTGTTCAATTTCCCCATGGAAAAATAATGTGTTTTTAATTTAAGCTGCGCCAAAGTTATTAGGGAACAAAAATAGATTTCCTATGGTAACTAGGTCCTGACTATAACTACACACTGGCAACTACCAATAGATAGATAGATAGATAGATAGATAGATAGATAGATAGATAGATAGATAGATAGATAGATAGATAGATAGATAGATAGATAGATAGATAGATAGATAGATAGATAGATAGATAGATAGATAGATAGATAGATAGATAGATAGATAGATAGATAGATAGATAAATAGATAGATAGATAGATGGGGCGGCTCCTCATTAGGGTGGGGGAGCGTCACGCCACTGCTTTCTCGCAGTGCGAGAAGGCCAAAATATAAAATGGTAATAACCTTTAGGTATTACCACTTTATGTTTGCTTTGCACATTGCGGGCAGGTGGGAGGGGCTGCTCTGCGAGAAGGGCAGGGTAGGAGTTGCTTGCCCACTCCTGTGTGCGCAAAGACTGTTTGGTTGGCCCTCCTGGGCCGCCCAAACCAGTCATGCACACTCTGCCCTTCTCCATGCAGGCTGCATTGCATGCAAATCCAAGAAAAAATGCAATGTGAATCCCGGTTGAAAGGAGCAAAAATAGTAATAACTGGATGATGAACGGGCCGAAAAATAAATAAATGGGTGGCAATGCACTTTTCACTTAATTGGTTCCTTTATTTATGATTTAAAGAGGAATTGGCATCACAGGAAAAGACTTGATCTAATAATGGATTGCGAATCTCATGCAGAAATCTGATGAACTGGCCACCACCTTGGAAAGGGCAATTCATAAGTTGCGATCATGCCTCTCTAGTCTAACACACTGTTGTATGGCTTGCACATCTCCAATATGTCTCCCCCGTACTTAAGGGCAGACACACAATCCGCGCAGCATCAACGGACGCGCGCCCTACCGGCGCGACCAGGCCGAGTCCCAGGCCTTGCGTGGATTGGAGTGGACGGCGGTGACGCGCCACGCTAGATTGGTGGACCGGATTGTCACATTGACGCCGAGCTGCAGGCGGTGACTCGATGGAAGAGGTGTGCCTGCTGGCCCTGCAAGCTCTCCAGTCGGAGGGGACCGGGGGGTCGGCCATCTGAGCCACTCCGGGGGCCTTCCGAGAGGAGGAGGAGCGGACGGTGTTGAGGAGCTGCAGTGCCCGCCCCTGTCCTGTGCATCGGAGGGGCTGGAGACCCGACATACACCAAGGCCATCCCTCGGCCCTGCTGGCTTCCCTCCCCCTGCCGCACTGGAGGATTCCTCAAGCCACATGGTGAGTGCTTTGGGGGAGTAGGGAAGGACACTCTTTGGGCCTAGGCTGGGAGCGGAGTGTGAGCCTTGGGATACAGGCCCTCTGCAGCGGCAGGGCAGAAGAGGACGCTGCTTCTAGCAAGTACTGAGAGGCCACGTTGCAGGGTGACCGGACACCCTCCCCTCAGACACTTTGAATTTGGCGCAGCTGCCCCGCATTTGCAGCATATTACAACACCGGGCTCGGCCTGCGAGGGGCAAGAGTTGCGGCAGACGCAGGGTGGCTGCTGTGGGAGCCATCAGGGACAGTGCCTCAGAGACAGTTAACCCGGCCTGCATAGCGGTGCCCCTATTGGCGGCCTGTACCCCAGGAAGCGGGTATGCTGGAGGGAGCCCGGGTCTGACGGGCGGAGGCTCTGGGATTGGCACCTGCCTCTCCTCAGAGGGGTCCTTGGGCCTACTTGACTATTGCTGTGATCACTGAGGCGTAAGGATGGCTTCTAGAAGTCCTTCACCGGGGGCAGCACGCACCGCAGGGGATTAACTAGGGTGCGCCTTCCTTCACCCCGGGTCTCCTGGCCAAGCACCTACTCACTTCACGACGAGCCTCCTCGCTACAGGGACACAAGTCGGCCCCCTTGTGCCCCACCATGGCCTCCACTAAGCCCAAGAAGGAGCGGTCGGTGAAGAACTTCGTCTACAAGGTTGGCGCTAATGGGGCTGAACTGGCGCAGCCATCCGGAGGACCCTCAGCAGAACGGGATCCCGCAGAGACGGAGGGAAAGCTCATCCATAGCGTCCTTGAGTCTCTATTTGCTTCTCTGACTGGGGAATTCCATGCCATGAAGAAATAGATCACCTCGGAGCTCCGTGAGATGCGTAGGGACATCGACTCAATTGGCGAGAGAGTGGACGCCTTGGAGACGCACGAGTCTTCGCAAGATGAGGCTATCCATCCAGCTTCAACAGGAAGTCCTCCGCCTTCAGCATCAGCAAATGGACCTCCAGGCCCACACGGAAGACCTCGAGAACCGCTCCCGGAGAAACAACATCAGAATCCGGGCGGTCCCTCAGGGCATTGAGGTGCAGGACATTGAATCTTTTGTTGAGGAACTTTTCCGCCAAATCTTGGAGGCCCCTCCGGAGCAGAAGATAAAGCTGGACCGGACGCTTTGGGTGGGGCCTAAGAGGTCGGCGACTGCACCCCCCGGACATCTTGACTTACGTCCATGACTTCCAGCTAAAGGAGTGGATCCTCCAGGAGGCGCGAGCTAAACATCCCCTCGAATTTCGCTCAACTCGGACCCTCCTATTTCAGGATCTTGCCACCTCCACATTGCAGAAACGCGGGATTTCAGGGTGGTCAAAGCATTCCTGCGTTCAAAGGACATCTCCTATTCTTGGGGTCACCCTTTTAGACTCATCTTCAAGTGGGAAGGCAGGCTCCGTCAGATTCGTTTGCTGCAGGAGGCCACATCGCTTGTTAACTTGCCAGAGGAGAGGCAGAGTTCCACGGAGCGGGGCAACTCTGGAGGCAGGCAGTCCGGATCAGCACGATGGAGCCGTGTTGGGGGGACTCTGTCCTGCCTGCACCCAGATCCAGCGACGATGGCAAAGGAGTGCAAAGCTGTTCTCGATACTCTGGTGGAGGGTAATGCAGACGAAGACTGATGGCTTGTGGATCCGGTAAAATGGGGACATTTTACTAATGGGCACACTTACACCTTGCGACGCTGGGTGCGGGGCGGGGTGGGGCGGCGGGAGATTACTGCTGAACATCTCACGTCTCACCATGGGGCTGATAGTCCAGGACACTGATGGACATTTTGTATGGTGGTTATTATTAGTCTGTTTTTCGTTAAGAGTAATGGAGTCCTCTCCTCCTCCTTCCAGGGTATACAGCTCATTGGAATTTGCAAGTAGTATGGATTTGTTGTTCCTGCAGGCGGAGGTGCGCTTAGGGGGCAATAGGTCTGTACCCACCCCAGGCCTGTCACCTCCTTTATGGCATCCTTTTTCCCACCACCAAGATTTCTGACCTCAAGATCCTCTTCCTTAAAGTTAAGGGCCTTAATATTCCGATTTAAGCGGCGCGCGGTTTTGTCCTTTTTAGAAAATTTGGGTGCCCAGATATGCCTCCTCCAGGAGACGCATCTTTTGGCGCAAGACCCCCACAGGTTATGGTCCAGAGCGTTCCCTTACCTAATGTATTCCTCTCAGACCTCTAAAAAGGCGGGGGTGGCTATATTAGTCTCTGCAGGGTTTAGGGGACAGATTGGCTCTAAGCAGGCTGAGATTCGAGGTAGACTCCTAGCCTACTCCTTGACATTGGGACAGCACACCTTCACAGTAGCCACGGCCTATGTCCCCAATGAAGGGCAGGAGGGGTTCCTCCGAGAAGTGATTCAAGAGTTGTCCTGCACACCGGATAGATCTCTGCTCCTGGGGAGTGATCTCAATTTGGCGTTTGATAATGACTTGGACAGATCAGCGCACCATGTAGGACAGACCGGGGCCCTCTCTAGGTTAGGAACACGTCTCCTGGCCGAGGCCGGTCTCACTGATGTCTGGATACTGTGAGATGCTTGCTGGCACTGTATGTTGTTTTGCTAATTGAAACAATAGAAGAAATCTAAACATAAAAATGCAGTGCACAAGTTCTCTCAAAATGCAGCGGGAAATTAGTGCAGAGTAGCAACTGTATCTCAGAAGAGAACCTTGCAAATCGAAGATCAAATGTCTCCTTTGCAGATGTTAGGGCCACATCCTTCTGGAACAATAAGGCTTTCAGTCTGCTCAAAAGCATCAAAGTGCACATTTAAAAGCTTTATCTAAGGTCAAAGGATCACCTCCCTAACTGTGCGGGCAGGTGGAAACAGAACTTGTGTGCAACAGGTCAGAACCACAATCCCGGTTTCATGCAGCAGCAGCTCTGATCGTTCAACATCAAATAACTCCATTTGAGAGTAATCTGAAAGCTGATGGACCACCGCAGCTGGAAAATCATTCAGATAGCAGGACAAGTTTGCCATGGATGCATTACACGCACCATGGAGCGAAACCTCCCCCACACCTCGGAATGTCCAGCTAAGAAAGACTTCAGTCTCGCCATTCCTACAGCGATATCTAAAAGGTAAAATCCATGACTGCACATATCCTTCTCCTAGTGCTTCATATCAGCCTACTTGATGGTCCTGTAATCAGTATTGGAAGTGAAATGTCAAAATTGGAAGAGAAATAAACCAGTTGATTATCCAATCTGTGGATGGTATTTCAGCAACTGTAATGGTAATTTCTCCAACTTCTCTATGTGTGACATAGTGTTTGTCAAGTCTTTTCTAGCCATGATTGTTTGCTGTTTTGCAAGATTGTAACGTAAAAACAAGCTTGTGGCATTAAGGTGTTGCCATGGTACGCATCCGGCAGGGAGTGTCCGAAGAGTCCAGGTCAGTGACATAATTGATCTAAGCTGTGACTGCCCATGTTGTAAAGAGGGCATGTCATTCTGTATATATCAGACAACATGATGTTATCCAGAGGGTATATCCTAGTGGACAATGTAGTCATACCATTATTAACTACTGCTAGAGATCTTTATAAATTTGCCCTTTCAATTTCGCGCAGTCTCTCAGCAGCCTCCTGCTGTGAGACACACCACACATTGTTGAATATTACATACAAAAAGCATTTTTGACATGCTTATTGAGGACCATATAAAAAGTCCTGTAGTCTCATATCATCAGAAAGAAGACACAGGTGTTATTTCACCTAGGACAATGTTGAGGTTTTTAGCCAATCTAGGCACAACTTCCCAACACTGTAAGTTGTTACCATCCCAGAGTGTTATGTCTGCATGTAACATGAGTAGGGCCTCCTGATCCTAAACCCTTTTGTGTCACACAGGAAATATGCATGACATCTGTTAGCATTTAACAGCCACACTAACCATCCCCCCTGATTGGTGCCTGAAGAATAGTGTGAACTGTTGATAAGCATGGTGTCTAATGTTTCCTCCGTGTAATTTGTGAACTATTGCCAGTTCACAAAATTTGCAAATGTGGGAATGTTACGTGTATTTAAAATTTTCATCATAGCCAGGCCAAGACATGATGTCTGCAGTAGAGTTTTGTTCAGGAAAATCATTTGATGTGGAATCTGTCATGCTCTAAATAATGCCTTGCTCCCCTGAATCTGCCAACCTTTAGTTCCCCAGATAGATTTTAAATCAACAGTGTCTCTCCAAAAGTCAAACCCTTGTGTGGACAGCTGGAAAAGAAAAGATTTATGATATATCAGTTGGTATCAGTGAGCATATTTTTCTTTGCTGGTGATGGTGTCAGCCTATAATATAAGTCACTGTATCCGCTGTATTGTGACCAGAGAAATATATAAACTTCTGTGCAAACTTCTGTGAGCTACCCTGTGGTGGTGTAGGGCAGTCTTCCCATTGTATATAATTAAATACTGCACATGGTGTACTTACTTTATGCAAAAAGGTGGTGACCATAATGTAGAAAATAGAACATTTCATCATAATTAGTCATACCTTCATACATTTTCTCAGAGTTACAGTGGAATAGTCTAGATCTTCTAGCATTTCATACACTGTATAAATGTCCCAATCATCGGAGACAGTACTGAGGGTGATAATGTAATTTAAAGAAATGCCGAACACATATGGTATTTGCAAAAGTTCAGTTGGACTGAATATATCATATGATACCCTATCTCAAATAATTTCTTGAGGAACCAGAACAGCAGAAATGTTCACAAGGGAAAAGTCTCTTTCCACCATGTGTGATGAAGAATGGGGTGTTAAAACCAAGTTCACCAATTGCACAGCAGAGCGTTCTGGGAGATAGTGTCCATTCAGAAGCAGGAAAAGGCTGCCATAAAAACAATACAAATGATGAGGAAAAGTAACAAAATTGAAATCCACAGTTATAGCCACGGATGAACAGAGTAAATTTTCTTCAGCCAAAAGTAGAATACACACAATCTACCTTGTAGAGGTGGAAGCGGAGGTGGGTCAGACAAATCCGAAGAAAAGTCATCAGTCAACAAAGTAGCCTTAAGCCGTTCAATCTATTTTTGGCAGCTCTGTGGGGTGTGTAGAACTTGGAGTTGATGTAGACACCGTCTGTGTTGGGTTTCCAAATAGAAATCTGTGTTTCTGTACAAGTTGTTTATATAATAGTTGTTGACGTAACAGGTAGAAGAGATATCCCCAGCTGGGGAGTAGAGCCTCATCGCTGGTCAAAGCTTCCAATGAGACCTCCTGTATAGTAGTGAGAGGCGACAGGAAATTACTCAGGATCCCATGCGGCCTACTGTGTAGAACCGGCCACATGATGCGGTCTGATGAGATCTATTAACACAAATCTCTTGTTTTTGCAACCAGCAAGGCATGGTAAAAGTATAGTTCTAGTACCTTCAACAGCCAGGACAGTTACAGACACTCTGTAAGATGGTCCAAATACTTTCTTGTCCACTGTGATCTCCCTGACCAGTTCACAATCTTGGGGAAACAACCAGGATTTGCTGGTGCATCCTTCACTTCTCCAGTAGCAGTGCGTTTTACTTGGATGTTGCTGTGTGCATCTCGGAAGCTGTTCAGTTCCTGTAAAACAGCCAAACATTCATTGATGTAAAAGTGTGTTTCTGCCGCCACTGTGCTGGGATAGTCGAGTTCAGGTACCCACATCTTACCCCAAACAGGATCTCGTAGGGAGTCCAACCAACCAAGAATTTTCTAGGCAGATTGTTGAGTGCTTGCTGGACCCCATATAGATGATAGACCCAACTGCAACCTGAGCCTAGTACCCTAGCTGATGAAGACTGCTTTAAGTCCTGGTTCTTCCTCGCCACTACAGTGTTTCCAATAGGATGATAGGGGGAGGAGTACCACACAATCACTCCCAATTTTCCTATGGTTTCTTTGTAAGCATTAGAGGTAAACGCTGGCCCCAGGTCCATGTGTAATGTAACAACTGCGTATGTCCCAATACAGACTTTCAGGTCTTTAATAACTGTTTGTGCGTAAGCCAATCACGGTGGCCATACCCATTGGAATCGAGTGCAAGAATCCACTGCTTTGTAAGCCCCATCCATTTGTAAGGGGCCGCATCTGAATGTAAGTGGCTGCAGTGGTCCCAATAAACACTAGCAAATGGCTTGTTTGAGATAAATAGAGGTATCTTTGGTGGGCATGCTATGGTGGAACTCTTCATCTGCTGACAGATGTCACATTTAAGGTCTAAGTCCCTGGTCTGTTTGTATAGACCTGGCCACCAATAGCGTTGCTGCAATAGTGAAATTGTAGCTGCCACCCTTGCATGTGCAGATGCTAGGCCTTCATGTGCAGCTAGCATTAACCCTAACTTGTGATCTGAGTATGGTATTACTCTATCCCCCACTCTGAGAATACGAGCAAATGGTATGTTTTGCTTACTTAACTGGTAGGAGTACTTCCCTGGAAACCCTTTCAGCAAGTGGGTGTCATCATGTGCGTTGGACTTGGCTCTTTTTGGCTTAAGTTCCCTAAACTTTTTGCTTTCCCCCTAGACCTTTTTTTCTGACATGGTGTTGCCAACTTAGATGCTTTGGGCACTTTGCCACTGCTGAACAGTGTCAAAGTGCGCGCGCTCCCTGTATAAAGTGTAATGGTAATTGGTTGTCCATGATTGGTATGTTTGCCTTACTAGTAAAGTCCCTAGTAAAGTGCACTATGTGTGCCAGGGCTGGTAATGCAACTGCTACTAGTGGGCCTGCAGCACTAATTGTGCCACCCACACAAGTAGCCTTAAAGAGGGAACTCAGGCCTGCCACTGCATGGCGTGCCGCGGTTTGTTAAACTGCCATGTTGTTCTGACAAGTGCACCCACTTGCCAGACCGTACCCTTCCCTCTCTATGCACATCAGACACCCGTATGGTAGATCCAAGGTACCCCCTGGGCAGGGTGCAGTGCATGTGAGAGATAGGACATGTACTAAGGTGTGTACCATGTCCTGACAGTTAAATAATCTCCATTTCGTTTTTCACTGTTGAAAGGTCATCTTGCCCATAGGATAAAATGGGGAGGCTGTGTAATATGTTTTCCAGCCTATCTTCCCAAAGGCTTAAGATGAAGAGGTGAGGTTTAGTCTGCCTAAACTCACAATGTAATAACACATCTTTTTATGAAGGTGGTTTTTGCATTGTGTGTTAAAAAGCCACTCTCTTAGAAGTGGCTGGGTTTTTGTGCTCTAAACATTTCTGTGTGTCTCTGCCTGGTTGTGGATTGACTGTCTGGATTTGAAAGTGATAGTATCTGGGGAATGTCTTGACCCAGGGGAGGAGGTGAGACAGCAACAGGCTGACCTGCCTGGGTTGCTGCTGTTTTTATGAAACTCGTGTGGAGTCCATTTGTGGTGTCATCATTGGGTTGCTGAGAGCATGACTGCAAATACTGTATACATTTGCCTTGAAGATAAGCATGGCTGGTCGTGCCAAGCTACCAAGGGGGTCAGCGGGGGCTTTCTCAGAAGGTGTCCTTCCATTCCGTGACGTGGAACTGACTGTCCCTATTTGGCCTAGGGTACCTACCTCAACCAACCAGGGATCCCGGGTCTTACAATGTGCATAATGTCTCTATCTATCCTTGTACTGGAACGAGTAATCGCAGCAACAGGAGCAGCTTGCACTGTTGCTTTTGAAGCTTCATCAACTATGGAATTCCCTGAAATATGTATTCTGTGGCAAGCATTCTTCAGCTTAGCCACTTGTCTCGGAAGTGTTTTGTACTTTATGGTGTACCCTTTGGAATCTTTGAATCCATTCTGGTTCCAGTAGTGTAGATACTTCTTGTAAGGCTACATATAATAATACAAATCACACACTATGAGTATGGGGAATCCGGGATCTGTATTCTCAAGTGCAAGAATCAGAGCTCTAAGGGCCCGATTCACAGAACTAACTTAAGACGAAATCCTAAACTTACTACCATTTTGGTATTCACAGAAGACACTTACTCATTTTGGTATTCACAGAAGGCACTTACTCATTTCGGTATTCACAGAAGTTAGGACTCCTAACTTTAGGACTCCTAAATGCCTTCTGTGAATACCGAAAGTCTTAAAGTTAGGATTTGTCTCAGTTTAGGAGTAGTAAAGTTAGGAGTCCTAACTTTAGGACTCCTAAATGCCTTCTGTGAATACCGAAAGTCTTAAAATTAGGATTTTTCTCAGTTTAGGAGTAGTAAAGTTAGGAGTCCTAACTTTCCTACTCCTAAACTGAGAAAAATCCCAACTTTAAGACTTTTGGTATTCACAGAAGGCATTTAGGAGTCCTAAAGTTAGGACTCCTAACTTCTGTGAATAACGATATGAGTAAGTGCCTTCTGTGGATACGAAAATGAGTAAGTGCCTTCTGTGAATACCAAAATGGTAGTAAGTTTAGGATTTTGTCTTAAGTTAGTTCTGTGAATCGGGCCCTCTGTTCTGCCATCTGCGCTGTGCAATCACCTAGTGACTAGTGTAGAGTCAAATCTGTAGTCTACATTTGTTGTGGTGAGAGGGTTGACCCACTGAATCCATCTTGGATGCAATGCTTTTGCATAGTGAATGCTGGCTTGTGTGACAGCATCTAAGGCCGGCACTGAAGTCACAACAATTATTCATTTCCCCTGAGCCAATGCTATCTCTTTCACCACAGCAGTCTGTACCTCCAAATGCAATTTATATGCAATGGGTACTGTGTCTTCCTCGTTGAATGTAACGTAGGTATATCCTGATGCACTCACAATGATACGCATCACCAGGTTTGTTGTGTTTACACATGTGGAAGTGTTTTGAAGCTGACATGTCAGCTTGTACTGAACATAAGATCCGTGTGTGTTCAGTTGTCCAATATATGCTTGAAAAGTCTGGATGAATCAAGTCATAAAATGGTTTAACCTGTTCTGCATAATCTGAACTGTAAATTCTGCCAAAGTTTAGGAATCCCAATATGGATTGAAGTTTTGAAGTTCCTTCAATGTGTTTGGTGGTAGCAGGAGAACACATTTCTCTAAGAAATGTGTTGCAAGGCTTTTGCCTTAATTTGACAGCTCATATCCCAAGAGTAGGACGTTGAGGTGGGCTATTTTTGATTTCTGAAAATTATATTTGAAGCCTATGTGAGAAAATTCCAGAACTATGTGAACTACTCTTGTCAAGTGTAAAGAAAGGTCATCATCTGTCAAATATATCTCATCGACATAGGACAATGCCTGGTCATCAAAATCTTGTTAAAGTTCTGTAACCCGTGCTAAAAACAACCCAGGGCTGTTCTTATACCTCTGGAGCAAACAACAGAACTGTTTTTGAAAACGCAGCACACTAAATGCGGTCAAGTACGTGCTTTCAGGTGTTATATTTGGCAGAAAAATCCATTAGAGATAACTAGGGTTGTTCAATATTTTGTTTGCATTATGTGGTTCATTAGTGCGGTTTTATGCACGTTTTGTACAAGAAATGTATGTGTTGCTGTGTTTATACATCTGTGATCTAATACTAGATGGTATGAATGGTCTGGTTTCATAACTGGAAACATAGGTTTATTCATTCGAGAGGTGCAACTTTCTAATTCTAACTTGTTTTTTTAACCTAATTTGTAATAGGGATATTGTCTTTGAGGTTGTGGGGTCGACCTCATTGGTATAACATGAAAAGGTGAACCGTCATCCCACCCCACAGCATTGCGATATAACGCAGGAGCTTGTGCTAATACCTACTCCTTGTTGTGTGAATGTTTTACTGAATCTGATACAAGGTTAGAAAAAGCAAGCAAAATTACTGTTTCTCTGGCAATCCATCACAAATTCAGGTGGCCAATCCTTTTCAGCTAAGAGAATATCATAGCCAAATAAATAGTTCTCCAAAAAGAGAACATTAGTGTGCCTTGGTACGTCTCCCTCCAACTGGATTTGCATCTCGTTTAAACGATGCGGGAAATGCACCCTCGTATCTAGTGTTTCCACCTGGATAGAGTCACTCAATGCTACTGCCACCAGACAATCCATCAGGTTCCGGTGAATTATCATGACTTCGGCCATGCTGTCCAGCATGGTCATAGCCCACTCCCACTCATAAGCAGTGTCCTCAATATCCATGGCATGCTTGACTTGGAGTCCTGCTGCCTTCTTCTTTTTTAATTGAGGTTTAGGATTGTCTTCCTTTTTTATTATGTAGTTAGATGAGCAATGGGAGTCCTTCTTCGGTTTCTCGTACTCCTCTGATCTGCACTCTGACCATCCACCTGTCTCCGATCGCTTCCCAGATGACTCCTGAAAGGAACGAGATGAGGATGTATACTTATGCCTGTCAGGCGTCTTAATATTGTCGCGGTTATGCAAATTATACCGCTTTTCGGTGATCTCACGTTGAGGAGATCCACCCTGTGACTTTGGGCCTAATCATGATGGTGGTGAAGGCGCCACCGGCAGCCTGCCGGTGGTGGGTTCACTACCATTGTAAGGCCTTTTTCTACACGCCAGATCAGGATGGCGGGCGGTGTGCCTGGCGGACGGAAAGCCCGTCCGCCACAGGTCCTACAGAGGCAACCGTTTGGATTGCCTGTCAGACCCGCCCCACATCCACATAATGGTAGCAGTGCCTAACAGGCTTCGCCCGCCAGATTTGGATGCTGGATCCCCGCCAGCCTTTCCATGGTGGTTACCCCGCCATAGAAAGGCTGGCAGGGATTGACTTCAAGGGTCCATTGCGGGCCCCTGGTACAGGGGCACTTCCGTTTTGCACTTGGGGGGCACCTACATTTCCCTGCACCAAGTGGCAGGCACCGCATGGTACATGTCAGGTAGTGCAGGGAAATGCAAAACCTGCCTTTTTCCCATTGTGGCGGGTGCTGCACCCAGCAGCACCCACTGCAATGGGAAAAAAGTATTTTGTGGCCTCCTTGGTGGCTGCTGCATTGGAATTTGATATGTGGACTGTCGCCTTATAGGTGGGCAGTCCCCATCACTGGGAAGATGGCGGGCAGACTTCAGTCGGCCCGCCATTGTAATGACCCCCTTAGTTTTTTATTTATGTTTCTTGTTATCCCACTTTTTCTTAGTTGATGACTCTGGAACTTGCTTAGAGTTATCCTTTTCAGAATTACTCTTAATTTGTGGTTTTGTAGGTCTGGTTCCCAAGTTATCTCTGCCTATGGATGCACCGGATTCCTCGATAATGTTAGGCAACTCTCGATCCTGCTCTTTCGGAGTTAAGTCAGTGAGTCATTGGCATACCACCAACGCTACTGCTTCCCCTTGACTGTTAATTAACATATTGGCAGACACTACAGCAAAATTGCCCATCAGTTTCATCCCCAAATTCAGGGCAGGGGCTGCCCCGTACTCATTTTGGATCTGTTTAAGCATCTCTGGCATAACAGCTAATAAGGGTGTACCCTGATTACTGATATATACTGCAGCACAAACTGTATCCCATGGGGTGCAGTCTTCTACAGGGGGAGCCAACCCCATTGGCAAGAACATTTTAAGAATTCTGTGCTTTTACTGAGGCCCCTTATGGCAAAACACTGCTTCAAGCTGACTTGTTTTTTGTGCAATCCAGAACAGAATCTCCATCTGCTGGGAATTTTACCCATAAAAGCACTGATAATCTGTGGACTAATGCCTGGTGAAGCCATTGTTGTTGTGCCACTTGAGCAGTCCTCACAGGATTTATTGTTATTTTTCGCATGACGAATTGAGTCAGAATTCACACCAAAATATTATATTGTCTCCGTAATTGTGGTGCTGTCGTATTTGGATGTGGTGTGTAACCACCTAAGACTGGCCATATTGCTCCCTAATTACTATGGGGACCAAATCTTACTTCTTCAATAGAGTGTGTTAGGGCTCCTTCAAACCAATTTTTATGTTCTTGCATGTTAATGTATTTCTAAAGAGCTTCGTAAGCTGTATACATATATGGAACGTCAATTGCAGTGTAATTGTAACACAGCCTTGTTTGGTTGTTTGCTGCTCGGAAGGTAACCCATCAATAAAATACTTCTGTCCTAAATGTTTTATGTGCGTCAACCAAAAAGGGAACATCCCCACCCACAAGAGTGAGATCATATTGTAGCAGCTTCTGAGTAGCTGAATATCTACAATTTTCAGGTATATTTAATGCTGCCGGTTCAGCCATATGAATATTTTGTAACTCAGAGAGGGTACCCTTATAGGGGGATCCTTTGAAAAATTCAAGCTTGAACAACCTACAGCAAATATATAGGGTTTACCGACTCAGCTGGAGAGGATTTTTCTCTAACACCAAGGACGTCTCCTGTTAGTAGGTGAGATGGGGTCTTTGGGTACCCAAAAGAAAACTACTCAGGCAATCCATTAAATAAGAGCCCAACCTACAATGTTGGCTGCGCCATGTTGTGCAGCTTGTAGTGCTCCATTAAAACTGCCCATTTGTTGGACAACATAAACATCAGGATTGTGCTTTACTGATTCCGCACACACCCTCAGGATATATTGACCTGTATCCCTGCCAGCCCACAGTGCACCATCTGCCCCCCTCACCTTACATGGTAAGAAATGTGTGTGCAACATCAGAACATGACAACCCTGATCCCCCAAGCAGATCATGGTAACAGATCTAGAACCCGTTCGTTTGGACCCTCATGCATAAGCAAAGAAGTACACATGACATACTCAGCAAGGCGTTTCAATATTTATCAAAGCATTGTAACTCTTGTATGAAATACGTGCGCTGCAATAATCAATAGAATGAAACAGAATAGCATAATGAGCATTATGAGAACAGCGAAAAGGATGAACAATTCCACCATTGTGCTATAACAGTGAATATATGCAGGCATATAAGTACTGTCGATGGTGTACTCCTATCTAGCCCTTCCTAACCTAGTCTTGCCTAGGGTGGGTGATATGCCAAATTCCTGTCAAGGTGGTCTAAGTCAACATTACCTGTGGGCAAGTGTCATCAGTATGTCGGTCTTGGTGTTGAGCTGGACATCACTCATTTTGGTACACAGGATTCAACTTGGCTGGAATTCCCGCTTGAAGTGACCTTGCAGTGTCAGCTGAGTTCTCCTCTCCCCTACATCAGGAAGTGGTTCTGTGCATATAATAAACAGCACCCTAGTGGTCATGTCGCCTGCCGGACAATAACATAAATGATGTTTGTGCAGTGAACTTTATCCTTTGTAATGAATGTTCAAAGTGTTGTGATAGTGTTCCTACAAAGTGGAAAGGTAAGCAATGCAGATCCAGAGAATGTTATCCTGCATGGTCATGCATGCAAATGTATGTCAAAAGTCACAGTGTTCAAAAGAGACAGGAATTCAAGAATCATGAGCATGTAAATGGTGGTGTTTCTAACCGGGCCTATTCTGACCACGTGACAACATGGCATCTAATAACCATGTGAGAAAAATTCCAAGTTTGACAACTGCCATAAAATGAAGGACTCTGCAATCCCACCACATCTATCCTGCCTCATTCTCCTTGAAGGTCGCCAAGAACCCCTCTGGATGACAGTGATCTTAGAAACACCTGAGAGGTCTAGGCCACAAGGATGCCAAGTCAGATACCGACAGCAGCTACCTGCAATACTGCGTGACTGTCTGCTTGACTGCATGAGGAGCACACCATCTTCCTCTGAAGTCTCCTCAGCTCTGGTACTGTCTCAGCATGGATGTAACATGTCATAATGTTGTTGTCAATGAAGTAGTGACATACAGATCTTAGGTGTCTATGTTACAGGACAGACAGCCAGGACTAAATGAGTCAAGATGAGATAGGATCGTTCTTACAGAGAGAAAGGAAGAGGAAAATGGATTGTGATTGTGAGTAATACAGTATCTAATTGGTGTCAAAAACTGATGGTGTCATGATTAATATTGAAGGTGGTCTGTTAGATGGATATTAAGCCTAGGAGGATCCCAAGACAGCGTTTGCACTTAGACCACAATCTGCTGCCTCAGCAGTGTATTCAGAAGCTGAAGAGAAATATTGCAGGAGTTAGAGCTTGGGCTGCTGGACAATCCCCATCAATACTGGACCCAACAGAGGACGGGCTCAGCAAGGGCATGGGCTTACACTTCGATGCATTTGAAATGTGTGCATCCACTACATCAGGAAAATTGACATGACCATTTTTGGTTGTACTCAACTCCATATGATCACTATATTTTTTGACCTGATTGCCATTTGTTTATCTTTTTCAGACACAAACCCCCTATTTGGTGGTTTATCTGAAAATATCATTGGGCTGATGCTCAGGGTGCTTACTTCCCCTTTGTGTGGGGCCCATTATGTGTTGTGACTGTCCAGATCTGCAATGCCTCTCATGGCAGCCTGAAACAGAAAAAAGGAGTGATGGCCACCCTTCCTAAATAGGGTTGGCAACATCATTGTGACTTGTTGGCCCATCCATTAATGTTTTTCTGTTGTTTCCCCATCTCTAAATGGGACAGGAGAACTGTGTGATTGGCAGAAGGGGTACCTGCCATTTGTGGCAGATGGCATACACCCACCAAACTCTAAATGACCTCCTAAGGGCCACCTCTTAAACACAAACCGTGCCTATTTCAGCTGGGACATAAGATCACCAAAACAACAAATATAATTTAAAAGGGCAGATACCTAATAGAAATGTACTTCAAAAACACAGAACTGAAGACAAGTGCTGGACTTTCTGGAAGCAAGATGCTGTTTTTAAGATTGAGACAATTATTGCCTTTGCAGCTGAACTGCATCTTCATGATCCACATCTCACGGCACTTGCTGCAACCAATATTACTGCCTTCACTGGTGGCATTACCCACTTCTCTTACCTACTCACTTTGGTTGATCTGAGATTTATTCTTCTTATGATCTCTGAATTCCAGAGCTCCTGATTCTATCTATTAATGAGTGTCCTGTGAACACCACACTCAGACCACTAGCCACACAGTTTTCTACGGTGAGGCCTTTTTTAAACCCGTCCTATTCACATCTACCATCTAACGTAATGTAATGCAACGAAAGATGGATTTGTACAGCGCAAAACTTGTCACCGGTGAGGGTATTGAGGCACTGAGTAGGCACAGGTTCTGCAAGAAGGATCAGTTGATAAGCCAGGTTTTCAGTTTCTTGTGGACATTCATAAGTGAAGCAGCTGTCCTGATGTGCTGGGGGAGGTCGTTCCAGGATTTGGCTGCCAGGTAAGAGAAGGTCCTATCTCCTGTCTTGCTTCTAAAGATACAGGGAGGGTTGAGCGCAAGTAATGCAGAGCTCAGGTTCTTAACTGGTTGGTGGAAGTGTAGACAGTGGTTGAGGTAGGTGGGACACTGGTTGTGAAGTGCCTTGTAGGAGTGGCTAGTTTCAGGGAAAAAACCTTTAAAATGTGGTCATTACACTGCAATACCTTTACAATGTGGTCGTTACAACAACCGCATTGTTACAACGCAGTACTATCACAACGCAAGTCGTGACATTTACTTGCTCTAGATGGCGCTCTAAACTAGGGAATAGTATAATTTACTATTCAATTACCTTCCCTACTGTTGCACACACTGGAGTTGGAATAGTAAATGATACTATTCCTAAGTCTATTGCACCATCTAGAGCAAGTCGTAACGACTTGCGTTGTAATGGTACTGCGTTGTAACAATGCGGTCATTGTAACGACCGCGTTGTAAAAGCACCTGTTGTAATGACTCCCGTTGTAAGGATACATATTCCCAGTGCCATACCCAGTGTGTCAGGTAAGGATTGAACAACTTGTCATCAAACGGATTAAGACTGGAAAATCGAATATCGGCTAGATTGCCTTTTGTCAACCCTCTGGACTAGGGTTAGTAATAGTCCTGATTGGTGTAAGAGAAACTTTTATTTTTAGGTCAAATAGATTTGGCAACATGTTTAATGCATTAGATCGTAGTGCTTGCCTCTCTGTTTCCAAATAATCTGGTATCCAAGTACTGTTCTACTGCCCAAAAACAACACTGGGCTTTCGGGTTCCCATTTTGAGTAGTGGTGTGCAAAGTTTTTTTTAATGTATTTTAATTTTTTTTGCAACCTTCACGAAGGTCCGCAGAAAGCTATTCAAAACGTTGCCTAGTTTTGAAAAAATGTGGCCTCAGGAAATCTGGATCAAAATCGTGACTTTGATGCTTCATATATTCTTATAGAAAGATAAAAATAGCTCTGCAGAGACCATACATTGAAGAAAACTGTTAGAGGTCTTCTCCTGCAGAATGCCAGTGCACATAGGAAAGCTCTGAATAACGTAAGCATTCATGGGTAAAAATACAACAGAAATTTCCCCACATGGAATTAAGGACCTTATTTGGATCTCGGCGGATGGAATACTCTGTCACAAACATAACGGATATCCTGTCTGCCGTATTATGAACTCTATAATATATAATGGGATAGTATCACAGCGGACGGGATCTCCGTCACGTTTGTGACAGCGTATTTTCCTCTGTCAAGAACTAAATTAGGCCCTAAGTCCCAGATAAGCATAACATTGTTTACACTCTTTAGGACATATTGGGCCTTGCTAGTATCTAACAGTATGATAGTAGAATTGTTAAAACAACAAAGTTCAGGAAAAAATGCACAATGGGCAAAACTCAAGACCTTCCCAAATCATTGGGAGAAAATAAAATTGCACACTTTTTGTCGAGCAACTTAAATTAGCAAACTCGGTGGACAAGCTGCAGCCACCCCGGTCGTAAACTCAAAGGAGAGACAGTAACTGAGAACTTTGAAGGGAGGCCCTATGTCCATTGTCTGTACATGACACACAACACCTGCTTCTATTTTATCTGGACTCCATATATCTTTTTACCACGAAAATTGTGACAAAGGCAATCATTTATTAACCAATTTCTGTTTATATTTTGCATCTACTTTTATCCAGTCTGTATATCACACTTTTATTCAAACTAAAGATGAGTTCCATGGATGCAATAGGGCTACATGTAGGAATGTCCACACAGCTCAAACAAAGATTTGCTCCAACACCCGGCCATAATACCGAAAGCATTTTCTTCACAAACGTATTTTTGTTTAGAATCCTACATTTATTGATGTATAGCCGACCGCCAGAACCAACATATAATATACTCAACTGTACTGTACCTTCTTTGATAGACTATAATTGTTCATGGGCAGTTGCATGCCATTACCTTTATTTGTTAACATTATAAAATAGGTTATTAAAAATTCAATATACATAATGCAATGCGCAAGAAATAAGTCTGTCAACCTAAACCACTTTCTTTTAAAGTATGATGACAAGATACTACAAGGTCTATAGCCAATGTTGTCTACGCTATGCATGAAAAGGGTCTAAGGTACATAACAATATTGTTATTATTATTATTATTATTATTATTAATAAAACATGCTTAAGATTTGCACACATACACTTAAACCCTGAATCTCTAATAAAGGTTATACAAATCAAGGAAATCACCCCAAATGTGATGATGAATGTGAGTATCATCCTCTTGGTCCACTCGGTGAGGGCTAGTTGTAACATGACACCAATCCAGGGTTCTATTCTCAAATAGTAGGAGGATTACAGTTTTTTAATACTACCCTTTGGCATTTCCAGTAATTCAAGAAAGACTTGCACTGATTGCGTCTCACACAGAGATAACCCCAGATTCCAGCTGAAAGAACATCATTGGGGTACGCACTCAGATTCTCAACACAACCTGCAAGAACCGTGTTGCACAAGCGGGATTTATGACTTGAACTAATGTTATTGTTGTTGTCTATTGTCTTTATTTATGGACGTATATTAGATGTAAGAGATTTCTTAAAGTTGTCCTTTTCCTTATTCTCCAGGTGCAGGGAAGGCAAGACAACAGGATGGTGATCATCCCTCGAAAGAAGAAGAAATGTCACTGGTAAGTGAGCTTGTAATGGTCTTTTATAATGGGGGAGGAGTGATACACTGTCACCAAGTCATGTCTTCATGCGGTCCATCCCTTCACCAAGTAAGAGAAAGAAATATTAAGCACACAACGCTTATATCCAGCTATCCAATAGGCAAATCTATGCACTTGTTTCTAATTATTCACCAGAAATAACAAAATAACAACAAAAAAAGAAAGAAAGTCTGCCACCAATTGATCTACTCCCCACCTCAGGCCTTGGGTTTCCGTCTATCTTGGAGGTATCCGGAATCTTTTAGTTAAGGGCATTGGGGCATTTCCAGATAAGTTGGGTTAGGCACGTAAGTCCCCACTCCCTCTTGAGCTGTAACCAATGCCTCCCGCCTCCCCATTGACCCCAGGAGATGAGCCTGTACCTGGGATAGCTGCGCTCCTCCAGGAGCATGGCTGTGCACAAGGTCTTGCCAGTGGCCTCCTGGCTTCCCCATTGTTTCTTCCATTTGGGCAGGGTTCGCCACTTTGTCTGTGACTTCGGCTTCCTTCACAGCTTTGTCCTCGTTGGCACGTGCAGCCTCCTGCTGTGGTCCAGTGTCCTCTGGATTTTTGATCTGTAGCAGCCAGGGGATCTCTGCTCCATCCTCAGTGTAGACCCTGTGACTTTCCTCGGAATCTGTTTTAAAGGGGCCGCGTCACACCCATTCCTGGCTAATCTCCCCTTACTTCCAGCCTCCGCGAGGAAGGAAGGGACTGCAAATGTCCTGTGCTTGGTTGCCTGACTCTGGATGGGTTGATGAAAACAAATAACAGGATTAAACACTGGATGCTGTGTTCCCCGTAACTTGCCAGGGAAATCCTTCTGTCATGTCCTCAGAGGCATTAGCGTTCCCCTTGGCCTCCTGACACAACCCCACTCCGGGATTTTCTCCCTCGGGGAAAAGAGGAAGATGGGGCAAGAAGTCTGCAGTTGTCACTACCCTTCTAATGCTGTACCTCGAAGCTGAAGGGTTGTAGGGACAGGAACCACCTTAACACTCTCAGATTGTTACCCTTGTTACAGCTCATACATGTTAGAGAGATATGGTCCATATAGAGAACAACGGGTTTGCCTTTCAAATAGTACTGCAGCTTTACTACTGTCCATTTTATCGCTGAACACTCTTTCTCTATGACAGGGTATCGTTGTTCACAGGGAAAACGCTTACGGCTTATAAACAAGAGGGGAACTTCTAAACCTTCCTTGTTTTCCTGGGATAGAACCACTCCTATCTCCACCTCTGATGTATCTGTCTGTAAGATAAAGGTTTTCTCAAACTTATGAGAGGTTAATATCGGGCTGGTAGTGATGACTTTTTTAAGTAGTTGGAACGCTTCTCTGACCTTTGTCTTAGGTTCCTGCAATTCTTTGTTGGTAGTTCCCTTTTTCAAGAGATCTGTCAGAGGGTCTGCAACATCTGAATATTATAGAATTAATCTTTAATAATAGCTGAGAAGGCCTAGACCTCTTTCTTGATTTGGGGCAAGGGGGTATCTATGATTGCTCTTCTTTTCTCCTCTTGGGGTTCAATTAGTCAGTTTCCCAGGACATACCCTAGGTATTTGACCTTATTATTCCTGCCCTGGATTTCTTTGCATTGATGTGCAAATTGGCTTTTAGTAATTACTGGAGAACATTCTGGCAGTGTAATAGATGTTGGTCCCATGCTGGGCTAAAGGTGACAATGCTATCAAGGTAGGCTGAGGAAAATATCTGATGGTTTTGAAGGACCTTGTTCACAAGCGTTAGAAAAGTGTGAGGGCCCTGTGTAGGCAGAAAGCTAGCAAAGTGAACTCAAACAGTCCTGCCAGTGTAGAAAAAGCTGTCTTTTCTTGATCTTCTTTCATAAGGGGCATCTGCCTGTACCCCTGTGTCAGATCCAGAGTCGTGATAAATCTGGGCTCACCTAGTTTCTCCATTAGTTTGTCGATTCTTGGAAGGGGGTAAGCATCAAATTTGGAAATACTGTTTACTGCTCCGAAATCTATACAAAATCAGATCATACCTTCCAGTTTGGGCACCAGCACGATGGGAGATAACCAAATACTCTGTGAGGGTTTTATCACCCCGAGTTTTGATTTCATCTCTATTTCCTTTTGCAAGGCATCTCTTCGTGTGTCAAGGATCCTGTACAGTTTTTGTTTGACTGCAACATCTTTCTGAGTTCAGGTGGCATTTTCCCCAAACTGAGTCTGACCTGGGACATCTGAAAACAGAGGGGAAAAGTGTCGAAGGACAGACATGAGTTTGGTTCTTTGTTACCCTGTTAGGGTATAGTTTATGACCAACTGATTTAAAGCACTGGGGTTGGGTACAACCGGGTGAACGACATGCACTCTTTTTGGCAGGGGGCCCTAACCATTTTTTCAGGAGGTTCACATGGAAGTTTTGTTCTTTGCTAAGTGTCTTTTGGAGGCGGTAGCCAACTTTGCCTATTTTGGCGACTATTTTCTATGGTCCCTACCACTCTGAACACATCTTTTCAGAGAAAGTGGTAAGTAGTACCAGTACCCAGTCATCCACTTTATAACTACGCTATCAATTGCCTTTGTCATAGGGTTAGTTCAGGGATAGTCTGGGCCAAATCTCAGAGTTTGCCTAACCTAGTCCTCAGCTGGTTTGCCTAGTCTAGAAATCTGCCTGTTTCCTCTCCTGTATCCTTCTCCCTCACTTCCTTCATCATTTCAAGAAGGCTATAGGGTTGTCTACCCTATAGGAGTTCAAAGGACGAACATCCCATACTGCTTTAAACCTGTCCCCTAATACAAAAGAAGGCTAGTGGTAGGAGCTGGTCCCAGTTTTTACCTTCCCCACTTAGCATTTTTTTTAAGGTAAGCTTTAGGGTACCATTATACCATTCCACTAGACAGTCAGTCTGTGGTTGAAATGGTGAAAAGACAGAATATCGAACTAGAAATATTGAATGTCATGGATATTGAGTGAAGAATATCGTGGAAGGAGAATATTGAGGTAAGTTTTGTTGCTGTCAAAAATATCGAAGTTTGTGTAACTAAAAATATTGAATTTGAAAATATTTATGTAAAAAATATAGTTGTTGATAATATCGACTGTTTAGTGATTTTATTTTTTAGTATAGTGTTTAAAAAAATATTTATGTTAATAGTAGTTATTTTATATGTTTAAATATTTTTTTAATGTCAAAATATAGTTTATACAGTTTTAAAATATTTTTAGGAGCGGGATGTTGGGTTTATAGGGGATAAGAGTGGGGAGTAATTTAAAATATATTTGTTTAAAGTCATATATTTTTTTTAATTTTCATTTATTTTTTTTAGGAGTGGGATGTTGGGTTTATAGGGGATAAGAGTGAGGAGGAATTTAAAATATATGTGTTTAAAGTAATATATATTTTTAAACTTTCATTTTTATTTTTAGGAGCTGGATGTTGGGTTTGTAGGGGATAAGGGTGGGGAGTAATTTAAAATGTATTTATTTTTTATATTTGTGATTTTTCTTTTTTTAATCAATTATATCTTTTGCAATTTTTGATTAAAAATACATAATGGAGCATATTCTCAAGGAGCCATCGCCAAGTTAATGGCACTTTAGCGCAGCCAAACTCGCGATAAATGTATCCCCCCATTAACAAGCTGGTGCTAACAGCCCATAGCACCAGTTTACCTGTGATAGCAGCCGCAAAAAACATCGCCACAGAGGCCCCCCGCAACTATCGCTAATGAGATGCAGAGTAGGCGGTCCCGTGCAAAAAGCCACGACAACACCACTCCACAACATTCTCAACGACCAGCCAGATCTGCAATAAGATCACAAACCATGCGATAAGGTGCATTAGCAGCAGGAAATTAACACCTGCTCTGACCTGGTGCAAAGCCGGACAACAACCGGCAACAGACAAGGGAGCACAGCCCAGAGTCAAACATGAACAACAACAGATGCACCCGGGCAACTGAACATGCAGCCCGGAGCCCCGATAGGACAACAACACCCACCGCCACCACCCCCAGAATCCCCCCCACCCCCCCAGCCCCCGCCCATCACTGAGGCAGCGCAGACAAAGACAGCGACCTGCGGAAAACGCACCAACCTCACAGATCCAACACCTGGGAACGTCATTGCCCACCACAGGCTCAGAGGACAACCATCCTATGCATCCTGACCATCATTGCCCACAGGCCAAAGGTACCAACACAGCGGACAACCAACATCCCTCCGCAGACAAAGCTGCTGGCTGTGCCACACCTGTTGGCCTCTGGGACCTGCCAACCAACAACCACCAGAGTCTGAAGAGTGTCACAGCCAGCCACAACCAAGCCCCCCCAACTGTCTTGGATGCCATCATCAGCTTGGTACCACACTACCTATCCCTCCCCTCAGGTGTCAGGGGGCAATTGAATGCACACATGTCTTACTTGTGCCCCCTGGTGACACTGCACACAATATCCGCAACCGAAAGCACACGCATACCATTACTGTGCAGGCAATAGTGGACTACCTGGGAATCTCCACCAACGTCGAGGCCAACCACCCATTCCGAGTGCATGAGTCCTACATTTCCGACAGTCTGTCATCACCCGGCGCTTCCTGGCTGGCACCTACGCAAATGCGCTGTTCGTTGGCAAGTACCAAATGAACACACCACACACCTCAACTCCACAACCATGCAATTCACAACCTTGGGAATGCACACGTCACAAACTCACATTCAACATGCCAAACAACATGCCCACCCACCAGACACGACAGCACAACTCACTCAGGCAACCTGGGCCAGCCATGCACCTAAGTCATCAACTGCATGGCATCTCAGCCGCACAATAGCAGATTGTGGGAAGAGGTGGGGACCAGGCATGTGCAAAGGAGGCAACTGACCGATGAATGACAATGTACACAAGGCCAGACTGCAGTATGCACACCACACACATATACATGTCGACATACACTGCTGGTGTATGGAGTGCAGTGGACAGTGGATGCAACAATGTCACCCCAGCCAGTGGCGAAGAGCTCGGAATTGTAGCTTGTTCCGTCCCCCCTGTAAGCGTGAGCGGAGTGGGCTGCCTGGCGTATGACAGGCATGCATAGGGTGGTGAATAAAAAGCACGTAGCTCTGGCCGTGGTCCTCTTCCGGAATGCCCAACGACTCTGCCAGGGCAGCACCCCTCACCCCGCCACGAGGCCGTCGCCGTGAGCGGTGTTGCCTGCGTTCCTGTGTGCCTGCTGCCCCCCAGGCCGCAGGGCTCTGTACAAGTCCTGCCAGGCCCGTTGCGCCCAGGCCTCAATGCACACCTGCCGACACTGGCGTGTGTCGATGAGGGCCCACCACGTGCCATTGCAAACTCCAAGCCAGAGTACCGCGGACCTGGCAGCCTCCTCAGACCATCACGGCCTCCGCGACACCAGCCTGCTGTACTCCCTTCTCGTTGAGGTACTCTACCTGCATGCACAGTGGAAAAGGAGGTCACACATTTGGAACTGAGTCTTGATTACACTATTGCAGAGAACAACAATTATGGCAGATTTAATCTCACTATACTCCCATCAATGTGGTGCCACCACATCTGTGCATAGCAGTCCATCCACAGGTGTCCGTGGGCCCACGCATACTACTGCCCTCGGGACACCCTGCGTTCGAGTCATTCGCACATGTGGGACTGAGTCTTGATTTGTCAATGGCAGAGTACATATCATTGCATGCAAGGAGAGGTGTAAGAGGATGACGCGTTTCAGTCCAGAGGGTAAAAGGATCATCGTTATGGAGGTGATCGAACAATACCGACAACTGCCCTGGTGTCACTAACTCTGTGAATCGGGAGCCAACGACACATGGCTGTTGGCCACTGCTGACAGATGCCTCCGGCCTACACTGCGGTCAAGTAGGTCACACAGTTAGAACTGAGCCTTGATCACACTATGGCCGAGAACATCAAGTAAGTCAGATTTAACTCACTATACTCTCTTCAATGTGGTGACACCAAGTCTGTGCCTGGCATCCCAACCACACGTGTCTGTCGGCCCTTGATGACTAAGCCCTCGGCCTACACTGTGGTCCAGCAGGCTTCGCGCCAATCCAATCTGTACCAGGCAGGACACTGCATCGTCGCTGACTGAACACCCGCTCAGCTCTGGTGATTTTGCCTCCGTCAGCCACAAGTCACCCCCAAATGTCATGTCAATGTCGTGTGTTAGAGTTCAAGGAGGAGCTTGCTGAACCGCGCTGACCGCTGGCTCAGGCATCCACTGTGGTCGAGTAGGTCACACACTATTCAAATTCAGTCTTGATTTATTTATGGCTGACTTGAAGTCATTGTATAGGCCTCAACGCAGACTGCATCCCCTTTCAGCACCGGTGCCACTAAGTCTGCACCCCGAGACACAGGGACACTTTCTGGTTGAATTTTGGTGGCAACTGAGTCTATGGACGTGGGGTTGTCATCGCCATCATGTCGGTGATATTGACTTTGTGGCTAAAATGATGCCGAGGCATTCCACTCCTCCATTTGCTGCTTCCGTACAGGTTCCACCCTCTGCATCATTCCCTGGAGGCCACTTTCCACTGTCCCCCGCAACCCTCCTCCACATACACCTCAGACAATAATGAGGACCCGATCAGCTCACATGGCCCATCTGACTGCACCGCAAGTCACCGTCCCGTGGCGGGGTGCCTGTGCCGGCTGCAGTGCATGCAGGGCCACTAACTCTGTGCTAGTCAGGTCCGGGACCCCTTCTTCTGAGATGTTGGATGGCCTTGGGGTCATCTATGCCATGTGTCTGTGGCCCTGCGCTGTCCGCTGCCTCCGGCCTCAACTGCAGCCCACCAGTGCTCGCACTTCAAATCGAGTACGGACTGGCCCGGACGTTGCATCACCGCAGGAGGCACACGCCACCACCACCAGGACCAACTCCAACCACCAACTGCCAGTGTCGAAATGGTCGTACTGGCAGACTGATGGAGTTGCATGCACCTGTCGTGGATGCCATCTTCTGCTGATCCCCTGCTCAGCACGCCAGGTGCCACTAGCTCTGTGCACAATGAATCATCGTCCATTACTGTTTTGGTTATGTGCTGTGGAGAGCTCACGCAGCAATGTCACCTAAGGCAGTGTGGGAGACCTGGGATGGCGATGTGGAAGATGATGCAGGTGTGACACCCCCCACTGCAGCTGCATCAGGAATGTCCAGAAGGGACACAATCCTAGACATTTTCTTCACATGAGCACGCTCAGCTCTGGGGCCCCAACCGCAGCGTACTGAAACTCACGGACACTTCTGTTTGTATGTTGGGTGACCTCTGTACTTGCTCCGGCTCCCTCCATGTTGCTCAGCAGTTGACTCTGTTATGCAGGTCTTTTCTGTTTACATTGCACTGGTGTCCACTGTTCAAGTTGTTGCCAGTACCAAGCACTCCGTGCGGGCGGGCTTATACTCTCCCCACACACATCCAGCACAGGCGTTACTGTACATGTGGCCCTGCCAATAAAGGGGCCGGGCGCACGTGCCCGTAGCCAGTTCAACATGATATCTGTGTATGTCCCTGTGGTCTTGTTGCATGCATGAGGGACCTGGGACATTACATTGTGCTGTGTACAGAGGATGCAGACATGTCACCGCAGGCAGCGGGTTAGAGCTTGGACGTGTAGCTTTGTCGTCACCCACACAATTCGTAAGGGCAGTGGACTGTGCCATCGTACGCAGAGCCAACGTGGGTGTTTGACTGATATGTGCGTGCCCCTGGGCGTGGTTCTGTACTGGGAATGTGCATCTGCATGTGTCTCCATGGCACTGTGGGTCTCCTTTGTGGGGTGTGGGAGGTCCCTGAAGGGTAATAGACACCCACGTATGCAATCTAGTTCGCCTTCCATGGGTTCTGAACACACCCGCACCTGTTGGGCCACCTTCTTTTGGCGTTCTAACACCTGGCATTGGGGTGCCATGTGTGGGTCGGTGAAGTGTTGTGAGCCTGCCGTGCTTGTGGGTGCTTCATGCTGTGTGGTCTGTTGCAGGGGCTGGGTTCACCTCTATGTAGCTTGGCTGCCCTGGTTATGGTAGTGATTTGCGTGGGATGTCCATGGGTTGTTGTAGGGCGTACGTGTTGAATGTGTGGTGGTCCTCTCCAGCATCACTGATGTGTGGTCTTCTGTGCTCTGCTGGAGGTTTTGTGTGTCCCTCTACAATGTGGTGGGGAGATGCCTGTTGTCATTGTGTTGACATGTTTGTTTGCGCATTGTTTTTGTTTACATGCAGAATGTATGACAATGTACATTGTGACTGTTTTGGAGGTGCAGGATTTAGATGCGGGACAGTGTACATTTGGACTACATGATGGGTGTGAGGTTTTACGCGGAAATTTCCATTTTACAGTTTCCAGCTCTGTCAGATGTTGTGGGCCTGTTTCTGCGCGTGTGCGGAGCCAGTTGTGTCCTCTGTTCTGCAGTGTCAGGGTTGCACATTGTAGTCAATGTGGATGTGCTGTTCTTGCTATGTGTGTGTGCTGCAGTGTGCCACGGGGATGAGGGACATGATCCAGGGTCATTGTGGGTGTGCAGTGTGCTCTGCTTATTTGTGCATGTGTGCCATTGTGCACATCTACCCCGTACCTGGTCTTTACTCACCCTGTTGATTTAGTGTCAGGTCCTCCCGAGCTGTGTCCGCACTCCAGACTCCTTGCACTGTCTCCACACTGTTGACTGACCTCCATTTCCGCCAGCTCCTCCTGTGGCGCAGGACTCCCACCTTCTGTCGCAGTTGCTGCCTTACTGTTGGCAGCGGCTTTGTGCCTGGTTTATGTTTTCACGTCATGCCTGCGCCTCTTGGCCTCCTCCATTGGCCTCCTCGACACTCCGGCTGCATTTAAATTAGTAGTCTGATTGTGGGTCAGTTGCTGGTTGTGTTCTGTCACCTCCGTGACGCTGGTCTTGTTTTCCTGCGGACTGCACCCCGTATTCCTCTCCCTCTTCACTTTGGCCTTCCCGGACCCCGTTGTTCCTTGTTGGTGGTCTGTGGGGCTTGTGGGGTTCGCGTTGGCCTCTGCGCTCGGTCAGGGTGCATCTTTGATGCTACGCACTTTGGCTTCTTTCTGGTGTGTTGTTTTTGTTGCTTTTATAGTGCATTTTCCCACCAGACGCGTGGGATTTGCAGGCCTGCCGCTGGTTTTCGCTGCTTTTCGTATTGCGATTGGTCTCATCGCAGTTTTTTTGTCCTTCGCGTTTCGTATTTTGGTGGTGTGGAGTTTATTTTAACGTGGTCAGTTGGCGCGTTATCTGGTGACTATCGCATGGTACCGCTGTGTTGTGAATACCTGGTTAACACGCCGTAAATTTCCCGCGATGGACTGCGCTGTTGAGGGTTGCGTTAAGTAACTTTTCCCATGGTTATCACACGTTCTTGAGAATATACCCCAATTGTTTTGTTTTGAGGTGTTGATATTATTAGAAAAAAATTATACGTTTTTTTAATTTTAATTTACAAAATATTTCAATTACATTTTTTCAAATTAAATATTTTAACTAATTTAAGTTTTTTATTATTTGATTTCTATGTATAAAATTTGGCTAGGTGTATTTGTTGTTTTAAAAAATTGTTGAACCCCTTCCATGCGCAGGACGGCCGGGAGCCGTCCTGCGCCACGGTGCTCGTGTGCACAGGACGGCTCCCAACCGTCCTCGCACATGGCAGGGGATTTCCCTTTTCCCCCGACAGCCTCGGGAGCTGGGGAAGGGCTTCCCAAGCTCCCGAGGCTGCATGCACGGTTTCCCTGAAATGACGATCTGCGCACACGTCGCACTGACGTCATTTCAGAAGAAACCGAAACTGAAATGATCCAAGAGGCTCATTTCAGTTTCGCTTTCTCCGTGCTTAGGGGGCTATCTCAGCCCCCTGAGCACGTAGAAAGATGGGAGGGGTATCATTGGAAAGGAGAAAATCTCCCCTTTCCAATGGTACCCCTCCCCAGTGAAACCCTGCTTGGGTATCACCCCAGGAGGGCAATGCCCAAGCAGGGATCAACCCACTAGGCACCAGAGAGGGGGGAGCGGCCCCTTGGGCAAGGGCCTTTGCTCCCCCCATTTTATTTTGGGCACAGTGAGTCTTTCTGCCCCCCCCCGGTGGCAGAAAGCCCACTAGACACCAGGGATTTTTTTTTACTTGTAATTAGGGGTGGGGGCTTCCCAATATGGGCATGCCAATGCCCCACCCCTCCCCCGCAAAGTGTCAGTCTTTCTGCCCCCTCTGTGAGGCAGATGGGGGCAGTAGCCCCCACTCTGCCCCCCCATGTGGCAGAAAGCCCTCTACATACCAGGGATTTTTGTTCAAATTATAACTAGGGGTGGGGGATGCCCAAAATATAGGGATTTAGGGAATGGAGCTGACAATTTTAAGCCGTACATTTTTTTTTTAATGCATTTTTAGCCAATTCTGCATTGAACACCCACACAAGGGAGGTATCCTTTTACTCAGGACATTAAGGAGAATGCTGTGGGGTAGGACATTTGTGCCGGCATGGTGATTCCACTCACAAAGATGGGTAAAATGTGTTTTTACAGCTAAATTTGAGGTTTACAGGGGATTCTGGGTAGGGAAACATTTAGGGATCCACCCACGCAAGCCATACCTCGATGGACTCCCCCGGGTGTCTAGTTTTCAGAAATGTGTGGGTTTGGTAGGTTTCCCTAGATGACGGGGAGCCCAGTGCCAAAAAACAGGCGCCCCCCCCAAAACCAGGTAGTTTTGTCATAGGTAATTTTGAAGTCTCCACAGTACGATTTGGGCCATTTCCTGTTTCAGCCACAATGCCTACCCGCACATGTGAGGTAACATTTTTCATCGGGAGACCTGGAGGAATGCTGGGTAGTAGGAAATTTGTGGCAGCCCGGTGATCCTACAACTTTCTCACACAGAAATGTGAGAAAAAATAGATTTTTTTTAAAATGTTGAGGTTTGCAGGGGGTTCTGGGTCCCTGAGTTTGGTAAGTTTGGAGTTGGAATAGTAAATTTGTCAGTTTTATTATCCAGGCTGTCGGTGGCGGGTTCACCGCCATTGTGCAGCCATTTCCCACCCTCCAGATTGTGATGGCTGGGGGTGTGCTGGCGGGCAGATAGCTCGACGACCATGGGTCCGACAGAAGCAATCGTTCCGATTGCCTGTCAGACCGCCCAGCATCCTCAGAATGGTGGCAGTGCCTAGCAAGCACCACCGCCTAATTGGATGCCGTATCCCCGCCAGCCTTTCTGAGGCGGTTCAAACGCCTTGGAAAGGCTGGCTGGGATGTACTTTGGGGGCCCCTCGCGGACCCCCTTCACCAGGGGCAGTTTGTGTATGCACTTGGGGAGCACCTATGGTGCCCCCTACATTTCACTGCACTATGTGGCAGGCACATCATGGTGCCTGCCACATGGTGCAGGGAAATATTCAAGGTGCTTTTTTTTTCATTGCGGCGGGTGCTGCAGCTAGCAGTAAATGCCGCAATGTTAAATATTGCAACTGCGACTGCCGTGGTGTTTGGGTAGAGTATACATTGAACTGTAGGTGTTTGTACATTGTTTGTTTGTTTACTAAGTTTAGGACCTATTTTAGTTAGGCATTGTTCTAGCCTTAAGTGTTGGTAACTTTGGGGCTGATTACGATGGCAGACGGACTTCAGTCCATCCACCATCGTCTAGGGGAGTGGGACCACCCGCCTACAAGGAGGTGGTCCCACAAGGTGTATTATGATGTGGCTGCCACCAAAGCAGCCACACTCGCCATACATTACATTATGGCGGGTGCTGCTGGCTGCAGCACCCCCCGCAATGTAAAAAATGTACTTTTTTCATTCCCCTGCACTATTTGGCAGGCACCATGCAGTACCTGGTACATGGTGCAGGGAAATTAGGTCAACTAAAGTGCCCGGGTGTAATCCCAATGGCGGTGCCTGGTAGGCACCACTGCCATTTATGAGAATATGAGGGCCTCTGCAGCACCGGCAGGCTCAAGGAGCCCATCAGATGCATGGCAGTCGGAGATTCCCACTGCCACGGTAGCGCCCACCATTATAATATGGTGGGCGGAAAATGGCCTCAAGATGGCGGTGAGCCCTCCACCGACAGCCTGTCGGTGGCGGGTACACTGTCATCATAATCAGGCCCTTTGTTCTTTTTTGATGGCTTCTAATATTTTGTGGAGAGTTGATTGTAGTTTTCCTATTGTGGCTTGGAAGGCATTATGCCATCCGTCCACTGCATTATTTGTTTTAGCTTTTTGTGCTAGGGTGCTTTCATGGACATTCCACCAGGGGATGTGGAATTTGGGTTGTCTTTGGTGCCCTGATCTATGTAGTCTTCCTACCCAGGTGTCTTCGAAGAAGTCAAGCAAGGGTTTTAGTTTGGCTTCGTTGGCTTGGTAAAATGGACTTTCGATCAGTAAATTATAGTGGTTTGCTACTTCTGTTGTTGGTACATTGTCCAGGGATATAGTTTTTTAATTTGGTAAGCAAAGTTGCTGTTTGTTGCATATTCTATATTTTAGTACAAAATGATAATAGCATCCTTGTATTGCTGAATGTGGATATATGTTTTAAATTGCCTGGGTCATTGCTTGCTCAAAATCTATTATTATTTTTTTGTGGGAAGAAGTTTTCTGTTTTGTTTGTTGGGAAGTAGGACGTATATGAAAGGTAGTTTCTTGGTATTTGCCATGGAGTGTAAAAAGTTGATAAAATGGTTTAGGACAAACTTTTAATGTCCCATCCATCATCCATGTTTCACATTGTTTTTATTTTTGGATGTTGGTGTTGGTAGCAAAGATGATAATTCTTTTTTCATGGCTATTGTTATCATAACGACTGGATTTTTCATCTTTGTGTGTGATTGTATATTCTGGTACAATTTCTATATCTGAGAAAGATTTGGGAGGGGGTGGTGTTTGAGTACTTGATCTTTTTGTTCCGGCTATGAGACAGTTTAGGGTTGGGATGGAAGGTAACTGCCCGGTTACATGCTCTGGAACACGGGTTAGCACATTTTTAAAGATTTCTGTGCTAGTTTGTTGTGAGCTGGTGCTTGCTTCTTTGATGTTTTCTATAACATCTCTAACCTATATTTCTGTGGCGTTGGGGGGTGGTTGTGTTCTCTAACATTAATTACAGTTGTTTCCCTCGTCGTTGCTCTCCCATAGCAAGAATTGGAGTAGTATTTAGTACATTTCGAATGTGTTTTATTTTCTGTTAATATTTCTGTGTGTAACTGTAGCATAGTAGTAGTTGTCCATTTTGTGAGGAAGTTGTTCGTTTTTTTGAACTGTTGCATTTTATTTTTTGATTTGTTTAGTTACTACCTATTTTTATTTAGTTATTTTTTTGTTCTAAAAAATACTTACTATTTTTTTGTTGATGTCATTTATTTCTTTGATGTTGTTTTTGGATTGTAACCTGTAGAAGGGAATACAATAAAAGTATTTGTTAGTTATATTTTGTTTGTTAGCATTGTTTTTAGATCTAGTAAGTTAAGTTTTAAAATGAGTTAAAAGATATACTTACTTGGTGTTATGTATTTCGTTATTGTTGATTTTGTTCTTTACTTTTGGAGGAAATGGTGGCTTGGAAATTTCTATGTAGACTTTTGGTCAAGTTTAGTTGATAAAATATAAACAGCAATAAATAATGGTTTTGTTTAGTAGGTTTATATGTTTAATTATTTTTTAGGCAATGTGATTTACATATTTTGAGAGTTTTTAGTTTTAGTTGTATATGTAGATCTTTTTTGTTGTGTTGTCTGTCTGGTAAAGTCTAGTCCAGCTCCAATGTTTGTCCGTTTTGGGGTAGATTTTTGGTTAATTAATTGGTTGTTTTTATAGTGTTCCTATAATTAGTTGCAGCTTCCTATTGGTATTTGTAGTTGTAGTTTAAATGTATTGGGTGGGATAGCATCTGTTTGAATTTTTTGGCAGTTATAATTTAATTTGTTTAGTGTTATTTATATTTATTTAAAAGAGTCTTTTTATTTTATTTTGTAATATAATTAAAATATATGTTTTAATATATGCTATATATTATTTTTAAATATGTATGTTTAGTTTTGTTTGATAGTGGTAATTTTTATTTTATGTTGTGGAATTTGTTTCTTTATTTTAATGTAATGTCTTATGTTTATTAGTTTGCATTTTAATTTTCGTATTTGTGTAATTCATTTATTAATGTGAGTTTTGATGTTTGAAATGTGCTTTTTATTTCTTTTTTCTTACAGTGTTGAATTTTTCTTTTTTTATAATGTTTAAATATTATTTTTATTTTCAGTATTATTTATTTTAGCGATTGTGTTGTTGGTATTATGTCTGTAGATATTTTTGTTGGATTATATGTTATTTTTAATTTTCCGTTATTTTTGAGTGCAAACTTTTTATAGTCAATATTTTTGTAGTCGATAAATAATTAGGCGATATGTTTTTCTCGATATTTGTGTTATTTCAATTGTTTGTATTGGTAGTTGATATTTTTGTGTGCGATAATAGTGATTCGATAATTGTGTAGGTCGATATTGTGTCAGTGATCTGGTTGGAATACGCATGTCTTAATGTGGGTGAGGTCTAGTAGTCTACACATTTGTCTCATGACGTGGGAAACAAAGGGTGTCCCCTGATCTGTAAGGCTCTCTTTCGGGAATCCGACTCTAACGAACACCTCCACTGGTATATGGGCTATGTTGTGGGCTGTGGAACTTTTTAAGGGTACGGCCTCATGGTATTAGGCTGAATAATCCAAAATAACCAGTACATACTGGTTCCCTTTACTGGACTTTGGGAGAGGGCCAATCAGATCCATCCCAAAACGTTTGAAGGATTTACCGATGATTGGAAGAGGTTGAAGGTGCATGGGAGGTCGATCCATATTTTTCCTCTGGCACACCTCACATTCCAGATAATATTTTTTTATAGTGGAATAGTTGCCAGGCCAATAAATATGATGTAGAATAATCTGTGTTGTTTTCTGGGTACCAGTACAATAAGAATATTAATCTTCATTCAGCAGTAATCACAACCATAAAAGACAAAAGATAAAAAACAAGATATAAAATACAATACAGTTCATTTAAGATTCAGTTTAAATTTTGTGCAGAGTTGCAAAATCCTATCAGCCATCAGTCACATCTGGAATTTTTGGATCTGAGTGTTGCGCTCAAGAAATTCATTACTACAAAAAGCGATTGATCATTAGGCAGGAGCTGCAAATACAATAAAGCATCACAGGTGTGTCTGAATCTCAAATCTTTTAAAAGGGGTTTAAGAAACAAACTCCTAAGGCGGGTAAAATATTTACATAAAAAGACAAAATGTAGGGTATCCTGTGGAGACCTATCATCGCAGCCACAGGGACCTCTCTCCTTTGCATGCAAAACATAGCCAACCGGGGATGCCAACAAGTCATGAAGCTGATGAAATCAAAATCGAGTGTCAGGGTCTGAAGTCCAGTGCGCCTACGTGGTTTCGCACAGGTAGCACGGCGGAACTACAAGTCCCAGGAAGCCCCGGCGAGGGGAGGGACTACCATCAATATAGTCACGCACAACGCTCAGGGGTGTTGTACGTGATTCTGAAGTCGGGAGCAGATCTGAGAATTCGCGCGGCTGCTCGGCTCGACAGCTACGATTTCTGCAGTGTGACTCGCGACAAATTGCCCGTTACCCTGATTATTGCTGTAGGTTCTCTGGAGTAAGCGAACATGGTCCTGGGGAACTTTCCGGAGGAGCGGATTTCTTCCGGCATCTTGAGGAGCTTGCCTGCGCATGCGGGGTGAAGGAGACGGTGCGTCAAGACACCGCAACCCCGCTGGAGAAAGACTTTGTCCAGGAACCTCGCTACCCAGGTCAGGTAAGCCGTGGTGGTATGAACGGCGGCCTGGGTAGTGGTTTATGTAACTTGATTTTGCTTGTTTGACACACAAGGCCATCTTGGCAGCCATGTGGGCGGAGCCGGCCGAGTCTTTACCTTTCCGAGACATTCTTATCATTTTTGTTATAATTTGGAACCATTAAGTACCGTAGGAAAGGTGCTTATTCCGAAGGGGGGAAACAGCATCGGACTAGGTGGGAGCCCTGAACGCAAGGGTTCTTTATCATCATTTCTTTGAGGCTTACGATACTCCACCCGAAGAGCAAAGAGTCCCCCATCAGCTGTTGGGAGAAAATCTTCACGTTTCCTTCTATCATTTCTAGGGGGTGTGGTGATGGGTACGTATGTGGGTGAGAAAGTGGTATAACTTGGGACTGAATGGTCATGCAATAAGACTTTAACCTTCTGTGTTTTGGGTTTTTGTGTAGATGGTTGCTCAGCCGTCAGTGAGAGACGAATCTTACAGGATAGAGGAGCTAACGTCAGGGAAATACCTTGGCAGGTATGGGAACGGAATAGTGAGACTATATGAGAGTAGTTAGCATGTCATAGGATGTTAATTGCATGTTCTTTTTATTTCAGGTTTCCCTTCCCACGCTGCACCTACCCTACCCTTCCCTCGCTTGATCGCCTCAACACTCTGGAGATTCTTTAGTCAGAGTTTGGGGATGTCAGGAGGTGGACCCCTTTGAGGATCGCCCAGATCCTGAGGAGAACCAGAAATCGTGTCATCGAGTTATTAAAAATCTGTCAGAGGCACTTGATAAAATAGAGAGATATTTCTTCATACCCTGGACTGATTTTACTAGAGCAAGCCCTCTCACCAGTTTTCCTAAACTCATTCTCCTCACGGAGGGCCGTGACATGTTTAAAAAACAGCTCTTTTACTAATATCCTGGGTCTTCACTGTATCATGTTTAAGAAAGATATCTCCTCTTCCTAGGACCTTGAGGGACTCTTTAACGTAACGTAACCAGGGGATTTTGAGTGCATGGTCTAGGGATATGCAGTCTAAAATGACCGATCGGTTAAAAGGTGCCTCAGCACTATACCAGATATTCACCCAATACAACAAAGGCTTTACTTCCGCCAGATCAGTTGCATACTTAACTCCTAGTTCTTCATGTATGGAAAATGAGGGAGTGCCCTGGGGGACTTTCAAAATTCTTCTCAAATACTTGTTTTGTGCGGTCTGCAGTTTATTCACAGCTGTGTGCCCCCATACCTCACTTCCGTACAAGACCTTAGAAACGCAGAAGGACTAGTATAGATTTAAAATCACCCCCAGCGACCAAGTGCCTAGTCTATATGCATAGTTAGCAATGGCTCCCATTGATTTGTTCATGTCCCCTAACTTCCCCTCTAACAAATATTTCCAATTTAATTTTGCATCAAATAAAATTCCCAGGTAGGAGAAAGCCCGGACCTTAGCTAAACTGTGGGTTTCTGCCTTAAAGGTCTTTGGTCATTGCGTATGAGTGCCAACTTCCATAATATACAATTTTGTGAAGTTGGGCGACAAGTCCATCTATTTCATAAAAGAAACGAAACCATCTATCAAGGCCTATAGGCTCCTTGGTGTGTGTACCATCAATACCACGTCATCCACATATAATAAAAATGACACTGCTCTCCTGCCCACCCTAGGGGTTTCAGTCTATAATGATGTCAGGGTGGATTCTAAACCATTATTACATATCATAAATAAAAAGGGGGCTAAAACCACCCTTAACGGAGCCCCCTAGTGCAATTAAAATAATCAGTAATACCCGCTCCATGGGAATATCTAACTGCAGCTGTGGTGTGAGCATGGAGGGTTCTTAATATGTTTACAATAGCTGGCTCGACCCCCATGGAACAAAGTAAAGCCCACAGAGTCCTGCGGTTCACCCAGTCAAATGCTGAAGTGAGATCCATGAAGCCCAAAAAAAGGGCTCCCGGTTGAGCGGTAGTATAGTTAGAAATTAGAAGATGAAGGTTTAAGCACTGTTCTGTAGTTGATTTTCCTGTGCTAAACCCATATTGCACCTCTGAGATCATTTGATTTGTATCAGCCCAAGCAGAGAGCACATTTAATAGAACCCGACCCAAGACCTTTACTGTGGAGTTGCTACAGGTATATAGGACGGTAACAGTGAGGATTGTCCCTAGCCCCCATCTTAAAAATCGGAATGATGGTAGCGGTAGACCATGAGGGTGGCATCCCAAATCTCACTGCAGCGTTTTACACCCTGGTCAAAGTCGGAGCCCATTCACCAATGTTGTCCCAAAAAAAGTCAGGAGGGATCCCATTGGGTCCTGGGGCCTTATTCCGGGACAGTCCCTCAGTACCCAACCCTACTTCGTCCAAAGAGAAAGTGGCAAGAACATCAATCGGGAATGTTTCTGTATCATTAGTAGGTTCCTGTATTTGCCCGGTATAACAAACTCCCTCAAAGTGGGCAATCCATTGTGCCGGTGCAATGTGATGACATAATGCGGGTCTTAGCGGCTTTGAAAAGCAGGGCCAAAAGAGAGTACAATCCCCTTGTTCACTTGCTTGAGTTAACTCTTCCCATGCTTGCCTTTGTAACAAGCGTCTCCGTTCCTTAAAGACCCCTTAAAATTACTACTGAAAGTTGCCACCCAGGTTCTATCACGCTGGGTCTTTTTCAGGGCCTTCTTCAAGATCCGGAGTGCCCGAGAGCACTCCACATCGAAAAATTTCGGATGTTCAAAGGGAAGGTTAGCTACCAACCTGTTAGCAAGATATCAATTGATAGAGTTAAATGAGCATATCGTCTCCTCACCAGAGGCTGATTGATCTAAACAAGTTAAGATCTCTTTTTAAAAAAGAATGGTTGAAAACCTTGGTGTCTATCTGTGACCAGCGTAAGCCCCTCCCCTGATTGGTTGATGATAGTGTGTCCACATTTGTGCTAGGGTGCACCATCTGGTTTCCCACTCCTTCAAACACTAAGGTCAAAGGGTTATGGTCACTAAATGGGCTATGTAAAATATTAAAAGAGAATGGGGACCAACTCAGGGAAGACGATACAAAGATGTAATCTATAATCGTTGCACATCCCCTGGCTTTATAGGTTGGGGATATGTGAGAGTTGGGGGGATTAAACATCTTATCTAAGGTGAATGTTAAGGTGTAAGTATATAGAAGACCGTTCAATTATGGTGAGTGCTCCATATGCAGGCCCTCTATTATCGTGCATGTTTGCAAGCATTACGAGAGCTGTAGTGAATCTGGGCATGGGTGACAGTTAAAATCTCCTGTAACAATAAAATACTCCTGGGAAAGACCTTCTCCCCATAATGAATCAAGCACACTGCTTAGGGCTGATAGACTTGAGGAGCCTTGCTTTCTACTTTTTGCATTATAGAAACTTATTAGTGTCAGTCAGAGCAATCTTCACTCTACTAGTTTAAGGCTCTTGAGTACATTAGAGTCCCACTTCAGGGGCTTCAATGTCCCGCAGAGCTCGGGGGCTACAAAGATAATTAAGCCTTCGCTCGCTCTACCTACTCTGGAGCCCACAGCAGGGAGAAAAAGGTCTTATAACCCTCAATGAAAAATATATTCTCAACCTCCCAGGATTCCTGAATGCAGATAATGTTAAAAAATCTATTGAACAGAATCCACCTATCGTCTGCAAATTTTGCCACTAGGCCATCCACACTCCATGAAATAAATCTCAGATTTTACTCAGGCCCTGGTTGTAACTTATGTAAGACACTGTAGGGTCCCCAAGCTTGTCTGTGGCCCCATTATTGGATAACCTGCTGGATTAACATTCTACATTACATAAGTCAGAGTCTAAATCTCTGCCATTACCTTTCTGGAAGGTTCTAAGGAGGGGTCTACAACTATGCTATTGGTGACATTGTTTGGTAGTCAATCTAAATCATTGAGGTCCACCAGAGGTGCATAAGGATTTGCGATTTCCTGTAACCCCCCAAGGGACGATCGTTCCACCTTGGGCTAGAAGGTGCTCAATATTTGTGGGGTTATGGGCAGGTCTATGAAAGAAGCCATGGGGTAATTGTTTGATTCCAGATTCATGGAAAAAGGACTGAGATGCATATCTCAAGATATTTCGTACCATCTCTGGGAATCTGAAAGTAATGATCACACTGTCTCCCTAAAAGGTTTTTCTGGAGGGGCCTTTCCAACAAACCCTTCTGGCCAGCAAGATATGCCTATGATCTACCGCATTAAATCAGATATGTCTGCCTAACCAGTGAGCAGCTTTGTTAATTAGTTGGTCTGTGGTTTCCTGAATTGGGTAGCCAAGTCCCGGAACCCCTACCAAAACCAGGGTGTAAGGACAGCTAGCTGGAGGGAGGTCAATTACTGGTGCATCAGGACTATTATTGGGGACTACCGCTTCCTTTGCTGCTTCAGGGGTGTGACATGGGGCGCTGACTGGTGATACCTATATGCATACGACCTGATTGGGGGTTAAAAGAACAGGGAGGGGCAGTCAGGCTAGCAGACTCATGGCTCGTAACTCTTACTGCCATGGGTTTATGATTATGAGGCTGAACTCTACTTGAATGATCGGGGGCGCTTCAGCGCTTCAGTGCTTATGGTCTGAGGCTGTAGGATTGGGGGAGGAGAGACTTTATTAGAGGTGGGTAAGGCTCTTTCAACTCTGTCTAATATGTCCCTGGAATCTGACATCAGGTTTTCAAGTTTCTCCCAAAATGGTGTCAGTAATCCAGTCAGTGTGCCAATGATTTCCCGCATTAATAAGTCCCAGAACTCCTCTGTGTCCAACATTTTGCATCTTGCGTGTTCTTCCCCCACCCCCTTCCGCAGATTTTGTGACTCATCCACCTTTTTGGCCCGCGTTTCCTCTTGGGGGCTGGGGAACCACAGGTTCCGCTCCAAATAGGGTGGCGGGGGTGACCCTGCTAATATTGAGGCCAGAAAGGGAGATGTTATGGCTAGGGTCCTCCATATCTATCGATACGACCCCAGTGACAGGCTCCTGTGGGTTTGGGCCAACCAGGTGTAGAGCTTTGCTTGACGATGATGGAGGTGGGCCACCAGATCCCAGAGAGAGCCTCCTCTCTGCCCGGTCAATTTCCTTGGTAATAGTCCCCACTGCTTTCGCTAAAAAGGAATCAATAGTTGTCCGCTTTGTGCCGGAAGAGGTAGTAACAGGTGCAGCCTTCCTCTTCCCCATTTCACACAAAATGGAGGAAAACCCGCAATAGACAAAAACACAAGGGCCAGGACCAAACAGTACTAGATTATCAAGTTAATCACTATGTTAACTTCTGTTAGGGCCAATAACCAGGAAAGCGTCCAGTGACCATCAGTCCACACCTGCCAATTTGAGGGAGTAATGAGTTGCCAGGGCACCAAAAAATAAACTCCAAGAGTGTAGGCCCAGCCCAGCCTCCTCTGGCCGCTGACGGGTGCAGGCGGGCCTGATCTTGTCTCCTTGCGAAGATCAAGGCTTCTTGCACAGCGGGATACCTGCCGAGTTCAACAAGGCTACCAGTATGTCCAGCCAATAAGTGGGGTATTTCTCCTGCCTTCCATACTCTGTACAGTAGCCCTTTTTTGTGATGAACTGGGGAAGAAAAGCTGGGGTTTAATTGCATTGACATGTGCCTCTGGCTAAACATATTGCAAAGTTGCATTTTTGACTCAAGTGTGCCTAACATTTAAGGTGAGTAACCCATTTCCCATTGATGTGTAGACTTACGTAGAAACAATGTCCCAGCTCTTGGGTATACAGGATGGACCGAGAGGCATAGTTGATATCCAGAGGTTCCGCTCCTGATTTCTCACTGGGACAAAACCAGGAAATATGACCCCATTCCCCACACTTGAAACATTGAGGGCCCTTGAAGGAGGGTTTGTCAGGCTTTGGTATCCTTGGTTTTGTTGTTTCAATGGGGCTTTTTCCCATTGTCTTCTCATTTCTTCCCGTCCCGGCGGTGGGTAGATTACAATGACTCCTATCTCGTTCCCAGGAGTAGAAGCAAGTTTGTGCTCCCAAAAAGGTTTTGGCTATTTCAATGGCCTGTTCCACTGTAATGTTAGTGTGTTGTTGTATGCATTTTTGCTAAGGCAAGGGCGGAGCTTCTAGGTATTGTTCCAGATATATCTGGTTCATTATTTCGTCCCTACTGGTTTCCCCTGGTTTGAACCATTTATCAGCAGCCATTTTCAGTTTAAAAAAGAAGGTTTTGGGGTTATCTCCTGGCAACCTCTTTTCTTTTCTGAATTCCATCCGATAGGTTTCAGTTTCCATACCAAGATGGTTACTATAACCGTCTTAATTTCCCAATAAAGAATATTCCCATGGGCATTCTCAATATGATATGCTGCATGGGTCTCGCCTGTTAGGAGGGGGGCGAGGTAGAAGGACCATTTGTCTGGAGGCCAAGCACAGGCCTGGGCAGCCCTTTCAAGATTTCGCAAAAATGCACCGGGGTCATCCCCTATGACATATTTTTGTAATGCGACATTGGGTCCCAGGGGATCTGAACTACGAGTTCCAGAGATGCAGGAGATCAGCTGGATTTGATCATAGAACACCTTGTGTATGCTTTCTACCTGTGATTTCATTACGTCCCTAAATATTTTGCAGTCCTCTTTCGCAGATGACATCTGTTGCTCCGGGGGCCCATTCAAGTTTCCTCTGCCCTTGCACCAACTGCTGTACGAAGGTCTCCATTCTGATTCAATAGAGGATTGCCCACATTCTTTTCCACCATGTGTTGCACAAGCAGGGCTTATGACTTGGACGACTGTTATTGTGGCTGTCTATTGTTTTTATTTATAGAGTACATTAGGTGTAAGGGATTTCTTAATGTTGTCCTTCTTCTTCTCTAGGTGCTGGGAAGGCAAGACCACCGGGATGGCGCTTTTCCCTCGAAAGAAGGAGAAATGCCACAGGTAAGAGAGCTTGTTATGGTCTTTTATAGCACTATTTATTAAGGGATGGGAGAAAGACACTATCACCACATCATGTCTTTATGTTGTCTGTCCCCTCACCAAGTGAGAGAAAGAGAAGGTAAACACGTGCCTCTTATCTGCACCTGTGTTGTGTTTTATTGTATGCCTCGCGCCTACCTTTCCTTGCCGCGTGCATATGCCCAGGGTTCTATGACGACCACATGTTCTGTAGTAGAACCTTGGGCATAGGCAGCGATTGAGGAGACAATTGGAGGCTGACTTCTGGAAAAGACAACATGCAGAATTGGTGTCAGGGCATTCTCTTAATAAAGACTTACCTTCTTCAAAGCGCTCTGCCTCCGTGAGTCTTTGCAACCTGTACTTTGATTCTTGTGGTTTGAAGAATATAATTTCTCTTAAAGCCTAGTTGTCCACACTAGGCAAACCAATGCGCTTCTTTCTCGTTATTCACCAGAAATATCAACAAAAAACAATAACAACAACAAAAAGTTCACCACCAATAGTTCAACTTCCAGCCTCAGGCCTTGGGGTTCCGTCTATCATGGCTGTATCCAGTATCTCTTAGTTAAGGGCAGTGGGGCATTTCCTAACAAGTTGGGCTAGGTCTGCAAGTCCCCACTCCCTCTCAAACCGTGACCAATGCCGCCCTCCTCCCCATTCTCCCCAGAAGACGAGCCCATACCTTTGATAGCCACGCTCCTGGGCGTGGCTTGGCTTCATGTTTTGCCGATTACCTCCTGGCTTCCCGCTGATCCTTACATTCAGGGGTGCTCCCCTTCAAACGGTAATCTCCGCAGGTCGGTGACTCTGGCTTCCTTCACAGCTTTGTCCTCACTGGTGCTTGCAGTCCCTCGCTGCGGTCTCGTGTCCTCTCGGTTTTTGATCTGTATCAGTTGAGGGATCTATCTCTGCTCCGTCCTCGGCATAGACCCTGTGACTTTCCTCAGGATCTGTCTTAAAGGGGCAGCATTGTGCCCATTCTTAGCTAATCTCCTCCCACTACCAGCCTCTGAGAGGAAGGAAAGGGCTTCCAAACGTTCCCTGCTTGGTTGCCTGACTCTGGGTTGGTAGCTGAAAACAAAGAACAGGGGAATAAATGCTGGAAGGTGCGTTTCTCATAACGTGCCATGGAAATTCTTCTGTCATGTCCTTTAAGGCATTGTTGGTAGGCCTCCTGATAAACCTGTTTCAGAGACTTTTCAATTTTTATTTGTCCACTTAACCTCTGTGCTTTCTAGCATACACAACACCCAAACCTTAGACTTAAATCCTTAAATATAGTGAGTAAAATGTGCTTTGCCATATACACTAAAAGCAGGGCAAGTCAGCTCTACCATCTTTTAAGTGTAATCTCTGTTGGGGGACATGGCTAAGCACCAACGAAGATGCCGCAGACTAGCGCGGCTCCGACGAACATCCACCAATAACCCCCGAATATCCGTCCAATTCATCCAAAGTTGATCCAATCGAGACAGCGGAGTGTCTGGAGCCAACTCCAGGGCGAGTTTGATGGCCGAATAGATTGAGGGGATCGAGAATACCGAGGACGGAGGTTGGGCCTTACTGGCCTGCTGAAGCTGCGACCCAGCGTGAATGTTGAAGACAGAGGCAGAGTGGAGACGGAAGAAGGTGGGAGCCTCGAGATGCCGGATAGGAAATCGCGGAAGGAGACCGTGTCCATCCAGAGAGTTTCAGCGGCCGGAGGTATGGGAGCAGGATGCGAGGCTCATTAAACATAGCCTGTGACGGGAACCTAGCGGCAAGTAAGGAGGTCCTCCCCCTTCCTGCCTTGGAGCCGAACGGCAAGTCCATTGAAGGCATCGCAGAGATCGGGCCGCTGGCCATGATAAAAGTAGGACTGGGGGTGCGAGAAGCAGGGAGAAGTTAGGCTGGGGCTGTTTTCCCTTCCCCCGCCATTTTTACAGCGAAGGAACACCATTAAAAAATAAGGCCCCCCCCCCAATAGCATGAAGGAGTGGAAGGACTAGCAGAGCAGCCTGTGAAGCAGGGGTAAAAGAGACTAGATATGATCCTCACGAACAGAGTACAGCCCTCTGGCCTCAACTCCTGACGCGCATAAATCGGGTGGAGCAGCAGCTCCCTGGGTGCCGAGGGGGACATTGCGGGAACTTCCTACTGCATGGTGTGGGCCCAGGTGCCGAGGCTTCCAAACATAAGGGTGGACAGCTCTACACCGCCGCAATTGAACTAGCCAATACTCCACATACATGGCAGACTGCCAAGGGGAGTAAAGAGGCGCCAATAAATACAAGCAAAGGGACTAGTCTGGAAGAGTGACAAAGGAAGATATCTTGATTAAAGGCCTTGTGAGTGGGGGAAACCCAACAGGCTGTGTGGAGGGGAAAGTCTATCCCCCCTCGGACAGGCGGCGGTGAGTACCCTAATCCTTGCAATAGCTGCAGATATTCACACTCCTAACCCACCCTTCTGAGATGATGGGGGAAGGGGGCCGAAAGGAGGACACCAGACTAAACTGTTTTATATACAAATATCCCGGCACTCAAACGTAACAGCTATTATTCATATTGGTATTTAACCACAAGGACAGCCATAGAGTATCATCAAAGTGTCACTGGCTACAAAGCAAATTAGGGTCCTCACAAAATACGTATCAAAGTTATTTAATTTAGAAAGGCTTTTTACAAAGGAACATCACAATTCTAAAAAAGAGACCGAGAGAAAAAATCAAAGTTCCCCAAGTAAATATAATTCTAGAGAACAGTTCATAGAGTGAATATTCGTGATCTCAAGGTCTTGATCCAAATAGGTAACAGCCGCAACAGCCGACACGTGTTTTGTCACGTCTTGTGACTTCCTCAGGGCTGTAAAGATAATAGCATGATCTCATTTGGCTGAACATATAGATATACAAATAATGTGTCCCAATTGTTTAGGCGATCTTATCGTTAAAAATGAGAATTAGGTATGTATAGAAAGAGCAAAACGATGAAATCAAAAAAGAGAGAAGAAGCAACCGTGTGGTAATGAAAGAAGAAAAAGAAGAAGAAAGCAGAAAGAAAAAGAGAGAAGAAAAGATGGTTCTTTACCTTTTATGAAAAATAATAACTTCCAGATGCATAAAAATATTTAGTACAGAGTGCAAGAAAGACCCATTGCCACACCGTGCACAGAGATTTGTTTGCCAAAGGGTGATGACCAAATATAGTCAAAATGCCCTGTATAGTGATGTCACTGACCTTTTTCAGATATTAAGGATTTCTATATTTCATTCAGACGTTTGTATTCCCAATGATTTTTTTCAACAAAGCACTAGAATTTCCAAAAGAGCTACGAAAGAATCTATATGGATAAGAAGTTAGATTTTCCGAAACCCATGGTATTGACAAATGATGGTCTAGTTGGTAATAATTAAAAATAAGGATACCGGTATTTGTAGTCCGCTTATTATAGGCATAGTCCTCCTATTTCCACAAGAACTGTTTGTATAAGGTTTATCAGCTTGGCTTATGTTAAGAAAATGTATCTCCAACGAAAATTCTAATAAGACAAAACATGGTGGAGAAGAGGGTGACCGTTAGATCGTTCAAGCCATCCCTCCATTAAAAAAGGGCATCTTTTTCCATTAGTATACTGTATCTATATTTGAGCACAAATTAAACGTATTCCCAATGTGTATGCGGCCCAAGGCAATAGTCTGTGATATCTTTAAGATTTTTCCGTTGTCACAATCTTCATTTCATCTTCTATATAGTTGTTTCTAAACAATAAACAGTAATTACACAGCATGTTATCACTCAGTTATTCTATTCTAGCGGAAAGTGGATGGTCTAATCTAATATAACCGATTTTGTCCTATTTAGACCTTTTCCAAAATGTATGCACTACTTACTCATTATAGTCTTTAGTCACACCATTGTAAATGAAAAACCCGCCAGGCTATGATAAGCCCTAAAAAAATGTTCAGAAAAACACAAGTCAGTTTTACAATATATCTAAAAACATTAGATTTTGTTATTTTTTTATTTTTATAAGATGGAAGGGGATATATGTTTAAAAACGTGAGTACAGAGTCCAGACGAAATGTAATAACATCATTCATCTGGTGTTAGTTATTGTTGATCCCTAATGGAAATCTGTACCTACCAAACATTGACCCGTATTTAATACCCGGGCAAGAAGTCTCATAAGAAACCATCTATAACTTCTGTTTGTATTACCCCAATTTGTATAATAACGTCACGACAGGCTATAAAATAGTCTGTCATCAAATCTTCTGTGAATAATTTTTAACTCGCGTGCCAATAGTTATTTTATGCAACACTGAAGTCACCTCACTACAAGAAAATTAACAAAAGAACTGACAGGCCATTCATTCCACTTACCGCACAGTACTATTTGGAATCCCAGAAGCGTGGGCCCCGCATACCATCTACAACGAGAAACCGTAACAACTTAAGCGGTTGCAATTTAAGCTGATGAGCATGACGACAAAACCGGAAGTGATTGTAAGCGTCAGGAAGTACTCACCTTGTCTATTTCTCCCTATCCAGTATATTAGTATCACTAAACGGACAAAGGGAGTGGCCATATTTGAAGAGTGTTGTTTATTACATATCTACTATTAGAATCAACCCAGTAAATCAAAAATATATAATGGGTCTTGTTCATTTTGATTGATTCTCCAAGTATTCTTGGTAAAAATGTGTATGATAAAGACTATTTTAATAAAATGGTCTAATTAATTATAGAGTACGTCTCCCTGTTTTGCACTTATTTATCGTAGAGAGACAGATCCTCCACCTGTGCCATAATTGGAAATATATAGAACAATGTGGGAAAAGAAACGAAAAGAAAAGAAACGAGAGTCAGAATGAGAAGGCTTATCTAGTAGATATACAAAATGAGAGAAAGAACAGTACAGACGAATAACATATGTTAGACATCAATACATATTACATCTGTAGTTATATAGTTGTAATACACATATTATAACCACAAAATAAGTATTATTAGTTTTTACAGAAACAAATCGGTTTGGTATGATCATGGTCATGTTTTGAGAGAGACAATCTAGAGAAGTAGTTGGGACAATATAGACTGGGTATAAACCGTAGAAACAGGGGAATGGTATCTATAGAAACTTCATCAACACAAAACTCCTCATGTTTTCGGATATATGACAAATAAACATGTGTCCTAAATATTTATTAGGCTAGGAACACATGTAGTTCTTTATCGAAATTGAGCCCCATTTCTACCGCTCGTAATTTAATAATCCATTGTGTCTCTGTCCTTCTTAGAGTTAGAGTCCTATCGCCACCCCGTGGTCCACTCACGGTATGTGAAATCCCATGGAATCTGATTTTTAACATTTCATCCAATGTATGTTTTAGATTAAAATGTACTGCAAATTGATAACTGCAGTTGTTATTTTGCACCGCCCTAATATGTACTTGAATTCTTTCCCTAAGGGGTCGTATTGTGCTTCCCACATAGATTAAACCGCAGCAACAGATAATACAGTATACCACAAAATTGGTGTCGCAATTCATAAATTGTTTAATACCATATTTTACTGTGGTGTTGTATTGGAATTCGATTGTTTTGTTAGCTGCGAATTGGCAGACGCTGCAGTTAGTACATTTAAAAAAACCAACCGGTTTGGGTGGTAACCAAGTGGTTTCTTTCTTTTTAGGAGGCAGATAGCTTGGTCAAAGGAATTCTCTCAGGGTGGTACCACTTCTGTGGGACACAATGGGATTGTTGGCAATGTATTTTTCTATTGATTTGTCTAGTCTCAGGATCTACCAATGTTTCCGAAGAATGTTGTAGATTTCGTGACTGCGTGTGTTAAAATCTGTCACCATAGCAATCTTACGTTCCCTGTTCTTACTGTTGTCCTTCCGTCTCACTTGTAATAAGTTGGACCTCGATTTTTTCTGTACCTTACTTTTGGCACAATCCAATATTAGCCTTGAATATCCTCTGTTTTGGAATCTTCGCTCCAATTTGGCTAACTCAGTCAAGAACACTGAGTCTTCGCTACAGTTTCTTTTGAGTCTAGTCATTTACCCCATGGGAATCGAATTTATTTGAGACTTAGGATGAGCACTACTAGCATGCAGCACTGCATTGCAGGCTGTAGGTTTCCTAAATAATCTTGAGACAATGTTATTGTTCTTTGTGTATAGAATTACATCTAAAAATTCCATTTCCCGTTTGCTGATCTTATGGGTAAATTTGAGATTGTAAGTATTGTCATTCAGATGTGTCAGTAAATCTAAGAGACATTCATTGCTGCCAGACCAAAGAATAAAAATATCATCAATGTAGCAACCCCAATAGACTATGTGCTCTGTGAATTGGATGTTTGACATTTTCCATAGATGATGTTGTTCAAAATGACCCATATACAGGTTGGCATACGACGGAGAAAATTTCGAACCCATGGCTACCCCTATCAATTGTTTGTACCAAGTATCCTGGAGTAAAAAGACATTGTTCTCTAAAATGAGACGTGTTAGATCTAATAACATCTGAGTGTGTTCAAAGAAGGTCGCATCTCTGTGCGATAAACCTTCTGCAAGAGCTTGTAGGCCATTGTCCAAAGGTATACAGGTATATAGAGAGCAAACATCCATTGTGACAAATTAAAGGTCATTAGTTCATTCCACATCTTCTAGTTTGCTCAAGAGATCCCCTGTGTCCCTTATATAAGAGAGAAGATTATGTACTAGGGGTTGGAGGAACACATCTATATATTCTGCGATGTATTCAGTGGATGAGCCAATGCCCGATATTATAAGTCGACCCTGAGGAAAATTGCTTGGTTTATGTATCTTTGGTAAGATATATAGACAGGGCGACCTAGGCGTAGGGTTGAAAAGATATCTATATTCAATTTCTGAGATTAAGCCCAATTCCCGCCATCCTGTAAGTTTTGTACATATCAAAGATGTGATTTCCTTGAGTGGATTTCCCTTTATTTTCATATAGGACTGATCTCCAGTTAATTGTCTCTCAATTTCTTGGATATAGTCTACATCTCGCATGATGACTATATTTCCCCCCTTATCTGCTTCCTTAAAAATTACATCTGGGAGTGCCACCAAGTTTTTTAGAGCCTTATTTTCCTCCTTAGTTAGATTGTAGTGTATATGTCCATGATTCAGATTATATCTGTCTTCAAGTTTATATAGGTCTGTTATTACTGCTTTATAGAAAGTATCCACCACATTGTCTGCATGCAAATTGGGCGTAAATACAGACTTCTGTTTGAGGCCACTATCCAGAGTGTAGTCTGGCATGATATCTAGAGCTGAAAGTATGTCAGTTATGGTTGGGGGTACATTAGAACAGTCATCTAAGGATAACAATAAATGTATGTCCTGTATTTCCTTCATTGTCTTATTACATGGTATTGAGATTGGATGTGTGGAATATATAGGTACAGATTGATTTTCAAAGAATTTCTTTAATTTCAATTTGCGAACAAATTTGAACAAATCAACATGAACATTGGTAAAGTCAGGTAACCTGGTCGGACAAAAGCCTAGTCCCTTGCTAAGTACTTTTGTATCATTCTCAGAAAGATCAAGATCAGACAAATTCACAATTGAAACATTTTCTGTGGCAACAATATTAGATGTGATTTCTACCATATCAGGAGGCTGACTCAGTTCTTCAGATTCCGTGAGGCCGAGCGAGTTGTAGCTCCTTCCCTTACGTTTGTGTTTTGAGCCCCCCCCCCCCCCCCCTCCTGGTTTTCTTATATTTTGAGGGCCATAGTTTGTCCGATTCCCTTTGCGAAATCGCGCCATTTCTTCTAAAAAAGAAGACGAGTTTACTTTAGATGTTGACCCAATCATTATGGACTCTGTTTCATCTTCATTGGTAGTCTCACTATGTATACTGGATACATCCGACTCGCTAGTTGAAGGTACTACTGTTGGTAATTTGGAAGTTTTAGTGGGTATTGGTTGTTTGAATTGTATATCATCAAACTTTTTCGCAAAGGTGAAAACTCTCCCACTCTTGTAGTCGTTTTCATCCCTTTTTAGTTTCCTCATTTTCTTCTCTCTGATGTGTAGAGATGGTGTGCACTCAATACATCTTTCAAACTTTTGTAGTTTTTAGCAGTTGCCTCCTCTAATTTTAAACACTTTATTTCTGACTCTAATTTCTCTATTTCCTGCAATAGGATCTCTCTTTTTCTGTCAGCATGTCGTATTAATATATCCATCATTCTGTATGAGGAGAGAGATTTAGTTCTTCCCATTCTTTGAGTAGATCTCCATCTAGATCTTCGAAAGTGGGAAATATTATAATCCGTAGTCCCCGTGGGACCTGTTTGATGTCTAAATATCGTTTTAAGATAATAGAGTCCCACCACCTGGACACCTCCTGTTTGCGTGCCCGTTCTAATTTAATGAATTTTTGTTTAAGACCTTCTTTTTCTCCATTTTTATTTGGTTTTGGAGCCCTCTCTGCAGAGCCAGTAAATAGTTCTTGAAGCAAAGCATTTCTTTCTTCGTCAAAGGTTTCCATTGCCTCAGCTGGCAGTGTATATAGTCTTAGATAAAAAGTTGTTTATTATTTGACCTTTCTGTGATAATTCCTGAATTTGAAGAACTGAGTGCCGCTCTCCACATAGAATTTCATCAACAAATTGTACGGTAGTAATGTAAAGGAAAGCGCACCTCAACAGAATTTGTATATTCAGATTGGGTGGTCAATAACCATTATAATGTGATAATTCGAAAAGAACAAAAACAACCATTTATTGTGGTGCCACTCAGGCTAAAAATGCACCTTACTACCTAGATGCTAGACTACACAGATCCTGCAATGCATTCACCGTGATAAGCAATATTATATACAAATATCCCGGCACTCAAACGTAACAGCTATTATTCATATTGGTATTTAACCACAAGGACAGCCATAGAGTATCATCAAAGTGTCACTGGCTACAAAGCAAATTAGGGTCCTCACAAAATACGTTTCAAAGTTATTTAATTTAGAAAGGCTTTTTACAAAGGAACATCACAATTCTAAAAAAGAGACCGAGAGAAAAAATCGAAGTTCCCCAAGTAAATATAATTCTAGAGAACAGTTCATAGTGTGAATATTCGTGATCTCAAGGTCTTGATCCAAATAGGTAACAGCCGCAACAGCCGACACGTGTTTCGTCACGTCTTGTGACTTCCTCAGGGCTGTAAAGATAATAGCATGATCTCATTTGGCTGAACATATAGATATACAAATAATGTGTCCCAATTGTTTAGGCGATCTTATCGTTAAAAATTAGAATTAGGTATGTATAGAAAGAGCAAAAAGATGAAATCAAAAAAGAGAGAAGAAGAAACCGTGTGGTAATGAAAGAAGAAAAAGAAGAAGAAAGCAGAAAGACGAAAAGAGAAGAAAAGATGGTTCTTTACCTTTTATGAAAAATAATAACTTCCAGGTGTATAAAAATATTTAGTACAGAGTGAAAGAAAGATCCATTGCCACACGGTGCACCGAGATTTGTTTGCCAAAGGGTGATGACCAAATATAGTCAAAATGCCCTGTATATAGTGATTGACCACCCAATCTGATTATACAAATTCTGTTGAGGTGCGCTTTCCTTTACATTACTACCATACAATTTGTTGATGAAATTCTATGTGGAGAGCGGCACTCAGTTCTTCAGATTCAGGAATTATCACAGAAAGGTCAAATAATAAACAACTTTTTATCTAAGACTATATACACTGCCAGATGAGGCAATGGAAACCTTTGACGAAGAAAAAAATGCTTTGCTTCAAGAACTATTTACTGGCTCTGCAGAGAGGGCTCCAAAACCAAATAAAAATGGAGAAAAAGAAGGTCTTAAACAAAAATTCATTAAATTAGAACGGACACGCAAACAGGAGGTGTCCAGGTGGTGGGATTCTATTATCTTAAAATGATATTTAGACATCAAACACGTCCCACGGGGACTACGGATTATAATATTTCGCACTTTGGAAGATCTTGATGGAGATCTACTCAAAGAATGGGAAGAACTAAATCTCTCATACAGAATGATGGATATATTAATACGACATGCTGACTGAAAAAGAGAGATCCTAATGCAGGAAATAGAGAAATTAGAGGCAGAAATAAAGTGTTTAAATTTAGAGGAGGCAACTGCTAAAAACTACAAAATGTTGAAGCATGTATTGAGTGCACACCAACTCTACATCAAAGAGAAGAAAATGAGCAAACCAAAAAGGGATGAAAAGGACTACAAGAGTGGGAGAGTTTTCACCTTTGCGAAAACGTTTGATGATATACAATTCAAACAACCAATACCCACTAAAACTACTAAATTACCAACAGTAGTACCTTCAACTAGCGAGTCGGATGTATCCAGTATACATAGTGAGACTACCAATGAAGATGAAACAGAGTCCACAATGATTGGGTCAACGTCTAAAGTAAACTCGAAATATAAGAAAACCAGGAGGGGGGGCTCAAAACACAAACGTAAGGGAAGGAGCTACAACTCGCTCGGCCTCACGGAATCTGAAGAACTGATTCAGCCTCCTGATATGGTAGAAATCACATCTAATATTGTTGCCACAGAAAATGTTTCAATTGTGAATTTGTCCGATCTTGATCTTTCTGAGCATGATACAAAAGTACTTAACAAGGGACTAGTGTTTTGTCCGACCAGGTTACCTGAATTTACCAATGTTCATGTTGATTTGTTCAAATTTGTTCGCAAATTGAAATTAAAGAAATTCTTTGAAAATCAATCTGTACCTATATATTCCACAAATCCAATCTCAATACCATGTAATAAGACAATAAAGGAAATACAGGACATACATTTATTGTTACCCTTAGATGACTGTTCTAATGTACCCCCAACCATAACTGACATACTTTCAGATCTAGATATCATGCCAGACTACACTCTGGATAGTGGCCTCAAACAGAAGTCTGTATTTATGCCCAATTTGCATGCAGACAATGTGGTGGATACTTTCTATAAAGCAGTAACAACAGACCTATATAAACTTGAAGACAGATATAATCTGAATCATGGACATATACACTACAATCTAACTAAGGAGGAAAATAAGGCTCTAAAAAACTTGGTGGCACTCCCAGATGTAATATTTTAAAGAAGCAGATAAGGGGGGAAATATAGTCATCATGCGAGATGTAGACTATATCCAAGAAATTGAGAGACAATTAACTGGAGATCAGTCCTATATGAAAATAAAGGGAAATCCACTCGAGGAAATCACATCTTTGATATGTACAAAACTTACAGGATGGCGGGAATTGGGCTTAATTTCAGAAATTGAATATAGATATCTTTTCAACCCTACGCCTAGGTCGCCCTGTCTATATATCTTACCAAAGATACATAAACCAAGCAATTTTCCTCAGGGTCGACCTATAATATCGGGCATTGGCTCCCCTACGGAACACATCTCAGAATATATAGATGTTTTCCTCCAACCCCTAATACATAATCTTCCCTCTTATATAAGGGACACAGGGGATCTCTTGAGCAAACTAGAAGATGTGGAATGGACTGATGACCTTTCATTTGTCACAATGGATGTTGGCTCTCTATATACCTGTATACCTTTGGACAATGGCCTACAAGCTCTGGCAGAATGTTTATCGCACAGAGATGCGACCTTCTTTGAACACACTCAGATGTTATTAGATCTAACACGTCTCATTTTAGAGAACAATGTCTTTTTACATCAGGATACTTGGTACAAACAATTGATAGGGTTAGCCATGGGTTCGAAATTTTCTCCGTCCTATGCCAACCTGTATATGGGTCATTTTGAACAACATCATCTATGGAAAATGTCAAACATCCAATTCACAGAGCACATAGTCTATTGGGGTCGCTACATTGATGATATTTTTATTCTTTGGTCTGGCAGCGATGAATGTCTCTTAGACTTACTGACACATCTGAATGACAATACTTACAATCTCAAATTTACCCATAAGATCAGCAGACGGGAAATGGACTTTTTAGATGTAATTCTATACACAAAAAACAATAAAATTGTCTCAACATTATTTAGGAAACCTACAGCCTGTAATGCAGTGCTGCATGCTAGTAGTGCTCATCCTAAGTGTCAAATAAATGTGATTCCCATGGGGGAAATGACTAGACTCAAAAGAAACTGTAGCGAAGACTCAGTGTTCTTGACTGAGTTAGGCAAATTGGAACGAAGATTCCAAAACAGAGGATATTCGAGGGTAATATTGGATTGTGCCAAAAGTAAGGTACAGAAAAAAATCGAGGTCCAACTTATTACAAGTGAGACGGAAGGACAACAGCAAGAACAGGGAACGTAAGATTGCTATGGTGACAGATTTTAACACACACAGTCACCAAATCTAAAACATTCTTCGGAAACATTGGTATATCCTGAGACTAGACAAATCAATAGAAAAATACATTGCCAACAATCCCATTGTGTCCCACAGAAGAGGTACCACCCTGACAGAACTCCTTTGTCCAAGCTATCTGCCTCCTAAAAAGAAAGAAACCACTTGGTTACCACCCAAACCGGTTGGTTTTTTTAAATGTACTAACTACAGCGTCTGCCAATTGGCAGCTAACAAAACAATTGAATTCCAATACAACACCACAGTAAAATATGGTATTTAACAATTTATGAATTGCAACACCAATTTTGTGGTATACTGTATTATCTGTTGCTGCGGTGTAATCTTTGTGGGAAGCACAATACGACCCCTTAGGGAAAGAATTCAAGAACATATTAGGGCGGTGCGAAATAACAACTGCAGTTATCCATTTGCAGTACATTTCAATCACAAACGTACATTGGATGAAATGGTAAAAATCTGATTCCATGGAATTTCACATACCGTGAGTGGACCATGGGGTGGCGATAGGACTCTAACTCTAAGAAGGACAGAGACACAATGGATTATTAAATTACGAGCTGTAGAAATGGGGCTCAATTTCGGTAAAGAACTACATGTGTTCCTAGCCTAATAAATATTTAGGACACATGTTTATTTGTCATATATCCAAAAACATGAGGAGTTTTGTGTTGATGAAGTTTCTATAGATACCATTCCCCTGTTTCTGCGGTTGATACCCAGTCTATATTGTCCCAACTACTTCTCTAGATTGTCTCCCTCAAAACATGAGCATGCTATACCAAACCGATTTGTTTCTGTAAAAACTAATAATACTTATTTTGTGGTTATAATATGTGTATTACAACTATATAACTACAGATGTAATATGTATTGATGTCTAACATATGTTATTCGTCTGTACTGTTCTTTCTCTCATTTTGTATATCTACTAGATAAGCCTTCTCATTCTGACTCTCGTTTCTTTTCTTTTCTTTTCCCACATTGTTCTATATATTTCCAATTACGGCACAGGTGGAGGATCTGTCTCTCTACGATAAATAAGTGCAAAACAGGGAGGCGTACTCTATAATTAATTAGACCATTTTATTAAAATAGTCTTTATAATACACATTTTTACCAAGAATACTTGGAGAATCAATCAAAATGAACAAGACCCAATAAATATTTTTGATTTACTGGGTCGATTCTAATAGTAGATATGTAATAAACAACACTCTTCAAATATGACCTCTCCCTTTGTCCGTTTAGTGATACTAATATACTGGATATGGATAGGGAGAAATAGACAAGGTGACTACTTCCTGACGCTTACAATCACTTCCGGTTTTGTCGTCACGCTCATCAGCTTACATTGCAACCGCTTAAGTTGTTACGGTTTCTCGTTGTAGATGGTATGCGGGGCCCACGCTTCTGGGATTCCAACTAGTACTCTGCGGTAAGTGGAATGAATGGCCTGTAAATTCTTTTGTTGATTTTCTTGTAGAGAGGTGACTTCAGTGTTGTATAAAATAACTATTGGCACGCGAGTTAAAAATTATTCACAGAAGATTTGATGACAGACTATTTTATAGCCTGTCGTGACGTTATTATACAAATAGGGGTAATACAAACAGAAGCTATAGACGGTTTCTTATGAGACTTCTTGCCCGGGTATTAAATACGGGTCAATGTTTGGTAGGTACAGATTTCCATTAGGGATCAACAATAACTAACACCAGATGAATGATGTTATTACATTTCGTCTGGACTCTGTACTCACGTTTTTAAACATATATCCCCTTCCATCTTATAAAAATAAAAAAAAATAACAAAATCTAATGTTTTTAGATATATTGTAAAACTGACTTGTGTTTTTCTGAACATTCTTTTAGGGCTTATCATAGCCTGGCGGGTTTTTCATTTACAATGGTGTGACCAAAGACTATAATGAGTAAGTAGTGCATACATTTTGGAAAAGGTCTAAATAGGACGAAATCGGTTATATTAGATTAGACCATCCACTTTCCGCTAGAATAGAATAACTGATTGATAACATGCTGTGTAATTATTGTTTATTGTTTAGAAACAACTATATAGAAGATGAAATGAAGATTGTGACAACGGAAAAATCTTAAAGATATCACAGACTATTGCCTTGGGCCGCATACACATTGGGAATACGTTTAATTTGTGCTCAAATATAGGTACAGTGTACTAATGGAAAAAAAATGCCATTTTTTAATGGAGGGATGGCTTGAAAGATCTAACGGTCACCCTCTCCTCCACGATGTTTTGTCTTATTAGAATTTTCGTTGGAGATACATTTTCCTAACATAAGCCAAGCTCATAAACCTTATACAAAAAGTTCTTGTGGAAATAGGAGGACTATGCCTATAATAAGCGGACAACAAATGCGGGTATCCTTATTTTTAATTATTACCAACTAGATCAACATTCTGATGAACGATTTGTTAATACCATGGGTTTCGGAAAATCTGACTTCGTATCTATATATATTCATTCGTAGCTCTTTTGGAAATTCCAGTGCTTTGTTGAAAAAAATCATTGGGAATACAAACATCTGAATGAAATATAGAAATCCTTAATATCTGAAAAAGGTCAGTGACATCACTATATACAGGACATTTTGACTATATTTGGTCATCACCCTTTGGCAAACAAATCTCGGTGCACGTTGTGGCAATGGGTCTTTCTTGTACCCTGTACTAAATATTTTTATACACCTGGAAGTTATTATTTTTCATAAAAGGTAAAGAACCATCTTTTCTTCTCTTTTCGTCTTTCTGCTTTCTTCTTCTTTTTCTTCTTTCATTACCACACGGTTTCTTCTTCTCTCTTTTTTGATTTCATCTTTTTGCTCTTTCTATACATACCTAATTCTCATTTTTAACGATAAGATTGCCTAAACAATTGGGACACATTATTTGTATATCTATATGTTCAGCCAAATGAGATAATGCTATTATCTTTACAGCCCTGAGGAAGTCACAAGACATGACGAAACACATGTCGGTTGTTGCGGCTGTTACCTATTTGATCAAGACCTTGAGATCACAAATATTCACTCTATGAACTGTTCTCTAGAATTATATTTACTTGGGGAACTTTGATTTTTTCTCTCGGTCTCTTTTTTAGAATTGTGATGTTCCTTTGTAAAAAGCCTTTCTAAATTAAATAACTTTGATACGTATTTTGTGAGGACCCTAATTTGCTTTGTAGCCAGTGACACTTTGATGATACTCTATGGCTGTCCTTGTGGTTAAATACCAATATGAATAATAGCTGTTACGTTTGAGTGCCGGGATATTTGTATATAATATTGCTTATCACGGTGAATGCATTGCAGGATCTGTGTAGTCTAGCATCTAGGTAGTAAGGTGCATTTTTATTCTGAGTGGCACCACAATAAATGGTTGTTTTTGTTCTTTCCGAATTATCACATTATAATTGTTATTGACCACCCAATCTGATTATACAAATTCTGTTGAGGTGCGCTTTCCTTTACATTACTACCAGCCTAAACTGGACAAGTTTGCGACAAGCAGAACCCATACCGGGGAAGCTGAGAGCGTGCCCCAATCTCCTTAAGTCAGCCTATAGACGCAGAGGAACCTTCCCTTAAGGACATCATGAAGGCTATAATAACAGTGAAAACGTCCTTGAAGCAAAGAATGGACATGGTCACAAATGAAGTAGCACTACTTAGAGTAGATTTGGGAAAAACGAGAGACACAGTAACCATGATGGAGACCACGGTGGCAGGTATTCCAAATAGACTCACAGGACGTGCAGCAACAAGTTAAGAAACTTCAGGCCACAATCCGCGACCTGCAGATAGAACTTGATCACTACAAGGGAAGATCACGCCGGAACAATATTCACATATTTGGTGTACCGGAACGGGCAGAAGGATCGGAAGCAGACCTGTTCATGGAAGACCTCATTACTAATCACATGCGGCCCAAGAATCTTTCAAAGTTTTTCACTGTAGAACGGGCACGTCGGGTCCCGGGCGGGAAGCCCAGATCTGTAATGCCACCCAGACCCATCCTTGCCTGCATATTCAATTTTAAAGACAGGGACACTATATTACAGACGACAAGAAGTGGGCCACCTATTAGATACGAAAACAGTGCGATCACCTTTTTCCCGGACTTCACAATCAGGGTCCAGAAACAGCGACAGTCCTTCACTGAGATCAAGCAGGAACTGGGTAGGCAAGAACTGAAGTACTCTATAATCTTCCCGGCGAAACTAAGGGTGGAAGCGGAGGGCACAGCTTTGTTCTTTGAGATCCCAGAAACAGCGAAAAAAAGGCTGGAGGGCTGGAGGGTTGTGGGCAGAAGCAATCCCAAAGAATGTCGTGAGAGACACAGACAACTGCTGCAGGAACCTGAGGAGCAGTTGCAAAGCGCCAACGGGGACACCCGGAGTCCAAAGGGAGACGGACGATCCGCCTTGGAATAGCAGAATGGACATAGCTAAGTAAAAGATGATCAGGGGTGTCAGATATATAGAATTAAGCGAGATTCACAATGAAAAAGAGACAAATTGGTACAAATAGACTCATTTATTAACCTGACCATGAAGGGTTTTAACTGTTTCCCCTAAATACAGAGGGGGTGATGGGTGGAGGAAGGGAAAACCCCCGTAGCCCACACAAGAAGATACAGAATGAGGGAGGGCGACAGGCACTCTGCATAATTTGGGTACCGGGCAGTTCTAGGTCCTGATTGCAGGGAAGCAGGGAGGGGGGTAATTGTTGTTTGGGGTTTAAACTTAAGATTGTAACGGCAAGGGAAGGGGTGAGTGGGTATGGGATCACCAAAGATAGTGGATTAATGGACAGGGCGTTGAGTTTTTTGACAGGTAGATGGACAAATGCTGGGATAAGCAGACCCGTTGTTAGGCATAGGGACAGGAATGATCCGAATATAAATGTTTATAATAAACGGCACTAGCATAATAAAATATGACTTCTCTCCTGGAATGTAAATGGGCTGGGGGACAGAATTAAGAGAGGGATGGTACTCCAATATATAAAACTCCACACTCCTGGCATTGCTCTACTCCAAGAGACACATCTCGTTGGTAATACCTGCAAAGCCCTAGATAGATGGGGCTATACATTGATTGCCCATGCGGGATTTACGACAGCCTTTAGACGGGTGGTGATAGTACAAAGAAAGGCCTTTTCCTTAGAAGTCACTAGAACCTCGGCTGACACCTTGGGACGATACATGGCGAAATCCGGGTGCTGGAGTGGGAGTTTGATAAATATTGTACCAGTATATGTCTCCCCAGCATTGCACACACAAACATCCAAGACATAGGGAACTTATTGTTGGAGTTTCCTGGAAAGAGAACTCCTGATCGGAGGAGATTTTAATTCCGTAGTCTCAGGGAGTGTTGACGGGTACCCACTGTGACCCACACAACAAACTAACTCTAAACTGTCGCACTTTCTGAATGCAATGGGATTGGAGACGTGTGGCGTACTTATAATCCCTCAGCACAACAGTATACGTTTTACTCGGGAGCCCATAATAGCCTCTAAAGAATAGACTACATCATCACATTGCCCGACTTGGTAGGGAAGTTTAGAGAGATATGGCACATGGCAAGGGGAATATCAGACCATTCACCGCTATGGGCGGTATATTCTGCAACAGGGTCCGACAGGGGGGAAGCATGAAAATAGACTTGTGGTGGCTATAAATTCTAGAAATTAGAAAGAATTTATTGTTGGTGACAAAAATCTACTTTGAAGAAAACACGGGTTCAGTCCAGTCCACGCTAGCGATATGGGAGGCATATAAACCCGTAATACGGGGACAGGCCATGTCCTCAAATGCTCGTTACAGGCAAGAGAAAAAAGCAGCAATGGAAAGAATCGAGGGCGAAATATGGGACATTGAGGGTGCATTAACAAATAATAACGCAGAGGAGACGAGGCATATTCTAGTTATCAAGACGAACGAGTATCAGGATATGGCCACAGATGCTGCCAGGATCCAACATATGGCAACCAGGCACAAAGTATATGAATTAGGAGATAAGACAGGAAAGCTGCTTGCCTGGTCAGACCGGAGGGAACAAGCCAATAGAATAGTTTCCACTCCAACCTCTAAAGATGATGAGCAGCTTAGGGAGCCCCAAACCGTTTGCGAACGAGTTTGCAACTTATTACACTGAGGTGTATTCGCCCTCCAGGCTATCAACAGTAGAAGAGGCGAAGGAATTGCTGAAAGATATGCCCATGCTGGCCCTGGATGCAGAGGCCCTGACTCTAACTGAGGGAGACATAACAGAGGAAGAGATAGCACAGGCCATCCGACATTACCGATCGGGTAAAGCACCAGGGCCCAATGGCCTCCCAATTGAGCTATATAAAATCGCCTCAACAATGTTGACCCCACATCTCAAAAACATGTATAATGAGAGATGAGAGCTGGGAGCTCTGCCTGACGATCAGCGTCTTGCATCAATTGTGGTGATCCACAAAGTGGGCAAACCAAAAATCAAAAGCATGTCATATAGGTCTATCTCACTGATAAATGCGGAAGCAGAAATCCTTGCCAAGGTACTTGATGATCGCCTCATCCAGGTCATCCCGAGATAGGTACACCTAGACCAGTCTGGCTTCATGCCAGAGAGGAACACAGCACTCTACCTGCATAGGCTTAACGGAGTGCTGGGAAGGGTGGAAACAGTACAGGAGGATGCAGTGGTCATGTCTCTCGATGCCCAGATGGTTTCTGACAACGTAGAGTGGCCATACATGCTCGCAGTGTTGGAGAAAATGGGGTTTGCTCCTAACTTCAGGGCATGGGTCAAGCTGTTGTACACTGATCATATGATACAAGTGGTAGTCAATAATACAACATCCTGCAGATTGCCCCTGAGGAGAGGAACGAGGCAAGGGTGTCCTCTGTCGCCCCTGATCTTTGCACTAATGTTGGAGCTCTTGCCTTCATGGGTCAGTCGGCACCCATTGGTCAGGTGATTGCCTTCGACTCATGAATGGGAGGACAGAATATCCCTATATGCCGATGACATCTTCTTATATTTGGCATCCCCTAAACACTCAATTCATAGGGTTTTGAATATATTTACCCACTTTGGGAGACACTCAGGCCATAATATAAATTGGTCCAAATCCACCATCTATGTGCTAAAAGGTGCTCCCCCGACAATTCCCGCTGACTGTGAGGCGGAAGTAGTAACAGAGGGCTTCCGCTATCTGGGCATGTTCATAACAACAGACCCAAACCTTTTTTATGAATGCAACTTGCTGCCCCCTTGCAGCACTTACAAGAAGATGTGAACCCCTGGAAGATGCTGTCTCTCTCCCTGCTCGGACGGGCAGCTCTCTTCAAAATGATGGCACTCCCCTGTTTTCTCTACATTCACAGAATACACCACATGCGATAGCCCCCAAATATTTTAGGGCAATAGAAACAAACAAAAAAAGTTATTATGGGAAGTAAAGCCATCAAGAATTGCGCCCCAAAAACTAGTTTGGGGGTGGTACGATGGCGGAATCGCATTGCCTGACATACAGAGATACTATTGGGCGTCCCAGTTAGTGGCTATTAACCTATACATGTATCATTCGCCGAAACGTCCAGCGTATCATATGGACAGATATGTTTTGGGGAAGAGGAGATACATGAGAGCGTTGTATACCTCACCAAGACACATGGCATTAACAGGACCAACAAAAACCACGGTTCAACTGTGGAATACGGCCCAGAAGCAGATGGCCATTAGGGTCATTGTTGAAACTGCTAATTTAGCATGAGCTCTGCTGCCATGATACTGCTTTTGCGCACGTTACTACATGACTTTACTTTGCAAGACTCTGTTTATGCCTTTCAGATGAGAACTGTCTGTTTTTCACGTTCTCTGCTAATTCCTGGAGTTTAGTCTGAATACGATGTGCAAGGTCGATAAAAAATGCCCCTTGCTATTCTTTTCTGGTCAGTCCCTAGCACCTAGACAAAACATGCTAAACACAGCTGCACTGCTGGAAACTCGTGCTTTGATATTACGGGGATGCATTTTTTTTCCAAGGAGAAGAGCTATGCTGTTCCTATGATGTAAAACTTCCATTTAGAAACTAAGGTATGGGGTCTGGTGACAAAGCCCAGAGATCTTCCTTTATATAATAAAACTCAACCTTACCGAGGGGAGGGTGGTTTGGCCTTATAGTCCTTTTTCCACTGTCTGTATATGATGACACCCCCATGTATACTCTATGGAATTGTAACAATGCTAATTGTTCTGAGTTTATGCATTTCGCTGCTGGTGTTGGCTCGTATACTGCATTATAGAGCACAATAGTTAAAATAAACATTTTGAACTATAGCCGTGACTCTGTCAATTCTTATTGTGGACAAATACGAGTGAGCGAGCGAAAGGGTATGTCTTGCTACTGCGATTCCTGAGACAGTCGGGAGTGTTGTATTCTGGGTTTTCTAATCATTTGTACCTTCATGATTATGTAGGAGAACAAATGAGACACTGTAGCTAGTCGGTTTTGCGATTTTGGGTACTAAGGGGGTAGGAAGGTATAACCTCTATACACCAAGGGCTAGTTTTCCTGCGCATAGTTCTGTTTATGTGCAGAATCCCCACAACATGGCGCCGCCAACGTTTAGTCTGGTTCTCATCTGCGAGACTCCTGAGTAATGCTTGTGCTTGTCCACAATCCCCTCATTTCTGCTTCCGGAGATGGTTGTGATGGTGTAACCTCCTATATTGTGATATTTTATAGGTTTTTCAAGCTTGAATTTCGAAAGGTCTTTCTTATTTCTTATTAACCCGTTATTGCACTGCCACGCATCAGTTGTTTTTCTCTAAGTATTGATTGCGGCGGTCATTGTGCTGCCTAACTGGGCAGCAGTCACAGCTTATTTGACTCAACATGGGGTCCATAATGCTGGCGTTGCACTCATTTTTGTTGTAGAAGCGGATGCAGCTTACCGCTTCAAGGTGTTTTATTCTTAGGTCACCTTTCTGGCAGTCGATGGAATGGACAATTTGTTTCACGAATATACTGCCACGGACCTACCTCAGAATTATCGTCCTTATAGATCTCTTGAAGTTCCGCTAACGGCTTGGCAACATCAAATATGGTTTAATGGCGCCCTTACTCACCCGATAACACCAGTCTGTTTAGGCCCTTATCGATAGATGGGGCCACGTGGCCTGTTTGGCTGGGTATACCCCGCACCCAAATTATCTCTATGCTACAGTCGGAGACCTCCGCGTATTGTATACTATGTTAATACGTATACATAGAGTTGATTTTCAGTTCATGTCATGCAACGTCCGGGTGGGACAACCTGGTGTTGCTGCGCAACCACCTGCACCTGGTGGTGGGATCATCAGTCCCATAATGATTAATTCTGTAATGGCCAAGCATCCGCAAAATAAGGATGAACTTCCTTATTGGCTTGCTGAAAAGTTTTTCCAAATACCACGCCTGTGGGGAAACACAGGATATTGACCATGAGTCTGCCTAAAGGCCTGGTTCCCGAACTAGCTGATTGTAACACTTGGGGTAGAGAGTTTGCAGCGGGGTATTCGATGTGTTTCGGCACCCTTCAATGACCGTTCTCCTTTCCATGATTAAACGTGTTCAGGATGATCATGGGGCCGAAGCGGCCCTGGAGTTGGGAATGAGACTGGTGGGAGTGTTCGCTATTGTTTGCGATATGATCCTTGCTAATGTTAAGGGTGATGCTGTAAGCTTGCAAGTGGCACAACTTTTGGAGGCTGTGGCTGACGCAGACAAACAGCACGAATTGCCAAAGATAATTGCTAAGGCTTATAAAACCTTAGGGCGCAATAGTCTGGGAATTAAGACTTTTACTCAACCGCAAACGCAGGCTCAGACTCAACAAAAGGCCCAGACTGATAAAGATGAGCACCCGTTCTTTCCCAAAAGGAACTGTAGAAATAAAAAACAGGGGCAGCAAAAACAGAAGCAGGGTTCGTGTGCTGGTTCACCGACACCTGAGTCTTCTGAGCGTACTTATGACTTGCGCGACCGCGCGAAAATTAAGACTCCTGATAGATTTCAAGTCCCTGATCAGCGTTCTCCTCGTTCTTTATAGGACACATCGGACTTTCAAGTCGGTGGTGGGGAACGCCAGGATGGTGGCAAAGGTCCTACCACACTACAGGGACAGGATCAATCTCAACAGTTTGACGTTAAAGTCAAACAAGCGGATCTGCCTCGTTTTAGACCCCTGTATCAAGAAAACAGTTGCTGCTTTAACAGCGAAGTATGCCCCAGACAGTGAGAACACGGCTTCTACATTGGACATGGGCGGTGACTCTGCTCGACAGCGCAGCGGAGGATACCATAGTACGGGAGGCACTGCGTCCCTGTCGGGAGGCGAGAGCAACTGATACATTAATTACAGTAGAAACAGCAGATACACAAGTTGCCCCCCTGGATAGACTCTATGAAATTGTCTTCCAAATTGAAGGTGATATACAGCATACAATAACAGTGTTTTTTGGGGAAAATCTCACCTCTTCATACGACATATTGTTGGCAGAGCCAGATTAACCTCCACCATTTGTGATAGCCGCTCCGAGAGGGGAGGACATGATTCTTCCGAGTTTTTCGCGTTACGTCCCTGAGCAACATGCAAAGGTTTATGCATCTGAGTGGGCTTTGGCCCCTTGCCCCTGCGGTGTGCCGTAATCAGGTGGGCTGGGATAGAGATTCACCGGCTCATGAGATACCGTTACGGTCTTTGCCACAGCCGCAATATGCAATCAGACGAGAGGCTAAGGCTCAGTTGGGGTATCAAGGAGTGATTGAATCCTGTGTATCACCGATGAATAATCCTCTTTTTCCGGTATCAAAACCTGACGGTTCATATCGCATTGTATTGGATTAAAGTAATTTGAATAGTCATTGTCGTACATTTGCGGTACAGAATACACATAGCTCTGCCCTAGTGAATAGCCTTATTCGTAAGAAATACAAAACTACACTGGATATATCCAATGGTTTCTATAGTCACAATTTGGCTTCTGGCAGGTGTGACTTGACCGCATTTACTGCCGTTGGAAATCAGAAAAAAAGTACGCGTTTGCCTATGGGGTATAGGAATAGCCCCAGGGCCTTCGCTGCCTGTTTTGTTTCCTTGTTGGAAAACATAGACTCTGATGCCTTCTCGTACGTTGATGATATTTATCTGACGGACGATGAAATGATGCAGCATCTAGTACGAGTCGAACTAATTATTCTGTTGTTTCCCGACTATGGAGATAAATTCCGTTTTGCAAAATCACACATTGCTTCTTTTACAGTGCTCTTTTTGGGCTGCGAGCTCAATAACGAAGGTAGGGGCTTAGCCCCCCACTTTCTAGAGAAGTGTGAATAATTGCAACTTCGATCTACTGTGAAGAAACTTCATTCTTTGCTGGGATTTTTGAATTTCGCGAGGACTTACATCCCCGATTATGCCCAGTGTATCAAACCGCAGTCTGTGTTGATACCTCTATACTACAATCTTTGCAAACAGTTCTGATTGCGACTAACTACTTGTTTACGAGTGACAATACCACGAACCTGGTGATATGTATCTTACCGGGGACGGTGGGTTTCACTTTCCTGACGTTCAATGAGGGTGACACAGTACCTATTGCATACAAATCACATTTGTACTCAGTGGCTGAAATGCGATTTTCGAATGTTGAAAAAGTGTTAACAGCAGTCCACATGGCGATTCTAAAAGAACACTCGCTGGCGCAGGGAAAACGCATTCTTATGGTCCCGCCTCTGCCTGCTCTAGAAGCAGTGACTAAGGTAAGTGTACCAAACTCTAAGGCACTACATCCCTATTGGATACAATGGGCTACTTCTTTGACATCGGCTGTCACGTTTATCTTTGATCCTGCTCTTCAGACACAGGAGTTTTTACAGAATGAACATGTTCATCCTCCTCCGTTGTCGTTGCTTCCTTTAGATGAGTACAAAAGTATCATTTATACTGAAAGCATGGTCCAACAAGCCATGGGTTCCCAACATGCTTATTCAGCATCTTGCGCTATTGTGGCTGGTTCAATTTTCAATGGAGAATTTAAGTCTTCCATAGTGCATACACAGGCACTTGGGGACTGTACAGCGCAACTGGGGGAGCTGCATGCTCTTATTCTAACTCTCGAGCTTGCTGATCCTATTCTGAATACTCTTATTGTATGCGATTCTTACTACTGTGTTCAATCTTTTAATGACAACTTATTCTTTTGGTCACAAAATGACTATAGAGACTCTAAAGGCAGCACAATAAAGCAAAAAACGCTTTGGGTTCGAGTGTGCGGAACTTACAAAACTTTTACTACTCACACAGGTAATACATACTCTTGGCCATTAGTGTGTGAGAGCACATGCTGTTGGTAATTCTTTGGCTTACGAAGCGGCCAAATCTGCAGTAGCCTCGTGTTCCGTTGCAGCAGTTACAAGGTCCATGACTAAGATAGATAATTACATTTTGGCAGCTATTGCTGCTACGAAGAATGGAGCTGCTTATCCGCAGGGTTTCCCTTCGAAGTATTCTTATCATTTATCTCCCAAACAAGTTCCTTATGCTAAAATTCCATCAGTTGGGGATCGGCTGATTCCCAACAAGAACCACAGACTTGCTTTGATCATTGTCGCACACGAAGGCATGGCTTCTGCACATGCAGGGGTGTGTGCGACAGTCTCTACTTTACAGCAACATTACTGGTGGCGTGGTTTATATAAACAGACACGTAATTAATTACTTTGGTGTGTCATTTGTCAGCAAATCAAACCGTCTACGGTCTCACGCCCACCACAAACACAGCTATGGATTTCCAATCAGCCATTTGGCTGTGTATATCTTGATCACTGCGGTCCATCCTCTTCTGATACTGCTTATGAATATATTTTTATTGCAGTTGATTCGTCCACTAGAGTCCTTTGGGTTTGGCCACAACGCAGTGCTGACGCTCGAAATGTCATTAGGGATTTGCGTGTCTTTGTCGGGATGTTTGCCTGTGGCATCTTCCATTCAAACCAAGGTCCAGCGTTCGCCTCTAAGGCGTAAGAGGACGCGATGAAGTCGATGGGAGTGCTGGTGCAGTTTTCGTCTCCATACAGGCCTGAGGGCAATTCTATAGTGGAGCAAATGAATCGTGACTTAAAGCAATTGTTGACAGCTTGGGTCTTAGGTACTGGCAGGAACTGGCTGGCCCATTTGTATGGAGTTCAACGCGCACTCAATAATCTCCCTAGAAGATCTCTGGGTGGGAAGACCCTATACGAAATGCTATCTGGCATTAAAAAGTTTGTGCCAGACCTTGATGGTCTAGACGTTGTGGCGCCTGCCGCAACCTTTGATATAGATAATCATTCTACTATGTTACAGGACCTTCAAAATTCGCGTGGCAACTATGCAACTGAACATTTACCCTCTTCCAATGATGCAGCATTGCTGATTCATGTTGCAGGCTGGCTTCCTAAGATTGGAGATATGGTACGAGAAAAGCTGGAGAACAAAAAAGAATTTGGTCCCTCTTATCCTACACCGGTTCCGGTACTTGGATTGAAGGGTACTCGTACAGCCATTTTACCACCTTTACCTGGTCACAAAGACAACAGATACATCTCAGTGGACAATGTCAAGTTACACTGTCAGGCCGATTCTGAATAGTGTAACACCTGCAGTTTCATGCAACTCTATCTTGTTGAATCCGGTAACTTCATCCTCTTTGACTAATGCCCGTATCGTTGAGGGTGACATGGAAACTACTATTGACCTTTTGCCTGTTCTGCCTCCATCCTCTTCTAGCGCAGAAGTCGAGTATACTTTCCCTATAGGGGAGTCCCACTTTGAACTGCCGAACAGTCCTCAATAACATCTCGCTGATGCTGCCCTACCACCTCTAATAAACATGGGTGCAAGTAGTTATTTTGGGGACCACGCCAGATTCTCTCATGACTCATCCGTCTAGTCTTCCAGTTTGGCACTTCCACCACCAAAATTAAGTATTTTCATCTCTTGGTTCAAAAAGATTTACCTGGTCCCCCCATGGACCTAGATCTGGTTGGTCCTTATGCTGATTTTCCTCTTCATGTCGATTGGATTTGTGACAGTACTTTTCTTACTCATCAATGGTCAATATTTGTCAGAACGCTCTGCTGTGAACTTGTTCGATGCAATTCTGGCCCCTCATACGTCATCCCATATCATGAAACGTGATCAAACTCTTGTGAACATTTCAGCTTTCCTGGTTGCAGATGGCATCACTTGGGATAAATTAGAATTTGAAATTCATGGCCCCACGGAAGTCCTCAAGATACCATACGTGATTCGCGTTTCATGAGGAGATGTGGTAACACAGGACATACATTCTGATGATTGGGATGTACAGGCAGGGCATTTGTTGTTTTCTGATTTTAAGTATTATGCTGCTTTTGATGCTGAGGATTTGTATTTAAATTCTGCCAATTATGCTGATTTATTCTGCTATCAACACTATGGGCATCATTTCTTACATAAAACAACCACGTTAAGACCTGTTTTAATTTTACGCAATGTGAATATTGTCCAACTCCCGTACAGGGGAGTTCTAAAACCCGTAGGGATAAATTCACCTTTTTCACAGATTATGACACGTCTAATCTGGAATCCTATTTTTTTTAATTGCAGTTGTCATCTCATCCCACATTTATTCTGACCCATACTAAATTAATCTATTCCAACTCCTTTAGAACTGAATTGGCCACACAGGCTTATGATCACTGGAAAGATACCATTGATTTTAAAATCTATTTGGGGGACTAAGGCTTGGCAGGTTCAGGGAACTGAATCTTGACATCGTGCCTGCCTAATACCAACTCAAATGTAATTTTTAAATTTTACAGTGCACAAAACGTCTTGCTTTGGCTTGGCAACTACCAAAAATTTTAATATCCCATCCATTCCGTCTTTAGCGGAATATGGCAATTGGCGCGCACAATCGAATTATATGATCGATATAGTACAAGCTTTGTTTTGAAATTACTCTTTCAATGTCTCTAAGATTGACCCATTCAGATGGTTGGTGTGGCAAACAAATTCAAATGCATGTCAATTGCGTTTTTATAATGTAACACCTGGGTTCACACACACTAGACCGGATCCTCGGTATCCACATTCAGATTTGGTCACCACATACTCGGTGGGTAAATTGTGCCAACAATGGCGAACACTCGACTTTGTCATCAGTAAAACACCACTTGTCACTCTTGTCAAGCAACATCAATTCGGCTGATTTTATCTTAGGTGCTAGGATTCCTAGAACAAAGAGGTTTATATATGCAGCTTACAATGAAGTATGAAAACTTTCGCAGATTGAGGCAGCGCTTCGTCTGCGCCAAATTAACCAAGCAAATGTGGAAAAGGTCCTTGCAGTGGTCGACAATAGTATCAATGCACTATCTTCACGCATTTATACCTTGGATAATATTGTTTCATCTGTTATTGATATTGTTCAGAATTATGTTTCTGAGTTATATCATGGTCAAAATCAATTACGGTCAGTTATGCAGTTTGCATGGACGTTACAGACTCTCAAAATGGGAAAGGTCCTGTGGGATTATTTGAATGCTTCTGCATTATTTTAACCATTTACTCTAACTGATAAATAAAGATTTATGTCAATAAAAGATGCTACATACACGCTATTACACATTGAACAATTAGAAAACTTGTCATTCTCTGTGGCGGAGAGAGATGAATCTGTATGGTTAATCCATGGGGTAATCTCTCTCCCATTTCCGCTGTTTCGGTTTAAATCTTGCATGAAACATTTCTCAATTGGCTGAGTTGAACCCATGGGTAGTACATTTCTCCATGGATTATGGTTCCTACCTTTCACTTACAGATGCCAACAGGAGGATAAGGAAGTTTTCCTAACAAGGGAGGACTGCGATTCCACAGTAGGACATTCCCTAATTTGTTAACACGTTAAATTCCACAGCGCTTGTAATGTGTACGCACCTAATCTTGCTTGTTTTTTACAGGAACTCCTATCCCAGCAATAATTCCCGCTTTTACATTGCTTACTAATGGCAGTTATCTGCTGTGGTTTATGGGCAGGAATCCCGTATTTAGTAACAGTTTCACAACGTGTTACTTGTTGTAGCAATGTGCTTTTTCTGCCCCCGCATGGGAAAGTAGATAGGTCTATTTGGCCTTTCATTCTGACTTTGAAAACAGATTTCAACAAATTAAGCTGGCTCAAGCGCTATTGTTTGAACAAGAAGTGGTTCTTACTTCAGCTCGAGAGACCTTTGAGTTGCAAGTGGCTAGAACATCTAGCAAGATTCAGTCACTTCTGAAAACGAGCCTCCCACTTTGGGGAGCTTATACATCAAATATTTAATGCGCCTGACACCAAAGGCTTTGCTCATTTTTTTTAACTTGTGGGATCTGGCCTTGTGACTTCTTTTCACACTATATTTGGAGTAATACCGGCTTTTATTCATTCTATTTTTTATAGCGTCTTCGGAGGATTCCCTTTGTTATTGGCGCTAGCTGGTGGAATTGTGCTTCTTCTGTTCCTGCAACGCAATGGCTGCTCATCTTGTGGTAATGCACAGACCAGGCCAATTGCAACTGTACCGTGATCGAATGCAACAACTTTTTGGATGCTTGCCATTAGCAACGCCGAGTGTGAGTTATGGATTAATTTTTCGCTTTGCCTCCTTCACTTGCGTGCAACCTGTGTTCTACTGTCATCAGTGCCCCTTCTATTGGGCTTTGGATTTTTGCCTCTCCAATACATCATGTTCCGACCCAGATTATATCCGGTTAATGGGTCCCTTAGTGGCCCATGAGCAGGCTTGTTATGGGAATGGTTGTATGGCACATGGATGGGATATTTGTGTGGATGCGCAGAACTCTGCTTACTTCTGAACTCTGTTTTGGTGTTTTGTCTATATACTATGACTTTACCAAGGGAAGGGTGTTATATGGCCATTAGGGTCATTGTCGACACTGCGAAGTTAGCATGAGCTCTGCTGCCATGATGCGGCTTTTGCGCACGTAACTACATTACTTAATTTTGCAAGACTCTGTTTATGCCTTTCACATGAGAACTGTCTGCTTTTCGCGTTCTCTGCTAGTTCCTGGAGTTTAGTTTAAACATGATGTGCAAGGTCGATAAAAAATGCCCCTTGTTATTCTGTTCTAGTCAGTCCTTAGCACCTAGACAAAACATGCTGCACTGCTGGAAACTTGTGCTTTGAAATTACGGGGATGCATGTTGTTCAAACACACATTTGGAGAGAGACTTTTCCAGGGAGAAGAGCTATGCTGTTCCTATGATGTAAAACTTCCATCTAGGCACTAAGGTATGGGGTCTGCTGACAAAGCCCAGAGATCTTCCTTTATATAATAAAACTCAACCTTACCAAGGGGAGGGTGGTTAGGCCTTATAGTCCTTTTTCCACTGTCTGTATATGATGACATCTCCCTTTATATTCTATAGTATTGTAACAATGCTAATTGTTCTGAGTTTAGGCATTTCGCTGCTGGTAGTGGCTCGTATACTGCATTATAGAGCACAATAGTTAAAATAAACATTTTGAACTATAGCCGTGACTCTGTCAATTCTTATTGTAGACAAGTACGAGTGCGCGAGTGAAAGAGTATGTCTGGCTACCGCGATTCCTGAGAGAGTCGAGAGTGTTGTGTTGCGGGTTGTCTAATCATTTGTACCTTCGTGATTATATAGGAGAACGAATGAGACACTATAGCTAGTCGGTTTTGGGATTTTGGGTACTAAGGTGGTAGGAAGGTACAACCCCTATACACTGAGGTCCTGATTTCCTGTGCATAGTTCTGTGAATGTGCAGAATCCCCGCAAAAGGGGTGGGGAAAAAAGATCACGCAGCACACCCCACTTTGGAATGCAATAGTACTAGGACACATGGGTAACAATGGGGTTTTGATAAATGGGACCTTATAGGGATGTCCCGGGTGGGAGATCTGTGGGTGATGAGCAATGTACGACCATTTGCGATGCTTAAACAAGAATAAGAGCTATCCAGTGCAGAAACCTTTCGATACCTACAGATTAAACATGCATTGCAGGGAGCGATCTCCAAGTGCACGACACTCCCGGAGTCCTCTCCCTTGAAAGACAAAAACCTAATCGACCATATGGCTAAAAAAGCAATATCCTTAACTTACCAAAAACTAATAAACAACTCCCCAGACCCCTTCACCAAACTTAGAGATAGATGGCAGAATGACATAGGGATAATTGAGGATGAGGACTGGCGGGACGCATTGTCGTTCCCGAAGAAGTGGCAATATCGAGCAAGTTTCAATTGGTACAATTGAGGATACTCCACAGAATATATTATTCGCGTAGTAACCTAGCTAACATGGGCAAGATAGAGGATGCCTCCTGTGGAAAAGGGTGTGGCATGGAGGGAACATACTTTCACATGATCTGGCAATGCCCTAGGATACAGCAATACTGGAAATCCACCAAACAAAAGATGTCTGAAGTTACAGGGATAGATCTGACACCCAGTCCGAGCTGGTGTCTCCTCAACATATGGGAACCCACAGATCTTAGTGAGAAAGGGTGGATCTGGGTCACATTAGGGCTCATAATCGCAAAACCGAAATATTGCTTGACATTGGGGGGCCCCCGAAGGTGCCGAGGTTACGAGAATGGGAGAGAGATTTGCTGGTGTATGATGGCAGAGAAGAGGGTATACACCAGTAGGGGGTGTCCCAAGAAATGGGAGCAGATTTGGGACGTGTGGAACTTATATTGGGGTAATTTGTGTCAGGGACTGAGAGTGGAGATGCAGAAGAGAATGAATCACATAAATGATTCCCCGTAGTAGTAGCAGATAAAGTACAGAAAGCAAAAGGGTTGGATGTGAAAAGAGATATACCCAGTAATAATTTTTTTAATAAATAATGACAAAGTGTCTCAGAAAAATGCACAAATTATGTTTCCTGTCAATTTAATAAAAAGAAGTAATAAAAGTGTAATCTTTGTTATTGTACCATAGAGCAATGCTCTAAAACATTATGTCCAAACTGGAGCTCACCCCAGTTTGGCATATATTAGACATGACCTCTACCAAAATGTTTCATATTGTTTTTGAAGAGGTTACATGCCAGGTGATTTCAATGAAGTCTGACTGCTAGTCCAGGTGTTCCTTTATTCCATTTTGTCCACAGTTTCATATGGGAGATCGACAAGTTGTGAATTCTCGAGCTATTTTTCCTTCTGTAGTGTACCCTTCATGAGCTACTGTCCATGGGAGTAGGACTGCCACTTGGCTAGCATTTTATCAACATGGACAGTATCCGAGCCCGGGATAGGTCGCATGTTTTGCGCGGCGGCTGATGTCTGCGGTACGATGCTTCTGGAGCAGGACTCTGCAACTGCTTGTGGAGCCATAGCCCACCTTTTCAGCGGTCGGTACATACATTGTGCGTTTCAAGGTATATTATACACTGTTAATAAGCTGGGGTAAGGGATGGCTTTAGGAAACATAGATACTTCTGACCATCCCACCCTTGAGTAGTTTAGTTTTTCACCTTTCACAGTCCTGACGAATTGCCATGATCAAACATGTTGACCTTCACCTGGATTTAGAGTCGATTTGATCATTACATCCACTTTGAGGCCTATACCTGTTTTTAACGTAACCGAGGGATCCATACATTAAAATTACTGTCTGTTGGATTCCTCAAGGTATTTTTAGATTCATCTCACACTATTCTACTATTTCTAGACTGTCTCTCTTGAACAAAAAAAACGCGCCTATAATTTTTCCCCTTAGTTATCTCTAATATATTTTTAACGCATTTTGTTTTTGTTAATCCTCGTTCAAAGTTTAAGGTTTTATGTATCCCTTGTTGACATTGAATTCCGCCTCTGTTTGCCTATCCCGTCACTGCCCATTTCTGCAGCGCGCCCTGCCAGTTTGTTCGCAAAAGACGGTCATGACAAGCCTCCCCGTGGTACTGAGCCCTCCCTCAGACCCTGGTGCCAGAGCGGGAAGGCACGCTTCATCCCAGGGTGCATCCGATTACCACACTCCGAGCACAGCTTCACCTCCAGCTGGCCTCCTTGTTTAGGCTGCGACGGCTGAAAAAGGATGTAATGAACCCCGACAGGTGCCCGCCGTACGCAGCGACGCAGAGGAATCATCTTTACAGGCCAAGACACATGGAAAGGTCGACTCTGCACACATGGCAGCCATTTCTAAACACAGCTGCCGAGGCGGGCTTTGTACATACCAACATTTCAAGGAAGCACGTTTAACAAGGATAACATGACATTTAGTTTTGGAATGATACTTAAATGCCACCGTCTGTTATTTTCGGCTGCGGATGTATCAGATAATTACAAAGGCCAATAGATTACATTTCCTAATCATATTTTATCGAAAGAGGGTGCGTGGGAAGATGACGGCACTCAATCTGCCGAGCCCACCCGGGGAATCTTCTCGGAGATGAAAGATGGTTTTGTCCTTTAGAAGGAGTGTATGCAGAGAAAGCCTTGACGTACAATTCAAAACACAGAGTTGTGCAATATAATCCGCGCAAAAGTGCACGTAGGATCTTTTTACCAGTCACATAGGGTGCGAAGCGCGCCCTTCTATGCTGTGTTGACTACCTTAGTGCTCCCTGTGCAATAACAGGGGCTAGGAATAAGTGCATACATAACATTAATTAAAAGTAAATTTGTGAGCATTTTACAAGTATGTGCATAAACTAATTAGATGGCGGCCACCTGCTAACAAGTTCGGCAATCAGTGAAAAACCATGAAAACTGCATTACTAGGGGACATATGTACGAATTGCCATTTTGCATTTCCTAAATAGCGCATCCCAAGAAATCGCTATTTAGGAAATGCAAAATGGAAAGTACAAAAATAGAGATTTCCGATGAATAATTCCTACAGATTAGGAATGCCTATTATGAAATTGCAGATTAGGAAATGCAAAACCAAGGGAGCCTATGACACAAAGTGGTGCACATGTAAAGCGCATAAATGCCCTAGGGCATGTGCGCGCTACATGGCACTTTAATGCCTTTGGGGTGCATTTTTTTAAATTGCACCTGGTTACCATCGACTTGGAGTTGAAGGTAATAGCCTTTCCTAAATTCCCATTTAGGAAATGCTTTGCAAATGTGTTTAGGAAATCACAAATAAGGAATCCCTATTTGCAATTTCCTATTTCGGGAATCCCCAAAAATTTTGTGATTTCCTGTCTGCTTTTTTTACATATGAAAAGGCAATTTGGCATTTCTTAATGGGCCGAAATTGCGATCTGGTCCATTAAGAAAGGCTAAATTCTTTCGTACATATGGCCCCAAGATTCGTCAGGGAATGCTAAAGACACAACCACTATGTTTGCTAACAGATGGTCACGGCTAAATTTAATGAAGAGAATATCATGCACCAAATGTGTCCCATCGTAAACACAAAAACTAAAACAAGCATTGGCAATGCCGATAGGTCTGGCTTTAAAGGGCTGATGTATGTTAACGTGAAACATCACAACGAAATAGCATTGGAATAGATATGTATTTTTGTTTGAAGCAAAGAACTGTACAATAATATTGGTGTAGGTTAAAAGGTCAGGTGAAAGTTGCAGTCAAACTAGACCTAAACATCCATGTAGATTAATGAATGCCCTCCTCCCATCTGTGCTGCTGCCAGAGAAAAACACTATAAATAATCTAGTTATATAAGACACTTTAATAGCATTACAATATCATATGTGTGCCCCTGAAAGTCCAAGCTCAGGCAGCTGGATAAATAAACAAAATGATCACCACTGTTAGGAGGACAAGCACTTTTCTGTGGAAGCACACAACTCCTGCCCAACCAAAACACGTACTCCTGGCTCCCAACATGTCGGCAGAGCCAAAGCCCAAGTCTAGTGATGCTTACATAATTGTCAGGTGACAAGTGCACTGCCAAGCCAGACCATAGAAAGATAGCAGATTTTGGAAAAGTCTGTGTAGAAGTCTTAAATTATTCACAATTGAATTAAGTTCAAAGTAGGAAGTTTTGGAATGGCAGCAATTCCCCTGATCATGGCCCTTCTATCAAATGCTTTGCTGGGCATTGAAACAAGACCCAAGATGCTGAAGGATGACACTGTCATGGCCCTCCTGAAAAAAACAGGAGGCAATTCAAACACTCTAGCCACCTTTCAACACAGGTTGGATTCCCTTCCAAGGCTACACTCAATACAATGTTTGCCAGAAGGCAGCTCTCCTTCCAATTGGAATACTACTAGACCCTGAGAAAAATGGAGTCCGGCTTCCCCCAAAGCTAAGATACAGAAAACTCTCCCTTCCAAACAGAGGGTTGCATATGAAAAGCAAATGTCTAATGTCCTGACATGCTGGAGTTTTCTCCCTGCATGAGGTGACCATTGTTTGTCTTCCATAGTTAGGTGTGTCATGCCTTGAGGACCCCATTGGAGAAAATTTGCAACATAAATACAGGGTCTTCAAAAGCATAAAAGACGGAGGTCTGCGGCCGATTGACCATTTTCTTTGAATGTCTGCCAACTCCACTGGTGGTGGTTTCCCCAGTAGTGGTTCCCCAAGCGATCAGTCAGCAGTTCTCCCACCTCTTAAGAAGTAGGGAACTGTGAGTTTGGAAGGAAGTATCCCAGTCTGCCAAACACTAAATTACCCATTTAGTACCTATTTAAAATAGCCATCATATCTTGCCACCTAAAACAAGAATCTGTTCTACACCCTTGTTTTCAATGTGTATATTATATCTCATTTCCACACCACTGGAAATGTTAGCAAACCATCTGATTCTTGGGTGCCTGGAGTAGATCCACCATTTCAACGACCCAACTCATAACAAGGGGAATCAATTGGACTAGGTAGTGAGCTGTGACTTCCATGGTCCTGATTATGAACAAGTCCGCGTAAACTCCTGTTTGCGTAGGAATTGGAATTATAAGTTAGGTGCCCCACATCCTGTATTATCAGTTTGTTAACTATCTCACCCTTCATTAAATCACAGCAGGTCAAACCAGTGGGAATGTAACAGAGGAAAATAGTACAGTACTACTGTTTCATACGGATTGTGGTGTGGTAAGCACCAAAATCCACATGATATTCCTTAAAAATTTATAATAGGTGCTATTTCTCATGATACATTAATATCCCAGGGTATTGTTATTTATGTTGTGAGATAAAAAGCAACTGGATTCTGACAAACTCGGAATCAGGGGTTATATGTCTGGAGGCATTTTATACCTCCTTCAACATCAGCCTGTAAAAAAAAAAAAAGAGATAAGAGTGGTTGAGAACAAGCTGCAGTGCAGGAAATGGGTAAACAAGGTAAATCAGCACTTTTTAAAGGAGCGTGTTATGTATGACACCTTTTGGTTCAAATGGAGGAATCAGTAGAAGAGAATACCCTTTACTTTTATAAGCTGTTTGAGCTAAGGCTATTTGACTTATCCCGTAGATGTTAACTAAGCAATTCATCAATTCAAGTTTGCAAATTCCTTTGGTTTTGCCCAGCAATATTGCAATGCAATAGGTCTCGCATTCGCGAGAGTGTAAGCTATTGGCATCATAAATGACAATGCCTTTTATGTATCTGTTTTGCTAATTAACACTTAAATAAAAGGCATTGTCATTTAAAATGACAAAAGCTCAAACTCTTGTAAATGCAAAACCTATTCAAAGAAGCGGCCACCATTGTACCAGGCTGCTCGGAAAGTGAAAGTATGCATGGCGCGCTGAATTTTGCAGAAAAGCATGTCGTACCTGCAGTAGGAGAAACTAATTAAAGAAAATAGTGCTTACAGACTAAAAAAGACGTACTGTGTAACAACCGAATTAAAAGGGCCAGTCCTCATGGGAGGTTACAAATGAAGACAAGGCGGTACTAAGGAGGGACTAACAAGCCTATTAACGAATCAGAAGCCAGCATTTACAAAGGACAATGCCACAAGCCAATGACAAATATGGGCAGAGAGTGGGCAGGGCTTTTATTCAATACTCCAATACAGCATACCGCAGAGCAGCGCAGGCGCTGCCCTGGCTCGACCTAAAAAAAGACATAGTTGTTCTCAGCTACAAAGAAGGTGAAATAAATCGGGTCTGTAGCCTGATACAAGTGAAACTTAGGACATGTCTTTATTTGCACAATGCACCACTAGGGCAATGCACTATAGCTGTTGTAAAGCAACACAAAGTTCAAGCAAATTTCTGCATTGCCACAGTAAGTAAAGCAACATAGCCAGGCCATCTATATGTCTAGCAATGGCTTTTGCTCTCTGAAATAGCTCATATGATCAACAAAATTAAAATATACAGAGATGGGCTTTGGGTCGGCCTCTTTTAGGCACTTGTTGCAATTTGCTAATTCCATTCAGCTATTGCTTGATGAAAAAAGTCACCACTCACAGGAGTATTTGGTTATTTCCTCTTTACTTTCATGCTGCTATACCATTAGTGCATAGGGTGTATGAATGCCTTTCATTGAGACATTTCAGAATTGCTTCAAGAGACCCATGTCTTTGTTCAGTTTTTGTCCTTACACGAAAAGCATGCTTGTTTTACTTACCTTCTACAGCACAGATCCCAGCTCCCCTCAGCCTGTGGATCTACAAGTGATTTTATTTTGACAAGAGTCGGGATGGCATGACTTAAGATCAATACTTATGTCATTCCAGCCTCTCTTCTTCTTTGCCCCCTCAATATCTTACCCCATAAATTCCACTACTTCGTCTTTCTCTTTGATCAATGACTAGAACATTGGCTTGGGCACTGGCAATCCTACAACCTGTCAAAAGAATGAGCAGTCGAGCAACTGTCTCTGGACCAGCAGGGATGAAGTACCACAAGTAGTTACTAGGTGGTGTTCTGCAGCCTCCCAGTGTTGCTGAATTCCAAGTGTGCACTAAAAACTACAGCTACTGGATAACACTTTGCAATTGGTGGATTACAAATATGAAGCAGTGCAGGCCTTTCAATGTGAAGTTCTGGCAGACAGCAGAGCAAAATATAAGGGAGCTGCCACATTTTAGTTGTTCTCAGTGATGGGAACTGGTATCTGTGGGTGAGAAAATTAGGTGAAAGGGAGGGCAAGGTAAGGTACCTTTCCTCATGGAGGTGCCGCTCGGAGGCTGAATTTGCTTGTTGGGCTGAACTTTGGATTCTTAACTCACCGGAGGACTCTGCTGGGCGGACACAGTGAGGGAGTGTTGATTGTTCCTTTCCTCTGAAAGCACCCGGGACTGCGAGTACCAGCGGCCCTTCTGCCTCTGTGAAAACTGGACGCAGCTGGTGGCTCTTCCCGGTCCCTCCCTCCTACACTACAAAGCGCCTCGCGGCCCCCGCTTCGCGGGAGCCGCTCGGAGGCTGAATTTGCTTGTTGGGCTGAACTTTGGATTCCTAACTCACCGGAGGACTCTGCTGGGCGGACACAGTGAGGGAGTGCTGATTGTTCCTTTCCTCTGAAAGCACCCGGGACTGCGAGTACCAGCGGCCCTTCTGCCTCTGTGAAAACTGGACGCAGCTGGTGGCTCTTCCCGGTCCCTCCCTCCTACACTACAAAGCGCCTCGCGGCCCCCGCTTCGCGGGAGCCGCTCGGAGGCTGAATTTGCTTGTTGGGCTGAACTTTGGATTCCTAACTCACCGGAGGACTCTGCTGGACGGACACAGTGAGGGAGTGTTGATTGTTCCTTTCCTCTGAAAGCACCCGGGACTGCGAGTACCAGCGGCCCTTCTGCCTCTGTGGAAACTGGACGCAGCTGGTGGCTCCTCCCCCTTTCACCCTTATAATTGTGTCCCCATTTACGCGTACGCGGGACGGGTTCGGGGCGTCGTCCCGGGCGAAGCCCGGGCCAAGGGCGGGCCCGTTCTAGCCCGTTACAGACCGAGCAAGACCGGACCGGGCTAAATCTCTTTTATTTGTCTTATGGTCTTGGTCGGTTGTGTTGGTAATTGTACTCAACTAACATCTAATGTACTAGAATGGCTGCTAGGGGAACCCGCAGCAAATGCCTCTCGACGAGCACTTCCATCTCAGGTACCCTTGATTCCTTTCTACTTAGAGCCAATTCAGTACTCAGCAATGAGATAACTGTTTTGGAGAAGCGCCTGTCGATAGGCATCGAAAATGCTAAAAGATCCTCCCTGGGCCATATTGCTAATGCGATAACGCCCGATAAAGAACTTATCCTCCCAATGCACCCCTCTCCTACCCCTACTTCTGAGCCCTCTTTGTCTGTAGTTATCGATTGTCTCCCTGGTAATTCGAGTGCTTCGCTACTTCTTACTAAAGGGCCTAATTTCACCCCTGCCCTACCACAACTTCGTAAGCGCCCCAGAGCAGCCAGGGAGGGGGCTATTTCTAAGAGGAAAATGGGTCCGCCTTCAAAGAGAAACAAGCTTCGTAAGGCTCCGACTTCTTCTCACCTGCTTCCCGTACTTGGGAACATTACAAATCTGAGCATGAATTCTGCTATAGTACAAAAGTCTACATTCCCCCTGTCCACTCTTACTCCTCAGATAACCCCTGCCCCACATTCTCCTTCTGTGGCTACTACTGTTAATAGAGCCACAATGACTGAACCTCAAACCCAAGATCTGGAGGTCCTATTAAAAACCATACTTGACCCTTTGTGTACTGAACTGGTTCAAATTGAGGATAGGTTAGTAAACATGGAAAGAGCGCTCGGGTTGCATCTTGACCCTGGTCTTACTCTTCCATCTGTAGCTAGGGGGCGGGTTAATACTGTAGCCAAGGAGAGTCAAAGTGCACCCATACTTCAGCAAACCTTACAATCAGTGGAAAACCCCCATTTGCACCCGAAGGATGTCACCGCTCCTAATAGCTCTGTCCCTTCCTTTCCCCCTCGAGATAACCTTACTTCTGCACCTGGGATAGTGGGAACCATGCGGCAGGAGGTTACTGCTACAAAAGTGCCCATCACGGGAGATTATCAAAATCAAAATCTCCCCCTGGAAGCAGCACCGCTTGTTGTTGTTTTAGCGGGAGTCCCTAAGCTTACTGAGGGAACTATCGAATCCTTCGCATCACTTAAGAACAAAGTGATGAGTTGGCTTTCAAAACATAGACCACTCCCGCTAAAAGTCTCAGGTGAAATCCTAATGGTTCGAAGGGTTCAATGGGTGGGCCCCACTAAGAAGGATCTCGATGGGGATTGTGTGATTATTAATATGAGGGATAAGGGTGCAGTCTCTTTTATCCTGAGTTCTTTCCACCTAGGGATACAGTCTTCTATCAAGACTCTCCCATTAGCTTTTTTTTATCCCCCATTGAGTAGTAACCAGAGGCAAGATCCTGAATCAGGGTGGACACGGGTGGGACGGAGAGGCTTTTCTGCTGGGCATAGAATCGGACAGGATCCTCAGGCCCCTACATTGCATTTCAGAGATTACAATCGATTTAGGTGCCTAAGTGAGATTGATTGACTAGCCAATCATTCTACCCTGGATCCTCAGTTAGATCTCTCACGGCTCCGTCATGGAATTACAGTTATTAATTCAAATTCTACTAGTCCACTTACCTCGGGTGCTATAGGATTGGAAGTTGCTGACATACGAGAAGCCCGGGCTCCAAATACACCATTACAGAACTTTTCCCACGTGAATTCCCCCACAGTTTCTCATAGGGGGGCTAATAAGATCGGCTCTCCTAGTAGAAATTGTACAACTGAAGTAGAAATTCCAATTGTAATCGTAGATTCACCATCTTTACTCCTTCATAGCGGGGATAATAAGACTGGCTTATGTCCCGTGAATCGTATAACTGAAGTAGATAGCTTAACTGTAAATGCAGATTCACCGCCGTTACTCCCTCACAGTGGGGTTAATAAGATCGGTTCATCCCTTGGAAATTTTACAACTGAAGTAGATAATTCATCTGTAACTGTAGACATACCATCTTTATTCCCCCATTTGAAAATTTTATCGTGGAATATAGCTGGTTTGACTAATAAACTAGGGTGTCCTGACTGGGGTCAATTTATAGATACTATGGACATCTGCCTTTTCCAAGAAACTTGGGCAAGGTCCCCACAGTTCCGCAATGCCTTTGCTTGCTTTTCAATTCCAGCTCGGTGGCAGGGCCGCGGCAGACCATCAGGTGGTTTAACTATCTGGGTCCGTACACACTTAGGTTGCAATGCGACCGAGGTGAGTTCAGATTCCCCAGATATTCAGTGTGTGACTCTGACTTGGCCGAATGATGTTCACCTCACTCTGGTCAATGTATATTCTAGACCAGTTAATCCGACTGCGGAGTCTGTAACTATTGCTCAGCTTTCGCAGTTTTTGAGTAGCCTTTCTAAGTGCTCTAGTGTGATAATAGGTGGTGACTTTAATTGTCATTTTGAGCCCCTCCCTGGTTTGGTAGACGGTGATATACAGGTGGAGGACGATTACTGGAAAATCCCACCATCGGTTGGAAATCCCCCTAAGGCCTGGACCCCATTGTTAGTCCAGATCACGGCCTTGACTTTGCAGTATTCTTTCAGGGCCTGTAATGGTCGTACAAAATCTGATGTTCCTGCCAAAAGTACATTTAACAAACTTGGCCATGAGTCCCTGCTCGATTATATATTTGTGGAGACAAGAGCGTGGGACAAGGTTCATGATTTTATGGTCCATTCGAGGGTTGAAAGTGATCATAACCCACTACAGCTATGGTTCTTTCTTCAGGGGGTTTGTACAACTTCGGTTAATGACATTGACACGCAGTAATTCCCAATGTAGCCGCTAGTGTCTGGGAGTCTTATTTTTCAGCTCTTTATGCTTGTAATAATCCCCCATCCCATGATACCTTGATTGAGGAGGCTAACCGGGAGGTTAACCCGGAGGACTCTGGTTTTTATCAATTCGTGGATGAGTTTCAGATTTCTGAAGTAGCAGACATTTTGATTAGTCTTCCTACTGCGAAAGCCCCGGGCTTAGATAAGCTCCCCGGCGATCTTTTTAAAAGTGAGCCGTTAATATGGGCCCCTTATTTAACCACATTATATAATGCAATTTTAAAGGGTATGGCAATCCCCACTACCTGGCTCGGAGCAGAGATAGTTCCAATTTATAAAAAAGGCTCTCCTTTACTTCCCGCTAACTATAGGCCAATTAGCCTTATAGACATCTCCCAGAAGATCTTTGCTCGATTAATTTTAAATCGATTGCTAGATTGGATGGAGGATACCGCTATACTTAGTCCCTACCAGGCTGGTTTTAGGAAAAAGGTATCCACGGTAGATCAAATCTTTCGGCTCATGCTTATACATTGGAAGACTGTCCATGTTGAGGCGGGATCCCTCTATACTGTGTTTGTCGATCTTCGCGCTGCCTTTGACCTGGTCCCCAGAGTCAAACTCTGGACCGTCTTAGCAAACCTTGGAGTGCCTGCCTCCCTGTTGAATATTATAATCCGTTTACACAAGGGGAACTTCGCTCAAGTAAGGTATGGGAAGTCTGGTACACTCACCCCAAGATTTGCTGTAGAGAAGGGAGTTAGGCAAGGCTGCGTCCTTGCACCCACCCTTTGCTGTCTTTATGTAAACGGAGCCTTTACGTACTTGAACAGGTTTGTAAATAGTGATGCTCCTAAGTTGGACCGTAACAGGATTCCGGCGATAATGTTCGCCGACGATACCCTGCTGCTCTCCAAATCTCCCCTGGGTTTGCAGAGGGTATTAGATGGGTTTGAGCTTTTTTGTTATGAACAGGGATTGGAAATCAACACGTTGAAAACTAAATTTATGATTTTCAACCCTCCACTTAGAACACGCCCAAACCCCTCTATAGGCGGCATTATCCTGGAAAGAGTTCACACCTTCGATTATTTAGGCCTTACCCTAAACGAAGGATTATCTTGGTCCTCCCATCAAACAAAAGCCCACCTAAAACTAGCCCAGTCGACTGGTGCAATTTTAAAGTTTTATAATTCTTCATCTGAAAAGCCCTTAGCTCCACCTCTTGAAATCTATAAGCTTCAGGCCCGTGGACGGATTCTATATGGTGCAGAACTCTGGGGTTCTAAATGCTGTAATGAGATCCCACTTGTGGAATCTAAGTTTATAAGACATCTAACAGCTTTACCCCAAAGTACCCCTTTGCTTCCCGTAAGATTGGATTTGGGTTTACGACCAATAGAAGAAGTCATTGGTTTAAAGCCATTGATTTTTTGGAGGAGGATATGGTCAACACCTCAGCTGGAGGTCTATAAGAATGAATTAGCGGAAATACTGAGTCTTCCAAGTGCAGCCAAATTTCCATGGTTATCATATGTAAAGAAACAATTGACTGCACTTAGACTATCGGATCTTTGGTCAGACCCAGAGTTGGCTTGTACTACTATTTCTCGGAAAAAACTTATTAAAATATATCATGAGTACAAATTAGCGGAGATTATCTCTAAATCCCAACCTTTTATTTTAACCCAATCTTTTTTAAAAGTTAAAGACGATTATCATTTAGAGCTGGCTTTAAGCGAGATTAGACCTTACTTTACTAGGAAATTGTTCTTACAGTGGAGATACGGCACACTGCCCCTAAGAGCATTTACAGCCAAATGGTCGCATCCCACGTTGCAAAATTGTCCAAGTTGCGATGCAGAATTAGAGTCAGATTTACATATATTATTCTTCTGCCCCGCCTACAGAAAGAGTAGGAAATATTGGATTATACCTATTTGTAGGAATTTAGGGTTCGCACATTGCATGGAAGCCTATAGAGTTTTTAAATCAGACTCCTCTAGGCAAATTGTATTTGCAATTTCTTCATTCCTTGCAGCAATGTGGAGGACAAGAAGATTACAACTGTCCTAGTTTGATTTTGTCAACTTGCCTCTTGTCCCAAAAATTGATGATTGTCTGTCGTATAATTTAATTTAATTTAAATTTTATTATTACTGCTAGTATTGTACAGGTTGGAGTTTTCGAATGATTGTCTCATATCTGCTTTTCTCTTTTTTTATGACAACTGTATTGTTTTTACTCATGTTTGTGCTTTTATGACTAAATTAGTTGCAATAAAGTTGGAAAGTAAGGTATCTGTGGGTGAGAAAATTAGGTGAAAGGGAGGGCAAGGTAAGGTACCTTTCCTCATGGTAAGTGGGATGAGGCAGACATGCCCAAGGATCAGATCTAAGCATGCTTAGGCTTTAATGTATTAATAAGGGTATTTAAAGGTCTTCATGAGGTCGTATAGCTGTTGGACAAGGTCCTGGTAAAGTAGTTGGTTTGTGGTGGGAAAGACATTTAACTACTTGTTAGCAGTGGTAAAGTGCACCGAGTTCTACAGCCAGCAAAAACAAATATGGCAAACATCTGGGGGGTACACCATGCAAAATATGGTAATTTTCTAGAATTAGGGCACATGTCAGCCTGTAGAAAAGCTATCAAAATATAGGAACACCATAATATATAGAACGACCTTCCTTCAAGAAGAAATCATGTCTTATGAGGAGAAATGTCTGCTCCATGTCTTCATATCAATGTAATAGTACAACTAATGGGACTGTTTGTAAGGTTTTTTTTAATATTAAGTATTACATTCTTACAGCATTCCCAGCACAATTCAGAGGGTTGGGCAAGATGAACTTCACCCAATTAATCCTGCACATCACCATAGTAATTCATCAAGTGCCTCAAACACATCACCAGCTACCAGTTCATTTCCAACTGAATATGGAAGAAAAATGTCAGTGGTTGTCAAAGCAAGATATAACAGAACAATTACTGTTCGACCGCCAGGGCCTCTCAACTATCACCAGTGTGGATCAAAACACCAACAAAATGAGGGCCTGCGTTGAAATGCCCCTAACAAACACTGCAATTGAGAGGCAAAGACACCAAGGGCCTTCAAAGAAGGATATGTACAGCTTTCTGAAAGCGCTTTGACTGTCTCCAAGCTAAATTACAAAAAGGTTGCCACCAGCATGGCCAGAATGGAAACTGAAATCCGTCTGGCAAAAATCTTCAAACCACTTACACTCTGGATCATTCTAATCTGGGAAGGGAGGCAACAAGAGACAGAATGAGAGTGTTTTCTCTCCCAAATATATTTTTTCAAAAGAATGAGCCCAAATGGTGCAAACTAATGCACAGTTCTTTAAATATAATAACTAAGCATTTTCAGGGGTAGATTATAGTAGCCCATCCAGCCCATAAAGCTGACTCCTATCTTGCAGCCCACTGTAGAAATACCACAGTACCCAAATGATTAACCATTTAGTAATCATTTGACGCTGGAAAAGCAGTATCTACAATTAACATTATTATCCACATATCTGTGCTTTATCAGATACAAACAGAGTAGTTCTGGTGAAATATTTCAGGAAACTCCCAGGAAGGTCGTCTGACCATTCAAACATTGTTTCAAGACCACTTAGGATATTTTGGTGTTTGGTAGAAACAAGGCTAAGAGCTGATCACACACTCTTAGAGATCTGTGACTGCCTGGAGTAGACTGGGTTCACACTCAACATAGAGAACTGTGAACCAGACAAATCGAAACCTGAAAAAGTGCCCTCTCTGAACATTCACCTATGGGGGAGACCTCTGACCTGAGATGCTTTCTGATATTTTTCTTGATACATTTAGAACATTGTCACCACTAATACTCCTGTCATTGGTCTGGTCTCAGAAATGAGTGACCACTTTCCAACATATCAAGGATGATATAGCCTCTACAGATCATCTGGCATACTTTCACCTTAGCAGAGAAGGCTTACGTACAAACTGAAAAAGAGTGCCTAATGGTAGAATGGGCTTGCGAGCACCATCACGTTTCTGACCATTAGGCCCTTCTGCCAAAACTCTGGGCAGGTACTGCTTCATAAAGATGGATGGGGCATGTGCCTTGTGGAATACAATTTCAGAATTATACACAAGCTAGGAAAAGGCTACAATTGATGCAGCGCGTCTATTAAAAACCCTTTTCCTTATGACATCAACCCAGAAAACCCCTACACCTATTTATTCGTATAAATCTACGTCGGTGGGCCCATGACACCGAATACACAAATCTACTCAGTTTTCTGGATTAATGATAAGTAGATGAGCTGCAGGAAGAACGGGGTACCTTATTAAAATGACGGAATGTACATTACATACATTATATACATTAATCTTATAAACTGTCGGTTCTAAACATCAAGGTACTCCACTATTCGGTTGATGGACCAACTAGTAGAATCAGTTGATGGTGATTAAGTCCAGCTCAATCACGATTAAAACCTTTAACATTTATTGATCATGTTTAATTTAAGAATCACAGACTCAATCTTAGAGTTAGCATATGATTTTATCTGAAATCATTGAATGAAAGTAAATAAGTAAAGTTTTATTAGACAAATACATTTAACATTATCCGTAAGCATTTAAGTAAAAATAAAATTGAAACGCAAAATACTCATTACCCTTGAACATAGGGTGATGAAGAGAATGGTTCACCAGAAAGAAAAATGAACTGCAGATCACAGGATAGATCTCCCAATACTGACTGACTGTCCCTCTAACCTCCTTGGACGCAATCTCCGCCCGGGGCAACTCCTGCAACGGTCTTGATCCTACTCCCCATCAAAGTTCGAAGTCCAAAATGACAGAGTCTCTTGTAGTATCAGGATAGAAAAATGAAGGAATGTCGAATCGAATCTGATCGAACCAAACCTCAGGCCATCAGTACTCCTCATAATGTAAGCGCAGACTCATTTATACCTTTTCCTCTAACTCGCTACACTCAAAACTAAAATCTTTAGGGGCTAAATTCTTTCTAATTGGTCCATTGGAGGGGTGGTGATGGTCACCTCATCGCCCTCCTTGTTCGAACCAGTTTGCAAACAATAAATGAATACAGTAGTTCTCGTGATCCACAATGTCTAAGGGAAATTTAACTTGTTAATTAAATTTGTAACAAACTCCGATGGTCATCCTCTGTAGCTCAGTTCTCCCATCTGTTCCCATGCATACAGGCTGAACTCTTGGCACTACTCTTGTTACTGGTCAGGCTGGCCTTGCCATCTCTCACTCCGGGCATAGGCCGCATACACGTGACTGCAGCATTCACTCTGCTCATGCGCGGGCCATCTTTTTCAGCGCACGCAATCCCATCCCTATCCGGCAGCCATTTTCAGGCATGGCCTACCAGGCCTGAATGAAACTAATATAAGAATAAACACAACAGAATTTAGACATAGAAAATAAGCCTTTCTGTTTACCATCCGCCATTCTAATAACCTGTTAGATATTATCTAGCAAAAAGCGACATTTAAAGCCATTTTACTTACCATCTGCATTCTTTGCCACAGTATAATTTTACTACACAACAAAATCCATGTAATTTTACTCTATTTATTACGTAAATCACAAGACCTATGTTATTTAATCCACACTTGTAAATAAATTAGATTTTGCAAAGCCAGTTTGTTTTCCCACATGTAGTGTCTAATAAAGGTGCATTTTGTTGATTAGTACATGCGTTCAAACAATTAGTATCATTAAAGTTATGAGGTCATTAATGTCAAAGGGGTACAACAAATATTTTGTTTCCCCTGCTCCATCAATTCCCCCCTTTGGTGATTTTTAATATCACCACTGAACCTATCTTTATCAAATTTATCAGGAATTATGTTCCTTGTCTGTTTGCATTTGTTATTTCAGACAATTGTGTTCTTTTCATTTTGTTTCTTAGACTTGTTATACAGGTTCTCTTTAAATTCTTCTAATTCAATCTCTCCCATTTCTCGCTCTCTTTCCTTATTTTTCTAATTTTCTCTTTTTACTTGGTTTTTCTTTTTCTCCTTTTAACACACACACATGCTAATCTCAACATTAATGTCATCAATATTAATAATGTCACTGGAATTAGTATTTTCCCAATTCGGTAATGAACAATTTCTTTATTGAGGAAAAACTCTTACCAAGCTTCTCCCAAGCACCTTCAACCTCCAGTAGGGCAATTTCTTTATGCAATTCAGTAATGTTCTTTATATATTTTTGTATATTCTGACTTTTATCTGGAATGTAAGGGCAACAATGTTGAACCTTCAGCATTCCACAGACTCCACCCTCTTTTGCCAAAAAAATATCAAGGGCAAGTCGATTTTGCATCACCATAGCTCTCATGGCAACCATCTGGGTATTTACCATCAAGAACACTTCCGCAGTATTCATTGACAAACGATCTACTACTGTAGATAATTTCCGAATTTTGTATGCATTCAAAGATACACCCACTGCTGGTATCAATGCTCCAAAAATGTCACCTATTATTTCTGAGAAGCTTCCCTTCTTCTACGTGTTAATGGTTTACCTATCTCATGAATTCCCTTAGTTCCCCTTTCCACATGAAATATCTTTGGAAAGACCAGGCCTAGATAACATGTTCCATACTAATGGCCCGGTAACCTATAATAAGCTTTGTTCCCGCAAATATAATAGATCCCTGGAAATACTGGATCTTTCCCTCCATTGAATCCCCATCCTCCTATAATTTTGTATGTATCTCGGCACTCACAAGAACCCACGAAATAGTTATCATACATGGTGTTATCTATGCTAATACACAATTTTCCTTGTTGTGGCCAATCTAAAACCATTAATGCATTGGTTTCACCTTTATTGTAACTTCCTTCCTCAAAAACCCAAGGTGGCGTTTTCATTTTTCTCCTGTTGCTTTTCTTTGAAACTTAACCCTTCTGTCTTCTACCATGTCTAAAAAGACCTTTTCTTCTTTCTTCAATCTACAAGTAAGATTGTGTCTAAATGCGTAATCTAATGTTAATTCTTTTGTTTCTAGGAAAAATTCTCCAAAAATCTTAGCAAGTTTCACCTTATTTAGTTCAGGGACTACGGAAACTTTATCAAAAACAGCATCTATGTTAGTGTAATAATATTCTAATTTGCCTGTCTTATAAAATAAGCTTGCTAGAACACTACAAGTTATTCCATACGTCAAAGGAAGGTGAGGATATGTTACACCTTCTGACACACACGCGGGTAACTGCATACAGACATAACAATCCCTGAAGTCCATTGTCTCTACATATTCACACAAAAGTTTTGTGAAAACATTCTTGGAAAAATCAGTTATTGACTTGTCTCTATGAAGTTCAGTGCTATCTATCAGTGTTGTGGTGTCCTTTATGTTAGATGTCTTGTCACTATTCGTGTCATTGTTGATGTTGGATGTATTTTCTTCAACTACTCTAAGTGGAATAATTATTGCTAAAATAAACCAAATAAGCATCAGCAACCCTGTACAATAGAAACACATCTTACACCATCTACGGAGGAACTCACATCTAGATCTTCTACTCTTAGTGTCTACCATAGTGAACTATAATCTAAAATATGTACAGGAAAAATGTATCTTTCCACACTCCCAGAATGACCTTTGCCTCTTTCCCCTTTCTTTATTGTTGACCGAAGTCAAATGCTTTTAGCGTACCTTTTAGTCCTTTAAAAGTTTCTTTTGACTTTATCAGTTAATGTGTCTTTTCTGGTTTCTTTGGTCTCCTCAAGAAGTGCACAGTTCACTCTCACCCACTTGTTTACAGTCCTCGTTTGGGTTTTTGTGACTGCTATCCACCTCTTCAATGTCAGGCAGTGCGATGTATGTCCATTCAGGCGATCTGAATTTCAAATTAGGTCTTTTCACTCTTTTGGGTCTCTGCAATTGTCCTTTGTTCAATTGTATTTGTTTTCACTGGCTTGTTATTTCATTCACTTGTTCTTCTTTATTTTTGTTCAAATTTATTATTTTATATCTCAGTCTTTTATTTTCGTCTGGCCAATTGTCTCCTTTCCTTGGCCTTTTTAGTTTGTTTTCCTTTTCCCCATGTTCCACTTTCCAAGCTCTCTTTCTCGGTCCTCGTCTTTGCCTTATCTGTTCTTCACTTTCCTCGGATTCTGTTTCAGATCTCACTTCACCTTCTTTAACTTAGAATTTTATGATCTCTGATCCTTGGTCTGAATCTAGATTTTCTTCTGTTGTTTCAATTATTTCTGAGGGGGTTTCCCCAAAACTTGTACTTGGTTGTTCACTATCACTGTGAATTATTTCTGTCTCTCCTGTTTCGGTATCTATTATTTGTCTTTCAAATTCTTCTACTTGTCTTTCACTAGATTCAGATAGTTCTGTTTCCGATGTCGAACTGGTACCCGATATTTCCAGATGTCGATTTACAGGTCGATCTTCAGAATCTGGAACTCTGATTGCTTCAGTTTCTGCTTCAGATGCCGAACTGGTGTCTGATATTTCCAGATGTCGACTTACAGGACGATCTTCAGGATCTGGAACTCTGATTGTATGGCTGGCATGAATCCAATTTTTCACACCTGCACACTTTACTGCTGTGGTAGTCACCAGAATCACCTGCCGTGGCTTATCCCAACGAGGAACCAAGCAATTTCTTCTTCTGTGGTCTTTTATACGGACCCAATCTCCTGGACTCAGATCATGAGCTGGTTTTCTCTCAAAAGTGGTTGTATCCGGCCCAACCTGATGAAACACAGAATGCACCACATCAGCCAATCCTTTGCAATAGTCCAGAATGAGATCATTAGTTATAGTCAGCAGTTTGTTGACAGGTACGTGTGCTTGTCTCATTACTCGTCCCATTATTATTTCATGAGGACTCAGACCTGTTTTTCTGTCTGGTACTCTCCTTATGCTCATGAGCACAAGGGGCAAGGCATCAGGCCATCTGAGTCCTGTGGCCTGACACATTTTCCTCAGCCTATTCTTCATGGTGCCATTTACTTGCTCAACCACCCCAGAAGCCTCTGGTCTGTAAGCACAGTGCAGCTTTTGTTGAATATCCAGCGCTTCACATATCAGCTGGATAATTTAATTCTGGAAATGGCTTCCTCTATCTGTTTCTATCGTTACTGGAAAACCATATCTAGGAATGAATTCTCTCAGTAGGAGCTTAGCTACAGTAACTCCATCATTCCTTCTTGTTGGATAGGCTTCCACCCAACGAGAGAACAAACAGACAACCACCAAGACATACCTCAATCTGTCACTTGGGGGCATTTCAATAAAATCTAATGGCATTCTGGTAAAAGGACCTCCTTCACATCCTATTGTTCCCAAACTCACTACTGTCTTCCTTCCAGGGTTTAGATGTTGGCATATAAGACATCTTTGGCAAAGGCTTTCAGTTATAGCCCTAAATTTGGGGTTGTACCAAGTCTGCTTGGAAAGTCTAATCATGGCATCTCTACCTATGTGTGCCTGTCCATGGTACATCCGTGCCATGTTAGAGATCATGCTATCAGGCATAACTGGTCTTTCATCTCTGTAAACCCAAACTTCATCTTCCTCTCTTCGTCTACAACCTGCTTTTATCCATGTATCTTTTTCCTCATCACTTGCTTCTTCATGCAATTGTCTCACCTCATCCCACATTTCAACTACGTTAGTAAACAGCAATGGACATGAAACATGTTCTTTTTCCCTCCTCCGATTTATTGAGGTCATATTTCTGGCACAATATTGAGATATCTCATCAGCAAACTTGTTTCCCTCTGTAATGTAGTAATTTCCATTTTTGTGTGCACAACATTTCACCACTGCAATTTGTTTAGGCAGCTGTATCACCTCAAGCAACATCTTTACAAACTCACAATTCCTAATTGGAGACCCTGAGGACATCAGGAATCCCCTCTGGGACCAGATCTGTCCAAAATCATGGACCACTCCGAAACCATACTGGCTATCTGTGATCACAGTGATTCGGAAATTTCTTCCCAGTTTGCAAGCGATCAGCTCAGCAACTTGGGCTGAACGTATTCCTCTCAAACAAGACACTTCCATTATGGCTGCCACCGTGCATACAGTATATGCAGCACTTAAAACTCCTTCTTTTGTTCTCAGGCACGATCAATCCACAAACATCACATAATCTGACTCTTCTAGAGGTTCATTTCTAATGTCAGGACGGGGCTTTGTGCAGAATTCGAGCACATTCAAACAATTATGATCAACATCATCTTTGACCTCTGCATTTAATTTCTCATCCCCCTCATTAGGTATCACTAGCTTCCAGTCCGTCATGCTATTTATCCAGGACTTGATGAATGCGAACCATCTTAAACTTAACCCGGATAAGACAGAGCTGGTACTGACTGGAGGCAATGGCAACCCCTGGTCCCCCTCTTTCTGGCCCCCCTCTCTCGGTCTCCCTCCCACCCCCTCACAATCAGCCAAGACTCTTGGCATCACACTTAATCACCATCTGACACTACACTCCCACATAAGTGCTGTTGTATCCTCTTGCTTCTTTTCCCTGCGCATCATTAGGAAAGTATCCCGGTTTTTCTCTCCCTCTGCACTTAAACTGATTGTAATGGCTATGATCTTATCTAAGACCGGCTATGGAAACATTATTTATAATGGTGTCCCCGCTTATGCTCTTCAACGTCTTCAACTGGTGCAGAACCAGGCAGCTCGCCTGGTATACGGACTATCCAAATCTCACCATTCCTCCCCTCTCCTCACCGCCCTTCACTGGCTTCCCATTAAACAACGGGCCCTTTTCAAACTCGGCTGCTTGACCTTTCAAGCTCGGGCTGGCTCAGCTCCCGCCTTTATCAACTCCGCCATCACCAATTACCACCCTTCTAGAGACCTTCGTTCTTCCACCAAATCCTTACTTGTCATTCCCCGTTTCAAGAAACAACGTTCGGGAGGCCTGAAATTTTCAGTCCTCACGCCCACCTTTTGGAACACCCTCCCGCTCTCCATTCGCCTCTCCCCCTCTTATATGGAGTTCCGTAAGGCTCTTAAGACTCTTTTGTTCCAGCAAGCTTTTAGCCCTTAGCCCCTAGCCTCGGTGCCCTCATCCCGCCCAGAAACCCCCTCCAGCGCCAAGAAACTGCATAGTGTACGTGCGCTATATAAATTTTTAAAAAATGTAAATTCAAATTAAAAAAATAATTCAAATACTGCATCAGGCAGTAAGGTGGAAGGATTCACACTTATGCATCTTACAATCGTCACATTATCTGCACCCAAAATCATCTTTTCATACCTAGTCAGCCGACTATGTGTCATGTACTGTGTTTTTGTTCTGGTCAGGAGAATCTCAACTGAATGTGGGTCGTATACCCATAAAGGATATCCCATTACAATGCCTTCACTCTGTTCCAGACTCACACATGTAGCAGCTAATGCTTTCATACATCCATGCAACGCTTTTGCTACTGGGTCCAAAATAGCTGAAAAGTAAGCAATTGGTCGTCTCATTCTTCCATGCCTTTGTACTAGTACTGAAAGTGCACATCCGTCTCTTTCACTACAGTACAATTCAAATTCTTTCTCATAATCAGGCATTCCCAATGCTGGGGCTTCACACAAACTGGTTCTCAGTTGCTCAAAAGCTTCCATCTCTTCCTCATTCAGCACAATCGGATCTTTTACATCACTTTTTGTTAATCGCTGTAAAGGTTTTGCAATCAATGAAAATCCACTTATCCACTGTCAGCAATAACCAACCATTCCAAGGAACATTCTCACCTCTCTCTGTGCCATTGGGGCTCTCATTCCTTTAATAATCCTGATTCTTTCTGTTGTCACTTTTCTCATTCCTTTTTCAATCTTATGACCTAGATACTGTACTTCCTGTTGACAAAACTGTAATTTTGATGGGGACACCTTGTGTCCTCCTTCTGCCAAATGATTCAATAATGCAATTGGGTCGGTGTCACATGCTTCTCTTGTCCTTGATGCCACCAATAGGTCATAAATGTACTGGACCATCACAGATTTTTCACGCATCTTCAAACTCTCTAAAGATTTTTCAAAATTTGATTGAAAATGGAAGGACTTTCAGTATAACCCTGAGGAATTCGGCACCATGCCAAAATACACTCGCCAAACCGAAACGCAAATAATGGCTGGCTGTCAGGGTGTAATGGAATAGAAAAGAATGCATGGCACAAATCAATTACTGTGTACCAATCTGCATCATGAGGGATTTGGTACAGTATTACAGCAGGATTTGGCACAATTGGGCAGCAAGGAACAACAATTTTGTTCACTTTTCTTAAATCTTGCACTATCCTATATGTCCCATTAGGCTTCTTCAATCCCATTATAGGTGAATTACAGAAACTGCTCATTATCTCTCTCAAAATTCCCTGTTCAATCATTTTATCAATCAAAAGGGTTATTCCTTCAATAATCTCTGGCGTCAATTTATACTGTGGGGTATTCGGGAAATGTGTTCCTTCTTTTACAATAATCTTTACAGGGTCAACTCCTTTCATTAGACCTATATCTTCACCGGTGAAATCCCACACATCGGTCCTCACTATTACTTTCAATTCAGTAGGGATTTTCTCTGCATCAAACACAGGACACGTATCGCACATTTCTGGTTCTAGTTCTGTCATATTCACTTTACACAGAACATCATCATCTGGTGTCTGGAAAGCAATACCTTCTGCGGTACAGTAGATGGTGCAATTCATTTTACAAAGTATATCGCGTCCTAGTAAATTTACAGGACTGCAATCGCACACTACAAAGCGATGCATATCTTTAAATGAACCAATTTCTACCTCTACTGGTTTTTGTAAGAGTGGTTTTAATTTGTCTGTTAGAGACACCTACAAATTGGATTAATTCTCCTGAGAGAGGAGGGTTTGTAATCTCCACTGATCTTACAGTAGAACGGATAACACCAGTGGCCACAAGGAAAGCAACATTTACACTATTCACCTATCCATCCACAAATGGACCTGACTGATCTACCTCTAGAGTTGCGCCAAGCACGCACTCCTCTTCCTCTCCTAGGCACCGTCATAATCTTTCATCCGATTCACTTCATCTGGCTGTAGCCAATATTGTGAAACAGCTGCTGCGCGCTGCAATTTTGTTACCTGCTCTCCACCATAGAATCCTGCCTCTGCAGTGTATCTTTGAGGATTTACACTCTTTAGGAGAGGTTGTTGCGGCACCTGACTCTGTTGAGTAACTACCTGCTGCTGTCGCGGCTGTTGGTAACTCACCTCATTCTGCATCTGTGAATTTAATGATTAATCCTCGGTATTAATGTTTGGAGGTAATTTACACTTGCTTTTCCAGTGTCCTAATTTTCCGTAATTATGAGATGGACATTTCTTTTTGGCTTCTTCTATGCTCATCTGACCTTTTCCTTTACCAATGTTAGGTCTGAACTTGTTCTGCCCTGCATCACTAATCTGGTTACTTATCTGGGCTTCTTGCTGTTCTGCAACCTTTACTTGTGCCCACATTGCTTTTTCTTTGAGCTTACGTTGTCATCTACTGTACTAGACTGCCAACACAACATATGCTGCTTAATCATTTCCCTGATCTCAGGTCTCAACCCATACACAAATCGGTATACAAAATGACTCATGTCCTTTTCACTCAAATTCTCGTATCCACTATACTGTTTAAAGACTAAAAGCAACCTTTCATAATAAGCATGCACATACTCCTTATTCTCCTGAGTTGTTCTATTAATCTTTACCCAGTCCATTTCTTTCGGTGGAATCTTATTTTTCAGGAATGTGATTGCCTGCTCATATTTTCTCATTACTTCTGGACCTGGGGCTCCTGTTTTTGCATCTCTAGAATATTCTTCCTTCGGCCAGTCAATTGTAATTTTACATTCTGTCCATAAATAAGCAGGAACAACAATCTCAAATAATCCATCCAAATCTTCCCACAATACTTTTGAAACTTTTACAAACCTTTCCACCTGTCTATAACATTCTACAGACTTTTCTCTCAACCTTGGAAAATCATTTGTAAACGACAATATATCTTGTCTGGCCCATGGGACGTGTACATAACCTCCTCCTGGAATTTCTCTCATCGGATATTCTTTTACCATTGGTTCCTTTTCTTTTACGGGGAAAGCTAATGTTGCCTTATCAGCTTTTCCTTCTTTTCTCCTTATCCACCTACTTCTCCACCTGTCTACGTCTCCTTATTTTCTCAGTAACACATCAGTTCTTTTATCTGTGTTAACCGTCATGAAGTGTTCAGGTTTTCTATATCTTTTTCAATAAAATCTACTCTGTACGGTTTCTGTAATCCTATGATTTTTACAAAATCTACTCCCAATTCATTTGCTGTTTCTTCCAATTTTTCATGCAAGTTCCTAGCTCTCCAAGTAATACTTTTACACATAAACATTAATTCATCATCTTGATAGGATGTTAGTCGATCTCTACCAATAGTCCCTAGAATCAATTCTTCCATATCTATCTGTAAGCTAACCACATCCAAAGGTTGTTGTTCTGTGTCTTTCTTCTGCAAACTCCTTACCCATTCATTTAATTCTTCCGCAGTTGGACCCACAGGGGTCGTGTTTATTTCTACCCTATTTACACTTCTCTCTGGGGTTTCATTGCTGACTCGGTTCCAATAGGAATTGTATTTATTGGACTCTGATTTATTGTCAAATTCATAGGTGGAGTTGATGTAACCGAATCTTTTTCCTCCTTGACTTCCGGAATTATCTTTTCTCGTACTTTTTGCATGCTAGAATTCAAGGGAATGGTTAAGGAATGTTCATCTATCTTTTGATTCTCACACACTGGTATTACTGGACCTATAGTTACCGGCACAGTTACAGCTTCTACATTCTTTGTCAATTCTATTATCTTTTCAGTCAATTCTCTTGTTGTTCTGGCTAGTGCGGTCGCATTTTGATTATCAGGTTCCACAGTCCGTGGTATTTTTTGTATATTAAATGAACTATCTATTTCAATAAATTGTTCAGGGTTTGGATTTTTCACAGTTTCCATTGGCGGTGCATTTCGTGTCACCACCGCAGAAGCCTTTTGATTTGGAGGGGGTCTTTTATTTAAAATGTCCTCCAGCAACTCATCATCAGTATCGCTAACTCCATACCCACACCTCTCTGATACTGCATACTTCTTTTTCGCTATACACTTTTTCCCTGTTATCTCCTCAACTGTTCTAGCAGGAAACATACCATTCATCATATTAGCATACCGTCATCGTCTCATCCTGTCTTCATGACTCAAACCCCATACTCTTCCAGGAATAAAACCATAATCCTTTGTATCTCTGTGTCTCTCTTGTTCATACATCTCATCTTCCTATTCACCTAGGGATTCAAACTGAGTCGGTCTAGGGCTCGGTTCAAGTCTCATCATTTTGCCTCTTTAATTTCGAAGTACAGCTGTGCTAAACGATCCAGTTTCTGGAAATGCCAATGCTCCATCATTTTGAGTATATTTCGCCCAATTTTAAAACCAAGTACAAGTATGATATAAGATGCTGGTGTTTTCGGTGGAGGAAGCACTTCTCCTTCCCTCCTTAAAACCTTTTTGTCTTTCTTAAAAAGATTCTTTAGCTTCACAAACCATGGCAGTTTCTCTCTATCTCGCTCATCATAATGAGCCATGTTTTCATTATAAGCGAATTCACACTACTCTCCTTCAATCTGCTTGACTATTCTGTCCTATCCCAGCGCGACTCACACTAACGCACCAATCAGTGAGCTCTGTGTCACTCTCACACTGACCTATTCCAGCGCGTCTTTACACCAGCACACCAATCAGAAAGCTCTTCGTTCTACCATGACTGGCCAATCCCAGCGCGGTCCTTGTTGACGTCAGCTCTACTCCTGCTTCTGCTGACCCCTCCTTTACAAAAATGATCGGCACTAATTCTTAACTCGTTGGTTTGACAAAATCAATTAATTACAACATAAAACACAATTCCATTGCCTGTTTCCCTAGACAAAAGAGATCACTTATTCAAACTTTAAAGAATACTGTTTCGTTCGATAAGTGTAGCACTTCCCTCTACCTTACCCTTCTCTCAAGCAAGAGGTAAACCTGTTTCTCTGGGGATAAAACACATGTGGAAACTACACTGCTCCTGAGAATTAAGGCCAAAGTTTCACAAGAAAACCTGTTGCTACTTCACCCAACGCAATTCATACATGAAATCAGACAATGCACAATTCCATGTGACTTCTCTTTTCACACTTGTCCACTTCCTACTTTCCGGAAGCTTCAAAATTCTGACTACATATAACGCAATACAAACTCAACATAAAGTGTTAGACATTGAAAATCAATAATCAATAATCCCCAAACTGACCTATAGTAACCATAACTCTGCTGCCAAGAAATCTGATGCAGCGCGGCTATTAAAAACTCTTTTCCTTATGACATCAACCCAGAAAACCCCTACACCTATTTATTCATATAAATCTACTTCAGTGGGGCCTATGACACCGAATACACAAATCTACTCAGTTTTCTGGATTCATGATAAGTAGACCATCTGCAGGACGAAAGGGGTACCTTATTAAAATGACCAAATGTACATTATACACATTATATACATTAATCTTATGAACTGTCGGTTCTAAACATCAAGGTACTCCAACTCAATCACGATTAAAACCTTATATGTTTATTTTAAGAATCACAGACTCAATCTTAGAGTTAGCATATGATTTTATCTGAAATCATTGAATGAAAGTAAATAAGTTTTATTAGACAAATACATTTAACATTATCCATAAGCATTTAAGTAAAATTAAAATAGAAACGGAAAATACTCATTACCCTTGGCCATAGGGCGATGAAGAGAATTGTTCACCAGAAAGATGAGTGAACCGCAGATCACAGGATAGATCTCCCAATACTGACTGACTGTCCCTCTAACCTGCTCGGACGCAATCTCCTCCCGGGGCAACTCCCGCGACGGTCTCGTTCCTACTCCCTATCAAAATTCGAAGTCCAAAATGACAGAGTCTCTCGTAGTATCAGGATAGAAAAATTAAAGAATGTCGAATCGAATCGAATCTGATCGAACCAAACCTCAGGACTTCAGCACTCCTCATAATGTAAGCGCAGACTCATTTATACCTTTTCCTCTAACTCGCTACACTCAAAATTAAAATCTTTAGGGGCTGAATTCATTCTAATTGGTCCATTGGAGGGGTGGTGATGGTCACGTCAATGCCCTCCTTGTTTGAACCGGTTTGCAAACAATAAATGCATACAGTAGTTCTCGTGATCCACAACGTCCAAGGGAAATTTAACTTGTTAATGAAATTTGTAACAAACTCCGATGGTCATCCTCTGTAGCTCAGTTCTCCCATCCGTTCACATGCATACATGCTGAACTCTTAGCACTACTCTCGTTTCAGGTCAGGCTGGCCTTGACATCTCTCACTCCGGGCATAGGCCGCATACACGTGACTGGAGCATTCACTCTGCTCATGCGCAGGGCCATCTTTTTCAACGCACGCAATCCCATCCCTCTCCGACAGCCATTTTCAGGCATGGCCTACCAGGCCTGAACGGAACTAATATAAGAACAAACTCAACAGAATTTAGACATAGAAAATAAGCCTTTCTGTATACCACCCGCCATTCTAATAACCCTTGTTAGATATTACCTAGCAAAAAGCGACATTTAAAGCCATTTTACTTACCATCTGCATTCTTTGCCACAGTATAATTTTACTACACAACAAAATCCTTGTAATTTTACTCTTTTTATTACGTAAATCACAAGACCTATGTTATTTAATCCACACTTGTAAATAAACTAGATTTTGCAAAGCCAGTTAGTTTTCCCACATGTAGTGTGTAATAAAGGTGCATTTTGTTGATTAGTACATGCGTTCAAACAATTAGTATCATTAAAGTTATGAGGTCATTAATTTCAAAGGAGTACAAAAAATATTTTGTTTCCCCTTCTCCATCACAATCTAGCAGACTTATACCCACGTTTGCATACCATTGGTCAACTGTCACTGGCAGAGGAATACACCAGTTTCTGGATCAAATATTCCATTCTCAAAGGGGTTGCTGAAAAGAAAATTGTCTCAAGAGGATGGCACATTGAATGAAGTGTGAATGGACACCTTGCAGCATCAAAGGAGGTATGTCATCAGAACGTTAAACTGCCCACAAAGTGTAAGAAAACACAGCGTATTGCTTTTAAACAGGTACATGAAAATTGATTAACAATAGCCACTGTTATCTACAGGGCTTGGAAATTGCAAAAATATGATATGACATTCTAGGTGTACGTTTGCCAAGAGAGGAGCCGTAGGGAGAGTGGAGGTGACCTGTGTAACTGGGGGTGTGACTTGCCCCCCTGTGGCGTTCCATCTTGCTGATTCAAGAGCTGGGACTGCTGGGTAATGCTGCGCTTTGTTCCTCAAGTGCAAAGTGGTAGCTTGAAGCACTGATGCTGCTTGGTTTCTTATGATTTCACATTCTCTCTTCTGTGGTCGTTTGGCCGGTTGGCTCATGGAGGGCAGTGCGAAAGGTGAGAGGGTGAGCAGCATCTGCTCCCTGGCACCTTATCAGCATGCACATTGCCACAGTCTGCAGTGAGACAGAAAGGCAATGACGCTAGGGTCAGATTAGGACAAGAAAGTAGGCCTAGGGCACCAACATAAAAGTGGCCCTCATTAATGAATTAGTTATCCAAAAAAAGTAGCCCAAATTTTGAACTTATAAAGACATGCTGTATAAGTGTTTTGCAAGGTTGTGAAGACTGCATGGATGTGAACTTGCTGCAGATAATGTTTATTTTAATATCAGGGAAATTAATAGTAAAAACCCGTCCACATGCTGACTTGTCAGACCAGCCCATCAGGCACTGCAGGATTGCCCTTTTGGCCAGTCTGACCCTGCAGGCAGCCCATCAGACCTAGCACTCATTGAGAGCAGCACCAGTAGCTGTGCAACAGTGATTTCAAAGTGAGGCTTTGAGACAAGTGAAGGTGGTGCATATTTTTTCAGTGTTTGTCTCACCATAGGGGAAGACAGCTGACTCAACGCTGCAGTGCACCCAGTATGTCCAACCACAGATCCAGGCACTCAAGCCCAGAGAAAAATCCTACAAATCTATGTATAGCGGTCCGGGAGCCTCAGGCGCCCCACTTGCAATCACGCTACTGCTGGCCTATCGCAAGTGAACCAAATGATACATCAACCTCTGTACCACTGGAGAGCCCTGCAGCTTTAGAATTAGCAGGGGAAATTGTGATCCGGCAGCCCTTAGCCCATAGTCCTTAAAGTCAGACAGAGGAGTCACCTTTCCAAGTAGGCCCAAGATGCAGGGGTTGGATGGAAATCCTACTCCTCCTCCTACTACTCCTCCACCGCCTCAACCTGTAATCTCAGCAGGTCCTCTGCAGCTTATCTTAGACAAAAGTGTAAGGAGGAGGAAGAGGCTACTCAAAGAGAGAGAAATGGGTAAAGAAAGAGAACCACTGACTAGTGCCTCAAAGAAACAATCTGCCAGCCCTATGGCCACCTTGCTGCAGCATGAAGACGAAATGAGCACTTAGACCATTTGTCCTCTATTACAGATGGCCCTAAACATTCCCACAAGCAGCCATTGACTCTGGATTCAGCACTGAATATAACATTGATCCCAGGAGGTCAGGGCAGCATGCAAACGAGTGTAGACGAGGCCGGCCAACAGGAGGAAGACAGGGCTGCCACCAAGGCAAAGATAATACTCAAGCTAGAAAGATCATGATATGAATTCACCAGAAAAAAACCCAGGGGAAAACGTCTGACTTGGTGTTGGCAGATGCTTTCAATGCCACAAGGGTCGAGAGACAGACCCAAATTATCCTAACTGCTTTACGAACACATTCAGAAAAAATATAATTTACAGCTCAATAGACATCCAGTGAGCACTCACGGTCAGATACCAACAACGTCTCACTGCAGTGTCCCAATACAGTAGTTCACGGAGACAGAAGAAAGACAATATACTGAGGACAGAAAGACTTGGTGGTCCTGTGAAAGGGTGCCAAACAAAAATGCTCTGGAATTGGCAATTAACAAGACTTTTGTGCAAAAGAGTGCACTAATGCCTGTTGTGAAGAACAACTGTCTAACACAGAAGACACAAAAGAAACTGAGTGTTATTCTAACTCACAAGTTTCAAATTGAGAGACGTTCTTAAGAGCAAAGCCCTAGCATGGCTTCACTCCAAGACTGGTAGCAGGGCCAGATACGCCTTTTATTCCACTGGACATTTTCTCGGTGGTCTGGAGCCAATGTGTAGGTCAAGGGACCACTCTTGGGTCATCCGTAACTTTCTCCAGCTCCCAAAGGTTAAATGCAGTAGACACAGGAACCTTTGAGAAAGAGAACAAGGGAGTGGGGGTAGCAAGAAAACAATTAGAGAGGAAGAATAGAGAGAGGAGAGAAGGAGATGGTGAGAATGAATGAATGAATGAATGAAAAGAGAGTGATTGTGAGAGGACATGAAGTGAGCGGACTGGTTGGAGCATATTTGCCAAGGCTGTTTTGGGTTCCCCACAATGGCTACAGTTGGTCGGGGTGTAGTCACATCTCAGGATAATACAAAATTACATTGGGTCCAGACTGATGGCTGGAGCAGTTGCAATTGTTTAGATTGCATTATTGTGGACTGTGGAGACAAAACATAACCAGAGAAAATTGTTTTGGACATTTAGCACATGTCTGCCTAAGAACATTTTATCTAAACGTCTGAGAAGCTCCTCATAAACTCTGTCCTCCATAATAAACAGAATTGTATTTTCATCAGTAGGCTTTGTTTTTGATATATCAATCCATGTGCCCATTAAAAGGACAAAGATCAGGAAGGATGTAAGGTGAGCTTTGTAATCGTGGATTAAAGATCCCTGCCTTGAAGTTCAAGACTCACAGGAGACAACTTTTATGATCTTCCTTTTACCTCACCTGCACCAGTGGTCACTGTGGAAACAATTACTGTGGTTCGCACACTATTTGGATTTCATTTTAGGAAAATGTATGAGTACACAAAGGCTTAAGGGGCTGAATGTATAATAAATACTAATACTAAATTTGAAACGCTACATAAAAATTAGGTTATTACTATGTATACGAGGTATCATTTATATGTTAAACCCATATCTGCTGAGGCTTTTCCACCTCAGTGAAGAGCCATTTTTTGCCTATTTAGGGTACCTTGCTCTTACTTTTCCATAACATTTCCCCCACATTTAGGATCCATCCCAAATGTGTGTCCTTGTTCCCAACATCGTAGGGATTCTAAGTGTACCCAGGGTTTGTGGATTTCCATGGAGGGGACAAAGAAAATATAGAAAAATTTTGTTTTGTTTTGGGAGATAGTGCTGCACAAGGGAAGTGTCTGTGTACGATGGCAGCACCCTCCACGCACTCAACACCGGACAATCACACACCTGCTTCCTGGCCGCCCCGAAGTGCACCCACGGACCTTTCACCTGCCGGAACTGCAGCTTCACCAGCATTCGTCCCGCCAATCCACCGACCAGGAAAGAACCCAACTACCTCAGATGCATTCTCCTCAACACCCGCTCCGCCCGCAAACACGCCGTTGAACTCTGGGACCTACTCGACTCAACCTCCCCAGACGTCGCCTTCCTGACGGAGACCTGGCTGAACCCCTCCTCGGCACCCGACATCGCCATAGCCGTCCCGGAAGGCTCTAAGATCACCCACAAGGACCACACCAATGGAGTAGGAGGAGGAATCGCCATCGTCCACAGGAACACTCTCAGAGTCTCGACCAACACCAACGACACCCTCAGCACCGCCGAACTCCTACCCGCCAATATTTTTCATTGGCTTGTGTCTTTGTCCTTCATAAATGCTGGCTTCTGATTGGTTCATAGGCTTGTTAGTCCCTCCTTAGTACGGCCATGTTGTCAATTGTATCCTCCCATGCCTACTGGCCCATTTACTTCGGTTCTTTCACGGTACATATTATTTTAGTGTTGTAGGCACTATTTTCGTAATTGAGTTTGTCCTACTTGAGGCACGACATTCAGAGTGCTGTGCGTGCTTTCACTTTCGAAGCTGCGGGGACAATCGTGACCGCTTGTTTTTTTGTGCTCCTACAACATGCCTGCAGCTCTCAGGTTGCAGTGAAGAGCATCGTGCAAGAACACATGCAGAGGTACTGTGTATTTAAAAACAGAGAAGATGTTGCTTTTATTTATTTACTGTGGCGGCCGCCATGTGCATAAGTTTTATGTACACAAGCGGGCCGTGCTTTATATTTCAGCCAGTGCCCAGTATTGGGGACGTTGTGGAGGCCGGGCGCTGGGGCTTCTCCAGTGCCATTGCTGCTGGTGGTGTGCAGCATTCTTTCAGCAAAAATAAATATATAAAACAGTGATTGGTTATTCACTACCGTGAGTTGAGTATTGTGCAGGAACACATGGCAGAGGTCCTTTGTATTTAAAACAAGCATTTGTAATGCAAATAGGTCTCGCATTTGTGAGTTAGAGCTATTGACGTTGTAAATGGCAATTTCTTTTTTACCTACACGTTTTATTTTTGGAGTGAATGTATGTAGTGTGAAAAATCCCTTGGAAAGGTCCTGCACTTCGTAATAAATATATTGAAAAAGATGCAGTGTGGATTGTGTCAATTGCTTGGCACGTACCTCATGGGTGAAGTGTCGCCACACATGCACACTGTGGTGCTTTAATAATGCGGAACTCATTAATAAAAGTAGTGCTTACAGACTAAACAACGCGATCGGGATCGGAGCATGTGAATCTGAATCCCGGCTTCTCTTTCATTTTCTGGACTATTTGACTCACTTTCCTGCATCTTGGTTATCGCCAAAACACTGGGAGGCAATGAAGTTTGCCAACGGGGCGGGGGCAGGGGGGCTCCGGGGGTACATGAAAATGTATTAATTGCCTAGTTGTCAAAGGTCGCCCGGTGCTATAAGTTAAAAGAGTGCAGATTTCATTAAGATATTAATTTTACTTTTCTCGCATCTATGAGGAAATCGCCATTAACTAAACAAAATGCCAGAATGCGTGTCAGTTTTCACAGTGTTTTAGACAGTACTGGTTTCATTGCATTAATTTTTGTATTTACTCTTTTACACAGCATCCAAAGTGGGTTACCTAACCCCAAAGCCCCGAGTTGTTAAATGACCCATAGAAGGGAGTCTTTTACAGTTGAGCAAATGTGTCCAAATGTAGTTTTGGTAGTGCCATGGAATGATCAGCCAAAGAGGTACTCGATGAGCAGTTATTTAACTGCACGTTCAAAACGTATGGTATTGTGGCTGTTGTTTTTTTGTACCCAACCACCTCTTTGAATGTGTTTATTAACACAGAGGTTTATCTACCAGACAGTGGTCACAGTGGGGCGACTAAAGCACAGAACAAAATGTATTCATTTATCCTGAGTATGAAGCCACCCGGAAGGCTTAGGTGCCGGCCCGGAGAGGCTAGGGATCCTAGTGCTTCTACAGACTCTGCCGTGCTCCTCTGCACCAGCAGGGCACAGCTCAGAATCTGCCGCTTCTGCTAAAAATAGGTGTGGGGAATGAGGTTGGGGCATGCGGGAGTTGCCGGCAGATTTCCAGGTTATTGAAAGTGATGATTCTGACGTGAGGCAATGGAGACTGACTTTGTCTGTTTGTCTGCACCAGTCTATTTTTCTAGCATCTACCGTGCTCACTGTCATGTATCCATTCATCTCTCTTTGTTAGAGGTGCGCAAGCCAATATATTAATTAGCAGGTAGAGACAGCCGGAGAAGACCCAAGCGTATACGAGCCAGTGGGCGAGACGTGAAAATGAACAGCATGTTAATCATACAGCAAACATGATGTAAATGTGCGATAATGTCTCTTCAGAATTCAAAAAAGTGCATTTCTTTAGCGCGTTACCTCAGTACACAAGATTACAGCACTGAATTGAGAGGAAGTTATTAAAAGTGCTTGTTTTAAGCATGAGTTAAAACACTGCCGCTCCTGCTGCCCGACAACAATGCCATTTGTGAACTAAGAGGCGTCAGTTGCCATGCATACCCCGAATGTTGCCTAGAGTCTTATTATATTTAGAGTAACATTAAAATCTAGTTCATTAAACAAGAGAAGTTTTTGAACAGCACGCATCTTGAATGCACATATTTCAAGGTGGCAATAATAAAGATGAAAACGGAAGTGCCGGCAGGCAAGAAAACACGAACGAGAGTGGGGGGGGAGGGGCAGGAGAGGTTGAAAAGTCACAGACTGAGGGAGGGGGCGATGGGGTGGGGAGACAGGGAAGAAAATAGTGTTAGGGGTAAAGGGGCCAATAGCCATGGAAGGATACAAAGGAAGAATGAGGAGGGACTAACAAGCCTCAAACCAATCGGAAGGCAGCATTTAAGACAAAAGCCAATGGGCAGAGAGTGGGAGGAGCTTCCACGAAGCTTCCACACCACAGTATACACTGCATGCTTTTGCAAAGTGATGGCAGCGCATGCGCGCTGCAGCGCTAGACGAGGCCTAAAAGAAAATAGTGCTAGGAGTAAAGGGGGAAATAGCCATGGAAGGATAAAAATGATGAATGAGAAGGGACTAACGAGCCTCAAACCAATTGTAAGGCAGCATTTAAGACAAAAGCCAATGGGCAGAGAGTGGGTGGAGCTTCCACGAAGCTTCCACACTACAGTATATACTGCATGCCTCGCAAAGCGATGGCAGCGCATTCGCGCTGCAACGCTAGTCGAGACCTAAAAAGAGAAGGTGGTTTTTGTTTACCGTGGCGTCCGCCATGTGCATTAGTTTTATGTACACAGGCACGCCGTGCTTTACATTTCAGCACGGCGCCCACACTGAGGGCCCGATTCACAGAACTAACTTAAGACAAAATCCTAAACTTACTACCATTTTGGTATTCACAGAAGGCACTTACTCATTTTGGTATTCACAGAAGGCACTTACTCATTTCGGTATTCACAGAAGTTAGGAGTCCTAACTTTAGAACTCCTAAATGCCTTCTGTGAATACCGAAAGTCTTAAAATTAGAATTTTTCTCAGTTTAGTAGTAGTATAGTTAGGACTCCTAACATTAGGACTCCTAAATGCCTTCTGTGAATACCGAAAGTCTTAAAATTAGGATTTTTCTCAATTTAGTAGTCCTAAATTTAGGACTCCTAACTTTAGGACTCCTAAATGCCTTCTGTGAATACCGAAAGCCTTAAAATTAGGATTTTTCTCAGTTTAGGAGTCCTAAGGTTAGGACTCCTAACTTTACAACTACTAAACTGAGAAAAATCCTAATTTTAAGGCTTTCGGTATTCACAGAAGGCATTTAGGAGTCCTAAATTTAGGACTACTAAATTCAGAAAAATCCTAATTTTAAGACTTTCGGTATTCACAGAAGGCATTTAGGAGTCCTAAAGTTAGGAGTCCTAACTATACTACTACTAAACTGAGAAAAATCCTAACTTTAAGACTTTCGGTATTCACAGAAGGCATTTAGGAGTCCTAAAGTTAGGAGTCCTAAATTTAGGACTACTAAATTGAGAAAAATCCTAATTTTAAGACTTTCGGTATTCACAGAAGGCATTTAGGAGTCCTAAAGTTAGGAGTCCTAACTATACTACTACTAAACTGAGAAAAATCCTAATTTTAAGACTTTCGGTATTCACAGAAGGCATTTAGGAGTCCTAAAGTTAGGACTCCTAACTTCTGTGAATACCGAAATGAGTAAGTGCCTTCTGTGAATACCAAAATGAGTAAGTGCCTTCTGTGAATACCAAAATGGTAGTAAGTTTAGGATTTTGTCTTAAGTTAGTTCTGTGAATCGGGCCCAGTGTGCTTACAGAATGGAAAACAACCCCACTTCTCTCCAACTTATCAAAGGAACCTGTCAGCTCTTCAGTGTTGATAACTTCGGGGCTGATAATGTGGCTGTCCTGTTTGGCAACAATCTGGCCAACTTGCAGACTATTGGCTGGTTCAAACAAATCTGTTCCTGGAAGCCCTACCTTTGAAGGTGGCTTCAGTAAGATGTTCAACAGAAGTCTCAATGACTCATCTTGTTAACAACCAGGCGCTCGCCTTTACGCCCTTCACTTCACAAGATGAACCATATCCTTGACCACGTATTCATTCTTGTTTTAAAAATTCTATGAACAGATCTGTTTGCCAACTGTTCCTTCCTTTCTGAAATGGAAGCATGGGGACTTCTGTACTGTGAAGCAAGAAAACGGACAGGCAGCAAAAGAAGAAACAAGCTTCTCCAGGAGGCCTGCTATCTAAAAGAAACGTAAATATATGTATAAACGGCAAATCTAAAGACGAATTTGGAGCCATTGCAGACTTTTATTCACAGACTCCTTGGAAGCTCTGTGGTTACAAACTTTTCCTTTATTTGAGAGGTAATGTGATGTTACCAGCCCAGCAAAGGTGTGAGCTAGGTACAGTGTGGGTGAGTATTACTAAAGGCATACCTTTTAAAAGCACTGTAAGCACTAGAGTGTCTTTTTTGAACGTTCTGAAGCAGCTTTACAGTGTGTTCATGATAGATGTTTTTAACTAACCTACGGCTTAACATTTTGCATATTACAATCATCAGTTTTCTGTTGAAAAATTATATTTCGCCCAGTATCTGGGCCAAGTGCTTTAAATTTGGAAGAGTCTTGTTTCTTGTCTCAGGATCTTCGGTTATTTGCTGATCATTTTCTGCACATATGGAGCAAGTCATTAGACCCTGGAGAGGGTTCATACTCCTTTATGAAGACTCCTGGAATTGAGAAACATTGACCCCGTTTTATACATTTGTAAGTGTCGTTTTGTCCTTTAAAAATCCCCCAAATATTTCCCCTATAGGCCAGTTTCGATAAAATGGGTTTATATGCACCAGGGCAGCAGCTACCTACCTGTCAGTAAAAATCACCCTCCTACACACAGCCAAAGCCTTAGTCTGTCATTAGTAACATAAATTATAAAGCATCAAATAAGCAGCACACCTCTTGTCCTAGCCATGCAAGCACATACATTTTGCCTTGGTGATTGGCCAAAACAAGGTTCTGTTCAAACATCTCTACTAGTTCTTAAGGAGTGGTGCTGCTCCCACATAGCTATCCAAAACCCTTCCCCAATTAATTCTAACCCACAACATACTCTTGGCAAATCAGAACATCCTCTCCGCCAATCAAAACCTCTTTTCCGTGCATAAGCAGCTATGTGCCACATCCAGATTTTGTGCCTCTACTAAAACTCACTGCCTCCTAACCTTCTAACTTCCACCTTGCAAGCCTTGCTCAATATCTTCCTGAAAGCGTACCTTGTCCAACTTGAAGTCCACAATGTCCTCTAACTGTGCTGCCTTCCCGGTTTTTCCACACTGCCTCCACCTTCTTGGCAGCACATACATACATACAATGAAAATGGGTATGTAAAGAACCATATTCGGTAATATTCATTTTGTCCCAGTTTGTAAAACAACATGGCCTGCCTAAAATCCACATGGCTCTAGTTTATAATGCACTGTGGTCAGTCAGGCCGGGGTTCATAATTCCCCGGTATGTACAAAAAAAAGCATAACCACACCAGTACCTACAATGCTAAATAAAGTCCTGCAGTCAACCAGGCCAGTTTTTACATAGCAGCAATATGTGTACACCTTAGACAGTCTGGTATGTATTGTGATAAAATATGTTTCTGTGTATGTGATGATATTTGTACAGCATGCACCTAGCTAGATATCAACGGAGCGTTATAAGAACGGATAAGAAATAATGCTTCTATGCTGGTGTCTTTTACTGGTGTGCTATCCATCTAGCCACTACCCTGGCTGGAGTGCTGTCCACCTCTAGCCCTAACTTCCTCCTGCAATACTAGGCAGTCCCTGAACCAAGTCATGGACTATCTAGCAATTCTGGAGACGTTAGGTTTAGAGATCAGAGGGGTGGGGACACCCGCCACTAGTCACGTCACCATGTGAGTCACCAGCATGGACTGCATTTGTGATCCACTGCTGATGGAGCGTAACACATATGGTAGTCCTACACATATCTTTTGCCTGTGCGGGCACCACACAGATGGCAGTATTACTTGTCCTTCAAAGAATGCTGGCACCACTCTCTGCCATACTCATAATTCAGCACCTGTACCGAACCGGCCTCTCGACCAGCAGGCGTGGTTAAAGTTCAAGAGAGAGGGCTGCCCCATCCTCATGCCTGCTGACTGGGCCTGGCTGAAGGGTCCATCCAGCCTGTGAAACAAGACTCCAAAGTAGCAACCTACTGGGGAACACTGAAGTGTCTTTATTAGTCAATCCAGTGGTGCTGGGTAAACGAATATCTCTGTAAAATAATTAGACGGAGGAGGAAAAGCAAACTAGGCCAGAAGAGGGATAAAACCAAAATAAAACCTATTGGACGGTGGTCCATTTCTCTTTGATTGATTAGTAATGAAGCCACCATCTATCATACCAGCGGCAACTGTGAAAAAACTCCAAGTCTTTCTGAATTAGAACCTATTATGTAGTAAACATCTATCCAAAGTTCTGGCAGGTCTCTCCTTAGGTCAATGGCTTGTGTTCTTAATTCTGCTCAGCTACTTACTTCTCCAAGCATACTGATAGTTGAAACGTAAACCTTTCTCAGTTAATACTGTATCAGTTTGGAATGAGGATGTAGGGGTGGGTGTGCAAGCACAGTCATTGTGTGGTGTAGTATGTCTCTCCAAAGTGATGAAAAGTGTAATGAGCAGTTGAAGCTCACAAGAATCATTCTTACCATTTTGGCACAGTCTGCAGGTTGCTTTGGTGATGGTACTACTCCTATGATGGTTCGATTATGTGAACTCAAAGTAGTGGGGCTGTCATGAACTTCCCGGTTCGAGGCACACTCCTGTAAAGATTTCCTTAGACCCAAGGGGTTCTTAAACGGAGAGATGTTTCTTTTCTGTGACAAGGTGGGTAATCCAGATACAGAGTGAAATGAGCCAGACACTACTGCCAGAGAAGCTCTTATATGCAGTGTTATATGAAGATGTGTGAACCCTCACCCTAGCCCCTGAAATCAAAACAGTAAACATATGCAGCAGTTGGTATTTTAGGATAACAAGTTATTTATTATGTACAGTCAGCACATCAACCTTGTGTATCAGAACAGTGGAAATTATTACAGTAATCTCAGCAGTCATAATATAGAATAAAATGAACATTGGAAAACCCCAAAGTATTTTGCATCACCCTTCCCTAATATGTGTAAAGAATTAGTCTAAAACCTACATAACATGTATATATATTCAACTATCAGCCTCCTGGTAATTGTATTGACTGGGCGAATAGTATTTTCGCTAACTAAATTATGTCAAGCCATGTGTTTAGCCCTACATACCTTACAAAGCTATTGTGCCTGCAGTCCAATGATGATGCGCCAGCATGTCCCTTCAACAATCAGTCCTCACATCTGGCCCTTCTAAAATCTCAAGTCTCTTTATACCCTTTTCCCCAATAATTCTCAATAGGGTATTTTGGAGCCTTTTCGTACCTGCACTATACACAAAGAAACCTGTCTCATTTAGCGATGTATTCCAAAGGCAAGCAAATGTATCCAAATTTGTTACCCTCTTCCTTCCCATTTTACCTATGCACAGCCTGATGGATTTGCAGTTTTGCTTACTACACATGGTGCTCTGGACAGAATGGAAGTTTTCTGTCTGAAGCATTTCTGTTCTTTTTTGTTAGCACAACTAATGCCAACCTCCTACTAAAATAATGTATCAATCTTACCCACTCTATTAGCTGTTGTCACTATTTAAAGTATTAGTTCCCTTGGCCCTACACATTACAAACTAAAATTAGTAAGGGCTTAGGATGAACCCCTCTAAATCTGTGCTGGCACGCCTGGTCCCATCTAGAGACTGTTTCCATTGACAGACGAACATCTGGGCATATGGGTTACTTTACACTTGGAGCTTACCTAGGCTCTCACTCATCAACCCTTAATCCAGGTGGTCCTGCGGCAGTCTGACGGCGGCAGTTTGCTAGGCTCATAGAAGAGCCTATCATGCAGACCGCTGCAGTCAGAGCGCTGACTGCACCTTTCTGCACGGTGTGGCATATATACTACACTGTGCAGGATGGGGGGTGCAAATCCAGGGGGGCGCTACATGAGCCCCATCCCCACATGGACCCTCAGGCCCAAATCCGGCCACCCTTTTCATGCGAGGTTCACTGCCATGAAAAGGGTGGTGAAAAGGCAACTCAGAATATGCTTGGCGGTGCCAGCTGTGCCCCCACTAGCATATTCCTGCCGGTGAAAGACACTTGGCCCAGCGGGATCCTTGATCCCAGCAGTGCCGGCAGTCTTATGGCGGTCCGACCGCCACAGTTGTAATACTGCGGGCGGTCCCACAGTGTGGCAGTCGTCAGACGACCACCATGGGTACGGCTGTCCAATGGACTACTGTACTCTTAATCAGGCCCTTAGTGTGTTTCATGTTTGTCATACCATGCCACTTACAACTCCCCTGTCTTGAGCAATAATTGACTGATTACCCCTCCTTGTAACCAGTATTTTCCCTCAATATTGGCTGGCAATGTTTGTTAAATTATTAAAAACATTCTTATTTCCAAATATATAATCTGGGATAAGTGTATGTATTGCAGTGTAATTCAATGTTAAGGCTCCGTGAGCATCGTCGTGTGTTGCCATTAGAGACATTTTTCTGTGTGAGAGAAGTGTGTATGATAGCGAAGGCTATCTGTGAAATTCTGGTCTTAGGTACCAGGGATCCAAATGGCAGTCCGATAACGCTTATCACTGGAAAGGTAATAGGTACTCTCTGAGCTTGTTAGAAGGACAAAGGAGAGGTAAGCGCTGCTTTGTTAACGCATGTCATAATTCTGTAGTAGGACAGACTGTTCGCTATTCTCGGGAAAGACAGGATTCTGTGTGAATGTACTACATTTTTCTTGTGTGAACGTGTGTGAATGTAAAGGCATTCGGGTTAATTGCGAAACTCTGGGTTTATTTCTCAGGAGCATTGGGTCTCCAACTATGTGTCTTAAATACTAGAGAAACAATTAGCTAATGCTTGTTAGAAGGGTGAAGTAGAGGGATGTGCTACTTTATCAACGGAAGTAACGATTCCGTAGTAGGGCAGAGGTAAGCGCTGCTCTCTGGAAAGACGGAATTCTCGTGAGAAAGGTCTTTTGCTGTTCTATGGTTAGCGAAGCGGACAATGGAGACGTTTCTATGTTGTTACTAACAGAAGTGTAGAAATTGAAACAAAAACGTACTGAGCAAGGAGGGGTAGTCAGGAGCAAGAGCTGCCGCAGCGGCTGCTGACGTCAGAACGACCGCGCTGGGATTGGACAGTCGGTCAGAACTGTAAAACGCTCCGGATTGGTGCGTTAGTGTACGCCGCGCTAGGAGTGGAGAAATACAGGGTGACGTAGACGCTCCTTATTGGTGCGTTAGTGTGAGTCGCGCTGGGATTTGAGGATTGTGACAGTGACGTAGACGCTCTGAATTGGTGCGTTAGTGTGAGTCGCGCTGTGATTGGATAGAATAACGGTACAGTTGTAAAGAGAGATTAGTGATACACAAAAGACAAGAAAATGTATTACGATCCACCAGAAAAAGAGATAAAGTCATGGTTCAGAAGAATCAAGAAGTGGTTTAAGAAGGACAAACCGGTCAAAACTAGAGAAGGACAGTTACTTCCTCCACCGAAAACCCCCGCATCCTTTATGATTGCGAAATATGGGTATCATACTTGTATTTGATTAGACAATTGGGTGAGATACACAAAAGAGGACAGAGTATTAGCTTTTCCAGAACATGGTTCATTTAATTTGGCTGTTTTGAGAAATTTGAGAGAGAAAATGATGAATTTAGAACCAAGACCTAGACCAACACAGTTTGAGGCTTTGACTGAATCGGAAGACGAAATGCATGAACGAGAGAGACAAAGAAATGGTAGAAGATATAGGTACCTGTTTGGTAGAACATACGGACATGAAACGCACAATGATCGAATGAAAAGATGGCGGGATGCGAGTATGACTGAGGGTTTGTTCCCTGTAAGAACTGCAGGAGAGAATGAAGGACGAAAGTGCGTAGAAAAGAGGCATAATGTGGAATCGAGAGGGTATGGAGTGAATGAGTCCGAGGATGATGTTCTTGATGATATGTTCTATAAGAATCCACTACCGTATCGACCAGGACCAGAAATATTAACCCCAGGTGCCCCAATGAAAGAAACAGTATGAATTATAAAATCAGAACCAGAGTTCCAAAGTTTGGGTAAAAACAATGCAATTAGAGAGATAGAAAAGAGGCCGGAAGAGAAAACAGATGGAGAAAATTCTGCAGAATTAGCAAAAACGACCCTAGAATTAACTGAGAAAATAGGAGAATTGACTAGGAATCTAGAAGCGGTAACTGTTCCAGTAACGATCGGTCCAGTAATGCCTATTTTTGACAAACAAAAAGACAGTGAGCATTGTTTGACAGTCCCTTATAAAAGTAATAAACCGGTTGAACAACCAAGAGTGAGTCACAATGAGAATCCATGGAGACAGACTATGAGTATAGTTGAACCGAATTTTTCAAATAACCCGTTTGTTGGTCAGAACTGTGCAGAGAGACGTATGACAATGATAGAGACAATGTCAGAAACACAAAAAGATTTTGGACAAGGAAATGTAGAGAAGCCAGTAGGACCATCAACAGAGGAGTTAAGTGAATGGTTAAGAAGCTTGCAGAGAAAAGACAAAGAATCCCAATCAATTGATGTGGCTAAGTTACGAATGGTACTGGAAGAATTAATAGTAGGGACTATCCCAACAGAAAAATTGCAAACTTATCAGGATGAAAAATTACTATTTTTGTGCATAAGTGTGACCTGGAGAGCGAAAAACTTACATAAAAGGTTAGAAGAAGTGGCAAATGAGATGGGTATTGATATTGAAAAGGTAAAAGCCTTACAGAAACCATATCGAGTAGATTTCACCGAAAAAGATATTGAAAACATGAACACCACAGGACGAATAGGTCAGATTAAGGACATAATCATTTTATTGAGAAAATGGGGAGATGTGGATAAATGGAGAAGCAGGTGATATAGAAAACGGGATGATGCCTCAGATAAGACATTTTCAGCATTTCCTGTAAGAGAAAAAGAAAAGGTAGTGACAGAATGCCCTATGAGAGAGATTCCAGGAGGAGGATATATACATGTCCCATGGACGAGACAGGATATTTTTTCTTTTACGAATGATTTCCCTCGACTGCGCGAGAATCCCGTTGAGTGGTACAGGCAGGTAGACAGATTTGTAAAATGTCTAAAGTACTATGGATTGATTTGAATAGTCTATTTGACATAATTGTACCAGCAGATTTATGGACAGAGTGCAAGCTCATGATAAATTGGCCAACCCAGGAATATCCTAGGGATCCTAAAACAGGAGCCCCCTAAAGAGACAGATTGGGTAAAAATTGATCGAACACACCAAGAAAGTAAAGAGTCAGTACATGCATATAATGAGAGGCTAATACTAGCTTTTAAGCAGTTTAGCGGAGATGAGAATCTGAGTGAAAAGGATTTGAGTCATTTTGTATACAGATTTGTATATGGTTTACGTCCAGAAATTGGTGAAATTATTAAACAGCATACAGTAGATTGGCAAAACAAGAAAATAGACGAAGTATTGAGGCATGCTAAATATTTCAGTGATGAAATTGAAGCAAAACAGCGGAAACTAAAAGAGAAGGCAATGTGGGCACAGGTAAAAGTAGCAGAGAGACAAGAAGCACAATTAGTGTAACAAGCCGGGTCAAAGCCGAAATGTAATCCTGGGAAAAATAAAGGGAATATTGAGGAAGCTAAAAATAAATTTCCGTGTCAGAATTGCGGTAGGATAGGGCATTGGAAATCTGAGTGTAAATTTCCCCCAAGTACTAACAATGAAAATCCATCATTGAACCCACAGGTGCAGCATGAGGTGAGTGGTCAACTACAGCAACAGCAGCAAGTTGTTACCCCACAGAATCAGGTGCCAAAACCGCCTTTTCCACAGAGCAGAAACTCACAGAAGTATAGTAGTGACAGGTAAATAAGCTGCCACGCGCTAGCGCTGTTTCGCAGTATTGGCTGCAACGCGATGAAAGTGACTCAGAAGAAAGCTATTGACGGTGCCGAAGGGAGGAAGGAGAGTGCGTACTTGGCGCAACTCTAGAAGTAGACCAGACAGGACCATTTGTAGATGGGAAGGTTAATGATGAAAATATTACTTTCCTAGTGGATACTGGTGCTACTCGATCAACTGTTAGATCAGCTGATATTAAGAATCTTCCTCTCTCGGATGAAACGATCCAAGTAGTTGGTGTGTCCAACAGACAGATTAAAACGTACCTTACAGAACCAGTGAAAGTTAGCATAGGGAAACTTTCAGAAATGCACCGCTTTGTGGTGTGCGACACCAGTCCTGTGAATTTATTAGGTAGGGACCTGTTGTGCAAAATGAATTGCACTATATTCTGTACTCCGGATGGAATAGCTTTTGAAACACCAGCTGCTGATGTACTGTATAAGATGACCATAGCTAAGAGAGAAAATGAGGTTACTGAAACATATGCTGTATTCAACCCTAATGAATTACCTAAAGAATTGAAACAGTCTGTAAAAGCGGAAGTTTCGGATTTCACTGGAGAAGATGTAGGACTAATGAGAAATGTAGATCCAATAAAAATAACAGTAAAGGAAGGAGTAACATACCCAAATGTCCCGCAATATAAATTGACACCTGAGATAATTGAAGGAGTAATTCCTGTAATAGAGAAAATGATCAGGCAAGGAATTTTGAGAGAAATAATGAGTAGTCCATGCAATTCACCAATAATGGGACTGAAAAAGCCTAATGGGAAATTCAGGATAGTGCAAGATCTGAGAAAGTTTAATAAAATTGTGGTATCATGTTGCCCCATTGTACCAAATCCATCAGTGATCTTATTTCAGATTCCCCATGATGCAGAATGGTATACAGTGATTGATCTGTGTCATGCTTTCTTTTCCATTCCTTTGCACCACGACAGTCAGCAAATTTTTGCATTTCGTTTTGGCGAGCGTATTTTGGCATGGTGCCGAATGCCACAGGGGTATACAGAAAGCCCCTTAATATTTAATCAGTTATTGAAGAAGTCTTTGGAGAGTCTAGAAATGCCTGAGAATTCAGTGTTATTTCAATACATTGATGACCTTTTGGTGGCGTCAAAAAACAAGTGAAGCTTGTGAGGTAGACACGATAGCCTTGCTAAATCATTTGGCAGATGGAGGACTTAAAGTGTCACCATCAAAGTTACAGTTTTGCAAAAAGGAAGTACAGTACTTAGGACATAACATTGAGAAAGGACTAAGAAAAATAACAATAGACAGAATCAGAATTATAAAAGGAATGAGAGCTCCCATGACTCAAAGAGAGGTGAGAATGTTCTTGGGAATGATTGGATACTGTCGTCAGTGGATCAGCAATTTTTCTTTGATTGCAAAACCTTTGGTACGACTGACGAGAAGTGATGTGAGAGATCCCATTGAGTTGAACAAGGAGGAATTGGCAGCATTTAGAAAATTGAGAGATGGTTTGTGTGAAGCACCTGCATTAGGTATGCCTGACTATGAGAAAGAATTGGAGTTGTATTGCAGTGAGAGAAATGGATGTGCACTTTCTGTGTTAATACAGAAGCATGGAAAATTGAGGAGACCAATTGCATATTTTTCATCAATGCTTGATCCAGTAGCTGTAGCTTTACCTGGATGTGTGAAAGCGGTAGCTGCAACTTGCCGAAGTTTGGAGCAGAGTGAAGGAATTGTGATGGGATATCCATTGAAAGTGTTTGTACCTCATGATGTAGCGATCCTTTTAACAAGGAGTCGTACTCAGTATATGACACACAGTCGGCTGACTAAGTATGAAAAGGTCATATTAGGCGCAACTAATGTGAGTCTTGCAAGATGTTTGAATGTGAATCCTGCAACATTGTTGCCTGATGCTGAGAATGTGGAAGTAAGAGATGAAGCAGATCATGATTGTTTGGATGTACTTGATTTTTGTACAAAACCACGACCGTATATAAAAGATGTACCTTTGGCAGAAAGTGATTTTGTGATGTTCGTTGATGGGTCATGTTTGAGAACAGATGAAGGAGTGCTGAGTGCAGCATATGCAGTGTTCACAGTCGCAGCAGTAATAGAAGCATCCTATCTGAAAGGAGTAAAATCGGCCCAAGTAGCAGAGCTTGTGGCTTTGACTAGAGCATGCAAGATTGGGAAAAGTGTGAGAGTGACTGTGATAACTGACAGCCAGTATGGCTTTGGAGTTGTCCACGACTTTGGCCAACTATGGCTACAAAGAGGTTTCCTAACCTCGAGTGGAACTCCTATTAAGAATGCTGAAGTGGTTGGAAAGTTGCTTGAGGCGATACAGCTGCCTAGACAACTGGCTGTTGTAAAATGTGTTGCTCATAGTCAAGGTGGTGATTATATCGCCACAAGAAACAGATATGCCAATGACATGGCACAGTATTGTGCACGTAATAAGAATTCGGTCAATCGGGCTAAGGAAAGAGAAATGTCTTCTTGCTCATTGATGTTTACTAACATTGTAGGAACTTGGGAAGAGGTAAGACAGTTGCAAGAAGAGGCAGGAGATGAGGAAATGGAACAGTGGGTAAAAGCAGCATGTACCCCAAGAGAGAACGATTATGTGTGGGTCTATCGAGATGGAAGACCAGTTATGCCTGATAGCATGATGTCTACCATGGCACGGATGTATCATGGCCAGGGACACATAGGGAGAGACGCCATGATCAGGTCATTTAAGCAGACCTGGTACAATGCAAAATTCAGACTTGTAGCAGAAAGTCTTTGTCAAAAATGCCTAATATGTCAGCAATACAATCCTGGGAGAAAGACAGTAGTGAGTCTGGGAATAATAGGTCGAGAAGGAGGGCCTTTCACCAGAATGCAAGTAGATTTCATTGAGATGCCTCCCTGTAACAGACTGAGGTATGTTTTGGTTGTGGTCTGCCTATTCTCTAGGTGGGTGGAAGCCTTTCCAACAAGAGGAATGATGGGATGACAGTAGCCAAGCTACTGCTGAGAGAGTTCATGCCTAGGTTCGGGTTCCCAGTGACAATCGAATCAGACCGAGGAGGACATTTTCATAATGAGATTGTAAAATTAATTTGTGAAGCATTGAATGTACAACAGAAACTACATTGTGCCTAGCTACCAGAGGCTTCTGGTGTGGTTGAACAGATGAACGGCACTATCAAAAATAGAATAGGGAAAATGTGTTTAGCCACAGGTATGAAATTGCCTGATGTCTTGCCTCTAGTACTCATGACTATTAGATCAATTCCAGACAGAACTGCAGGATTAAGTCCTCATGAAATAATCATGGGACGAGCCATGAGACACGTATTTATACCAGTCAACAAGCTGATGACTTTAACTCATGACATGGTGTTGGAATACTGTAAAAGCCTGGCTGACGCAGTTCATTCTGTGTTTCATCAGGTTGGAACTGATGCCGTCACACTTGAAAAGAAGCCAGCCCATGATCTGAGCCCAGGTGACTGGGTAAGGATAAAGGTCCACAGAAGAAGAAATTGTTTGGTTCCAAGGTGGGGAAAGCCAAGACAAGTCATTCTGACCACGACAACAGCTGTGAAGTGTGCTGGTCTGAAAAACTGGATCCATGCAGATCACACAATGAGAATTCCAAATCCAGTGGACAGCACAGAAAAATAATATTTTGATGAATCAGAATCAAGTACTGAGTCAGATGATGAAGAGTCAAAAACACGAGAAAACTCTGAAAGGGGGAAACAGAACCAAGTTTAACTTTAGTCCCCAGAAGTAGCTCTCTGAGAAGAAGATTGCAGATTTCTGAATCCAGCGATTCTGGAAACGAACAAGAAACGCAAGGTTCTAGAAAAGAACACAGAAAGAAAAGAGGGAAAAATACTGAAGAAACAATAAAAGGAATTCGTGAAAAGGAAGTACCAGATGAGAGACTGAGAGAAATTCCACCGGAAATAACAAATTTAAGTGAACAAGGGACAGGTACAGAGAGAGAGGGACAGATTTCTGCAGAAGACCCCCGAGGAGGTGTAGGGAACTGCAACATCCAGTTAGGTGAAGGGACAAGTAGCCAGCAGGAAGATTGCGTGTCGGAGACCCGAGGAGGGACAGAAGTAGGGAAAACAAAACAAGTGGTGGAAGAGGAAATTGTTGAAAAGACAAAGCAAGTTGAGACAGAGTCTGAAGAGAGTGAAAATGAAATACCTGAAGGTCGAGTTCTAAGAAAGAGAGCTTGGAGGAATGAAAAGAACAACAAAGGAAGTAAAGTAAAAAGGGTTGCAAAGGATGACATTTGGCCCAATAAAATAAAGAAATTGAGATATCGACTGACACGAGTGAATTCACCAAGAGCTGAACAGGTGAATGAAGTAACAAGTCAAGAAAAATCAAAAGAAGACGAAACAACTGAAAATAAAGAAAGTAAAAGAACAAGGAAACCTAACCAGAAGTATAAGTCACCGGAATGGACATATGTGGCTCTGCCTGAAAAGGGAGAAGAGGCAGATAGTCAAGGAAATCCAGAGGAGGCTGTACTGAAAGTGGTTGAAGAAGAGGAAGAATCGGAAATCCTGAGAGTTGTCTTGTCCGACATTGGAGAAGAAGAAACGGAAGTTCAGGATATTCTATATTTGGATGACGAGAGGAAAGTGAAGAACGATGAGATTCCAAACTGAATAGATCAAGAAAGCTGTTGATGAAGAAAATAAGAAATTAAGTCAAAAGATAGATACTGGTAGAACCAAATAGGTGTTAGAGCCTTAGGTTAGAAAACTAGTTGTGAAGTGAAAGAGGCTAAGTCAAAAGACACGGTCCATTTTTAACAAAGATGGCTAACATAGATAGTAGCAAAGGTAGATTTACATTCATGAAAAGATGGTGTAAAATGTGTTGTTGTTGTACAGGATTATTAATGCTTTTATGGAGCATCCTTGCTCTTCTTTTTTCTTTTAAAGTCACTATAGATACATAAGAAGGATTAGTGAGAACAAAACTAATATAGGGAAGATTCAAAAGGTAGTTCCAACTAGAATAGATAACAATTATTTACATAAAGACAGGTCAATAACAGATTTTTCTAATAATGTGTTTTCAAAATTATTGTATGAATATGTAAAGACAATGGATGTAAGGGACTGCTACGTATGCATGCAGTTACCTGCCTCTGTTTCTGAAGGAGTGACTTATCATCACCTCCCAGCAACGTATGGAATAACATGTAGTGTAATAGCTAGTTTATTTTATCAGACAGGAAAATTAGAATATTATTTTTCAGATTTAGATAACATTTTTGCGCAAGTGCATGCCTTTAAAAAACTAAACAAGGTAAAACCTGCAAGGGTATTAGGTGAATTTTTCTTAGAAACTAAAGAACTAACATTAGAATATATTTTTAGAAACAATTTGACGTGCAGTTTGAAGAAAGAGGAAAGGACATTCTTGGAGATGGTTGAAGAAAGGAGACTGAAAATGCAAAGAAAGGCAGCAGAAGGGAAAGTGGAGAAAACAGTCTGGGATGTAGAAAGAGAAAAAAATTTTAAAGGAGAAGCTAGTCCAACTATAGCTTTAGATTGGCCTCAGAAAGGGAAATTTTATATTCGAAGGAATCAAACTGTGTATGATAACTACTTTATAGGTAATAGTGAGTGCCATGATACATACCGAATCATGGGTGGATGGGGATTTAAAGGCGGAAAAGATCCAGTCTTTCCTGGATTATATTTTATTTGTGGGAACAGGGCATATTATCGTTTGCCAGACCATTGGTATGGCACATGTTATGTAGGCCTGGTTTTTCCGAAAAATTTTCATATGGATAGAGGAGAAGATGGTGTACATAGTTAAAGTAATCATTTAGTGCGTAGTAAGAGAGAATCTTGGACAGAAATTGTAGGTGATATTTTTGGAGCATTGATATCAGCAATGGGAATATCTCTGAATGCAAACAAAATTAGAAGACTTTCAACAATAGTGGATCGCTTGTCAACAAGCACCGCTGGAGGATTTTTATTGGAAGACACTGAAATGGTTGCCATGCGTGCTATGGTAATGCAAAATCGACTTGTCCTTGATATATTATTGGCAAAAGAGGGTGGAGTCTGTGGAATGCTGAAAGTTCAACATTGTTGTACTTACATTCCTGACGAAAGCAAAGATCTGAAAATTTATATTAGGAATATTACTGAATTGCATGATGAAATTGTACCACTGGAGGTTGAAGGTGTTTGGGAAAAGATCGGAAAGAAAATAACTGCTATTAAAAATTTTCTAGTAAAGCTTGGTAGTACATTTATAGGTAAAATATTGTTTCCATTAACATGTGTGATTTTTATAATATTAGTGATAAGATTAGGTTGTATTTGCTGTAAAAATAATAAAAACAAGAAAAGAGTAAAAAGGGAAAAATTAAGAAGAAAAGACAAGAAACAAGAAAGAGAGTTTGAGGAGATAGAATTGGAGGAGTGGAAAGAGAGTATGTATGAATCAGAAAAAAGAGGAGACGTGGGTGAAACTGAATTATGATTAAGAGCAAGAATTTTTTTTTTAAATCCGTAAAAGACAGAACCAAAAATTTTGGTTGGTTGGTATGGTGATAAAATCACCAAAGGGGGGATTGCTGGAGCGGGTAATTCAAAAGTTTTTGTATACCCTCCCCATTTTGCATGTTTATGCTAATAAAATTAATTACTCAATTATAATCGAACTAATGGATTGAAGTGGAAATTATTAATCAATCTTATTAATAACTGTAATACACGTGGGATTGCTTTGCATGCCTTTATTAATTCGTAAACTAAATTATGTACGCATACTAATGATAGACAATTAGAATATTGCATGATATATGTTGCTTTTGTGATGTATTTGTGATTTGTGCTTTATTCACTAAGTATAAACCGCTTGAGTGTTGCTTATTGCTAGATAAATACATACACATATGGGTATTAGCGAGGGAATAACATTTTATTAGTTATTTCTATGTATTAATTGCGTTTTGTGTTTCTTTTGCTTAAGTTGACCATTTGGGCCTGCCACAAAATGGCTGCCTCCGGTATCTAACTTGACCGTCGATGCTACACAAGGTTTGGGGTGACGTGCGCCTGCGCTAACGCCAGCTACAGTGGCCTCGTCATGACCCTAACCAGACTGTACCCACCAAGGTCGCCCTGGGAAACAAGCCAGCTTTTCAGAAGAACAATAAGACGCCTCTTAAAACCGGAACCAACAGGACTGATGATCTAAGAGACATTAGTTCATGAGAACTCTGTCAGATGATCTTCGATTGTCCAATCAGAGGAGTTGGAAACCAATACTTGTTACATTTTGTCAATGATTTTACTATAAATTATGGTAGAATAGAGAGGTTGGGGCTGGTTCATTTTTGGCTTTTCTCGATTTCATGACGTTATGCTGACGGAGAGGACGGTGACGCTGCAGGACAGCTGTTTCCCTGAATCTTTGACGGACTGAATTAATGCCCAAACTCCTGATGAACTGAAATTACTAAATTTGATGGGCATAGATGTGCGAGACTACCGGATTTGACTTAGAGGACGACAATTAGCCAGAATAGGTAAATATGATTGGCGACTTGAATAAATGAATGATTTAATTTGCATTAATTAGATAAAGATTGAATTGATTAACTACAGAATGAGTTGGGTTGTTTATTCATTGAAAATGTATTAATTTAAAGGTAAATTAGAGAATTGGAAGTCAACCTAAACGTGCAACTAACTGATCCATCCCGATTTATGAGAGGAATACTAAAGGTGAAGTTCAGGGCCTAATGAGTATTAGAAGGTTGCGTAGATTTGTTGCTCATTAGGGTAAAAAGGTAATTCCTTTCATGTTAGCGTTTGGAAGATAATCGCCTCCCGAGAAACACAGATTGATGGTGAGTGAATGTTGGTGCTATGGGCCCCACCAGAGAATGTATGGATAGTGTATGTTTGTGAGATCTTTGGTCTGTGACGGAGGGAGGGATTTTGTACTCCATGCTGCAGCACATGTAGGTATGTAGGTACATCTAGTTAAGGAAGCATTGTAGGAGTACGTATCTTTTTATCATGTGTTTTATATACTCGTATGTATTCATAATTATTGTAAGATGGTACAGCTATATCATCCATTTACCTTTATAGTACTGCTAATCATTTATATCTTATACTGTCTAACGGTTGTTGCAGCTCATCTATTCAACACCAGAATAACAACTGTTCAATAAATACTTATTGAAAACGCCCAGCATGTTTATTTTGTGTATCTCTCTGAGAGGAACTAAGTAAGCACGAGTGACTGAGCGAAAAGTAGTATATTGTTTCCACAGTCCTGAGGGATCAGGGTTGTCTGGTTCAATGGTTGCCAAGAACTATTCTCTCCTTGGTAAGAGGAGATTCCAGTGGCACTGTGAGCTAGTTGGTACAAAAGGTCAACATACCCGTGGGGGTGTTCAGAGTCAGCCTGTCATCAATCCTACAGTGTATGCTGTCCAAACACGCAGATCTTGTATACTATTATAGGAGCTACATGACATGGCACCCAACGTTGGTTGGGTACTTATTTAACAGTAGAATCTGAGTTGTTCATTCGTGCTAGTCTCAGAGACCCCTACTCACAAATCCCCAGAGACGTCTGGAGTGGGGGGGGGACATACTCCGCCACAACTGAGTAGGTGAAAAATCCTATTTATTGGCTGTTGGTTGATCAAGCATGAGGGACACTGTGTTCCTAAATTTTGGAAAACACCTTATCTTGGTTCCCTTGAAAAGTTACTACGTGTTCTAAAGACAATGACTAAAAAGGACATAGACCCATTGGAGCAGCCACTACCCCTCTCTGAAGACGAGGAAGATGCAAACGCAATACATATTGTGACAAATGTTAGAAATGCAGTCACCCTGAAACTGCCTGTGCATGGTCTAACACCTAGGGGTGGTGTAGTAGCTTTCGTTATTGAGGCACACAAATCATACATAACAGAGGTATTTTATTAGTGGGTTACATTCCCAGCAGCAAATGCAAGAACAAAAACATTTCATTACTACACAGAAGATGAAGTACCAGTGGAATATTGTCCGTATGAGGACATTGAAGTTCCGCTCAAGTACCAGGAACATTACTGGTTTAAAGGCGCCCTCCCCCATACAAGAAGTAGAGTGAGGCTCGGTCTGCTGGGAAGAGAAGGAGCAACATGGCCAATATTAGCGGCCTATACACCACATCTTGACATTGAAATAATGCCAGGAGGAGACTTACTTATACTTCACAAAGAATTAATAAAAATTTAGAACATGACGCAGTTTGTCATGAGGAAACTCACAGTCCAGCCGGCAACGGATACAACAAATACAACACCAGTTCAAACTACAAATAAAATAACACCACAAACGTTACACGCAGTAATGGGTAAAATGCCCGCAAAACGTGAACAAATGCCATTCTGGGTAGCTCAGAAAAGAACACAGCTAGAATCAGTATTTCCGAATACTAGTCCTTATGAAAAACACAGAATGCTGACAATCTGTTTGCCCATCGAGATAACATCACAGATAAAGGATTGTACCTCTTTGGGTACAGTTTTCGCTGCTATATATACCAGAACTCATGGTATCCCATCTTTAGCAGTAATACCAGATGTATGAAGACAAAAACAAAATGAGTACGGAGCAGAGCCTGTTCTTAACTTAGGGATGTAATTACTAGGTAATTATGCCCAGGTATCAGCCATAATATTACCAAATATTAAAGGGGAAGCAGCATCGGTGGCTATTTGTCAATGCCTAAGGGAGTTCAGTCCTCTACAACAGGAGCACAAACTACCTAAAATAATTGAAACTGCATAAGCAGAATTAGGCAGGGACAGTTTGGGTGGAAAGGCATTAAAACCACAACTGATCGGTAGTCCTGAAAAGGACACCTTCAAGCAGACACCTGCTTCATCAAAAAAGAAGTGGGACAATAACAAAAAACAAAAAGTTAAAGAAAACAGATCTCAATCCAGAAGCAGATCTCCTACACAGGAGCCCTCTGAAAGGAGGTATAACCTTAGGAATAGGGACAATATTAGGTTATCCCCAAACATTTTGCTTCTCCCTCCTATTTTTTCCTGACCTGTTTGTGTTGGTTTTAGGACTCTGGGCACTTTACCACTGCTGATCAGTGCTAAAGTGCATATGCTCTCTGTGTAAATTGAGTTATGGATTGGTGTTTCCATGATTGGATATTTGATTTACTTGTTTGTCCCTAGTAAAGTGCACTGAGTGTGCCAGGGCCTGTAAATCAAATGCAACTAGTGGTCCTGCAGCACTGATTGTGCCACCCACGTGAGTAGCCTTAAAAAGGCAACTCAGACCTGCTATTGCAGAGTCTGCGCGCACTTGGTAACTGCCATGTCGACTTGGCCAGTGCACACACTTGCCAGACCCTAACCTTCCCTTTTCTTACATGTCAGGCACCCCTAACGAAGGCCCAAGGTACCCCTGTGGGCAGGGTGCAGTGTATGTGAAAGGTAGGACATGCCCTGGTGTATGTGGCATGTCCTGATAGTGAATTACAGCCCATTTCGTTTTTCACTATTGTAATGCTACCTGTTCCCCATAGGACAGAATGGGAAGTTTATTTATAACATCTTATAAACATAACTGGCCCTGGGAAATAGGTAGGAAAATAAAATTTAGTATGCCTGAACTCAGAATATAAAGATGCCTCTTTTAGTGAAGGTGATTTTTACATTCTGTGTATGAAAATAACACTTTTAGAAAGTAGGTACTTTCCTGCTCAGTCATCCCGTGTGCTTCTGCTGCAATGTAGATTGCCTGTCTGGGTTTTGGACGACAGATGGCTAGGAAGCAGGAGTGGCTCCCAATAGTCTAGGTAGGTCAGGAAAGGGCTGAATAGACCTGGGCTGCTATGGGGGAAAGGGTAGGAGGTTTCCTTGCACCTCAAAGGGCCTGGTCTGCCCCTGACAATGCCGTCTCCATCTCCTGCCAGGAAATCACACCAGAGAAGGCAGAACTGGTTCTGGCTGGGCACAGACACTCTCTGCCTAAGAGATCAAAGGATTTTGGGATATAAATATTGGGGCCCAGAGTCCTGAACTTTAGAACTCTTTTGGATCATGAAGACTGACAAGAAGAAGAGCTGGAGAAGCTGTGAGGAGGACCTACCACTTTGCCGAGCACTTTGCTGTGTTGGCCTGCAGTGGCTGCTTCTGTCTTGGGCAGTGAAAGGACTGGACTGAACTTTCTGCAATCTGCTTTGTGAGTTTCTCCAAGGGCTTGAGGTAGAGCTTGCCCCTGTTCAAGAGGTCTCAGGAACAACAAAGACTTCAAGCTCTTCTGCCTTCAGCACTGAGGGCTGTGTGTTTTGTGCTGCAACAGAAGAAAAGCAACTGGACAACATCTACGACACCGCTGCTGACTCCGTGTCCCAAAGGCACCGCAGAGAGCACTGTCGCAACGCTGCACCGCGACCCTGGTCTCACCGACGACGCCTGCTGACCCCACCACCGAGCCGCAGCTCGCACCGCGACCTGTGGGTACCGCACTCCGCGCGCCTCGCTTTACGATGACACCTTGGCATCCCTGACGATACCGCTCCATGCCAAAATTGACTCCGCTGCTTGCACCAAGTTACACGACGCACCGCCCTCATCCCGCACCGCAGCCTTGGCCTACTGATTCCGGCGCCATTGACTCCAGTTCGTCAGCCGGCGACAGCTCTCTGCAACGACGACGTCGCTGCTTGCACAGTGACGAGCACAGCCTTCATCTCGCACCGTGACCCTGGCCTCACCAACGCCGCCATCTGACGCCACCACTGAGTCGCTGCTCGCACCGTGACCCGAGGGCACCGCACGCCGCACCGCTGCACTTCACACTGCAGCACCCGACGCCAGCCAATGCCAGTGCTCCTGACTCCAACAGATAGGAGATCGACCTGCAGCGTGTGTGACTTCAAGGGCCCGATGACTCCTGCACCGACCTCCGGAACCGACGCCTGTGTACACCGTCTTTTGGAAACTCAACGAGAGGTCGCTGGCACCCTGCATTTCTAAAAGGTACTGTTTGCGGGTCTTCCCAACACCGTAGCTGGCCCGCGACGCCACGGTCAGCCAGAACTGTTTGGATGTGTTTGCTCATGACATTGTGATAGCCCTGGACGGAGCTATCGAAGTCAAGGAACTGTTTTTAAAGCGTATTTTGATAACTGTGGATTTGTAAGTCCTTTTTTGTGGATTTTTAGCGTTTTTGGTCTTGTATATAAAAATATTGGATATTGTTCTAAACTGGTGTGGTGTCCTTTTGTAGTGCTTGCACAGTATTACTGTTGGTTATGTGCAAATGCTTTACACACTGCCTCTAAGATAAGCCTGACTGCTCATGCCAAGCTACCAAGGGGGTGAGTAGGGGTTATTTTAGGAGTGTAACTCCCTTATCCTGACTAGAGTGGTGGTTTCTGCCTGGCTTGGGCACATGCCCTAGCCTGCCAAAAATCCAATTTCTAACATTGGTTGTCAGCAGTGAGGATAGGACTTGTGTTTTCACATGGCTTGTAGTGATCCTTTCCCTCACCAAGGACCCCACCACCGCCAAAACCAACCTTCATGAAGGAATGAAGGCCGTCGCAGAATGGATGAAGAACAGCCGCCTGAAGCTGAACTTTGACAAGACTGAGGTCCTCATCCTCGGCTCCACCCACTCCACCTGGGACGACTCCTGGTGGCCGGCCACACTGGGAACTGCACCGACACCCACCAACCATGCACGCAACCTGGGGTTCATCCTGGACTCAACACTATCAATGACCCAGCAAGTAAACGCCGTCTCCTCCTCCTGCTTCAACACCCTCTACATGCTTCGCAAGATCTACAGATGGATCCCCACCTACCAGAAGGATGGTCACCCAAGCCCTCAGCAGCAGCAGACTGGACTATGGAAACGCCCTCTAAGCAGGAACCACGGCCAAACTCCAGAGAAGACTTCAATCCATACAGAACGCCTCTGCTCGCCTCATCCTCGACATCCCCCGACACAGCCATATCACTGCCCACCTGAGACACCTGCACTGGCTCCCCGTCAATAAGAGGATCATCTTCAAGCTCGTCACCCACGCTCAGAAAGCACTCCACAACACCGGACCAACATACATCAACAAACGACTCACCTTCTACACCCCGAACCGCCAGCTTCGCTCTGCTGACCTCGCTCTGGCCACCATTCCACGCATCCACTGAACAACCACTGGTGGCAGATCATTCTCTCACCTCGCCACCAAGACTTGGAACACCCTCCCCTCCACCTGCGACAGACCCAGGACTTGCTGACCTTCAGGTGACTTCTCAAGACCTGGTTGTTCGAGCAGTAGCAGCACCCCCCTCTCCCTCCCCCCTCAGCCCCTTGAGACCCTCACGGGATTGATTGATTGATTGATTGGTGTGCACTACTACCATATCACAGACCATTACGTACCACATACTGTTTTTTTTGTCTATTTTGCCTTTCCATTGGTTTTGAACTTGAACTTTCCAGTACAACATGCCTGAAACAATTGCATCATCTATTGCATCCTTGGAAGTGGCCTTTGAGGAGGAGAGGTTAGAAGCCTACAATGTGAAGGGATTGAAGGTTATCTGCAAATACCTCAAAATCCAAATCAGGGGTCACACCAGAAAAGTGGAGCTACAAAAGGCGCTGAGGGCCTGGGTAGTAGCCAGACATGCTAGTGAGTTGTCTGGGGATCTTGGCATGGAGGCAGAGGAGCCGACTCCAAGGGTGGATGTGGTTTTGGGAGGGGGGCACCCTCTAAACGAGGCAGTAGTGCCTTGTCCCCAGAGGAGCTGGAGGACAGGCAGGAAGCAAGGAGATTTGCTGGGTAACTGGAGAAGCTTAAGTTAGCCATGGAGGAGAAAAGGATGATGTTAGACCATGACATTAAAATGAGAGAGCTGGACTGGGAAGCTAGTAGGGCTAGGCCCAGCTCAGATGGTGGCAGCAAAAATGTAGTGTCCAGTACTGAGGGTGGAGTATACGCACACACAGATTTGGGGCCCTGATTCAAGGGGGGGGGTTGACATACACCAGGAGGTTCAGGATTGTGAGGTTACTCCAGTGGTGCACAGTGTCCCTGAGGTGGATTGGGGAACTGGCACAGGGGATCATATTCCTGGTAGTGGGAGGGACGCTCTAGATGAGAGGTGCAGGGAGAGAGGTTCCCCCATGATAGAAGCCCTAGTAAGTGAGTATGGAGACCAGCCAGAAGAGTATGGGTTCAGAGATAGCAACAGTCAGACACTGTCTCACCAGTCTTGTGAGAATGATGTGGGGTACTTTTCTGAGGCACTGGATGGTTGGGTGAAGGGTAGTTTTGTTAACACCTTTGTGAGGCTGTGTGATTCAATTGTTGGAGAGCATATTTTAAGTCCCTGTTTCCCAGAGCTATGCCAACACCCAGTGGATTGTGAGTTCTCTGACCCAGGGAGCTTGCATTGGAGGCTGACCTTTTGGTGGATTCCAGAGGGTCTGGAGAAGTATCTGGGGGTGACACGGAAGGAAGTGGCTTAGGTATTTCCCAACCGAGGGTGGTGGGAAAGGTTTGTTGTAGCCCAGATAGGTCCCGATGTCATGGAAAGGGTGTAGGGACCACGTCCTGTCTCTGCGGAGAAGGAGTGCGAATGGGCTGCGGGCCAAGGTGCCCAAAACCCGGTCCCAGAGCCTGGGTGGTTCCAGTAGGGAACACCAGGTGGGGAGCCTAGGCTGTACTGGGAGGCCGTCCGTTGAGGGGGATCTCCTAGTGTCAGGAGAACGTGGAGTGTCTGTAAACAGAGCTCCAGCAGTTCTGGTGTCTGGTGGTGCCGCTCCTAAGTGGAGGGTGCAGAAGTCCAGATGGAGGGGTGAGGGGGGGATGCGTTCCCCAGTGGGAGAACCAGTGAGTCAGGGGCCAGCCAGAAGGGCTGAGCCCCTTAGGAGTGACCATGGTTACACCACTTCTGTCCTGGGGGATCTTCGTGCACTGTCAGATTGACAGGGGTTGGGTGATCTGCGCCAGGCAGACTGTCACACAACACATGAGTCATGTGTTACCCTCAGGGGGGCATGCCTGCACCCAAGGAAGTCCTGGTGTGCTGGGCAGGTGCTCAGCCACAGGGGTTAGTCCCTGGGTTGGGAGGCCAGGTTCAGGTCCTGCCTGACCTGAAGGGAAGGACAACTGTAAGCAGTGTCCTGACCGGTTTATCTTCTAGGGGTACCACTCCAGGTGGGAGGGTGCAGAACTCTGGAAGGGGGTACAGAGGGAGGGAGTCCTGCCTCTGACCCCGGTTCAACCCGAAGGTTTAGGTCCTAGGGTGGTGGATCAGTTGCAAGGTCAAGGCACTGAACTGGTGGAAGAATTGTGTAGGAGGTCCGGTTCCAGCGTCCTGACAGTTTTGGGTTCTAAGGGTGCTTCTCCCGGGAGGAGAGTGAGTAACCCCGGAAGGAGAGGCAAGGGGAGGAGAGCCTCGCCCGAGACCTCTGGTCAGCCTGATGGTACAGACCTTGGGTTGGAGGACCAGGGTCAGGGTGTCCCCCCATACCTGGGGGAAGGGGCTACTGCTAACAGTGCCCCTACCAGTTTGTCTTCTAGGGGTGCTGCTCCAGGTGTGAGGGTACAGAGCCCCAGGGAAGAGGACTAGGTGTAGGAGAGCCCACCCCAGTCACTTGTTCAGCCTCAGGATACAGACCCTGGATTTGGGTACCAGTTCCAGGATAGCACCCCTGAACTGGTGGGTGAATTGTGCAGGACACCTGCCACAGATGCCCTGACAATTCTGGAAGGGGTACTGCTCCAGGTGGGAGGGTACAGAGCCCCAGGGAGAAGGAGAGGGTGTGGGGGAGCCTACCCCCACCTCCTGTCCAGCCGCAGGGTACAGACCCTGGGCTGGCGAGCCAGTGTCAGGATGCCATGCCTGAATTGGCAGGGGGGAGAGTAGAGAAAGGGTGCCAGGCACCTGGGGCTATGCCCCCCACTCTCTGATGCCACCACGGTTGGAGACTCCTGAAAGGCATACTGTCTGGCTCTCCTCACTGACTGTTCTCAGTGGCCACTGTGGGTGGCTGTCCGGAAGCCCACACTGCAGCCTTGGCCTACCGACGCCGGCGCCATCGACTCCAGTTCGTCATCTGACAACAGCGCTCCGCAATGACGACGACGCTGCTTGCACCGTGACCTGCTAGCACCATGACGAGCACCGCCTTCATCTCACACCACGACCCTGGCCTCACTGATGATGCCATCTGCTGCCGCCACCGAGCCGCTGCTTGCAAAGCGACCAGAGGGCACCGCACGCTGCACCGCAGCACCCGACGCCGGCCGATGCCAGCGCTCCTGACTCCAACGCATGTGACTTCAAGGGCCCGACGACTCCTGCACCGACCTCCAGAGCCGACGCCTGCAGATGCCGTGTTTTGGAAACTCAACAAGAGGTCACCGGCACCCTGCATTTCTAAAAGGTACTGTTTGCGGGTCTTCCCGACACCATAGCTGGCCCGTGATGCCGCGGTCAGTCAGAACAGTTTGTATTTGTTTGCTCATGACACCGTGATAGCCCCGGACGGAGCTATCAACATCAAGGAACTGTTTTTAAAGCGTATTTTGATAACTGTGGATTTTTAGGGACTGTATTGTGGATTTTTATCGTTTTTGGCCTTGTATATAAAAATATTGGATATTTTTCTAAACTGGTGTGGTGTCCTTTTGTAGTGCTTAAACTGTATCACTGTTAGTTATATGAAAATGCTTTACACACTGCCTCTAAGATAAACCTGACTGCTCATGCCAAGCTACCAAGGGGGTGAGCAGGGGTTATTTTAGCAGTGTAACTCCTTTATCCTGACTAGAGCAGTGGTTTGTACCTGGCTCGGGCACATGCCCTAGCCTGCCAAAAATCCAATTTCTAAAGGAAACCGGACAGGTATGAGGATACTGATACACGTTCCTCTCGTTCCTTTCAGGGTTCAACAAAAAACTCAGAGAGGGAAGGACGGTCAGACAGAGAAGAAGAGCATAAAAAGTCCAGATACAAGCAACACGCTCAAGAATATACTTCCAAGAAAGAAGACAAACCAAAACAAAAGCCACAGTTCAAAAAGAAGAATGTTGCAGGTCTAAAAATCAGACATGCCCAGAATTCTGAGGACTCGACAGCTGAACGGGGAATGGGTTCTGCCAATGCTCAACAGTGCGCCAGAAGTAATTATAGCTCACCAGAACCTGATTGAATATTTGGTGATAGTGGACTTGAATGATTACATCACAGGGGAAACACCTGATACTAGGGTAAGTGTCTCACATACGTTATATGAAATAAACACTCCAAATGGAGGGAGACATTTAGTTAGCTGAACAAGACTGGCCGCCAGCATTCGTCATGGACTGCCCTAGGGAAGAAATGGTAATTCTACCAGATTTTCCAGCCCTGTTCCCAAATATCTAAAATATACATATGCACGGGAGTAAGCGGTAGCCCTAACTCCAGCATTATACAAAAACCATGTTCGATGGGATGAGGATTCAACCCACCACATTATTCCATAAAAAAATTATCTGACTGCACAGAGGCAATATCCAATAAAGCAAGAAGCTAAAAAACAGGTCAGGGAGATCCTAGATCAACTTGAATACCAAGGGGTGATTGAAACTTGCACCTCTCAAATGAATAACCCTTTGTTTCCCGTATCAAAACCGGACAATTCATATGGTTAAGTTTTGGATTACAAACATTTAAACATTTGCACTAAGACATTTGCAGTTCAAAACGCACACAGTGCTGCATTAATGAATAACATTGTGCGAAAAAATTCAAAACGACACTAGAAATCTCAAATGGATTCTTTTGCTAAAATATAGCACCTGAAAGCAGGTATTAAACCGCATTCTCTGCGTTAGGCTCCCAGCAACAATTTTGTAGACTCCCCCAGAGGTATAAGAACAGCTCGGGGTTATTTCCAGCCCGAGTAACTGAATTACTTCAAAATTTGGATGTAGAGGCATTGTCCTATGTGGATGATATTTATCTAACGGATGATGACCTGGTGGAACACTTCAACAGAGCAAATACCATAATTTTGGGATTTGCCTCTGAGGGTTACAAATTCAACTTTAAAAAATAAAAGATAGCCCACCTCAATGTCATTTTTCTGGGATATGAACTTTCAAGTGAAGTGAAAAGCCTTGCAGCTAACTTTTTAGAAAAGTGTGAGCTGCTCCAACCTTCAAAATTATTAAAAAACTTACAATCAATACTGGGATTCCTGAACTTTGGCAAAACATACATTTAGGATTAAGCAGAAAGGGTAGAACCTTTCTACGATTTAATAAAACCTGACTTTTCAGTTAGACAATGGACACAGGAACACACAGATATCCTTTGTTCTCTGCAAGCTGATATGATAGCTTCTAAACACTTACAGACACGCATAAACGTACGCAACCTGGTGATCCATATAGTTGCAGGCCAATCAGGGTACACCTACTTAACATATCTCAAAGGTGAAACAGTACCACTAGCATACAAAGCACATTTGTACACAAATGCTCTGCAGAAAAAATTCTAACAGCAGACGTAAGGCAGTCTTTAACAGCTAGAGAATTAGGCTTGGGTGCGAGTTGTGTAAAGCATCTGTATGGGGTACAAAGAGCATTGAATAACATGCCAAGAAGCTCTCTAGGGGGTGTCACTCCTTATGAGGTCCTACTTGGGACGAGAATGTGGGTACCTGATCTTGATTGTGAAGGCACAGTGGTGGATGAAAAACCTTTTGACATCCATAAACGTTTGCCTGTTTTACAGGAGCTAAATGAATCCAGGACACTACAAAGCAAGGTCCAGGTGAAATGAACTGGGGAAGTTAAACCTGTCACGGCAAGACCTGTCTGGATCCCTAAAGTCGGGGACCTGGTCAGAGAAAAAATAGCGGACAAAAAAGAATTTGGGCAATCACACATTTCTTAAAAAGACTTACCTAGTATCACCTGGTATACTTTTCTTTCTTTTCTGGATAGGCTTAGTAACTGTCTTTTGTATGCTTGATAATGGAATTTATCTTCGAGAAAGCTCTGCAGCACAAAAAGTGAATGTGATTCTGAAACCGCATCTATCGTCACATCGTGAAAAAAGAGACCTATCATCAGTGAACATTACAGCAGTTCCTATACCTGACAGTATAGTGTGGGACAAGATTGATGACGATATATTTGGCCCGACCGAACTTTTAAAAATACCACATTTCTTTAAAATTTCAATAAGTGATATCATTACCTCAAGTACATTTTCCGATGATTGTGATTATGAAACTGAAAATAATATGTTGTCTGATTTAGAAAAATATGCTGCTTTTTCTATTAATGAAATGTTGGAAGATACATCAGACTTTGAAACAATGTATTGCTATCAACATTATGGTCATAATTTTCTGCACAATTCTGCTAATCCCAGAAATGTTTTCACATACCACCCATGGGAACATTGCCCGACACCACCGAAAAACAGTTAAAAAACATTCGCACAGAAATTTCCATATTTTTCAGGGTTTAACACATTGGACCCGCCTCATATTATAAGGTTGCACCAACACCAGCACCGAAAAATATGTTGACAAACATAAAACAGATTTATTCTGCTCCCTTTATTGCCCAATTGTCTGAACAAGGTTTCGACTTATGGAATGACACCGTAGACTTAAAATCTGTCTGGGGTACTAGAGACTGGCAGGTCCAGGGAACATAGGCACTATTTAGAGCATGCCTTATTCCTCAGCAAATCATGTTTTTGAATGAAACAGTGCAACAAACGACTTGTCTTGGACTAGCCAAGAACAAAGATTTGAATATACCTCCGATGCCCACACCATCACACACTGAGGGTAACATAACATCACAAGAAGGGAGCATGTTAAATGAGATCATGCAATACAAGAGATCAGACCCTGATTGGAAGAGATGGTTGATTTGACCTACAGACACCAATAGATGTCAGGAAAGATTCATGGGTGAAACCAAACGATTTAATATCAACAGGCCAGATCCACGCTCTGTACAGAGAGAACACCCAGTGGTAGTGACTTCATACAGTGTTGGGAAGTTATGCCTCGATTGGCTAAAGACCTCAACACTTACACATGTGAAACAACACTTATCCTTACTTACAGAGGATGTGGACCTACTGGATTTTGAATGAGGTCCTAGGAAGCCACATCATAAACGTTTCTATTATGCTGTCTATAATGAGATTTGTAAAATATCACAACAAGAGGCCGCGGAAAGATTACGAGAAATAGATTGTGCAAACCTAGAGAAAGCTCTAGCAGTGGTTGACAACGGGTTAACTACGCTAACCTCCAGGATATATTCACTGGGCAACATTCTGCTATTGATGTACTAGAACAGGATTTTTCCGTATTACAACACAAACAATCACAATTGTGTTCTATTATGTTATTAAGCTGAACGCTGCAATCTTTGCACGCAGGATACGTGCCTTGGCGTTTCATAAACAGCAAGTCTCTGTTTTCTTCATACAATGGAAAGGAAAAACAGATGGAGATGGCATAAAGGGTAGCAAAGTATACAATGTTTCGTATTAAAAAACTGGACAGATTAGCTTTTACAGAATGGTTAATCCATGGCCACATAACTCTTCCGGTCACTACTTTTCAATTCCAATATTGCCTTGAACAAAAACAGGCATGCAGATATGAAGAATTGGGTAGTGAATTCATCAAGGAATCTTGGGAATTACCGTACATATTTCGATACTGGAGTGGGGAAAGAGAAGAGTTTTTGTGCGGTACAAACTGCAAGAATACTCTAAGTGGATCACTCATATGCCAGGATATAATGCTTCATGGGGCCTATAACGGTTCGGTAGCGAACTTATCCTGTCACTTAAGGGGTGCCCCAGCTGCTATGATCAGTCCAGTGCTCAGGCTACTTTCGAATGGGAGTTACTTGATGCTGAACGATCAAGGTTGCTGTGGGATGCTTCCGGGCATCGCATATCTGGTAACCGTGAGCTCCAGGGTTACTTGCTGTATGCAAGTATTGTTTCCACCAACACATACAGTCAGGGAGGTGCCGTTATGGCCTTCGCTAAATGTTTCATTAATACAGTTTGATGCTTTGAGCAGAATGAAAGCCATGCTTTTACAGAAATCCGTGCCCTTAACCTCCGCTTAAGAGACTTTTGATTTCCAGATCGCAAGGTCTGCGGCAGAGATACAGGCACTCATACGTACAAACTGCCCCTTCCATTTCACAGAAATGGTAAATCGTATCTTTAACATGTCCACCTTTTTGAGACCATAGGTTCTGGACTATTGAGCACCTTTCAGACGTCCTCGGAGTTGTACCAAACTTAATACACTCCGTATTTGGAAGCATATTTGGAGGGCTGCGCGGATGCTGTTTCTAATAGCAGGTATCCTGATTGTTATTTTTCTGGTACGCAATGGACGTCCCAGTTGCCAAGGAGATGGAAACAGTACTCCTGGAGCAAAAATACTGTGACAACCATGGTACAAAAGTTAAGCACACCTCACCTAAGAGAACTAAGTGCATCTTGGTTCTTGTCATTCAGACCAGTCTGGATGGACTGCATCCTACCTGTCCTCCGATGCCTGTTTTGCGGAGAAGAATGCATATTAGATCCCTGTCTGTCACTCCCATCATGTGCGCAACCAGACGTTGATGCTTTACTGGACCCGATAACAGCCCATGTTCTACAGTGTCGCCAACGTATCCCAATGTTGATGGCGGCATTCCTAGAGCCACCACAGGTAGTATCTGCTCCTGTTGGTATGGACATCGGCTCCTCCTCTGGCGCACACGCTGCCTCAGCATCGGTTGTGGACAGTACGAAAGATCATCTGTGCTCAATTGACATAATCTGTGAGGTGTAACAGGGACCGTCGTCTGTGGAGGCAGGCAACGAAAATGTGGCGTCTACCAGCCAGGACACATAAACATGTGACTCATTTGGCCCGTCCTGTGCTGGGAAAAAATCGACGTTATTTTTTAAGAAACAAACTGAAGAATTGGAACTCCATAAATTAAATTGACATTCTTTTGAGCATGCATGGCTTTCAAATGCTTATAGTAGTTCGAACTATACCTACGGACTTGTTAGAGCTATGGCTTGCATGACAATTTCCTTTTTAAACTTTTTAAAGATTTTTTAGAACTCTTAAACATTGTTTTTAGCAAAACAAGAAACTAATGTTTTTCTAACTATTTTTGATTACCAGCATCTAGTAAGGCTAGTACTACGTTTAGAATTTAACTATGTCGTCCATTCGGAAGAGGAGTGGGTGTTATATTCCATATAGGTACCATAATACAGGCCCCAGTAACTTCATTATCCTTCACCTACAATTTTCCCTACTTTACACTTATAACGGTTTACAGGGACTGACCTTTTACCTAGATACGACACTGAATTCAGAATGCGGGTTTGAAATCTCATTCATTATGCATGAGGATTCTTGGAAGTACAGCAGAACTACCATCTCCTGTATAATATCTATGTATAAAGTTCATGCCCTACGTCATCCATAGGCCGACACAGTAATACAGCGAGGTAGGACCCCTAGGGAGACCTTTGGGTATATATACATCACATCTTGCTAAGATAGGGAGAAGAGACCAAGACTTCCCAGCCGACACACTGATCAGAGACGCTGAGGTTCCTGCATGCAGACACTTCAGCTCGCAGTGGTCTAACATCCCTCATGGTGTGTCCAACTTGAGACCAAGACGGGATCCCACTGTCTCTCACTTCAGGTAATGGGGTTGACTAAATCCTTGAGGGATTCTTGGCTTAACACCTATACACATGCTAGGTACATGTAGGTACATCAAGTTGGAGAAGCATCGTAGGAGTACGTATCTTTTTATCATGTGCTTTATATACTCGTATGTATTCATGATTATTATAAGATGGTACAGCTATACCATCCATTTACCTTTATAGTACTGCTAATCATTTATATCTTATACTGTCTAACAGTTGTTGCAGCTCATCTATTCTACACCAGAATAACAACTGTTCAATAAATACTTTTTGAAAACGCCCAGCATGTTTATTCTGTGTATCTCTCTGAGAGGAACTAAGTAAGCACGAGTGACTGAGCGAAAAGTAGTATATTTTTTCCACAGTTGTGAGGGATCAGGGTTTTCATGTTCGATGGTTGCCAATAACTATTCTCTCCTTGGTAAGAAGAGATTCTAGTGGCACTGTGAGCTAGTTGGTGCAAAAGGCCAACATACCCGGTGGGGGTGTTCAGAGTCAGTCTGTCACCAATCCTACAGTGTATTGTCAAAACGCGCAGATCCTGTATAACTATTATAGGAGCTACATGACAGTGTTGTATTGCATTCATTATAGAAAACAATTTGTTTGCATATGAGTGAAGTTTCTGACGGATTTGAACAGTCTTTTGCATTTAAAAATACTAAATATTCTTTAAGTAAACACTGCATTGAATGTGGAATTTCCCATGCGTACATTAAACATGAATTACCTAGCTATGTGTACCATCCAGCATCTTTCATAATGAATCATCCTTCAAACTGCAGTACATTAACAGGTACTGTAATAAACCCATGTATCGGGAATGTAATACTTGATTTTCCATAGGAAGTATACGGCAATAATTCAAATTCTTGTACTGAAATCATATTATATGCGGAATCATGCTTACTTAGCATCTTTTGATGATCCCTTGCATTATCTGAACAAAATATTTCAACTTTGTTAACCTGGTTCTATGGAACGTTATGCAATCTCAATTCTTGTATGTCTGCAAAGTAAATACAATTTTTGAACTGATCCTGTTCACATCTATACTTTTCTGATATGTTTTTTCACAACAACAAAAGCAATTGGAGTCATTTCTGAAATTAAATAGTTTTCATTTATTATCATTTTTAAATCATTGTCAATGATATGAAAAGTTCCTGGAATATTTTCTGCATCAACCGCTCTTATGTTTTTTTAAAGCTTCTGCAGCAAATTTATATGCTATAGCCATAGCAGCTAATGCAAGTACATCATGTTTTATACTTTTCTGTCTCTTTCGACCTTTTAGAATAACATAAACATTCACATTTTCATGCAATGTTTCTATATGTTGTAGTATATGACTTTCAATTGAAAAACACCCACTCACTCTTGACACAGTTTGCCTATCAAGTGTCAATGTGCACTATGTTATACCTAGAGTCTGTTTTATTAGCCAATGCATCAGTTGATCCTTTAACAAATATGTTATAACACTTGTTTGTTTGTGAATTCCAAACACAAGTTTTTCCAGATTCTGAAGATACATTTTTGAAGGTATCATTCTTCAGTAATGTATGCATTTTGACTTCTTTCAATGCTCTTTCCCATTTCCGATTCGAGAACTAAACATTATTTTCTTTAGGTATTAAAGGTACTAGTAATTTATTAATGTTAACAACATCTGCACACATTACTGTTAAATCATCACTGTTAAATCATACCTTTCAAAATTCTTAAGTATTTTGGAAAAAAAACATGCTGGAAGAAAAGTATCTGTCTCTGTTTCCCTTTCCTACTTTACAAAACTGAATATGCTTTTTCAGCATATTCCGGAATTTAAATGAATAAATCACCCTATGCCTAGAAATTTAAGCACAAAAGAGGTCTGGTACATTTTGGCTATAAAAATGCGCTTCAAAGTCATTATTGTATTTCAATGAATATTTAAAATAAAGGAATTTTGATACAAATAAAGGCTTACCCTGCATTATTGGAACTTGGAACTGTTCCCCTTGTTGGGGTCAATGTAATGTTCCTGTTGCGTTCGATATATGTAAATACCAGTCAGCTTATCGGCTGTAGAAGGACATTTGCTTGTGATTTTCCAGAGTGGATGAGGTTCAGCAATGCATTTTGAAGCATGTGTCTGCCTGACCTATTCATTAGCAAAGGGGCTTGGAGGCAAGATGTCCTCTAAATCAAGATGAAAAGTGTGGAAATTGGACAGTCTCTGCTGGCCCTAAAATGTGATCACTCAGTTTCTCCCAGTAGACACCATTGTGCAGTGGTGTGATAACTATTCTTTGAGACACTTCTGTGGAAACTCTATATGTTTCAATTTTGTTGTTTATTTTTTAAATGTTGCAACTGGATTCTCTACATCTGGAACTTATCTACGCTTCGTCCTGTCTAGGAAAACCACCATTATCAACTAAACCATTATCAAATTTGTGTTAATGTGAGCAACATATATGTCCATAGTTGTCACATATATTGTTTCATAATATCTTCAGGTTTTCCCATGAGAAAGTGCCTCTTTTTCAAGTGCTTACTTCCATTTTTATGTGGAGTGGTATGCTATTTATTGAACTCCACATATTGGGGGACTGGGCTGTCCAGGTCCAAGTGCATGTGTTCTGACTCATAACACATGGTACAGTTGGCTAAATTATAATTTACATATTTGACTGTATTGTAAGGCCATAGTATATGGTGCAGGAAAATACAACAATGACATTGAATTAAATTTCACATGTGGACTGGAGCAGTTATTGAGCCATCCATCAGTGACAAAGAAAACCTGGCCTCGGGCTTACATTCCAAACAGACTACTGAGGCTTTTAAACCTGCAGGCAAATTAGTCATAACCACTCTTTTAGACAGGAGAGAACCCTTCTTTTAAATATTAAGTAAGTCAGCCCTAAGTAGACCTTGTAGCCCAAAAGGTAGGGTGCCTAGTATTTAAATGAAGTACATGCAAGAATATAATGTTGGCATATACCTGTAGTGACTAGCCTTGTAGCTGTCTTAAGAGACACACTACATTTCCGACAAAAATTGCAAGTGTGCTAACTTTGGATTAGGAAACCACTATTTTTAATATTTTTCTAAAATCCAACTCATTCCTTCCTTCCCTGAATATAGAAAAGATATTTGATTCATTTAGCTAGGAGTATATATGGCAAGTACTTAGTAGCATGGGGCTGGGTCCCAAGCATACTGCATTGGTAAAATTGCTCTGCTCTCAACCACTGGATGCCTAGTGTCAGTGATGATTCCGCTACAGAGGGGCACAAAGCAGGGATACTCCCGTCCCCTTTGCTGTTCGCCCTGGCAATGGAGCTGGCAGTATAAGGTTGCGACAGGTGTTGTATGGCTGGGGAATTCAGGTAGGAAACATGACCCATGTAGTATATCTGTATGTAGATGACGCTATGGTGTATTTGTGTCAGCCAGACATTTCGGTCCAATTCTACTGAATGTTATGAGGGAATTTGGAGAGCTCTCGGACCTATATGTTAATCAATTGAAACCTGCATTGTTCCCATTGGAACAGCCGAAAGGAATAGAGGCCACCCGAACCCCCGACTCGGCAATACCCTGGAGCACTGATAGTCTTCGTTATCTAGGCATGCATGTAGCGCACGGGGCACAGCAGTGCCACACTTTAAATATGGGGTGTGTATTCACTAATCTCAAACTGTTCATTCTGGAATACCCTTAAGTACTCCCTAATGGGGAAGATTGCCCTAATCAAAATGGTTGTGCTGCCCTGGTGCCTTTAGGTATTGCAAGGAACCATGTACGAGATTTCCTGGAGTGTCTTTCAGGAGATGGCCAAACTCCTTGTAGACTAATTGTGGGCAGGGAAGCGGTGCAGGGTTGGCCTTATCATACTGAGGTTGGAATTCGATAAAGGGGGATGGAAGTGCTTGACCCCAAACTGTAGTACCTTGCATCGCCCCTACAACACACTGTACACAGGTTCAATGATGAGCCCAATTGGGAGAAATCTCTTTTGGCCGTTATTACGGGGAGTGAAGACCTGGGTGTGGCAACAGAATGCCTGGGATGATGCCACACGTGCTGAGACTGGTTGCAGGCTCGGGGAGCGGGTAATATGGGTGATGCTCTGCAGGATGCCATATGCGCCAGAGCTGGAGGTGTGGCAAATTTGACCTCTTGCGCAAATAGCTCAGACCATGGTTATAGCCAGCTGGCAGGAGGGGGGCTGTATCACCTTAGAGGATCTATATCCATCGGGCCAGTTTATTACTCTTCAGGAGACAACTGAGACATTTGGTCTGGGAAGGGGGCAGTTTCTCCAGTATGCCAAAATAGCACCCACAGCAAGTGAAATATGGACTTGCTTCCTCAATACCCCTAATCCTACTCAGATTCTTGTTCCACTGCAGGCAATTGAGGGCTGTTGGGGGCTTATTACTCGCCTATACTGCGCTGTGTGGGCTGATAGGCCCAGGATTCCCATCAAAGTGAAGGAAAAATGGCAACAGATTAGTGAGTTCCCAATTATGACTGAAGAATGGATCAGGATACATAGGGGGTGTGGGAGGTCTCTGCCAATGCACAATTGAAACTAGCTCAATACAACATAGGACATGTTACATAGCTCTCACCTAAGTGTCTACACTCCATACACCACTCTAGAAACCCGGGATGCCCACTCTGCGGGTATTCACCAGCAGACTTCGTTCACGTTCTGTGGAGCTGCTCTCAGATTGTATATTATTGGGACAAGGTCTTGGGACACCTACATAAAGCTGCGTGGTGGACAATACCTAAGTAATTGAAACAATGCCTACTGGGATTGGTCCCTACAAGAAAATATAGGAAGCTTAGCAGGAAGTTTGCACTCTTAGGACTAACTCTGGCCAAATGATGTATAGCGATTAGGTGGCTAAGCCTGAATCCTGATGGATGATTGGGTGTGAGATATGAGTGAGTGGAGTGGTGCAGAAGAGGCACATATGAAAAAAGTGAGGCGCGATGATAGACTTGATGGGGTTGGCATGGGGTGCGGTGGTTCATGACCTTACTGGTGACGACAGCACTTTCCCCTGCAAATGCTGGGAGCGAGGGGGACAAGAGAATTGTCCAGACATAGTGCTCCCGACCTAAAGGGGAAGAGCAACCAAACAATTGAGTGGTCGCACAATTGGAACTAAGCTGAGGGATGAACTGCTGTGGTTGACATGTAATGCTTGTATCCTCCTGACTCTGTAATATGTAATGAGCTGAGCACAGGGGGGAGCTTTCTATACTATTTTGTTTATTGGTATTTTATGCTATTTTCCACATTGACCTTGCGGTATTTGGAGGCACGCAAGCTGCTTGATATGGTTTAATGGTGCTAATATTGTGCATAATGTGATGATGTATGGTGTTGAGATGCAAAATAAAAACATATTTAACCCCTTCGGTGCTCATGACGGAATGGTTCCGTCATGACCCACGGTTGAGCTGTGCTCATGACGGAACCATTCCGTCATGACCACGCCCGCGCAAGATTCCGTCAGCACAGCGGCGGAATCTGCGCAGCATCGAAGGGGTTAAAAAAAAATCCAATTCATTAGTGAAGCTGAATTTTTTGTGAGTATTTAGGAAAAGGAATGTTAACCAAAATGACACTTTACCGGACTGAAACTCCAGTAGGCTAAATATCATTAGCTAACTGCTGGGCCATGTCAGTGCATCCCCTCAATAAGGCATGAAAAATGCTCCCAGAGCAAGAACAAAAGCTTAGGCATTTTGACTGGAAGGTCTAGGGTGTGAGGAATGTGACTCCTCTCAGCCAAAGAAGGACAGCTGGGGAGGGTCCAGGAAATTCCATTAAGTTGAAATGGACCATGATGAGGACTGTCCATTCAAGTGTGCAAGGAGACCTGAAGAAGGGTAGTCTTTTGTCCTTAGGCCATCTGTTGCCAGCTTTGTGCCAGGTAGTGGGAGGTGGGCTTGTCCAAAAAGCAGTTTAGTGGAAGAGGAGAAAGCAGTTAATGTCCTTAAACATAGCTCTGTCTGGCACACAAGCTCAAGGCACGGCTGAAATATCCTGCCATGTTATAGTTTCATCAGAATAGTGCACTGTGGGATTATTTACAGTGAGGCAAACAGGATGTGCTGCAAAAGTGGGAAGGTTTGCCCTGGAAACCTTTTTTGTTTGGTTAGGGAGTATTAAGGAGTCACCTACTCACTCTGGTGAGAAAATGCTACAAAAGTGTCATCAAATCCACAGCTAATCAGAACACTCTCTAGATCAGTGGAAGAACAGAAAAGGACTAGACGTGCTGTTTGAGGCCTATGTGGAGACATGAAGGGCTGGATCTGCTCCCTCATGTACCCATTGACTAAGAAGTGGAGAAAGGGATGCTGTGGATTTGGGGGTCTCCTTGGAAGACCACCCAAAGGTGCAGGGTCCACCGTTCATCCACGGGTCCGGGATACAAACTGAGACCAACACTGGAGCGCTGAGAGAAAGGATATTTATTACAATCTCATGAGATGGAGAGAGAGTATCGGCAACAGACACCCGCAGCTTGTCAGAGGAGGCAATCTGCCAAGCACTTTAGTTCCACGTCTTATATACCCGTCATGCCCACCCCCTGCGTGTACAGAAAAGAAAGAACAGCATGATTATGCAAAAGGAGATGTGTACAGTAAACGATGAACACCATAATTATACAAAGGGAGACGTGTACAGTAAAACAATGAACACGATAATTATACAAGCAGAGGTCAATCTGATAAGTTAGCAGATGGTCACTGTTGGGCCCCTGCAGGGCATAGGTGAAACCCATAATTACAAAACAAGCAGAGGTCAATCTGATAAGCTAGCAGATGGTAGCTTTCAAGCCCTGCAGGGCGAAGGGCAGGGTGAGGACAGTAAGCACAGGCGAACAGTCCTGTTCAACTGGGGTTAGCAAGAGTTCAGTCAGATTGTGGCAAACAAGGGCACGGACAGTCCTGCTTGACTGGTTTAGCCTGAGTTCAGGCAGGTGGCGGTAGGTCAGGTCATAATCAGGGCAGTGTAGAGGTGAATCAAGAAGGGAAGCCACAGAGCATTTGTGATACAGAGAGAAAGTCAGTGATGAAGGGTGGGTGAAGCGCAAAATGGCGGAGCGAATGGCAAGATAACAGACATACTTTTCCACAGAGTACAAAATGGCTGAGCGAGTGTCAAGATAAAAAATACATTTTCCACCATACCAAGGGTCAGTTGGTGGACCTTCTGTGTGGCCACAGGGACACAATAAGCAGCCAGAGATCTTTTTGCCCGAAATGCCCAGCTGACCAGCAACAACTGGACTGGACTGGACTGGACCCTGCTAGTGGCTTCTGCTGGAGTGAGTCTTGGCTCCTAAGTGCATTCCCTGAGGTCCTTAGAAATGACCAAGAGGAGCTGCTCCAGAAACACTGAAAAATTGAAACTTAAAAGATTTTGGAATTCTGAGACTTCCAAAGAATCCGCAGGAGTTGCAACAAAGGTGTCTGATTTTAAAGCAACTTTGTATTATACAGCTTCAGGCTTACCTCACTGGAGGATTCTGAGCTCCATAAAAAAAGTTTGAAATTAGAAATCTTGACCGGGCAAAGGTATTCACCCAATGTGAGGATGTTAGTGTCAGTGAAATTTACATTTCTCCTATTCTGAGCTTTACCCGTCAAAATCAATTACTTCAGCTGGACCTTGTCCAGCAGGTATGTGGCTTTGACGGGGCTTCGGCACACAAAGCCTGCAACCTTGCCCTGGTGAAGGATTTTCATTTCTATTCCAGAGATGATATCAGAAGGTAAAATCTTTGACCCAGACAAAGCTGCTTGTTGCACCTGAGCTCCATTGTGGTTGATCTGAAATCGCACCTAAGTCCTGGTCAATGACTACTGATAGGTACTTCAATGTTATTTTGGTACTTTTTTCATTACATATTATATCTCTGGTTCCTCTTATTGGATTTTTGTCTCATTAAATTTTCTATTTTTCTAAATTGGTTGTTGGATTGTTATTGTCTTATGTTTTGACTTTCAAACTATTTCGTAACTGCTAACTACTTACCACATTTTCCTCAGTGATGCATGTCTGCTATCTGTTATTGCTTTCATGGAGTTAAGTCCATATTTAAATTATAGAAACTGTGTTTTACTTTAATATGGTTGTGGCTTTATTCCTTGTGGTCAACTCCCATCCACCCCAAACACATTTTCATAAATTTTTGAAAGATGTAGGAATAGACTGCAAAATAATTCAGCATAGAGCAGCCAGAGGAACATTTAGAATAAGCAGATAAAATCATATGAAGCCAGTTGTCTTGTCAAACTGCACTGACTTCCAGGGAAGTATAGAGTAGAACTCTGCATACACCACTACGATATCTTTTAAAGTGACCTGCAATATCTTAAAGAAGCTTTCCCCCAATGCAGACCAGCAAAATTGCTCTGATTAAGTAAGGGTGTAAACCTGGTACTGCAGAAATTCAAAAAAGTCAAGCGTAGCCTGTGTATACGCCACTCTGGAATGCCTTCCAGACAGAAATCTATCACTGCAAGATGAAGAAACATCAACTTAGAAAAGCACAGTAAGGCTGAGTCAGATTGTTAGAGCCTCGGTAATAACTTGTGGGCCTTTTGTGAGTTACTCCCGCAATCAGAAGCACCTTTAGGGAGGGAAGAGGTGCAGCACATCAAGTTATAAGAATAAAACATAATAAAGCATAACATAATATGTACACCTATGGCACTAAGCTACCTCTAAAGCATCATCAAGTGCCATGGGCAGGCTGTGAATTGCGTCCTCCCGGTGCGCGTGCCAAGTTGCCTGGATACACAAAACGTGACTTCATGAATGCACACAACGCATACATTCTGAATGCGGCCCAGGCCTTTAGGTGGGCAACACCTCTTAACCCCTTCCCCACTCATGAAGGAACCGCTCCGTCATGAGCCACGGTCGCCATGTGGCGGCTCTAATTCCCCGCCTGTGCGGGCGATTAGCGCAGTGGGCGGACTCATGACGGAACCACTCCGTCATGAGCACAGCTCAACCGCGGCTCATGACGGAGCGGTTCTGTCATGAGCACCGCGCCACCGCGCTGCTCCCAAACCCCCCCCAGCGCTGCGGCGGAATTCCCGCCGCAGCGAAAGGGTTAAGCTGTCCCCAGCCATCTGTCAAGCAAGTGAAAATCCTTTGGGTGGTTCCACTCCAATCTGAATTCAACCCTTAGTGAAAATGGTCAACAGTCATTAACCCCTTGCATATACAGTGGTTAATCCTTTCCTTACTGACCACGATGGTGGATCACATTGTTCACTGAAGTAATAACTTCAAGAATGATCTACGACTAAGACAAAACAATCTGCAGGCTAGGAATGCACCTGTGTCACCTAGTTTACACCATCTTTCAGCTGCATCATCCAGACCACATCACCCCGAAGGAAAACTGCCTTCATTCGCTCTTGATAAAGGGAAGAAGAACTCCTTCATGAATCTACTAACTAGCCATCAAGTCAGGTTGGTTGGAGTTGGTAAGTGGTCCCTCCATACACCCCAGCCTCTGGAATTCCCTCCCATTCTACCTCAGGCTTTAGACCTTCCTGAGATTGCTCAGACTTTGGCAGATTTCAGTCCACGAAGGCGACATCAGGGCACACTGTTATCTGTGCGTTTCTATGGGGGGCAGGAGGCACCACTTGATCATGAACGTCTGTCCAAGCACCGCTCCCTACTGCTCTTACCACAACCCCACTCCCCATAACTCGCTGTTCTTCAAACGTCCTGAAACTTACATAAACCATTATAATGCATCCAAAAATATGATGTCAATAAATATGTCTGATTAGGACATTTACTCTCTAGTGCGAGCTGCCTATTGTCCTACAAAGGGCATTCCCCACCTGGGCTACTAGACTGATCTATTCTTTGGCAATCACAGGTGTCAGAGCAGATTTACAAAAACTCTATCACCTTATCAAGTGTTTTTGGAAAACGGAACACCCACCTTCCTGGAGAGGATAACCTCTTTCTCTACTCTGACGTCATAATCCTGTCCAGGTGATAGAGACATGTCACGTGCATTCAGCAGCCATAAGTGTGCATGCCAAACACCTGGACTGCGTTTGCTGTATATTTCTAGCTCAGTGCATTACCTTTACTGAGAAGCATGAATGTGTAATACTATCCCAAACTGCACAGGGATGCCAAGAGATAAAAGTACCTACAATTCAATAGTGCTCCTGTTGTGCACGGTGCAGTACTGTTTGGATTGAAGAAATGGTATCAAAGTTGGAAGAAAAGAATGATAAACGATCAAAGGAAAATGGCTCAGAGTGACGGGAAAGATTTGAGTTAATGTATGTCACTGCATTAATAATTAATACGGAGAAAGGCTTGGAAACGACCTTGTTGATGGATGACTTGATGTCCAGAATGTGAATCAAAAAGTATCAGTCATTTTGGAAACTATATGCATCATGGCAGTTTTAATCTGATTGAGAGAACTGCTCGCTATTGATCCGTAGAGCATGTAGATTCATCATTTTATGTAATTGCAACCAATATTTAATAGCCTAAGACAAAACACAAATGTAAGCAACATAGTCTAGAAAACTACAGTGCTTACTCCACTCACGAATATTTTAGGAGTAGGAATAAGAGATGTAAGCTGTTCAAGTTTTGTTTTACATATTGCTCAGAGAAGGATACAGCAGCCGCTGTATGGCCTGAACATTGTAGTGCATGACAAGAATTAAGAACACTGAGATAAGGATAATGATTTACCCATCCTTTCTAAGTAACAGAAGGAATTTGCTAGCAAGAAGAGAGAGTTTCATCGGTCCTGGTGCATTTGAAGAATTCTGCATCTGCCCCATATCCTTGAAACGCTTCAAAGCATCACGATGGGTCTACAAAAACCAAAGTCAACAAAGAATGCCTGTGCAGAATGCGTCTCTATCGTCCCTCTTCTGTGGAGCGTTCACCAAAACACCGGCCACCCTCGTTAGAACCATAGGAACTACAGGATGCAGGTTTGATCTCCATGCACATTTCTGGCAGATCTGCGCAGGGGTAGTTAATAAAAAACAGCCAAAGAAAACATCCTCACAGACTACCTGTCAAACCACAACACGAGCACCAGCACAATACTTTGGGGCAGATTTACAAGTAACTGATACATCTGTATAGATGCCTCACTTTCCCTTGCACCACCATAGATGTGCCGTATTTACAATACGGCGCACTATGGCGCAAGGATTGACAGATGCTTCAGAAATTCTGACACATCTGTTGGCAGAAAAGTCACACATTGCTGGAGTTGTGTCTCAAGCACGACGCAACACCAGCAATGCGTGTTGTGGCCTATTCCCATCACACTGTGTCACTCCTTACGCCTGCTTCAAGCAGTCGTAAGGTTTTGACGCAGAGGTGCCCTAAAAGTCTGCAGTGAAATGTTGTGGATTTCACTGCGTCAGTTTTACAAGGCTTTCCTGCGTGGGAACGCCTACCCTGCATACATTATACCTGACACACATATAATGTCACGCAGGGGTTTACAATGTGACGCATCTCCCTAGATGCGTAACGTTGTAAATTTGCCGCATTTTTACGCCGCCGTTGCATCACAAAAGTGATGCAACGGCAGCGTATAAGTGACGCAAGGGGCTTGTATATCTGCCCCTTTCAGTCTAACCAGAACAAAACAGAAATCATTATCATCCGATTCAAAACGTCCCAGAAAGGCAAACAACACACAATCGCAACCTCTTCACTAGAAAAACATCAGTGGAACGATTTCTAAGGACAATTAAAGAGCCTAGAACTCATTATTGACAGCCAGCTCACAAGAACATCACAAGTAGCAGCTACAGAAAGATCCACCCTGTGAAATGATTCAGATGATCCACATAGCAGCCAAAGAAAGCAAGACCATGATAGTACATGCCAATCTCCCCTCCTGTCCACCAGTAAGGATATGAAAACCACAGCGGCAAGATGACTTTATGGTATTAAGAAATGTGCCAACACGACTACCAACTCATATGGCCACACTGACCACCCAAAGAGTGAGAAACCTTCAAAGTGTGATTTTTCCCTTAGCAGTCCGTGCAAAATGGGCAGGATTTGAGTCCTTCAAACAGAAATGAAAACCCGAAATTTCAAAACTAAAATCCATACAAAAAGTCCTACCTTTAAAAATAATATCAACATATGCCTCAAATTATCATGACTCACTCGCCCCCAAGCACGCTCGGACTGGGGTTAGACTAGCTATTTAACCCAGTCCTACTACAGGTGGTTAATGAGGCTGAATTCAGGAGTTTTAAGAACAAGTATTTGTAATGCAATATGTCTCGCCTTTGGAACCTTATATATATTTAGCTATGCAACACATTAGCATGGATGCTGAAACATCTACTGTTCTTTAACATGGAGGGACATTAAGCACCAAACTACGTGACATGCCAGGTATGGGAATACATGGAGGGAAATATTGCCTTTCAGCAGGAAATGGTATAGCCCAAAGCTCTGTTTTTAATATAAAAGCAGGTCCTTTGGTGGTCACATGACTGAAAATACAAGATTTGAAAAAAATATTATTGTCTACGGGTGCTCATGGAAGACAATTTCTATGGACTGGAATCTAGAGAATGCTAAAATAATTCTAGTATTTTACTGACCTCAGCTGGTCATTTTCTATCAAGAAAGTTAGAGGCAGTTGACCAGAAACAAAAAGTCCCTTGGTGGAAGCAGACAAGTCCTAGGGCTGATCTCCATAGCCCACAAAGTACAAACATATAAGTATATACTAAAGTATATATACTAAAGTATATAGTAAACTATATACAAGAGGTCTCGAATGCTCAACTTAAAAATCAATATTGTTGTATGTGAGTATTTGTGCATGATATATATATATATATATATATATATATATATATATATATATATATATATATATATATATATATATGTTATCTACTGGCGGTCGCCAGTAGATAGTTATAGTTAGGACCGTGTTTCCATAGGAAATCTCAAATTTCTATTTTGAATAACTTTGGCGCCGGTTGACGAATCTTCGTGAAATTTTCAAAACTAATGGGGCGCTCTGCTCAGCTCCTACCCTGAAAGTCTCGGGGGATTCGTCAAGCGGGGGCCAAGAAAAAAGGGGGGTCCCAAAACGCGTTTCCCCCATGCATTTTCCCATAGGACCTTTAGTCGAAGGTACAGCCCGAACGGCTGAACAGAATTACTTGAAATTTGGCAGAGAGGTAGTCCTCAGGTCAGGGATGTGCCTTTTGCATACATGGAGTCAATCTGTTCAGTAGTTCCTGAGAAAATTGCAGTTAAAAGCACATACATATCTATAGCCGCGCACGGTGCGCGCACCTTAACGTGCGCGAGCGTAATTCTGATTGGTTGTTACATGTCAGTCAACGTTCGAATCGGTCGAAATTAGGAAGTGTCGGCCGCCATTTTGTTTGTTTTCAGTGCGAGAGTGGGAAAGGAAGGTGGCGAACGTGAAAAGGGGGCAGGGTAGAGAGTTCCTGACCCCCTAGCCTTTGTCAGGGGTCCCTGAAGGACCCCGAAGGCAGAAAAAAACATTGAAAATTTGTTTTGTTTTTTAAATCGCGGGGGTGCGCGCACGTTGAAAAACCATAGAAAAAAATAATAATAATTTAATACGAAGTTTATTGTAAAATAAATATAGAAAAAAAATAATAATACATACATAACTTAGCATTTAAAAAAACGTACAAATTCACTGAATAATCCATAGGTTTCACACACGTCATAGTTAGGAATTAGCATTTAAAAAACCTTGCAAATTCAGTTGAAAAACCATAGGTTTCACACATGTTATAGTTAGGTGGATATTTCACTCGTAAAAAACCAATGAAATTCCCCCGTTATAGTTACTTCAGATAACTATAACTCGCGCGACCGCCACTCTATCACAAGGATGATGTCATCAGTGATGTCAAGAGTGATGCCACTGACCATGTCATGAGTGATGTAATATGTGACGTCATGAGCAGAGGATTGCGGGCGCGCGAGTTATAGTTATCTGAAGTAACTATAACGGGGGAATTTCCTATGGTTTTTTAAGTGAATTTGCAAGGTTTTTTAAATGCTAATTCCTAACTATAACGTGTGTGAAACCTATAGTTTTTTATATATATATATATATATATATATATATATATATATATATATATATATATATATATATATATATGCCGCCAGTATATATATATATATATATATATATATATATATATATATATATATATATATATATATATATATATATATATATATATATATATATATACTGGCGGTCACCAGTAGATACTTATAGTTAGGACCGTGTTTCCATAGGAAATCTGAAAATTCTATTTTGAATAACTTTGGCGCCGGTTGACGAATCCTCGCGAAATTTTCAAAACTAATCGGGCGCTCCGCTCAGCTCCTACACTGAAAGTCTTGGGGTGATTCGTCAAAGGGGGCTGAGAAAAAAGGGGGTCCCAAAACATGTTTTCCCCATGCATTTTCCCATAGGACCTTTAGTCGAAGGTACAGCCCGAACGACTGAACAGAATTACTTGAAATTTGGCAAAGAGGTAGTCCTCAGGTCAGGCATGTGCCTTTTGCATATATGGTGTCAATCTGTTCAGCAGTTCCTGAGAAAATTGCAGTTAAAAGTACATAAATATCTATAGGCGCGCACCGTGCGCACTCCGTGCGCGCACCGTGCGCGCACCTTAACGTGCGCGAGCGTAATTCTGATTGGTGGTTACATGTCAGTCAACATTCGAATCGGTCGAAATCAGGAAGTGTCGGCCGCCATTTTGTGTGTTTTGTGTGCGACAGTGAAAAAGAAAGGTGGAGAACGTGAAAAGGGGGCAGGGTAGAGAGTTCCTGACCCCCTAGCCTTTGTCAGGGGGTCCCTGAAGGACCCCGAAGGGTGAAAAAAACATTTTGTTTTTTTATTAAAAAAACGCAGGGTGCGCGCACAGTGAAAACCCTTAAAAAAAAAAAAAAAACATTTTAAATGAGCAATTCCATATTACAGGATACAGTCAATCTATAACTATATACATAGGTAGCTTATTGTAAAATAAATATATAAAAAATATAATAAAACATACATAACTTAGCATTTAAAAAACCTTACAAATTCACTTAAAAAACCATAGGTTTCACACACATTATAGTTAGGAATTAGCATGTAAAAAACCTTGCAAATTCACTTAAAAAACCATAGGTTTCACACATGTTATAGTTAGCTGGACATTTCACTCGTAAAAAACCATTGAAATTCCCCCGTTATAGTTAGTTCGGATAACTATAACTCGCGCGACGGCCACTCTATCACAAGGATGATGTCATGAGTGATGTCATGAGTGATGCCACTGACCATGTCATGAGTGATGTAATATGTGACGTCATCAGCAGTGGATTGCGGGCGCGCAAGTTATAGTTATCTGAACTAACTATAACGGGGGAATTTCAATGGTTTTTTACGAGTGAAATGTCCAGCTAACTATAACATGTGTGAAACCTATGGTTTTTAAGTGAATATATATATATATATATATTATCTACTGGGGGTCGCCAGTAGATAGTTATAGTTAGGACCGACTTCCCATAGGAAATCTGAAAATTCTATTTTGAATAACTTTGGCGCCGGTTGACTTATCTTCGTGAAATTTTCAAAACTGATGGGGCGCTCCGCTCAGCTCCTACCCTGAAAGTCTCGGGGTGATTCGTCAAGCGGGGGCTGAGAAAAAAGGGGGGTCCCAAAACGCATTTTCCCCATGCATTTTCCCATAGGACCTTTAGTCGAAGGTACAGCCCAAACGGCTGAACAGAATTACTTGAAATTTGGCAAAGAGGTAGTCCTCAGGTCAGGCATGTGCCTTTTGCTTAAATGGTGTAAATCCGTTCAGTAGTTCCTGAGACAATCAAAAGTAAAATCACATATATATCTGGGCGGAGCCTAACCACACATCTCATCGTGAGATCTGATTGGCTGTCAGCACTTCATCCAAGACGTGTTGGCAGCCATCTTGGGACCAATATACATGATAGCACCTCATTAAAAAGCATTGCAGTTAATAGAAGGTTTTAAGACTTTAGTTACATTATAAATCATTTGTTGATGGTACCATACTCATTTTAGGAATCGTGGTGTGTTCTAAGGTGATTTTACCATGTGAAAGAGCCTTCTGCTGTGATATCATTAATCATGTTTGAGAGAAAACTATTTTCTCATGCTTTTCCCTCAGAGGTTTGGAAGGTGATCTATAAGCTAACTGAGAGCATATTTTCTGTAAATTCACATTATCTTTCTCAGTCATGTGAGAATGAAGTCTGACATTCTCAGTAAAACATGTACATCCAACAAGGGCAGAGACTGTCAGGTGATTCCTTTGTGTTCTACTGCAGTTTCCCAGAGTGTTCTAAAGAACAACTAGAGTGCTAACAGTCCTACTTATGACAAACGTATGGCACACCTGAAGCCATCTTGGTTGGAATACAGTGGTAATTCTTAAAACATTTAATTTAAAAAGGAACAAAATGAGGGGGTTCATTTTGCCATAGAAAGTATGATTAGTGCTGCAGAAAGAAAAATTAGGGCACATTTTGAGTGACTTCTCAAATCCTCTTCTATTTCATTAAAAAATTCTGACATGCAGACTGAAACATGCACTTTCAATACCAGCAGCAGACTTCCCTGGTGAGCTGTAGCTTTACTACAGTGATCTAATAAGCAACTAGAGTGCTAACATTCTGAATTCATGGCAAATTTGTGACACATCTGAATGCCTTCTTGATGGAATCAAAGTAAAAAACTGAAAGTATTTCCTACTGAGGAGACTGTAGTGAATGAGGAAATTAGGAAACATCATAACAAATAAGTCTCCCAAAATGGCCACCAGAGACAAAAGAGCCCAAATGTAGCCCAAATATCACCCAGATGTAGCCCAAGTATAGCCCAATGACAGAATGTCCCAGAGTGTTCTAACGAACAACTAGAGCGCTAACAGTCTTACTTATGACAAAAGTATGGCACACCTGAAGCCATCTTGATTGGAATAAAGTGGTAACACTGAAAACATTTAATTTACAAAGGAACAAAATGAGGGGGTTCATTTTGCCATAGAAATGATGATTAGTTCTGCAGAAATAAAAATTAGGGCACATTTTGACTTCTCAAATAATCTTCTATTTTATAAACAAATTCTGACATGCAGACTGAAACATGCACTTTGAATACCAGCAGCAGACTTCCCTGGTGAGCAGTAGTTTTACTACATTGATCTAATGAGCAACTAGAGTGCTAACATTCAGAATTTATGGCAAATGTGTGACACATCTGAATGCCTTCTTGATGGAACCAAAATATAAAACTGAAAGTATTCCCACTGAGGAGACTGCAGTAAATGAGGAAACTAGGAAACTTCATAACAAATAAATCTCCCAAGATGGCCACCAGAGACAAAAGAGCCCAAATGTAGCCCAAATATCACCCAGGTGTAGCCCAACTATAGCCTAATGACAGAATGTCCAAGAGTGTTCTTAAGAACAACTAGAGCGCTTACTGTCTTACTTATGACAAAAGTATGGCACACCTGAAGCCATCTTGATTGGAATAAACTGGTAACACTTAAAACATTTAATTTAAAAAGGAACACAATGAGGGGGTTCCTTTTACCATAGAAATTATGATTAGTGCTGAAGAAAGAAAAATTAGGGCACATTTTGAGTGACTTCTCAAATCCTCTTCTATTTCATTAAAAAATTCTGATATGCAGACTGAAACATGCACTTTTAATACCAGCAGCAGACTTCCGTGGTGAGCAGTAGCTTTACTACAGTGATCTAATGAGCAACTAGAGTGCTAACATTCAGAATTTATGGCAAATGTGTGACATATCTGAATACCTTCATGATGGAATCAAAGTAAAAAACTGAAAGTATTTCCTACTGAGGAGACTGCAGTAAATGAGGAAATTAGGAAACTTCATAACAAATAAATCTCCCAAGATGGCAATCGGACACAAAAGAGCCTAAATGCAGCACAAATATCACCCAGATGTAGCCCACATGTAGCCCAATGACAGAAGTGGGCAAAACACGTATTTTTTGTGTATTTGCAGTTTTATATAGTGCAGACTTGTCAGGTATTGGAATGCTTTACATGAGCATTGGGTACATCACACAAGATCAAACTCATTTTGGTTGTAGACATGGGGAGATTAAGTGAATTGACCACAATCACAGAATGTTGAGCTGAAGCAGAAACTCCAACCTGGTTCCCAGGTTGCAAAGTCTGCAGCTCTGGAAGTAACACCACATCCTCTCGCCAAGGTGCAACATTTAATCAAGTGGTCAACTGGATAAAAAAACATAAAGATTACAAATAATTTAAAAGTTCTTTGTCGCTATTTGAAAACTCAGAAAATATGTCCTCATTTTAGTTTTTTAGAGCACTAACCATAATTTTGATGCAAATAAGACCCTCTCAGATATGTAATTTCTAAAGGAAATACTCTAGGTATTACAGTTTTGATTACATCAAGATGACGTCAGGCGTTCCACACTTTTGTAATAAATATAGAATGTTAGCAATCTAGTTGTTCATTGGGATAATGTTGAGAGGCAGAGGCCAGGGGCACGGACTCTGAAAATTGAAGGCAGGTAGGAGAGTGCAGAGGCAACAATTTGACCACACTGGGCAGGCAGGAAGGGCAGTGGCAGCACAATAGACTATGGAGGGCAGTGGAAAGGGGGGCAGGGGCAACAAACCAACAATACAGGACTGGCAAGAGAGGCTGTGGCAATATAATAGACCATTGTGGGCAGAAGGAAGATGCAGTGGTAGTACAACCATACATGCCAACAGACCCGTTTCAGCCAGGAAACGTCCAATGTTTTTAAGCTCAAATGGGCTTTATTTGATCTGTCTCCTGTCTACAATCTCCTCTTTTTCAATGTAACTCAAAGGGGAAAATCAATACCCCAGTTTTTTTTCAAAATCTCCCTCTTACCAAGTTCAAAATGTTCGCAAGTATGGTACATTGAATCATGGCAGGCAGGAGGAATTGGGGTAGGGACATGGACTCGGATAACAGAGGACAGGAGAGACATGGAGAGGTGCACCAAACTGACCCTACAGGGCAGGCGTCAGGGTTTGCAGCAGCACAATACACCACACAGCACATGCGGGACGGGAGTGCAGCACAACAATCCATAGAAAGCAATAGGGAGGGGACAGGACCATGCACATGGACAACAGAGAACAGATAGGAAAGAGGCAATGGTAGCTAGCTGACCATAATGGACAGACAGGAGAGACAGCTGCAGCATAACAGACCATAAAGGGCAGGAGGGACGGATCAGGGGCATTACAATGGAACAGACAAGCCAGGAGGGAGGGAATAGGGGGTCTGCACATGGAAACAGAGGGCTGGGGGCAAGGTGGCAGGGTGGGCACTAGAAACAAGACACACCATGGAGAGCAACAATGAGACCATGGTGGCATACACACAGACCATGGAGGGAAGATGGGAGGGGGTCAGGGGCAGCTAGCTGACCACATAGGGAAGGTGGGAGGGGCCCTGGCAGCACAGAAGACCATGCATGCCAAGCGGGAGGGTTAGTGGCAGCACAATGGCTATGATGGGCAAGAAGGAGGGTGCAGGGGGGATGCACAAAGGACCATGGAGGATAGAAGGGAGGGTCAGGACCTGGGCACAGACAAGAGAGTTCAGGGGAAGGGGCCTCACAACAGACCGCACGGGGCAGGCAGAAGGAGCAGTTGCAGCACAACAGATCAGGGAGGGCAGAAGGGTGTGGCTGTAAAATGGACCATGGAGGACAGGAGGAAGGGGATAGGGGCATGGCATGTGGACAGGCAGGGTGGAGGTGGCAGGGACAGGTTACAGTCATCTGACAATGCTAGGCAGGTGGGAGGGGAGTGGCAGCTCAACAGAACACTCAGAGTAGATAGGAGTGGCAGGTCCATGGAACATAGTGGGCAAAAAGGATGGAGTAGGGGCATGCACAAAGACATCGGAGGGCAGGGGGAAGGAGAATAGGGGCAGCAAGCTAAGCACAGAGGCTAAGCAGGAGGTCAATGATGGGCCATAGAATTGGGCAATGGAGGGCAGGAGGAGTGGACTGGTACATCATGCTAAATGGAGGGCAGTGGCAGCACATCAGACCATGCATGGCAGGAGGGAGGAGGCTAGTCCATGGATTCAGACAACAGAGGATAGGGAGGAGGTGGATGGGGCAGCAAGCTAACTGTTCAGAGAAGGTGGGTATTAGGAACTTTATTGTTTTTAAAATGTGTGTCTGTGCGAACTACTTAAAATATGAACAAGTATGCAGCATAATCTCACTTGGCAGAAACACCCCCTGACCCTCCACCCCCATCGCAAAATGTAATGCCCGTGAAAAGGGTAGGTGGACGCAGTGTTATATAGAACATAGTCCTGAGAGCACGATTGAAAATGAAAACTAGATGTAGTATATGGTATAAACTATGCACCAAAAAGTGTGATATAAGATGAACCGGGGCGTGAAATATAATATGCAATACATTGTGCGCAATGACAGATTCATTGGAGAGCGCGAGATAGCACAGGCACTAGTGCGTGCTATGCGATATGCGCCTTGGAGTGTAATATGCGCAGGGCAGTGTTTTGTAACATAACTAGTCTATAAAGTTGTAATATAAAATATGTGCTGGGGAGTGTAACGTTGCATATGCACTGTGACAAAGATATGGATCCCAGATTGTAATATGTATGGCATAGCGCTGTGCGTTATAACATACACATCGAGGAAGGCACGTTAGATGGGGCAATATAACCCGTGCGAAGGCAAGTCTGGCATGACATATTCACGGGGTGGTGTTACAGTGCACATGGGCTAGAGAGTGTCATAGCATACGCACTAGCTGGTGGAATACAACACAGAGGTGTGAGGCAATCGGCAGGCACTGGTGGGTGTAACACAGCATTGGGCTCAGCCAGGAGCACGCTGTGACTCTCAAGTGAGGTTTGTCTCCTTTCCAGAGAGTAAAATAAAAAGTATTACACATCCGGCGGTGGATGTGTTTTTTATTAACCGTGAGGGGGGTTTCTTGCATAGTTTGGTCGAATGTTTGTCGAATCCCCTTTGAATGGCTTGGTGTGCGTGTATATTATATGTGCCCGTCAATAGCTACCCATGTTTGTATAAATAAACGACAAGGGTGTCTACTTGGAGAGTACCCACCGGCGGGGGCACCGGGATTAGGCACGGTAGGGCGTCAGACACGTCAGAGCTTCACTAGCGGTGTAAATACATTCCATGTGGATTCATTCTATGCATAGTCGCCTTTTAATGAATATCACGCAAATCGTCATGGTGATAGGTACATACGGTTTGTCCAGCATGTCCTAGGTGTTTCTATAAATATATATATTTTTAAAATAATAAAAAACAAAGGCCGGCCCCGGGGGATGGGGTCCCCGGAGCCATAAGTGGCCTGAGGAGGGGGACAACGCAGCCCCCTCCTAAAGAATTTAAATTAAAAAAAGGCCATGACCCGGGGTTGGGGTCCCCGGGGCCGATTAATGCCTTGGGAGGGCCAAATTAATTTTTTTCAACAAAAAAAATTAGGGTGCAGGCCCTGGGGGATGGGGTCCCCAGGGCCAGTAAATTAGAAAAAGAAGGGGGGCCACACAGCCCTCCTTCTTAAAAAAATAAATTAAATAAAAGACCGGCATCGCGCTGGAGGCCACGCCCCCTCCTTGCAGCACTCTGCAAACTCGCCCCCCGGCCAGTTGTAAGTTGGGGAATTAATTCCCCTTCAATACTGAGGGTCCCTGAGGGCCAACTAGCCCAACAGGTATCTCCAGTGTGCGCCAGGGAGCTGCGTTGCAGACAGGTGTTCTGAGGCCACACCCCTTTTTACACCTCTATGCAACGCAGCTCTCTGGCGCTTACTGGAGGTACCTAGTGGGCTAGTTTGACCCTAGGGACCCTTAGAATTCAATGGGACTTAATCTCTCAACTTAGAATGGCCACAGGGCGCGTTTACACAGTGGTGAAGGGAGGGGACGGGGCCTGAGGTGACGTGTGCAAACACGCCCTGCGGCGCGTTTTAAGTTGGGGAAATAATTCCCTTTCAATCCTGAGGGACCCTGGGGGCCAACTAGCCCACCAGGTGCTTCCAGTAAGTGCCACTGCTCTGCGTTGCAGAGAGGTGGTGCAGGCCGTGCCCCTTTTTACACCTCTCTGCAATGGCGCTTACTGGACGTACCTAGTGGGCTATTTTGCCCCTAGGGATCCACAGGATTCAAGGGGACTTAATCTCCCAACTTAGAATGGCCACAGGGCGCGTTTACACAGTGGTGAAGGGAGGGGACGGGGCCTGAGGTGACGTGTGCAAACACGCCCTGCGGCGCGTTTTAAGTTGGGGAAATAATTCCCCTTCAATCCTGAGGGCCCCTGGGGGCTAACTAGCCCACCAGGTGCTTCCAGTAAGCGCCACTGTGCTGTGTTGCAGAGAGGTGGTCCAGGCCGTGCTACTTTTTACACCTCTCTGCAACGCAGCTCTGTGGTGCATACTGGACGTACCTAGTGGGCTAGTTGGACCCTAGGGACCCTCAGGATTCAAATTAACTTAATCTCCCAACAAAAAACGGCCACAGGGCGTGTTTACACAGTGGTGAAGGGAGGGGACGGGGCCTGAGTTAACGTGTGCAAACATGCCCTGTGGCGCATTTTAAGTTGGGGAAATAATTCCCCTTCAATCCTGAGGGCCCCTGGGGGCTAACTAGCCCACCAGGTGTTTCCAGTAAGCGCCACTGAGCTGCGTTGCAGAGAGGTGGTCCAGGCCGTGCCACTTTTTACACCTCTCTGCAACGCAGCTCTGTGGCGCATACTGGAGGTACCTAGTGGGCTAGTTGGATCCTAGGGACCCTCAGGATTCAAATGAACTTAATCTCCCAACTAAAAACGGCCACAGGGCGTGTTTACACAGTGGTGAAGGGAGGGGACGGGACCTGAGTTAACGTGTGCAAACAAGCCCTGTGGCGCGTTTTAAGTTGGGGAAATAATTCCCCTTCAATCCTGAGGGACCCTGGGGGCCAACTAGCCCACCAGGTGCTTCCAGTAAGCACCACTCCGCTGCGTTGCAGAGAGGTGGTCTAGGCCGTGCCCCTTTTTACATCTCTCTGCAACGCAGCTCTGTGGCGCTTACTGGAGGTACCTAGTGGTCTAGTTGGACCCTAGGGACCCTCAGGATTCAAGGGGACTTAATCTCCCAACTTAAAACGGCCACAGGGAGTGTTTACACAGTGGGGAAGTGAGGGGACGGGGCCTGAGGTGACGTGTGCAAACACGCCCTGTGGCGCGTTTTAAGAGGTAGTTTTAATCCCCTGCCCTATTATATACTAGGTGCTTACAGAGGAGGTCATGGTGATCACAGGGGGACCCCAACGCATAGTGTTCCCTAGTGTATGTAGGTGTTTTCACTGTATTCTGAGTGTCTTTTAACATAGCACTGGCTCTAGGACTGGTCAGACTCAGTTACCACCAGTATCCGTCTGAAAAAGTTGAGGGTACAGGATGATTTTGCAACAAGGCTTCTTTCTGCTCTTCTGTTTGTTCTTTCTGCACGTTATCCTTCTTCCTGCACTTTTCTTCATCTTTGAGGACTTCTGTTGCTTCTTTCTGCATTTCTTTTTTTTCTTTCTGTGCGTTTTTTCTTCTTTCTTCACATGTCCTATCTCTGTAGGCATAGTTAGAAATTAGCAATTAAAAAACCTTTGAAATTCACTGAAAAAAACCATAGGTTTCAGGCACGTTATAGTTAGGAATTAGCATTTAAAAAACCTTAGAAATTCACTGAAAAAACCATAGGTTTCAGGGGCGTTATAGTTAGCTGGACTTTTCACTCGTACAAAACCATTGAAATTCCCCCGTTATAGTTAGTTCAGCTAACTATAACTCGCGCGCCCGCAATGCACTGCTGATGACGTCACATATTACATCACTCATGACATGGTCAGTGACATCACTCGTAACATCACTGATGACATCTCAAATGACATCACTCATAACATCATCCATTGAATGTGTGTTTGTTTGAAAATTACATATGTTTTATATATGTATATCTCAAGGTCGATGGAAGAATAAATGGGTATATAAGTGTCTAAATGGATGATTTGTTTGCGTATAGCGCGTAGGCAGCCAGGAAAGACTAAACCATGTCGCCCACAGAGATCCGGCTTCCCTGCGGGCTGAAACGGGCTGAAACTAGTTGACTCCACAGTCTGGAGAAGTCCTTTAAAAGTTTGAATTATTTTAAAAAATTGTTTTGCACAACCTAATTTCAAAAGAGGGTTAACAAAATATTTTTTGCCCTCGGTTGTGTTTCCTCTAGGACTATCTTCTCTTTTTTGTATACAGATTGCCATCAATAATTCATGTTTGTTAGATTTATTTTGCATCCGTAAAAGTATATATGGTAACAAGGATTGATGTTCATGTACAGAAATATGTGTTGTTGTGTATGTATATACATTTTATATATATATATATGTGTATATTGTTTCATGTAAAACATATATGATTATAAGCATTCCTTTGGACTACTTTTTGGTACTGATTTCTAAATAAGAAGAAGTTTGTGGATATTATTGTCCATATGAGGTATTAATTTATTTATTTATTAGGAAGCAACCTTTTCTCATCATTTGTTCTGCTGCATTATTTTTGCATTTCCAGTGTTCATTTTGCCCAGATGCAGGTGGAGTATTAAGGCAACCCCCTTTATACTAGATGTACATGAAGGTAGCTGGTGTGTAGCGTCATCTCCAGCAGCGGTCGTCTGCTCTGATCCCCATACGGTGGAGTTGAACAGGGGTTCTGTAAAAACGATCAATATATTTAAAATGGATTAACCTCAATTTGAATTTGGGGGATAGCTCAGAAAGTTGGTTACAGCAGAAGGCCCACTGGTCCTTGGTTATCTGAGTCTGCAGCTCCAAGTTCCAAACCTGAACTGCCTTCGCCTGATTAGAGGGGCAGTGTTCTGAATATTTCTATATAAGCGTGTTATGATCCTACGGGAGGAGGTTGTCTGAATAATATTTTCGAGTGCCATTAGAGTTGGTGGCAGGGAAAGTAGTGTGTATCTGCCTGCATGTTGCCGAAAGTTTATAATATAAAAAGAGTGCTGAGAAAGTCCCGGCCACCGGATCCGACGTTTCGGGCAGAGGTCTAAACTTGTCCTCTGGGTAAAGAGCCGCAAATGTGCGTAATCCCAGAGTCCTAGCTGCTGACCTGCTTGCGCCCTGTGCCAATGCGCGAATCATGGGATTGGGCGCTAGAGGGACAGAAGGGGCGTATAATAGTTTTAGTTGGGCTCTGTTGCGGAGTCTGTCCCACGCCCAGCGCTGGGTCTCGACCGTATCTATGCCATCTCGCAGGTGTCAATAGGGCTGATAGAGTGCTACCTGAAGGGGACCGGCGCCGCCACATCCAGCTCGATCACTGTGTGCAGCTGAAACGGTGTACGGTGCACCCAGTAGTGCAGAAACTGTGCCTTTGCACACTATGCGTAAAGCGGCATGTCTGGGGCTCCCAGGTCGCCCTGAGTCAATGGAAGTGTCAGAAGATCCCACGAGATCCGTGCCTGGCGCCGAGCCCACACCATGGATATTAATAAAGTGCGCATTGTTTTGAAGAATGCCTGGGTGAGGGGGATTGGGATGTTTACAAATAGGTATAGGAATTTGGGTAAGACTACCATCTTGGCAATCGCAATCCTCCCAGCCAGGGAGAGAGGTAACTTAGCCCAAGCGTTCACTTTTCCCTCCAACCATGGAATGGCCTGCCCAAAATTAATGTTCCAGATCTCTTGCTCGTCCCTACTAAGCCAAATCCCCAGATATTTCAATGGGCCATCTGCCCATTGGAGGGGGTACTCTACCGGGAATAGAGTTGTTGTGTCCGTGAGTGGGAAGAGAGTGGATTTGGCCCAATTTATGGATATGCTGTATAAGCCTCTGAATTTTATCAGTTCACAGAGGATGGGGGAAGTGTTCACGGCCAGATCGATGATGTAAAGTGTAATATCGTACGTATATAGCGAGATCAGGAGACCTCAGGTGCTAAAATTAAGCCCCTTAGCAGCATGATGCTGTCTCAACCTCGCCGCCAGTGGTTCCATCGCGATAGCGAAGAGGAGGGGAGAGAGAGGACAACCCTGCTTCGTTCCTCGTGTGGTGCAAAATGGCCGCAAAATCATGCCATACAGGCGAATCCTTGCGAACAGCTCCGTGTAGAGCAGTCGTATGAGACCCAGAAACAAGAGGACTGAAACCCATTCTCTCCGGTATGGCAAATAGCTATGTCCACTCCAGCATGTCAAACGCTTTCGTGGCATCAAGGGATGCCGTGACCGCCTGTGAGTGAGGATGTTAATAGTGTAGTACTGTTAAAAAGGTGCGGAGATTGTGGGAGGTTAATGTCCCAGGGATGAATCCCCACTGATCTGGGCGGGCTATTAGTGTAAGTAATGGCTGCAGTCTGCTCGCGAGCAGTTTTGTGAAGATTTTAACATCTACATTAATTTATGACAGTGGTCTGTAAGAATCTACTTCATTGCTAGGTTCCAGGGCTTCAGCATCGTTATTATCATGGCTTCGCACATTGAAGGCGGTAGAATGCCGGAGGTCTGCACCTCTTCATAAACTGCTATCACGTGTGGGGCCAGTTCTGACCCATAGGCCTTGTGAAACACGGTGGTTCGCCCATCAGAACCCGGGGCCTTATCTAGGGGTATGCTATGTATGACTTGGACTATATCTTGAGTGGAGAATGGTACATCAAGGTACTCCCTGTGCCCCCTCCCCAGCCAAAGTAGCTCTAAAGATTCCAAAAATGGCTGCAGGCCCTCATGGACTGTTTGGTGCGTGGCAATGTACAACTTAGCGTAAAACTGTGTGAAACGATCTGCAATGTCTTGGGGACCTCTGATCAGAGCCTGGTCTTCCCCTAGGATCTCAGTGACATAGGCAGCAGAGCGTGGTGTCCTAAGCATGTTCACAAGCGTTTTGCCTGGCCTGTCTCCCTTACCATACCATCTAGCTTGTGTGAATTTGGCCATGAATTTGGCCTCGCACTGTGCTTCCCCCTCAAATTCAGTGAGTTTCTCTTTTAGTGAAGCTAGTAGGGCAGGATCATCCTTGGCGTAATTTTGTGACTCGAGCTCCCTCATGAATGCCTCAAGGGATGTCAGCGTACCTCTAATTGCCGTCAGTACCCCAGCTTGGCGCGCTATGCATTTCCCCCTGATGACCACTTTGAAGGCTTCTCATAGGGATACTTGCAATGTAACTGAGCCAGTCCCTCAATGTCCCCTGGTATTTCCTCCTTGAAATCCTCGTCAAGCAGGGCATTTGAGGAAAGTCTCCAACTAAACAATGTGTTTGGCGTACTGGGCAAGAACAATCGTAGGAGGCTGGGAGCATGATCTGAGAGCATTCTGGGAAGGTGAGCAGCTTCCAGTGCCCACATCTCCACGTCGCGCGACACTAACTAAAAATCTAACCTTGATCAGGCACTATGATGTACTGAAGTACAGGTGCCTTCTATCGTCTGTGAGTTGCGTCATCCAGATGTCAGCGAGATTGCTATCCGACATCATTGCTTTTAAAGTGGTGCTGGAGTTGGGATGCAGTATGCGAGAAATCCCCTTTCTGTCAATAGCATCGTTTAGCACAGTGTTAAAATCACCCCACCATTTTATATTGTCACACCCCGTGGATTTAATTTTTGCCCACGCTGTCTAGAAGAAAACTCGACTATCTATATAAGGTCCATAGATCGCTGCTAGAATAACCTTCACCCCAACAAGCGCCCCTAGCAATATAACATATTGCCCCTCTGGGTCAGCATGAGACTCAAATATCTTCCAATCTAGCCCCTGCCGCACAAATATGGCCACCCCTGCGCATAGTTCGAAAAATGGAGGAGTAGATGTGCCCCCAGGGTTTGTGCTGTAGCTTGGATAGGTAAGTGCTGTTTAAGTGAGTCTCTTGTAAAAAACATATATCTATATGGTGTCTGAGTAGATATGAATGGACCAGTCTGTTTTTTTATAGACGTTCAGACCTCGGATGTTCTACGTTAATAGGTTCAAGGGTGTTATGATAGTCCTGGTTGTGTCTGAGGAGATGCCGTGTAATGAGTATCTGGAATCTCGCCCCCTACAGCCCTCTTCGGGGTATCTTTAGTGGTGCTTCCAGCCCTCCGAGTAGCCTGCGTGTAAACCTTGTGTATTCAGCAACGGCGCCTCACAGATCTGTAGCTATGCAATGCTGCTCTGACAAAAACTACAACATTAAACATTCCCCCCTCCCCCTCCCACACTAACCCCCCAATCAGGTTGTGTACTATTACCCTCCCCATGAATCAAACTCAACATTTTGCTCCCAATGTGGAGCAGAAGCTTAATCCGGGGTGGCCGGCATACTACCCTGCCTTAGGGCAGGGTGGCCGAGCAAATTGCAGGAGAGCCATTATTTTGTGATCACAAATTAAAAGTCATCCATGAACCGATTATGTATAGTGCATGGGGTATCTGGTCCTCATTAATTGCCAGTGGATATCATCTCACAGCCTAAGTGCAGTGGTGGACATAGCAAAAACAAACCGACAGATCTACGTGCCCCTCGAGAGATCATTTATTGTCCCTCAGCCCAGCCTCTGAGTTATGTCCATTCGCAGGTTTTCCGTTATTCTTCTTCCCTCCCACAGGCTTGGTGAACTTCATGGTGGACTTGGCGTCTGTAAAATGGTGCACTGTGCCATCATAGGTCACTTTCAGCTTGGCCGGATATAATGGAGCAAATGGGATCTTGGCCTGAAGTAGGATATGTTTCGTGGGTATAAACTCTCTGCGGGTCACCTGCATCGTCAGGGAGAAGTCAGGATAGAACGATATAGTGTTCCCTTTGTGATTAATGGTTCCCTGCTCTCTGCCAAGTCTCAGTATGATATCCCCATCTTGATAGTTCAGTATCCGAGCTAGTATGGGCCTGGGTGTGGCTCTTATTGGTGGTTTGGGGCCCAACATACGGTGGGCTCGTTCAGACGCAAAGAACACGGATAGATCACGACCAAACAGTTCATGCAGAAACTCGTCTATACAGGCCTCCATTTTGAAAATGGTGGTCATCTCGGAAATTCCCGTAATCCTGAGGTTATTGCGACGAGATCTCACTTCTAAATTGTCATTCTTGACCCTAATTAGACTGAGCACCTTATCCATTTGCAACAGCTGTTCTTTAGTCTCGACCTGGAATTCTGGATTGTCAGTGTTGCCATTTTCTAACTAATCAAGTCGTGTCTCGTGCGTATCAACCTGTTTTTTCACTTGATCAAGTTGTGAGGTAAGTATGTCTAGTTTGGTGCCTTGCTCATCTGATTGTTCTCCCAGCGACCAGTCTGCTCCCCCTTCCAGTTCAGACTCCATCAATCTGGTTAGTCATTTATTTTCATAGGTTAGTTTTGGCTGTTTCGTGTCATGTTTGCCCATGTTGGCGTGCAAAATGTAAGCCTCTTCTGGGGTAATGCCGGAGCAGGTCAGAGTGGTGTGTCCACGCAGCGTTGTATGAGGGTGCTTGACAACAGGGCTGAACTCAGTACAGGCCCGCTCCTCCCAGCCCAGGGTCCGGCCAGTAGAGCGCTTATGAGTCCTGTGCCAACAAAAAGGCCTGTTGTTACAAAAGATCTGACCTCTAAGTGTTTATTCAGGTCTATCTGCAGCAAACACCTGCTGGGCTTTTGTTCTTCCTGCCACTTTGCATGAGGCCCAGTGGTCGTCCCGCCCATCCTCGCCACACCACCCGCAATTAGTAGACACCCTTCAGGCGCAAACGTTCACATGTGGCTCCATACCCCTCACTCACGCGCGGTAGCACCCACGGCAGGTCTGGAGCTCAACTCAGGATCTCAAGCGGTAGGGTAACGGCTCCGCTGGCATGCATCCCCCAAGACTCAGGTGCTCGCCAGCCCTGCACATGGGCACCTCTTTCCCAACTGTCCCAAAGTGCGCCAGGGACCCGCACAGCCAGGATGTCCTCCGCTCACCTCACAGTCCCGCAAGACGGCGGGCCGCTGCAGCCCCTCTGCCGACCCAGACGGGGCCTAGCTCATGGAGATATCCTCACCCAAGATGGCGGCACGTCCCTCTCATGTTCGAGGGGCCGACCGAGTGTTGCGGGAGGCGACGGTTCTCCGTCAGGGCAGGTCGACCGCCCGATGCCGCTTCTCCCTGTCTTGGATGCTGGGACGCCGCAGCGAGTCCTCCGTCTGGTCTCCAACAGTAGGCCCTGCCTGCGCCGTCAACCAGGACCGGGGCCCGCAGCGTGACAGATAGGCGATCTCCTTCAGGAGCTCCCCTGTGATTACGCCTCCGATTCAGCAGCGGGCGTTGGCACATTCGCCGCACAACCCTGCAGGCAAAGCCCAGGAGTAGCTTTCGGTTTGCTGTGGCTCTCCTATATCACAGATTTTGAAAGGATTGTGGCTCGGTCGGCAGAGCACGCACAGCAAGCGGCCATCTTGCAGCACGGTTAGACGATGCCACCACATGAAAAGCAAGGCTGATACTCTTTCGTATTATGTGCGCCTCTGGAGCTGATTTACAATTTGGTGGACAGGTATTCGGTTGCAATGGCCTCACAGTACCCTATCCACTACATTCAAGGTGCAATTCTGAGTCAGTCGGACACAGGTTTTACACCGATAGGTGAAAACTAATTTTGTTGCTGTTAAACTTCCTCCGATTGCCCAATGGAGAATGAACCGTTTGAGATAGACCACAAGACTGTCTACCTGTACAGCAGAGAGTGGGGGGCTTTGTTTTAATGTTTACCTCTGCTAGGTATATCCTGGCAGAAAGGAACAGTAAAAAAAGAAAAATTAAACACACAACACGGGAGAAAACTCCCATGGTGTGGGGGTGATGAGTTGTTTCATATTTCAATAACAAACTCCCCCTTTGGGAGTTTCTGTTTGAAAAATAAAAATCTTTGGAAACATTTGACGGCCAGTCATCCATTATTCCTACATTGACAAGAACTGCTGAGACAGCGGTTTCCGACAATACATAGAAACGTGCACTGGCGAACATCTCTAAATTTGGCAGGCAGAGTCAAGCAGACAAATGGTTGTCCAAACTCTACAGGATGACCAACAAAATCAAAGCTACTATATGATAGGAACACATTGCCTCAAGCTTTAGTTCAAGCACTCGACTTCCATGACAATAACAGGAAAAATACTTAAAAAGAGAGAGCCATCAGTACATATAATTCTTCATGAGAAAGCTCTGAAACAATTGCTGATACCTAGTCCTTTTTACCCCATGTTTTGTACATTTTAAAAGAGTGGCTTCTCATTTAGGTCAGGAAAAAACGGAATAATATCTGTGAGGCTCATTTGGCCAGGCATGTATGCCAACGTATAAAGGTTTTATGAAGCCTGTTTCAAACGGCAATTGTATTATCCTTGGTAAAGTAGGCAATATGTTAGCCATTGTAGGGAGGTTGGTGGATTGACTGCAGACATTGCTCAGTTAGCACAAGCTTGGCTGCCATGCTGCTGCTTTTGCGCACATTACTACTCGACTTTGTTTTCACTAAACGCGGCTTGTGCCTATTCACATGAGAACCGTCTGCCTTTCACGATCCTTGCTGTTCTCTGTGGTTTTCGTCTGTACATGATGTGCAAGGTCGAAAAACAATGTCCCTTGTTTTTCTGCTCTGGTCAGTCCCCCGCACCTAGACATAAGACGAAGCACAGCTGCACTGCTGAAAATCGAGTGCTTTTAATATTGCATGCATGCAGGTTAAAGGCACTCAGAGAAAAACCTTTCCAGAGAGAAGAGCTGTGCTTGTCCGGAGATGTAAACCTTTGAATCTAGACTTGGAGGTATGGGGTCCCCTGACAAAGCCCAGAGGTCTTCTATTTTTATAAGTAACTAGTTCCTAGCACGGGGAGGGTGGCAAAGTACAGTAGGCCGTTTCCCACCAGCTTTATAAAATGATATCCCCGTTCATATTCTATGTAATTGTAACAATGCTCACTATATTGTGTTTATGCATTCTGCTATTAGTAATAGCATGTGTACTGCATTTTAGAGCATGTTAGTTAAAATAAACATTTTAAACTGTACCGTGTCTCTGATTACTCATGTTGTGGACAAGTATGAGTGAGTGAGCGAAAGAGTGTTCTTGCTCCCGCAATTCCTGAGAGAGTCGGAGTTACATGTTCTGGGTTGTCTAATCATTGGTAGCTTCGCTGTAGTACGGAGATTCGGAGAACGAATGAGACACTATTGCTAGTTGGATTGGGATTTTGGACACTAAGGTGAGTAGTTGGTAAACCACTATACACCTAGTTCCTGGATTCCTGCGCATAGTTCCCTATATGTGCAGAATCCCTGCAACGTGGCGCCGCCAATGTTTGGTCTAGTTCTTATCTGCGAGACGCTTGAGTAGTGCTTGTGCTTGTCCACATAGCTCTCACTTCTGTTTCCAGAAACAGCTGTGACGGTGTAACCTCCTATGTTGATGTTTTCATAGGTTCTTTCAAGCTTGATATTGTTAAAAGGTATTTTTCTTGATTCTTAACCCTTTTCTTGTGCTGCTACGCGTTAGGTTGTTAGACCTTCTTTGTCTTTATGGCTGTGGTGGATACTGTCCCCCTTTCTACATAGTAAGCGCAATCGCTAGATTGCAAGGGCTCATGCTCCTATTCCCCCTTCTTGTTTAGAAAGTGGGTCACTTTCCTTCCCTTCCGACTACCATATCTCTAGTTTTTTCTTGTTTTGCCTCCCATTTTTTCGTGTCATGTCAGATCACGCACCCCTTTATACAGATGAATACATCAAAAAGATTTTAGAAGGTCCATCCCTCTTCTCCGACTCCACCAATGCTCCCCAAGAAACTGGTTCCACATTACCTGAGCAATTAGAGAAAACAAAGAAAAAATCTGTCAGGTTACAACTCATGATACGGATGCTCACAGAGTATTTAAAAGCTGACATTATCCCCACAGGCCTCCAAGTTAGAAACATACCCGGAATTTTCACTGACATTCCCAAATACATCACAAATTTCAGTTACATTAGCACTACTTGCTCTAGGCACTGGATGGTCCTCGGTATCGACATAGCCACAGAGGAACTCAAAAAACTTTTGGAAGAGATAACAGAAATTGAAAGACAAATAACAAGCAGCGACACGATATCTGATAGTAAGAAGCTGCTAGAACAAGTTCAGAAAACCGTGGATGAATTCTATAGGATAGAACAGAATAAGGAATCCATTAAAGTAAAGAAAGACATTAAAAGCTACTCCACTGAACGCACTTACCCCTACCTAACCAAAGACTTCTATATCAACCGATCCTACAATAACCAACGTAACAACCGCCCCTGGGGCCGATTCAATAGAGGACAGACTTTAGTAGGATTCTCTGACACCTCTGTCGAATCCTCCGACGGTTCCAATCCAGGCGAAGGGACTAGCAGTGCTAATAGAACACCAGTTAATCCACAACCTTCAGCCTCTTTTTTAGGACGTGGTCAGCACGAGCCACCCAGAAGAGGGGGTCTGAAGCGTGCCCATTGGCAAAACCCACCAGGAGAACGGCAAACCCGACGCAACTACTACCGTTGGTAGACCTTTCACAGCACATAGACACCGCTATTTCCATTAGCCAGACACAAACCAACCTCTTACTTCCCATATTTAATCTCACTAAACACCATTTAAATGACTCAGAATTATCTGTACTAAGCAAGGGCCTTTCATTCGTACCCACCACCAAGACTAACTTTCTTGACCTACAGACCGAAGTCCTTAGGTTTTTTCGAAAACTGAGATTACATAGCTACTTTTTGCTAAATCCCTTTTCACCCAAAGCACCTAACACCCCTTTGAGACCTCCTTCCACCTTCTCCCCGTCGGCCAATATGGTTCCACCGGAGATTTCCACTTTTGAGAAGTTGGTATTAAATGACCTATCACAACTGGCCAAAGAACACCACTATATCCCTTACAATATCTCATTGGCAGAAAAATCAGCACTCCAAACTCTTAAGACTAACAACACGATTGTCATCAAACCTGCTGATAAAGGTGGTGGAATAGTACTACAGGAAACCACTACCTATAAAAATGAAATATTAAGGCAACTAGGGAATACAGATCATTACTGTAGACTCCCCACCAACCCCACCAATGAACTCAAACAAATCATCCAGCAAGTCACCAAATCAGGTTTAGATGAAGGCTTCCTTTCCAAACTCGAATATCAGTTTCTGAATGCGAAGGCCCCCCGGATGCCAGTTATTTACACTCTACCTAAAATCCACAAGGATACCAAGCACCCTCCTGGACGCCCTATCGTCTCAGGTTGTGGTTCCATTCTAGAGCCACTTGGCCTATATGTAGACTTTTTTATAAAGGAATTTGTTCCATCTACGCCATACTATGTCAGAGATAGTATGCAGATGATTACCTTGGTAGAAAATCACACTTTTAACCCTTCAACTGACACACTTTGCACTCTTGATGTTGAGTCTCTATACACTAACATCCCCCAACGAGATGCATTACTCATCATTGAGACGACTTTAGAGACACGCATCAGACCACACGCAGTCCCTACCATTTTTATTTTGCAACTCCTCGAAATATGCCTGACTAGAAATTTCTTTTTGTTTGACGGGCATTACTACCAGCAAACCAAAGGCACATCGATGGGAGCAGTTTTTGCACCGAATCTGGCTATCCTATACATGAACGCACTTGAGACGAATTGCATACTGGCCCAACCCAATCCTTTTTTCTCTGCCTTGTCACTCTGGAAACGATACATAGATGATATCTTCCTGATCTGGCATGACACTCAAACCATGCTCGAAAATTTCCTTCACTGGCTGAATAACAACTGTGGTGGTCTAAAATTCACACTTACACACAACAAAATATCCATCCCTTTTCTTGACCTCAATATAACACACAAAGATGGACATCTGATCACCAGCCTTTTCAGGAAACCAACTGAGCGTAATACTCTGTTGAAATATAGTAGCAATCATCCTAGAGCTCTAAAAGACTCTCTTCCCTATTCCCAGTACCTCCGCATCAGACGCAACTGTACCCTTAAGGAGGACTACTTCAGGGAAGCCAAAACATTAAGCAACAAGCTGACCTCCAGAGGCTACCCCAAAAGATTGATCCGAAACGCCCTTAAAAGAGCATGGTATTGTCCTAGGGACATTCTTTTGGAACCGAAACCCAAGAAATCAGAGAACCGCATAGTATGCGTAACCACTTTTTCCCTCTCATCAAACAAACTTCGAAAAAGCATTCTTAAGCATTGGAGTGTAGTAAATGCTGGAATACTTAACCTGGAGAAACCCCTCTTTGCTTTCAGAAAAAGCAAGAACATTAAGGACCACTTGGTCATAGCAGCACTCCCCAGTACCACAAACACGGGTACCCTTCATGACCATTGGTCCTTACCGTCTGTGATTGGTCACAACAGATGTGGCAACTGTTCTGTGTGCGGCTTTACCACTGACTGCAAGGAATTTGTATATGGAAATATACGTAAACCTCACAATCACTTCAGTAATTGTAACACTTGTAATGTGATTTATGCAATCTTGTGTCCCTGCGGTATGATTTACATAGGTCAGACCACACAAAAAATCCGGGTAAGAATCTGTCAGCACAGAAGCAGATTACGGTGCAAAACCCCCAATGCACCATTGGTCGAACATTTTGAGGCCACAGGCCATACCGAAGATGACATACACTGGACCGTAATCTCTGTAGTGAAGATTCCACCCAGGGGCGCAGATCTCGCCCAACTGTTGAACAAGGAAGAATTAAAGTGGATTCTCAAGACAGGAAGCATACACAGAGGGTTGAATCGCCTTGAGGACTGGACCTCCTTACTATGAACTTGTTGGATTCTTTTCATTTTATACTGAAAGTACATACAGAAGGTCTAACCCCCTTGAGGACCGGACCTCATTGTTAAATAGAAGTTTGACTTGCTCATTTACATTTCGTGGACTTTGGTCCTCATTTGCCACTATTGAGATGCCAGAATGGTATTGGTGTACATAATTGAATGTTCATCCCAGATTAATGTTTATTGCGGTGACACAAATATCCAATGTATTTTTGTAGCACTTTCGTTTTCTGTCAAGGCAAGCCACCTCACTTTTCCCTTCTTTCTTCTATTTCTAATTCGCTGGCTGCCTCGCTCTTCATTTTACAACCCCTTTCTTCCTACCCTTCCAATATGGCACCCGAAAACATCTACGTTTTTCCCACTCACTTGCACGGCACAGCTCCTTGATCACATGACTACTCATGTGACCGCCCATACGATCGCACACACCTACATTATGTTGCATGCCGACTCCCCCTTCACAGTCGATCCGGCATCGTCCGAACGCGCTGTCCTCTGCACGGCCACGGAACACATCTCTCTTATTACATTGAGGTAAGCCTCGCTACTGCGGCCCCGTCGCCTGCCCGTTCTGTTCACCCCCCGGATCCTGATATTATTAACTTTCTCCCATCAGATTTCCTTACCGTGTCCTCTACTTTGGAAATTGATGTTCGTAGGTAAGCCTTTATCTTTCGCACTCCCTACGTTCTTGCCACAACACTTCGCTCTCCCCTAATTATATTTCCCTCCACAGGCATTGTTCCTTTAATACGCGTCCATTTCAATTCACGCACCGCCGGTTGACCGAGACTCGGCTCCTGCTCCGTTGCCCACTGGCAACACGAGGTATTCCCCTCACTTTCTCAAACGCCTCTACCCAACTTTGTCACCCTCCTCGTTATTTTCCCGACACCGCATGTCTCCGTACGTAGCACCCTCCTACGGCTCACCGCTTCTCTCCGCACTCCGAAATTAGTGATAATTCCTAGCACCCTAGTGTGTATAAACCATCTACCTTTTCATGCTAATTTTCATCTCTCGTACCTCGCAATTTTTTCTATAAATCATACTTGTTCTCTTGTACCTTTCAGTCTTATTCTTTCCGGTCGGTTAATGTCCACATTAACACTACTGCACAAGATTGCAAATAGGGACTAGCCCCTGATCTGACACTAATGTTTTTCCGATGTTAAATGTTTCGCCAAATGTAACTATAACTGATTCATTGCTATTTTCCTTTTTTCCCCTTTTCTCCCATGAATTTCTCTCCATACCTATGTGTTTTTTGTTTGCCTTATTGTCCTATGTTTACTCAGGCAATCTAAAATATGGGCAATTTAACTAAAAAGTCCTGATGATGATCCTCAATCTCTCTGATAAGGATCGAAACGCCGTCGACTCTGTTGTCCACCTTACACATTTTTATTTCTGTATATAATACATCGTGAAGGTGGCAATATGAATACCAGATGTTTCGCTACTCATTATCTCTAAAAAAGAAATATCATTGTAATTGCCTGAATGTGTTTCACAATTTGTTGTCCACATGATATGTAAGTCTTAGGATACAGGCTTGTGTCCCACTAAGATTCTACTTGCATTCTCTGGATCACTGCTAACCACCTTTACTTATTAAAGTTGCCATGTCCGGCTGGACATTGGCTATAATATAGTACCAATTTTGACTATATTCATTTTTTGTTTTACCATTTTTTCGCTTTCAGGGACCACTGTTTCCTACAATATGTGGTGGATAAAGCAGCGCATAGCCGCGTTGCACTCCGTCAACATTTGACCGCATATGGAGTACCAGACGTGGGTGTCGATCTTATCTTTGTGGTAGAAGCTGATCCAGCTCACCACTTTGGGGTATTTTATTCTTGGGTCACTTTTCTGGCAGTGGATGGAACCGATAATTTGTTCCATGAATACACTCCCACATCCCTTCCTAATGCTTATCGACCCTATAGAAATCTTGAAGTTCCGCTAACGGCATGGCAACACCAGATTTGGTTTAATGGCGCCCTCCCACACCCAGTGACTCTGATCCATATAGGCCCTTTATCTATTGATGGGGCCACTTGGCCCGTTTTGGCTGGGTACACCCCACACCCACATTATCTGGAAGTTCAAGTAGCGGAACTCCGCGTGATGCACACCTCTTTGATACGGGTGCACAGAGCTGTTATACGATATGTCACACGCAACATTCAGGTGGGACCACCTGGAATTGCTGCGCAATCAGCTGGAGCTGGCGGTGTAACTATCAGTTCCGTCATGGTTAATTCAGTAATGGGCAAGCGTCCTCAAAATAAGGATGATTTACAGATTGGCTTGCTGAGAAATTTGACCAGTTGGAGGCGGTATTTCCGAATACTCCTCCTGTGGAGAAACACAGGATTTTGACTATAAGTTTACAGAAGGACTTGATTCCCGAGTTAACCGATTGTAACAATTGGGGTAAGGTGTTCGCAGCAGTATATGCGAAGTGTTTTGGCACTTCCTCAATGACCGTACTCCCCGTGTTCCAAATGAGCACGGCCCTGAAGCGGCTGCTGAGTTGGGGATGAGGTTAGTGGGAGTGTTCAACGTAGTTGCTGATCTAATCCTTGCAAACGTGAAGGGAGATGCGGTAAACTTTCAAGTAGCTAATGCTTTGGCTCTTGTTCCAGAGGATGAGAAGCCACGCGAATTACCGAAAATTATTGCACATGCTTATAAAACAATTGGCCGCAATACTTTTGGGAGTTAAACCTTTTGCTAAAATACCACCTCAAACGCAAACACAACAGAAGTCTCAGTCTGATAAAGACGAGCGTCCAATCTTTTCTAAAAAGAATTAGAGTACTAAGAAACAGGGAAAGCAACATCAGAAACAAGGGTCGCGTGCTGCGGCACCGATACCCGAAGCTTCTGAGCTCACTTATGATTTGCGCGACCGCACGAGAATTAGGTCTCCTGACAGGTTTCAGGTTCCTGATCAGCGTTCTCCTCGTTCTTTGCAGGAAACATCAGGCTCACAAGCCGGTGGGGGGGAACGACAGGATCGCGGCAGAGGTCGAGGTGCACCACAAGGACGTGAGCAGCCTTGTCAGACTGAAGGAAAGGGAAAACTAGACAAATTTTCTCGTCAGTGCCCTCAGTTTCAGAAAAAGAAAGTTGCGGCTTTAACAGCCAGATATGCCACAGACGGTGAGAACCCAGCTCCTGAAGTTAACATGGGCTGTGACTCTGCTCGACAGCGCAGCGGAAGTTACCGCACTGAGTCCATTTCTGGAGGCGACAGCGACTGACACTTTCATTACAGTTGAAACAGCTGACACTCAAGTGGCTCCCCCTGACAGACTATATGATATAGTTCTTCTAATTGAAGGTGACATTCAACGTGCTATTAAGGGAATTTTTTGGGAGAATCTATCATCTTCTTATGACATATTGTTGGCGGAAGCAGATTGGCCCCCACCTTTTGTCTTGGACGCTCCAAAAGGGGAGGAGGTGATACTTCCGAGTTTTTCACGTCACGTCCCCCAGGAGCATGCAGAGGCTTTTGCAGAGGAATGGGCTTTGGTGCTTGCACTGGCACTGTACCGTACTCATGTGGGCTGGGATAAAGATTCTCCACCCCATGAGATACCATTGCGGTCTATGCCACAGCCTCAACCCCAATAGCCCCTCCGGCGGGAAGCAAAAGGTCCCATATCTGAGATTCTAACTCAGTTGGAGTATCAAGGAGTGATTGAAACATGTGTGTCACCGATGAATAACCCTCTTTTTACCGTTACCAAACCCGATAGGTCGTACTGCATAGTTTTGGATTACCAGCATTTGAACTTTCATTGTCGCACTTTTGCAGTACAAAATACCCATAGTTCTGCTCTTGTAGACAGTCTTGTTCGTAAAAGATATAAAACGACAATGAACATCTCCAACGGCTTCTTCAGTCACAAAATGTCCCCTGAATGCAGTCAATGGACAGCATTCACAGCCCGCAGAAAACAAATACAATTCCGGCGATTAGCAATGGGCTATAAAAACAGCCCCGGGGTATTCGCCACCCATGTTGTCTCTTTACTAGCCAGCATAGACCCATTTATCTCACGGACGACGAATTGTGGCCGCATCTTTGCCGAGTCGACCGCATCATTATTTTGTTTGCGGACTACCGTTACAAATTTTACTTTGCTAAATCACACCTCGCAGAGTATACAGTGGTTTTATTTGGGCTATGAGCTCGATAATGAAGATAGGGGCTTAGCGACTCACTTCCTGGAGAAAAGCGCACGTTTGTGGCCTCCGACAACCCTGAAAAAACTTCAGTCTTTGCTGGGATTGTTGAACTTCGGGCGTTCTTACATTCCCGAATACGCCCAGCGTATCAAGCCGCTTTATGCTTTGATACAACCTACCTTTTCGTGAGCCAGTTGGTTACCGGAACATTCCGCAATTTTACTGTCTTTACAATCTGATTTGCTTGAATCAAAATACTTGTTAACACGTGATAAGCACACAAACCTGGTGATACGTATTGTGCCAGGTGCTTTGGGTTTTACTTACTTAACGTTTAACACAGTACCTATTGCATACAAATCACATTTGTACACTTCTGCCGAGTTGCGGTCTTCCACTGTTGAAAAAGTCTTAACAGCTGTTCAGATGGCGATCCAGAAGGAACGCGCACTGGCACATGGGAAATGCATTTAGGTGGTAACACCATACCCTGCACTTGAGGCAGTGAGGAAGGCAAGTGTACCAAACTCTAAGGCTTTGCATCCCTGTTGGATACAATGGGCTACTTCTTTGACTTCTCCAGATGTCACGTTTATCTTTTACTCCTCTCTTCAGACTCAGGAGTTCTTGCAGTATGAATTTGTTCATCCTCCTCCTCTGTCTATGCGCCCGCTTGAGGAGTATGATTGTATCATTTTCACCGATGGTTCGGCACAGCCAGCCACTGGGTCTAAGAATGCTTATTTGGCAGCCTGTGCTATTGTGGCAGGTACCATGGTGGACGGTGAGTTCAAGTCCGGTGTTGTTCATACGCAGGCGCTAGGTGACTGTACCGCCCAATTGGCCAAGCTGCGCGCCTTGGTGCTTGCTCTTGAGTTTGCTGATCTTAATGTGACTACTCTCATTGTGAGTGATTCTTATTACTGTGTTCAGTCTTTTAATGACAACTTATTCTTTTGGTCTCAGAATGACTATCGTGATGCCAAAGGCAGTGCAATTAAGCATAAAATACTTTGGGTTTGAGTGGCAGATCTTAAACAACGTCTGCCCCTCTCACAAGTTATACAGACTCTTGGCCACCAGCGTGTGGGAGCGCACGCTGTCGGTAACAGTTTGGCTGATGAAGCAGCCAAATCAGCAGTAGCCACATGTTTAGTTGCAGCCGTAACAAGATCCAAGACTGAGATAGATAATGACATTTTGGCAGCTATTGCTGCTACTGAGAAGGGTGGTAATTACCCACAAGGGTTCCCTTCAAAGTACTCTTATCATTTAAGTCCCGATAAGGTTCCGTATGTAAGAATTAATGACGTTGGCGATCGGCTGATGACCAAAGCAGACCACAGACTTTCTTTGAAAACAGCTGCACACAAAGGCTTGGCTTCGGGCCATGCTGGTGTGTCTGCGACAGTTTCTATCTTGCATCAACGTTACTGATGGCGTGGTTTATATAAACAAACTCGTAATCATGTACTGTCTTGTGACATTTGTCAACGGATTAAACCCTCTACGGTTACACGTCCACCATGCATTTCTAATAAGCCTTTTGGCTGTGTATATCTTGATCACTGCGGTCCATTCTCTTTAGATACTGCTTATAAATACATTTTAGTTGCAGTTGATTCGTGCACACATTTCATTTGGGTTTGGCCATAACGCAGTGCTGATGCTCGAAATGTCATCAGGAATTTGCATCTCTTTGTGGAAATGTTTGCCTGTGGCACCTTTCATTCTGACCAAGGTCCAGCGTTCGCCTCTAAGGCGTACAAGGATGTGATGAAGTCATTGGGAATGCTGGTGCAGTTTTCGTCTCCATACAGGCCCGAGGGCAACTCAATTGTGGAGCGAATGAACCGTGACTTAAAGCAATCCTTGACAGCTAGAGTCTTAGGTACTGGCAGGAACTAGCTGGCCCACTTGTATGGCGTGCAACGTGTTCTTAATAATTATCTCTAGAAGATCTCTGGGTGGGCGGACACCATACGAAATGCTCTTTGGCATAAAAATGTTTGTGCCAGACCTTGATGGTTTAGACATGGCGGCGACTGCCGCAACCTTTGACATAGATAATCATTCTACTATGTTGCAGGACTTACAAGAGACCCATGACAGTCTTGCATCTGAACACTTACCCTCTGCCACTAATGCAGCACTGCAGATTCCGGTAGTCGGCTGGCTACCCAAAGTTGGAGATCTGGTCCGAGAGAAGGTTGAGATCAAAAAAGAATTTGGCCCCTTTTATCGTGCACCGGTCCCAGTGCTTGGCGTGAAGGGTACTCATACAGTCATTTTGCCACCGCTTCCTGGTCGCAAAAATAACAGATAATTCTCAGTGGATAATGTCAAGCTACAACATCTGGCCGATTCTGAATAGTGTGACACCTGCTTTATCATGTCCAGTAATTTCAAGGAATCCTGTGATTGGCGCATCTGACACCGTGCAAACTGACACTGCCATCGAGATGTACTCTGTTATTAATCCCTTGCTAGCCCCGCAAGCTTCCCCCTGCAACGAAGAAACTGAATATGCTTACCCCACAATCGAGTCATTGACCGGTTTGCAAACTACTACACTCAACCAGTCACGTTTTTCTTTTGACTCGACCTCCACCTCGTCATTTGACCCTACAAAGTTCAGTATTTTTGTCTCCTGGTTTAAACAGACTTATTTGGTCCCTCCTTGGACGTACATCTGGTTGGTGCTAATCCTGATTTTTCTGTTCATGTCCATTTAGGTTTGTGACAGTTTTTTTCTTACTCATCTATGGTCACTACTTGCCAGAACGCTCTGCTGTTCAGTTGGTTCATGGAACTTTGGGTTCGCACTCGTCTTCTCACATCATGAAATGAGACTAGACTCTTGTTAACATTTCCGCCTTTCCAGTTGCTGATGGCATCGTCTGGGATGCTGTGGATTTCCAAATTCATGGTCCAACGGAGATAATCAATGTACCAAATGCACTTCGTGTTTCCATGGGAGATGTGGTGAAACAGAATATACGTTCAGATGATTGGGATGTGCAAGCAATACAATCTTTGTTTTCAGATTTGAAATATTATGCTGCCTTTGATGCTGAAGATTTGTATTTAAATACTGCTCATTATGCCAATTTATATTGTTACCAGCATTATGGACACCAATACCTGCATAAAGCTAATACATTTAGACAGGTTTTTAATTACACACAGTGGGAACATTGCCCAGCACCATGGGAAGGGAGCTCGAAGACTCTGTTAAAGAAATGTACTTACTTTACAGATTTTGATATGTCCAAACCAGAATCCTATTATTTTAAGTTAAATACTTTACCTACCCCCAAGGTAATGCTGACCCACACGAAACTATTGTATTCCAATTCGTTCATTACCAAAATGACAGTCGGTGGCTATGAACAATGGAAGGCCAACATTGATTTAAAATCTGTTTGGGACTCTAAATCCTGGAAGGTTTGAGGCACTTAAGCTTTACATCGCGCCTGCCTCATCCCAACACAGATTCTATTTGTAAATGATACAATTGACCAAACTACTTGTTTTGGTTTGGCAACAGCAAAACAAATGAATGCCCCTGCAGTTCCGGCACTGGCTGCCTATCATAACTGGAGCTTGCATACAAATTATTCAATTGAGGACCTGCAAGCTTCAGTTCTAAATAACACATTTAATGTCTCTAGATTAGATCCTGCGGGCTGGTTAGTTTGGCAGACGTCTTCTGCTGCCTGCCAATTACGTTTCCATAGCACAGTCCCTGGTTACATACAGGATAGACCTGACCCACGTTTTGTAAACGCACATTCGATTACCACTTATTCCGTGGGTAAATTATGCCAACAGTGGTTGCAGCACTCAACACTATTGTTTGTGAAACAACATTTATTGTTGTTATCCAATAACATTGATTTGGAAGACTTTATCAAGAGCCCTCCTGGTCCTAGAACAAAACAATGTATTTACGCAGCTTACAATGAAATATTCGGGATGACAAAGAGGTATACCTTAGGGGAGTCCTGTGCTTCTACAGTAGGTCGTTCCCTTGTTTGCAAAAACATACAATTACACGGGGCCTGCAGTGTTACCGCCCCAAACCTTGCATGTGTTTTAAAAGGTAGTCCAGTCCCAGCTATAAAACCCACTTTCACCCTGCTTAATCTTCTTTTAAATAACCAAGATTGTTGTAGTTTGCTGGCTGGCATACCGTACAATGTGACAGTTTCACAGCGCGTAGTTTACTGTAAAAATTAGCTTTTTCCGCCCCCGCAGGGAAAGCTCGATAACTCGATTTGGCCTTCCATACCAACTTTGAAAGCAGATTTCAATAGGTTGAGCAGAATAAGAGCACTATTATTCCAACAGGAAGTCCCCCTTACTTCTGCACGCGAGACCTTCGTGCTGCAGGTGGCTAGCACCAATTCTGAGATTCAGGCCCTTCTGAATACTAACCTCCCACTGCATTTCGGTGAATTGATTCAATGTATTTTCAATGCGTCTGATACACATGGCCTGGAACATTTGTTTAAGGTTGTTAGCTCCGTCCTTGTGACTATATTTGGTGTAATACCAGCATTTATTCATTCTATTTTTTCCAGCGTCTTTGGTGGTTTACCCTTAATACTTGCCATAGCTTCTGGAATCCTGCTATTGATTTGCCTGTTACGCAATGGCTGCTCCTCTTGTGGTCCTGCACTGCCCAGGCCGGCTGCAAATGTGCTTGAATGCTTTGGTACACTGCCACTGGCGACACTCAGCGTGGCTTATGGATTGTCTTTCCACTTTGCGTACTACACTTGTGTCCAACCCATCTTCTCATGTTTAAGATGTTCGTTTTCATGGGCGTTGGATATCTGCCTCTCCAATACGTCATGTTCAGACCTGGATTACGACCTGTTAATGGGTCCCTTAGTGGCCCATGAACAAGACTGTTCCGGAGTTGCATTATTGGCGCGTGCGGCTGCACTAGGAATGTTGGCACAATGGGATGTCTGTGCAGCTGCGCAGAATCTCCTACAACACAGCTACATCGAATATCACGCAAGTTGTCCTGCGATGCTCATGGACGCACCCTATTGTGAGGAACATGAATGCTCATTCAACTTGCTGAATTGGATGGTATCACTTTTTGCTACTGATGACAATGATTTCCTTTTGGAAGCTGTTGCGGTTTATTGCGCATACACTCTGATGGATTAATATGGCTGGTTCACCGTACACTTCTGTGCCGGATTTTTTGTTGTAATTTGTATGCAAGAAGTTTTTTTACCTGGCCCCTATATACAATTTCTTTCTTTTTTCAATATTCAACAAACTATAGACGCTCTTGAACTCTTCTCTCACTTCTTGAACTCTGTGTTCATCCTATGTCTACATCCAATGGACGTACCAGGGGAGGGTGTAGTGAGGTTGGTGGATTGACTGCAGACATCTTCACTAAACTCGGCTTGTGCCTGTTCACATGAGAACCGTCTGCCTTTCGCATTCCTTGCTGTTCTCTGTGGGTTTTGTCTGTACATGATGTGCAAGGTCGAAAAACAATGTCCCTTGTTATTCTGCTCTGGTCAGTCCCCCGCACCTAGACATAACATGAAGCACAGCTGCACTGCTGAAAATTACTTTTAATATTGCATGCATGCATGTTAGAGGCACTTGGAGAAAAACCTTTCCAGAGAGAAGAGCTGTGCTTGTCCGGAGATGTAAACCTTTGCATCTAGACTTGGAGGTATGGGGTCCCCTGACAAAGCCCAGAGGTCTTCTACTCTTATAGTAAACTAGTTCCTAGCACGGGGAGGGTGGCAAGGTACAGTAGGCCGTTTCCCACCGGTTTTATAAAATGATATCCCCGCTCATATTCTATGGAATTGCAACAATGCTCACTATATTGTGTTTGTGCATTCTGCTATTAGTAATAGCACGTGTACTGCATTTTAGAGCACGTTAGTTAAAATAAACATTTTAAACTATACTGTGTCTCTGATTACTCATGTTGTGGACAAGTATGAGTGAGTGAGCGAAAGAGTGTTCTTGCTCCCGCGATTCCTGAGAGAGTCAGAGTTACATGTTCTGGGTTGTCTAATCTTTGGTAGCTTTGCTGTAGTACGGAGAACAAATGAGACACTACAGCTAGTCGGATTGAGATTTTGGGTACTGGTACACCACTATACACCGAGGTCCCGGTTTCCTGCGCATAGTTCTGTATATGTGCAGAATCCCTGCTACACCATGATATTCTGGTACTATACCTTCATGGCCTATAAACACATACTGGGGTTGGTTGACTATATGTTAAGAAGCACTCTGGACACAGGAAACAGTTTTTAGTCTTCTTTTATTCCATCAACATAGTACGTGCAGCCTGTCTCATCTCTTCTCCCTTCAACAGTCAATTGCTCACTCACCACTTACAGTTTTATCGTTATCATGGTAGCCACATGGCCTCACATGACACCTATGAGTGTAACAGCTTCATACTGCAGTAGGTTACAGCATATCTCCCTTCTCAACAGAAAAATACAAAAATAATAACTGCCCAAAAGGAAGGATAGAAAATAGAACATAACTGGAATGTCATAATGGAAAAGAACACAATAAGTCTAAGAATTAAACCTAGGAGAAATTGCCCTAAAACATAACTAACCACAAGAAAAATAAGAATTTGCACTTAAATATAACATAACCACAATATAAATATGAATGTTTGATATTAGATAACATAGCAAAAAACAACATTTCCAATGTTGAATCACACAGTACTGTACAAGAATCTACTAATACTATCTAAATTCCCCAAACCCTGGTAAAACAAAGAGGTCTCAAGGTCCAACTTGACTGCTAACATGTTACAAATAATCCTTGAGGTGTACAGGTCTCCTGCTAGGATGGTGACTGTTGCAAAAACCACTTTGGCATGGTCTTCCGTCATCATCGTTCAAACGTCTCCTGCCAGTGATAACACTTTGATGTTCGTCATCATTTGTACTTACATGTCTATCATCCATTGCACTCAATTGCCCTTCATTACTTACACCCTTAGTCAGACGGGACATACGCCATACCCCCCCATCATCCTACACCGCCACATTCTTCTTCACTTGGATAATGCATTTAGGCACCAGAAATCTCGATTTGCTCTTTGATGGCTAGTCAGGCTTCTTAATGAGAACCACATGCCCTACCTTCTATTCACACATTCGCACCTTATGCCTGTCATCAAATTGTCTCTTGTACTTTTGCTGGTGTTTCTTGACCACCTGTGGATCAACTCTATGTGCATGTTTCTTGAAGTCCAACCAAGATGGATCCAGCTCACTACCAGCCAACCTTCCTTTCAAACACTGGGAAGGAGACATTTTGGTTACCAAATTGAGAGTGTTCCGATGCGCCTAGAGGTTCACTCGGAGCATACCTCTCAAAGAAACTCAATTCTCCACTGAAGTTTAAGCACTAGCTTTTACCAAACAGTTCATGCTCTCCAGCAAACCATTGGCTTGGGTTGAGTATAAAGCTATACAACAGTGTGTAAAGGTCATTCAAAACCTCTCTCATTTCCAACCAATGAGATGAACTGTACAACATTGTCGGTTATGATGATCTTAGGTACGCCCTCACATGCAAACACCTCACGCAAAAACTTCAATCACATGTCTGGTTGTTATTGATCTTACATAGCTTGCTCAACCCATTTGGAAGTATAATCCACTGGGACCAAAGCAAATCTTTCTGATGCGGGTAGCAATTTAAATGGGCCTGAAATGTCCAACCCTAACTTGTTCCAGGGTTCAAACGGAAGCTCATCAGGAGACAAGATAACCGTCCTGACAGATCTCGTTTTATCATTTCCAGCACACTGTAAGCAATCTTTAACTACCCCTTCAGCTTCCCTGTCCACACCAGGACACCAGTAAGAATCCCTGACTCTGGACTTGGTTAGATTCCTGTCAAGATGTCCCTCAAGTGCCAGCTTGACAATTTTACACCTCATGATTAATCTTTAGTTCAGGCCATCCCACCACAACAAAATGCAGGACCTGTTTTCTAACTTGACCCATATTATCTACTGGTCAACACCATCTTGCCCAACTGCGCTCTCCATTGGTAGTCTGGACAAATAATCTGACAGCACATTCCTAGCTCCCGACGAATACTCCACACAGTAGTTATACTCAATTGAACCTTCCACCCACCTCTTGATGCGCAGTGAGATACTGTCAGTCAATATTTACGGCATCCTAAAACCTGAGTCAAAATGTTATGGTCAGTTCGTAAGACAAAGGGTAAAGCCCAAAGGAAGAATTTAAAATGGTGCACCACCCATACGCAAGCTAAAGCTTCCCGCTCTATGACCGAATACTTTTCCTCAGCACCCCTCAAAGAACGAGAAGCATAAGCAACCACTTTTTCCTCTCTGTCCATCACCTTTGACAACACAACACCCAAACCTCTCATGCTTGCATCAATTGTGAGATGAGTCTTCTTTGAGGCGTCAAAATGTCTAAAGGTAAGCATCTTGGTTATACTTTCTTTGAGTACACAAAATGCCTTCCCACATTCTTCTGCCCAAAAAAAACTTGCCCCCTTCTTGAGAAGTAATCTGGTGGTTTGTATCACACATGCAAAATTAGGAGTTAACTTTGTCAGCAAGGCCCATGAGCGATCTAACCTGATCTTTATTAATCATAGTAGGTGCCTCCACAATCGATGTGACTAACTCTAACCATTCCCAGAAATCATATGGCCCAAGTAAGAGACAGAACCAACACCAAATTTACATTTTTCCCTCTTGAGGGTGAGACCACTATCTCTGAGTCTTGCCAATACCTGCCTTAAAACCTGATCATGACTGTGAGTGTCCTTCCCATTTAGCAAGATGTCATCTTGGAAGAACATCGCCAAATCATTCCCCTTAAGAACCACCTTCATTAGGCGCTGAAAACATGCCACAATTGAGGTCAGCCCAAAAGGCAGCTGCATAAATCTAAATGCCCATAGAGGTGTCACAAAAGATGTCAATGTTCTGGAGTCATCATGCAGCTGTACCTGATGGTATACAGCAGATCAGTCCATCACGCTAAACACACAAGCATCCTTGACTAGAGCCAATGATTCTGCTATAGTTGACAGAGGTTGGCAATCCACCCAAATGTTTTGATTGAGGTCCCTCAGGTCCACACACATTCTGATCTTACCGCCATTGTCATTTGGTGCCAAAATAATCAGAGCCCGTCACTCCGAGGACTCAATCTCCTCAATCACATTCAGGCACAACTTCTTATCATCTCTTTTTGTAGAGGTTTCAACATTAGATTAGGCACCCTCCTCATTTTATGAACAACTAGTAATATTTTTCAAAAATAATCTGGTGCTGAAAGTCCTTCAGACAGTCCATCTGGGAGACGCAGTGGCCGGGTCAATCAGCTCACTGAACGGAAGCAGTGCGCTTATCTGGGAGAGGTGAGGAGTTGGCAGTGCTGCTGGGACTACTGCTTGTGGAGCTGCTTGTTGCGACGCCGACGCTGGTGGGTTGGACATGTTCTTGGCAGGGTGCAGTACTTCTGCCTTGGTGCCACTTGGCTTGTTATCTTTCTTTTGATAACACTCTATGCTTTATTTTTGTGTGCAGCAGACTGTGTTTTGTGGGCCCTGTGGTGATGCAGGGCAGACTGTGGGCCACGTGGTGACCGTGGAGGGCAGCTACTGGAGTCTACTGCAGGGCAAACTGGCAGACAGGCGTGCTGATATGCCCTTATTCTCGGGTGCTTTCCCCTCCTTTAATTTCCTGCGTGAGCGCTGGATTCTGGGCTTCGCGGCGGATCGTAGTGCAAGGGGGCGGGGCTTCGTGCCCGTGTCTTCTCCTCCTGCGGGCTCGACCGGAGAGGGCCTAGAATGCAAACAGGCCCATGCGCTCGCGCTACGCTTGTGCACCAGCTGCCACTCAGCACCTCACCTCTCGGTCAGCGCGATGTTCGTGCTCGACACAGCGCTCGATGCGTGCGCTCGATACAGTGCTCTCGCTGGCAGCGACGGCCTTTACGCTTTTCACTCCCTTTTCCTTTTTGATGCGGGCAGCAGCAGGGCCGGGAGCGTGGAAATCCGCCGGGCGATGCAGGTGGGTCACGTGGTGACGATCCCCTCTCGTCGCCAGTGTTACGTTCTAGGGTATAGGCCCAACATGCACATGGGCTCGACAGCAATAAATAACTGGCACCAGACACAGCATTACCTAGTACGAGCCGGAAGTCCCGTGCGACCTCCGCTCCTTTATTTAAGCTCTCTGGCCACGCCTGGCCAGAGAGTGATACATTGTGTGGGGTTTATTCCGGTGGCCTTCCCGGCATAACCAAACACTAGACCGCTACACCAGGCACACACACAGCCGCACCCGAGCACTTCACATGTCTTTAAAAGACCATTTGCATGTTAATGAGGCCTCGCTGTTGTTTCACCCCTTCTAAGAGCCCCTGCAGCTCCACTCTGCCTATAGCTTAAAGATTCAGCCCCCCTCCCCCCAATCAGCTCCACTCTACCCATTGCTTAAAGATTCAGCCACCCCCGAAAACTTTTCTTAGCCCCCTCCGAAATGTGGCTCTAGTTGCGCCTCTGGTGCACAGTGCTGGCTGGCTGTTGAAAGGCACCCTCCACTGCACTCCTCTGCTAGGGTGACCAACCGTCCGTAAATTTCACGGACCGTCCGTAAATTGGACCTCACGTCCCTTGTCCGTGAGGATCCCTTTTACGGACGCCTTTTGTTCGTAATTTTCCTGTGAGGGGCCTCAGCTCCTTGATGGGGACGCCTCGCACTCCTCTGCGAAGCACAAGAGCAGCCCCACCCCGCCCATTGTCATTCTGTCTGCGGCTGACTGCCACATACAGAATAACACTGAACCACTCTGGGCTGTGAAAGCATGTGGTGGCCTCCCCCAGTCTCGATCTAGGGCAGGGCATTCATTCTCTTAGGGTTAGATGGACGACATTTGAATTTAAGACTCCTCTTAGGCTGTGTTATGGAGCGTGACCCTGAACACTAGTCTAAATAGCCTACAGCAGTACAAGGCTGACTTGAAATTTCATAACGTGGAACCCCATTTTGATTCTCACACAAATCTAGGTGTGAGCTGAGCATTTAGTAAACACCAGTGACACAGGGTAAAGCATTTTTTGGGTGACATGTTGCACTTCATTCAGTGTTGTCATTTTGACCCCCAGAATAAGGAATAACTATTTACCTGTGCATATTTTTCCCGATTGCAAGGTGCAGAAACTCAGATTTCGCACTTTTCTGTGTATGATTTGAGCCAAGATTTGACTGGGGAAAATCGTGCAGGCAAATAAATACCTGAGGGGTGCACAATCCATGCCTTACTCAAATTCCCACATCTGCTGCAGGTGGCGGACAAATTGGGATTAGCTCTTGTTTGAAATGGGTCCCTAGTGTACACAAACTGTAGGATTCCCATTACTTACCGTGACCCGGACTCTTTTCCTTACCAGCCATTCTTCCATGACACTATTGCTACAGAAGGAAAAGATACACCAAGCAGGCAAACAAAAATAATATGTAGAAGAGAAGAACCACGATTGCAGTGTACAAAGTAAAAAAGTAACAAGCATTGGCATAGCCAATAGGTCTCGCCTTTGGGACCTTATAAGTGTTTAGCCATGCAACAGTTGCATAACTAAATACTTATAAGGTCCCAAAAGCGAGACCTATTGGCTATGCCGCGTAAGTGATCGCGATCGCGATCAAACATCAAAGCGAAAGTGAAAGTAATCGCGGTAAAAGTGGCGCGCGCGCCCGCGCACCTGCACTGTGGCTCTAGGCTGGCCTGGTAGCACTTTTTGGAGCCCTCTCAATAAGTCTCGCCAGACCAGCGCATGCGCTGGGTCAGGCGAGACCTAAAAAAGAAGATCTTACAGTCCTTTCACGAGCTGAAGCATTGTTAATATTATATACAACGAAGCCATAGTTGCTGCTTCTTTATTTATTTATGCAACTAACATCCATTGACAAAGCCAATAGTCATGGCTTGTTGTAAGTCTAATGTTACTGGATGCAATGATAGAAACTGCAAAATACCAGTCGGGCGGCACACTATACTCAGCACATATTTTTAACTTAGGTGTTTTAAGCCAAGCCCTTAATTACAACAGACACACCCCTTGGAGAGACCCCCAGTTTTTTCATCGCAAGTAAAACCCTGGACACAACACCATGTCACACTCACCTCACGTCTTGGCACTGTGCATCATTCATGACTCATGACTTCCAAGTTTTCAGATTGCCTATGTGCAGGTGCATAGTGAACCCTCCCACACCCCACCCCTTGCTTTAGGAACAACAGCGAGGGTGAAGTTCTTGATGGGCCTCTTCTGTCTGCAACTGGATGGGTGGGTGGATGGATGGGTTGGTGGGTGTATGGGTAAAGTGTGGCTGGAAGGATGGGTGTCTAAGTGAAAGGGGAATGGAGAGAGAAAGGGAGGACGGATGGATGGAAGGATGGATGAGTGAAAGCATGAATGAATGATTGGCAGAATGGATGGGCAAATGGGTGTGTGGATGAGTGAAAAGAAGAATGTAAAGATGGATGAGTGAAAGAATGCATAATGAGTGAAGGGGAGGGTGGAGAGCTGGAAGGATGGATGGATGAGTGAAAGGGTGGACGGATGAGTGACTGGGTGGATGGATGAGTAAGTAAAAGAATGGCTGGATGGGTAAAAGGTTGGATGGATGAGTGGATGGATGGGTGGAAGACTGGATGGATGAGTGAAAGGATGTCTTGGGCAAAAGGGTAAATGGTTGGATGGATGAGTAAATGGATGAATGGGAGGAAGAGTGGATGGATGAGTGAAAGGATGGATTGGGTGAAAGGGTGGATGGATGGATGGATGAGTGAAAGGGTGGAAGAAGGGATGGATGAGTGAAATGATGTATGGAAGGATAGATTATGGATAGGTTTGCAAATGATTGAAAAGGTTTGGATATGAATGGGCACACAGATGAAAGGACAGAATGAATGGTGAAAGACGTAGTGATGGATGAAAGAATGATTGGATCACAGAATGTAAATTATCATATGAAATACCACAAAAAGTCCTGCACAGTTGCTCAAAGCTGCACACATACTAAATAAACGTGAAGTGCACGATTGTCTCAACCTAATATAAACGTATTTTGACTTGAACTTAAGTGGTTGTCTATTTACTTACTTTTATACTATCGCGCAACTTGCTCTGATGTGTCTGTAAAACGTCAATTTTTTCACAAAGTTTTGTCCTGAATTTTGACCTTCTGTCCTGCATTTTGACCCTCTGTCCTGAATTTCGACCCTCTGTCCTGAATTTTTAAACTTACCGACCTGAATTTGCACCCATCGCAGTTGGTCACCCTACTCCTCTCCCTTACCCCCCTCTCTGTCTCCTGTTAACCCCCTACCTCCTCCCTATGTCTCCTCTTTTTTGGGAATTTGTATAAATACCCCCAGCCCCAGGCTGCTGCACCCCTGCCCCCAAACCCCTGCTGCCCTGCACACACAGATTGTCTGATGCCAAGAAGAGCAGGTTTCATATTGTAATCTGTTCTCTTTGGCATCAGACGCCCTCCAGCTCCAGGCGCTATGGGTAACAGATTGTGACATAGCACAGTCTCCAGCAGTGACAGACAGAGCACAAGCCACACAGTATTTTTGTGACAGACAACTTTTTTTTCACACCGCGAAAAATACCGCAAATTTGGAGGTTTTTGTTGTAGTTCAATGAAGCTCTCAGGGTACGAACCAAGTGAAGTAGCTACTTTATTGGAGCGCAGAGACAGCGTTGACAATCCCACAGAAGTCAGCTCACAACTGGCATTTCCACACACCATAACAACCTTAGAACCATAAAAGAATCTTACATTTAAAGCCACAGAACATAAAAGAACACTAGTGTTATAATCTAACAATCTAAGATTACAACACATCCTCCTTCCTTCATCTTGTTTACAAATAATACCAGTAACGTATCATGTTAAACTATTGTATAACACATAAAACAACCTAGTAATGGTAATAAAATACAAGCATAACTAAAAGCAATTAATAAACAGAGTAACCTAAGAAAAGAATTTTTGGAAGTTCTCTCAGACTTAACCTTGTAAATTCTAAGAGGAAACCTTAATTCTCAAGATCAAGGAAACTCCTAGAAATCCCCACAAATATAATCTTGTAGATATCTAGGAGGACATCTCGGTCTTTGAGGTCTTGTTCTATTAGTGATATTGCCGCCACAACCACTCAGAGATATACCAGAAAATCGCCTCATCATCACTCATGAGAAAATGAGGATTGAAGTTCCCTTCTGCTTCACTCCTCTCATTCTCCTCACACGATTTACTTTTTTTGTAAAGTGCCACTCTTCTAAGATTCCAGTTTTCCCCATTATACAGTGTTACATGTCTATTGTGAACCATCTTCACTTTATATGGACCACGAAATTTAGTAAACCCAGCACCCACACGACCATGTTGAACTTTGACCCAATCATTAGGTTTTATGTTTACACGACGTGTAGGAACTTCACTGTCTCCTCCCATGTCACAATTAAGATTTGCCAAACCTATACTACCCTTCAACCATGCTGGAACTAATTTGGTGCCTGCAGGGCGTCCTCTCATGACCATAAATGGTATTTTCCCTGAAACAGTATTTTTTGTTGTGCGGTAAGCCCATACCAATTCGTCTACCATCTTCTGTATGTCACCTCTGCTTGCTATAGCCATTTGGATTACTCCTTTTATCATACGGTTTGCCTTCTCAACAATGCCATTTCCCTGTGGGTTATATAAAGATGTTCTTGTGTGCAGAATCCCACATGACCTCAAAAATGTGGTCATTTCACTCGAAATTAACTGTGTGCCATTATCTGTGATCAATTTAACAGGATAGCCTTCTTCTCTAAAAATCTCTGATAAAACTAAGATAGTGCTTCTGGTAGTAATTTCCCTGACAAATTTTACAATCAACCATTTTGACGTGACATCAACCATAACTACAGCAAACTTTAAATTATAATTTATATTAGAGAAAGGGCCAATGAAATCTAAACAAACAGTGTGCCAAGGTAGATCAGGATCAGCTATTTTGCCAATATCTGATTGGTTACCTACTTTCAATCTCTTTTCGCCTTCCAAACACTCTGCACATTGCTCTACCCATTCACACACTTGTTGATCCATCATGGGCCACCAAAAATGTTCCCTTAGTCTTTTTTTAATAAGGGATTGACCCATATGACCTTCATGGGCAAGTTTGAATAAAGCAAACCTAAGGTCTTGTGGAGGTACTACTTTATCTTCTTTCATAATGATGTTACCTTCATTATCCAAAATAGATAAGTCTTCAAGGACTTTAACAAAAGGTCTAACACTGATGGGAAGAGTGCTCTCTCTCCTACCCCCTTTAACAATTAGTTCTCTCACCATCTGTAAAGTATCATCATTGGCCATACATGAACACCATTGATCCTTATCAATCGCTCCATTGCAAAATTCCACTATTTCATCAATTAAGGCAACTGCTCCTTCACCTTGAAAAGATTCGACATTATATTTGTCTACCTCATACCATGGTAAAGGTAACCTCGATAATCCATCAGCTTGACAATTCTTCCATCCTGCAATATATTCTATCCGATATATATATTCCTGTAGCCGAGCAGCTAATCTGGCTAGCCTCGCTGACCCTTTATTGGCACCTCCAGGTGATAAAATCTTAATAAGAGGTTTGTGGTCTGTTTCCAATGTAAATTGAAAACCCCACAAATACGTTCGAAAATATTCTGCCCCCCATGCTGCAGCCAACGATTCCTTCTCTATCACCGAATAATTTCTTTCTGAATTCGTAAGGGATCTAGAAGCAAATGCAACTGTTTTTTCCCAGAAGTATGGGCCTGTGCTAGGACAGCTCCAATCCCTACAGCGCTAGCATCCACGGTTAAAATTGACCTCAACTTTGTGTCAAAAGGAGTAAGAATCTTAGCCTCACAAATTTCTCTTTTAATTCTCTCAAACGTACGTTGTTGCGTGTCAGACCAAACAAATTTCTGCCCCTTCCTAAGAAGTACCTTGATTGACTCTGTTTTCTCTGCAAAATTTTGAACAAACTTTGCGTAATATTCTATAAGACCCAGAAAGGATCGAAGCTGGTCTTTATCACACGGAGCAGGAGCTTTCCTTATGGCTTCCAGCGAATCTCTTTTTGGTTTAACACCATTGGCCGATAAAGTGTAACCCAAGTATTCCACTTCTTCCACTGCAAATTTAAATTTTTCTTTCTTAAGAGTTAACCCTGCCTTATCCATTTTACTCAAAACTTCTTTCAATACCAAGTTATGATGTTCTTTGGTATCACCAAACACTAATACATCATCTTGGAAATAAACTACATTTTCTGTGCCTTTCAAAACTGAGCCCATCATTCTCTGAAGCACACCAGCGGCTGATGCTAGACCAAACGGCATCCTGGTGAATTGAAATATGCCCTCTGAAGTGATAAACTCCGTTAAGGGTTTAGAATCCTCATGCAACTTAATCTGATGGTAAGCGCTGTGTAAGTCTAATTTTGAAAAATATTTCCCTCCTTTTAGTGATAAGATCAATTCATTTATATTAGGTAGAGGGAAACTATCAACAACTATACTTTGGCTAAGAGTGCGCAAGTCCACACAGAACCTGTAACTGCCATCCGATTTGCTCGTGATGACGACTGGTGAAATCCAACTGGATGTCTCTATTTGTTCAATGATACCCTGTTCGATCATCTCTTCAAGCATTCTTTTTACTTCCTGTCTAGCAATAATGTGAACTTTTCTTACCTTATGCTGAATAGGAACAGCATGAGGCTTGAGTAATATTTTGTGAACGTATCCCTTTAGTTCACCAATTTCGTCTGAGAATACACCATCCATACTTTCAACAATTGCTTCTGTGGTAACCTCATCCACAACCATCACTTGCTGGTTTGCTCTAGGATTTATAATAATATGTAGATCATATTGGTGTGCCCATCCTAAAATTGGTGGACCACTTCGAGCAACATAAACCCTTCACACTCCGTCCCTGAAAGGATATGTCAGAGATCATGTACCCAATGATGTCTATCTTTTCTCCTTGATACCCTCCTGGATTGATATCTTTTGGGAATAATTTTACATCTGTCCAATTTTTCCCAAATATGAATTGTGGAATAATAGTCCAAAATGAACCTGAATCTACCATTAGTTCTGTGTCTTTTCCACCTATTTGAAACATAGCTTTAGGTCTCATCCTCCTCCCAGGTGCCATTGTTAACTCGCCCTCCTCTACGCACAATTTTTTGTTTACTCCTTTTTCTTCTCAAGTTGGCACAACATTATCTAAAACATTTTGCACAACCGCCACTTTAGATCTATTAATAGATTTACACATTTTGTAAAAGTGCCCTTTACGCCCGCACTTTTTACATTCTTTACCTAGTGCATAACACCTTTTATACTCAGCTGTATGATATATACTCCCACATCTGGTACACATTATTTCCTGCATCTTATTGTGTTTCGGATTTCCCTCAACATTGTTACCTGTTTTCCTAAAAGGTAATGCCTTCTTCTCCCCTATCTCATTACTCTTGTTGTTACTTATTGCTGCAACTTCTTCCTAGACTACGCTAGTTGTACCTGTGGTACTCTCTTTTTTTTCCATCTCTTTCATGCATGTTTCTGATTGTTCAACTACTTTAGCTATATCTATCGCATTACTTAACGTGGGATTTTTTGCAGCCCAGAGTCTCTCTTGCATTTTCTTATTGCGGCATTGTACTATGAGTTGATCTCTTATCATCTCCTCCCTCATCGCCCCAAAGTGGCATTTAAGGGACAATTCACGTAGTCGTGTAACAAACTGGTCTATAGTTTCATCACATTTTTGGGGTTGCGTATAGAATTTGTGTCTGCACATCACCATGTTTATCTCTTTTGCATATTGTTTCCTTAACCTTTCCTTCGCTTCTGTATAAACATTAGCTATTACTCTTCCTTCATTATCCGTACCTACGGGTAAGAATCTGAATGCATGTTGACCCTCTTTCCCTAAAGTACTTAAGAGTAATGCTTTCTTCCTTTCAGCATTGAAATCTTTGCCATCTAATGCTATGATATAGTTCTCAAAAATTTCTATCCATTCGTCCCATTCAATAGGAGGGTCACCAGGTTGCTGTAAAAATAAAGGTGGTGGTATGACATTATTGCCTTCCATGGTCTACTCACTAACGTATTTACTTCCTTGAAATTGGCGTTATATACTACTAAATGCTTTATATGAAGTAACTTATGCTGTCCTATAATCCTTTGACAATATTGATATGTGTTACCCGAATCGGATGTGATACAACTTGTACACAAATACAACCTTGACCTGTAACAATGGTGATATGTGTTTCTCAATATCAAGTATGATACAACTTGTACACAAATTCAACCATAACTGTTGTTATTACTCGATACCCCGACTATTCAATATCTAGAAGATCGACTTAAAGCGATGTTTATGTCTCTGTATTCCGAAATAGTACAGTAGTTGTGCTTGGCCTTGGAACTGTCAATGTTTCTTGTACTAGACGTTGTTTTTTTTTTCCTTATATTTTTTCCTTTTGGCAAAATCTGTTTACACGTCTTTACCTATATCTTGAAGATAAACCTCACGAATCGTAATCCATGTCCGTAACGCTGAAACCAGTGTTCACGATCGATGTTTTCCGGTTTCTATGACAACCACTGTTAACCCACAATATGGCCGCCGATGATGCATACACGTAGGGACGATGCGTGCTCACGTAATGTTGCTCGTCGCGCTGGTCACACTCCCTGCGGTCGTCTCGTTGGTTCGGACTGCGTCACGATGTTCTTACTTCAGTCATCGCCGCCGAACAGGATCGCATCACTCAGGCTTCGCCACGCTCTGGCCATGCGACTAGTAGAAATGGTAGGATTAGTGTTCTTTGTTTATATTTCAAGTAATGGCTCGTGCATACGTACTGGTCAGCTCCACCGTAATCCAATTTTCTTAAAGTTTTCTTTTCAGAATTAACTTTTGTTAGATACCTTGCCAAGATAAAGTCTTCCTTTGTTAAGTACCTTTCCAAGATGAATTTTTTCTTTGATTTTTCAAACTACTCCACATGTAGTCGAGTGCCGCACTTCTCGATGAACACAATGGTCATGTGGAGAGAATTAACAGTCTTAGTTTCTCCGTTAGCTCCGTTGGGGTTAATACAAGTTTCCTCTTTCCTTCCAATGCTTTCTTACTGCTGCTTCTTACTTTCCGTTTTCTTGCACGCTCGTTGGGTTCTTTTATGTCAACAGAACAAATGTTCACTCTGTGCTCCTCCTTCTTTTTTAGAGTCTTCTTTTCTTCAATAAGTTTCAAATCGTCGCCATTTGTTGTAGTTCAATGAAGCTCTCAGGGTACGAACCAAGTGAAGTAGCTACTTTATTGGAGCGCAGAGACAGCGTTGACAATCCCACAGAAGTCAGCTCACAACTGGCATTTCCACACACCATAGCAACCTTAGAACCATAAAAGAATCTTACATTTAAAGCCACAGAACATAAAACAACACTAGTGTTATAATCAAGTCAAGTCAAAAGAACTTTATTTCGGAGAGAATCTCCATAAAAGGTACATAAAATGATAATTTAAAAGAACGTTTAAAAACATACATTGGATAATAAAAAATGGTTAAAATGGTTAAACATTAAAAATACCAGGACATCTATATGTCCGCTGGTTACAACAGTCATGTACAATTTAACCCGGTGCAAGTTGAATCAGGTAAGCATTTTCAGGTACCGTTTTCTCGAATGCCAGAAAGCCCCCAGAAATTTGGCCACAGCAAACACAATATGAGCAGCCATTTCACTCTTGAGGATTCTGAAGGCTTCATGACACCTAATAAAACCTAAATTCCTACAAATGGGAATGATCCATTTTCTGCGCGCCTCACTATAGCCCGGACAGAAAAATATAATATGCAGCTCGGTTTCGTCACTTACTCTGCATGCCGGGCAAGTGCTGGGTGCAGACTCAGACCAGTGACTAGTAAATGCACGGATTGGCAAGGACCCGTACCTCCATTGTAGGTAGAGCTTCCTAATTAGTACAGGGTAAATATTGTCCAGGGTTGGTTCCAAACTGTAGGCATTTTTAATACAGAGAAATTGCTCCGTTAGAGTCCCTAAGGTTATGGAGGAATATAATGTGGGAGCCTTGGAGTTATAATGCAATTTAGTTAGAACCTTTTTTGGGAGCCTGGGGCAAGCATCCAGGGGGTCATTCCAGAGAGTGTCAAGGCCTAAACCCACCAGACTGCTCCTTACAAATTTGAACCAGGCAATATTCCCCGAATTTGGAAGACTAAGGACTTCCTGCAGGCCCTGTCTATAGTGAATCAATTCGGGCACCGCCCACAATCTACGCCAGTAGATCAGAGGGCGGAGCGCCAGTTCATCTTCCAGGGGTCTGATGCCTAGGTCGAGTCTTAATGGCACTAGGGGTGTGCTTGAAGGGAGGGCTACTAGGCACCTGAGAAACCTATTCTCCTCTTTTGTCAAGCTTGGCGAGACTTTATGACCCCATAGTTCGCTGCCGTAAATGACAGCTCCTCTAGCTTGCACCCTATAAATATGGAGCGGAGGACCTATGGGTTTGAGGGTCGACCTATTCTTCCCCACCAGCCTTAGTATCCCACCCACGTGTTGCACTAATTTTAGCCTTGCTTTCTCCTGATGCGGACCCCAGCCCATTTTCTCATTAAGGGTTACACCAAGATATTCAAAGGTGTTAACTCGTTCTAGCATATTATTCCCTATGCGTGGGATGCGGTGAGACCTAGGTGGCGGATTGAAGGCCATAAATTTGGTCTTTAGAGTATTAATCTCCAATCCGTGCTCTCTACAGAAGTCCCCAAAGCCATCTAACACACGCTGAATTCCCATCGGCGACTTGGAGAGAAGGAGGGTATCATCCGCAAACATGATTGCCGGAACCCTCCTTCCCGCCAGCTTTGGGACGTCAGAATTGGGGACCTCGTTGAGGTGATCGATGACCCCGTTGACAAAGAGGCAGAACAGGGTCGGTGCAAGTACACACCCCTGTCTTACCCCTCTGTCAACGGGAAACTTGTTAGATAAGGCGCCATGCCTGCCACACCTCACTTGAGCATAGGTATTGGTATGAAGGCGGATGATCATCGTCAAAAGATCACCTGGCACCCCGGCTCTAGCCAGCACTTCCCACAGCTTACCACGTGGAACCAGGTCAAAGGCCGCCCTTAGGTCCACAAATACAGTGTAGAGGCTGCCACCCTCCAATTGTATTGTTTTCCAGTATAAAAGGGACAGCCTGAAGACCTGGTCTATGGTAGAGATCTTTTGCCGAAACCCAGCCTGGAGGGGGCTCAGAATATCCCTATCTTCGATCCAGTCCAAGAGACGATCCAACAGAAGCCTCGCGAAAAGCTTCTGGGGGACGTCTATCAGACTGATCGGTCTGTAATTGGCCGGGAGTAAAGGTGAGCCCCTTTTGAATATAGGGACGATCTCCGCCCCGAGCCAAGTGGGGGGGACCGCCATACCGTGAGCGATAGCATTGAACAGTACCAGGAGGTAGGGGGCCCAGGTTCTAACTTCGTGTTTTAAAAGGTCGCCTGGGAGCTTGTCAAGACCTGGCGCGTTTCCCGAGGAAAGGCGAGTAATTGCCATTTCCAATTCCTCCAAGTTGAAATCTTCCATCGCGGAAGAGTTACCAATAGTTAGGGAGGCTATTTCCCCAACCTCAATTCCTAGGTGATCCAGCCCAGCTACACTGTAGAGCGATGAGAAATGTTCCTCCCACACTTCAGGCGCGATATTTCCCTCTATAGCCATAGCAGGCTCAGCAGAGCCGTGTTTGACTATTTGCCAGAATTTCCTAGGGTCTCTGACTTTGAGTGCAGATGTCATTTCTGACCAGTTCTCCCAGTCCCATTCTATTTTGGCATTTTCAAGAAGGAGCTTATAAGCAGCCCGTTTTTCCCTAATGACCGTAGGGGCCTCCTTACTTTTAAATGCCTGGAGAAGGTCTACCTTGGCTCTCCTGCAACTAGCATTGAACCAGGAGGCTCTTTCTCTCCTCACTTTCCTCTCCCGGACCACCGGGTTCAATACCTCGGCGAGGTTATTGGACAGGGTTAGATGGATGTCCCCAAAAGAGAGGCACCCATCAGGCGAGGGCAATAGTGGGAGAAGTCTTACCACCTTTTCAAGGGCTGATGCCACTAGCTCATAAATTGTCCTGATACGGTCAGGTTTTTCTAGGAGTTTTTCCCACCTTATTCTTCGCCTGTTACTAGATATGGTTAAACTTGGGGCGAATACTCTATTTTCTGCAACAGCAGCATTAAGAAATCCGTCAGCAGCCAAGGAGAGGGACAGGCCATTGTGATCACTGTCCAGCCTGGGGGCTATTTTAAATTCTTTAACTAGTTTCCAGTCCTGGAGTTTGATTAATATATAGTCTATCCTTGACTCTTGGCCTGGTCTATTGAAGGTTGGTTGCGGTGGTATGTCCCCTTTGAACCTGCCATTGCAAGCTCTAAGTGAGTTTGCAAGGGTCATTGTTATTATTTGGGATAGGAGTGGTGAGCATGACCTAACCGGGGGGCCCGCAATATTTGGAATGTCCCAGAGGTCATCCTCCTCACTGCTAACCCCGTCTAGATGAATCGGAAATGGTTCATACTGGGTGTTAGTCACCTCCGACCAGGAGTGTTACTGAACTAGAGAGAGAATCAAGGAATGTCACCAAGTCCTCCATTGTCCCTGAAGTGCCCGCTACTCCAACCGGTCTGGAATATACGTTTACCAGTGTTAGGCCCATCCCAGTGGGCCAACGTAAGGCCACACACAAAATGTCCACTGAATTAGTTTCTACAATCTCGGCCTTGCAGCCAAGATGGGAGCCAATCCATATTGACAAACCACCGGACGGACGTCCCTTCCCTCCCCATATGGCTAAGACATTAAAGGTTGCAAACCCAGGGTAGCAATAGTTCTCTCTAGCCCACGTCTCCTGGAACATGCATATATCATATTTCTTTATGAAGGTTGCCCATTCACCGCAATCTATCTTATTGGGTAACCCAGCAATGTTCCAAGATAAGATTTCTAGTGACCTCAGGTCCTTAGCTGTACTTATAACAGTCTCATCAGGTATACTTTGTGCTGGCCCAGAGGGGGCCCAGTCCCCGGTATCAGAGCGTTCACTATCTAGGATAACCTGTGGCGAGGGGATCTGTCTTGGTGAGCGCCCACCCGCCCCATTTTTCCTCTCCCCCCCGAATGCGGGACGGACAGTGCACTCCCCTTTGGGAGTGCACCGTCAATCCACAGCATCGAGGCAGTCGAATCTGTTAGAGTGAATAAATGGGACCCCATTCAGATCTAAGGCTGGCTGATTCCATCTATTAATGCCCCGAGGGTCCCCATGGGGATGGACTCTTCTTCCCTGATACAACTTTCTCCGGCCCACCCACGACCAACCCTCATCGCCTCCCTCAACAAACCGCTCTGATTTGTCGGGGTCAAAGGCCGAAAGGGGAAGTGTCTGTATGGTGGTGTGTGGTGAGCCCCCAACCCAATTGCAGATGTAAGCAACTGTTCTTGGGTCTCTAAAATTAACCAGAACACAGTCCCCTGTTCCCCTTTTGGTTGTCTCTCCTACCCACGGAACCCGCCTTGCCAGAATGACCTCATTATACATGCCTGGGGGTAGGGGCCTGAATTTATTGAGCCAGTCTATAGTCTTGTTTTTGATCGAAGTGGGAGTCTCATTGGAGCCCTCAGCAAGCTCCGGGACACCACTGAGGACTACCACATAGGGAGCGGCACCAGGCGGTAGATGGGCTGGTCTCCTGGCGGGCTTTGGATCAAAAATCTTCATTTGAGGCTGCGTGGGTTGCTCCCTGGGATATAAATTGAGTTCATTTGGTAACTGTAGCGGTAAATTAGGTACCTGTGTCTGGGTAACAGGGATAGCCATTACCAAAGTTTTATTAGTAGTGTCCTCCCCATAAGGTAGAAGTGGGGGGGGGGTGGAAAGGAAGGGTTTGAAGTGTCCCGTGTTATGTTATTGCTTGGGGCTCGATTATTGATAACAGATACACTAGGTTGGTTAATGGCTGAGTAGGATGGGTTCATTTGGTGGGGGGATGATGGTGTTGCGGGGGCAGCACCTCCCCTTGCTACACACTTTGAGCAGATGCCACTGCTATTTAGTGATACCTTCAGTGTCCCTACACCCTTTACCAAATCTTTCGTTAGACCCTCCATTCTAGTCAGCTTACCCTCTACTTTCAGAAGCCCCCTGGTAGATTCCGTAAGGGATTGCTGAGTAGCATTTATACCCTCCTCAATGCCATTCAGCCTAGCCTCTAGCCGTGTTAGCCTATCTTCGAGGGAGTTTATCAGGCGTTCAGTGGTGGAGCTTAGTGCTCTATCCGCTGGTTGCGCTTCCCCATCAGTATTGCAAGGAGACTACTTGACAATAGGGGAGTAACCTCTACCCTTGTGTTAGTGTTAAATACCTGGGGGGTCCTCCCTCGTTTCTTACTCTTATTTCGTGGGGGTTGAGGGTTATCATATTTTAGTATTTTGGATTTTTTCTCCCCCGGACCCTGGGTGAACTGTTTCCTTTTCGTGGTTACGCCTTTGCCTTGGTTAACCTCTAGGGTCTTATTCCTGGAATCGGGACCCTGTGGGGGTTGGTTGGAGGAGACAAGGAGCAAGCTTTGGGAATCTCCTTGGATATCAGTGCTATCGAGATTAGGTGGAGGTTGGGCTTCGTCAGCTGAGCTTAGTAATGGTGGTGTTAGACTCAGATTCCTGGTATTCTCCGGTAGGCCCTGCTGAATAGGTGATAGAGCCCTAGCGATAGCCCCAAGGGAAGAGCGTTTTGATACAGCCAATCCCTGTGACAATCTCCTCTCTAGCGTGATTATTTCTTTATCAAGTACAGAGTTAGCCCTTATGATAAAGTTATCCATAGTCCCCAAGGTGGAAAGTGTTTGTGCTCCAGACCTGGCAACGGTGCTCCTGGTTTCCCTTGCAGCCATGATCACCTGGTTGTATCGCAGATGGAATTAGAGGGTGGCCCGGACCCGGCCTCTACCGTCCTCGAACGGCCTCAAACGGCCCGCTCTTTGCCCGGTCTTAGCCCCGTGCTAAGACCCGCGCGCGTCCCGCTTGCGCGTGTAAGTGTGAAGCTGGTTTTAAGGTGAGGGGAAGTGGTGTTGGGGGAGGAGTCGGGAAGAGGACCAGGTGCGGCTGTTCAGCGTCTCGCTCAGCACCCTGGTCCTCGCAGTCCCGGGCACTCCCAGCAGATCGAGCGTCCAGCAGCAGCCCCTCCACAGATTGTAACACGGCGGGCAGCGCGGGATCCAGTCGCCGCTGTCACCCCAGAAGCAGGCAACGAAAATCCAGTCCCTCGAGCGGCTCCCGCGAAGCGGGGGCCGCGAGTCGTGGAAGAAGATGAAGAGGACAAAGTGAAAATCCAGGCAGTCCCAACTATTTTTCCGGAGGAATGTCTAACAATCTAAGATTATAACAGTTTTCAGCTGCAACATTTGCCACCCAAAGCCGCAAAATCCTGGGGGTCTGGGTATTGCTTAGCAATATTATTTATGAGAGCTTCGCAGACTGAAAAGGCCCATCAACAACAAATGTATGTTTAGTGGGAACCCATGGGCCCAGCGGCAGCCCCTGCTTAAGCAGCTTAAGGTGCCACGGTCCTAACCTTTCGATATTCTGTCCTCGATTTCTAGTATTTGTCGATATTCTCCATGTCGATATTTAGTGGTACAAACTGATGAGAAGGCGTCAGACAAGGAGAAGGCGAGTTCCACTTCCAGCACCAGACGTTTGTTTTTATCAATTGGAATTCAATTTAATTTAGAATGGCAAAAGCGACGCAAATGAAATAAATGATGATGATAATGATGAAGCGCGAACCAAAATTGTATTAAGACGCACAGAAAGGAAACATCAAATTGCATGCATAATTTAAAACCTGCTCTGTAAACTCTACCACAATTACGATCGCCAGGGGGAAAATGTCATTCCAGCAATGAATATCCTGGAGAGCTGAGGCGAGGCTGTAATATCACACCCCTATTGTCTGAAGGCTTAAAGGGCTTTTCTAAATTTTATAAATTGGAATTGAATGCTGGATATCTTTTATATGAAATCAAGGTCACACAGATTTTTCTTTCATTGGCCAACATGCCTTCATAAAAGGAACTGCGAGTACTCTTCTTGCATTTTTATTAAGAAGGAAAGGGCAACCTGAATTATTGTGGGTTTAATTCTGTATTATATATTAACTGATAACGTACAACTAAGGCTCCCAGTTTTCCATTTTTACTGGTTCTTATAGATACATACACACAGAAAACAATGTGTTTCTTGTCTGTAATTATTGTTAAAGGCGGGGAAAAAAACGAAAGTTGTGCTTCTTGGGAGTGACTCACCAATCACCATGCTTTCTTTTATGAATAAATACCTGGCCAACAGCTAAGCAGATAGACAGTATGGGCAGTTAAAAAACAGGATAAGATTTCTTTTAATACAGCTACCATCTAAAAGTAGAGTGGTAATATTTACTTATGGTTGTAATGGTTTGCTATATTTGGCTGCTTAATTTGCTAAAACGTGTCAGGCATTAAATTATGAGAGCATGTTTATCAGTGAAAAAAATGTGGAAATATACCATTGTACAACTCTGTTTATTCTAAAATCACAAAGTAAATATGGGTAAATACCAATAAGATGGCCAAAAAATAAATATGGATAAATACAGACTGAAATGTAAAAAAATAAATACCATAAAACCGGGACCCCAACGTACAACATATGAGCATCCTCGCTCTAGGAGGAGCGGTCTATGGGGGAAATACTATTATCGCACAATAGCACTACCCAAATTCCCAGTTTCCCATTCTGAAATGAATGAGGAATAACTGTGGGACGTGCTTACCCTCTGGTATCGCTACATGGTATTCCACTTTGCGCCGTGTTTTGGCCACGCACATTCCTTTAGGTAATAATACTCAGCATTATTTGAATGGGCAAAAACCATAGGATGGAGCACATTTTGTGCAGTACTCAGAATTTGAAATGGGGCTCAGCAAATGCCTCTAGGATCTATTATTTCTTTTGCTGCAGCACTCAGAATGAAGCTTTAAAATGTTTCCATGGCTGGTACATTGAAGTGAAATGTTTGTGCGCAAGGGCTCTAAACTAAAGACCTCTATGAGTATCTGTTATAGCTTACTCTAGTATCAGCTAACCTGTGCCTACTGGATCTATGGTCTCAACTGGAAGCATCTAAACTTTAATGAGCTGAGTTCTAACACAAGAGAGTTGATGATGAGGGGATACAGCCTGGAGGAGGTGCACACGTACAGTCAATATGGTGCTGGTGGTCTCTCAGAAAGCGTTCACAAATTTGCTGGAAACGGCTTGGGTAGGGTTGCTAAAGGACTGAGTATGGAGCTCAGGTGAAAATGGCACCCATTTCAGGGTCCTGAACTTGATAATGCCTACGGGATTACATCAAGGGTAGCTCCTTGAGGCAACACAAGTGGAAAGTAAAAATGTGTGTCCTGTGCAACTGAACCGTCCCAATCCCTACCACCACTTATGTAACATAGGAGGGAAAAGCAAAGTTTTCACTAGCAGTACGGAAAATGTGGTAGGCAGGCAGATGGCAGTGCCTCGGTGAGGTGCTAATGACTTATTGGACATGGCTTGACTTTCTGGACCACTGGGTCCCTAGTCTCTAAAACAGGAATGGGCCATTTCATTCTCAAACTCTAGATAAGAATGTGTGCTTGGACTTCTAAATTGTGCATCAATTTAAGTGCACTGCTGGCTCCATCAATCTCAAACTTCAGATATGATCGTCAGTCCATATTTGTTCCCGGCTACCCTGAAGCTATAGAAAAGGGTGGAGTTGAAGAGGGGATTATTTTGAGGTAAGGAGTGCAATATTGGGACAAGTCAGTGCCATCAAGCAGGGCGATAGGAGATATCTCAGCAAGAGCAACCAAAAGTGCGTACAAGGTGGCTGGCTCAAAATATTGAAAGGTCCTTTAATCTAGAGGCCATACTCTGGCAATAGTCTTCATTGCTCTTACGCCACGTGCTTAGCATCAACACATGACCGTGCGACCTGCAGATGGGATTTGCACTACCTTCTACACATGCAGGGTCGGAGAACTACCAAACTCACACTGGCAAGCATGTACATTGTTCCCACACATATCACAGTACCCGCCCAATGGCAATGCTGCTCTTAGGTCTTGATGGTGTTCCAATGAAAAAGCAATACAGACTTTTTGCAGGATCTAAATGTTCTCGTCACCACAGAAGAAACAATGCTGAGACAATAAGAAAGTCAACAAGATCAAGCTAAGAAACAGTCTGCCTTCCAGCTGCATTCCAGATCCCAAATTTGAACCTCCCACATCAACCTCACAGCTTCAGGGATGCACTTATTATGCAGTCCCAAATTTCTTTTTAGATTCGCTGTATGTTTAGGCTTATTTATTTGTAAAGCACGTACTTTGTACGTGATATCTAGAAGATAGAAGGGATTCTCAGCTCTGTACGCATTATAAATGTTCCATAAAGACACCAGTGTCATTCATTTAGTAAAAAGCGGCTTTACACTGTACCATTATTTTATACATCCTCTAGATTTCATCATTATTATTATTGAGATCAGCCTTGAAATTCTTTATGGCAAAATTGTATATTTCATCTTCAGCGATAAAGCATTCCTAGGCTTCAGTTAACTTTGTATTTGCTGTGTAATTTGCTAAAAATCGCCAGTTGAGGTGAGATACACAATCACAACTCCCCCAAGCATTGCTCATGACCTTACACATGTTGTCACAGGTTACATGACAAATTACATTGTCAAAGACATGCATATGACATCACCACTGACATTATCAATGCTTTGCCTGAAGCTACAAATTGCTTCTCTTTTTCACATGTTTTCCGACAGTGGAAAAAATGTGGTTTCTATGTGTATCTTTGATTGTAAGTGGTACTAGTCTGCAGCCTTCTGTTGTTATGTGTATTTGTATAGCACACAGATCACCCAGGAGGGTACCTAACTCATTGCTACTACATTAATCCATCTCGGGATATGTATTTCTTTTTTTTTAGCCTTTTTTCTTTTCTTTTTTAAGCGTTTACGGTGTACCAAATGACATCATGAAATACCATATTGTTTAAGGAGCCATAAAGACTTATCTTGAGTGTTACAGAGATCTCTCCAGTCTCGACTGTTATGACATTAATTCCATATGCTTGCTGTGTACAAGAGATGTCCCCTTGTTTTTACGTGGGGGGCATCAAATAGTGCAGTATGAGGATGTACATTATAGTCATAAGCCAATTGATCCAATAGGGATATGGGGAAAAAGAAAAGACAGAGAAAACCCCAACCAAATCATATAGACACAAGTGGGTAATCCAGTTGGGCTTGGGTTATTAATCAATGATACTGGTGGATAATAATTTCTGGTTATTAGATGGGTGGGCGGGGGTGTGTGTGTTTGGAGCCTATCTCCATGCGGCTATCCAAGGGCAATATGATACATGACCTCTTCATTCGAGGTCCCACCTCCCGTCCCGTTCAAGGGTGCACAGGGATCTACACTTTTCTATGCTCAGCACCAGTGCAGAGACCCATGGCAAGCATCACCCAAAGTTCTCCCAATTCAGCGCTCATTCCGCACTACCCCTTGCCCCCCCCCATGTACAATCTGATATTCCCTCAGATGCACTATCATTGGTCTCCGGCTCCCCCCTCAAATCGCACTCTGGGTGCTCCCAAGGCACCAACACCTCAGTCCAGAGATCCGCTCAGGGACATCGTTTCACCCCTCTAGTCTTCTCCCTGATCAATGCCAGCTCCTCTGCTATCGCCCACTGTGTCAAATCAGATCTCCAGACACTAATCCTGGGTTACATCGCAGGCTTCCAGGTACTTGCGATATGCCTTTTAGCCAGCTCATGGCCCAGGTCTATAAATCGTGTACCCACCTTCTATGCGCTCTGCCTCAGAAAGAGTCCCAAGATCCAAGTCTCTAGAGAGCAATGGAGGGTGCTTCCCAGCAAGGAGTCCAAGACGGCAATCACCTCCTCCCAGAAGGGACAGAGCCAGGGCCAATGCCATACCATATGAGCAAAGTCAGCATCTAAATGTCTACATCTCGGACAGGGCGAGGTCTCCCCGTAGACTACTTGAATTTTATGCGGTGTCATGTAAGTCATATGGACGTAGTTAAATTGGAGGTACTTTAGTATCGTGTTCCTAGAGATTTATTTTTGGGGAGGCTAATATTCTATCTCACTCCGTGTCTGTTAGGCCACAAAGCAGGACCCTCTCCCATCTCTCTCACAGGGTAGATAGAGGGATTGTCGAGAGGGCTTGATAAAACCAGGTCACCAATGTCAGGCAGAACTCATGGTGACCACCAACTGCAGAATGGCATAAGCAGTGGGCTCCTCCCGCTCACCAGCCCACAGATCCCGGAACGCCCGGATTAGAGCTTCATACATGAGGAATTGTCCCATATGCAAATCGCAGTGTTCCAACAAATCTTCCAATGGCAGTAATGTCCCCTGCTGATACTAGTCCCTCTGCTGTCACTAGTCCGGCATCTGTCCAGTTGGTCTGTAACTAAAAAAGAGTGGGGTTCTCTTTCTTAGGGAGTCCCACCAGGGGCAGTGCTAGTGTATATAGAGGTGTTCCCGCAGTTCACAGGACGCAGCAGCGCCAGCACTTCAGTGCCACTGATAGGAGCACCCCCAGGTATCAGAAGGAGGCGGTTGACCAAGTCAGGTCCAGGGGACGGCCCGGGGGTCGTGCAGGGCCTGGGGGCAAGGGGAACATGTGTTTCTTGGCTTTATTGACTTGGAGGCCAGACACCCTCCCAAAGTCTTGTAAGAGTTCCCACGCTCTCTCAACTACCATGTTGCCATCTCTTAGGTAGAGGAGGATGTCATCCGTGTAGAGTGAGATAATATGTTCTTGTCCCTCAACTACCACGTCAGAGCCCCTGCCTGCCTATCTTAACAGCACCACCAGTGGTTCAAGGGCCACAGCAAAGATCAACAGGGACAGAGGGCACCGCTGCCTCGTGCCTCTCCATACCCTATATTGTGATGAGATCATGGCACCAGTTTTAACCCGAGCCGATGGAGCAGTATGCAGCAATTTGATCCATCTAACCCAATAGTCCCCTAGGCCCATCCGTGACATCAGGTCAAACAGAAAATCCAATTGCACGGTATCAAATGCTTTTTCGAAATCTACAGACATCAGCACACTGTCTTTACAGGTGCAGGCCACAGGGTGGTACATCACATGGTACACCCATCTAAGATTCAGAGTTGTGCTTTGGATTGGGATGAAGCTGTTTTGATTTCTACAAATCAGCGTCAGCAGGTGTGGGAGCAAACAGAGAGCTAAAACCTTGCTGAGGATTTTGAAATACAGGTTTAACATGGAAAGAGGTCTGAATTCTGTAACTCAGGCCCCTTGTGTTTTAGTCTTGGGTAAGGGGACAACTAGTGCATCACTAGTGGACTCGGGCAGTGTGCTGAGCCTTCAGGAGTCCGCATACACCTTTTCTAGCAGTGGAGCCAAGGCTTTGGCATAAGTCGTGTAAATTTCGGTCAGGAGCCCATCAGGGCCCGGTGTCTTCCCCTCCCCAATTCTTTATTAGCCACCCAAATCTCCTGCGCTGTCACAGGACCTCCCAGTTCCTCATGGTGTTTTGAGGGTAGCCTATCCAGTGGTATGTTGACCAAGAAGGCAGATCTTGCCTTCGTCAGGGGTGTTCAGAGTCCGCATATAAAGTTTCATAGTACTCGTAAAACTCAGCATTAATGGCATCAGGGGAGTGCAGGTAAAGGCCATCCCTCCACCAGACATGTGTGATGGGGGACCCTCTATATTTGGGTCTGATAAGCCACGCGGCAACCCACCCGATTTCCCATCCTCTTCATGTGCTCTAACAATATACTGTTTGGGGTCATGGTTGCAAAACCTCTCCAGTATGGCATTATATCTTTCTCTCATTTCCTTGATCTCATCTAGGCATTCTTAGTAAGGGCATTATCTAAGGAGTGCAATGTACCCTCCAGGGTCCGGAGTTCCCCATTCAGCTCCCATTGGACACCCACCATATGACCAATACAATGGCCCGCACCACATGCTTGAAGACCTCCCATTCCACTATGCATGAGGATGCGGAGCCCTGGTTTTGGGTGAAATAATCGGAGATTGCGCCCGCTAGATAGTCGCAGTAGCATGCGTCTTCTGGAGAGGACGAGTTGAGCTGCCTGGTGGGCAGCCCACCGCAGGCCGGAAACCCGGTAGGACAGGGCAGTGGTCCGATAGTGTGCGCCCCAAGTATTCATATAAAACAAGAAAGACACTGGCTAAGTTGGCAGGACTATACAAATCAGTCTATCTGGGTGTGGAGTCAATGGATATGGGAGATATACAAATAATCCCGGTCTTCCCCTTGTTGCATTCTCCACACATCTACCATCCCCCAGGGAGCCAGCCAGTCCAGCAGACCCTCAGCCAGCCTGTGGGCCGGGGTCCCCGGTAGCGGGGCAGTAGAGCGGTCCAACTGCACGTCCAATACACAAATAAAATCAACACCTAGCAATAAACTATCAGTAAGGAAAACAGGCATGTGTACATAAAGGGAGCTGATCTTGGTTTGGGTCGTACAAATTACCCATTGTCATTTCTTTCCTAAACATTCTGCCCTCTATAAAGATGTATCTGCCCTCTTTATCTATAACAGAAAGGGTAGGTTCACAGGGGATCCCCGCCCTGATCTAAATCAGGGTGCCCCGGGCATAGGCTGAGTAGGAGGTGGTGTACAGTTAGCCCCGCCATATGCACCTCAACCGGTCAATTTTGTTCCCTGCTAGGTGGGTCTCCTGAAGCAATGCTACCTGCACTCCCCACCTTCCTAGATATCTTTTGTTTGTTAATCCATTTTATTGCGTTTTCAACACTTTAAAAGGAGTACATATGTTTACCATTCATAAGTACAGGCAAAACATCAAGGGTACATTAATGGTATTGAGGAAGCATTACAGGTGATAGTCACAAAACGGGCAGTGTAGGATATCAATGAAGTGTCTTGTATGAGCGAGTCTCTCCAGAGGAAAGGATATCCTCCTGTGTATGTGCCCAAGAAGAAAAGAAAAAAAAGAGAGAGAGAGATAACCAGCTACTAACTTGGGGATCAGAATCGGGGTGAGTGACGGGGGCGGTTGGGCGGGTGCTTGTTGATGGTTTCAGAGTGGCTGAGGGTGCAGGCCTAGGTGAGGGAGAGCGCATAATGGCCCTGCGAAGGGTTACCGTGCCCAATGTACATGTAGGCACTGTAGGGGATCTCGGGAGAGCAGGCCTATCTCGGTCCCCAGGGAGGGTGTTCAGTGAGATGCTCCAGGGGAACTGCAGCAGCAGGGATGCTGTATCTCTGTCGAATGTTTGATGAAAGTGCAGGAGTAGCATGGCCCATTAAGGGGAGATGGGGCATCAACGCACTCTCTGCACCTCCTCGTTATGGAGTGCATCCTCCTCTGCAGCGCACTACTTATAGACTACCTCTAGCCAGGCCGCTAAATGGGGTTCCGCAGGCGCAGGCCAGTGCATTGTGATTCCTCGCTTTCTAGAATGAGGGCCAGGGCTGTAAACTGCGACGGGACTTTGTGGTGTTGCCTGCATCGGAATATACCTAATGAGCAGGCCTTCCAGGAGGAGATATCAGGAAACACAGTGACCTCATGCAGTGTGGCATGGATGGCGCCCCAGTAGTGTTGCAATGCTTGGCAGGCCCAAAACATGTAGGAATGCTGCGCTAGGGGCTTGCCAACGGGGGCAGGTAAGCTGCGACTTTGGGTAGTAGCGCTGGAGCTGTGCCAGCGTCAGTTAGGCCCATTCTGGAATAAAAATGTTTATATTTTTGAAGCTGGATTTCCCAGATACTTTCTTTGGAAATTCTGGGGCACCTTCCCACTCTTTATCGTGTAATGGCCTCTCAAGCTCCCCCATTTGTGTTGCAGCTAAATGGCCTTGTATATCCAAGTGATAAGGTGATGGCTGGGGCCCATGGTCAGTACTGTGTGAAGCACTGGGTGAGTCGTGGGCTCACCCCTAGATAGATCCCAGAGACAACGGCAGTCAAAGGAGAGGATGTAGCCTTGGAGCTAGAGCGGTTGACTTCAAAGCTGGGAAACTAGAGGCTTTTGACTCCCTCTTCCCCTCCCTTCGGACTGCCCCCTCTCATGCACATCTCCCCCGCCCAACCCACCCCTTCTCCCCAGACAGCCAGACCCTCCAGCAGAGAACACCTACCATTCCTGCGCCCTCTATCGATAACACCAGATTTCCTGCAAGAGACACCCCCCTCACCTCTGTCAACAAGAACAAGGCTTCCCTTTCCCCCTCAGACCGTCACCTCCAAACCCCCCTCCGCTTACAACCTCCCCCAAATAACAACGATTGACCTCAACACACAGTCAAAGACTCCCAACTACCTCCCTATTCCCACATGCAAAAGAATGCGGATGCCACAACACGACCCTCCACACCACCGTGCCCACGGTCCTGCTCAAAGCCTACACGGACAGCACAATAACAACAAGACGGCAACATAGTCCCCTCAGGACCCCGCCCAAAATGCCCCCTATCCCAACCTAAGAAGAGACGGGCAGCGTCTCACCCTGCTTGAAAGCCAGCTAGCAACTATAATCCAGGGCTTTAACGAAATCCTAACCAACCTCGCCACACTCCGTAAGCCTTCCCAAAATCTCCACTGTACTCCCACCATCTCCAACCCCACACACCAAAGGCTCCCCCAAGGCTCCCTGACCCAGTTGGATCTCAACCCCCCTCTCGAGTCAGATACTGAGACCCAAAAGAACAAGAGAGGCTATGTCCTCGAGTGAAGCGGCAGATCTTGCCTCCTCGTATGGCATCCCATCTGCTACCACCCCTCAATCCAAGATTCAGGTGATCACCGGACTCAGAAGAGAACACTCCCTACGAAACCCCAAAGACCCCCAGCCTCCTTCACCAACATCCCCATGGCCCTCCTAAGAAAGAAACCAAAAAACGAGGCACCCTCCATCAACTGCATGCTAATAAACTGCAGATCAGCCACCAAACATGCCACAGAGCTAGCAGAATCCATCCTCACCCACAACATAGACATAGCCTTCATCAACGAGATTTGGCTAAATGGCTGCTCGCCACCAATCATGGATACTCTTGTGCCCCCAGGCTTTGCAATCATCAAAAAGACCAAAGAGGCGGGGTATAGCAATCATTCACAACAACAACTTGTCCGTGACCAAAATTGACACCTTTAACTATAACACCTTTGAATGCCTAACCGCCAACATTAACACAAGCGACAACAATACACTACACTGCCATCTCCTATGCCATCCCCCAGGCAACACCACCACTTTCACAGAACACCTGTCCGACCTCATTGCTCATTGTTCACTCCGAGACGCCAACAACCTAATTTTGGGCGACCTCAACCTACACTGGAATGAAAAAAACAACTCGCTAATCCAAAACCTGAATGATCTGCTACACAGCAACAACCTTACCCAACACTGCTCAGATGAAACTCATAACAAAGGAGCAATCCTAGATGCCATTATCACCCAATGTGACACAATCACAATCAACCACACCCTGCCCGTTGACTGCTCCGACCACCCCCTAATCCTATTCCACATCACTCAACTGATCACATATCAACCTCCCACCCAAGACCCCCCAAATGGACGAGAAATCTAACACAGATCAACATGGTCGACCTAGAGGAAAGGGTAAGCTTGCTCCTGCTTATCTCCACAGATGATCTCTCCACAACGGAACTCACCTATCACTACAACACAACTATGATGTCCATCCTAGACTAATTAGCCCCCCTGAAATTTAAAAAAAACCAGGAACATTCCATTAGGATCCTGGTTCAGCACTGACATCAACGCCAAAAGAAGACAACTAAGAGCTACAGAACGACTATGGAGGACAACCCTTCGACAAGCCTTCGCGACCATCTCAAAGCAGCCCGAAGGAAATACAAACAAAACATCAACATAGAAGAAGCCACCTTTTTCTGCACCGCCCTGGACAACGCGAAAAACAGGCCCATAGAACTCTTCAACATCATCAGGCAACAAACTTCCAAGCCATCTGCAACCCCAGTTCCAGGCCTCCAAAGACCTGTGCGACAACTTTGCCAACTTCTTCAACGACAAAATCACCAAGATTGAGCTCTCACTAGACATCAACCTCAATCCCTCCACCACACGCTAGCACCCCATGAAAGCCTGGAAATCCTTCAACCCATCCCTGAAGCTGAGATTCTTAAACTGACCTCCTCCTCCGAACCCGCATCTAACGTCCTAGATCCTATACCCACCCAATTGACCAAAAAGCTGAAACTCTCCCTAGCCCCATTCTGGTGCAAGATCATAAACAGCTCCTTGAAAACCGGCATCATACCAGACTGCCTCAAAGTTGGCCAAGTCACGCCACTACTGAAAAAACCAGGCCCTGACACCAACGATCCGAACAACATCAGACCCGTTTCCAATCTCCCTCTCCTATCTAAAATCCTCAAACAGTGCATTCCCCTACAACTGACTCAGCATATGGACAGCATCAACCTTCTAGATCCCCACCAATCGGGCTTCAGAAAAGGCTGTAGCACCAACACCGCGATACTTAACATCGTGGACGACATCCACAAGTCTCTAGATACTGACCAATGCTGCCTACTCATTCTCCTGGACCTATCGGCAGCCTATGACACGGTTGATAACAATCTACTCATCAAGGCTCTCCAAGATAGGATAGGTGCAGATGAGGTGGTCCTACACTGGTTCTCCTCCTTCTTACACAACCACTTGCAAAGGATAAAAATCAAAACCTTTACGTCCTACACCCCGTCAGCAGGGGTATCCCCCAAGGCTCAGTGCTCTCCCCTCAATTGTTCAACATATAAATGGAACCCCTCACCACCCTACTGAAAAAAGCTAACATCCCCTTCCACCTATATGCAGATGACACCCAGATCAATCTGGAAACCTCCTCCATTGATGACATTTAGAGACTCAACAACACTCTTAGAGAAGTCCAACACTGGCTATCAACAAACCACCTTAAACTCAACCAAGATAAAACTGAAATCCTCCTCCTCTCCAACAAAGAAGAAAGCCCTCAAATCGTAGAATGGCTAAAAGCAATCGATGCTCTCAACGGTAATCTCACTCTGGCTAACTCTGTAAAATCATTAGGAATCACCCTAGACCCAAAAGTTGACATGGCCAAACACATTAAGAACTCTGCAAAGAGTGCCTTCCTCAATCTGAAGCTACTCAACAAAATAAAACCCTTCATCCCGCCCAAGGACCTCAAACAAGCCACTCAATCACTGGTGCTATCTAGACTCGACTATGGGAATGCAGTCCTCACCAGTACAGCAAAATCCCACCTTGCTCCCCTCAAAACAACTCTCAATGCAGCAGCCAGAATGGTCACCGGAGTTAAGAAATACGATCAAATATCACCTGCACTCAGAGAACTGAAATGACTCCCAGTCAAAATGCGTGCCAGCTTCAGAACTGCCTGACTCACGCACAAAGCCCTGCACACAGGGAAACCTGACTACCTGGTCTCCAAACTCAAGAAGGCCAGTCAGACAAGAAAACTCAGGAGCTCCAACACCCTACTACTCATCCCTATGAAAACACGCAAACAGAAAATCGCTGCACGATCCTTTAAAAAAAAACAAATAATCTGTTTTTATTGTTTTGCAGAGATTACAGCTTACAGACAGGCATCAGTCATCAATTAACATCGACCATACCACAAAGTATTAGGCAAGAACAGATGAGCAGTACCGTGGAACAGGGGAACCCCCCTCCCGACATATAGTGGTGTCAGTGACGATGTGGTGGCAATTCGAACCATGATATGGTACACGGCATCATGCTTTGGTAATATAGGCCCAGTGGTACGGTGCACAGAGTCTACGCAAAGTCTTCAGGATACATACAGGTACAGATAGTAAAAATAGAACATGAAGAGGGGCAGAACTTCGAGAGCCCCCAATAACCAAGAACAGCAGCAAAGTCCGACATGTAAACGTACATCCCGCATTATTTCCCCGTTGCTTCCGTCCCCCCACCCCCGGCATCTCCCAGATGGGCATCACCACACAGAAAGCCCAGTACTGCCCACTCTGAGTATCAGATAGTACACAGCCATCCACGTGGCGGGCAAATGATCCACGTTAGCCTACTCAGCAATCTCCGGGAAAGCACCTCCCCCATGAACAGAATGTCCCTCCGTAGTGTCCCCCCCAATCTGTGTCAAGGCCTGTAAGAGACCTTCCCATTGCGTTGTAATAGGCGTCTTCCGGAGTCCCAGTGTTTCCTCTCTCAGGAGAGCTATGCCTTCCGCCTTGGCCCACGCCTGGAGCGAATACCACCATGCCCGTGTGTGCGGTGGGTCCCGCGCCTTCCAGCGTTTAGTGAGTAGCCGTTTAGCCACCACCAGCCCCAAGTCGAGGAAGCGGGAGGTAACTTTCGTTGATGGTGTTCTGCGGAAGAGGTGCAGTAGGTAAACGGGCCACTCAAATGGTATGGTTCGACCTGTGCATATATGTAGCGCCTCTTGTATTGACTCCCAGTATGGGCATAGCTTGTGGCAACTCCACAGCAGGAGTACTAGCCTGGCACCTAGCTCCGCGCAGCGGGGGCAGACCGTGTCAGTGCGATGAAAGTATCTATTGATCATTTCGGGCGTGAGGTATGCCCTGTGAAGTACAAAAACGGTGTTTGGCGGAACCGCATACCTTGCCCCATTCCTTATAATCTAGTGGCCTCGCTAGGTCTGTCTCCCATTTGCGGCGGAGCGGTTCCAGGCTGATCGCTGCGTGTGTGCGTAGGAGGGCCGCAAACCACCGAATCAAGTGCCTGCCCCGTCCCATAACGTGGAGATACTGTATGGTGAGGTGTTGGCTCTTTCCTCCTTCATGTCCCCTCATCTAGCGGTCAATGTCACAATCAGGGAACGGTGTCTGAGGAATTGCCTAGGTGGCAAGCCCACCTCTTCGACCAGGGATTCAGACGTCATGAGGGTGCCGTCCCAATAGAGGTCGCCCAGGGTCTGTATGTCTGCTTCATGCCACTCCACCAGTTCAGAAGTGGTGAGCGCTCCCAGCCAGCTGGGGGAGCCCTCCAGTGGTATGGCTGGAGCGTAGGGAACCAGAGTTCTAGTAAGGTAGAGACTGCGGCGGTAGCATTTGTAGGCCACTACCATGAGAAGTGGTGTCGGCATTGAGGCTTTCGTTGCGGGATGAAAGAGTTTGGTAATGTCAGCTAGAGATAGGGGAGGTGCTGTGGTTGCAGTGTCATCGACGCCTCTGCCTGCTAGCAAGCAGGCTATCCATTGTAGCTGTGCTGCCTGATAATAATGTTCGAAGCACGGCGCAGCCAGGTCTCCCTGGTTGGTGGGCAAGTACAGCTTGGGCAGAGCCATACTATGACGCGCATTACCCCAGATGAAATCACGGAGCGACTGCGTGAGTGTGGTGAAGAAGGCCGCCGGGATATATATTGGCAGATTGGCAAAGTAGTACAGGAGACGGGGAGTATCACCATCTTGGATAAGGCTACCCTGCCGGTGACCGTGAGTGGTAGCGTGTTCCAAAAATGCATTTGGGACTTAATCGCTGTTACAGCCCTGCCTAAATTGCCCTCAATGAGGTCCGCCGGCTGGCGATATATCTGAACTCCTAAGTATCGGAAAGTGTCCGCTTTCCACTGCACACGCACGCCATCCAGGATATAGCCTGCGTCCGGGATATCCCCGCCGAACGCATAAAGGCAGGACTTGGTGGCGTTCACCCTGAGGCCCGAGAGAGCGGCGAAGTCGAGCAGTATGCGCTTGAGATTGGCTGCGATGTTACCCACATCTCTGACGAACACCATGAGGTCATCCACGTACAGTGACACCTGATGCGTTGCGTCCCCTAGGGGTATGCCGCCTCCGAGTGTCGTATGCAGTGTCGCAGCTAGGGGCTCGATTGCCAGCGCGAACAGGAGGGGCGAGAGCAGGCACCCCTGCCCGGTACCCCTGCAAATTGGTATTGCGGCAGAGATGTAGGGCCCAGTTTTCACCCTCACTGTGGGATTCTTGTACAAGAGTGCAACCATCTGGAGAAACCCCGGGCCCAGTTCGTAGCGCATCAGCACCGCCTCGAGATATCCCCACTCCAGACAGTCAAAGGCTTTTTCAAGGTTCAGTACAAGACACCACGCCCTAGGCCACCTTTGTACACTATTCAATGCCACCCTAAAGAACTGCCGCAAGTTCAGTGAGGTACTGCGCTTAGGTACAAAGCCGTTCTGGTCGCTGTGCACCAGCTTAGGTACTACCGGCGCCAGGCGCTCTGCCAGCACATTGGCGAATATTTTAAAATCCACGTTAAGCAGAGCCAGGGGTCAGTATGATCCTAGACTCACGGGATCCCTGTTTGGCTTGAGCAGGGACACCAGGTAGGCCTCGCGCATTGAAGGGGGCAGGATACGCTCCTCAAGAGCTGTGGAATAAAGGGCGTGCAATTTCAGCACTAGGGACTCCCGATAGGCCTTATAGTATTCAGCAGGGAGGCCATCCGGCCCCGGTGTCCTCCCAGTTGCCATGGAGCTGATCGCCTCTCCAATTTCCTCCAGGGTAAGGGGGCCGTCAAGCAACTCTAGGTGTTCTTCTGGAACCGTGGGCAGGCGGGTAGCTTCCAGGAACCTGTCCAGCACGGGCCCGGAGCAGCGTCCCGCAGAGTGGTACAGTTGCGCATAATGGTCGGACATCACCTGATGTATCTCACGCTGCGTGTATACCAGTGGCCTCTCGGGTGTGCGTATGGCTCCAATCGGAGCGTGGGCATTTTCTTGCTTGAGCAGCCAAGCCAACAAGCCGCCCACCCTGTCGGCTTTGGCATGAGTGCGTGCCATGTGGGCCATGTAATTGTTGCAGCGCAGGCGCTCCATGAGGTCTGCATGCTGCGCCCAGAGGCGTGCCAGATGAGCGGAGTGGCGGCCTCCGCCATCACCGTCCCGTTCATATTTGAGTAATTGCGATTCGATGCGGGTGAGTGACAGCGCCAGGTGTTTACGTATGTTCCACGTTGCACCAAGGCAGTAGCCCCTGATGGCCGTTTTATGGGCATCCCACTCCACCAGTGCGCTACTCGCCATCCTATCATTTAGTTCAAAATACTCCAGTATAGCCATCCCCAGGGATGCACGAAAGTCCGGATGCTTTAGTGCAGCCGGTTGGAGACGCCATGTGGGGACAGGAGGGTGTCCGGGGTCCCAGTTCAGGGGATTGTGATCAGAATGCGTCCGCCCCAAATACTCAGCATCTTCAACCAGAGGGATCAGTGTTTGGGAGCCTACCACCCTGTCCAATCGCACATGAAGGTCGTGTACTGCGGAGTAGTAAGAATAGATACGGGCATCAGGATGTAGGCAACGCCACACATCTAGCAACGCCCAGTGCGAAAGCCATCCTGCAAGGGCCTGCGCGCTCGAGACAGCCTGTGTGGTACGGAGGGGTGGAAATGACCTATCTAGGTGTGTGTCCAGTACCGAATTGAAATCCCCACCCAGCAGCCATGGGAGTCCAGCGTAAGGGGCTAACGACATGGACAGTTGCGCCAGGAATGTGGGTTGGTCAGTGTTCGGAGCGTAAATGGAGCCCAACAGTATTTGCTGACCATTTAGTGTTCCACAAGCCAAAGTGTACCTGCCTGCAGGATCTATCGCTGTGTCGGTACAGATGAACGGGGTACCCGCCCGCACCCACATCAGTGTGCCCCGTGCATGCGCCGAGTATGTGGTGCCATATACTTGGCCTCTCCAGCGTTTGCGCAACTTGTCTAGCTCCGGCTGTGTCATGTGTGTTTCCTGTAGGAGGGCAATGGCAGCGGAGTGTCTCCGAAGGTACGCAAAGATTGAGTAGCGACACGTGGGTGTGTACATGCCACGGATGTTCCACGTAATTATATCAGTGCGTGCCATCTCGGGTGAGCCAGTGCAATGGAGGCGCCAGGGTCAGGGTGGCCCGGGCGGCGTGGGGGATGGGGTCAGGCGGTGTCATGTCGGTGTGCTGCAACAAAAAACACAATTGACGAACAAAGAACGGTGTAACATCTGGGGCAGACATTGCGTGGTGTCCATCCAAACTTCTATAGCTATGAAGTGGCGTAAACAAGGTCAGTGGAGTGCCTGTGAGGGTGTGCGTGCCAGCGATGTCATGCTGTAGCCATACCCCCTGCTCCTGCATATGATGTGTGTCAACAGTGTAAGCACCGGTGTCACCATGTGGGACCAACGGACTGTGAGTCGGGTTGGTGAGCTAGGGAAATGCGCCGCCCCATACGTTCACACCCCTCCCCGTCTCCGTGAGATGATATATGTGACCCAACTGGTGACAGGCTGGTCACTACTGCTCCATCACCATGAAGGCAGGGCAGTGTCGCTAGTGCAATAGGACCACCCCTACTCCCAACCATAGTTGTGACACAGGGTGGACAGATAATGATCTACTTGCGTGAGCCGTCCATGATGGTGACCATCACAAGAAATTTAGTTCAGATAATATCTTCGGCAGTTTGTGGAGTCACCACAGGTAGTGCGAGATCATCCGAAACGATGGTGAATGGCGAAGAGGAGCCGCTGGGTACCAGGGTGGACTGCATGCGGTAGTCTAAGCATTCTTGGGCGTGTGGGGAGCCGAGGGTGGTGACCGCTTCTAGGGCTTCTAGGGCTTCCATTCTCTCCCTTCTCATGCTTTCCAGATTGGTCCCAGGCTGGGTGGTCCTCATGGTCCCACGTCGATGATGACGCCAGGTTCTTCTACCTGTCGTGGCATCACTGTGTGAGTTCGCAGGCCTCACACCCGACCACAGCCCGACTACTCAAGCCAGTCTCATGCCTCCTCTGGGGAGTCAAAGAAGTGGGTCTTCTCCTTAGTTACAACACGCAGGCGGGCTAGAAACAACAATGAATATGGTAGCTCTAGGGCGTGGAGTTGACGCTTCATCGCTGTGTAGTTGCTCCTACGTCTTTGCACTCGGGCTTTATAGTCGGGGAAGAGCATAACTGAGCTACCGCCCACTTTGAGATCGTCCATCTTGATGTTTCATGGAGGACCACATCACGGTCTCTATAGTTGAGGAGCTTAAAGAGGAATGGCTGTGGTCTGGCACCCGGCTGAGGTTTCTGTGCCGGGATGCGATGGGCTCTCTCGACCACAAACTGCTGTGACAGTAGTCCTGGAGGCATGAGATCGTGAAGCCACCGTTCTGTGAATTGCTCCGGGTGTCTACCTTCTTCGCCTTCTGGCAGGCCCACCATGCGAACGTTATTGCGGCAGGAGCGACCCTCCGCATCATCCGCTTTGTCTTCCGGGTCATGAACACGATGCATTAGGTCTTGCAGCGCTGCAGCATGACTTTGCGTGATTGGCTGAAGCTCCTTAATTGTTTGGCCTTGCACGGTGACTTTATCTTCCAGCTTGCGATGGTCAGCGTGTAGGAGGGTGAAGTCTGAGGTGACCTTGTCGATCTGGGTTTCCAGGGAGGTTCTGGTGTGTTCCAGCGCAGCACCTATCTTTTCCACTGCTGCAAGGACAGAGTCCATTTTGGCTGCTGGCCGTGGTCGAGGGTTCCGTCGCTCCACCAGTACTCAGATTTATAGGGTCCAGAGCATTCCCGCGCAGGGGCCCTTGCTGCATTTTGGCTCTCATTCGACCCATCACGAGCTGCTGTGCCATGGGCATTCGTAGTTGGGCACCAGCCGGAGCGGTATGACAGCGAGGGGTTACTGATAGGGGAAACAATTCCCGTGGTAGGTGCACGTGAGTGTGGTCCAGTGAGGCAAAGCACAGCGGCTGCACCCCGTTGGTTGCGGCCAGCACTCAGATGATGACCCACGGGGGCCTGGGGTAGACTCTGATTGCAGTTGTCTGGCAAGGGCGTGGCAGCTGATCGCGTCGGTTGTTAGGCCGGGGTGCGTGGTCGACAGGCCACACAACTATACGCCAGATCAGTCGATGCGTAGGTCCCCGGGAGCAGATGGCCACTTCACTGGTGATTGGGCCTTAAGTGCGCAGTCCATGAGGTGCTTGCTGACGTTGGCGCACTCCTAGAACGGCCACTGTCCACTCCGAGGGTATTCCGCGGGGCCGCCCCTGCGCTTTTGATCTTTTCTCGGGTGCGGTGCCGGGGTGCTACACGACCAGGCCCCTGACAATACGGGAGTGACCACCGAGGGTGACAGGTGCCAAGTCGCAGCGGGGCAGTCCCAGCGAGGACCCCCAGGTAGCACTCAGCGGGCGCGGCTCACCACTGCTCTCATCAAGGGCCGCTACCGTTGGTGCCACAGGCCGGCGTGGGGTGGCCTACCTTTTCCTCGGCCTCTCCAGAAGTTCTGTAGATTGCGCCCGACCCCCTCAATCTCGCCACGCCGGGGTCACACCCTCGCCGCGGGTACAACTCACCGGGAATGACACCGTCAAGGCTTCAAGAGGCGACTCATGCGTTGCTTCAGTGGCCTCCACCACCAAGTCTCGCCGGCACCCCGCAGCTCAGTCCGGGCAGGCTCCGCCCCAGCTAGCCACCACCACCGGCAGGCCCCTGGCCTCCGGGCCGTATCACCTCAGTAGGGCCAGCACGGGTAGGCGGGACCCCATCGGGCGCAGCGTCACCATCGCCCGTGTGCACCCGGGATAGTGCAAGGGTCTGTCCCGCTCGCCCTCGATTGCGCCGCCAGCACAAGAAGCACTCCGCGCACCAGGTGAAGGGGGGGGCAGCACGGTCCGATGTGTACCGCCGACCGGAATGACTCTGCCGCACTACCCGCTCAGGGCTGCACAGGGCCGAATTTCACTGCTGCCTCCAGTTGCGGCATTCAAACTTGGGCGGCCATCTTCTGTTGTGGGGACGCTGCATGCAGGCTGACAACAGGCAGGGCCTCACGAACCTCACCGCCACTGCCACAGGCAGGTTGGGCCCCGTCAGACATAGCGCCACTGCCAACTGGAGGCACTCAGAGCAGCGCAAGCGTCAATCCAGCTCACCTCGGATGACGCCGTCAGCACGGGGAGCACTCCGCTATTCAGGCGAGGCCACAGACCGCACACCGCCTCGGGCTGGACTGCATGTAGGTGGAGCAACGCAGTCCGATGCGTACCGCCGACCGGGGTGTCTCTGCCACACAGCCCGCTTGGTGCGTCTCAGGGCCAAATTCCGCCACTGCCGTTGGTTACTGTATTTAAGCGCAGGCATCCAGCAGGGCCGCGCAGTCACCACCACCTCCACCATAGCGCCGGCAGACCAGGAGGCACAGCGCACAGCCTATTTGATGCAGGAGGGCTTCCGACACCGGTTTTCAGCTGGCAGGTGCGTGAATATCAGTATTGTCAGGAGAAATTGCCAGGATTGGGGGATTGACGGCTCAGGCTTCACAAATCCGTGTCCGCCATGTTGGCAGGCAAGCCACGCCCCGCCCCATCGCTGCACGATCCTTCGGTGGAAACGTGCCCAAAATTTAGAACTCCATCCCAGCTGATATCAGGACTATCCCTTCCTTTGTAGAATTCAAAAAACTCCTAAAAGACCTCTTCCTCAACCATGCCTTCCCGAAATGGTAGCTGCCGCCGAAACGGACAAGCCTGCACTCTGCAGCACAGACACCTGACATTAGGACCTACCTCTTCCCTGCTCCCCGACCCCTTCCTCGTTCCCTCCTCCCTGAAAGAGGTTCAGCCCAAGACATTGTGCACTCATCGAGGTTATCTCAGGAATTCCCTACCTCAATGTTGCACAGCACGCTGGGACTTCCGAACCAATATGTATACCTCTGCCTTATTGTGTAACTCCTGCATTAAAACTGTTGTCAAGCGCTCCGATACCCTCGGGTCTGGCCAGCGCTATATAAAACTCCTTAATAAATAAATAAATAAACTGGGTTTGAGTCTCGGCAGGGACGCTCAACATCCTTTGATTCTGGGCAAATCACTTAATCTCCCCGTGCCTAACGAAAATGAATGTCTCCTTGTGTAAGGAAACTGGTGCTCATGTACAGAGCTCTGATACCCAATATCTCTGGGTCTAGTTCGTGCTATATAAAACTCTCAAATTAAAAATAAAGTATGAGTTGCCGGGGAAGAAGTATTTGCCCCAGGGGAGTCTACCAACTGATCGAAAGGGAGAAGTTGGCCTTCAAAAAAAGAAGTGAGAGGTCGGTCCAGGCCTGCAGAGGTCGGTCTAGGCCTGCAGTGCCCGGGCAGTGTAATACCCCCGCCCCTGGGTAGGGCAGCCAGCAGCAGCAGTGGGGTGTAGAGCAGGGTCCCTCAGGACAGCAGATGGACCAGGAGCATACAGGTCCTCACTACAGTTACTTGTATTGAAGGGGTCGAGGCAGGCTGGGCTTTCGGGGATGAGCAGGAGTCAGATTTGCTGGCAGTGATAAAGGCCCAGCTGCTGAACATGCCTCCCCTAGGTACCGCCCCGCTGTCCAGCATGATAACTGGGGCTGTGACGCTAGGAAATATGTCTCGAATGACGGTCCACTGGCAGCTGTAACTTAGCTAAGGTGACTCACTGATGTCCACTTCCCCAGGTAAGGGAGCAAAGCAGGGTGTCTAGCTCCTTAAAAAAGGGACGGAGGAATGACCGGGAGGTTCACAAAGTGATAGAGGAGGCAAGGTAAGAGGACCATCTTTGCCAAAGCGATTTTCCCTATGGAAGCCAGGGGGAGGGTCCTCCAAAATCCAACCAATGAGCGTATGCCCCTCAGTGCAATGCCGTGATTGCCCTCATATAGCTCATGTGGGGTGTGGTACAGTCGGGCACCTAGATAGCTAGGTGCCTGCGCGCACCAGGCAAGGCAGGAGTCCCTAATATGCACCTCCCTCGGGGGAAGGTCAGGGCTAAGAGGATAGACAGAGGATATCACCTAATTGACCGTCAGTCTGGCTGCGGCGGTAAAGTCCGATATTGTATCCCAGAGAGGCTCGAGGTCAGTCGAGATGTCCCGCAAGTAGAGGAGCAGGTCACCTGTGTACAGGGACACACTGTTCGTCTCGCCCATCAGGTGAACGGTAGGGGCTCCACTGCCAAGGAAAAGAGCTGGCGGTAAGAGCAGACCTCTCTGACACATGCCCCGGGACATGGAGAAGGGAGCCGCCTTCCTAGATATCTGTTTATGTTGTGTCTCTTGGAGGCTGACCCCATCCCCCTAATATTCCAGGACATGAAGAAGAATGAGTACTGGTGGTTAGTCATGTAGCATTGTCAAATGTCTGATCCTTTGTTACCCCCCCCCCCCCGTGTCTGCCCTCCCATCTGGTGTCATGCAGCAGGAACCTTGTGTAAATAAAAAAAGAACAAGAAAGGAGGAAAGTAAAAACTTGAACTTCCCACAACCTTTAACTCCCTAACCCAAGGGCAGCACAGCAACGGCTGGACATCCAAACTGATTGTTGTGAAACAGAACCTGTGTAGGTAACTCCCCCAGTCAGCCAACAGGGGCTTTTCTGGAGAGGGCAGACCAAGGTGAGTATGCCGGGTCAGTACCATGCTGGACCAATATGTGGTAGATAGGGGAAAGATCCACCCCAGGGAGCAACCATACCCACTTTTTTTCAATCAGGAAGTTTGAAAAAGTGCAGTACATAAGTCAAATGCCCCCCAACTCCTCCCACCCCCACACCCTCCCACACCAGCATCAGTACGGTTCTGAACCAACAAAGGATATCAAAGCATATAGTCTGCTGTCTGAGGAGTCACCTCTGGAATCGCAGCGTCGTCACCGTGGTAAGACACTGAGTCTGACAGCATGGATTTCTGTTCTGGGGGGTCTCAGCCCTCGAGGTCAGCTTGTGCGCCATCACTGTGTCTGCTACCGCCTGGAGGGCCGCCGCTCTTTCCAGTTCAGTCTAAGATGGAGACAGGCCATGCCTAGATCTGCCCCATTGTACCTTGCGCTGGTGTTTTCACACTCTTCTGCCTCGTGCTGCTGTTATCTGGTGTGTTGTTGGGAGGGCAAAACCCGCCTTATATGCTTCTAACCAGGCTCACGCTGACTGTGGGTCTTCACAGAAGTGAGTGGTTCCCTCAAAAATAATCCAAAGTTTGGAGGGGAACATCAGAGAGTATTGTTTTCTATTAGCTCATAGCGCCTTCTTAAGTTCCAGAAGAGAGGCCCTGTTGGCCTGCACCACTGCGGCAAAGTCTGGAAAGATCAAGACCTTGCTATTATTCACCGTTAAGAGGCCCTCCGAGCGTGCCTTCTGCAGAATTATGTCTCTATCCTGGAAGTGTAGCAACCAGGCCACAACATTGCTGGGAGGCCAACCTGGAGCCAGTGGGCACGCAGGAACCCAGTGAGCTCATTCCAGCGCAAAGAAAAAGGAAGTAAGCAAAACCTCAGCCACCACCGACCTCAGCCTGCCCACCAGGTGAGCCACCATGTCTCCGTTCTCCACTCCTTCAGGAAGCCCAACCATTGGATGGTGTTGTGCCTGTTGCATCCTTCAGCGTCCTCCGCACGGCACTCAGGTATCTGACCCCATCTCTGAGATCGGTTCCCTGGCTCGCCAGTGATGTGCACTCTGACGGAGTTCCCGTACAGAAGTTTCCACCTTCTTGACCCTATCCATTAGCTTGTGATGTTCCGCCTGCAGTAGGCCAAGGCCCATTGACACCGTGCCAATATCCTGCTGAGGAGTGGCTTTAGTATCTGCTATGCCCGCCAGTATTCTGTCAAGTTGGGCTTATATGGGATCAATGGTTTGGTTGGCATCATTATCCTCCACCGAGAGGCCACATGAGTGTTCAGACGGGGCCCCGTCAGCCTGGGTCTAGGCTTCCCCATGTGTGCAGTTGTAGACAAAGAGTAGGCCGCCTGAGTCACAAATAGGAGGGGGGGCAACAGTGTCTCGACACAATCTGTCGAGAGCACTGAGGGCAACTGCATACCCTGGGGCAAGGGGTGGGTTGGGCGCTCTCGGGCAAGTCACTCCGCTCAGCGATTCCCCAGCCACGGGAGAGTATCTGCAGGCCCTGGGAGTGCGGTGCAGCGTTTTCCACTCTGTGGGGCAGTCCGGCGTGTGAGCGTCCAGCCTATAAGGCCCCCGGCAGGTGCGCAGCTCCCCTCACAGCGGTGTTCCTGTTTCTCAGTGCATGTGGAGCGCCAAAGGGGGGCGGATAAGGGAAGCAGGAGGGTCACCCGGTGCCACGCCACTCACCGCAGGCACTCAGTAGTTTGCCTCTGTCCTCCAGGTGCTCTCTGAGAACACAGGGCCGCAACAGGATAGGGTAGGCCTGCACGGCTGTAGTAATTAGATGCAGCTATAATCCTCACAGTTCACTGCATGTGTCTCTTCTCCGCAATTCCTCACAGAGGCTACTGACTCCTTTAGTCAATTCTGCAGTCTCTGTGTGTGTGTTGGGGAGGCCAGCCGCTGGTCCCCAGCAGCTGCTCCACACATACATCAATCACGGGGCCTGGCCACCTCTCCTGCCAGGTTCCTATATAAGGGTCTCTAGTGTGGCCAGGATCTAACAGGGGCCTCACCACTACCTCAATGCTGTTCTAGGGGGTGCCGGTGGCATTAGAATCCACGCCCCAGGTGGTGTGTCCTTGTAGCTTTAATACTGTGTCCTCGTGTCAGCCTTGACCTCTTAGAGTCTCCCAGGACATCGCTTTGGGAGAGCCAGGGGTGGACCACAGCCCCCATCTAGAGGCCCCGGGACACCACAATGACGTTGGCTCCACTCCTCTCCCGGTTCCCCGGCTCAGGAGCTGTAGTCAATACGGCCACGGGCCAAGCACCACACCGCTCGAGGCCAAGGTAGCCCCCGCCGGGCACCATCTCCGCTTCGGCCTCTCGCCGACGTCGCCGTCCTCCTTGCGGCCTGCAGGGACTCCCAGCTGTCGAGGCAGAATGAAACCGCGGTTCAGGAGCACCGTGGTCCACCACGTATGAGGTCATGAGCAGTTCTGTGGAGGATCCGGTAGCATAGCTCACGATAAAAGGCAAATGTCAGTGTCCTTCAACTGATGTTTTCTTTGTTTGTGTTCTTGCTTTGTTGATTGGTAATAGATCTTAGAATCTTATAAATCAGACTGAATTTCTTGATTTTTCCCGATGTATATGTGTTTGCTTTTTCAGTAAGATGATGACATGTAGATTATTTACACTGACACTGCTTGTGCAAAGATATTTTTATGAAGAATGATTGTATCATTTTTATTACATTTATCAGTGGCTTTTCTAAGAAGACAGGCATAAACTCTCTCAGCAACAGATTTTTCAGTGATTTTTTTCCATGTAATATTTTCGTACCTCCTAACTGATTTTAATTTTCTCCTTTGCTTTTACTTTGTAGGTATGGCACTGTAGACAATGATAAAACATTGGCTTGATTAGATGCCTTATGCAACCATAGCTTTTTTCCAGTTTAACACCCTTAGGTCTTTCACTGTTGCTACCACAGCTCAGAACCTCGCTGTGCCATTTTCATTATGTATGAACTTGCATCAGACTGCTCTATGCTAGTGCTGGAAATGTGTAGTGAACAATACTCTTGTAGTGATTGAAGTAGCGGGGATTTTAGGACCCCAGCGGTGCCAGGGGTAGCACCCTATGACTTCGTTTTCCATGTTGGCGTAGTATTATAAAATTCCACTCTCATGGTAATATAACAAAGAACTTGGCAAAGAAGCTGAAATATGAAAAGACATCTTTATTAAACTCAAATGAGTGAGACTACGTCGCACAGAAGCCTTAGCAACTGAATGAGGCAGTCTCCAGAACAAAAACCAGTCTTCTCTTTTATACAGAATATTACGCTTTGGGCAACACCGCCCCTGTTTCACAAGTGGTCATTCACATATTTTGGCTTCAAAGAAAAGGCAGAGTCATGATGACAATCCCACATTCCAGTTTGTTCAGCCCACAATCTTTTAACCCAGCAAGGCTCAGAACCCTCATCAGATATCAGCAGACCCCAATAAACGGGCACCTCCTGCTCGTAAAACAAGCCATAAAGTAGGAAACAGAGTCAGATGTGAAAGAGATTAGTCAGGGTTCGTGTGGGAAGAAGGAATTTATGGTGCCTCGGGCCCTGATGCTAATCCCATTTGGCCGCAGTAAAAGGATCCGGCCGGACAGGGCTGACCTCGGGCAGTGGAGTCAGTTTGCACAGGTCACAGAGAAGTCACAGAAGGTGTACGTGTCCTTTAGGCCTAAGCATGACCTTCGTGCAGCCTATGTGAGGGCAATCACAAGATGGCTACTACTGTAAAATGGAACCCACGGATTCAATGTAAAATATCGTATACCAAGTGCGTTTATCAAAGAAATGTTATGCAAAGCACTTGTACATACCGCATTGGCCATTCGCGGTTTGCTAATACCGGAATAGACAGGGGTAGGGCCCTGCCTCCTACGCGGTCCCAAATTTTAAAGTACCACAGACCCTCCTTTTGCCCTTACATAGGCAATAACTATACTCTCATCAATCCGAGTCTAGGTCAATATTCATGATGTCATGGAGATGTTGCTGTAGCATCATCCTATTACTTAGCTTGTCTTCTGATACATGTTTCCTTACACATGTAGTAGCACAAAGGCCACATATGGCGGGACAAAATAAGGAATACCTCTGTCTGTAGCAGGCGGCATAAGATCACACACCCAATAATTAGTGATGTTCACTACTAACTAATGTTGATGCAGAAGCTGTACAAAAGAATTGCTTACGAATTCTAATCTTTTAACCTGCCCATGTTCAGGAAAAGGGTGAAAAGAGTACAAAGAAGCAGTAGTAGGAAAAGACATAGGTTGGGAAGCGGGTGCAGAAGTCAATTGAGTAGAGAAAAACGATCCCACCCATAAATGACAACGTCATGTTTAAAAAAACACTAGAAAACTCGTTATTAAAAACATATAGACAACGGGAGAAAGTAGTGACCATTATTACAAATGAAATAATAATTTTTCACAACCCTAAGCAGAAAGCAAGTCCTAAAATTATCTAGTAACACCTTTAGGGCTCCTATGCATTTTATATGTTCAGGTGAAACAGTGGTGACCCTCATCAATGCTCTGAGGTGAAAATACTCTTTCCACAGAAAATGGACTTTATTCTGCTTTTACTAAACAGAATAGTACTTTAAAACAATGCCAGCAAAACAATCAGTCTTCTTAACACCTACTCTATACAATCACACGGAAACTTCTTGTGAAACCACCTATGCCCAGAGTCCGTTCAAAAAGCCTCTCTGGCAGGCTTCTATTGTCCATCAAATCTTCTTCTGTTGTTTTCTTTCGCATGGGCCTCTTCATTCAAGCCTTACATGAGAAAAGTACTGCTTAGTTGGAGTGCCCTCCTGGCAAACACCCACAGCTCACTCGAGAGTCTCAATGTCTCAAGGCAGTGCACCTGTGTCTTTCCTCTGCTGCAGACACTACAAATAATATGCTCTTCATTGGTCATGGGCACAGATCATCTTGTGCAGACCCGGGACCATTCTCAGGATCCAACACTCATCATTCGGTGTCAGAGGACGCTCAGGCTGCTCTTTCATGGGCCCTAGAATTAGTGCCTTTTGTCAATCTTGGATCCGCCGGTGTACTGCACTTCCATTGGAGCAAAGGAAAAGAGGGGGGTGTGTGGCCAAAAACTCAGGCCAAGGGGCTCAAGGGACTGCACACTGTCAGAGGTTACCAGCACATGACAGGCGCTCTTTTGCACTGGAATTCTGGTTCTGTGGAAAAACCAGCTCCTCCTTCTTTTCTGATGTTGAACGCCTTCTGATGAAGCAAGTGCGATGCTTTAAACAGTTCATTGTATAACAAGGGGACTGCAAACAGGTGGTCTGCGAGTTTCAAAGGAGTGGCCACACGCCATGGGACAATTTTGGTCTAGAATATACTGTAATTCTCAAAAAGCAATACAAATATAAAGACAGTAGGCAAAACAGTGTCTCTAATCTTTTCAATTGGGTTTCCGTGTGAGAGCCTCCATCATCTAAGGGTAGATAACTACACGAGAATTCTATCTAAATGGATGTCTTCACATATGGTGGCATTGTCTAATGGGGCAAACACATTTTTTTCTGAATGATTACATCTAGGTGTTCCTAAATTCCTTATCTAGAACATCTCAATAGAGAAATCACATGGTACAAATTATCATGGGCATGTAGAAAACTTTCACATCAGGCGCAATATGCAATACACAGGCTAATAGTCAAATATGCAAACAAAAGACAAGAACTAGAGGGTCCTGATATTTGCATGATTAGAACACATCTGATCCCACCAAAAATTAAAGCAGCAGGAACAAAAGGGTAAAAACCACATTAAAAATAGACATTGAAAATTCGTCATGTTCAAAAGGGTAAACGTAAGATATCTCCTATTGATATGGAAAACTTGTCTTTCTATAATATTGAGTCCGTTAACCAGTCTATCGCTACCCTGACAGTCAGGCTGGAAAACATTGAAGCAAGCCTAAGGAAAATTCTTGGAAACCAGTCTGGCCATACAAAAGGGAATTATACATAAACATGCAGTCTGGAAGTGTGTACCTGAACAATACACCTACAATAATAAATGGGCTGACTGGTGAAAGGAATACGGAAAAGGGAATTGGAACTAGGACACAACTAAAATCCCCAATAACTAAGCATGATGCGACATTGGTCAGGGGAGAAGCAACAAAAGGAAAAAAAAAAAAATCTATAGGAAGACCAAAAATTATTTGGGTGATAGTCAGGCATGTGACACAACACCAAGAGTACGGGTGATACACAAAGGCCAAAGTTACATACATTTTAACTCTACCGCTGGCGGCTACACCATATACGGTAATCTTAGGTAATGTTCCAGTTCCTTCTTCGGGGAAAAATGAAAACCTAGTTTTCTTTTAAGGAACAAAAGCCATAGGCTACTTAGGAAGCAAAACATCATTAACTAATGTAATATAGAAATTAGGCCACCTTGAGTCACAGATCTATAATTTCATCCTTAGGTCCAATCAAGGATACATAAATGTAAGGCTGCCTGTTCCTTTAAGGGAAGGGGCAGTAACGTGACTAACTACAGGTGACACACTTCGATCCTGTATATCTCTTTTATTTTCCTTACCATTATAGCCAAATAGACATGCACTGGTGAAGTGTTGTCTCTCATGTTCATAGCATGAAATATCATTAGCTGTGGAATTTAGTAACCAGAACAAGTTCAACCAACTGTTGCGTAGCGATGGGCATCGTCATGACCATCCCCTCACAACACAGGTAAACTTGTAATAGTATCAAAAGCAGCAACAAAGACAACGAAAACATGCAAAAAATAATAAAAACGCACAAAACGTCAAGCCATCAGATATACTTGCTGTATATCAAGCACAAAAAGCATAGACAAAACAATAGCATATGTGAGTAAGCGGTGACACACAACACCATGTCATGTACTTTTATGCACTGAAAACATGCAGCCCAAAACCCAATATTTGGGCCTGTTTAATTTGTCAAGTTTAAAATCCTTACCCTCCTTTTGACAGCAGATCACCAGGCAATGGAAATCTGCTGTCAAATATAACGTTACTGTTTCTCTTCTAACGTACAGGACCAGCAAGAACAATTCATGATAGGACCAAATACACAAAAATAAATTTCCATTACTTAACTGTTACCCTCTTGTCAGTTACCTCGCAACATCAATGCTACCGTAGTTTTACCTTTCTGAAAGTTAAAATCGTTACATGACACTCCATATTAATTTGGCACCTACAGTTTCCACTGTGAAAAAGAAGTCTTAATTGGCAATACGTTCTCACTTAGGCATGTAGCCTTAAAAAATTTTAGAATCTTATTTTCTGTCTAAGACTTAATGCAACACTTCGTTTCCTGTCAAATAACAGCAACTAGCAGGCACAATTTTATCTTTTTTTAGAGCGAGACACAAATGTATCAGTTCTGCAAAGCATTTAACATGATGTTTGGGCTTTCAAAGAAACCCCTTTTCTATATTTTCCCTTTGGAATTAAGTTCTTTAGTTTTAGTGATGTTGTTATGGAGAAACCAGAAACCCCACCTTTAGAAGCCCGTGTAGCAAGGTCATTCTGCATTCCACAGAGGCAAGGCCCTAATTTAAAAGGTCATAAATGTCAACGTGGCAGCCTACTCTATTGTTTACGGGAAAACTAAAGATAGCATCGCAGCAGCGTAACTTGAGCCAGCCTCTGCATCTCTCCTAGCCCCCAGCTTCTGCCACTCTGAATTTGTCAAAGCCAGAAGGCCTTCCTAATTCCTCCTAACTTGCAATAATTCACTCTATTTTGAAAATAATTTCCCCTTTTTGGGCGCTAAAAAAAAATTATCTCTATTCCCAGATTATTAAACTACATGTACTGTGAATAATTCACAAAACTTAATAACACACATACCAGTTTTTAGAATAAATGCTCGTTGTAATCTTATGCAATGGTACACATTTCATCAACCTCAAATTAATGAACTTCTCAGTAGGCCCAGTTGAAGTTAGAACCTTCAACCCTGATATTGAAACAAGCCGTTGTACTGGCACATTGACTCATTGAATCATAAGAAGGCACGAACCTGTAAATATATATCAAACCTAAATGTATGTATTTACTGAAGCCTGAGACACTTTAAAAAGTACTCTGAATGAAAGAAAATGCAGTTTAAACAGTGTTTTTACCCAAATTCGACTTTGATATTTCAGGCATTAAAAAATGAATATCCTACAATTTTCTTGCATAATATGCATTACCAGAATGTCTATTACATTACCCATGAGTCAGGCATTGGAAATAATAACTTATACTTTATAAAAATGAGCTTGTTTGCGCCTGCGCCAAGGGAAAATTGTACTCGCGAATGCTTGTCATTTTAGTGATGCAACACAACTTAAATCAAATTTTAATGCTAGGAGGTCTTAGTATGAGTATTAAGCTTTATAAATATCAAAAAACAATTTTGAAAAGCACTTATTTTTTAAAAATAATTTTTCCATGATTAATAATTTTCTTCTTTTTTTTAAAAAATCCCAATTATTCGTTTTTGTGATAATTCCATGTACAAAAAGCAAGCTGCATCTCTTGCTTATCATTTTGGACACATTAACTCACAAGCCTAAGCGCATTAGCCCAACTTGAAACGCGTCACATTTTTGCGCCACTTTCAATTAAAAGGACGGTTCTGCAAAATTCCACCCGTGTTTAACTGGGAAGGTGCTGGCTGAATGAACATTTCTATCAAATATACTGCAGCTGAAAAGTTTGCCTGTGAACATCTAATACAATGCATCTAAGGAAAATGCTGTAAATTTATTTTATTTTTGCAAAAATAGATAATTTCGTTTTTGGGGCCTTATTTATATCTACTGAATGTGTTTCTAATTTTATCCTTTAAGCATTTAACGGCAGTTTTGTATATGTTAACAAACGCTCATTCTACAAATTAAAGAGCACCATATAGCTATTTTAGCACATCACATGGTTCATTTCTGGATTTCTTTTCTAAGTTTTTACTTGACATTAATTAACCAGCAATTTACTTAACAGACTGAAAACATCAGAAGACCCACAAACACACATTGAGCTCATTTCAGACATAAACGGAAAGGGGGTCAAACAGACAATACAGCGCGCTTTAGCCATTTTTCATAAATAGCGCCGTCGCATTTTACTTACAGAAGTTGCACTAATGAGAAAACCACATAGACATTTAAACACACAGTTGACTTACAAATCAATACGCATGACAGAAAGAAAGAACAGCTCACAGACTATACTTGAACCAAACCATTTGCAAATACTAGTTGTAAGTCATATTTACAAGAAACGTTTCTCAATAGTATTCCAAAGGGCTGCATAAACAGCCCAACAGACAGATGTATGTCCAAGAAGTAGTGAATGCGCTCAATTCACTAGCTTTGCCTAGCAGAACCCCACACAAAATCGTTCTGCATATCTTTATTCATAAAACTGCGCAGAACGAAGGATCCTTGTTTTGTATTATGTCATATTTTAATTCCCTGGGGGTACAAAATCACCAAGGAAGAAATATGTTTTCAAATCTAACCATTTCTAACTATGGTACCTTCCAAAAAAGCAACGCATTTTTCCATGTGAGCTTACAAACAGGCATGTCAAAAATACTGCGGAAAACGCAAGTATTATAATCAAAATGGTGCTTAAGGTATTTTTCGTACGTGCACCGTTCAACTAAACCAAATGGAGAAATATCTCCTCATTACCTGCCTACACAAATTGCAATTCGCATATCCAAACCTATACAAACCAAAAGTTGGCCAACACAAATTTCACAGTTCCAAAGCTACATTTCAAACTTGCTAAGATCAGGCATCTTATAGCTCACTAATCTAGCTTCAAAACTTCAAGGGTTTATCTCTACCAGTACACTCGCAAATATGCGAGACCCTTGGGTATGGTAATTGCAATGACCAAATCAACAAACCAAGAAGCCAACCCCTCGGCTTTGGTAATTGCGATAACCAAATCAAAGACAAAGAACCAAAGGACTGGGAGCGACCCACTTATACTTAATTCTTATTTTTACTAATCAAAAGGTTATCCAAATTCTAACTGTCAAGTTCTACATAACCAAACGTCTTTTATAATACTCACGCCAAAAAGGGTTCTAATCGGGAGTGACATCTTTTGGAGAGTCAAAGTCAGAAAGATCAGATATATACTGGGCCGCAGAGACAAAGAATCCCCCAGAACCTCGGTGCTCAGAGTACCTGCTTAGTGGATTTCTGTCCTGTTCTCCCCAGTAGATTTCTGTCCTCTGACAAGATCGCTCCTCCAGATAGTCACTTGTATTGATGCCGCGCTGTTGGGCGCCAACTGAAGTACCGGGGATTTTAGGACCCCAGCGGTGCCAGGGGTAGCACCCTATGACTTCGTTTTCCATGTTGGCGTAGTATTATAAAATTCCACTCTCATGGTAATATAACAAAGAACTTGGCAAAGAAGCTGAAATATGAAAAGACATCTTTATTAAACTCAAATGAGTGAGACTACGTCGCACAGAAGCCTTAGCAACTGAATGAGGCAGTCTCCAGAACAAAAACCAGTCTTCTCTTTTATACAGAATATTACGCTTTGGGCAACACCGCCCCTGTTTCACAAGTGGTCATTCACATATTTTGGCTTCAAAGAAAAGGCAGAGTCATGATGACAATCCCACATTCCAGTTTGTTCAGCCCACAATCTTTTAACCCAGCAAGGCTCAGAACCCTCATCAGATATCAGCAGACCCCAATAAACGGGCACCTCCTGCTCGTAAAACAAGCCATAAAGTAGGAAACAGAGTCAGATGTGAAAGAGATTAGTCAGGGTTCGTGTGGGAAGAAGGAATTTATGGTGCCTCGGGCCCTGATGCTAATCCCATTTGGCCGCAGTAAAAGGAACCGGCCGGACAGGGCTGACCTCGGGCAGTGGAGTCCGTTTGCACAGGTCACAGAGAAGTCACAGAAGGTGTACGTGTCCTTTAGGCCTAAGCATGACCTTCGTGCAGCCTATGTGAGGGCAATCACAAGATGGCTACTACTGTAAAATGGAACCCACGGAGTCAATGTAAAATATCGTATACCAAGTGCGTTTATCAAAGAAATGTTATGCAAAGCACTTGTACATACCGCATTGGCCATTCGCGGTTTGCTAATACCGGAATAGACAGGGGTAGGGCCCTGCCTCCTACGCGGTCCCAAATTTTAAAGTACCACATGATCACAGAGAGACAGGTATGTGTGAGAACTCTTAGTTTAATGACTGTCCCTCTCCACAGCTCCCAGGGACAACTGATAACTGCCCCTTGGAGTTCAAACCATAACATTCTATCACCAAGACAGTGAAATCATTAGCTGCATGGAACAGATTAGAACACAATGAGGAGTACATGCTTTAGGAAAACTACTACAACTCTCTCATGTATTCCTCTCTGTCTGCTAGATATGTACCTTGAAATCACTTCAGACGGTCAACAACTACCAGACACATAGCTCTACTATTGACTTTGAATAGTTCATATTTGTTATGTCATGTTGATTTGAATAGCACACTAATCACCCGAGAGGGTTTCCGGGCCCTTGTGCAGGTAGGTACGTGTGTGATCCCCAAGTTGACGAGTCGGCGATGCAGCTAGGGCAAGGTAAGTAGTTTTATTTATTTATTTCCATTCCACTTTTCCGTCGTATGTCGTACTCCACTACCCCCACACCCAGCCTGCCCCGCCTCTCCGCCCCACTGGGTTACCTGTGCGAGCCACCACTGCCACAGATTCGTAATTGGCGTTCTAAGGGCTCCTTAGACCACTGGGTCCCGGTGCCACTGCATCTCCTGCACTAGTCATAGCTACACCCTTTTTAGGTTAATTCTACCATGTTAAACGTAGCCAGCATAGACAAGCATTGGCATAGCCAATAGGTCTTGCCTTTGGGACCTTTTAAGTGTTTAGCAATACAGCACATGCATACACAGGAGGAAGGACATTGACACTGACAGCAATAGGGGCGGGGGGAGGGAGAGATCCGGAGGCAGAGAAAAATAAGGCGAGACAGAGGAAGAAAGAGGAGAGAAAAAGAAAGGGACTGAGTGACAGAAATGGATACAACAGAAGAGAACAGAGAAAACGAAGGCTAGCGAAAGACAAACAAAGGAATAAAAGGCAAAAGAGAAATGGAGAAATAAAGTAAGCAAGGTGAGTAGAAGTAAATATAGGGCGGCGAAAAGAAACAAGAGGATAAAAAATACACATCGCGAAAGGGAGAGACAAAGAAATAAGAACTGTGGAAGGGAAGGGGGAATGAATGAATGAACACATAAACAACTGAAAGAAAGGGGAAATGAAGGATTTGTGCTGAGGATAAAACTGAAGGAAAGAATGACGTAAATATAAATAGTCCGAGGGACAAAAAAGAAGGAATGAGAGATGAAAAGCAGCAATAGTGTGGGGATGAAGATGAAAGAAGGAAATAAAGAAAGGCGAAAAGAAGGAATAGAATGGGGGAAAAAAGGAAGTCAAAAGGAAGGAATAGTGCAGGGAATAGGAAGGAAGGAGGCAGGGATATAAGTAGAGTATATGGGGAGATGGTTGAGTGAAAAGGAGTTATGAGCAGGCACAAAGGAAAAGAGACAGGTGTATTAAATGGGAAACATTACGAGCGGCGATAAAATGGACAGATGAACAAATTAATAGTGTGAGAGCGAAGGTAGAAGTGAATGTGGAAAATGAGGAAAAAATGCTAAAGAAAAAATTACCAAACTACATTAAATCGTATAAAAGAACGAGTGAAAGAAGGAGAAGATGTGTAGGGGCAAATAAGAGACGGTTAGGAAGGACATATCATTACTAGAGTACTAGAGTATATACTGTTCGTGTGAGCAAGGATAAAAATATCTAACTAAATCAGCAGCAAGTAGCAAACAGTGCAAGTAGAATAAAAATTTCGTTAACAAGAAAGAGGAATCAAGTCAACACAGATGGGAGCAGCGATACCAACATTTACCAAAGTGCATTTTAAATAGGAAGAATTTAAATTCCTTTTTGCATGGGAACATTAAACAACTTGAGGTGCGCAAGTCATGTCTCGATGCCAATTGTTTATTAAAGCAAATGGTAAATTTCCTTTGCAAATGGGCGAGTGTTCACAAGCAGTACGTTGTTGTTTCTAAAAATCTACATAGCTGATTAATGTTGACATTTGAAATGCCACGTACGGACTTGTGCGTCTCCACCCCACCCCCTACTCTACGCCAACTTGTAGAAAAGTAAAAGCTTCAACCCAGCATCATCTTCCCTAAAGGGCCACCCACAGCCCTCTCCCTCCAGAGTCTGGTACCTGTTGGATAACCACGTTGTCAGGCTGCATGAGGCTGCTGAGGATGGACTCCAGTATTTGCGCCATCATCGGGGTGATGACAGAGCTACGGGAAAGTAACAAGTATGCTGGAGATCAGGGGGTAGCGAAAAGGGTTTTTGTCAGAGGGTGGGGCACTTCTGAGAGGAAAAGATTTTTACCCGAGGGAGTTGTCAAGCAGTTAGTTAACCCTCTACCTGCTCCACAGATAAAGTTAGTATGCAGTGAAGTGTGGTAAAGTTGCGGTTCCGTTAGGGGTGAGCTTCACGTTGAAAGGCAGATATCAGAGGACTGGGAAGAAGAAACGCTTAGCATGTCAACTAGTAGTGTAGTGTGCAGGGGTAGCGTACACGGCTGAGTCACCGAGCCTGTTGGTTATCAGGGACAGAGTCTGAGGCCTGTGAGCTGCGGTGCCCCGGGGTTGGCCCACACACAGTGCGAGACCGGTGAGGTACGAGCAGCTTAGATGATCTCTTCAAACATTCCACGGTGGGTAACCAACAAAGTGCAGAGGCGCTCAACAACCAAAGGAGCCGGCAGTCGTGCAAAGTGAGATATACGCACATGGGTGCCAGCAAGACTTGACAGAAGCCAGAGAGGCCAAACAACAGTATTGCCTCCTTCAGGAGAGGAGGACACACCGCACGCTCCACGTGCATTGTTGGTCTCTACGCCTCATAGCCTGAGTAAATCTTTAATTTCTCGCTGCTCGGTACTGAAAACAAAGCCTGTCAGAAAGCTTTCCAGTTACTTCTGTCAACAAGCAGCAGCTGTTTTCGGGAGTGGTGCATGCGTGCGCACGCAGTCTGTTTTTGGGGGTGGTGCGTGCGCCTTCTTCACTTTTCAAGCACTGCACCCGTGCTTGTGGCGCATCGCTGCTCGCTCCCGCAAGGTGGATGCCGCCACAAGCACGAGTGCAGTGCTTGAAAAGTGAAGACCGATGGCTAAAGGACCTCCTAGGGCAACGCATGCGCGCTGCCTAGGCGAGACCTAAAAAAGTACATGCTTTAAGAATTTTTAAGGTGTGGTTGGTAAATGGAAGAGTGACTGACTATGGAGAGTGTCTGAAAATTTCTACCCTGCCAGGTTACTTTTCCTATAGTCTCACACAGGGCATACTACACGACAATATATGTTTAATCATTAAGACAGAAAGAGGAAAACATGTCCAAGCCTATCACTAAAGGAGTAAGAAGGGAATTAGGAAATATTCGTCATATGACAGACGCAATGCAGCAGAGTTAGGAGACAGCATAAGAACATTCAATTTGTGCAGAATATTTTTAAACATACATATTCATCTGAATTATCTGTGTCTTCTGACAAGATTTGTAATTACTGAAACCCAATTAGCTGACTAAAGATGCATATGAAATTAATTTAGAGACTGTCAGCCCCCCAGCCGTACTCGTTCTAGAAAGCCATTTTCTTTCGAATGTAGAAAACATTAAGAAATAAATCATTTCTATATCTGCTTCATTATGGATTTACTGAATTCATGTAATCTCGTCTATTGGCCAAAATGTAGAAATATTGCTATACATAGTATTCACAAGGGAGAGACGTGGTCTCATGATAGAACAATGTGTTTTGAAATTACAGGAAACAAGTTGTACTGTAAGCATGGGGAAATCTAGGGTCTATAGTGCCATAAATCACGTGGTTGCTTAAAACCAATATCAGGAATATGTCCGCTAGATCTACTACAAATGGCTGCTTAGCTTCGATGAGTGTTTCCTGCTATAATACAAATAATGCATGTTGGCAGAGCTAATGTATGTACAAAAAGAAAAGGGGCATAAAAGCAGCCCCCGTCAGCCATTGGATGTTGCCAGACCGTTCCCATCAGTCATTGGTTCACTGACTTGTGTTTCATGAAATGTGTAGTTTTACTTGTGCACAATATGTTGCATTCATTCAGTCTAAATCAGCGAAGGGATGCTTCCATTGCGATGCATGAAGGTGAACAGTCCATGCATTGCAATGCAGGGTGCCCGTTCACCTTTTATGAAAATACTCTTCATCATCATGCATTGGAAACTAGAGCATGGTTGTAACAGAGGGAATGAGGGAGAAATTGTTGCTCGGCACAGTGCATGGACAGGCAGTGCTTGTTTATTTTCGCACAGAGCCGTGTAACAATGTGTAGAAGCTATGAACTAGTGGCTTCTTGTTTTCATGTGGCCTAGAATATAGAGTTTTAAGCTCATTTCCAAATGGGGTTCTGTATATGGTATTTGCATAGTGCAAACCTATCCAAACGACTGCTGAGCACTGTATAGCTTCAAATGCAAAGATGTTGTGAATGAATGATTGGAGAGGGCGCTGAGTCGAGGAGCAGCAGTAGACTGTTACTGCATCATGATGTAGGGTTCTCTAAATTGGAGTAGTTGTGACAGTCCGAATGGATACATGGATATTGCTCCAGAATCTTGGTACATAGATGGAAAAGGCCTGTTGTCCTGTTTTTGTTTTGCACTTCTTTTCCTTCGGTATGAAATGCCCTGGCTGCAGGTGTGCTGAGAGCCAGCCCTCTTCTGCGTATTAATGTAACAGGGTTATTTTTACAGCTTACACATTTCTATTGTGGTCAAATCTCACATCCATTGCCAGAAATTGTGCCCTTGGCGGAAGCAAACATCTGCAGTAATAAGGTTGCGAATAATGACTGTGCATCTCGACCTTTCCATTAGTATGCTGCACATCTCCCTTGTTATCTACCTAGTTAGCATCTGTGCAAGCACAGAAAGCTAGGGTAGAGCTGCAGAATAAACCTTTCCTTTAGGTTTTAAAGCTGATCTTACAAATCATTACAAAGACGCTACCAGTAGCGGCCCGTGGAGGGAGTGCTGCGGGGCGGTGAGGCATGGCGGTGGAGGGGCAGGGTGGGGGGTAGTAAACACCGGAATATGGATGAACGGAGATAAGCAAAATGCGATGCAGCGTGCGCAAAGAAATTCATTTTATTTATTTAATTGTTCCGCCGTTCATCCATATTCCAGTGTTTACTACCCCCTACCCTGTCCCTCCTCCGTCCGCCACGCAGCACTCCCTCCACGGGCCGCTACTGGTCACGCTACCACCAGCAAATCAGAGAAACTAATCAGAAGGGCAAACAGAGCGCATAGAGAATAGCTCCAACAACAGTAAATACATCTTCACAATTGTCAATGATTACTCCACACCAGCTTACACCACTAACAGCATAACCCACTCACAAGAACTATGTGACAACCTTTCAGATTTTTTCAGCAACAAAATCAAAACTATCCAGAACAACTTTGACCCTCAACTGAACCCTTGCCTCCACAAATAACCACGGAAACAACCTAAGTACCTGAGAAACAATAACTACAGAAGAAACAGCCAACATCATGAGGACCATCCACTCGAGTGCACTGACGAACCCCTGCCACCATCACATCTACTCCCTAATCAGTGAAGTACTCACCCACATCCTGAACACCTCCATCACCATTGCGACGTTCCTGGAAGCTTGGAAACATGCAGTGGTCAACGCACTTCTAAAGAAACCTTCAGCAGACCTCACCAAGCTAGCAAACTATCGCCAGATGTTCCTACTGCCATACACAGCGAAGGTCATGGAGAAAGCCAATAACAAGCAACTATTCCACTTCTTCGACACACACTACCTCCTGGACACCACGCAATCTGGCTTCTGACCCAATCATAACCCAAAGAAGCCCTCATCACTGCAAAGGACAACATCAGGATGCTCCTCGACCAAGGAGAAACAGCATCCCCTGCTTGACCTCTCAGCGTCCTTTGAAATGGTCTCCCACTCCATCCTGATCCTTTCTACATGAAAGAGGACCCGCTTTTAACTAGGTCTGCTCCTTCCTCACAGTAAGATCACAAAAAGTCAGCATGTCACCCTACACGTTGGAAGCCAATAACCTCATATGTGGAGTCCCCCAAGGATCATCCCTCAGTCCGACCTTATTTAATATCTTCATGACCCCACAGACTGACCTCATCAGATCACGCGGCATCAAAATACTTTCCTATGCAGACGTCATCCATTTGATACTCTCTCTGTCGGACAAGAACCCCACAACAAAAAACAACTCACCACCTGAATGACCACGGCTCCTGGATGAGATCCAACTTCCTCAAACTCAACTCACACAAAACTGAAGTGGTGATCTTCAGACAGAAAGCCTTAGCTTATGATTTCACCTGGCCACCAGCAGACCTCGGCTCCACACCTATCCCCATCGCCCATGCCAGGAACTTAGGAATCATCCTAGATGACAAACTTGACATGACAGCCCAATTTAAACACGTGACCTCCACCTGTTTCCACATCCTGAAATCTTCAATTAGCTACCAGAGAATACTAGATAATGGTCACTCAGGCCCTTATAACCAGTAGACTTGACTACAGCAACACACTCTACGCAGGAATCACCAAACAGCTCCTAAACAGGCTCCAACGCAGGGGCGTAACGCAGGCCCCTGCATCCCCTACTGTGCAGGGGGCCCCCAGCTGCAGAGAGCCCACTCAGCACAGTACTCAGGTCTGAGCACTCCGGATAAAATCCAGAGCGGGGGACCCTCCTTGTACATTGCAGGGGGCCCCTTAAACTTTCGTTACGCCACTGCTCCGAAGCATCCAAATGCAACAGCAAAACGTATCCTCAATCTACCCCACCGCACCCACATCACCCCACAGATCAAGCAAATTCACTGGCTTCCCATACATAAATGCACTCAGTTCAAACTCCTCACACACACATACAAAGCTCTACAGAACATAGGCCCTGCCTACCTCAACAAACACGTACGTTTCCACCAATCTCCCAGGCACCTCTGCTTAGCCAGGCTGTCACTTGCACATGTACCCCACATACACAAAAACAGAGACAGAAGCTGCACTGTCTCAGACATCTCCCCCAAAGCATGAAATGACTTCCTACGTCATATCAGAGCCTCCTCATTACTTCTTGAGTTCCGCAAGAAGTTGAAGACCTGGCTCCTCAAATAAGCTCCGAGGACACAGTAGCCTTCCCACCTGCTAAGCACACAGATACCCTCATGGGTGCTTGACGCACTCTACCAATAGTCATAACATAACATCAGCACTCCTCTGACCTTTGACAACATGTGTGTGTCATTTACTGTCTGCTGTTAATGTTCGGGTATAGAAAGTAAGGGCAACTCTGGTGACCAAGTGCAGATCTCAACTCCTCTGGCATATCACTGCCTTTGGGTTTCCCTTACTGTCTGTGCACAGGTCTGGAAAACTTGAATAAAGCAGAAGACTTACCAAGTCTTTAGTAATAATGATTCTAATCAAACTAGCAGGCTTTACATTAGGAAAGGGTTGTTTGACTGCTTTTGGGGCTGAGTTAAGGCTGTTTGCATCTGTTAGCCTGGGTGCAACTTTGACTCTAGAATGTGCATTTGTATGCCTATGTATATACCTCAGTGAGATAAACCTTGTGTGCACCCATTGTAGTCCACCACAACTATTTAAACCATCTCACTCATCCACAGCTAAAACGTCTCTCCATTATACCTACACACTCACAGCATCAATATTTGCTTACTCACAACACTACTGAATCATACCACTCAGTCATCCACATGCTTAAGCCTATTACATTTTCATAATTCAGCTCACCACCATTTGCTTACTATTCGCTCATCTTTAACCAGACAGAACCCAACTACATCAACATTCACTCATACAACATACCCCCACTCAGCCACTTATGAAACCACTTGTTCATCCACAGCCACTCTTTCTAGTTGCCCTTCAACATTGGTGGCTCCTTGTCAGGGGCTTCAGAGCGCAGCCCTCCTGCCTCCTGTGATGCTACACATTCAGTACCTTGCCTCTCCAAGTCTCGAATATGCGCATCATTTCATTTAGCAGTGTTCATGAAAATACGACTTACATGTTATCATGAACACTGCCAATGCACAGGTAATCCCTCTCGGCCTCGTCCCCAGGCTCCTGCTGACAGAACGAGGAGGCTGAGACACAATCCAGCTACAGAGTGCTGGTAAAACACAACACTCCATAGGTGGATGTCTGTATTGCACATGTCTAAGGGATGTAGTTCAACTATAGTCCTCTCACACAGGCACAATTAATTTTCTTTAACAAACATATTGCACTTGCCTTAGACAGCAGAGTATATCTGCTAAATTGTGGCTTTCAGGGCACCAATGAGAAGGCACACAGAGCAGCAGTGGCAGAAACCCGGTCTGTCCCAGCTTCATATAGGACTGTGCTTTGAGTCCTATCAAGAAGCTGGGAGAGGGATTGAGGTGGGTCTTTCCCTTTTTAAACCTGACCTTGCTTCTCTCTCTAGCTACTCACTAGGAATTCTTGGCTTGTTGGTTCTAAGGTCTAGAGCCAGATTCCTTTACTAATGCTGCCATGGAGCGTCCGAGTTGCCTGCAAAGGAAGCAAGGTAAATTAAAAAAAAAATAGTTTCTCTGTTCATGAATGCATGTGTTTGTGAGTTTGTGAGTGAGTGATTGAAAGTGAATGGGAGTGAGAGAAAATATGTGAAAATATATATGTGTGTGTGTGTGTGTTTTGTGTATGCGTGAGCGTCAATGAAAGTGAGTGAGAATCTGAGGGCTTGATTCACAAAGGTAAACTTACACTTATGAATGTTTGCTATTCACAAAGGGATTTATGAGTAATATATTTACGAGTGTGGAGTCTCCGCATATAAAAAGCCCTATCTTCTCCCTAGAATCAACCGTGCCAGAAATTCTAGCGGCACCGCGAACAACTGCTCGTCCCTTAATGTTTATGCTATCATGTTTTAGGCCTCAACATGTACACCAACCTGTATTGTGTTAAAGAGTTCATATAGGGACACCCCTATGCCATCATTACCTCAAGTGCCTCTATTTGATAGCCTCTAAACAGGAAGTGCCATTGTATGACCTTATGAATCCACAAAAGGTGGCTTAAATTAGACTTTGCAACCAATATCCAAAAGCAAAAACATTCAGAACTATAACAGCCACTAGAACGGTTAATGCTGTTCTCCAGTTGTAAGACATGTGAGTGGGCATGTGCTCATCTTAAGGACTAAGCACAACTCTTGTCAGGTAGAACCCTTAAAGTCACTAAATTAACCTGAGCTCAGCCTTCTGGTAGCTATTGCACAGGGCAGACGGGTTTAATCTAGGGTGAAGTGTAAAGTGTTTATGCAGTACCAAAACTGTAATAAAGTCAAAACACCAAGGAATAAAAATCTAAAACCAAATAATTATAACAATGGAGAATTATTTAATGAAGAAAATAACACCAAAAAAACAAATTACAATCAGGGGAACCAAAGATATGAATTTTTAAAAAATCTAATTGAAAAAAGCACCAAAAGGCAAAGCACTAATGGTAGACAATGGTCGCAGTAGACCGAGGCGAGCTTTGAGGCTGACCACTCTGGAGCCCTAGTCTTATATGCCAAGTAGATTGGTCAAAATAGAGCAGTCAAAAAGATTGAAAGCATATAAAACTCCCAATCCAAATGGGACTTTGTAATTTTTTAAAAGAAAATTCTTCTCTAAGCAGGACAAGGCTGAAGTTGTACCCGTAGCTGTGAAACTGAAGGTCACCTACTCAAAGTAGATTGGTCCCCGCTGACTTTGGCACTTTTTGAAATATCAGACAGAACAAGTCTCAAAGTAGAAAGGGACTTTGTCAGGTTTTTTTCAGACGTGCTGGATCCTTTTAGGAGGACAAATCTAGAATTGAATCCAATGCCTTGGAATAGCTGGTCGGGCACTTTTTGCGGTAGGTCCCCTTGGCTCTGAAGCTCGGAGGCAAAAGTTTTCAAAAGTTTGCAAACGTTTTCTTTGTACCCAAACAACAACATAAATAGGCCCCAGGTCCTCAGGGAAGGCACTTCAAGACTCTCAGGGTGTCAGGCAGAGGTCACCAGCAAAGTCCAGTCCAAGTCCAGTTGCCACTGGTCAGCTGTGCACTTTGTGAAAAGGCCTTTTGAAGCTTGTTGTTTTCCTAAAGCCAATCAGAAGGTCAGCCGATTGAACCTTGTAGTCCATTTTGGGCACAAGAGGGACCAGGTCCAGTCCTTCTGGGCCACTCTCAGATAACAGCTTTCAGGTCCAGTCTTCTTCTGTTTTTCTGCAGGTCCACAAAGTGTTCTGATTAAATGATTTGGGGACTCCTGGGCACCCTCTAAGCAATGGTGTAAAAGTTCTCGGGAGCAACCTTATCCACTTTTTCAGTATTTCATGTTTGCCTTACTACATACAGGCCCAAAATGTTACTTGCCAGGGCATGTTCAAGATTTAAAAAAGTATTCTACAACATTAAACTTAGGCCCTCAAGGATGTGGGTGTGTAGAGGAGTGCACTATGGTAATCACTTGTGTCGTTCCACATCTAACACTAAAATCCAGTTTGCAGCAGGCCCTATACCCACATCAAAATAGGATACAGTATGTCTGATAGGACAAAGGCAGAGTCCTATAGCATCCACACAGGGAAAACACAAAAAATGTTCTGGCATCCTAGTCTCTTCTTTTCAAGTGCACCAAAGTGTTACATGTGACTCAAACATACCTGTCAGGCAGGATTTGAAACTGTGGTGCCAACTGGATGCCCAGAGCGACCTAAAGATTCTGCAGAGCTCAGAGCAGTCGCCCCTTCCCTTTCAGGTCAACATGTTATGTAGATCCTGGGATTAATTTCGTACGACATTCACACAGCATTCAAGACTAAGCATAGGCTGGGAGTTGGCAGAACCTAATTCTGATAAGCCTCTGAAAGCTTGGGAAGGTAAAGGGTAACTTTCTAAAAGTAACTTTTCCTTAATATTTATCACAAATCTAACTTCACTATTGAATTATGTTTTTTATCATTATTAAAACTAGTGGTTTCATTATTTTTCTAGCTTGTCCATTTCCTAAATGAGCAGTATTAGTGTTTTAAATTGCACTCTGGTTTTCTACATAGGACATCTAAGCCTACCACAGTGAAAATAGTTTTTTGGGGCCTTTTCACTAAAGGGACATGGCAATATAATATTGAGTTTCTACCTGTCCAACTTTTGAATATTCTGCACGCTGCCTTGTGGGCTACAAGGTCTACATAGAGGTGAGGTGATTAATACTTAAAAGAGAGGTCTTTATCTGTCAAAAACGATTATTTTGACAGATTGCACTGCATGTTTTACACTGCAGGAATCAGGCAACACAGAGTAGAACTGGAGCCATGTTTGCACTGCCACTGTAGTGAATGGCACAAGAGGTGCTGCAGTCCACTCATGGCTTTTAACTTCCAGACCCGACGAGGATTTGTATATCATATATTCAGGACTACCAAGATGGTCTCTGGGTGGGTGGGCCCCATATGAAATGCTCTTTGGCATCAAAATGTCTGTGCCAGACCTTGATGGTCTAGACATTGTGGCGGCAGATGCAACATTTGACGTAGATAACCATTGTGCTATGTTACAAGATCTACAAAAGACTCAAGACGCTCTTGCTAAAGCTGAGTTGCACTCGTCCGAAGACACAGCTGTGCTGATCCCAGTCATAGGGTGGCATCCTAAAGTTGGAGATTTGGTCCGGGTGAAGATAGAGAACAAAAAAGAGTTTGGTCCCTCCTACCGTGCACCAGTCCCAGTTCTTGGATTAAAGGGCACTCAAACTGTGATTTTGCCTCCACTGCCTGGACGCAAGGAGAATCGATCTATTTCCATTGAACATGTCAAGTTGCATGATTTGGGGGGCGTGGCCTGCTGAGCTGCGTGAGTGAGCTCCGCCGGCCGAGAAACAATCCTGCTTCTATCCTCACATCAGCAGAGCTAATGCCGAGCTAAACATCCACCCACCGACAGCGGAATACCTTAGGAGTCGATCAATGCGACTCGCATCTGTGTGCTACGATCTGGAGCCAAGTTGTGTGCTCTACAAAGAGGAGGCCGGCGACGTGAGCACATCCGGCTGCTGCGCGGACTGGCAGACCTTGTTGCGTGGAGTGGGCCTCGGCCAAGGCGACTGCGAGGAGCTCCCATCTCCCTGGTATCCCCAGAGGTGGTACCAGATCCCGCTGCGGAGCTGTGCTGCCCCGATGTGTGCCCCGCTACGCGCTACCCAGATTCTGAAGGTGAGGCGCGGTGGCGAAAGGGTGGTGCGGAGCCCCGTGAGCTGAAGGTGCCATCTTGTAGCCGGGCAGCGTGGGGGCTCTGCGTGGTGATCCTTGGTGGCACGCACTGGGTCAGTGATTGGATCCGATCTGTCCACGGGCGACAATACCCACTAACACCTTCAGGGGACCTCAATCAATGTGCGCCTTGAAACTGGTTGTGCTACACGCACTATCTTGAACCTGTGGGCCTGGGCTCCACGCGGCGGCCATTTTGCGAGGAGGACCTTGTGGTGGTGACTAAATATACCAAGATTAGGGAGTGTAGAGGGGGGGCCTGTGTAGGCGCTGAGGTGGATACGTCCTCCACTCAAAGTTAATTTATAAACAAGAAGGATCCACCTCTGGAGAGAGAGGTACTAAGAAACCTGGGTACAGTGGGGTAATGATAGGTGCGTGTCCCAATATGGTTGGGCACACACAGTGTTGTTTAAATACCCCTCACACACCAAGAATGGCCCATGGTGTCCTGCTTCATCATAGGGGTCTTCCCGCCCCACTGCGGGACGGGGCGTGCTACGACCTACGACTACGTGGGAGCACTGATGATAAAGTGCTATGTGTGATGCAAAGGGAGGGTCTGATGTGGTTGTAGGTATGTGTAGTTAAAAAGCACCTGGCCCTTTTAGACAGAAAAAAACTTTAATGCGTCCAGGGAGGCTGGTACTACTAAAAACAGGGGTGTGGAGTTTGCCTACATAATGTGTGGTTACTCCTTGTGAGTCAACATGTTTCGATGCGAAGCATCTTCATCAGGACAGGAAAAAGATCCCTCCCAACTAGAAAGCATGTGCTTAGTGATACAAAATTAGAAATGAGAGATGCATTCAATGATGCACTTATATACAATACCTAATCGTATGTATGCGTATCTGCAAAAAACAAGGAAGGAAAAAGGACATATTCAGTGTCCCTGGAAACAGAGCGTAGTACCTGTAAACACAAATAATGCGCCATAATGTGACCAAAACGTGTGTTTTTAGCTATAAATCTAGCTTTATCTGGAAAAAGGTGCAGTGACCTGTAAAGAAAAGGACAGTACAAGACACTACAAACAGAAAACACACATTCTATAAATTAACGTGAAATATTATTCGTGGCCAGGTGGACAATACAATAAAAAAGCCCAAATGCATACTTATATGTATGTGAGGTTATTGCCTCATGAACCTGGAACGGGAGGCATCGTCATGGAGCCTCAATTCTAGTGGGGTAAAGGGGAAGGTAATACAGGATCAGGCTATTTACCTTGGGTGTATGGCTCGAATGCTGAGTGAGATCGGCATCCATGAACGGCTGTGCCGTACTTACGTGCCCTGACTAGGAACTCCACTCAAGGTCTGTCCATCCCGCGGTTCCGCTGTGCTATGGGACCATAGCGGGTATCTGCTTATAACCCACCCGTTAATCACCCAAATCCGAGTCAGCCTGTGCCGCGATGGCGATGCAGGTACACTTCCGGGTTACCACAGAGACGAAAACTAGACTGCGGTATCCGTATAGAGAGATCCGGAAGTGAGGGAAGTTCCCTACCAAAATGATACGTAAGAGGCGGTATTGTAGAAAAAAGAGACTCAATATCTTTATTGACTAAGGAAAGGTCCTAAGGGCTAGACAAATCGTCTCAGTACAGGTAGAAATGTCTCCGTGCTGGGACCGCATAAAAATGAAGACCGCTAGTGGTATGACTTCCGTGCTTGGGTTTTTAGACAAAGGGAAGTGTACAAAAAAAGACGTGTTGGGACGGAATATCTATCTAAATGAAAAACGGGGGGGAGGGGGGGGGGGGGGTCGGGGGAGGGGTTGTAATACACACACAAGTGAAATAACGCCGTGCAGAAGGGAAGAACAATGGCTAATTAAAGACGCTGTGCCCAATAAATGGGGGTGGAGGCACTAACTACGAGCTGTCATCTGTGTTTATAGAGCCTCCTGTGGGGGTGTCCATCAATGCTCTAAATAACCATTATACAAATACCCACATGAGGAGATGGAAAGAGGCCTTTAAAAATTGAGGCCTTTAAAAACTGATGAAAAACAGATGAAAAACACCAAAGGGGAATGAAACATCGCACTAGTACGTTTAGGTGCGGGAGAACCAGGTACTAGGTCAGTTGTGCCCAAGGTATATCATCGTTAAGGCCCGTCATGTGCGTGCCCAGGCGGAACACCCATCGTTGCTCTTTTTCAAAGAGTCCACGATCAGTGTTAAGTTGTTCTATGATGGTCCACTTAATTTCATCCACGCCATGATTCATGGTCAGGTAGTGAGTTGCCATTTTCGTTGTGCTCTTCTTGCAGCGGATATTGCTCCAGTGTTCCCCAATTCGCACTTTTATTTGCCTCGTGGTCATACCGACATATTCCATACCGCATGGGCAGGTAATAAGATACACCACATTTTTGCTGTTGCAATTCGTAAATTTTCGTTGCTCCCATGACGTACCATTGGAAAAAGTGAGCTGAGTACTTTTCTTAGTAAGTGAACATGTACTGCACATGCCACATGGATGATGCCCTTTAATGGGTGGTAACATACTGCAAGTGTTTTGTCGTGCTGGTGGGGGACGTGGTCTAGTGTGGACCAGGATGTCCCTCAGACTGCGGCCTCGTTTGTGGGAGAACATAGGTTTTGGTAGGTCCAGGCCGCCACAGTTCAAAATTTTCCAGTTTTTATTGATAATCTTAGACACTTGGTTGGAGTGGGTGTTAAAAGTAGTCACACAGATAGGTCTGGTTTCTTGTTCCTTTGGTGTTTGATTTTCCAGAAGAGTATCTCTGTTGTTGTTTCTAGCACGTTTGAATCCTCTTTTGACTATCCGTTCCGGATAATTTCGATCTAATAGTCTCATCTCCAGATCTTTAGCTTGTGCTTTGAAATCCGTCAGCTCTGAGCAGTTTCTCCGTAAACGGAGAAATTGACCATAGGGGAGATTATCCCGAAGGTGTCGGGGATGGAAACTATCATAGAGCAACAGGCAGTTTTTTGCCGTGGGCTTAAAATGCGTTCGGGATTTTAATCTTCCCTCTTCTGCATAGATGTTTAAATCAAGAAACACCAGGTTGTTATTGGAAAATGTGTGGGTGAATTTAAGGAAAGCGTTCTGTTCATTGAGCCATGTCATGAAATTGGTTACTGAATCCGAGTCCCCTTTCCAAATGACAAAAACATCATCTATGTAACGTTTCCAAAGAACAATGTTGTTAAAAAATGGGTTGCGCTTTAGGAGTATTTTCTGTGACTCCAGATGGTGGACATACAGGCCCGCTAGGCTCGGCGCAAAGGTACTACCCATGCTGGTACCGTGTTTCTGTAGATAGTGGGTATCCGGATATAAGAAAAAATTCTTCTTCAGGGCTAGGGTGATACATTCCATAACCAAGTTCCTGGGAGTATGGTAATTCCAGGTAGTAGAGAAGAGGACCTCTTCTATGATATCAAGGGTCTCATCATGCGGGAGGCTGGTGTAGAGGCTCTCTACGTCTAATCTGAGTGGTAGTTGTTGAGTGGGGTCAAAAGTGAGACCTTCAAGGAGTTGTAGGACAGCTTTAGTGTCCTTCAAATAGGTATCGGTGGCCTGGACTAATGGGCGGAGAAAAGCGTCCGAAAATTTGGATAGGGGCTCAAGAATTGAGCCAATTCCAGATACAATAGGACGTCCTGGAGGGAGTTCAAGATTTTTATGAATTTATGAATTTTGGGGATGGTGTAAAAATAGGGTGTACGGGGGGATTTTTGAATGAGAAAATCAGCCTCTTTCTTAGAGATCCAGTCGTGTGTAATAGCTTCCTCAACCATTCCCATTATCCGTGTCCGGATTGCTTCTGTAGGGTCATCGGGGAGGATTTCATAATTTCTCTGGTTCCCCTAGGAGTCTCCTACATTCGATGTCGTAGTTGATAGTTGTCTGGATGACTATCGCCCCGCCCTTGTCTGCCGGTTTTATGGTGATATCAGCTGGGAGTTGTTAGCCAGCTGCTGTAGCGCTTCCTTTTCAGATCTAGTTGTATTATGAAAAATTTGGTTGTCCTTCTGTAGTGTTTTATTGAGATCTTGTGGTGGTGAGCCTGGCGGCAGTGATGAAAACATGCAGATCGCAATGGGGGAACGCTCAGGGTGACCCCTCTTGGAGCCGCTGAGGTCAAATCGATTGGAAATCCGCTGAGGAGCAGTCTTCATTTGGAGTGTGTGCCGATCTCTACGGGTGAATCCACTTGCTGGTCGTGGTGCTGGTGGACCGCCTATGATTCCCTGTGTATATTGACCCACGTGTACTCGGCAAAGGCTGCAGCGTGCGAGAGAAAGGACCGTGGGTGCGTGGCCTGCGCCATGACAGGCGGGGAGGCCCTGCTTTTGTGACTGGTGACATCGGCACAAGACATGGGGAAACAGGATGCAAAGCAGCCCAAGCTAAACTTCGACCAGCGGGGGATGATTAAACTTACGGAATAGCAGCCGAAGCTAAACTTTGACCAGCGGGGGACAATTAAACTTACGGAATCGGACCTCAAGTCCGGCACGGAGAGACCTAGAGTATTACAGGAATACCCGAGACCACGGCTATTGTCAAGATGGAGACCTATGTTGCGGATTTACTTCGGGAGCTGTTTGACACTCACCTCTCCGCTGTCTTTGCGGTCGAGAGAGCACATCATGCTTTGGGCCCTAAACCTCCGGTCTGAGCTCCATCTCGGCCCATCCTGGCCCGGTCCTTAATTACCAGGACTGCAACTTCTAGGGCCCGATTCACAGAACTAACTTAAGACAAAATCCTAAACTTACTACCATTTTGGTATTCACAGAAGGCACTTACTCATTTTGGTATTCACAGAAGGCACTTACTCATTTTGGTATTCACAGAAGGCACTTACTCATTTCGGTATTCACAGAAGTTAGGAGTCCTAAACTTAGGACTACTAAATTGAGAAAAATCCTAATTTTAAGACTTTCGGTATTCACAGAAGGCATTTAGGAGTCCTAAAGTTAGGAGTCCTAACTATACTACTACTAAACTGAGAAAAATCCTAATTTTAAGACTTTCAGTATTCACAGAAGGCATTTAGGAGTCCTAAAGTTAGGACTCCTAACTTCTGTGAATACCGAAATGAGTAAGTGCCTTCTGTGAATACCAAAATGAGTAAGTGCCTTCTGTGAATACCAAAATGGTAGTAAGTTTAGGATTTTGTCTTAAGTTAGTTATGTGAATCGGGCCCCTAGATCCTAGACAGACCTCCTGAGGCGGAAGCCGGGAGCGCGATCTGCTGATATTTTAATTTATCAGAATCACTTGGTGTTTTTAAACCACTTACCCTCTCCCCCTCCTTCACCACTTCAGGGCACTAGCCTGCTCTTGGACACGCCGCACAGCCGATATTAACGCTGCCGCGGGAAAACACCTAATCGAATCCTGCCGCCATTTCCTGCTTGTTCACGCCCCCTTCTGAGGCCACGCCCACCGCGAACCAGTATTTAAAGCGCTGACTACTAGCGCCGTAATTATCCTAGACAGACCTCCTGAGGCGGAAGCCGGGAGCGCGACCTGCTGATATTTTAATTTGTTATCAGAATCGCTTGGTGTTTTTAAACCACTTACCCTCTCCCCCTCCTTCACCACTTCAGGGCACTAGCCTGCTCTTGGACACGCCGCGCAGCCGATATTAACGCTGCCGCGGGAAAACACCTAATCGAATCTTGCCGCCACTTCCCTGCCTCCTCGCCAGCCACGCCCCCCCCCGAACGCTGACTACAGTCTTATAAAAATGTGCTTCCCCCGGAAGCGCAGCGGGCGCGACGAATGCTCGCCTAAGGCGCGCCTAAGGCAAGCCCGTCTGCGCCCGTCCGCGCCAAGGTAGTGCCATGGGCCACTTACGCTGCCGGTTTAGACCCTTTACATCAGGATCAGCTTCCTTCCGGGCCACCCTACTCTAGAGAGGAGCTCATCCAAATAGGTAAGCAACATGCAGATAAAGGAATACTTTCTCTAGTACCTACATCACATCCCCGGGCCGACGTACTATGTGAAGACGTTTTGAATTGCGGGCTATTAAATGTTAGGTCCCTGCCTAAACATTGCACTGAGATCCAACTTCTGATTGACACTCACGAACTAGACATTCTGTTCATGACAGAAACTTGGAGGCGTCCAGACTGCTTGGTCGACCCTGGATTTGCTTGTCCACCCGGGTTTAAATTTCTCCACTCCCCTAGGCCTACTGGTAGAGGCGGGGGTGTGGGAGCTATTTTCAGAGCCTCTTGCAGCATTAAGGTCCTTACTCTTGACCTTACTTTGGGCACCGAGATGTTAGGGCTTTCGATCCAGACCCACGCTGGGACTACTGTCACAGGGATAGTTTGCTATCGCCCACCAGGGGCGTTTAGCCTTCAGCAGCAACAAGCGCTAACCACCACCCTGACTAACATCGCTCTATCGCACCAGAAGATATTTATACTTGGTGATTTCAATCTCTGGCTTAATGGCACCCTTGACTCAGCTCTCAGGAACCTACTTCTTACCTGTGATAGTTTTGGTCTCTCTCAATTGGCCTCCAAGGCCTCCCACAAAGCAGGTCATCTACTTGATCTGGTCTTTGCGGCTCCAGATCTGGTGGTAATGGGGGAAACCCTTCCGATGGACTGGACTGATCACTCTTTGGTTAAATTCTTTCTTCACAAGAAGACTGGTCCTTATAAGGCCCCTGTGCTGATCAAGGAAATGAAATGCAGAGATTGGAGAGCTCTCTCACGCTTACACCCTTCTGGTGAAGTGTTCCATTTGCAACAGCTCTTTGATGTGAACAAAAGTATAGGCGAAAATTATAACTCTCTTATCACCAGTATCTCAACGGTTGTCGACATCCATGCCCCTCTTAAAAGTCGGACTTGCAGAGGTAAAGACTCTGCCCCATGGTTTAACGACGATCTAAAACTGTTAAAACTTGAATGTAAACAAGCAGAGAGAAGGTGGAGACGCGACTATAAGGAAACGTCCAAAGAAACGTGGAAAACTAAGGTCCATGCTTATAAAACTCTCATTAAAATATCCAAAGCCGATCACTACTCCTCTCTGATCTGTAACACTACCAACAATTCTAGGAGCATTTTTAACATCCTTAACAGCGTCACTAACCCAGAATCTTGCAAAAATTCGATCGTCCCGTCCCAAGACCTCTGCGACAATCTGGCCACTTTTTTCAAGGAGAAAATAGAACTTATCCTTAAAGACCTGGACACCCCGCCTGATATTGAAGCTCCCCTAGTCCTGAATCCTGTCACACCGGAAGATCGATCACCTGACTCAGCTAGGACTCCTGATGAATCACTTCTCAGGTTTCCACCGCTTACATACGATATTTTTACTAAGATAGCAAGAGGGATTGTTTCCGGGTCTCCTCTGGACCCGGTGCCTCCCAAAATTTGGAAGGAATTTGAAGATGAACTTTTCCCCCCTCTCCACCTAATCTGTAAACAATCTCTAATGACTGGCACTGTCCCTGCCCACTGGAAACGAGCGTTAGTCTCCCCCTTGCTAAAAAAACCTTCCCTAGATCCTGACTGCTCTAAAAATTACAGGCCCATCTCACTGCTGCCGTTCCCTGCCAAGATAGTGGAGCGGGTGGTCAGTAATACTCTCTCCAACCACCTGGAACATCATCTACTACTTGACGGGGACCAATTTGGTTTCCGGCCTGCCCATGGAACCGAAACAGCCCTCCTCACCGCTATGGACGAACTTCAAAGGCGGGCAGACAGAAGACAGGCATCGTTCTTGATACTGCTCGATATGTCTGCCGCCTTTGACACGGTGAATCACAAGATCTTATTGAGGCGGCTGTTGGAGGCAGGAGTGACGGACACGGCGCTGCAATGGTTCCACTCTTTTTTGCAGGACAGGCAGCAGGCAGTATCTTTGCCACCTTTCCAATCAGCCTTTTCCCCGGTAACGCACGGAGTCCCCCAGGGCTCTGCTATCAGCCCAATACTTTTTAATGTATACCTCAAGCCGCTAATTCTACTTATCAAAAGTTTAGGCATTAAAATCGTCAATTACGCCGACGACACGCAGATGATCCTCTCCTTGGAAGGAGAGGATTCTATCTCTGTGGAGGTCTTACATAATTGTCTACGGGACACATCAAGGTGGCTGAAGGATAACTCACTTCAGTTCAATGCAGGGAAAACTGAGGTGCTCTTTAGCGCTGGTTCGAGGATCCCCCGACCGTTCCCTAACAACTTCTGGCTCCCGGAAACAGGCTCCAATGTACAGCCTGCGGACTCTGTCCGCAACCTAGGGGTCATGCTTAACCACAGGCTTAGCATGGAGACCCATGTTCAAAAAACATCGGCCTGCTGCTTTGCCATCCTCCGCTCTCTAAGAAAAGTCTTGCCCCTCTTACCCACCCTGGCCCGCGCCCAAGTGGTTAGATGTACCATCCTGAGCAGGCTGGACTATTCCAATGCCCTCCTGCTCGGGTCCCCTGAGTTTCTGCTGGATAGGCTCCAAAGGGTCCAAACTGCGGCTGCAAAATTGGCCTTGGCGCTGCTGAGAAGATCTCACGGACCATCTGCCTTGGCAAAATTGCACTGGCTCCCTCTTAGACAGAGGATCCAGTTTAAGGCCCTCTGTATTGTTTTCAAAGCTCTCCATGGTACCGGTCCAGCCCCTCTCCAATCTAAGTTTGCGTGGTATGTTCCTACCAGACATCTTCGCTCCTCTGATGCCAAACTGGTAGTCATCCCCAAATTTAGGAAGGTCAGAGCCGGTGGTAGATCCTTCGAGGTGGCAGCCGCCAGACTTTGGAACACCCTCCCCATCGAGATTAGGCACATCAATGAACTCCTGCCGTTCAGAAAAAAGGTTAAAACTTGGCTTTTCCCTGGTTAGCCTACTCCCCTCTGGTCCACTTCTCGCTCTTCCTCTGATTCTGTCAGCGCCAGGATGCCTGCAATGGTGACAGTTGCGCTTTATAAATTCTTAAAATAAAAATAAAATAATAACTTGATTCTGCATCTGGCACGTGAGAAGGGGAAAATCACACACAAGGGAAACCAAATTTCCTTTACTCAGACTTCACACCAGCGGTGCAGACGGCGAGGCGCGAATTCCTGCCTGCAAAGCGACTCCTGCTACAGGCCCAGGTCCCCTACTCGTTGTTGTATCCAGCCAAGCTCAAGGTTACATATGACGGCTCTACACACTTCTTTACAGATCCTAAATCCGCCCTCAAATTTACAAAACACATCGACGGTAAGCAGTCTAAACATGGCTCCAGGTCAGCGGACTCGGCAGAGATCCAGCTAAGTGACAATAATTGACAGCTCTCCTGTTATGCCATATTCCATGATCTGGTTGTTTAGTATTGTGTTTGATGTTGGGAGACCTTTGTGGGCTCTTTTCTTTGCTGGCTCCTGACTGCTACACCACAAGCCCCCATGTTAAGTTTCTTCCTTTTGGCTTGCTTCCCCCGGGCTGGGTGTGAGTGGTCTACCTCGGCAGAGGCCTGCTTGGATGACTGAGAGGACCCTACGGCATGTCAGAACGAATTGAGGCACACCAGATTGGACAGAGATATATGACCTGTCTGGACCACAGCCAGGTCCTAATGCTATGTGGATGGTCTATTTTAACTTTTCTCCTGTTATTGGCTTAGCTCTCTGCAGTATCTTGGCCACCCTGTCTTGGCAGGGGAGCGCGCCGACGGTCCTGCGCCCATATGGGAGGATTCCCTTGTGCTAAATGTTTCTTTATGTTTTCATGGGAGGGTTATCTGCAACCTGATTGGGGGATTGGAGTGGGTGGGGGGTTGGAGGTGGGGGTTGTTGTTATGTTTTTAGCCAGTATGACTCTTTGCTGCTTGTTTGTCTGCACCGTGGGATCTAAGATTAGGCTGCCCTGCCCTGCCCTTGTCCCACTGCTTTCTTACACCTTTTACAGTTAGGCACCACGCCACCAGTTTGAATTTTTTAACATGGAACATTCGGGGATTGAATGATGGTAGAAAGTCCAGGCTTGTGCATGCCTACCTGTTGAGACATAATATAGATGTATGTGTACTGCAGGAGACCCACCTTAACGTCGAGCCTTCCCCCAGGCTGAAGCATAACCGATGGAGCCACGTGTCCTCCTCCATATATTCCAACTACTCCTGTGGAGTGGCGGTGTTGATAAGGCGGGGCTTGGATTGGAGGGAAGGGGAACTGCACAGGGACCCGGAGGGCATATTCATTATCATCCTGGGCACATTCGGTGGGGCCCCAGTCGTGATAGTCACGTTATATGGCCCTAATGTGGACTCCCCTAGCTTCTTTCATGACATCTGGGCTAGAGTTAAGGCGACCGGCTGCAGCACTATTATTGGGGGGGGGGGGGTATTTTAATGCAATCTTGGATGATAACTTGGACAGGAGGGGGGCGGCCCGGGCCCTGCACCCTTCGGCAAGCGCAGCCCTGAACGCCATAATTTCAGATGGAGATTTAGTCGACATATGGCTATGTTGGCACCCTGCGATTAGGGAGGATACCTGTATTTCTGAGCATCATGGTGCCTGGTCCAGATTGGATTTCTGGCTGGTGTCTCGCGATGTAGCCACCTGGACAAAGGGGGTATCTAATCTCCCTGTCAGATCATGCCCCATGTCTTTTGCAGTTGGTGCTCCCCAAATCCACTCCACTCCTGTTCTCTTGGCGGTTACCACAACATGCACTCTAAGATGAGGCTTTTAAGGAAGAAATTAGAACAGATATCACGGACTATTTCACCCTCAATTCCGGTTCGGTGCACATGGGTGGCATTTAAGGTAGTCATTAGGGGTAAGGTTGTTGCTCGCCAAGCTGGGGTGTTAAAGGCCATTCAAGGTTCGCTTGCTTCCTTGGAGACTCAAATCAGGGGACTAGAAACACAATATTATTCCTCCGACGACTCTGCCACATTAGCCCTTTTAAAGTTCAGACTGCTCGACTTTGAGGAGGAAGCGTAGCGTGAGGTTAAATTCCTTGGGAAATGTGCCGAGGCGCAATGATATGGAGAGGGTGATAGGCCAGGAAGGACATTGGCGAGTATGATCCGGGCCCCGCGATCCACTGCTTACATTCCCAAACTAACTAACACGCATGGAGCTGCCATTAGGGGACAGGCGGGTATCCTGGACGAATTCTCCTCGTTCTATTCTAGACTCTATGCTGCTACACAAGAGACATGCGCGGAGGGCATGCAGTCCTTCCTCGATTCCCTAGAGCTACTCTGGTTCAGCCAAAGGCACAGAGATTATTTGGACTTCCCGTTCACTGTAGAAGATGTCTCTCAGGTCATTAAAAGTTTATCTTTAGACAAGGCCCCCGGGTCTGATGGCCTCACCACCACCTTCTATAAAGCCTACGTGGAAGAACTAGCGCCACATTTGATAGCGCTATATGAGGAAGCTCAAACTACTGGTATTTTACCACCAACCATGCGTGATGCAATAATAATCACTTTGTTAAAAACCGGGAAGCCTGAGACTGAACTTGACACATATAGGCCATTGTCATTAATAAATGTGGATGTTAAAATTCTGGCCAAATTGATAGCCAATAGGCTGCAGCTCCTACTTCCCCTGATTGCTCGCCCGGATCAATCGGGATTCATTCCTGGGAGGTCTACCTCCCATAACCTCAGGACAGTTTTTTCGGTACTACACTAACTTCATCCAGACCGCTGTGGTTTTTCTTGACGCTACCAAAGCATTCGATACGCTCGAATGGCCATATTTGTTCGCTATTCTTGGCCGCATGGGGTTTAGCCCACTTTTTATTAATTTTATCCGTCTGTTATATACTAAGCCAATGGATCGGATCCGAGAAAATGGCCTCATGTCAGAGCCTTTCCCTATTTCGTGGGGCACAAGGCAGGGATGTCCTTTGTCTCCTCTGCTTTTCGCGATTGCGATGGAGCCCCTAGCTGCGCGTATCAGACAGCACCACACGGCCAGAAGGATTGGATTTAGTACCAGAAGCCTTCTCATCTCGTTATATGCTGACAACGTCACATTATACATCACTGACCCCATGGTAAACCTGGACTCCCTTCAGAGAGAATTCATTAGATTCGGAGGATTGTCTGGTATCTCCATCAACTGGGCTAAGTCCGTTATGTTTCCCTTGACGGACACCACTGCTCCGGTGATCTCTGAGTTTCCTTTAAAATGGATGGACGAAACGGTTAAGTACCTGGGCATTTGGCTTAGCCGGCACTTACAGGAGGTGTGGAATTTAAATTACAGGTGTGCCATTACCTGGTTGGAGGAGAAGGTCGCATTGTGGGCTAGACTCCTGTTATCCCTGGCAGAGAAAATCACCCTAGCTAAAATGGTAGTACTGCCGAAATTTCTTTATTTATTTGCTAACATCCCGATCCCCCTCACACATGCCTTTTTTAAGTCCCTCAGATCACTGATGGTTTCACTGGTATCAGGCTCGAATATCCTGGGATTTGCTGACACTTCTGTTGAGCCAAGGTGGAATGGGTGCCTCTGATATGCAACTATACACCTGGTGTGCTCAGGCTCAATTCCTCAACCACTGGGTACACCCGACACCTTTCCAACCTCATGTAGCCATGGAGACTGATGTGGTGGCGCCTGTTCCGCTCCGTGTGGCGCTGTACAAACCATACCGCCGCCCCAGAGACGGCATAGACACCACGGAGACCCTACGCTGGGCGTGGGAGGAACTGCGGGAGAAGGCAGGCGCTCCCATATTATATGCCCCTTCTATAACACTAGCACATAATCCTATGCTACTAATCTATCGCGGGACTGGGGGAAAAGACGTGAATTTTACAATTATCCTCCCTGCGTCGAAGACCCGACGTCAGCACTAAACTCATTCACACACGCAGTCATTGGTGAGGCGCATAACACCAACGCTCATACATCTCTCTCACGAGTCTGCACACAGGAGGGATGAACAATTCAAGCGCTGGACATGTGGGGGAACACCTTATAACCTATAGGGAGAGAAAAATTATTTTACAAAATATACATTAACATTCGTGACCTATAGATCCCTAATCCTAAACATCAAGGCACTCCACCCACTTGGTTGACGGACCAATTAGGTGGATTGGTTGATGGTGATTTAGAACCACCTAAAACACATTTAAGATTTAGAATCCTTTATTCTCTTTAACGGAAAACCACAAACTCATAATTTCTGTTAATCAATATTTGTTTATCTAAAATGTAATTATAAGTAATATTAACATTGGTCTCATCAATTTTTGAATTTTTAGATCAATTTATTTCAATCACAGAACACCATATTTACCTTTTCTGGCTAGCTGGGGTTTCTCTAATTCATTGGCTCTGCATAACCAAATTTTATCGTCAATTGACCGAATAAAGCAGGCCAAGGCTCAAAGTCTGAAAGTCCTCTGCTCAGCACGTTACCATCCCAAAGATTTCCAAAGGACCAGAAGTCGTGCCAGCACCCGTCATCGCCTGTGGGGTCAAAGAGGCTGTGCAGTCATAGTAACCGCAAATGCATAATCCCTCCCTATTCTACTACTCTTTTATAATAAATTTCAGGATAACATGAAACATTTTTGGACGGAGAAGGGAGGTGATTGGTCAGGAGAAAACGTCCGATTTTGTATAGTCCAGGTTCACAGGGATTTTTCTGATGAGTTTTCCGGCTATGACCAAATTCCGAATGTTGCAATGTTTCTAAAACGTTCATTGTTCATTTATAACAGTTCTGGGGTCTTTGGCATTTCACCAATAACCTATCCTTGACAGGAACGGCGTGTACAGAGGTCGTTAGGGAATTCACGGTACCATCTGATTCTGCGCACTAGACTTCGCGCATCAAGAGTCAGTGGACACTTCTGAACCCGTACTCTGCTGCCATCTTTTGCTAGGCCAAGATGTCAACTTAAGCGAAACAAACACAAAAGTGTAATTAATACAAAGAATTGATGCATCTAATGTTATACCCTTACTAATCCCTTTATGTATTAGTATTTTCCTAGCATATAGTGACATTTAAAGCATTATATTTACCTTTACGGTCCTCCACGAAGATGCAAACATCACAAAAGCAACATAAATCATGCAATATCTAATTACCATATATATACTAATATTAATATGCGTACATATTTTAGTTATTAGTTATTTTGCCATGCAAATAGCAAGTTCCCATGTGTGATTTGTGTATGTAAATTGTTTAGTTTTAATATACCACAGCACACAATTAGTAAATTATAATAAGAAGGTTATTCAATTAATACTTTCATGCAAAATAGAGGAGGTATACAAAATTTGGCACTACCTGCTCCATCAATCCCCCCTTTGGTGATTTTTAACATCACCACACTACCTAAAATTTTGGAAAAATTACAATAAAGAAATGAATTAAAATCTCTTAATTTTGTTGGATCACATTATCGTTTCACCTGTCTCTTCTTCTTTTGTTTTTCTATATATATTGTCTTTCCACTCTTCTAACTCTACCTCTTCAAATTCTCTTTCTTTTCTTTCTTTCTCTTTGTTTCTTACAGTTTCTCTTTTTATGTGTTTTCATAATTTTCTTTTCTTGCTACATAAACATCCTAGTCTTAGAATTAATACTAAAATAATCACACGTTACTGGAAATAATATTTTACCAATAAAGGTAAAAAGTTCTTAATAGTAGAAAACCTTTTTCCAATCTTTTCCCAAATACCTTCAATCTCCAGTGGAACAATTTCCTTGTGCAAATCAGTTATATTCTTTATATAAGTTTTTAGATCTTGACTTTCATCAGGAATGTAAGTACAACAATGTTGAACTTTCAGCATTCCACAGACTCCACCCTCTTTTGCTAAAATTATACCAAGGGCATGTCGATTTTGCATTACCATGGCACGCATGGCAACCATTTCTGCATTTACTAATAAAAATCCTCTGGCGGTGCTTGTTGACAAGCGATCCACTACTGTTGATAGTTTTCTAATTTTGTGTGCATTCAGAGATATTCCCACTGCTGGTATCAATGCTCCAAAAATGTCTCCAACAATTTCTGACCAAGATTCTCTTTTTCTACGTGTTAGTTGACTACCTAACTCATGTGCACCATCTTTTCCTCTTCCCACATGGAATGTCTTTGGGAAAACCAGGCCTAGATTACATGTGCCATACCAGTGATCTAGCAATCGATAATATGCTTTATTCCCGCACATAAAATATAATCCAGGAAAAACTGGATCATTTCCTCCTTCAAAACCCCATCCACCCATGATTCGATAAGTATCATGGCAATCACTTGTGCCTACAAAATAATTATCATATGCAGTTTGATTCCTTCTAATACACAACTTTCCTTTCCGAGGCCAATCTAAAGCCATTGTTGGACTAGCTTCTCCTTTCAAATGTTTTTCTCTTTCAACATCCCAGACTGTCTTCTCTTTTTTTCCTTCAGGTACTTTCTTTTGCATCTTTAATCTCCTTTCTTCAACCATATCTAAGAAAATCTTCTCCTCCTTCTTTAAGCTGCAAGTTAGATTGTTTCTAAATATTGACTCTAATGTTAATTCTTTAGTTTCTAAGAAAAATTCACCTAACACCTTTGCAGGTTTCACTTTATTCAATTTGTTAACTACAGGTACTTATGAGAATATGTTATCTATGTCTGAAAAATAATATTCTAATTTCCCTATTTTGTAAAATAAACTTGCTATTACGCTACATGTTATTCCATATGTTACCGGTAGGTGATGATAAGTCACTCCCTCAGATACAGATGCGGGCAAATGCATGCAGACGCAGCAGTCTCTCACAGCCATCGTCTTTACATATTCATATAGTAATTTTGAAAATACATTGTTAGAAAAATCATTTATAGACCTGTCTTTATGCAAATAGTTTCTATCTATTTTAGTCGGATATACCCTCTGAGTCTTCTCTACATTAGTTTTATTCTCACTATGTCCTTCTATTGTTTCTAATGTAACCTTAAATGAAATCATTAAAGCCAACGCACTCCAAGCATTAATAAACCTATACAACAACAACACATCTTGAACCATCTTCTAAGAAACGTACATTTTGATTTTCTACTTTCTATGTTTGCCATTTCGTAAAATAATCAGTGTCTTTTGACTTAGACTCTTCTACTTCACAACTAGTTTTGTCTAACCCAAGGCTCTAAGCACCTACTTGGTTCTATCAGTTATGTCTTTTCCAGTAAATTATTGTCTTTACATTTGGGTCACTTTTGGTCTTCTCAGTTTGGCATTTGATCGTCTTTCACTTTTCTTTCATAATCTTGATACAGAACTTCCTGAACATTCGTCTCTTCTCCAATGTCGGACAAGATAACTCTCAGGATTTCTGATTCTTCGTCTTCCTCAACCACTTCTGGTACAGTCACCTCTGGATCCCCTTGGCTGTCCGCCTCTTCTTTTATTTCAGGCAGTGCCACATATGACCATTCCGGCGACTTATACTTTTGGTTAGGTTTTCTCGTTCTCTTATTTTCTTCTGCTGTCGTTTTTTCCCCGTCTTTCAATTTCTCTTGGCTAGACACTTCATTCACTTGTTCAGCCCTAGATGAATTCACTCGTGTCAATCTGTATCTTAATCTCTTTATTTTGTTTGGCCAAATTTCATCTCTTGCTGATCTTTTCAATTTATTTCCCCTTTTCATTTTTCTCAGTTCTCCATGCTCTCTTTCTCAGGACTCGCCCTTCTGGTACTTCTTCATCACTGTCCTCTGATTTAGTTTCAACTTGACTTTTACTTTCAGCTGTTCTTTTTCCCGCCACTTCTTTTTTTTATTACCTACTTCTGTCCCTCCTCGTGGTTCTTCCACACAATCTTCCTGCTCACTAACCGTCCCTTCCTCTAACTGGATGTGTGAATTCCCTACAACTCCTCGGGGGTCTTCCGCAAAAATCTTTCCCTCACTCTCTGTATCTGGCACCTTGCCATCTAATGTTATTACTTCAGGTGGAATTTCTCTTGAACTTTCACTCGGAATTTCTTTACCAAGGATTTCTTGGACAGTTTCTTCACCGTTTGTATTTCTTTTCTAGTGTACTTGTACTGGTTCAGTATCTGATTCTGAGCTGGTATCAGAAATTTGCAATTTTCTTCTTAAAGGAAGATTTTCTGGAGCAATAACTGAATTTGGTTCTGATTCCCCCCTTTCAGCAGTTTGTCTTGTTCTTGTGTCTTCAGTATCGGATTCAGAACTTGTATCTGATTCTTCGAAGTATTCTCCTTCCTTGTTATCCACTGGGTTTGGAATTCACAAGGTGTGACTAGCATGAATCCAGTTCTTTACTCCTGCACATTTTACTGCTGTTGTTGTCAAGTTCACCTGTCGTGGTTTTCCCCAACGTGGGACCAAACAGTTTCGTCTTCTGTGGACTTTAATTCTCACCCAGTCCCCTGGGCTCAAATCATGAGCTGGCTTCTTTTCAAGAGTGGTGGCATCCGATCCAACCTGATGGAACACAGAATGAACGGAATCAGCCAACCCCTTGCAATAATCCAACACCAAGTCATCAGATATAGGCAACAGCTTGCTGACTGGTATGAAAACATGTCGCATTGCTCTTCCCATGACAATTTCATGGGGACTCAGACCTGTATTCCTATCTGGAATAGATCTAATAGTCATGAGTACCAGAGGCAAGACATCAGGCCATTTCTAACCTGTGGCTAAACACATTTTCCCCAATCTGTTTTTAATGGTGCCATTTACTTGTTCCACCACACCAGAAGCCTCTGGGCGATAGGCACAATGTAGTTTCTGTTGTACATTCAATGCTTCACAAATTAACTTCATGATTTCATTATGGAAATGTTTTCCTCTATCTGACTCAATTGTGACTGGAAACCCAAATCTAGGAATAAACTCTCTCAATAGTAGTTTGGCTACTGTAATTCCATCTCTTCTTGTTGTTGGGTATGCTTCCCCCCATCTAGAGAATAGACAGACCATCACTAAAACATACCTCAACCTGTTACAGGGGGGCATTTCAATGAAGTCATTCTGCATTCTGGTGAAAGGCCCTCCTTCTCGACCTATCGTTCCTAGACTTACCACTGTTTTTCTTCCAGGATTGAACTGCTGACATATAAGACATCTCTGACAAAGACTTTCAGCTACAAGTCTAAATTTTGCGTTATAAAAGTCTGCTCATTGCATCTCTTCCTACATGTGCTTGTCCATGATACATCCGTGCCATGGCGGACACCATGCTATCAGGCATAACTGGTCTTCCATCCCGATAAACCCACACATGATCTGTTTCCCTTAGTGCACATCCTGCCTTTACCCACTGTTTCATTTCCTCATCTCCTGCTTCTTCCTGCAACTGCCTCACTTCTTCCCATGTATTCACAATATTAGTAAACAACAAGGGACATGAATTCATTTCTCTTTCTCTTCCCCGATTCACAGAGTTCTGATTACGTGCGCAATATTGAGCCATATCATTGGCAAACTGGTTGCCAGATGAAATGTAGTCATTTGACCTAGAATGAGCTGCACATTTCACAACAGCTAACTGCTTAGGCAGCTGTATCAAGCAATTTCCCAATCACTTCAGCATTCCTTATAGGAGTTCCACTCGATGTCAAAAACCCTCTTTGGGACCAAATTTGCCCAAAGTTATGCACTACACCGAAGCCGTATTGACTCTCGGTTATCACAGTCACTCTCACATTCTTTCCCAACTTGCATGCTCTTGATGGAGCGGGTAAAATGTTTTTCTTTTTATATACCCAATCCATTTATATATGTTATATTAAAATGATTAATGATTAATTGTAATAATTAATAGTTTGATGTGAAAGAACTAAACCAACCTTATTAACAGAAAGAATATACGTGGGAATGCATTTGCATGGCTAAAATATTAGATGAACTAAGTTTGTATGCATATTAAAACGATAAATGTTGCTTGAGCAATGTTATTGTGATTTGCGCTTAAATAAACCAGCATTAACGGCTTTGGATGTTGCATATGGCTAGATAAATGCATACACATAAGGGTATTAGCAAGGGAATAACACTGTTTTAATAATTTCCATGTATTAATTAAGATTTTTGTGTTTCTTTGCTTAAGTTGACTATTCTGGCCTACCAAAAGATGGCCGCCGACAAACCTAACTAAAGTACATTACTTCATCATTTGAACAATGGAGAAAGGCGCCTGCACTGACTTCGTTCGTGTCCCTTGTGTGACCTGTCAGACCATGCCCATGAAGACTACCCTGGGCGAGGTGCCAATGACTCTGAACGTGAAGAAAATGTTACAATTGGGAATATGAACTGTCGTACCCGACCTGGTTTCAACGAACTGATACATTTAGGACCACGGATCATTCTTTCCCATACATTTGCTTTGAGACTTTTCCCGCATGAGAAAATTTGAAAGTGTTTCCTGATGTGCTGAGATGTATTTGAATTTAGCCAATAATATTCCTGTGAAATGAGAAATGTAACATTTGAGATGTAAATTTTAGTATAAATATTAGTGGACTAGAGAGGGGTAGTACAGCTGCCGACGGAGAACCGATGATCAGAGATCCTTATGCTGACGGAGAGGACGGTGACTTTATATGATATAACAAAGAACTCTGACGAATTTACTGAGGACCAGTTCTGACCTAGAAAACGACAATTAGTCAGAATAGGTAAATATGACAAAGATGATATTGCATTATTAAGATTTAACCTGCATTTAAATTAGATAAAAGAAAATCATTATTTGAATTAATGTGTCGGGTGATTATTTCATTGAAATGTTTATTGATTAGTTGTAAGTTGAAGTATCATTGAACTAAATAACAACTAAATGATTCGATCGACCTATTGATGGAGGAATTGTTAGGGTGATTCAGGAGAAGTGGTTTTCCTCTATCAAGAAAGCAGTTTGGTTCGGAACTAATGTCCCTTTGTAGGCACGGATAGTTTGAGAGAATGAATGTTGGTGTTATGGGCCCCACCAGCGTATGATGTGTTTGTGTGTGCGTGTGACTGAGAATTCATTCTGTCCGTGGAAGTAAGGGGAAATTGAGTAACTCGAACTGCACCAGTATTTCTGGTAGCTAGAGATGGTTTTTATTGTTTGGTTTAATGATTTTGCAAGTATATAGCTTATCGATTATTGATTGGTATTGATATATGTACTAACACTATATGTTGAGGTCGTATTGAGTTTTACGTTGTCTGTACGGCTTCTGGGATGTAGGAAGTCGGGAATTGGTAACAGTTCCGTAGCAGAGCAGAGGTAAGCGCTGCTCTCGGGAAAGACGGGATGGTGGTTGCCCGTAGGTACACGGGAGAAACGTGTGACAATTGAAGTTGCACGACGCATTGTCTGGGTTCGATTCGGTAGTATCGCCGAGTGTTACCATTAGTGATATTTTCTGTGTGAGAGAAGTGTGAATGATAGCAAAGGGTTACCTGTGAAATTTTGGTCTTTAAGTACCAGGAAACCAATTGGCATACCGATAACGCTTATCACTGAAAAGGTAGCAGGTGTTCTCTGAGCTTGTTAGAAGGACAAAGTAGAGGTAAGCGCTGCTTTGTTAACGTATGTTATAATCCTGTAGTAGGACAGACGGTTCGCTGTTCTCGGGAAAGACAGGATTCTGTGTGAATGTACTACATTTTCTGTGTGAAAGTGTGTGAATGAAATAGCATTCAGGTTAATTGCGAAACTCTGGTTTTATTTCTCAGGAGCATTACGTTTCCAACTATGTGTCTTAATTCTGGAGAAAACAGTTAATTGATGCTTGGTAGAAGGGTGAAGTAGAGGGATGTGCTACTTTGCCAACGGACGTAACGATTCTGTAGTAGGGCAGAGGTAAGCGCTGCTCTCAGGGAAAACAGGATTCTCGTGGGAAAGGTCTTTTGCTATTCTGTGGTTAGCGAAGCAGACAATGGAGATGTTTATATGTTGTAACTAACAGTATTGTAAAATTTAAACGAAGTCTACCGAGTAGTTTTGTAAAGGAGGGGTAGACTGAAGACAGGAGTTAGGAGCAGGAGCTGCTGCAGCGACTGCTGACGTCAGAAAGACCGTGCTGGAATTGGACAGCCAGTCAGAGGTGTAAAACGCTCTGGATTGGTACGTCAGTGTAAAACCGCGCTAGGATTGGAGATTGTGACAGTGACGTAGACGCTCCAGGATTGGTGCGTTAGTGTGAGTTGCGCAGGGATTGGAGATTGTGACAGTGACGTAGACGCGCCAGGATTGGTGCGTGAGTGAGAGTCGCGTTGCTATTGGACTAGAAATCGTACAGTTGCAGAAAAGACTAAAGGGTTCACGAGAGAAAGGAAGATGTATTATCATTCACCCGAGAAAAAGAAAAAATCTTTGTTTAGTAAAATAAAAGGATGGTTTGTGAAAGACAAAGAGATTGTGACTAGGGAAGGACAGTTACTTCCTCCAACGAAAACACCCGCATCCTTCATGGTTGCGAAATATGGGTACCATACTTGCATTTGGTTAGACAATTGGGCGAAGTATACAAAGGAAGATGGCGTTTTAGCGTTTCCAGAAAATGGTTCATTTAATTTGGCAATTTTAAGGAATTTATGGGAGAGGATGATGAGCTTAGATCCGCGGCTTAGACCTACGCAGTTCGAGGCTTTGACTGAGTGGGAAGACGAAATGCATGAGCGAGAAAAACAGAGAAATGGCAGTAGATATAGATATATGTTCGGACGGCCAAACGATCGTGAAACTCATTGTGATCGAATGAGAAGGTGGCGAGACGCATGTATGACTGAAGGGCTGTTTCCCGTAAGAACTGCAGGGGAAAGTGAGGGAAGGAAATGCATAGAGAAAAAACATAATGTAGAACCCAGAAGGTATGGAGCAAATGAGATAGAAGATGATGTCCTAGATGATATGTTTTACAAAAGTCCACCTCCGTACAGGCAGGAATCAGAAACGCCGACCGCAGGTACTCCAGTGAGGGAAACACTGCGAATCATTAAGACAGAAGTTACGACTCCAGAGGAAAAGAGAAGGAATTCTCTTAGGGAAAGAGAGATGGAAAATAAGGATGAGAGTAAAAATTCGAGGGAGTTAGCAAAAACCACATTAGAACTGACAGAGAAAATAAGAGAATTTACTAAAAATCTAGAAGCAGTTACAGTCCTGTAACTATAGGTCCAGTTATGCCCATTTTTGAGAAGCAGAAAGAAAGTGAGCATGGTCTAACGGTTCCGTATGTGAGCAATAGACAAGCGGAACAAACCCTAATGAGAGCAAAAGAGAATCCTTGGAGACACACCATGAGTGAAGGTGAACTACATGTGTCAAATAATCCATTTTATAATCCTGATACTGTAGAAAGAAGCAGAATGGTAGGGGGACCAATATTAGAACCACAGAGAATGACAGAACTGGGGAATGTAGAAAAATCAGTAGGTATAACTACAGACGAATTGAGCAAATGGCTGAAGGGCTTGCAAGGTAAAGAGAAGGAATCCCAAACCATTGATGTGGCAAGATTACGCATGGTGTTAGAAGAATTAATAGTAGGGACTATCCCCACAGAGAAGCTGAAAAATTACCAGGATGAGGAACTGTTATTCTTATGTAAAAGTGTCACTTGGAGAGCAAAGAATTTACATGACAGGCTAGCAGAAATAGCAAGTGAAATTGGAATTGACATGGACAAGGTAAAAGCTATACAGAAGCCTTACCGAGTGGATTTCACGGAAAAGGATATCGAAAATCTGAACACTGCAGGACGAATAGGGCAGATTAAGGACATAATCACAGTGTTGAGGAAATGGGGAGATGTGGACAAATGGAAAAGCAGGTGGTATAGGAAACGGGAGGATACCTCAGACAGAACTTTCCCAGCATTTCCTGTGAAAGAAAAGGAAAAGGTAGTGACAGAATTTCCCATGAGAGAGATTCCAGGAGGGGGATATGTGCATGTCCCATGGACAAGACAGGACATTTTGTCATTTACAAATGACTTCCCTCGATTGCGAGAAAAGCCTGTCAAGTGGTACAGACAGGTAGACAGATTTGAAAAGCTGTCAAAAGTGCTGTGGATTGATCTGAATAGACTATTTGATATAATAGTGCCAGCAGACTTATTGGCAGAATGCAAAATAGTCATAGATTGGCCAACTAAAGAATACCCGAGAGATCCCAAAACAGGAGCACCAGACCCTGAGGTAATGAAGAAATATGAACAAGTTATGGTATTTTTGAAAAACAAAGTGCCTCCCAAAGAAACAGATTGGGTTAAAATAGATCGAACACAAGAGGAAGCGAAAGAATCAGTTTATGCCTACTATGAAAGGCTAATATTAGCTTTCAAACAGTTTAGTTGAGATGACAACCTGGGAGAAAAGGATCTAAGTCATTTTGTGTACAGATTCGTGTATGGTTTGCGTCCCGAAATTGGGGAAATGATCAAGCAGCACACCGTAGACTGGCAAAGCAAGAAAATAGATGAGATCCTAAGACATGCTAAATACTTTAGTGATGAGATTGAGGCAAAGCAGCGAAAACTAAAAGAAAAGGCAATGTGGGCTTAAGTGAAAGTCGCAGAAAGACAGGAAGCTCAGCTGGTCGAACAAGCCAATAACCCAGGCATCAAACCGAGATTTGTCCCAGGGAAAGGGAAGGGTAATATAGAAGAAGCTAAAAAGAAGTTTTTATGCCACAATTGCGGAAGGTTAGGGCATTGGAAATCCGAGTGCAAATATCCACCAAGTACTAATAATGAAAATCCATCATTGAATCCACAGGTGCAGTGTGAGGTGAGTGGCCCACCGCAGCAACAGCAGAAGGCTGTTAATCCACAGAATCAGGTGCCAAAACCGCCATTACCGCAAAGCAGGAACACCCAAAGATATAGCAAGGAAGTGGGATTCTACAATGAAGAACAGGTAAACAAACCGCAACGCGCGAGCGCTGTGTAACAATATTGGCTGCGAAATGACGAGAGTGAGTCAGAGGAGAATTATTGATGGTGCCGAAGAGAGGAAGAAGAGTGCGTACTTGGCGCAACTCTAGAAATAGATCAGACAGGACCATTTGTGGATGGGAAAGTCAATGATGAAAACATTACTTTTCTAGTAGACACTGGAGCTACGCGATCTACTGTCCGGTCAGCAGATGTGAAAAATCTTCCTCTCTCGGATGAAACAATCCGAGTAGTTGGTGTGTTAAACACCCAGATTAGGACCTACCTTACCGAACCGGTAAAGGTTAAAATAGGGAAATTCACAGACATGCACCGATTTGTGGTGTGCGATACTAGTCCTGTGAATTTGTTAGGAAGGGATCTTCTGTGCAAAATGAATTGCACCATATTCTGTACTCCAGATGGAATAGCATTTGAGACACCAGATGAGGATGTACTGTATAAAATGACAATAGCCAACCAAGAAAATGAAATTACAGGAACTTATGCAGTATTTAACCCAGATGAATTACCCAAAGAATTGAAGCAGTCAGTGAAGGCAGGAGTCTGGGATTTTACTGGAGAAGATGTAGGCCTTATGAGAAATATAGATCCAGTAAAGATTACACTAAAAGAAGGAGTAGTTTATCCAAACATTCCCCAATATAGACTGACACCTGAAATAATTGAAGGAGTGACACCTTTGATTGAGAAAATGATTCAACAAGGAGTGTTGAGGGAAATAATGAGCAGTCCATGTAACTCACCTATAGGGGGACTGAAAAAGCCCAATGGGAAGTTCAGGATTGTGCAAGATTTGAGAAGGATTAACAAACTTGTTGTGTCATGTTGTCCCATTGTTCCAAATCCATCAGTGATTTTGTATCAGATTCCCCATGATGCAGAATGGTACACAGTAATTGATTTGTGTCATGCTTTCTTTTCCATTCCGTTGCATCATGACAGCCAGCCGATTTTTGCATTTCGGTTTGGAGAGCGTATTTTGGCATGGTGCCGAATCCCACAGGGGTACACAGAGAGCCCCTCAATATTCAATCAGTTGCTAAAGAAATCTCTGGAAAGTCTAATCATGCCTGAAAATTCAGTTTTGGTTCAATACATTGATGACCTATTGGTGGCGTCAAAAACAAGCGAAGCTTGTGAAACGGACACAATAGCTTTGCTGAATCATTTGGCAGATGGAGGACTAAAGGTATCTCCGACAAAATTGCAATACTGTAAAAAAGAAGTACAATATTTGGGTCATACCATTGAAAAAGGGCTGAGAAAAGTAGCCATAGACAGAATCAGAATTATTAGAGGAATGAGAGCCCCAATGACCCAAAGAGAAGTGAGAATGTTCCTAGGGATGGTTGGCTACTGTCGTCAGTGGATAAGTAACTTTTCCCTGATTGCCAAACCATTGGTAAAATTGACGAAAAGTGAGGTTAAAGACCCCCTTGAATTGAACAAAGAAGAATTGGCAGCATTCAGACAGTTAAAAAACAGCCTTTGCGAAGCCCCAGCTCTGGGGATGCCAGACTACGAGAAAGAATTTGAATTATACTGTAGTGAGAGAAATGGATGTGTACTCTCAGTGTTAATACAGAAACATGGAAGGCAAAGGAGACCAGTTGCATATTTTTCGTCAATGTTAGATCCAGTGGCGGTAGGTTTGCCAGGATGTCTGAAAGCAGTAGCTGCTACCTGCCGAAGCCTAGAGCAGAGTGAAAGCATCGTGATGGGATATCCAGTAAGAGTGTTTGTACCTCATAATGTGGCGATCCTTTTAACAAGGAGCCGAACACAGTTCATGTCACATAGTCGGCTGACTAAGTATGAGAAGGACATTCTAGGTGCAACCAATGTGAGTCTGGAAAGATGTGTGAATGTGAATCCAGCTACACTTTTGCCTGATGCAGAGAGAGTGGAGGTAAGAGATGATGTTGATCATGATTGCTTGGATGTGCTTGACTTTTGCACGAAACCTCGAACAGACATAAAAGATTTACCATTGCCAGAAAGTGATTATGTGTTGTTTGTGGATGGGTCGTGCTTGAGAACAGAAGAAGGATTGTTGAGTGCGGCCTATGCTATATGCACAGTGGCTGCAGTCATAGAAGCATCACACTTGAAAGGAGTTAAATCCGCTCAAGTAGCAGAACTAGTGGCATTGACAAGGGCATGCAAAATTGGGAAGAATGTGAGAGGGACTGTGATAACAGCCAGCCAGTATGGCTTTGGAGTTGTCCACGATTTTGGCCAACTTTGGCTGCAGAGAGGTTTCCTGACCTCAAGTGGAACTCCTATAAAGAATGCAGAAGTGGTGGGAAAATTGCTTGAAGCAATACAGTTGCCAAAGGAACTATCAGTGGTAAAATGTGCTGCTCATAGTCAATGTAGTGATTATATCACTACTGGGAATCGATATGCCAATGACATGGCTCAGTACTGTGCCCGAAATCAGTATTCAATCAATAGGGCAAAGGAGAAGGAGATGTTTTCTTGCTCCATAATGTTTACTAACGTTGTGGGAACATGGGAAGAAGTGAGGCAGTTGCAGGATGAAGCAGGAGATGAAGAAATGAAGCAGTGGGTAAAAGCAGGTTGTGCACCGTGGGAGAAAGATCATGTGTGGGTCTATCGGGATGGAAGACCAGTAATGCCTGATAGCATGATGTCAACCATGGCACGGATGTATCATGGCCAAGGACATCTGGGAAGAGATGCCATGATAAGAGCTTTTAAGCAGACCTGGTACAATGCAAAATTCAGGTTGATAGCAGAAAGTCTCTGTCAAAGATGCCTAATATGTCAGCAGTACAATCCTGGAAGGAAAACAGTGGTGAGCCTAGGCACAATAGGCCGAGAGGGAGGACCCTTCACCAGAGTGCAAATAGATTTCATTGAAATGCCCCCTTATAACAAGTTGAGGTATGTTCTGGTGGTAGTTTGTCTGTTCTCCAGGCGGGTGGAGGCATACCCAACAAGAAGAAATGATGGAATCACAGTGGCCAAGCTCTTGTTGAGGGAATTCATCCCAAGATTCGGGTTCCCAGTGACCATAGAATCAGACAGAGGAAGACACTTTTACAATGAGATCATGGCATTGATTTGTGAAGCATTGGGTGTACAACAAAAACTACATTGTGCCTATCGACCAGAGGCTTCTGGTGTGGTTGAACAAATGAATGGTACGATCAAAAACAGAATAGGGAAAATGTGTTTAGCCACAGGAATGAAATGGCCTGATGTCTTGCCTCTAGTCTTAATGACCATCAGATCTACTCCAGACAGAACTACAGGTTTGAGTCCCCACGAAATTATCATGGGACGAGCCATGAGACACGTATTTGTTCCAGTCAACAAATTGATGACAATAACTGATGACATGATTTTGGATTACTGTAAAGGCCTGGCTGACGCAGTCCATTCTGTGTTTAACCAGGTTGGAGCGGACGCCACCACCCTTGAGAGAAAACCAGCCCATGACCTGAGCCCAGGTGACTGGGTGAGAATAAAAGTCCACAGAAGAAGGAATTGCTTGGTTCCAAGGTGGGGAAGGCCAAGGCAAGTTATCTTGACCACAACAACTGCTGTGAAGTGTGCTGGACTGAAAAATTGGATACATGCAAGTCACACTTTGAGAGTTCCAAATCCAGCAGATAGCATTGGAAAGGAATATTTCGATGATTCGGAATCAAGTGATGACTCAGACAACGAGAATACAAAGACAAAAGAAAATCCTGAAAGGGGGGAAAAGGAGCCAAGACTAGTTCCAACTCCAAGAGAAGAAATTCTGAGGAAGAGATTGCAGATTTCAGATGGTTCAGATTCTGGAGACGAGCAAAACGCCAGTGGCGAGCACAGAAAGAAGAAGAGAAAAGAAAAGAATGTCCCGTCAGAAGTAACATTTACACCAGACGAAAGAGTAGAAGAAGTTCCACCTGAGAAAATTCTGGAAGAAGAAGAAGGGACAGTAATAGAGAGAGAGGGACAGATTTCTGTGGAAGACCCCCGTGGAGGTGTAGGGACATCCAATACTGAGTTAGGTGAAGGGACAATCAGCAAACAGAAAGATTGTGTGTCGGAGACCCGAGGAGGGACAGAAGTAGGGCCAACACAAGAGGTGGAGAAAGTAGCTGGTGGAAAAGAAAAGTCAAATGAGACAGAATCTGAAGACAGTGAACCAGAAGGTCGAGTTCTGAGAAAGAGAACTTGGATCGAAGAGAGAAACAGTAGAGAAGGCAAAACAAGACGAAATGCTAAAGGAGACCTTTGACCAAACAAAATAAAGAGACTGAGATATCGATTGACACGAGTCAAACCCTCAAACGCTGAACAAGTGAATGAAGTAACAAGTCAGCACAGAGAAAAAGAGGGAGAGACAGAAGTGTCTGAAGGAAACAAACGATCGAGAAAACCAAACCAGAAGTATAAGTCACCTGAATGGACGTACGTGGCACTGCCTGAACAAGGAGAAGAGGAGATAGTCAAGGAAATCCAGAGGAGACTTTACTGAAAGTGGTGAAGGAAGAAGAAACAGCGGAAATCCTGAGAGTTATCCTATCCGATATCGGAGAAGAAGCGGAAGATCAGGAAATTCTGTATGTGGATGATGAGCAGGAGGTGAAAAACAATGAGAGGCCAAGCTGAGTGATTTCAAGAAGGTCCTTGTAGGGAAAAAAAATAAAGGATTGAATAAGAAACTGAAGAATTTTGGATAATCTGATAAGGGCCTAGCTCTTGCAGGGAAAATACAAGAAGCGGAGTAGAAGAGGCTAAGTCAAAAGACACGGTCAATTTTAACAAGATGGCTAACATAGATGATAATAAAAGTAGATGTACCTTTATGAGGAGATGGTGCAAGACATGTTGTTGTTGTACAGGACTATTAATGCTTCTTTGGAGCGTACTCGCTCTTTTGATCTCTTTCAAAGTAACTTTAGATACACTAGAAGGGCATACAGAGAATATGACTAATGTAGTGAAGAATTCACAAAAGGTAGTTCCAATTAAAACAAGTACTGAACATATACATAAGGATAGGTCTATAACTGATTTTTCTAGCAATGTTTTTTCAAAATTATTGTATGAATATGTAAAAGCAATGAACGTAAGGGATTGCTACGTATGTATGCAGTTACCTGCCTCTGTTTCAGAAGGAGTGACTTATCATCACCTTCCAGCAACTTATGGAATAACATGTAGCGTTTTAACCAGAATATTTTATCAAGTAGGGAAATTAGAATATAATCTGTCTAATATAGATAACATTCTTGGACAATTGCCCATGAATAATGAATTGAATCCAGCTAAAACCGCTAATGTACTAGGTGAAATTTTTATAGGGACTAAAGAACTAACTTTAGAATATATTTTTAGAAACAATTTAACTTGCAGTTTGACGACAGAAGAGAAAACATTTCTAGATATGGTCGAAGAAAGGAGATTGAAAATACATAAAAATGCAGAAGGACATAAAGAGGGGGAAAACATTTGGGAAATAGATGGGAAAAAGGAGACAAAGGGTGAAGCTAGACCAACAATAGCTATAGATTCACCACAGAAAGGCAAATTATGCATTATGAGGGAAAGATCCCAATATGATTATTATTATATAGGGACAAGTGAGTGTCATGATACATATTGTATTGCATCTGGATGGGGATTTAGAGGCGGAGAAGATCCAGTTTTTCCTGGACTGTACTATATTTGTGGGAATAAGGCTTATTACAGGTTGCCCGACCATTGGTATGGCACATGTTATGTTGGCCTGGTCTTTCCAAAAATCGAGTAGAAAATAGTGGACCACATAACCTACTAATGTGTAGCAGAAGAGAAACTTGGTTAGAAATAGTAGGTGATATTTTCGGAGCCTTGATACCAGCAGTGGGAATATCTTTGAATGCAAATAATATTCGGAAATTGTCAACCATAGTGGATCGCTTGTCAACAAGCACCGCTGGAGGATTTCTTTTGGTAAATACTGAAATGGTTGCTATGCGTGCTATGATTATGCAAAATCGACTTGCCCTTGATATCTTATTGGCAAAAGAGTGTGGAGTCTGTGGAATGCTGAAAGTTCAACATTGTTGCACTTACATTCCTGATGAAAGCAAAGATCTAAAAGTATATATTAAAAATATAACAGAACTGCATGATGAAATAGTACCACTGGAGGTTGAAAGTATCTGGACTAAAATTAGTAATAAGATGGCTGCTATTAAGACTTTCTTCGGTAAATTAGGTAGTACTATATTAGGGAAATATTATTTCCAATAACGTGTGTGATTTTCCTATTATTAATACTTAGATTAGGATGTATGTGTTGCAGACATAGAAGAAATAAAAAGAAAATTAGACGAGAAATTATCAAAAAGAAGGAAAAGAAACAAGAAAGAGATTTTAACGAGATAGAATTGGAAGAATGGAAGGAGAGTATGTATGACAAAACAAAAAGAGAAGATGAAGGAGAAACAGAATTTTCATTGAGCAAGAAAACATTTCGAATTTACATGAAAAGGGAAAAATAAATTTTTGTGGGTTTTGTTGTGGTGATAAAATCACCAAAGGGGGGATTGATGGAGCGGGTAAAATGTTTTTCTTTTTATATCACCTGATGTACTCCTGAGGCGGAAGCCGGGAGGTATTGTTTTTAAATCTCTAGTCATTTGTTTAACTTCGCCTGCTTTTAACATTGGGCTACTTATGCTTGCTCCAGTCAGACTCACCTCACTTCACCACTAATCCACTGCCACCGCTGCTGTCCGGATCCACACCGCTCCCTCGTTCGGTGTAGGAGGACCCTGCAGACGGTACTTGGCAGACATCTTGGGTGGGGGGCGTGGACAGCGCTCTAGTCGCTCTAAGCACGGGGATATGAAACGCATGCCAGCGCGTGCGCGCAGCGGGCGCGCCGCCAGTGCGCTGAAGGCGCGCTAAAGGCAAGCCCGTCTGTGCCCGTCCGCGACCGTTCGGGACCAGGGGCCACAACCCCTGTATCTCCGCCTCGGCATACGAGGTATTACTGCTCTGAATCCCTACGTAGTATGCAGACTACTAGGGAGATAGATTGTCTGCATTCATTTCAGGCGCTGGATTTGCCTGCGGTCTGCCCTGTGTGCAAACACAAGCTCCAGCCACATGACAATAAGCAGGATTACAACATCCTACTTTTAAACTGCAGGTCCCTACCCAAACACAGGACGGAAGTTGCTCTCATGTTGGAGGAGCATAGGCCAGATGTGGTCTTCTTAACAGAAACCTGGCTGATGCCAGACTCCGATCCTGATATTGTATCAGCTTTGCCCCCGGGCTTCCAAATTATGCGGAAGGATCGGGCTGTCGGGAGAGGAGGCGGCCTGGCAATAATATATAAAGAGCAGCTCCTTTGTCGATGCACCTCCGATTCTATCCCTGACTGCGAAAGTCTCGCATTCAGCATTGACTTCTCCCCCAATAACCGCTTCTCAGGCACCCTGATATATCGGCCACCGGGCCCCCCTAAGCAGTTCCACAAGACTCTTCCATCGATCTTGGCTGAGTCAGTTACAACTCTTTCTAACTATACACTGCTAGGTGATCTTAATCTCCACTTTGATGCCGCTTGCGACCATACCGCCACTGAGCTGGCGAATGATTTAGCGGCTTTACAATTGGAGCAGCTGGTCGATTCAGCCACCCACATCAGGGGCCATCTTCTGGATCCAGTGTTCAGTAATTGTAGTGAGCTCAAGGCTGGGCGACCTATTTGTCTTCCGTGGACTGACCACTCCCTTGTTCCCCTTACATGGTCTATTCGCAAGCCACCTCACTTAACCCCCAGCGTAAAGAACGTCAGAAATTGGGCTAAACTCCCTGTGGAGTCTTGGTCCAACAGTCTTATCACCACCCGTCCTCCCCCTAACGCGGATCCCGGCGCAGCCAATCAGGACTATGAAGAGTGGCTCTCGAACTCTCTGGAGGCCACACTTCCTCTCCGTAAAATCCCTACGAAGCGGCCACAAAAAACTGCCCCCTGGTTTTCTATGATACTCAGGGAAAAAAAACGGCACTGCAGGAAACTTGAAAGACGATGGTGCCTAGATTTCTCCTTGGACGATAAAATCCTATACAGAGAGGTGATTAGAGCTTACAAAGATGAGGTAAAAATCGCCCAAGCAACCTATTTTTCTACACAAATCATGCAGGCAAAATCTAAACCCAAAGAAATCTTTCAAATAGTAAAGAGCCTCTCAAAACTTCCACCTCCCTCTACGCTTCCATGTAAAACGCTAGCTCACTGCAACGACCTGGCAGAATTTTTCCATCAAAAAGTCCTCCAAATCTACTCCTCTTTTCCTGCCATGGAGTTCCACCCTGGTGCCTAGATTTCTCCTTGGACGATAAAATCCTATACAGAGAGGTGATTAGAGCTTACAAAGATGAGGTAAAAATCGCCCAAGCAACCTATTTTTCTACACAAATCATGCGGGCAAAATCTAAACCCAAAGAAATCTTTCAAATAGTAAAGAGCCTCTCAAAACTTCCACCTCCCTCTACGCTTCCATGTAAAACGCTAGCTCACTGCAACGACCTGGCAGAATTTTTCCATCAAAAAGTCCTCCAAATCTACTCCTCTTTTCCTGCCATGGAGTTCCACCCTGCTGCTCACACATGGCCTAGCCCAGTGGAGGCTCCCCCCCAACCCGCGGCTACCTTGGAACACTTTCCCTTGTTAGAACAGGACTCCCTGGAATCTCTAGCGCGGCAAGTAAAATCAGGATCACCATGCGACCCAGCCCCACCAGAGGCAATGATCTCGGTAATTCAGGTTGTTCTCCCTACCATCAGGAACCTCCTCAATGCCTCTATTGCCTCTGGTATAGTTCCGCTGCCCTGGAAGCAGGCTATGGTGCGTGCACTACTGAAGAAACCAAACCTTGATCCTGGTGACTTTAGCAACTACCGCCCCATCTCCCTGCTCCCTTGGGTGAGCAAAATTCTAGAGAAGCACATCAACATACACCTGATGGACTTTCTGGAGAATAACCAGTTGCTGGATGCCAACCAAACGGGTTTTTGACCTAAACATGGGACGGAGACTGCCCTACTAGCTGTCACCGAGGAAACCAGAAGGATCCTGGATCGAGGCGGATCAGTGGCAGTGGTCCTCCTCGATCTGAGCGCAGCATTCGATACGGTTAGTCACGATGTGCTGCTGTGTCGCCTTTCTGATGTTGGAATCTCAGGCAGGGCACTACTCTGGCTCAAATCCTTTCTGAGCAATAGGTCCTTTCAGACCTTTGAGGGAAATACAGTCTCCTTTTGCAAACCCCTGAGCTGTGAGGTTCCGCAGGGCTCTTCGCTAAGCCCTGCGCTATTTAACATCTATATGAGACCACTGGCTGAGGTTGTTCGTCCATTTGGCATTAAGATCATCTCCTATGCGGACGACACTCAGCTGGTGGTATCCCTGGCTCAGGAGGACGGCCAACCTGCACCAATGAGACTAAGGCAATGCTTGGAGGAAGTAAAAGGCTGGATGACGAGATCCTCCCTTAAACTCAACGGGGATAAAACTGAGCTGATGCTCATGGGCCCGGCCGTTCCAACGCTTTTTGACTCCCTCTGGCCTCCATGCCTGGGTACCCCGCCCGTACCCAAGGACAACATAAAAAGCTTGGGGGTATGGTTGGACAAAGCCTTAACCTTTGACACCCAGGCCATCAGGCTTTCCGCAACTTGTTTTGGCCTCCTCAGGATGTTGAGAAAAGTGCTCCCACTTCTACCTATGGAGGCCAAGCAAATTGCTGTTCAAGGCCTGATCCAGTCTCGACTGGACTTTAGCAACGCCTTGTATCTCGGTGCTCCCGACTACACTCTGCGTAAGTTGCAGATTGTCCAAAACTGCGCGGCTCGCACATTGCTCCAGCTGCCACGGAGACTATCAGCCAAACCTGGGCTGAGGAGCCTACACTGGCTGCCGGTTCGGCAAAGAATCACCTTTAAGGCAATGTGTATTTCCCATCAAGCCTTCTTGCACAAAGGACCGACAATCAGTCGTGATCTAATCACACAGCACCTCCCTAGGAAACATCTTCGCTCCGGCCAGGCCTTTTTAGCAACAGTTCCCCGAATCAGGAGAGCGAGAACTGGTGGCAGGATGTTCTCCTATAACGCCGCCAAGCAGTGGAACCTCCTACCCCTTCAACTCAGATCTAACCCTAACCTACTCTCTTTCCGTAAGCAACTGAAGACCTTCCTTTTTAGTGTCCATAACTAACCCCCTGTTGACCGCCGCTGACAATTGACTATAGTCTTCAGGTAACGCTTGGACGCCTCAGGGCAGCAATTCGCGCTTTATAAATTCACGTTTCATTTCATTTCATTTCATTTCATATACCCAATCCATTTATATATGTTATATTAAAATGATTAATGATTAATTATAATAATTAATAGTTTGATGTGAAAGAACTAAACCAACCTTATTAACAGAAAGAATATACGTGGGAATGCATTTGCATGGCTAAAATAATAGGTGAACTAAGTTTGTATGCATATTAAAACGATAAATGTTGCTTGAGCAATGTTATTGTGATTTGCGCTTAAATAAACCAGCATTAACGGCTTTGGATGTTGCATATGGCTAGATAAATGCATACACATAAGGGTATTAGCAAGGGAATAACACTGTTTTAATAATTTCCATGTATTAATTACGATTTTTGTGTTTCTTTGCTAAAGTTGACTATTCTGGCCTACCAAAAGATGGCCGCCGACTGAAACCTAACTAAAGTACATTACTTCATCATTTGAACAATGGAGAAAGGCACCTGCACTGACTTCGTTCGTGTCCCTTGTGTGACCTGTCAGACCATGCCCATGAAGACTACCCTGGGCGAGGTGCCAATGCCCCTGAACGTGAAGAAAATTTTACAATTGGGAATATGAACTGTCGAACCCGACCTGGTTTCAACGAACTGATACATTTAGGACCACGGATCATTCTTTCCCATACATTTGCTTTGAGACTTTTCCCGCATGAGAACATTTGAAAATGTTTCCTGATGTACCGAGATGTATTTGAATTTAGCCAATCATATTCCTGTGAAATGAGAAATGTAACATTTGAGATGTAAATTTTAGTATAAATATTAGTAGACTAGAGAGGGGTAGTACAGCTGCCGACGGAGAACCGATGATCAGAGATCCTTATGCTGACGGAGAGGACGGTGACTTTATATGATATAACAAAGAACTCTGACGAATTTACTGAGGACCAGTTCTGACCTAGAAAACGACAATTAGTCAGAATAGGTAAATATGACAAAGATGATATTGCATTATTAAGATTTAACCTGCATTTAAATTAGATAAAAGAAAATCATTATTTGAATTAATGTGTCGGGTGATTATTTCATTGAAATGTTTATTGATTAGTTGTAAGTTGAAGTATCATTGAACTAAATAACAACTAAATGATTTGATCGACCCATTGATGGAGGAATTGTTAGGGTGATTCAGGAGAAGTGGTTTTCCTCTGTCAAGAAAGCAGTTTGGTTCGGAACTGATGTCCCTTTGTAGGCACGGATAGTTTGAGAGAATGAATGTTGGTGTTATGGGCCCCACCAGCGTATGATGTGTGTGTGTGCGTGTGACTGAGAATTCATTCTGTCCGTGGAAGTAAGGGGAAATTGAGTAACCCGAACTGCACCACTAATGCAAATAGTTCAGCAACTTGGGCTGATTTTACTCCTTTCAGGCACGATGTTTCCAATACCGCTGCTACTGTGCATACTGCATATGCTGCACTCAGAATTCATCCGTTCTCAAACATGATCCATCCACAAACATCACATAGTCACTTTCTGTCAAAGGTACATCTTTTATATCAGGATGTGGTTTGGTACAGAAATCAAGTACTTCCAAACAGTCAAGATCCACATCATCTCTGACTTCCACATTCTCAGCATCAGGTAGCAACGTTGACGGGTTTACATTCAGACATCTCACAAGGCTCACATTTGTTGCACCTAAGATAACTTTCTCATATTTAGTCAGACGACTATGCGTCATGAACTGTGTACGGCTCCTTGTTAAAAGGATTGTCACATCATGAGGTACAAACACTCGCACAGGATATCCCATCACAATTCCTTCACTTTGTTCTAGGCTCCTACATGTAGCCGCCACAGCTTTTACACAACCTGGCAATGCTACAGCTACAGGATCCAATATGGCTGAGAAATATGCGATTGGCCTTCACAATTTTCCATGTTTCTGTATTAACACAGAAAGTGCACATCCATTTCTTTCACTGCAATAAAGTTCGAACTCTTTTTCATAATCAGGTATACCAAGTGCTGGTGTTTCACACAAACTGTCTCTCAATTCTTTAAAAGCCATCAATTCTTCTTTTTTCAATTCAATAGGATCTTTTACATCACTTCTCGTCAAGCGTACTAAAGGTTTTGAAATCAGGGAAAAGTTACTTATCCACTGACGGCAAGATCCCACCATTCCAAGAAACATTCTCACTTCTCTTTGCGTCATTGGGGCTCTCATTCCCTTTATTATTTTGATCCTATCTGCAGTCACTTTTCTCAATCCTTTTTCAATTTTGTGGCCTAAATATTGTACTTTTTTGACAGAATTTGACAATTTTGACGAAGATACTTTAAGTCCTCCTTCTGCCAAATGGTTTAGCAATGCTATGGTATCCACTACACAAGCTTCTCGAGTTTTTGACGCCACAAGCAGATCGTCAATGTATTGAACCAGCACTGAGCTTTCAGGCATTTTTAGATCTTCTAAGGACCTTTTCAATATCTGGTTGAATATTGAGGGGCTCTCTGTATACCCCTGTGGGATTCGGCACCATGCCAAAATACGTTCGCCAAACCGGAACGCAAACATTTGTTGACTGTCAGGATGCAATGGGATGGAAAAGAAAGCATGACACAGGTCAATTACTGTGTACCATTCTGCATCATGAGGAATCTGATACAAAATCACAGATGGATTTGGTACAATGGGCCAACATGACACAACGATTTTGTTTATTTTTCTCAGGTCTTGTATTATTCTAAACGTTCCATTAGGTTTGTTCAGGCCCATAATTGGTGAATTACATGGACTACTCATTATTTCTCTCAAAATACCTTGTTTAATCATTTTCTCTATTATAGGTGTGGCTCCAGTAATTATCTTGTGTGTCAATGTACACTGTGGAATATTTGGGTAACTTACTCCTTCTTTTACAGAAATGTTTATGGGATCTACATTTTTCATCAAACCCACATCTTCTCCTGTAAAATCCCACACTTCTGTTTTTACTGTCTTTTTCAATTCTTGAGGTAATTCCTCAGGATCAAATACAGCAAATGCCTCAGTAACTTCGGTTTCCATGTTAGCCATTGTCATTTTGTATAGTACATCCTCATCTGGAGTCTCAAAGGCTATACCATCTGGAGTACAAATATTGTGCAATTCATTTTACACAGCAAATCTCTCCCTAACAAATTTACAGGGCTTGAATCACACACAACAAAGCGGTGCATGTCAGAAAATTTCCCTATGTTAACTTTTACTGGATCAGTGAGATACATTTTTATCTGTTTGTTGGAAACTTGCATTGTTTCGTCCGAGAGAGGAAGATTTTTAACATCAGCTGACCTAACAGTTGAATGAGTAGCACCAGTATCTACTAGGAAAGTAATGTTTTCATCATTTATCTTTCCATCCACAAAAGGGCCTGTCTGGTCTACTTCTAGAGTTGCACCGAGTACGCACTTTTCTTCCTCCCCTCGGCACCGTCAATAGCTTTCTTCTGACTCACTCTCATCGCGTTGTAGCCAATACTGCAAAACAGCACTAGCGCGTGGCAGCTTAGTTACCTGTTCTTCATTGTAGAATCCTGTCTCATTACTCTATTTCTGAGGATTTACGCTCTGTGGAAAAGGCGGTTTTGGCACCTGATTCTGTTGGGCAACAACCTGCTGCTGTCGCTGTGGTTGACAACTCACCTCTTTCTGCACCTGTGAATTCAATGATGCATTATCACCATTAGCACTCAGGGGAAATTTACACTCGGATTTCCAATGCCCTATTCTTCTGCAATTATGACATGGCCATTTCTTTTTGGCTTCTTCTATATTATATTGTCCCTTTCCTTTTCCAACATTAAATTTAGGTTTCATACCTGTACCATTTGCCTGTTCAATCAATTGAGCTTCCTGTCTTCCTGCCACTTTTACTTGTGCCCACATGGCTTTTTCTTTTAATTTACACTGTTTTGCTTCAATTTCATCACTAAAATATTTTGCATGTCTCAGTACTTCATCTATTTTTTTATTTTACCAGTCCACTGTATGCTGTTTAATCATTTCACTTACTTCTGGTCGCAGCCCATATACAAAGTGCCTCAAATCTTTTTCACTCAAATTTTCATCACCACTAAACTGCTTAAAGGCAAGAATCAACCTTTCATAGTAGGCATGTACTGATTCCTTTGCTTCCTGATGAGTTCGGTCAATTTTTACCCAATTAGTTTCTTTAGGAGGTACTTTGTTTTTTAGAATGGTAAATACCGGTTCATATTTTTTCATTACTTCTGGATCAGGGGCACCTGTTTTAGGGTCTCTAGGGTACTCTTGTGTAGGCCAGCTAATCATTACATTACATTCTGTCCATAAGTCTGCTGGTACTATTATGTCAAAAAGGCTATTTAAATCAATCCATAGAACTTTTGATAACTTCACAAACCTATCTCCCTGCCTGTACCACTCGACTGGCTTTTCGCGCAGTTGGGGAAAATCATTGGTAAATGACAAAATATCTTGTCTAGTCCAGGAGACATGTACATAGCCTCCACCTGGAATTTCTCTCATGGGACATTCTGTTACTACCTTTTCCTTTTCTCTTACTGGGAAGGTTGCAAACGTTTTGTCTGATGCATCATCTCGTTTCCAAAACCACCTACTTTTCCATTTATATACATCTCCCCATTTTCTTAACAAAATGATTAAGTCTTTAAACTTGGTTGTTCGTCCTGCAGTGTTCAGATTTTTAATATCCTTTTCAGAAAATTCTACTCGGTATGGTTTTTGTAAAGACTTTACCCTTGCAAAGTCTATACCCATTTCATTTGCTACTTCTTCTAGTCTTTCATGTAGATTCCTTGCTCTCCATATTATACTTTTGCATAAAAATAATAATTCTTCACCCTGATAAGCTTTTAACTTCTCCGTGGGGATAGTCCCTACTATTAATTCTTCCAAAACAATGTTCAACTTGGCCACGTCTATAGGTTGGGGTTCTGCATCTTTCCGTTGTAAGCTCCTCAACCATTCGCTTGGTTCTTCTGAAGTAGGCCCTACGGGATGTTTCTCATTACTGGTTTGTTCTGAACCCTTTGGTGATCCTGGGACTGATTCTGTCGTCATTATTATCCTATCCACTAAACTTTGATTTACTGTCAAGTTTTTAGGCGTACTTTGTTCTGAAATACCTACTGTTTGTCTCCATGGATTCTCGTCTGAACTCTTTCTTGGCATCTTAATCTGTTTATTACTGTTGTAAGGAATCGTCAGACAATGCTCAGTATCCTTTTGTTTATCAAAAATAGGCATTACAGGTCCTATAGTTACAGGAACAGTTACAGCTTCCAAGTTTTTAGTTAATTCCCTAATCTTTTCAGTTAACTCTAAGGTGGTCTTCGCTAATTCAGCTGAATTTTCATTACCCATTTTACCATGTTGTGTTTTCTCTGGATCACTGACATAATATCGACTACAAAAATATAGACTTACAAAAATATCGATGCAAAAATATAGAATACCAAAATATCGAAGTCCTATCTCCAAACAGGAAATTACAAAAATATCGAATCCAAAATATCGTTGTAAATAATATAGTTAGTCAAAATATCGAATTTTTTAAATGTTTTAAAAGTAATGTTAAATTAATGAAATAATACATATAATTAACTGACACATACTTAAAAATACTTAAATAACAGTAAACTTAATGAATAATTAAAGTAAGTAAAAAAAAAAAATAATAATACATATATCTTAACGTAATATTAATTAAAAATATTCAATATTTTCTGTGTAGGATAGCGGGCGCGTAAAATTTACTATTACCACTCCAGTAAGTGCAATAGTAGGGAAAGCGTTGGATAGCGGGAGGGTAAAAATTACTATTCCCACTCCACAGAGTGCAATAATAGGGAAAACATTGGATAGCGTAGGGGTAATAATTACTATTCCCACTCCAGAGAGTGCAACAGTAGGGAAAGCGTTGCATAGCGAGAGGGTAACATTTACTATTCCCACTCCAGTGAGTGCAACAGTAGGGAAAGCGTTGGATAGCGTAGGGGTAAAAATTACTATTCCCACTCCAGAGAGTGCAACAGTAGGGAAAGCGTTGGATAGCGGGAGGGTAAAAATTACTATTCCCACTCCAGAGAGTGCAACAGTAGGGAAAGCGTTGGATAGCGGGAGGGTAACATTTACTATTCCCACTCCAGTGAGTGCAACAGTAGGGAAAGCGTTGGATAGCATAGGGGTAAAAATTACTATTCCCACTCCAGAGAGTGCAACAGTAGGGAAAGCGTTGGATAGCGGGAGGGTAACATTTACTATTCCCACTCCAGTGAGTGCAACAGTAGGGAAAGCGTTGGATAGCGTAGGGGTAAAAATTACTATTCCCACTCCAGAGAGTGCAACAGTAGGGAAAGCGTTGGCTAGCGGGAGTGTCAAATTTACTATTCCCACTCCAGTGACTGCAACAGTAGGGAAAGCGTTGGATAGCGGTAGGGTAAAAAATACTATTCCCACTCCAGAGAGTGCAACAGTAGGGAAAGCATTGGATAGTGTAGGGGTAAAAATTACTATTCCCACTCCAGAGAGTGCAACAGTAGGGAAAGCGTTGGATAGGGGAAGGGTCAAATTTACTATTCCCACTCCAGTGACTGCAACAGTAGGGAAAGCGTTGGATAGCGGTAGGGTAAAAATTACTATTCCCACTCCAGAGAGTGCAACAGTAGGGAAAGTGTTGGATAGCGTAGGGGTAAAAATTACTATTCCCACTCCAGAGAGTGCAACAGTAGGGAAAGGGTTGGATAGCGGGAGGGTCAAATTTACTATTCCCACTCCAGTGAGTGCAACACTAGAGAAAGCGTTGGATAGCGGTAGGGTAAAAATTAATATTCCCACTCCAGAGAATGCAACAGTAGGGAAAGTGTTGGATAGCGGGAGGGTAAAAATTAATATTCACACTTCAGAGAGTGCAATAATAGGGAAAGTATTGGATAGCGTAGGGGTAAAAATTACTATTCCCACTCAAGTAAGTGCAATAGTAGAGAAAATAATAAATGTATAATTTTTTTAAATTAATTAATTATTAATACAAAAACAAGTATTACAATTAATTACCAGTCACACAAGAATTGATTATTTATAAATACCAATAATTTTTTTTTTAATTAATTAACTATTAATAATTAATTAACAAACAATTGTTTTTCAATAACAAACATTAATAAATGCAAATAATACCAATTAATAATTAATTTATAATATATTAATTAAGGATATACACAAATTATTTAAATAATTATTTTTTTCAAATTATATTACTTCCCACCATATTCCCCTATAAACACAATACCCGCTACAAATATTAATTAAATACAATTAACATAATTATAAATTAAACTATTAATACTAATTAATTACCAATTAATACTAATTATTTACCAATTAATAATTAATCAACAACCAATTAATTTGCAATACCAATTAATAATTAACTAATAACAATTAAATTACTTCCCACCCTATTCCCCTATAAACCCACAACCCGCTGCAGAATTAAAACGCAAAATTAAATTAAAGATATATTAATTAACAATATACACAAATAAATTAAATAATTATTTATTTACAATTATATTACTTGCCACCATATTCCCCTATAAACACACTGCCCGCTACAAATATTAAATGAATACAATTAACATAATTATCAATTAAACAATTAATACAAATTATTTACCAATTAATACTAATTATTTACCAATTAATAATTCATCAACAACCAATTAATTTTCAATACCAATTAAGAATTAACTAATGACAATTAAATTACTTCCCACCCTATTCCCCTATAAACCCACAACCCGCTACAGAAGTAAAACGCAAAATTAAATTAAAAATAATTAATAATTCCTATAAATTATTATTTAATAATCTATAATTAAATTACTTCCCACCCTATTCCCCTATAAACCCACAACCCGCTACAGAAGTAAAACGCAAAATTAAATTAAAAATAATTAATAATTCCTATAAATTATTATTTAATGTACTATAATTAAATTACTTCCCACCCTACTCCCCTATAAACCCACAACCCGCTACGGAATTAAATTACAAAAAAATAAAAAAAACATAAAATTCATTAATTTAAAAATATTCTAACATACATTCCAATATTAATACATACTTTTAACACATATACTAACACTTAAAACACTATAAAAAATTCGATATTTTTAACAACTATATTATGACTGTCGATATTACTTACTTCTATATTATTGCAATCGATATTTCTTACCTGTTTTTCGATATTCTTCACCACTATATTTTTGCAAGTCGATATTCTGTCCATTCGATATTAAAAACTCGATATTCTGGCTACTCGATATTTTTTTTTCGATATTATGTCTAGTTACCGTTTTCTCTATCTCTCTAAAAGGATTATTTCTTCCTACCTCCTGTGGTACTGATTCAAACTTTATATTTCATGGTGTCTCTTTTATTGGGGCACTTGGTGTCAATATTGTGGAATCTGATTGATACGGGTGGATTTTTATAAAACATGTCATCAAGAACATCATCCTCCGATTCATGCACACCGTCCCCTCCTGATTCTGTATTATTTCTTTTTTCTATGCATTTTCTACTGCTAATCTCTTCAGCATTTCTCACTGGAAATAAACCATCAGTCATATTTGCACTTTGCCATCTCCTCATTCTGTCATCATGATTCTCCTGTCCATATGATCTACCAAAAATATATTTATACCTTCCGCCACTCCTCTGCTGTTCTCTGTCATGCATCTCGTCTTCCCATTCTGTCAATGCTTCAAACTGAGTTGGTCTAGGTCTCGGTTCTAAATTAATCATTCTTTCTCTCAAATTTCTCAAAACCGCTAAATTAAATGAAGCATGTTCTGGAAATGCTAAAACTCCATAATTTTTTGTATATTTTGCCCAATTTTCCAACCAAATACATGTATGATATCCGTATTTCGCAACCATGAAGGATGCGGACGTTTTCGGTGGAGGAAGCAACTGTCCCTCTCTAGTCACAATTGGTTTGTCCTTTTTAAATAAACTCTTGATCTTTCCAAACCAGGACTTTTTCTCTTTTTCTGGTGGATTGTAATACATTATTTTGTCTTTTTAGCATCGCTAGATTTTCCCTACGACTATTCTGCTGCTTTAACCAATCGTAGCGCGACTTACACTAACGCACCAATCCGGAGCGTCTATGTCACTTCTGTAATTCTCTAATCCCGGCGCGACTCACACCAACGCACCATTCCGGAGCATCTACGTCACCCTGTAATTCTCCACTTCCAGCGCGGCGTACACTAACGCACCAATAAGGAGCATCTACGTTGTTTTACAGCTGGCCAATCCCAGCACGGTCTTTAGTGACGTCAGCTTTTCTCGCTACTCCTGCTTTTGCTGACCCCTCCTTTACAAAATTTATCGGTAAGCTTCTTATGTTCTCTCTGACTTACAAATCTGTTAGTAACGACATAAAATCGCCACCATTGTCTACTTCGCTAACAAAAGTATAGTTAATGACCTTTTTCATAAGCGAACAATCTGCCCTACTACGGAATTATCACACTCGTTAATAAAGTAGCACTTCCTTCTACTTTATCCTTCTATCAAGCTTAGGGAACACCTATTACCTTTCCGGTGATAAGCGTAATCAGAGTTCACGTGGACTCCTGGTACTTAAGACCAAAATTTCACAGGTGGCCTTCGCTACCCATACACCTCTTTCACACAGAAAATATCCATAACTGTAACACATGACGATGTTACCAAATCGAACCCAGACAATGCGTCGTGCAACTCCAATCGTTACACGTTTTTCCCCGTATACCTACAGGGCAACAATAATTCCGTCTTTCCCGAGAGCAGCGCTTACCTCTGCTCTACTACGGAATCATTACAAACTTCCGACTTCCTACATCCCAGAAGCCATCAAACAACATAGAACTCAACGCGACTCAACATAGAGTGTTAATACATAGACCAATACTCATCCAAACATCCACAGTCAATAATCAATAAGCAAAATGAGAGATCAATAAGCAATAATCAAATCAATAATCAAATCAATAAGCAATAATCACCAACCCAAAACAATAAAACCATAACTCTGCTACCAGAAAAACTGATCCAGCACGGGACCGGGGGAAAAGACGTGAATTTTACAATTATCCTCCCTGTGTTGCAGACCCGACGTCACCACTAAACTCATTCACAAACGAAGTCATTGGTGGGGCCCATAACACCAACACTCATACATCTCTCTCACGAGTCTGCACACAGGAGGGGTGAACAATTCAAGCGCTGGACTTGTGGGGGAACACCTTATAACCTAGAGGGAGAGAAAGATTGTTTTACAAAACATACATTAACATTCGTCACCTATAGATCCCTAATCCTAAACATGAAGGCACTCCACCCACTTGGTCGACGGACCAATTAGTTGGATTGGTTGATGGTGATTTAGAACCAGCTAAAACACATTTAAGATTTAGAATCCTTTATTCTCTTTAACGGAAAACCACAAACTCATAATTTCTGTTAATCAATATTTGTTTATCAAAAATTTAATTATAAGTAATATTAACATTTGTCTCATCAATTTTTGAATTTCTAGATCAATTTATTTCAATCACAGAACACCATATTTACCTATTCTGGCTAGCTGGGGTTTCTCTAATTCATTGGCTCTGCATAACCGAATTTTATCGTCAATTGTCCGAATAAAGCAGGCCAAGGCTCAAAGTCCGAAAGTCCTCTGCTCAGCACATTACCGTCCCAAAGATTTCCAAAGGACCAGAAGTCGTGCCAGCTTCCGTCATCGCCTGTGGGGTCAAAGAGGGTGTGCAGTCATAGTAACCGCCGAATGCATAATCCCTCTCTATTCTACTACTCTTTTATAATAAATTTCAGGATAACATGAAACATTTTTGGACGGAGAAGGGAGGTGATTGGTCAGGAGAAAACGTCCGATTTTGTATAGTCCGGGTTCACAGGGATTTTGCTGATGAGTTTTCCGGCTATGACCAAATTCCGAATGTTGCAATGTTTCTAAAACGTTTGTTGTTCATTTATAACAGTTCTGGTCTTCTGGGGTCTTTGGCAGTTAACCAATAACCTATCCTTGACAGGAACGGCGTGTACAGAGGTCGTTAAGGAATTCATGGTACCATCCGATTCTGCGCACTAGACTTCGCGCATCACGAGACGGTGGCCACTTCTGAACCCGTACTCTGCCGCCATCTTTTGCTAGGCCAAGATGTCAACTTAAGCCAAACAAACACAAAAGTGTAATTAATACAAAGAATTGATGCATCTAATGTTATACCCTTACTAATCCCTTTATGTATTAGTATTTTCCTAGCATATAGCGACATTTAAAGCATTATATTTACCTTTACGGTCCTCCACAAAGATGCAAACGTCACAAAAGCAACATAAATCATGCAATATCTAATTACCATATATATACTAATATTAATATGCGTACATATTTTAGTTATTAGCTATTTTGCCATGCAAATAGCAAGTTCCCACGTGTGATTTGTGTATGCAAATTGTTTAGTTTTAATATACCACCGCACACAATTAGTAAATTATAATAAGAAGGTTATTCAATTAATACTTTCATGCAAAATAGAGGAGGTATACAAAATGTTGCACTACCTGCTCCATCACTACCTAATATTAAGGTCGAAATCAGCAGAACAATGGCACAAAAGTTGTACCTACGCATCTTCGCAGACCTATACCCAGGGAACACATTTCGACCCCCCCCCCCCCCCTGGTTGCAGAAGAGGGAAAAACAGTGCCCTTTGCTGAAATTTTCCTATACCATAAGCTTTGGGCCGCTTGTCGCTCACTGCATGACAGCTTCCCAGAACCCCCGCCATCTCTGTCAGCATTAGAAAATCTGTTGAGCTCACCTTCGCCCCGTAAACTTGTCACACAACTCTATACACACATGCAAAACACGGCGCCTTTGGTGAAGCCTAGGGCATTACAGGGGTATAATGATGAGCTCCCCGTTCCGCTAACTGAGGTCCAGTGGTCGTATTGTTGCCATCAGCTCACTGAGATATCCCCCAATTACAGGCTTGGCCTATTACACTTCAAGTTCCTCCACCGATTTTACAGGACACCTATAGGCCTGCACCGTACGGGAGGGATTATGAAAGCTGTTGGTGCTGTGGGTTTACTCCTGCGTCCTGTGATTGTCCGAGTCTAACACCATTCTGGTTCACAGTCTTCACACTGATCAATCAGATCATTGGCGCACCTGTGACCCCCACTCCCCAGCTGGGTTTGCTGAGCTATGTCAAAGACACACCCATTAAGATACGTAAACTGCATGCATTGATTCTCCTGTTTGCCAAGCGCCAAGTTGCCATGCACTGGGGGAGGAAGAGGGTGCCTTCCATTAAGAAGTGGATCAGGGATGTCACGTATGGTCACTCCCAACTAACCACATTCTGGGAATTAATGCCCCCCACCTCAAGACCCAGAGACATTTGGGAACCATTCATCACTTGGTCCAGGGAGAGACAGGGGTCAGATGAGGACGCCTCGATAAATACGGGGTCGATGTGCTGGGCCGGTGTGAAATGTTGTTGCTGTCTTCATTTACAGTTAACCCACCTGCTGTGCATACGATACGAGGTGATGCCCTGGATTTGTGGCCATGTTCCCCATATATTTATTTCTTGTTTGGTATCGCAATGTGGTGTTCATTTGCATATTTGTTTGTTTATCATTAGTGGGACGGGTACATATTTTACAACACTTGTAAAGTTCCGACTGTGCAGCTTTACTCCTGAACATGCATTGCTAGCATGCTGGCCAGTTGTTTACTGTGTTTCTATTTTGGGGGGAAAATGCCAATTAAAAGAATAAAAAAAACAAAAAAAAAGTTGCACCATTTGGCCGATACTGAATAGTATGCCTAAAACTGTCCTGCGGAGAGATGTTTCACTTCCTGTGATGTCTTCGATGGCGACTACTGTACAACAGGAGCGTGAAGTGGAAACCTCAATTGATGTGCTGCCTGTTTTGTCATCATCTTCAACGACTACACCCCGAGATTATTTCTCGCCGCCTATGGAGCTTACTGAGGACATTCATGCACGTGCGCACCAATCATCTTTTAATGCTGACCGACCACCGCTATATTGCTTAGAAACTGTTGGACAAAGACTACTTTTCTTTAACTTCTTTGTCTGCTTCATCGAACTCAACTGTGGAGGAACCCCCCAATCGTTTTTTCATTTTCTTTTCCTGGTTTCGCAGTATTTATTTGGTTCCTCCTTGGACCTACTATTATCTCTTCTGAGGCACGCTACTCAAGTTACCACAGATTGTAGAACCGTGTCCAGCTATTTTGTGCTGATAGAAGTTTTAATACATGCTCTTAATATTGTTTTAGAGGCTTTGCTCTCATCGCGGACAGCATTTATCAGTACCCCGGTCTGACTCGCGTAATGGTTCAAAGCACAGATGGTGCATACCTGCATCCCCGGTAAGAGCCGACTTCCATTGCGCCCACTTTTCTCCACACTTGTCTACATAGACAATTTAGAGCCTACCCTGGTATTGTTTACAGAATATAGAATGAGTCTGCAACAATGGGCATGTTGACTGTTATTTCTTCTGCGGCATGGCAGTTATCATACAAGCTAACACAGAGAGGTCGATTCCGATTCTGGCCGCAAATTGTAAAGACCGACACGGACCCGGACCGGATACTGACCAACATGGACCAGCGCCGTACGACCCGTGCAGTACGATGCAACGCGTGTGATTTACAACCGACACGTACGGAATACAAGCTGTACAACCAAGCCATAGGGAAAATAGTGATCCGGCCGGAAAACCGACGCGAGTTGCACCGACCGACACGAACCCGGAATGAACCCGACCGACCCGTACCCGCAATGTCTGATCCGCGCAGTACAATGCAATGCATGTAAACCCAGACCGACTCGCACGGAGACCAAGCCGCACGACCGACACGCACAGAAAACCGGGCCCACAAGTAATAGAGAACTCCGCGACCGACGCGTATGAAACACAGAAGATAGTCAGCGTGAACGAGGCGGAGAAGCCCGCACGAGCCAACATCAGCGTCCGTTTCCATCAGAAGAACGTCTCCTTCATGCCTACAAAACCCAACGGAAAAAAGACAAAAAAAGGACCAAACAAGCAATGACAAAGCTAATAAATATTAAATTTAAAAAACCTGGGACAAAGACACACCTACAACTCCAAATATATAAAGGACTACAATGACTACCATGATCCCTTGCAAACAGGAGACAGAGCCAGCAGCAAACACCATCACACAGCAACCACAGTCACACTCACAACTCACCCATCACACAACTCACACACCATCAGCACCTCATCCAAAAGCACACACACATACAGCTAGCAAAACCAACACTAACCCACCCTCACTTGCACCCTCACCACCACCACCCATCACCATGCCCCCAAAGAAGAATCCAAAGTTCACAGATAGTGAGTTAGAAGTGCCGGTAGACCAGATCATCAGAGTAGAGCCACATTTGTTTGGTACATTGGTCCAAAGGATCCCCATGTCACAGAAAACAAAGATGTGGGTGAGGATTGTGGACAAGGTGAACGCTCAAGCACCAGCAAGGCACACAAAGGACGATATCCAGAACAGGTGGTATGACGTGCGCAGGAGGGTCAGGAAACTAATTGAAAAAGATCACGCCCTGAGTCAGTGCACCAGCGGTGGCCCTCCTGCCAAACCAGTCTACTTCAGGACCTGGGAGGAGAAGGTGCCGGACATCCTACCACCAGAGAGCGTCCATGGTCTAACAGACATACCAGAGCCTGGTGAGTACACAAACAACATACCCAAGATTGTGTGGCAAGGGGACAGTGAAACCATACACCGCAAGCAAAGCCACAGTAACCAATAGATAATCATCCCAAGATGTGTATGCCAGTCAGACAAACACAATACCTGCCATCTCATAGTGACTTGGAACTGTGTCATGACATGCACCAACCTACAAACAAATAGCGCAAGGCAGTGGCACAAAGCTAAATAAACACTGCCAGACAGTTTTCCACCACAAACACACTACCTCACAGTGCAGCTGACTGACAGGAAGGAATAGTGGGATGCAGGTGAAGTGAGTGCATGATGGGGTTTGTAGTCACAGATAATGCTCCCCCTCCGGATTGGCCCATCAAGACCTCTCTGAAACATGCCCACATCGCAGGGAGTGGAAAATGACTGACAAGATGGCTGACACTGGGTCCTGCTGTGGGGAGCACAAGGCCATGGTAGGGCTTGTGCGCAAATCAGAAGCAGGACACCACTGACTGACATCCTGAAAGACAACTTGCACGCCCTCCAATGGAAGCACGTTTCATTGTGGGATGTCTGGCCGGGTGGGAAGGAGGACTGACAGCTCTGAGAATACTTACCAGCACGTGGAGACACCTCCCCCTCAACACAAAATCCACACAACTCACTGGGTAGAATGCATTGACCCACACCTCTGTGAAATATCAGCAAAAGATACCCCGTACTGGGTGCTGCTGTGTGAAGCACAGGGGCTCTCTTTGGACTTGTAGCCAAACAAACACCAGGATTTCACAGTCAGCCATCTTGCCATTGCTGTCACACCCCCTCACAGGGAAGCAGAGTCAAGAGGGAGGAAGTATGGGCATGCTGGGAAGGGGTGTGTAGCCAAGAGTATGATGGGAGTTGCAGTCACAGACAATCCACACCCACCCACATGGCCCAGCAAGCTCACACTGAACCATGCTCGCCTCACAGGGAGTGGGAAGGGACCGACAAGATGTCTGAGACTGGGCTCTGTTGTGAGGAGCACAAGGCCCTGCTGTGAAATAGGCAACAACAAACACCAGGACTTCACAGTCAGCCATCTTGCCATTGCTGTCCCACCCCCTCACAGGGAAGCAGAGTCAAGAGGGAGGAAGTATGGGCATGCTGGGAAGGGGGGTGTAGCCAAGAGTATGATGGGAGTTGCAGTCACAGACAATCCACACCCACCCACATGGCCCAGCAAGCTCACACTGAACCATGCTCGCCTCACAGGGAGTGGGAAGGGACCAACAAGATGTCTGACACTGGGCTCTGTTGTGGGGAGCACAAGGCCATGCTAGGAAATAAGCAACAACAAACACCAAGACTTCACAGTCAGCCATCTTGCCATTGCTGTCACACCCCCTCACAGGAAGCAGAGTCAAGAGGGAGGAAGTATGGGCATGCTGGGAAGGGGGGGTGTAGCCAAGAGTATGATGGGAGTTGCAGTCACAGATAATCCACACCCACCCACAATGCCCAGCAAGCTCACACTGAACCATGCTCAACTCATAGGGCGTGGGAAGGGACCGACAAGATGTCTGACACTGGGTTCTGTTGTGGGGAGCACAAGGCCATGCTGTGAAATGGGCAACAACAATATCAAACTCTGTCCGTGACAAGCTGGAAAAAAGCAGTGTACAGGCAGGCATCTGTTCGTACTGTAGAAAATGTCATGTTTGTGAACCATTGATGCCTGTAGAAACATAACTTTCATTGTGTGTCTCTTCCAAACACAGGTGGTGCTGGGGACCCAGCACCAAATGAAGAGGATTCCCAGTCCCAGACTCTGGTGGACACTGAGCTCTCTGGTTTGACTCTGTCTGTCCTCTTCGGATGACGACGACCAACCTGGCCCCTCCAGTGTGAGTCATCATGCAGCACCAGCAGCATCAACATCTGCACCACCTGTACCCACGCCTCCAGCATCTGGAAACCGACAGGGCACCTCCACCAACACAGACAGACCAAGGCCACTGAACATCCACTGCACAGGGACACAGGACCCCCCGGAAGCTACAGCAAACACCACCAGCAACACCACCCAAGGGGTCCCAGTGTCACTTGTGCGTCCCGCCGCTGGTCCTGCCCGTGTGGATAGGGTTGCTGGGAGGGGTGGGAGGCAGAGGGCGCGCCTTGCCGAGGGGTCTAGACTGCATGATGACCCCCAACTGGCACGCATCATAGATGCATACCAGGATAGCACCGGAGGATTTGGCCAGGTAGTGGGGATCCTCAAGGACATACAACAGGAGCAGGCTGCCCACCATGCCCGCATGGAGGCAAAGTGGGATGCCCTTACTGCGGTGCATCGGGACATACTCCAATGCCTCCGCCAGATCTACACAACATGTAGGCCACAACATCTGTTGCAACACCATCTGCCAGCGCACAGGGAGGGAGGAGGACTCTGGCGGAGAGTCCCATGCACCGCAGAGGCCTGCACCTGAGGATCCCCCCCCCCCCAAGAAGAGGAGTGGTCGTCCGAAGAAGGACATGTGAGAGTCAGATGTCCCAGCACATCCCCAGGGCCTCTAAACCTGTTCTGGACAATGTTCTTTGTGCGCAACCCGTTCACCTTGTCCAATCGCACACAACTCGCCCACATGACACAGAGTGTTCATGTTGGACCAATGTAGCAGATAACTGTGGACTTTACTCTGCACATTTCATCTACCAGCACTTCCAACTCTAATGTGAACTTTGGATTCCAAACCCAATGTACAGCACCCACCATCCTGTGCACTTTCCTCACACATGTTCGAAAATAAACTCACCAGTACACCATACTTGCCTCTGTTGTGATTCCAACTTGTCATGTGTCATGGAGATGTCGATCTGCTACACAACACAGTGCATGCCAAATACTGCAACAATGTGACCAACGTTAGGTGAGTCATGGTGATGGGACACATGTGAGGGAGACACACCACTATGGCAACACAACACATACTCACCATGGCCATGTTACTCATCCCACACAATGATGTTGACCTGAAACACATAGGTATGCCCAAACACAACACCTATCCACAGTCATTGGTAACAAGTCCACAGGTGAGGTAAGCAAATGTCACTCAGATGTGGGAAGACAGACAACGCACCTAACAAAGCATAGCACAGGTTCATTACACATCAGCAACATGTTTATTCAAAAATAGTTGCAAGGCAATTGTACATTACGGTGGACACACGGTCACAGAGTGTCTGAGAATTGGATCCAGGGGTGTGTGGCACATCACTTGATGTCAATTGACTACTCTCACACTGGTGTCCGATTCTGGGTTTTGGGGGTCAGTGTTGACCAAACAACAGGCAAATTACCCTATGAAGGACAGACACAAGACACAGTCAAAAGCACAGCAGAACAGGAGAGAAATGCAATACACATGCACAAAACATGTCACAAGAAACCTACACAAAAACAAGTTAGCAGTACTACCCTATTGTGGAGTACACATAACCTGAATGGACACATCACTGCACGCATCCAGTCAAGTGGCACACAGACACACTCATACAGCAACAGAGCAGCCACAACACATTCCAGGCTAACTTCATACATTGACATAACAACCCTGGAAACTCACATTCAGGTGAAGAAGTTGTTGATGAGCTGTGACCGGACATCACTCTCATCCTCATTATCACTGGCATCGTGTCCCAGGCCGGGATCCTCCACAGGTGGCGGAGGTTGGTCATCGTCATCCTGGATGAGCATACAAAGATTATTTTGCACACCTTTGCAGGCTCATATGGGAGGGCCCCTCCGGTCTTGTCCAGGCAGCGAAAGCGGCTTTTCAGGAGGCCGAATGTCCGCTCAATCACTGTAGGAAAGTAGGATCTGCACTTATGTTGCCCCCACTTTTTTTCTGATGTTAACACTGGTTTCTGGCTATAGTCTGGCTGGGTCCCTGCTAATCAGGGCCCCAGTCTCTCTGTTCTCTCTAAACAACTTGGAGTTCATACTAGATGCACTAGTGATTGGATACTGTGGTACCTTATGAGCCCCTAGTATATGGTACCGTAGGTACCAAGGGCATAGGTACTTCACAAGCCTACCAGGGGCTGAAGCATGTATTATGGGAAGCAAACTAAATCTGACACCACATGCCTTCTACTGCAGCCTGGGTGAGGTAGTGTTAGCACTCCTCACTGAGATATGGGTACACTATATCTCTACCTGCATACACATATAAACCTATCAGTCACCCCTAAGGCAGGCCCTATCAATCCTGAGGGCAGGGTGCTTGGTTTCCATGTGAGGGGGTGCCTCTGACTGAGCAGGGCCCCTCTGCAGCTCTCAGAGTCTATTCTCTGTGGCTGTTTGTGGATGCGGTTAAACCATAAACTCTTAAGTGCATTATAACCTCGCGGTAAATGCTAACTCTGGGATGGCTGCATCAAAACATGTTGTGTTTGGTGTCAAACGCTTTGGAATCATACCCCCACACCAGCAACTGGTGTGGGAGTATGATCCCACCCTTCTAGAGGGGTAGACATGTACCTACTGTGGAAACACGGTAGAATCCTGAACGAGCCCTGGCATCACAAAATGGATGCCACCAGCACAGACACTGGGCTGCCCTCCTGCTGCTGACCGAAACTCGCAGTGGAGGAGGCCCAACAATAGGCATCCTGTCACAGGGAGGTGTAACCACCTCCCAGACAGGATTTAGTGTATTGGGGCTGGGTGGGTGCACTCCTAGAGTGCTTTGAAGTCCTGCACTAGGGGAGCAGTAGGCTCCTCTGTGCATATGCCACCTCAAACCGGTTCAGGGGCTACCTGCCCCTGCTCTGGTGCGAAACTGGACAAAGAGAAGTGGGTGTAGCCACCCACTCCCCTGACCCTCCCATAGGAGGGGTCATAGAGCTAGTCCCTCCCTTCCTTCTAGTATAAGTTAGGGAACCCATGCCATTGCAAACTAGATATCCCTGGATGACGCTCTGAAGAAGAATCCTGGACCTTCGACATTCCACTACCTCCGGAAGATTGAAGAATCTCCCTTGGAGTCAAGGAGTGACTCTCCTGCTTGGCAGGCACCAAAACTTTGAATCAACGGTCACAAACTTTCCAGCTCCCACAAGAGTCCAAAGTTCCTGCAGCCCCGGAAGTGGATTTTCTGACTTTTCCAAGGCCACCGTGTGCCATCGTGTGTCCCCAGCGAAGCTGAGGCTAGTGGCCCCCACGAGTGATGAGGAACAGCAATACCCAGGTACCGTGCACTATTGTCGAGTGCAATCCCTTCACGACGTTCTATGAACTTGTGCATTGTAACACGTGTGGTGCAAGCCTCCAGCAGGATTTCCTCCAAAGATCAAAGGCCTACCTTATCCCGAGTGACCGTGGGCTCCTGATGAGTGAAACCTTCCGAGGTGTCTTTGTGATCCCTTGTCAGCGGGCTTGTGGGTCCCCAGAAGACTTTTCTGCAGAACCAAAGGGCTCCCCTGGTTGCTCCAGGCCTGCCCTGACTTACCCTTGCTGGGTGAGTCCCGCAGACCTTGCTGGTCTACACCGCTGACTTTTTCCACTCTTCACGAGACTTGCTGTTACCAAGGCTTATTGGTTTCAATCTGGTCACCGATACCACAGTTAGCTGCAGACTTTGTGCGACACGTCGAATCCAGCTCCTGGTTGTCGTCGACGCCTTCTGGACCTTGTGGCTGAAGAGTCAAGACACCCGTGATCACCTGAAATCACCCGACGACTGAGGGCATCCAGCTTCCTGGCCCCGGGTCACTGGCAAGTGACTTTGAACACTGTTTCCTCTGCTTTCAGGTCTTCTTTCTTCTGAATCCAGCCTTGGATTCCACCGGGCTCTTCTCCTGTCTTCACAAGCAGCAAGTCTTCTTTGACTTCCATTGAAAACGACGCCGCGACCCGACACCAAAAGACACCTATGCACCCGGCTTCCCTGGGTGAGGTAACTCCTGTACTACGGTGCTCCTGTGTGTGTTGGCTCTAGAACTACTTACACTGTAAGTGACTTGCTTGTAGACTCTCCCGAAGTATCCTAAAACTTTAAAATTCCAACCGCGACTTGCTCCATTGAAGTCTATTGGGATTCGCGGCTGTGTTCTCACACTGCATGCGTCTCCCTTTACTTACCTGCCTTGGGTGGATTAATGAGGCCCCAGCACTTCTGAAGGCCCTAGGCCTTCTCCCTTCTCAAGTCGTTCTTCTTAGACCTCTTTTTTAGTATATGGTCTGGTACGCCCCTAGGGCCCCAGCCATATAAGTGCTTAATTTGCTGTGAAACATTGATTTGTGCATATGTTCCTGACTTCTAATCTCATAAATAGATTAGTAGGGTGTGTTAGAAATAAATACATATATATATTTTATATATATATATACCTGTGTGGTGTCCTTTCATTTAGTAATTCAAGAGATTATAAGGTAAAACAAGCTGCTTTACATTCCTCTAAAGACTTAGCCTGAAGGCTGCTCTCCACAGCTACCACTAGGATAGCTTTCTTTAAAAGGTTGTCTAAAACCTCTCTACCATAAGAGTCGAATTGTACTGGTGCAAGGTGGCCACTTTAACTAGTGACCAGCATATACCAGGCCAACTTCTCACAATCACCCTCCTGCTCCGACCATGTGCCTCATTGTAGCACATCTCGGCTGGTGTCAGAGGGTTCCTGAGGGGTGTCAGCAACCATGGCATGTTGGGGTATCCGGAGTCACCTACACACAAAAAATGAACAAGTAGCTGAGTTTTGTAGGAGTGCGGAATACAACATTGACAAACACACACAATGATAAACAGTCAGTACACACCGACAAGCCTGGCACGCTAAGCTGGCATCTGTGACATCAGCGTTGCAATGCGACTACTCCTCATGATGTAGGCATCATGCGCAGAACCAGGGAACCGTGCACACACATGTGTGATACACGTCTGCAAGACATGCCACCAGAGCATTGATCGAGTGGAAATGTTTCCTGTTCCGTTATGCCTGCTCATGTGCCTGTGGTGGTATCAGGGCCACATGTGTCCCATCAATAGATCCGATGACGTTCGGCATCCGCCCCAGTGTATAAAAGGCATCCTTTAGTTCAGGGAGTTCAGCTGAACTAGGGAACTTGATGTACAGGTCAAGGAAATGCAACATCCCCTCCAAGACATTGCGTAGCACACGACTAAACATAGTTTGCGACATCCCACCTGCTGTAGCCACAGTGTACTGGAAGGTACCAGTAACAAAGAAGTGCAGGGCTGCCATCACCTTCACCTCTGGGGTCAGTGCTGTAGGGTATGTCCGGCCAGGTAGCAGATGTGGCGCCAACTGCTCCGCCAACTTCTCAATCAGTGGCCTGGTGAAGCGGTACCGTCGGATGCAGTCGTGTTCCTGCATGGTTTGAAGGTCTGGGAATGGTCGATGGACAGCTGGTGCCCTGCAGAACAGAGATGAACAAAGGAAGATTGTCGGTTCATCCACCCATGTGGCCATGACCAGGCTCAATTTCACATGATACATCATGACATTACACAATGTACTGAGGTGTGTGCTGTTGGGCATGGACACATATGTCACCTACATGACCATCACCTCACATCTCAATTCCACATGTCCACATGAGTCCCATGTAGAGCAATGGCCAATCATCTGGCTGTGTCACCCGACCTATCTACTGCTGTGACGTTACAAACACACACCACAGTGACAAGTGAGGCCTGATGTCTCCCAGGCATCACAGATCTTTGCCATGCAGATACCCAGGGTCCCTGTATTGCCACATCGACAATGGCATGGACATGGCGTATCACGTACACACCACAAGGCAAGTGTGAGTCCCACAGGTAGTGGCCACTGTTGTCCCTGCAGGCCCTACATGTACGTCTCTTAGACCCACACACACCATCAAGGTTGCTGCGTATACCACATGGATGTGGAGACTGTCTCCCATTGGGCACATTTGATCAGACACATCTGAGACACAACATGCACACAGACTGTGGGTGCACATCTGAATTGTGGCTACAGGTCTCACTGTGACGTACATGCCATCACCCCCAGGACTCAGGGTGTATGTGACATGTCCTAAACAGATCCAACATGAAACTGTGTCCGTGACTCATGCCCATTACTGTACACTTGCACATGACAGTGGTAATGTGCACAACACACAAAGGATTCTGCCCCCATGTACACGTACACAGCCTGGGAGTGGCTGAACAAAAGTGCCACCCAACAAACCAAATGTTGCCCCCCCAACACACAGGGAATTCAGCCTTACATGCCATGGGACACTGTGTGGCCAATGCTGTAGTGTGGTAGGTGTGCACAGGTGTCCCTGGCAAGTAATTGTGTGTTGAATCCGTCAAATAGTTACACTAATGAGGTCCGACACGGGTGACAATGCGCACGCATTGCACGGTTCATGACCGAGCCGTGCGTACGCTTTGCCATTGACTGCAATGAGGCCCGACGCGGGTGACAATGCGTACGCATTGCACGGTTCATGACCGAGCCGTGCGTACGCTTTGCCATTGATAGCAATGAGGCCCGACGCGGGTGACAATGCGTACGCATTGCACGTTTCATGACAGAGCCGTGCGTACGCTTTGCCATTGACTGCAATGAGGCCCGACGCGGGTGACAATGCGTACGCATTGCACGGTTCATGACCGAGCCGTGCGTACGCTTTGTTATTGACTGCAATGAGGTCCGACATGGGTGACAATGCGTACGCATTGCACGGTTCATGACCGAGCCGTGCGTACGCTTTGCCATTGACTGCAATGAGGCCTGACACGGGTGACAATGTGTAAGCATTGCACGGTTCATGACTGAGCCGTGCGTATGCTTTGCCATTGACTGCAATGAGGCCCGACGCAAGTGACTATCATGCATGCGCGTCGGGCAGGCATGGTCCGAGACAGGCGTACGCCTTGGCCATTGAATCGTATGGAGATGGGTGCATGTTTATTTAGAAAAATACGCGTTGTACAGTCAGTTGACCGAGCCGGGCACACCAATTGGCTCTGGACTGTCATGGAGACGGATGCGGATTCAAAACTTGTACGAGTTGTGCGCTGGAAATTCAGTTGGATGCCTACAACAATGTTGCAATTCCTAGTGTTTCATGAAGGTGCAAATTTGAACGATGCGGAAGGCGTGTACGAGTCTTACATTTCCATGGATTGGCCAGATTCATAGAATGCAACCGTGTTGGACCTATCACCTGGGACACATGGCACAGATTCTGCCTCTGCAACACAGATATAAGGCTGGCTGGCCCCCAGGGAGCTCACTTGCCTGCACTACATGCTCCCGGACCACATCCCTGCTACCACTGCTGCTGTCTCTGCATCCTCTGACTCCTGCTATGGCACATACTCTGGAGAGGGCCCCAGCCTTCACTGAGGAGGAGAACCAGGCCCTGCTGGATGGGCTCCTTCCACAGTAAAGCAAGCTGTATGGGAAACCAGGGGAGCAGGTGAGTGTGCAGTCCACTGCCTTCCTAATTGTGCATGTTGTCTGACTAGCAGTACTAGCAGGGTGTACACCAGTGGCAAGCATTCTCACTGACTTTTTTCATCCCCCAAAGTGTGTAGGTACATGTAATGAACAGGTGTTCTGCTGCTAAAGTGCATTAGTGCAAGCTTAAACTTCCCAGGCATTGTTAACATGTCAGACATGCAGGTTATTTGTCCTTTCCCATGGTTGCACTACCTGTGTAACTCATTTCCCTTTTTGATGATGACATGTAGATCAAAATGTGTGCAGCACAAATACGGGGCATGTGTGTTAATAGAATTTTAACTTTGTCATCCTCACAGGTTGATGCCCACCAAAAGCAGGAGATATAGCTGACCATCCCCCGGGCAGTTTGTTCGGTGGGGGTCTACATGCGCCTGATCCGCAACTGCCAGAAGAGGTGGCAGGACCTTCGGGGCTGGACCCGGAGGATCGCTAGAATCCAGCTGAAACTGTCACCTTCCACACAGGAGGGGCGGACACCGGACCCTGACCCCCCCACATGCTCGGGATCCTGGCGGTGGTCTTCCCGGACCTGGATAGGCAGCTGAAGGCCAGAAAACAGCATGGAGGGGGTAAATCCATGCCTAATCTGTGTACTATGTCTGACATGCTAATTGCAGTCTTTTGGCCTGGTCACACTTCCACATTACGTAGGTCTTGTAGTCCAATACTCAGGTCCCTCAATTGTGTGATGCACTCTCCTCATTTGTTCCACAGGTGTGGCCCCTACAGTCTGTTGCTTGTGTCACTAGGGCACTGTGTCCCTGCAGCCAGCTATGCTTCAGCTGCCGGACAGCATCTGTTCCCGTGACTCCTGTGTGTTTCATGGGTGGTTCAATTGTTTACCCAACGTCTGGGATCTGACATGTGATCTGTGTGTGCCCTTGATATGTGTTCCAATTGCTGGTCTGATTCGCCACATGTGGCTGGGGTATTTCAAACAAAGCCATGCAGCAGGGGACTCCAATTTGTGGGCCTCAGGAGTATGTATATAAAGTATGTCACACTTGCTTAGCCACCTGACTACTGTCCAGGGTCAAACACTGTTTCACGTAGACCTGGGCAGTCATGCCTCCTCAAGGGCATTTAGAAACACTGTAATCCCACTCCTGTGTATCAACTTACAGGTTGTGCTTAGTGACATGTGCCTTCAGGTGTCTGCCTCTGTGTCATTATGGTGTGGCTTCCTGTTACGTACAACTGGGGTGTCCATGATTGTGAGGTTCAGCAGGACTTCTGAGATGTGACTGTGAGAGACAAGACCTGTGTGACATATAGGTGTGTAATTTTCTGACAGCGCACAATGGTGTATGCAACTGTGTACTTCAGGCAGCTGGGTTACATGCACGGCAGACTGTGATGTGCTAATGTACAGGGAGTTGTGTTTGCAGAGACTCATATGTCTGATTTGCATGATGTGGGGTCTTCTGGGTCCTGGATATGTTGTTTGCATGGAATGGGCAAGTGCACTTGTCATCTGCAGAGTTAGCTTTACCCCTGAGCTATGATTGTGACACAGTGCATACTGTTGTTGTCTGGATGCCCTGACCCTGTGACAGGAGACAGTGTTGACTGACTTTCCAGGCATGCCAGTGCCATGGCATTTAACTTGCTATGAATGATCCTGCATTGTGTTCAAGTGTGCACCATGCACCCCATTGTAGCATTGACTATCAGGACATGAGAACATCATAGTGTGTGTTGCTGACATGCATCACAAGCATGTGAAATGAGTCTCTACCCATCCCTTCATCTGGACACCTGTACTGAGTCAGTGGCAAGAGATGTGCTGTGTGTATAGTAACATACTCCTACATATTCACGTGCATGTCCAACTGATGTGTGAGTGGTGCATGTCGGAACATTGGGGTATTAGCATCCAACATGCAACAGACATATGGGTGCAAGTCAAGGAGGGATATGTGTGCCATGGTTGATGTTGAAAATGACAATTGGCTTCTTCTAAACAGTGTTGGCACTTTGAGCAGTGTTCAGCTGATGATGCCAGGCCTTGCCCTGTGATGTGATGTACTCACTGTGGTGTGTGCAGTCAGTGCAGGTGACTGATGTTGTTCTCTTTCTTCCTATTCTTATACAGATACATCCACGGCCACAGGAGGGGACAGCTCCACGGACTAGGAGGAGCCACAGAGCCTGACAGGGACAGAAGGAGAGGAGTCGGGGGGGACCCAGTGGCACGGAGGGCGAGTGGAGCCACACCGAGGAGTCGTCAGCACCATCCACCCCAGCTGAGGGCCACAGCAGCTCTGAGGATGACTCCCTTGTGGAGGCGGGTGTCAGCAGCCACCAAACCCCAGCTAGTGAGGCAGTCCCCGCCGCCGCCCCCACCACCACCACCATCACCACCCTCCCATAGGCTCCCATCCCAGAGGTCCGTGGAGGCTCCCGTGTTCGGGAGCATGTCTCCTTTGTGCCAGGCACTGCACCCCTGCACCTGTGTCCCCTGCTACCCTGAGTGAGGAGTCTGTGGACTTACTTAGACAGATCCATGTAGGGCAGACATCGATGCTGAGTGTCCTCCATGCACACACCACTCTGTTGACGCAACTGGTGTCGTTCATCGAGGGCATTTCATCGGGCATGTCTGCCCTACAGAGGACCAATCAGTCCGTGGCCTCCTCCCTGATGGCAGCAGTGTCCCTCCTCCAACAGTCCCGTACCCCTCCTACCCCTGCACCACCCACGATTCCTAGCAGCCTACCTGTCCCAAGCACACACACACCTGCACATTCTCAAAAAGACACAGACACGGGCAGCACACAAATACCCAAACCAAGGGCTAGACGTGCACACAAGCAAGCGTAGGGGACTGATGCCACACTCACAGGGGCTGGTTTGCAGACACACACACAGTCATCCACAACCACTCCGCAGTCCTCCGAAACCTCTCCCTCCCAGCACCCTTCCCTTGCCTCACCTGCAACCCCATCTCCACAGAAGCTCTTCCTCTGTGACCTGGCCTCTTCCCCACCGACACAGAAGATCCAGATCACAAGGGGAAGAGGAAGTCCACACACACAGAGGGGAGTGCCCATCACACCCGGACAATGTCCCCCAGGCACAATCAGACTGAGGCCCCCACCCGCAAGTCCCCCCGGAGCCAGAAGAGCAAGACCCCACCGCCGCCACGCAGCTCCAAGGCAAAGTCTCTGTCCTCCATCCCCAGGCCACCACTCCAGAGGTTCCCCTGCCACACCCTGCCCCGGGTTCCCCCACCAACAGATACACCATCCCCAAAATGCTGAGGCCCTCCCCCCAACCACTTGCTCCTCCAAACCCGGTCAGACGGTTAGTGCCACTGATGTGGGGACCGTGTCCCCCCCTCTGTCCTGCCGATCTCACCTGCACCCCATTCCGCTCACATGGATTTAGGCACTGCAGTGGAGTTCACAACCACCCCGTCTGACTTGGGCACTGCAGTGGGGACCCAATCCACTCCATCTGACCTGCCCACTGAAGTTGTGCCGGCACCCACCCCATCTGACTTGTGCCCCACAGTTGTGACTGCACCCACCACTTCAGTTAGCTCCACTGCAGTTGCAAGTGACTCTCCTGCATCCACCACCCCTTCACTGCCTCCTTCTGCTGCACCCTGATTCTGTCCCTGCGGTGCCTGGCCTGCCCCCATGTATGCCCCTCCGAGGGAATGTCCCCTGTCCTTACCAGTGCAGGCAAGCAACGTGTGACAGTTGTCAATCAAGTTCACTCCTTGTCATTTGATAATGGACTGGCCATTAGCCTTTTGTTTGAACGGACGTTTACATTTTCATATGCTGAATAAAGCTTTTTTTCTTTATCCTTGTGAACTTGATTTAGCTGTACATTAGGTTGATGATGTTTAGCATGCCCTTGCACCTGTAATGCTTGGTTTCCAATGTTGAATACTGAGGTGTTGATGTGAGGTACTTCATGTGGTCCATAAGATATGTATCCTATTCTGGTCGGTATCCATGTCATCCTTTGCAGCTAACTGGGTGTGTCATGATCAACAATTTGTGGACATCTCTGTGAACATTTCATTTGCATGGTCACATCTATGGCTTGCACCCATGCACATATGATGTGCTTCCCATTGTCCAATTTGTCTATTTCCCTGACTGAGGGCGCATCTCCACTGGACTTACAGGTGTGGGCATCATTGGTATAGGAGCAACTGGGTCCTCTGTGCAACTTGCTGTACATATGTGTTCAGTATGTGCAGATGACTTAGGGGAGACACACGTACCCAGGCTGTTGTGACCAGAGCCTTCATTGTGTGATAACTGATGGCTGACTGACCAAGTGTTCTGCTGACATGACTGAGACGTGCTGTGACTATGTTTGGCACAGCTGGGCTTCCACAGGAGTTGGGTCCCCTCAGGCTATGTCACAGATGTGTTGTTCCGTGACATAGCCTGGGCCCATGGTGTGTGTTGTGTGAGCATGTGTGTGTGTGTCCACATCCCTTTTCATACACAGGCAGTGTTCCCTTGATGTGTTCCTGTTGTTTATGCTTGCTGAGTGGTACTGTGTTCTTCCCACAACTTTGCCATGGGCTACCAGATGTGTGGGTGAATGACACACTACTGTTAATTGGTGTTTCATCATTGGGATTTTTCAGTTCTGAGTTGTGGTGATGTTGTCAGACGCAGACGGGACACAGTCAGGGGTCCCCAAGGCACTTGTTAGTTCGCAATATCATGTAGTTGTCCCTAGGTGATACCTTTCAGTGATTGAGAAATGTGTATGTGACTGCTCCCACTTGTCCGGTTCAGGGCTGTAATGTTTGCAGGTGTCAGCATGTGTGCCTTGTGGTTCTCCTTGGCTTCTGCATTGTCCTGGGACTGTGGGAGGTATTCTGAAGGTTACGTGAGCTTTAACATCATGGCCAGGTACCGCATACTGTGCAGTATGTCTGTCATTCACCAGGGTTGTGAACTGTCCTTGTGTGATGATTCTGTGCACCTTAGTTCCTCCCAACATTCCTGTATTTGTCATGGGTGCATGTGCAATGTCACCTGTCCATGTGGGCTTCACAGATGCACATTGTTGCAGTTCAGGGTGTGTGGTGTTGAGGGTGGACTGATGTAAATGTGTAAATGTTTGCATGGATGGGCCCCTAGCTCCCGTTTGTCCATGGATGACAGGCCATGCTCAGTGATTTGTGTTTGTGTAGATGTGATGTATGTTTGTGGCACAGGACACATGTCTGTTTTTCACAGTTTCTAAGACATCTACCTTTGTCATCACAGTGGAGGTGTCATGCCTGCTTGTGTCACCCCAATGTCTGGTCCCCGGGGGTAGTGCTGTTGTGTGTCAGTCTCATGCTGTGTTATTTTGTGTTCATTCCAGCTTGTGTCACATGTGTCTGTTGTGCTCCCTCTCATCTCCCAATGCCTGATTGCCCACTAAGGGTGTCCCAATGATGGTTTACTTTTGTATGGCACTGTGTCCACATCCGTGTCACTGTGGTTCAGCCCCCCTCATGTGTTGTGTAGTTGCCTGGGGATATTGAGACACACACACACACACATGTGTGTCTGATGTGCAGTGTGAGGCTGCCTGTTTGTGTTTGTGCATCTGCATCAGTGCATTGGTATTGCTGTTGTGGGCCATTGTCTGGATGCTGTTTCTGTGATTTTCCCTGCTGTCCCTGTGAGTCATTTCACATCATTCTGCACATTCATCCTGGTTGTTAGGTGCCATTGCTGGCATGGAATGTGAGTCTGTGACCTGACACCTACAGTCTACACAGGTTGTTTTGATTAGTGTGTCTATTTTCGAGATGCGTGTATGCTTTGTGATGGTCACTTCTGCTCTTGTGTCATTGAACACTGTATACATTGTCAGCCTGTGGTAAATATTTCATTACCGGTACTATTTTTTATGCGGTAAAGTCTAGTAAGAATAACTCAGTAAATATAAGAGGCAGAATCCGTGGTATTAGAGGTTCTAAAAGGCTTTATTCCTCTACAAAGGAAATACAATTCGAATTGCAGGCTTCACACTCCATCACCATGATGGTTCAGGAAGGAAGGCAATACATTATTGACAAGTAATGGTATTTATATGGAAAGTCATTACATTAAGACAGATGCAAGAGGCGTAACAGCTGATAATACAGATATAATACACATACGTAATGAAAAAAAGGCGTAAACATAGGTGTAACTAAATACGTCATTAAACATGATGTCACAAGTGGGTGGATCCATGAGAGAATCCTGCAATGTCAGCAGAAATACTTGGCAGAGATGCGCGCGCAGCCGCATGACGTGTGATTGACGTGCAACTAGAGGGTGAAGGGGACTTGACATTTAGCTCTACATGTGGAGACAGAAGTCTGGGGGGTCATGTCAACCTAATCCCAAATCATATCTGATATCTTATGTTTAAAGAACTGTATTATCCAAAAGGAAAAGTCTCTTGGACGGAATCTTTTCTATACTGACTGTTAGTGCGTGTGCAAGCGTCTAAGAGTCTACATGAGATGCGAGGGGGCAGGAATCTTCCATGGTAACAGGGGCTATGAATTACTTGCATGAGGACAGTGAGGCCTGGCCCTTTGCACGGTAGCTGGAAGAATGTTTACCTAAACTACTAGACAGGAATGCATCGGATGAGGAGCGGAGCAGATAATCTTGAAGGTGAAATACAGTTTTTGGCAGGCAACAGGCTGGATCAGGCACCGTTAGCCGCGCAGGGAGTAGGACAAAGTTCATGGATACAGATGTAGGCTCGGACTGGAGCTTTCAGAGGCAGAAGGCAGGAAAAGGCTTGATGGCAGAATTCAGGGCCTACTCGCCTGAATCTGTGAAATGTGGAAAGTGAACCTCATAAAGTCGGTGGCCTTTCATACTTAGGAATGGAATATCTGACCCATTCATGGTGGATCTGATAGAGGACATGTTGACGGTGGACGCACATGTATTTGCGTCTTCAAAACTGGAACTGGAGGGAACATACATGTACTTATAGCATGCACATGGAGCCGTTGGGGTCTACGATAGGGGACATAACTGATCACAAAATTCATATTTCCTCATTCCCTCCTTGTCCCCTACGGACCCTCAGGAGATATCAATCTTCATCAATCCATCGATCTGTTCATATAGCATCATTTGTTCTTCTTTCTTCTTCCGAGATTTTGAACGAAAACTTGGAGGTGGGATACACGATGTGGCACACAGGCCACAAATCGCTGGCCCACATTGTAGACATAAGCAGCAACTGAATAGTATGAGAAAGCCAATACCTAGGAAGGATAGGATCCTCCATCCCCAGGCTGACAACATGCTCCAGAACCAGCTGGACCAAGTCCAGGTGCCTGGGCTCTGGTGTATCTGGCTTATAATCTTATGAAGGCGGGTTATGGCTTTATATACTGACGGTGAATTTTCTGGTATGAAAATGCAGCAACTTGATCCGATGACTCTACAAGCTCCGCCCCTATCGGCCAGGATGACGTCAAGGACAAGACGATTTTGAAGCACAACAATCCGCATAGCAGACTGCTCTTCTGTTAAATTGCCTAAGGCGGAAGTAGTCTCGTTTACTACTGCTTCAAGGGTTCTAGTTAATCTACGTATCAGCTTACTATTAGTGACTGTACCTATATAGGGAAAGAAACCTTTATTGAAATCTGTATATTGTTCCCATGCCGTTTGAGTGTAGTCGACAATCGGGAGATCTCTCTGCTGTCTATTGTGTACTAAATGGGTATTTCTGTGATAATCAGGAGGAGCTAGGAAAACAGGTGGCAGAAGGAATGCTATGTAACAGGTACCATCCCAATCTAGAGGTAGACATATATATGCGGTCTGGCCACATATGAAGTAAGAATGACGGGAAGCTCTAAATGTAGATTTGCCTTGATCACTGAATTTTATTACAGTGGTGCATTTACTATGGCCCATGTGTATGGAACCATTCTTTCTTACACATAATTCCCCTTTAACTGGGAATACTGACATAGCGGGCAAGATTGGTGTAGCTTCGGATTCGACATTCAGAATCAGGAGGTTAAGTGTAAAATTACCTAATCCATATACTTCATTTTCTAGATCAGTTCCTGTTCTTTTGGGAAGTCCCTCCTTGTTAGGGTAGCAGACTTTAAGCAAAACCAAGTTCAGGTTTCCCCATACCCAGTTGTCTTGATAAACTGCGAAATTTGAATCTAGGGAATTAATCAAACTAAACCATGCTCCACAGGAGCCATTGTGTGTGAACGGATATGGAAAGAGGGGCAGAACTCCCTTATAGTTCTGATAAGGAGGGAGTCGGCCACATATCCAACAATTTGTAGCGTTGCTTGTCTGATGGGAATGATGTAACATACTAATGAATGTGTTGTTGCGCAGCGCAAATCTATAGGACAACTCATGCAGAGGTAATTCACTAAAAGAATGTTCAGCAGTAACATTATAAGCACGTTTAGAAATAGGGTAATACATACGAAGTAATATACTAGTTATAATGATCAGAAAACTTAGAAAAAACAAAATTAATAGTGTTACTGTGCAATGACTACGAAGCGATTTACAATACGCATGCTTTTTAAGCTGCATCTGTTGATTTTTTTCTCTATTCCGGTCTAGAGAATACATGTCAGAGACAAATTCAACCGATTCACCTTGGAGAGGACTTAAACAATCAAATTGTCTGACTTGCTAGACCTTAATTTTAGTTTATAAAGTTCCGTTTTCGTGGGTTCAACCAAGGGGAGCTTTGAGTCTGTCTGTGAGGAAATGCAGGGCTGAGTGTTCACACTGGACGGTAGTCCATAAAATTTCTTGATATGACTCGAGTGCAACCACCCTTTACGTCCCTCGATCTTCACGGCTGTCCTTGTTGCTAGTAGAACAAGTTTTGGCGATTTCCACCTAGGCTCCAGTTGGGTCTTCCGGTCGAAATTCCGCACTAGGACCAGATCACCTGGAACCACGTCATGGGGCTTCACCTCAGTGTTATCGGGAAAAGCTGCAGCTACCTGTGAACGACAAGATTGTAGTGCAGACATCAAGGAAGCCAGGTAATCTGTCAGCATATTACAGTCAACATCAGTGATTTTGCGAGGTATAGGCGTCCCCCACATATTTGGTGGTCTACCGAAGATCACCTCGTACGGGGATAGCCCTGTTCGAGAATGTGCTACCATTCTCATGTAAAAGAGTGCAACTGGTAAGGCTACTATCCAATCGACACCTTTTTCTCTACATATTTTGGACAATCTAATTTTCAGAGTTTGATTATGGCGTTCCACTAGACCTGCTGCCTCAGGATGTCGGACACAGTGGAATTTCCATTGGTAGCCTAACAAAAGTGAAACGTGTTTCATTAATTCGGATGAGAATGGCTGGCCGTTATCTGAGTATACAACACGTGGCAAACCATATCGTGGGAAGAATTCTCGCACTAGCTGTTTGGCAGTAGTCGGGGCAGTGTAATCTGAAACCGGGTAGGCTTCTGTCCAACGGGAAAGAGCACAGACAACTACGAGAACATATTTGAATCCTCGACATCGTTCCATCTGGATATAATCCATCTGGAGGACTTCAAAAGCATGATCGGGAGGTTGAAATCCACCCTGCTCTACGGGGATGCTTTTACCTGGATTAAACTGACAACATATCATACAGGTACGTACTTTCTGTTTGGCTGCTGCTCGCAAGTGTTTGTTGAACCAAATGTGTTGAATACTGTCTAGCATAGCTTTTTCTCCTAGGTGCGCTGGACTGTGTATTGTGTTAATGATGACTTGAACCATGGAATCGGGAAGAAACCATATAGATTTTTCCTTCGTCATCCATCCTTGATCCGTTTGGATCCCTCCTAATTCAGTCCATTTCTTTATTTCTTCTGGTGTAGCGTGTGTCTGTATGTCAATTATATCAAGGGCGGGATCCTTAACTGTCATGCAATGTGTTGGTGTCGGAACTATTGTCTTTGTCGCGTCAGTTGTATGAGTCTGGTTCTGAGCAGTCTGTTTAGCTGTTCTGTCAGCTAGGTCATTACCCTGAGAAATGATATCGGTAACTTTTGTATGAGCTTTGCATTTCATAATCGATATTGCAGTAGGTAAATGAATCGCATCTAATAGGGCTTGAATGAGGGGTCCGTGTTGGATGTGGGCACCGTGAGAAGTTAAATAACCTCTCTCTCGCCACAGCACACCGAAGTCATGGACGACTCCGAATGCATAACGTGAATCTGTGTATATGTTGACTTTCTTATTTTTGGCTTGAATACAGGCTTGTGTCAGAGCGATGAGCTCTGCTGCTTGAGCTGACAAAATGTTAATACAATTTGTTTCAATGACTTCAGTGTCTGTTGTGACTGCGTAAGCGGCCACTAACTCTCCTGTACTTGTTCTCATACATGAACCATCTACATACAATGTCAAGTCTGGATCTAATAAAGGGATATCTGTCAAGTCTTGTCTGGGTTTTGTCGTGATAGTAATGACTTCAATACAATCATGTGCTAATGGATCTGTTCCATTTACTGGCAAAAGTGTGGCAGGATTTAACGTATTACAACGTCTGATTTCTATGTGTGGCTGAAACAATGACAATTCGTAGCCGGTGAGTCTCGCTATAGTCAAGTGTTGTGTTTGTGTGCGGTTCAAGAGAACCTCTACTGCGTGTGGTACTTGTACTGTCAATTGATGTCCTAACACTATGGCATCGCTTTGTCTGATTGCTAAAGCTGTTGCTGCCACTGATTTCAGGCACGCAGGAACAGCCTGAGCTACTGGATCTAATGTACTAGAGAAATAAGCACATGGTTTGTGTGATCCTGCTTGTTCCTGAGTGAGTACTGACAAGGCAGTACCTTCGCGTTCTGTAACAAATAGTGTAAACAGTTTATTGTAACATGGTGTTGCTAAAACAGGTGCTTGGCATAAAGCTTTCTTTAAGTTTTCAAAAGCATGTGTATGTTCTTGAGTCCAAGGGAGGACAGTCGGTGTGGCGGCCTCCTGTGTTGTCAACTGGATGAGTGGTTTTGCTAGAAATGCATATTGAGGGATCCACTGCCTACAGTATGAAGTGAGGCCTATAAAAGCCCGCACCTCCTTTTGTGTCTTGGGTGGTGGCATGTTAGCAATTAACTGGATGCGGTCGGGTGTAAGCTGTCTTCCCTCCTTGGACAGCGAGTGCCCAAGGTAGACAACTCGCGGGACACAGAATTGCAGCTTAGAAGGGGACACCTTGTGCCCCTTGTCGGCCAGAAATTTTAAAACCGTCAGTGACGCTGCTTCACATTCAGGTTCGCTTCGGGCGGTGATCAGCAGATCATCGACATATTGAAGCAAGGCAGTGTTAACTGGCATGTGGATACTGTCAAGTTCTCGTTTTAGTGCTTGGCTATAGATGCTGGGGCTTTCTGTAAATCCTTGAGGTGCGCGTGTGAATTTAAAACTTCGTCCATTCAAACTGAATCCGAACAAATATTGACTTTCCGGATCTATCGGGACGCTAAAGAAAGCATTCTTGAGATCAATTACAGTGAAGAACGTTGCTTCTGAATCAATAGCAGTTAGTAATGAAGAGATATCTGGGACCACAGGGTATTGTGGTACAATACATTTATTTAATTTGCGCAGGTCAATAACTAATCGATATACTGGTGATGCTTTTGGATCCGTTCTTTTAAGAATCGGAATTATCGGGGAATTGCATACATTGGAGTCGGTTTCGACAACCACTCCTTGTGCAATGAGTTCGTCAATGATTTGCAGTAAGGCCGCAACAGCATCTGGTGGTAACCTATATTGTCGCATTCGTGGTAGTACTACTCCTGCTTTTAGTGTGACTCGATATGGTGTAATGTTCATGCAACCAACATCAGTGGGGCCTTGTGCCCATAAATGCGTAGGTAAGCTCTGCAGCCGGTGATCCATGTCTCTGGACACGTAGTGACCTTTAAAATCACGTAAAAATAATCGTACTCCTTCCGGAGAACAGCATATTATAGCTCCTAGAGCTTTCAATGTTTTTATACCTAACAAGTTTTCTGGACATGATTTAGTAAGCAATAAATCTGTAGTTCGTGTCAATGGACCAACCGTAAGTGGAAGGGGCTGTGTTACGTCATTAATTATAGGTTTTCCTGAGAATCCAAGGGAAATATTTTGTGAGCCTGAGAGGGGTGCCCCTGGAACTTCACTGCGTCGTATAGTTGTTCTGCTTGCCCCTGTATCAAGTAAAAACTTTCTGTCTTCCCCTAATAGTTCACTATGTACATAAGGTCCCTTTTGATCTACAGGAACCTCAATAAGGGGTAAGCCAACTTCCCTCTCTAGGCTATTTCATGTGTACCGCTGATAATCAGGATAATCTGCTTGTGCATACTGGTACATCTGTTGCGTTGTCGCTTGTGTGGCAGCAATAGGCTGCGCTGGTGGTGGTGCTACGGTCTGTTGTGGAGCTGCCTGTTGCGGAGCTAGTTGTTGCGGAGCTGACCTATGTTGTGCATGCTGAGGAATTTGTTGTTGATTCTGATCCTGTCTAGGTGGACGTGGTCTTTCCTGAGTTCTACCCGTGGCGATATTATGTTTCAAAACTGGACAATCGTGTATATAATGACCTTGTTGTTTACAATAGTTACATGTCCCTTTAACTGGACCTGTTGAATCACCCTTTTGGTGACCATCAGCTGGAACTGACTGAGCAACAAGCATTTTCATTTTTGTATCTTTCATACGTCTTTGTTCGTGTTCTTGTTCTTCTCTAATTCTATTGTGGTGATATTGTAACATCCGTAACATCTGTGACGGGGTGTTACCCTGCCAGGTACTCTCAAATTTCAATACTCTATTCTTAACTTGCGGTAGGGAATTTTCAACTAATTTTGTCACAAACAAATGTGGATATGACTCGCTACTTGCTTTTATGCCACTATTTATACCAAAACATTTTTCAAATCGGGAATAGAAATCACTAGTGTCTTCATCTTGCTTTTGTTTACAGGCTGAGATTGCACCCCAGTCCTCCTTTTTCGTAGTTAATAAACGTGGCAGTACCTGTACTAGTAATCCTGGTAGTGCTGTAGTCTTTTCACCAAGCCCTGCTCCTGCAGCTCGGGCCTTTTCTTCGTTTTCTAATGCTGTCCAATCTATCTTTTGGTCTCCCACCTCCCATTCCTTTTCTTTGAGTTTCTCGTAAACACCGGCAGGCATTAACACTTTCAGTATTTTCATAATGTCGGGGTAGGTATACTCTCCCATGAGTAGCATGTCTTTTATCTCACGGTGGAAACCTGCTGGATCCTTGTCATGGCTGGGTACTACTTTCTTCATTTCTAATAATTCGATTTTAGTTATAGGCGTGTACACAAACACGCGTGTAAAGTTATTACCTTCACCTCTGATTGGGTGTACTTCGCGTAACGGATTCAGTCTATCTATGTGATACATTTTTCTTCCCATAGTGGGAACTGGAACGTGTTCTGGGCACACGAAAGTTATATACTGGTTTCGAAATTCTAGAATTTCTTTAATCAAATCAGTACCTGGACCTCTCCATTTATTCGTGAGTAATTCGGTCAATATGTCAGGTAAGGGTCCAGGATCGGAGTGTTGACTTTTATATAATATAAGGAGGTGTTGAATCATGTATATACTAGCTAAACGCTGTTCGTCTGGGGCAAGATTCAGAAACGTGTGTGCTAGTGCATCATCACTGTATTTGTCGGGACAGTCAGCCCATTGTACTGCTGACCTGGCTAATTCTTGTTCATCCATGGAATCGAGCATATGGTACCCCCTTCGGTCTCGGAGTAGTTTATCAGCAGCTTGGAATAGGTGTTCAGGGGACCTTGTATTTAACATAGGGGTTTGAAAATGTCTATTACATTCTGGACGTATCGGACATATCGGATCATTGAAGCCTCTAGTATTATTATGGGGTCTTCCTCTACCTACGTAAGCTATCGTTTCTATTTGTTCTGATTCTTGCTCCTCCTCTCCCTCTGATTCAATTCTGTCTGCTTCTCGTCTTTCTTTATGTATTCGTTCTATTTCCTTGCGGATCTTTCGATACATGGCGATTATACACGCCTGTCTATCATGTTTCTCGTCTGATATGTTCTGACCCCATTTGGCAAGTTTTTGCATGGTATCATGATCTGCCCCAGGCCTGTCTTGGTTCCTGATCACGCAGTTTATGAAAAAACGTAGTAGTTGTCTTTGTACATCCACTTTCTGGTATTCCATAGCTTCGTTAATACTTTCTGGGCCTCGCCCTGTTTGGACAAAGTGATATATATTGTCTAGGTGTTCAACCATTCCTGGTATCGTCATTAAATACAATGTAGCCCGTCTTATACGTAGTGATGATATTAGCAATCTGTCCTGTTTACCTGGCACTGGATCGTATCTACAATCCACAAGATGTTCTCTAAACATATCGGATGTCACTAGATGGGGTGTACGTTGGAGTGCTAAATCTCTAAGGGTCTGTTTATTTCGTGGTGGTGTGGCAAACATGTCTGTCGTACCTCCTGTAGCACCGTCTGAGGTGCTAGGCACGAAAGGATTCGTTGGACGTAAGATAGAAATTGTAGATGCGGGAAAAACAGTAGAGACGGACGGACCTGTTGGAACTAGTGCAGGAGTTTGCTGCTGTGGAGATACAGACGGATGCTCTTGGTGTTGAACACCATCGGCAAGCGGTGTGTGTGGTATGGTATTAGCATACTCGGGAGCTACGTCATCTAAATAGGAGGAAAGGAAAACGTCCTTTGCTGTTTTAGGATGTGCTTTTGTCGGGAGCAATGGAGGAGTCAAGTCTTTTGGTATTTCCGGGCTAGCCTTAGGTAATCCTTCGGCCAGAAGAGGATACATACCATTCATAAGAGTGTTTCTTTGTCTATCTACTTGTTCCGATTTAACTCGGGTACCTTCCTCTATTAATAAATTTTCTCGGCTTTTATTCGAATTCTCCCTACCTTTCTCTTCCTGTCTGAGCGCCTTTTCTGTACGTCTATATGATTCTTTACGCCATAATTCAATGGCATCTTTCTGTGACTGTCTGGCTTTCTTTTTCCATAATTCTTCTTCTACTCTCATGATGCAGTCTGCATCCCAGGTCCCCGCTGCGGGCCATCTTTGACTCTCTGGTAAATCCTTGGTGTAGTCCACCCATAAATCAAGAAATAACACGGCATCTAGGCCATGCTTATGATACATAAATTACCCTGGAGTGTCCCTAGGTGGGATGGGAACAGCTTCTTCGAGTACCCCTTTTCTAGTTTTGATCTGTCTTAATTTCGAAAAGAACGGCATTTTTTAGATCTGGTTACTTAATCTTAAACAACCTTAATACAAATAAACACAATAATGAACAGTCATTCACACCACAATATATAGAACGTATTAAAACATTTAATATTTAACATTTAACGAATAATGATGACTAATAAGAAACTAGTTACTGACATAATACTAACACTAAATAATACTTAATTATATGCAAGACATACTAGATATACTGCTAAACAGTACAGATACACTGCTGAAACAGTGCAGACCGGATTTGTGTACCCAAACCCGTCTTGACCGGCACAGACTATGTGCACGTTTAAATGCCTCCCCGGCAATGGTACTCACCGGGTAGCTCGGAACGGAAGGCCTCGGAACTGAACTGAAACTGGACTGGACCGGACTGGACTCGACTCGACTGGGAACTTCGGAACCTGGTGGGCCTCTGTATACCTCGGATCTTGCTCTCTCAGCTAGGCTCTGGTCGGGATACTTCGCACTTCTCATCGCCTCGTCTGGGTGTTGATCGCAGCCTCAGTCACCTCCGCTTGGCCGGAGGGAGATACAGGAAATCCTGCAGGTACGCGTTTTTGTCCGTTCAGCTGTGGCAGGAGACCGGGCCTGCAACGCACCTCCGGCGCGTGAGATGAGAAAGTGTCCCTGTTCGGGCGCCAATTTCTGTGGTAAATATTTCATTACCGGTACTATTTTTTATGCGGTAAAGTCTAGTAAGAATAACTCAGTAAATATAAGAGGCAGAATCCGTGGTATTAGAGGTTCTAAAAGGCTTTATTCCTCTACAAAGGAAATACAATTCGAATTGCAGGCTTCACACTCCATCACCATGAGGGTTCAGGAAGGAAGGCAATACATTATTGACAAGTAATGGTATTTATATGGAAAGTCATTACATTAAGACAGATGCAAGAGGCGTAACAGCTGATAATACAGATATAATACACATACGTAATGAAAAAAAGGCGTAAACATAGGTGTAACTAAATACGTCATTAAACATGATGTCACAAGTGGGTGGATCCATGAGAGAATCCTGCAATGTCAGCAGAAATACTTGGCAGAGATGCGCGCGCAGCCGCATGACGTGTGATTGACGTGCAACTAGAGGGTGAAGGGGACTTGACATTTAGCTCTACATGTGGAGACAGAAGTCTGGGGGGTCATGTCAACCTAATCCCAAATCATATCTGATATCTTATGTTTAAAGAACTGTATTATCCAAAAGGAAAAGTCTCTTGGACGGAATCTTTTCTATACTGACTGTTAGTGCGTGTACAAGCGTCTAAGAGTCTACATGAGATGCGAGGGGGCAGGAATCTTCCATGGTAACAGGGGCTATGAATTACTTGCATGAGGACAGTGAGGCCTGGCCCTTTGCACGGTAGCTGGAAGAATGTTTATCTAAACTACTAGACAGGAATGCATCGGATGAGGAGCGGAGCAGATAATCTTGAAGGTGAAATACAGTTTTTGGCAGGCAACAGGCTGGATCAGGCACCGTTAGCCGCGCAGGGAGTAGGACAAAGTTCATGGATACAGATGTAGGCTCGGACTGGAGCTTTCAGAGGCAGAAGGCAGGAAAAGGCTTGATGGCAGAATTCAGGGCCTACTCGCCTGAATCTGTGAAATGTGGAAAGTGAACCTCATAAAGTCGGTGGCCTTTCATACTTAGGAATGGAATATCTGACCCATTCATGGTGGATCTGATAGAGGACATGTTGACGGTGGACGCACATGTATTTGCGTCTTCAAAACTGGAACTGGAGGGAACATACATGTACTTATAGCATGCACATGGAGCCGTTGGGGTCTACGATAGGGGACATAACTGATCACAAAATTCATATTTCCTCAAGCCCCCATGTGTGGTGCTTGTCTGCACATGACTGAGAGTATGTTTTGTTTTCACAGCACTGTTAGCCTCACCACATCTCTGTGGGTATGGGACACGACCACTAGTTTGCCCCAAAAGTGTTTCATATGTTGGGACCAGGAATCATACACGCTGTTTGGCATTTGCAGCTTTGACCATGATGACACTTACCTTTTGGTCACTGTGATGAGAGGGGGTTTAGACCCCATCACCCAAATGCTCGACATTTGCTGCAGTTTGGAACCCCACACTTAACTTTTGTTCAACACAGTGAGGGGGTGTTATTTTTACATTGAAAGAGTGCTATAGTGATGCTTGCCTTGTGTAGGCCACACTCATTTGTTGGTCACTCATGTGCTGTTAGTTACATTGTATGTTCGAAGTCATAATCACTGTTGTGGGCATTTGTCACAGACTACACACTGTTGTCATGATGTTAAGGGGGGTATATTTTGCTGACATACCTAATGTTGGAGTATGATGGATGTGTGGCATATCACCCATCCTATGGGTGGGGGTGGCAGAGGTGATGGGCAACAGGTCCCCTATGAGTGGGGGTGGCAGGGGTGATGTGCAACATAAGCCCTATGAGTGGGGGTGGCAGGAGTGTTGGGCAACAGGTCCCCTATGGGTGGGGGTGGCAGGGGTGATGGGCAACAGGTCCCCTATGAGTGGGGGTGGCAGGGGTGATGTGTAACATAAGCCCTATGAGTGGGGGTGGCAGGGGTGATGGGCAACAGGTCCCCTATGAGTGGGGGTGGCAGGGGTGATGTGCAACATAAGCCCTAGGAGTGGGGGTGGCAGGTGTGATGGGCAACAGGTCCCCTATGAGTGGAGGTGGCAGGGGTGATGGGCAACATAAGCCCTATGAGTGGGGGTGGCATTAGTGATGGTCAACAGGTCCCCTATGAGTGGGGGTGGCAGGGGTGTTGGGCAACATAAGCCCTATGGGGGTGGCAGGGGTGATGGGCAACAGGTCCCCTGTGGGTGGGGGTGGCAGGGGTGATGGGCAACAGGTCCCCTATGAGTGGGGGTGGCAGGGGTGATGGGCAACATAAGCCCTATGGGTGGAGATGGCATTAGTGATGGTCAACAGGTCCCCTATGAGTGAGGGTGGCAGGGGTGATGGGCAACATAAGCCCAATGGGCAGGGGTGGCAGGGGTGATGGGCAACAGGTCCCCTATGAGTGGGGGTGGCATTAGTGATGGTCAATAGGTCCCCTATGGGTGGGGGTGGCAGGGGTGATGGGCAACATAAGCCCTATGGGGGTGGTAGGGGTGATGGGCAACAGGTCCCCTATGGGTGTTGGTGGCAAGGGTGATGGGCAACAGGTCCCCTATGAGTGGGGGTGTCAGGGATGATGGGCAACATAAGCCCTATGGGTGGGGATGGCATTAGTGATGGTCAACAGGTCCCCTATGAGTGAGGGTGGCAGGAGTGATGGGCAACATAAGCCCTATGGGTGGGGGTGGCAGGGGTGATGGGCAACAGGTCCCCTATGAGTGGGGGTGGCATTAGTGATGGTCAACAGGTCCCCTATGGGTGGGGGTTGCAGGTGTGATGGGCAACAGGTCCCCTATGGGTGCGGGAGGCAGGGGTGATGGGCAACAGGTCCCCTATGAGTGGGGGTGGCATTAGTGATGGTCAACAGGTCCCCTATGAGTGGTGAGGGCAGGGGTGATGGGCAACATAAGCCCTATGGGTGGGGGTGGCATTAGTAATGGTCAACAGGTCCTCTATGAGTGGGGTGGCAGGGGTGATGGGCAACATAAGCCCTATGAGTGGGGGTGGCAGGGGTGATGGGCAACAGGTCCCCTATGGGTGCGGGTGGCAGGGGTGATGGGCAACAGGTCCCCTATGAGTGGGGGTGGCATTAGTGATGGTCAACATGTCCCCTATGAGTGGGGGTGGCAGGGTGATGGGCATTATAAGCCCTATGGGTGGGGGTGGCAGGGGTGATGGTCAACAGGTCCCCTATGAGTAGGGGTGGCATTAGTGATGGTCAACAGGTCCCCTATGAGTGGGGGTGGCAGGGGTGATGGGCAACAGGTCCCCTATGGGTGGGGGTGGCAGGGGTGATGGGCAACAGGTCCCCTATGAGTGTGGGTGGCATTAGTGATGGTCAACAGGTCCCCTATGGGTGGGGGTGGCAGGGGTGATGGGCAACAGGTCCCCTATGGGTGGGGGTGGCAGGGGTGATGGGCAACAGGTCCCCTATGAGTGGGGGTGGCAGGGGAGATGGGCAACATAAGCCCTATGGGGAGGCAGGGGTGATGGCAACAGGTCCCCTATGGGTGGGGGTGGCAGGGGTGATGGTCAACAGGTCCCCTATGGGTGGGGGTGGCATTAGTGGTAGTCAACAGGTCCCCTATGAGTGGGGGTGGCAGGGGTGATGGGTAACATAAGCCCTATGGGTGGGGGTGGCATTAGGGATGGTCAACAGGTCCCCTATGAGTGGGGATGGCAGGGGTGATGGTCAACATGAGCCCTAGGGGTGGGGTGGTAGTGGTGCTGGCCATACAACCCCTATGGTGGGCTGTTGTTAGTGGCCAGGATGTGGATCCCCTGTGTGTGTGTACCATTTTGCGGGTACGTGTCGTTTGTTTGTGTGGTAGGTGTCTGACTTACCGTCTGCGCCGCCGCGTCTGTTCCTGATCCGTTCATAGATATAGAGTACTGGTATGACCTGCACGATGGGATTCGTGATGTGTTCGTCTCGTACACGCTGCTTGTTGCTCCGTCTCGTACCACTTGCAAGCTGGTCCGTCTTGTAGCCGTGGCTTGAGTTGTGGCGCGAATCGTAGCTGATATGCTTCTTTTCCGGATGCTGAGACGTGCTGTACGTGGCAAGCCGTCCGGTGCGTAGGAAGTACGCATCGTACTTGTCAGGGTGGAAACTGCTATGGTTACTGCTTCCGGGCAACTCAGTTCGGCGGTAGGAGTTACGGCTCGGACAGAGAATGGAGCTTGAAGCACAGCCTACGTGTCGATCGGGTTTTTGGTAGTTATGCGCATCGTACTTCACGAACTGGACGGACCGGCTCCGGGTATAGGTCGGTCGCAAGGTAAGGCTACGAACAGCTCTCGGATAGCTGTCCGACACGGATCGGAACCTGCCCCAGAGTGTAGCACCTCGTCTAGCTATGTTGTGCCGACAGGAGATTTATGTATGCTCTCTACATTGTCTCTATATTGTCTCCAGATCACCGAATGAGTTTGCAATGCAGGGCGTGCTGACTGTTAATTCTTCTGCGGTACGCTATATATCACGCAAGCTAATGCAAAGTGTAGCACCTTGCCCAGCATTTACGTGCTAATAGGAGTTTTAATGTATGCTCTCTATATTGTCTTATAAGCTTTTCACTCATCGCAGACGGCATTCACCAGTATTCCGTTCTGATTCGTATAAGTGTCCAACCCATAAACGGTGCTTACCAGCATCCCGGTCTGACGCATGATTGTGTGCAAATCACGGGTGACTTGTACATCGAACTTCAGTTCATCTCTGCAGGCGGGCAGCCATGTCATAATCGTGGCTCTCCATGCTCCATTTAATTTTGTGCTTTCTCAATAAATAACATTCTTTTCTTATTCTGATTTTAGATATTCTTCAGTAGGTCTATATAACCGTCTGCTTGAAGAACCCTTCTCTGTATTCTCAGCATTTAATGCATAGTTTCCTGGAACATTCAGGGTATCTTATTCAACTTAGCACATCAGATTTTGTATTACACTGGGTGTTTTTTAATCTTATTCTTGGGTATGTAAGGGTTCCTTTCTCTCTCATTCCCTCATCCCCCTTTTCTTTTGAAACATGATCACAACTCTGTTTTTGGATCACGCACCTTGTGTGTTAGAGTTGGTTGCATGAACCATACATACCTAGGGACTTTAATCCTTTCTGCACATAAATGCTAAACAATTAACAAGCTAATATATTGAATGAGTTTATCATTTTGTTTAATAGAAGGAACCACAGGTTCTGTTTTATTATTCACAGGCATCAAGACTTAACGTTGTGGCTTTTCCTGATAAAGGCACCCCCTTGTGCCGAAACGTTTGTAGATTCCATCTGATCTCGAGCCACGTTGTCGACCATTATTGTCTTGCCATAGAGATCATTGTGTTTTCAGTGTTGGATTATCAATATATAGTGCTGAATCTACCAACTTGAATTTGTATGAATAGCTTGTATATAGCAGTTAGATCAGCAATTGTGGAAATCATCATTTGAATCCATTATACATTTTTCCACGATCATCAATTTGAATGTACACCAAGGGGCCGATTCCGATGGCCGGTCGGACAGCTGTCCGTAGTCTTACTCTGCGACCGACACGTACCCGGAGCCGGTCCATCCTGTAGAGTAAGTACGATGCGCATAACTGCCAAAAACACGACCGACATGTAGTCTGTGAATCAAGACCCATTCTCCGTCCGAGCCGTAACTCCTAAAGAGGAACCGTTTCGCTCGGAAGCAGTATCCATAGCAGTTTCCGGCATGACAAGTACGATGCGTACTTCCTACACGCCGGATTGGTCGGCACGTACGGCACGTCACAGCATCCGGAAAACAAGCATATCAGCTACGATTCGCGCCACAAATCAATACACGGCTACGAGACGGACCAGCTTGCAGCGAGTACGAGACTGAGCAACAAGCAGCTTGTACAACACGAACACATCATGAATCCCATCGCGCAGGTCATACCAGTACTCTACATCTATGACCGGATCAGGAACCGACGCGGACGGCACAGGCGGTAAGTCAGACACCTACCACATAAACACGTACCCGCAAAATGGCACACACACACAGGGGATCCACATCCTGGCCACTAACAAAAGCCCACCATAGGGGTTGCATGGCCAGCACCACTAACACCCCTACCCATAGGGGGCCTGTAGCCCATCACTACTGCCACCCCCACCCATAGGGACTATGTTGCCCATCACCCCTGCCACCCCCACTCACAGGGGACCTGTTGCTCATCACTACTGCCACCCCCACCCATAGGGACTATGTTGCCCATCACCCCTGCCACCCCCACTCACAGGGCTTATGTTGCCCATCACTCCTGCCACCCCCACTCACAGGGGACCTGTTGCCCATCACCCCTGCCACCCCGACTCACAGGGCTTATGTTGCCCATCACCCCTGCCACCCCCACTCACAGGGGACCTGTTGCCCATCACTACTGCCACCCCCACTCACAGGGGACCTGTTGCCCATCACCCCTGCCACCCCCAGTCACAGGGGACCTGTTGCCCATCACCCCTGCCACCCCCACTCACAGGGGACCTGCTGCCCATCACTACTGCCACCCCCACCCATAGGGCTTATGTTGCCCATCACACCTGCCACCCCCACTCACAGGGCTTATGTTGCCCATGACCCCTGACACCCCCACTCACAGGGGACCTGTTGCCCATCACCCTTGCCACCCCCACTCACAGGGGACCTGTTGCCCATCACTACTGCCACCCCCACCCATAGGGCTTATGTTGCCCCTCACCCCTGCTACCCCCACTCACAGGGCTTATGTTGCCCATAACCCCTGCCACCCCCACTCACAGGGGACCTGCTGCCCATCACCCCTGCCACCCACACCCATAGGGGACCTGTTGCCCATCACCCCTGCCACCCCCACTCACAGGGGACCTGTTGCCCATCACTACAGCCACCCCCACCGATAGAAACTATGTTGCCCATCACCCCTGCCACCCACACCCATAGGGGACCTGTTGCCCATCACCCCTGCCACCCCCACTCACAGGGCGTATGTTGCCCATCACCCCTGGCACCCCCACTCACAGGGGACATGTTGCCCATCACCCCTGCCACCCCCACTCCCACTCACAGGGGACCTGTTGCCCATCACTACTGCCACCCCCACCCATAGGGCTTATGTTGCCCATCACCCCTGCCACCCCCACTCGCAGGGCTTATGTTGCCCATCACCCCTGACACCCCCACTCACAGGGGACCTGTTGCCCATCACCCCTGCCACCCCAGCCATAGGGCTTATGTTGCCCATCACCCCTGCCACCCACATCCATAGGGGACCTGTTGCCCATCACCCCTGCCACCCCCACTCACAGGAGACCTGTTGCCCATCACTACTGCCACCCCCACCCATAGGGCTTATGTTACCCATCACCCCTGCCACCCACACCCATAGGGGACCTGTTGCCCATCACCGCTGCCACCCCCACTCACAGGGGACTTGTTGCCCATCACTACTACCACCCCCACCCATAGGGACTATGTTGCCCATCACCCCTGCCACCCCCACTCACAGGGCTTATGTTTCCCATCACCCCTGACACCCCCACTCACAGGGGACCTGTTGCCCATCACCCCTGCCACCCCCAGCCATAGGGCTTATGTTGCTCATCACCCCTGCCACCCCCACTCACAGGGCTTATGTTGCCCATCACCCCTGACACCCCAACTCACAGGGGACCTGTTGCCCATCACCCCTGCCACCCCCACTCACAGGGGACCTGTTGCCCATCACCCCTGCCACCCCCACTCACAGGGGACCTGTTGCCCATCACTACTGCCACCCCCACCCATAGGGCTTTGCCATAGAGATCATTGTGTTTTCAGTGTTGGATTATCAATATATAGTGCTGAATCTACCAACTTGAATTTGTATGAATAGCTTGTATATAGCAGTTAGATCAGCAATTGTGGAAATCATCATTTGAATCCATTATACATTTTTCCACGATCATCAATTTGAATGTACACCAAGGGGCCGATTCCGATGGTTGGTCGGACAGCTGTCCGTAGTCTTACTCTGCGACCGACACGTACCCGGAGCCGGTCCATCCTGTAGAGTAAGTACGATGCGCATAACTGCCAAAAACACGACCGACACGTAGTCTGTGAATCAAGACCCATTCTCCGTCCGAGCCGTAACTCCTAAAGAGGAACCATGTCGCTCGGAAGCAGTATCCATAGCAGTTTCCGGCATGACAAGTACGATGCGTACTTCCTACACGCCGGATTGGTCGTCACGTACGGCACGTCACAGCATCCGGAAAACAAGCATATCAGCTACGATTCGCGCCACAAATCAATACACGGCTACGAGACGGACCAGCTTGCAGCGGGTACAAGACGGAGCAACAAGCAGCTTGTACGACACGAACACATCATGAATCCCATCGCGCAGGTCATACCAGTACTCTACATCTATGACCGGATCAGGAACCGACGCCGACGGCACAGGCGGTAAGTCAGACACCTACCACATAAACATGTACCCGCAAAATGGCACACACACACACAGGGGATCCACATCCTGGCCACTAACAACAGCCCACCATAGGCGTTGCATGGCCAGCACCACTAACACCCCCACCCATAGGGGGCCTGTTGCCCATCACTACTGCCACCCCCACCCATAGGGACTATGTTGCCCATCACCCCTGCCACCCCCACTCACAGGGGACCTGTTGCTCATCACTACTGCCACCCCCACCCATAGGGACTATGTTGCCCATCACCCCTGCCACCCCCACTCACAGGGCTTATGTTGCCCATCACTCCTGCCACCCCCACTCACAGGGGACATGGTCCCCACATCAGTGGCACCAACTGTCTGACCAGGAGTGGAGGAGCAAGTGCTAGGGGGGATGGCCTTAGCATTTTGGGGATGGTGTATCTGTGTGTGGGTGAACCCGGGGCAGGGAGTGGTGGGGGAACCTCTGGAGTGGTGGCCTGGGGGATGGAGGACGGAGACTTTGCCTTGGAGCTGCGTGGTGGTGGGGGTCTTGCTCTTCTTGCGCCGGGGGGACTTGTGGGTGGGCGTCTCGGTCTGACTGCGCCTGGGGGAGGGTGTCCGGGTGTGAGGGGCACTCCCTTCTGTGTGTGTTGCCCATCACTACTGCCACCCCACCCATAGGGCTTATGTTGCCCATCACCCCTGCCACCCACACCCATAGGGGACCTGTTGCCCATCACCCCTGCCACCCCCACTCACAGGGCTTATGTTGCCCATCACCCCTGACACCCCAACTCACAGGGGACCTGTTGCCCATTACTACTGCCACCCCCACCCATAGGGACTATGTTGCCCATCACCCCTGCCACCCCCACTCACAGGGCTTATGTTGCCCATCACCCCTGACACCCCCACTCACAGGGGACCTGTCGCCCATCACCCCTGCCACCCCCAGCCATAGGGATTATGTAGCCCATCACCCCTGCCACCCACACCCATAGGAGACTTGTTGCCCATCACCCCTGCCACCCCCACTCACAGGGGACCTGTTTTGCATCACTACTGCCACCCCACCCATAGGGACTATGTTGCCCATCACCCCTGCCACCCCCACTCACAGGGCTTATGTTGCCCATCACCCCTGACAGCCCCACTCACAGGAGACCTGTTGCCCATCACCCCTGCCACCCCCAGCCATAGGATGGGTGATGCGCAACACATTCAGCATACGCAAACATCAGGTATGTCCGCAAAATACATCCCCCATGACATCATGACAACAGTGTGTAGTCTGTGACAAATGCCCACAACAGTGATTATGGCTACGAGCATACAATGTAAGTAACAGCACATGTGTGACCAACACATGAGTGTGACATACACAAGGCAAGCATCACCATAGCACTGTGGCAATGTAAAAAGAACACCCCCTCACTGTGTAGAGCAGAAGTTAAGTGGAGGCTCACAAAATGCAGCAGATGTCGAGCATTGTGGTGATGGGGACCAAACCCCCTCATCACAGTGACCAAAAGATAAGTGTCATCATGGTCAAAGCTGCAAATAACAAACAGCGTGTATGATCCCTGCTCCCAACACATCAAACACTTCTGGGGCAAACTAGTGGTTGTGTCCCATACACACAAAGATGTGGTGAGGCTAATAGTGCTGTGAAAACATAACACTCTCGGCCATGTGCAGACAAGCACCACACATGGGGGCTGACAATGCATACAGCGTACAATGACACAACCGCAGAAGTGTCCATCACCAAGCATGCACACATCTCGAAAATAGACACACCAATCAAAACAACATGTGTAGACTGTAGGTGTCAGCTCACAAACTCACATTCCATGCCAGCAATGGCACCCAACAACCAGGATGATTGTGCACAATGATGTGAAATGACTCACAGGGACAGCAGGGAAAATCACAGAAACAGCATCCAGACAAAGGGCCACAACAGCAATACCAATGCACTGGTGCAGATGCACAAACAGGCAAACTCACACTGCACATCAGACACAACATGTGTGTGTGTGTGTGTCACAGTATCCCCAGGCATCTACACAACACATGAGGGGGGCTGAACCACAGTGACACAGATGTGGACACAGTGCCATACAAAAGTAAACCAGCATTGGGACACCCTCAGTATGCAATCAGGCATTGGGAGATGAGAGGGAGCACAACAGACACACATGACACAAGCTGGAATCAACACCAACTAACACAGCAAGAGACTGACACACAACACCACTACCCCCAGGGACCAGACAGTGGGGTGACACAAGCATGCATGACACCTCCACTGTGATGACAAAGGCAGATGTCGTAAAAACTGAGAAACCCAGACATGTGTCCTGTGCCACAAACGTACATCACACATACACAAACACAAATCACTCAGCATGGCCCCTCATCCATGGACAAACGTGAGCTAGGGGACCATCCATGCAAACATTCACATCAGTCCACCATCAACACCACACACCTGAACTGCAACAATGTGTATCTGTGAAGTCTACATGGACAGGTGACATTGCACATGCACCCATGACAAACACAGGAATGTTGCCAGGAACTAAGGTGCACACACACATCACACAAGGACTGTTTACAACCCAGGGGAATGACAGACACACTGCACAGTATGCGGTACATGGCCATGACCTCAAAGCTCATGTAACCTTCAGAATCCCTGCCACAGTCCAAGGACTATGCAGATGCCAAGGAGGAACACAAGGCACCCATGCTGACACCTGCCAGCATCGCTGCCGTGAACCCGACAAGTGGGAGCAGTCACACACACATACAAATGTCTCAATCACTGAAAACTACCACCTAGGGACAACTACATGATATTGCGAACAAACAAGTGCCTTGAGGAACCCTGACTGTGTCCCATCTATGTCTGACAACATCATCATCACTCAGAACTGACAAATCCCAATGATGATATACCAATTAACAGTAGTGTGTCATGCACCCACACATCTGGTAGCCCATTGGAAAAGTAGTGGGATGAACCCAGTACCACTCAGCAAGCATCAACAACAGGAACATATCAAGGGAACCCTGTCTGTGTATGAACAGGGATGTGAACACACACACATGCACATACAACACACACCATGGGCCCAGGCCATGTCACTGGACAACACACTAACTTGAGGGGACACAACTCCTGTGGGAGCCCAGCTGTGCCAAACATATTCACCGCAAGTCCCACTCATGTCTGCAGAACACTTGGTCGGTCAGCCATCAGTTACCACACAATGAAGGCTCTGGTCACAACACCCTGGGTACGGGAGTCTCACCTAAGTCAGCTGCACATACCCAAAACATATGTCTAGCAAGTTGCACAGAGGACCCAGTTGCTCCTATTACAATGATGCACACACCTGTAGGGCCAGTAGTGATGAGCACGAAGTATGTGGAAGTGACAATTTGGACAATGGGAAGCACATCACATGTGCAGGGGTGCAAGCCACAGATGTGACCATGCCAATGAAATGCTCACAGAGAGATGTACACAAATAGTTGATCCAGACACACCCAGGTAGCTGCAAAGGATGACATGGATACCCACCAGAATAGGATACATATCTCATGGACCACAGGGAGTACCTCACATCAACACATCAGTATGCAACATTGTAAACCAAGCATTACAGGTGCAAGGGCATGTAAAACAACATCAACATGATGTACAGCTAAATCAAGTTCACAGGGACAAAGAAAAAAGCTTTATTCAGCATATGAAAAGCGAAACGTCTGTTCCAACAAAAGGCCAATTGCCAGTCCATGTCCAAATGGCAAGGAATGAACTAGACTGACAAATTCAGTATATGAAATGCTAAACGTATGTGCAACCAAAAGGCCAATGGCCAGTCCATGTCAAAATGCCAAGGAGTGAACTAGAGTGACAACTGCCACACCTTGCTTGCCTGCACTGCTAAGGACCGGGGTCACCCCCTCGGAGGGGCATACATGGGGGCAGGCCAGGCACCGCAGGGATAGCATCAGGGCACAGCAGAAGGAGGCAGTGAAGAGGTGGGGGATGCAGGCGAGACACCTGCAACTGCAGTGGAGCTGACTGAAGTGGTGGGTGCTGTCACAACTGTGGGGCACAAGTCAGATGGGGTGGGTGCCGGCACAACTCCAGTGGGCAGGTCAGATGGAGTGGATTGGCTCACCACTGCAGTGCCCAAGTCGTGGACTCTAAAGCAGTGCCTACATCCATGGGAGCGGAATGGGTGACAGGTGAGGTCGGCAGGGCAGGGGTGGGGACATGGTCCCCACATCAGTGGCACCAACTGTCTGACCAGGAGTGGAGGAGCAAGTGCTAGGGGGGGATGGCCTTAGCATTTTGGGGATGGTGTATCTGTGTGTGGGTGAACCCGGGGCAGGGAGTGGTGGGGGAACCTCTGGAGTGGTGGCCTGGGGGATGGAGGACGGAGACTTTGCCTTGGAGCTGCGTGGTGGTGGGGGTCTTGCTCTTCTTGCGCCGGGGGGACTTGTGGGTGGGCGTCTCGGTCTGACTGCGCCTGGGGGAGGGTGTCCGGGTGTGAGGGCCACTCCCTTCTGTGTGTGGAGACTTCCTCTTCCCCTTGTAATCAGGATCTGCTGGGTTGGTGGGGAAGAAGCCAAGGTCACAGAGGAAGAGCTTCTGGGGGGATGGGGTTGCAGGTGAGGCAAGGGAAGGGGGCTGGGAGGGAGAGGTCTCGGAGGACTGTGGAGTGGTTGTGGATGACTGTGTGTGTGTGTCAGCAAACCAGCCCCTGTGAGTGTAGAATCAGTCCCCTGCGCTTGCTTGTGTGCACGTCTAGCCCTTGGTTTGGGGGTTTCTGTGCTTGGGACAGGTAGGCTGCTAGTAATCATGGGTGGTGCAGGGGTAGGAGGGGTGTGGGACTGTTGGAGGAGGGACACTGCTGCCGTCAGGGAGGAGGCCACAAACTGGTTGGTCCTCTGTAGGGCAGACATGCCCGAGGAAATGCCCTCCATGAATGACAGCAGTTGTGTCAATAGACCTGTGTGTGCATGGAAGACCTTCAGCATCGACGTCTGCCCTACATGGATCTTTCAAAGTAAGTCCACAGACTCCTCACTCAGGGCAGCAGGGGACACAGGGGCAGGGGGTGCGGTGCCTGGCACAAAGGAGACATGCTCACGAACACAGGAGCCCATGGGGACCTCTGGGATGGGAGCCGATGGGAGGGTGGTGGTGGCGGAGACAGCCTCACTAGCTGGTGTTTGGTGGCTGCTGACACCCGCCTCCACAGGGGAGTCATCCTCAGAGCTGCTGTGGCCTTTAGCTGGGGGGATGGTGCTGACGACTCCTCTGTGTGGCTCAACTCGCCCTCCGTGCCACTGGGTCCACCTGACTCCTCTCCTTCTGTCCCTGTAAGGCTCTGTGGCTCTTCCTGGTCCGTGGAGCTGTCCCCTCCTGTGGCCGTGGATGTATCTGGATAGGAATAGGAAGTAACAGAACAACATCAGTCACCTGCACCAACTGCACACACCACAGTGAGTACATCACATCACAGGGCAAGCTCTGGCATCATCAGCTGAACACTGCTCAAAGTGCCAACACTGTTTAGGATGAGACAAATGTCATTCCCAACATCAACCATGGCACACATATCCCTCCTTGACTTTCACACATATGTCCATTGCATGTTGGATGCTAACACACCAATGTGCCAACATGCACCACCCACACATTAGTTGTACATGCAATTGAACATGTAGGAGTATGTCACTAGACATACAGCACATCTCTTGCGACTGACTCAGGACAGGTGTCCGGATGAAGGGATGGGCAGAGACTCATTTCACATGCTTGGGATGCATGCCAGCAACACAGACTATGATGTACTCATGTCCTGATGGGCAAGGCCACAATGGGGTGCATGGTGCACACTTGCACACAACGCAGGCTAACTCATAGCAAGTTCAATGCCATGGCACTGGGATGCCCTGAAAGTCAGTCAACACTGTCTCCTGTCACAGGGGCAGGGCATCCAGACAACAACAATATGCACTGACTCACAATCCTAGCTCAGGGGTAAATCTGACTCTGCAGATGACTGGCACACTTGCCCATCCCATGCAAACAACATATCCAGGACCCAGAAGACCCCACATCATGCAAATCATTCATATGAGTCTCAGCAAACACAAATCCATGTACATTAACACATCACAGTCTGCCATGCATATAACCCAGCTGCATGAGGGACACAGTTGCATACACCATTGTGCGCTGTCAGATGATCACACACCTATATGTCACACAGGTCTTGTCTCCCACAGTCACATTGCAGATGTCATGCTGACCCTCTGAATCATGGACACCCCAGGGCACAACCTGCAATTTCATACACAGGAGTGGGATTACAGAGTGTTTCTTAATACCCTTCAGGGGGCATGACTGGGCAGGACTAAGTGAAACAGTGTATTGCCCTGGACAGTAGTCAGGTGGCTAAGCAATTGTGACATACTTGATATACATACTCCTGATGTCCAAAAATTGGAGTCCCCTGCTGCATGGTTTTGTTTTGAATACCCCAGAAACATGTTGCGAGTCAGACCAGCAATTGGTACACATCTCAAGGGCACACACAGTTCACATGTCAGATATCAGGCATAGTGTAAACAATTGACCCACCCATGAAACACACAACAGAGTCACGGCAACTGATGCTGACTGCTGGGACACAGTGCCCTAGTGACACAAGCAACAGACTGTAGGGGCCACACCTGTGGAACAGATGAGGAGGGTGCATCACACAAATGAGGGACCTGATTTTGGGACTACAAGACCTACGTAATGTGGAAGTGTGACCAGGACAAAAGACTGCTATTTGCATGTCAGACATAGTACACAGATCAGGCATGAACTTACCCCCTTCCTGCTGCTGTCTGGCCTTCAGCTGCCTATCCAGGTCCGGGAAGACCACCGCCAGTATCCGGAGCATGTGGGGAGTCAGGGTCCGGTGTCCGCCCCTCCTGCGTGGAGGTGACAGCTTCAGCTGGACTCTAACTATCCTCCGGGTCCAGCCACGAAGGTCCTGCCACCTCTTCTGACAGTTGCGGATCCGGCGCTTGTAGACCCCACAGAACGAACGGCCCGGGCGATGGTCAGCCAGATCTCCTCCTTCTGGTGGGCATCAACCTTTGAGGATGACAAAGTGAAAAGTACATTAACACACATGCCCCAGATTTGTGCAGCACACTATTGGATATACATGTCATCATCACAAAGGGAAATAAATTACACAGGTAGTGCAACCATGGGGAATGAAAACTCACATGCATGTCTGACATGTTAACAATGCCTGGATAGTTTAAGCTTGCAATAATGCACTTTAGCAGCATGAAAACTATTCATTACATGTACCTACACACTTTGGTGGATGACAGTAGTCAGTGAGAATGCTTGCCACTGGTGTACACACTGCTAGTACTGCTAGTCAGACAACATGCATAATTAGGAAGGCAGTGGACAGCACACTCACCTGCTCCCCTGGTGTCCCATAGAGCTTTCTGTACTCTGGAAGGAGCCCGTCCAGCAGGGCCTGGTTCTCCTCCTCAGTGAAGGCTGGGGCCCTCTCCAGTGTACGTGCCATAGCAGGAGCCAGAGGATGCATAGACAGCAGCAGTGGTAGCAGGGATGTGGTCCAGTAGCATGTAGTGCAGGCAAGTAAGCTCCCTGGGGGCCAGCCAGCCTTATATCTGTGCTGCAGAGGCAGACTCTGTGCCATGTGTCCCAAGTGATAGGTCCAACACGTTGCATCCTATGAATCTGGCCAATCCATTCAAAAGTACGACTCGTACATGCCTTTCGCATCGTTCAAATCTTCACCTTCATTGAACACTTGAAATTGCAACATTGTTGTAGGCATCCAACTGAATTTCCAGTGCACAACTCGTACAAGTTTTGAATCTGCATCCGTCTCCATGACAGTCCTGAGCCAATGGTTGCGCCCGGCTCGTTCAACTGACTGTACAACGCATATTTTGAATATACACATGCACCCGTCTCCATACGATTCAATGGCCAAGGCGTACGCCTGTCTCGGACCATGCCTGTCCGACGCGTATGCATGATAGTCACCCGCGTCGGACGTCATTGTATGCAATGACAAGGCGTACGCACGGCTCGGTCATGACCCGTGCAATGCGTACGCATTGTCACCCGCGTCGGACCTCATTGTATGCAATGACAAGGCGTACGCACGGCTCGGTCATGACCCGTGCAATGCTTAATCATTGTCACCCGCGTCGGACCTCATTAGTGTGACTATTAGACGGATGCAACACACATATACTGGCCATGGACACCTGCACACACCTGCCACACTATAGCATTGGCCACACAGTGTGCCATGGCATGTGAGGCTGCATTCCCTGGGTGTTTGAGGGGGCCACAGCTATTTTTTTGTCTGGCACTTTGTGCAGCCACTCCCAGGTTGTACACGTGTACATGGGGGCAGAGTCCTTTGTGTGTTGTGCACATTAGCACTGTGATGTGCAATTGGACAGTAATGGGCATGAGTGAAGGCCACAGTGTCAGGTTGGATATGTTTAAGACATGTCACATACACCCTGAGTCCTGGGGGTGATGGCATGTACGTCACAGTGTGACCTGAAGCCCCAATACTGATGTGCACCCACAGTCTGTGTGCATGTTGTGTCTCAGATGTGTCTGATCACGTTACCAATGGGTGAAAGTCTTCACATCCATGTGGTATATGCATCAACCTTGATGGGGTGTGTGTCTAAGAGACGTACATGTAGGGCCGGCAGGAACAACAGTGGCCACTACCTGTGGGACTTACGCTTGCCTTGAGGTGTGTACGTGCTATGCCATGTCCATTGCTGTGTTGATGTGGCAATACAGGGAGCCTGGGTTTCTGCATGGCAAAGATCTGTGATGCCTGGGAGACATGAGTCCTCATTTGTCACTGGGGTGGGTATTTTGAACGTTGCAGAAGCACATAGGTTGGGTGACACAGCCAGATGATTAGCCCATTGCACTACATGGCACTCATGTGGACATGTGGAATTGAGATGTGAGGTGGTGGTCTTGTAGGTGACATATGTGACCATGCCCAACAGCACACACCTCAGTACATTGTGTAATGTCATGAACTAGCATGTGATAGTGATCGTGGTCATGGCCACATGGGTGCATGTACTGACAATCTTCCTTTGTGCATCTCTGTACTGCAGGGCACCAGCTGGCCATAGGCCGTTCCCAGACCTTGCAACCATGCAGGAACGCGACAGCATCAGACGGTACTGCTTCACCAGGCCTCTGATTGAGGAGTTGGCGGAGCAGTTGGCGCCACATCTGCTACCTGGCCGGACATACCCTACAGCACTGACCCCAGAGGTGATGGTGATGGCAGCCCTGCACTTCTTTGCTACCGGTACCTTCCAGTACACTGTGGCTACTGCTGGTGGTATGTCGCAAACGATGTTTAGTCGGGTGCTACGCGATGTCTTGGAGGGGATGTTGCAATTCCTCGACCTGTATATCAAGTTCCCGAGCCAAAATGAACTCCCTGAAATTAAGGATGCCTTTTATACACTGGGGAGGATGCCAAACGTCATTGGATCCATTGACGGGACACATGTTGCCCTGACACCACCACAGGCACATGAGCAGGCATACCGGAACAGGAAGCACTACCATTCGATCAATGCTCTGAGGTCTGTCTTGCTGACATGTTGATCACACATGTGTGTGCACGATTCCCTGGTTCGGCGCACAATGCCTACATTATGAGGAGTAGTCACATTGCAACGCTGATGTCACAAATGCCAGCTCAGCGTGCCTGGCTTGTCGGTGTGTACTGACTGTTTCTCATTGTGTGCGATTGTCAGTGTTGTATTCCGCACTCCTACAAAACTCAGCTACTTGTTCATTTTTGTGTGTGTAGGTGACTCTGGATACCCCAACATGCCATGGTTTCTGACACCCCTCAGGAACCTTGTGACACCAGACGAGCTGCGCTACAATGAGGCACATGGTCGGAGCAGGAGGGTGATTGAGCGGACATTCGGCCTCCTGAAAAGCCGCTTTCGCTGCCTGGACAAGACCGGAGGGGCCCTCCCATATGAGCCTGCAAAGGTGTGCAAAATAATACTGGTCTGCTGCATTCTACACAACATGGCGATGCGGAAGGAGGTGCCTCTCATCCAGGATGATGATGATGAGGACGACCAACGTCCGGCACCTATGGAGGATCCCTGCCTGGGCCAAGATGCAAGTGATGATGAAGATGATGGTGACGTCCGCTCCCAGCTCATCAACAACTTCTTCACCTGAATGTGAGTTTCCAGGGTTGTTATGTCAATGTATGGAGGTAGCCTGGAATGTGTTGAGCCAGCTCTGTTGCTGTCTGAGTGTGTCTGTGTGCCACTTGACTGGATGCGTGCTATGATGTGTCCATTCAGGTGGTGTGTCATCCACAATAGGGTAGTACTGCTAGCTAGTGTTTGTGTAGGTGTTTTGCAACATGTTTTGTGCATGTGTATTGCATTTCTCTCCTGTTCGTCTGTGCTTTTAACTGTATCTTGTCTGTCCTTCCCAGGGTCCTTTGCCTGTTGTGTGGTCAACACTGACCCCCAACACCCAGAAGCCAACACCAGTGCGGAAGTTGACAATTCCCATCAACTGATGTACCACACATCCCTGGACTTTCATTCTCCAACACATTGTGAGCGTGTGTCCACTGTTACATAGAATTACCGTGCAACTAGTGTGGAATAAACATGTTGCTGATGTGTAATGGACCTGTGCTACGCTTTGTTATGTGCGTTGTCTGTCTTCCCACATCTGAGTGACATCTGCTTACCTCACCTGTGGACTTGTTGCCACTGACTGTTCTTGGTGTTGTGTCTGTGCATGCCAATGTGTTTCAGGTCAACATCATTGTGTGGGATGAGTAACATGGCCATGGTGAGTATGTTTTGTGTTGCCATAGTGGTGTGTCTCCCTCACATGTGTCACATCCCCATGACTCAACTTACGTTGGTCACATTGTTGCAGTATTTGGCATGCACTGTGTTATGTAGCAGATCAACTTTGCCCTGAACATGACAAGTTGGAATCACAACAGAGGCAAGTATGGTGTACTGGTGAGATTATTTACAAACATGTGTGAGTGAAGTGCACAGGATGGTGGGTGCTGTACAGTGGTTTGGGAATCCAAAGTTCACATTGGAGTTGGATGTGCTGGTAGATGAAATGTCCAGAGTAAAGTCCACAGTCGTCTGCTACATTGGCCCAACATGAACCCTCCATGTAATGTGGGCGAGTTGTGTGCGATTGGACAAGGTGAACGGGTTGCGCACAAAGAACATTGTCCAGAACAGGTTTGGAGGCACTGGGGGATGTGCTGGGACATCTGCCTCTCACATGTCCTTCTTCGGACGACCCCTCTTCTTCCGGGGGGGGATCCTCATGTGCAGCCCTCTGCGGTGCAGGGGACTCTCCGCCAGAGTCCTCCTTCCTCCCTGTGGCGCTGGCAGATGGTGTTGCGACAGATGTTGTGGGCACACAGGGGGGTGTGGACAGGTTGGTGTTGATCTGGCGGAGGCATTGTAGTATGTCCCGATGCACCGCAGTAAGGGCATGCCACTTTGCCTCCATGCGGGAATGGTGGGTGACTTGCTCGTGTTGCATGTCCTTGAGGATCCCCACTACCTGGCCAAATCCTCCGGTGCTATCCTGGCACGCATCTAAGATGCGTGCCAGTTGGGGGTCATCATGCAGTCCAGACCCCTCTGCAAGGCGCGCCCTCTGCCTCCCACCCCTCCCAGCACCCCTCTCCACACGGGCAGGACCAGCGGCGGTATGCACAGGTGACACTGGTGGTGTTGCTGGTGGTGTTGGCTGTAGCTTCCGGGGGGTCCTGTGTCCCTGTGCTGTGGGTGTTGATTGTCCTTGGTATGTCTGTGTTGGTGGGGGTGCCCTGTCAGTGTCCAGATGCTGGAGGCGTGGGTACAGGGGGGACAGATGTTGCTGCTGCTGCATGATGGCTCACACCGGAGGGGCCAGGTTGGTCGTCGTCATCTGAAGAGGACAGTGAGAGAGTCAGACCAGAGAGCTCAGTGTCCACCAGAGTCTGGGACTGGGTATCCTCGTCATTTGGCGCTGGGTGCCCAGCATGACCTGTGTTTGGAAGAGACTCACAATGTGATTTATGTTTCTACATACATCATTGGTTCACAAACATGACATTTTCTACTTTTCAAACAGATGCCTGCCTGTACACTGCTTTTGCCCAGCTTGACACAGACAGAGTTTGATCTTGTTGTTGGCCATTTGCCAGCATGGCCTTGTGCTCCCCACAACAGAGCCCAGTGTCAGACATCTTGTCAGTCCCTTCCCACTCCCTGTGGGGCGAGTATGGTTCAGGTTGATCTTGCAGGGCCATGTGGGTGGGTGTAGGTTGTCTGTGACTGCGAGTCCCATCATACACTTGGCTACACCCCCCTTCCCAGCATGCCCATGCTTCCTCCCTCTTGACTCTGCTTCCCTGTGAGGGGGTGTGACATCAATGGCAAGATGGCTGGCTGTGAAATCCTGGTGTTTGTTTGGCTACAAGTCCCAAAGTGAGCCCCTGTGCTTCACACAGCAGCACCCAGTATGGGGTATCTTTTGCTGATATTTCAATGAGGTGTGGGTCAATGCATTGTACCCGGTGAGTTGTGTGGAGTTTGTGTTGGGGGGGGGTGTCTCCCCATGCTGAGTAGTATGGTCAGGGCTGTCAGTCCTCCTTCCCATCATGAAACGTGCTTCCATTGAAGGGCGTGCAAGTTGTCTTTCAGGATGTCAGTCAGTGGTGTCCTGCTTGTGATTTGCACACAAGCTCTAGCAGGGCATTGTGCTCCCCACAGCAGGAGCCAGTGTCAGCCATTTTCCACTCCCTGTGATGAGGGCATGTTTCAGAGGGGTCTTGATGGGCCAATGAGGAGGGGGGGCATTATCTGTGACTACAGGCCCCATCATGCTTTTGTCTACACTCACTTCACCTGCATCCCCACTATTCCTTCCTGACAGTCAGCTGCACTGTGAGGTGGTGTGTTGGTGGTGGCAAACTGTATGGCTGGGTGTATTTGGCTTAGTGCCACTGGCTTGCTCTATTTGTTTGTAGGTTGGTGCATGTCATGACACAGTCCCCAGTCACTATGAGATGGCAGTTATTGTGTTTGTGTGACTGGCATACACATCTTGGGTAGATTATCTATTGGTTAGTCTAGCTTTGCTTGCGGTGCATGGTTTCACTGTCTCTGTTAGAAGGCGACCTCAGAGGGGCCCGGAGGGAGCCTTGACTGTCCTGAGACCAACCCTCGAGGTATCGTAGCCGGGCACTGGCGGGAGACTCCTCAGGGGAGGAATCTCGTATCTAGGATCGTACACTCGGCACCACACGACAAAGAGACACCACACCGAGAGTTCTTAAGTGCAAATCTTTATCAGATCGGAGTGGTAAGATCTTTATGATCAGCAAGGCAATATATATATACAAGTAGAGCGCGGGCTCACAAAGTCTTGGAGGGGGGTTAGGAGGTAGCGGGACAGTCTTTGGGGGAATGGATCAAATGCAGGAGCGTATCCGGCGCACAGCTCACAATCCTCGAGCTGGGGGTTACGCTTGTCGTCGTGGGGTCCGGCGGGACCAAGGGAGTCTGGGGGCGCTGCGAGATACTCAGCAGGCTCGAGTCTAAGTTCGGAGGTCTTACGATCTTCAGGGAGCCGCGAGTCACTCAGCAGGGCTCAAGCACAGGTTCGGAGGTCTTACGATCTTCAGGGAGCCGCGAGTCACTCAGCAGGGCTCAAGCACAAGTTCGGAGGTCTTACGATCTTCAGGGAGCCGCGAGTCACTCAGCAGGGCTCAAGCACAAGTTCGGAGGTCTTACGATCTTCAGGGAGCCGCGAGTCACTCAGCAGGGCTCAAGCACAAGTTCGGAGGTCTTACGATCTTCAGGGAGCCGCGAGTCACTCAGCAGGGCTCAAGTGTTTCCAAGGCGAATCTGCCGGACAGTCCCAGGGCACCCCTTGTTATAGGGCGACTCCTCTTTGATGTCCGGAGTCTGTGCAGGCAGGGGTCTTGTCACCTGGGGGTCGCTTGTTGGGGGTTTCCTGCCATTGTCCTTTGATCCTTTCAGGGCCGGGTCGGGAGGAGCCCCAGACACCCAGCAGGCGTGGAGCCAGCCCTCGGGGAGGCCGGCGGGTCGATCGAAACCCACCTTCCCAGGGAAGCGCAGAGGTGTGATGGAAACTGCTCCTCCCCTTCTCATCCCAAGGGGAGAGCGATGTCCTCCAGCCGGAGTGGCGCCTGTAGGCTAGGGTCGCGCTGGGGCCGGGCGGCCATCTTGGTGCATGAAGTGGGCACGCGGGCCCGGGGTGGCCGAAGGAGGAAGGCCTACGGACGGGGGAAGTCCGGGTCGGGTGTGTGTGTTCTGGTGGGAAGGATCGGCCAGGCCAGGGGCTCGGGGCTGGTGTGAGGTGCAGGGGTCAGGTCTGACTATGTTACGAGGGCCGGGTCTAACACGCGTCCCCCCCAGCTGAAAGCCGGAGAGAACTACCCATCTTCTTGGGGGTTCTATTCGCTGAGGCGGAAGAATCGGGAGAGGCCATCGGCGTTGGCGTGGTCCGTACCAGGGCGATGTTCCACGGTGAAATCCATCCCCTGGAGGGAGATTGACCACCGCAGAAGCTTGGGGTTTTCTCCTCGCATCTGCATGAGCCATCGCAAGGGGCGATGGTCGGTCTGGACCCTGAAATGGGTGCCGAACAGGTAAGGGCGTAGTTTCTTGAGGGCCCAGACTACTGCGAACGCCTCGCGCTCGATGGTACTCCATCTCTGTTCCCGGGGCAACAGCCTTCGGCTGAGGAAGGCCACGGGCTGGTCCAGACCCTGGTCATTTACTTGGGAGAGGACGGCCCCGATGCCATGCTCGGAGGCATCAGTTTGTACCACAAACTCTTTGGAGTAGTCGGGGGCCTGGAGGACAGGGCCCGTACACATGGCCGTTTTCAGGGCATTGAACGCCTCTTGGCAGGCAGGGGACCATTGTACCTTCTTGGGCTGCTTCTTGGACGTGAGCCCCGTGAGGGGACCGACCAGGCTGCCGTAATTCCGGATGAATCGCCGATAGTAGCCCGTGAGGCCCAGAAAGGCTCGGACCTCTGTTTGGGTAGTGGGAGGTTCCCAGGCTAGGATGGCGTCGATTTTGGGCTGTAGAGGGGCGACCTGCCCGCTTCCGACCTGGTGCCCCAGGTAGGTTACCGAACCTTGCCCAATCTGGCATTTGCTGGCTTTCACGGTGAGGCCCGCCTGGCGTAGGGCGGTTAGCACCCTCCGGAGGTGTTGGAGGTGCTCGCTCCATTCGGAACTAAAAACTGCGATATCGTCGAGATATGCAGCGCTGAATTTTTCCAGCCCGGCCAGGACTCTATTTACCAGTCGCTGGAAGGTGGCCGGGGCATTTTTCATCCCGAAGGGCATTACGCGAAAGCGATAGTGCCCATCCGGGGTGGAGAAGGCGGACCGCTCCTTGGCTCCCTCTGTGAGCGCAATTTGCCAGTAGCCGCAGGTGAGATCGAAGGTGCTGAGGAACCGTGCAGCTCCGAGCCGGTCAATGAGCTCGTCGGCTCGGGGAATGGGGTGGGCATCGGCTCGGGTGACCTCATTGAGTCCCCGGTAGTCCACGCAAAAGCGGAGTTCCGGGGCGACCCCGGGGGCGGCTGCTTTTGGGACCAGGACCACAGGGCTGGCCCAGGGGCTGTCTGAGGGTTCGATCACGCCTAGGGTCAACATTTTCGAGACTTCGGCTTGGATACAGGACCGGACCCGGTCGGGGACTCGGTAGGCTCGGTGTCTTACTGGTGGGCTGTCCCCGGTATCCACATCATGGACACACCAGTCGGTGACCTTGGGGACCAGGGAGAAAAGGTCCGGAAACTGCCCTAGGAGCTGGCGGCAATCCTCACGTTGCTGGGGAGTGAGAGACGGGGAGAGGTTCACTCCTTCTATGGAGCAGTCCTTCTCCTTGGTGCACAGAAGATCAGGGAGAGGATCTGACTCTTCTTCGGACCCGTCGTCAGTGGCCAGTAGGAGGCTCAGCTCTGTCCGCACAAAGTGGGGCTTGAGGCGGTTCACGTGGAGGACCCGGAGGGGGTCCCGGGGGGACTGGACGTCTACCAAGTACGTGACCGGGCTCTTTCGCTCAACTACTTTGAAGGGCCCGGTCCATTTATCCTGGAGAGCGCAGGGTTTCACGGGGGCCATGACCCACACCAGCTGGCCCGGCTGAAACTCGACTAGCGCGGCATTCTGGTCGTACCAGCGCTTCATCTCCTCCTGACTCGCCTCCAGATTGGCTTCTGCCATTTCCCGGAACCTCCTAGTCTGATTGCGAAGGGTCAGGACGTAACGGAACACGTCTCGGGGGGTGCCTCGGGGCGCCGCCTCCCACTCTTCTTTGACCAGGCTGAGGGGCCCCCTGACGGGGTGCCCGTAGAGTAGCTCGAAGGGGCTGAAACCCAAGGATTTCTGGGGAACTTCGCGGTATGCGAATAGGAGGCAGGGGAGCAGGAGGTCCCACTTACGCCGGAGGGGCTCTTCCAGGCCCGCGATCATCCCCTTCAGAGTCCAGTTAAACCGCTCTACCAGGCCGTTTCCTTGGGGGTGGTACGGGGTGGTGAACTTGTAGGACACCCCACACTGTTGCCATAAGGACCTCATGTATCGGGAGATAAAGTTGGTACCGCGATCGCTCACGACCTCGCGGGGAAAACCCATGCGGGAGAAGATCCCCATCAGCGCCCGGCCCACCACGGGGGCCGTGACGGTGCGCAGGGGGATGGCCTCAGGGTAACGGGTGGCATGGTCCACCAGGACGAGGATGAACCGGTGCCCCTGGGAAGTTGGGGGGTCCAGAGGTCCTACAATGTCGATCCCGACCCGCTCAAAAGGGGTACTGACGACAGGGAAGGGCTGGAGGGGAGCCTTGCGCTTTCCTCCACTCTTCCCACTGGCCTGGCACGTGGGACAGGACTTGCAGTGGGCTTCTACATCCGCTTTCATTCTGGGCCAGTAGAAGTGAGTCACGAGGCGACTGTATGTTTTGTCCTGACCCAAGTGGCCTGCGAGGGGGACGTCGTGGGCCAAGCCCAGGAGGAGGTCTCGGAAGCGTAGGGGTACCACCAGCACTCGGCCGGACCCTAGCTCCACCGACTTCTGTTCGCTGTACAGAAGGTCATTCTCCCAATAGACCCGGTGCGTCCCCGTCTGGTCGCCTGCGGCCTGGGCCTCTGCCTGTTGCCGGGGCCCGACCAGGGAGGGACAGGTAGCCTGCTCTCGGCAGAACTCCTCTCGGGAGGGGCCCCCTTCGTGGCGCCACTGTGCTAATTCGGGCAGATCGCCTAACTCGGTGTCTGGGGTGGAGTCGGAAGGCGGTGGTTCGTCACTGGCGAGCGACTCTTCTGGTGGGGGGATGTGGGGGCACTCGGCCGGGACCATCCCATCTTCAGGGGTCGGGGCGTCGTCGACGTCCCTCAGGGGGGTCAGTCGAGCCGCCATGGATCGAGTGGTGGCGCACACCCACTCAGGGAGGCCCATCATCCCTAGGTGGGTCTTGCGCTCAACTTGCCCCCAGGGGGAACTTTCTAGGTCGTTCCCCAGGAGACAGTCGACGGGCTGGGATGTTCTCACTGCGACCTTCAGTTTACCGACCACCCCTCCCCACTCGAAAGGCACCAGGGCTACCTTACATAAGCTTTCTGTGTTGTCGGCTGAAATGACAGGGCAAAATACGTTGGGGAGGACCTGGTCCTCGTGGACTAAATGGCTGAGGACACCGGTGATACTGGCCCCGGTGTCACGGAGGGCTTCTACTTGGTGGCCATTGATCGTGACGAGCTGCCCATATTTCTTTGTGTTAGAGGGCAGGAGGCTCCCAGGGACCATCTCTCTATCTCCTAAGGACACTAGGGCCATAGCGGCGGGTTCCCACTCCTCGGCCTCCTCAACCTCCTCCCCCAGGGCTACATTGGCTATCTGTCTAGGGGGGGGTGCTGCCTGGTTGGTGCGTGGGGCCATGGGGCATTCAGGGTCGTTGGCGTAATGCCCGGGCTTCTGGCAACGGAAACAAGTGATGGTTACCCGGTTCCCCCGTCTCGGGGGGGGCCGGATACAGCTGGTGGGGGTGCCGGGAAAGGCGGAGGTTGGGACTTCGGGGGGCTAGTCTGGGGCTCTCTCTGCCCTCCCTGGTTTCCCCCCCCTCTCTGGCGGGGTGGTCCCTGACTGGCTCGGGGGTACTCTCCTACAGGGCCCCGGGAGACCCGGGTGTTGGTCCAGCGATCCGACTCGACAGCCAGCTTTCTCGGGTCCGTGAGCTTGCTGTCGAGCAGATGCTGGCGTAGTTCCACAAAGCAGTTGGCAGCCAGGTGTTCCCATAACATAAGGTCAGTTAGTTCTTCCAGGGTGGTTACCTTGCTGCCCTTGATCCACCCATCGAAGGCACGGCTGAAGAAATTCACATATTCCACCCAGGTGGTACCCGGGATCTTCCGGCAGTCCCGGAACCGCTGGCGGTACATCTCCGGGGTGAGGCCGTACCTTGTGAGGAGGGCCGCTTTCATGTGTTCATATGAGGTCTGCATGGAGGTGGGTAGGTCGAGCAGGGTGTCTCTTCCTTCGCTCAGGAACCGTCCCCATAACCCAGCACCCCAATCCTTCTGCGGGACCCGGTGGGAGGTCATGGCGACCTCGTAGGCCCGAAACCACTGCTGAATGTCATCATTCTTGTAATATTCCTTGACCACATCCTTGGGGATGTGGACCTTCTGTTCCGTCGGGGCGGCCGCCTCCCGGTTCCCCGGGGGCCGCGCTTCTTCGCTTCTTGCTTTCAGTTCTATTTCCTTCAAACTGCGTTCATGTTCTAGTTGAAGTCTCCTTCCCTCGTGTTCTCGTTGGAGTTTCTTCTCTTCCAGTTCTCCTTGCACTCGCAACTGTTCTACTGCTAGCTTTTTCTCGGCTAATTTCAACTCGCCCTCAATTTTGAGTTTGGCTAATTCGAGCTCGTGATGGCGACTTTTTTCTCTGTCTGCGAGTTCCTCCGGGGATAGGCCCCCGTCTGGTACGAAGCCTCGCACCTGGTTGCTGCTGCGTTCTCCTTGGGAGGGTCCTGCTTCGTCGTGGGGCTCCACCGCTCCTTCTGGGCGGGGGGCTCCCGAATCCACCCAAGCTTTCAGTGCCTTTTGCATATCTTCTTTGGTGTTGAGACCAGTGGTAGCGATTCTGAGTTCCTTACAGAATTGCTTTAGTTCCCTGTGAGTGTACTCTTCCAGCTGTTCCACCTGGAACATGGTACTGGCGTCGTCTTCTACGAGAACCACAGTGTTTCCTTCTGCCATCTTTGTCGGTAGTGCGTCAGCCGTTCACGGTACGATCTCTAGATTATGGACCCGAATCCCGTCGCTTGCCACCAATGTTAGAAGGCGACCTCGGAGGGGGCCCTGACTGTCCTGAGACCAACCCTCGAGGTATCGTAGCCGGGCACTGGCGGGAGACTCCTCAGGGGAGGAATCTCGTATCTAGGATCATACACTCGGCACCACACGACAAAGAGACACCACACCGAGAGTTCTTAAGAGCAAATCTTTATCAGATCGGAGTGGTAAGATCTTTATGATCAGCAAGGCAATATATATACAAGTAGAGCGCGGGCTCACAAAGTCTTGGAGGGGGGTTAGGAGGTAGCGGGACAGTCTTTGGGGGAATGGATCAAATGCAGGAGCGTATCCGGCGCACAGCTCACAATCCTCGAGCTGGGGGTTACGCTTGTCGTCGTGGGGTCCGGCGGGACCAAGGGAGTCTGGGGGCGCTGCGAGATACTCAGCAGGCTCGAGTCTAAGTTCGGAGGTCTTACGATCTTCAGGGAGCCGCGAGTCACTCAGCAGGGCTCAAGCACAGGTTCGGAGGTCTTACGATCTTCAGGGAGCCGCGAGTCACTCAGCAGGGCTCAAGCACAAGTTCGGAGGTCTTACGATCTTCAGGGAGCCGCGAGTCACTCAGCAGGGCTCAAGCACAAGTTCGGAGGTCTTACGATCTTCAGGGAGCCGCGAGTCACTCAGCAGGGCTCAAGCACAAGTTCGGAGGTCTTACGATCTTCAGGGAGCCGCGAGTCACTCAGCAGGGCTCAGGTGTTTCCAAGGCGAATCTGCCGGACAGTCCCAGGGCACCCCTTGTTATAGGGCGACTCCTCTTTGATGTCCGGAGTCTGTGCAGGCAGGGGTCTTGTCACCTGGGGGTCGCTTGTTGGGGGTTTCCTGCCATTGTCCTTTGATCCTTTCAGGGCCGGGTCGGGAGGAGCTCCAGACACCCAGCAGGCGTGGAGCCAGCCCTCGGGGAGGCCGGCGGGTCGATCGAAACCCACCTTCCCAGGGAAGCGCAGAGGTGTGATGGAAACTGCTCCTCCCCTTCTCATCCCAAGGGGAGCGCGATGTCCTCCAGCCGGAGTGGCGCCTGTAGGCTAGGGTCGCGCTGGGGCGGGGCGGCCATCTTGGTGCATGAAGTGGGCACGCGGGCCCGGGGTGGCCGAAGGAGGAAGGCCTACGGACGGGGGAAGTCTGGGTCGGGTGTGTGTGTTCTGGTGGGAAGGATCGGCCAGGCCAGGGGCTCGGGGCTGGTGTGAGGTGCAGGGGTCAGGTCTGACTATGTTACGAGGGCCGGGTCTAACAGTCTCCTTGCCACACAATCTTGGTTATGTTGTTTGTGTACTCACCAGGGCCTGGGATGTCTGTTAGGCCATGGACGCTCTCTGGTGGTAGGATGTCCCGCACATTCTCCTCCCAGGTCCTGAAGTAGACTGGTTTGGCAGGAGGGCCACTGCCGGTGCGCTGACTCAGGGCGTAATCTTTCTCGATGAGTTTCTTGACCCTCCTGCGCACGTCATACCACCGGTTCTGGATATCGTCCTTTGTGCGCAACATTGGTGCTTGTGCGTTCACCTTATCCACAATCCTCGCCCACATCTTGGTTTTCTGTGAGATGGGGGTCCTTTGAACCAATGTACCAAACAAATGTGGCTCTACTCTGATGATCTCGTCTACCAGCACTTCTAACTCACTATCTGTGAACTTTGGATTCTTCTTTGGATGCATGGTGATGGGTGGTGGTGGTGGGGGATGTGTGTGTGAGGGTGCGAGTGATGTTGGTTTTGTGTTGGTTTTGTTGTGTGTATGTGTGTGTGCTTTTGTATGAGGTGCTGATGGTGTGTGAGTTGTGTGATGGGTGAGTTGTGAGTGTGTCTGCGGTTGCTGTGTACTGGTGTTTGCTGCTGGCTGTGTCTCCTGTTTGCAAGGGATGATGGTAGTGATTGTAGTCCTTTATATAGTTGGAGTTGTGGGTGTGTCTTTGTCCCATTTTTTGGGGGGGGTATTTATTGGCTTAGTCATTGCTTGTTTGGTCCTTTTTTCGTGTTTTTTCCTTTGTGTTTTGTAGGCATGAAGGAGACGTTCATGTGACGGAAACGGACGCTGCTGTTGTCTCGTGCGGGCTTCTCCGCCTCGTTCACGCTGCCTGTCTCCTGTGTTTGGTACGCGTCTTTCGCGGCGGTCTCTATTGCTTGTGTGCCGGGTTGTCTGTGCGTGTCGGTCGTGCGGCTTGGTCTCCGTGCGAGTCGATCTAGTTTTACACGCATTGCATCGTACTGCGCTAATCGTACATCGAGGGTACGGGTCGGTCGGGTTCATTCCGGGTTCGTGTCATTCGATGAAATTCGCGTCGGTTTTCCGTCCGGATCACTATTTTCACTCCGGCTCGGTCGTACGGCTTGTATTACGTACCTGTCGGTTGTAATACACTCGCGTTGCATCGTACTGCACGGGTCGTACGGCGCTGGTCCGTGTCGGTCGGTATTCAGTCCGGGTCCGTGTCGGTCGGTTCGTTTTGCGGCCGGAATCGGCCCCTAAGTATGAAATTGAATGAGTGAATGTAGACACGTTTGGAGCGAGCATGGGAACAGACTCAACTATTGATTATGTAAATTGATATAATGATTAAGGTTTTCGTAGTGTTTTTAAGACAATAAAATATTTTTGGTATATTTGTATACCTTGGTTCCTTCAATAAATTTATTATCATATGTTGTGGCAATTATTTGAGTTGCCTTAGGACTTCACATTTGTTGCAGAAGCTGGGGCATGGTCCTGGTGGTTTGCAGGCAAGCATACCTCTGATGGTGTTCCTCCAGTCCCTGTGCAGTTGGAAGCTGCGGTGTTCCATTACCGGTGCTGGGTCATCAGGCGATGTTGTGCAGCAGCTGGTGTTGGTGTAGATGATGTCGATTTCGCCGCCATGCTTGTTGGTTTGGTCTGGTATTTAGACAAAATATTGAGTTAGAAATGCCGACTTACACAAATATCAAGTTGTAAATATTGTAGCACAAAAATATCGATAACAAGAATATCGTGGTTAAGAATATCGATTTTAAGGTAAGAAATATTGCTTTTAAAAATATAGAAGTCATTAATATGGTTTGCAAAAATATAGTTGTTTAAAATATCAATTTTTTTAATTAGTGTTATGTATTTTAGTATATATTCTAATGTATGTGATGTATTTTCTGTATAAGTATAGCTTATGTTTTTTAATATATGTGTTAAATATTTAGGTGCCGATTACAATCCTGTAAAAACCGGGTACGAACCGTCGGACGGAGCATATTCTCCGTCCGACGCGTACCCGGTCATAAAAATATACAAACATGGAAGTACGATTCGCACGGAAATACCATTTCCGTACGAATCGTACAAAACCCCGACTGACGAAAATAAACATACAAATGTGATCCGGGAAAGCGCCGACGTCACGTCGGGACGCACGCAGCCTGCCATTCACGAACCAGGAATTACGATTCGCACCAACGTCATCCCGCACGGACAATATTTTCCGGCAGCCAAAAACTGCCGGGAAATCAGTACGACGCGAACAAGGAGTACCTGCACGCGACGGACAGACATGGACCCGAACCTACGTGTCATCCCGGCCCTCATAGCAGTCGACCTCCTCTACAGGTTACGACGCAGACGCCGCAGAAGGTCAGAACAACAAAGGGAGGGGGGAAAGGGGGCGGGGGGCAGGACCAGGGGCAGGCCACAAAACCCCCACCAAAGTCACACAGCACACATGCCCATGACATACCTGACCCCCAGGCCCTGGTCACTACGAGGGGGTGGGGGCGTGTCCAGCAAAGCCAGCGTCCGCCACAACGGAAGTGCTTGACGACGCGAACCGGAAACACAACAATACAGGTACGTCCCGTACCCACACCTTAAGAGCGTGGGTACGAGTCGTACCCTGCCCACACCTACGTCACCCCAACAATGGCGGGACCGCTGTACCCACGTGGCAAAGGCCTGGGTACGGCCCGCACAAGCATTACATAGCGTGGGTACGGATATGTACGGACCGTACCCCCACCCCCGTATGCATGGAGCGTACCCCCACCCCAACAGTGTAAGTCCGACTCGTACCCTCACCCGCGTACGTATGGAGCGTACCCCCCACCCCAACAGTGTAAGTATGACCCGTACCCTCACCCGCGTACGTATGGAGCGTACCCCCCACCCCAACAGCGTAAGTATGACCCGTACCCTCACCCGCGTACGTATGGAGTGTACCCCCCACCCCAACAGTGTAAGTACGACCCGTACCCTCACCCGTGTACGTATGGAGCGTACCCCCCACCCCAACAGCGTAAGTACGACCCGTACCCTCACCCGCGTACGTATGGAGCGTACCCCCCACCCCAACAGTGTAAGTACGACCCGTACCCTCACCCGCGTACGTATGGAGCATACCCCCACCCCAACAGTGTATGTACGACCCGTACCCTCACCCGTGAATGTATGGAGCGTACCCCCCACCCCAACAGTGTAAGTACGACCCGTACCCTCACCTGCGTACGTATGGAGCGTACCCCCCACCCCAACAGTGTAAGTACGACCCGTACCCTCACCCGCGTATGCATGGAGCGTACCCCCACCCCAACCGTGTATGTACGACCCATACCCTCACCCGCGTATGCATGGAGCGTACCCCCCATGCCAACAGTGTACGTACGGACCGTACCCCCACCTCGTATGCATGGAGCGAACCCACACCTGTGTATGTTCTAAGCGTACATATCCTGAAATAGGAGGGGTGTGTGCAGAGTCCTCCCAGCAGTGCCCAGACACAGGAGGGGTGTGTGCAGAGTCCTCCCAGCAGTGCCCAGTCACAAGAGGGGTGTGTGCAGAGTCCTCCCAGCAGTGCCCAAACACAGGAGGGGTGGGTGCCTAACACTCCCAGCAGTGCCCAGTCACAAGAGGGGTGTGTGCAGAGTCCTCCCAGCAGTGCCCAGTCACAAGAGGGGTGTGTGCAGAGTCCTCCCAGCAGTGCCCAAACACAGGAAGGGTGGGTGCAGAGTCCTCCCAGCAGTGCCCAGACACAGGAGGGGTGGGTGCAGAGTCCTCCCAGCAGTGCCCAGACACAGGAGGGGTGTGTGCAGAGTCCTCCCAGCAGTGCCCAGACACAGGAGGGGTGTGTGCAGAGTCCTCCCAGCAGTGCCCAGTCACAAGAGGGGTGTGTGCAGAGTCCTCCCAGCAGTGCCCAGACACAGGAGGGGTGGGTGCAGAGTCCTCCCAGCAGTGCCCAGACACAGGAGGGGTGTGTGCAGAGTCCTCCCAGCAGTGCCCAGACACAGGAGGGGTGGGTGCCTAACACTCCCAGCAGTGCCCAGACACAGGAGGGGTGGGTGCAGAGTCCTCCCAGCAGTGCCCAGACACAGGAGGGGTGGGTGCCTAACACTCCCAGCAGTGCCCAGACACAGGAGGGGTGTGTGCAGAGTCCTCCCAGCAGTGCCCAGTCATAGGAGGGGTGGGTGCAGAGTCCTCCCAGCAGTGCCCAGTCACAAGAGTGGTGTGTGCAGAGTCCTCCCAGCAGTGCCCAGACACAGGAGGGGTGTGTGCAGAGTCCTCCCAGCAGTGCCCAGACACAGGAGGGGTGGGTGCCTAACACTCCCAGCAGTGCCCAGTCACAAGAGGCGTGTGTGCAGAGTCCTCCCAGCAGTGCCCAGTCACAAGAGGGGTGTGTGCAGAGTCCTCCCAGCAGTGCCCAGACACAGGAGGGGTGGGTGCAGAGTCCTCCCAGCAGTGCCCAGACACAGGAGGGGTGGGTGCAGAGTCCTCCCAGCAGTGCCCAGACACAGGAGGGGTGTGTGCAGAGTCCTCCCAGCAGTGCCCAGACACAGGAGGGGTGGGTGCAGAGTCCTCCCAGCAGTGCCCAGACACAGGAGGGGTGTGTGCAGAGTCCTCCCAGCAGTGCCCAGTCACAGGAGGGGTGGGTGCAGAGTCCTACCAGCAGTGCCCAGACACAGGAGGGGTGTGTGCAGAGTCCTCCCAGCAGTGCCCAGACACAGGAGGGGTGGGTGCCTAACACTCCCAGCAGTTCCCAGACACAGGAGGGGTGGGTGCAGAGTCCTCCCAGCAGTGCCCAGACACAGGAGGGGTGTGTGCCTAACACTCCCAGCAGTGCCCAGACACAGGAGGGGTGTGTGCAGAGTCCTCCCAGCAGTGCCCAGTCACAGGAGGGGTGGGTGCAGAGTCCTCCCAGCAGTGCCCAGTCACAAGAGTGGTGTGTGCAGAGTCCTCCCAGCAGTGCCCAGACACAGGAGGGGTGTGTGCAGAGTCCTACCAGCAGTGCCCAGACACTGGAGGGGTGGGTGCAGAGTCCTTCCACCAGTGCCCAGACACAGGAGGGGTGTGTGCAGAGTCCTCCCAGCAGTGCCCAGACACAGGAGGGGTGGGTGCCTAACACTCCCAGCAGTGCCCAGACACAGGAGGGGTGGGTGCAGAGTCCTCCCAGCAGTGCCCAGACACAGGAGGGGTGGGTGCCTTACACTCCCAGCAGTGCCCAGACACAGGAGGGGTGTGTGCAGAGTCCTCCCAGCAGTGCCCAGTCACAGGAGTGGTGGGTGCAGAGTCCTCCCAGCAGTGCCCAGTCACAAGAGTGGTGTGTGCAGAGTCCTCCCAGCAGTGCCCAGACACAGGAGGGGTGTGTGCAGAGTCCTCCCAGCAGTGCCCAGACACAAGAGGGGTGTGTGCAGAGTCCTCCCAGCAGTGCCCAGACACAGGAGGGGTGGGTGCAGAGTCCTCCCAGCAGTGCCCAGACACAGGAGGGGTGGGTGCAGAGTCCTCCCAGCAGTGCCCAGACACAGGAGGGGTGTGTGCAGAGTCCTCCCAGCAGTGCCCAGACACAGGAGGGGTGTGTGCAGAGTCCTCCCAGCAGTGCCCAGACACAGGAGGGGTGGGTGGCTAACACTCCCAGCAGTGCCCAGACACAGGAGGGGTGGGTGCAGAGTCCTCCCAGCAGTGCCCAGTCACAAGAGGGGTGTGTGCAGAGTCCTCCCAGCAGTGCCCAGACACAGGAGGGGTGGGTGCCTAACACTCACAGCAGTGCCCCTGCAAAGAAAAGGGTGGAGTACCCACAGATCCAATGCCCACAAATGTCAGTCAGGTGCACAAAGATCCTGCAGTACATGTACCACATGTGTGCGAGGCTGGGAGTATACACATGCATAGCGCCAAAAAGAAAACATGTACACATGAAGTCATGGCAACAGTCTACAAACACAAGTACAGTGACCACCAAGGATGCCACGAATGATGCAGGTGGAGACATCGCTCAGCATGCATGGCCCAAGTCTAACGAGTCCATCACACACCCAGCCAATGTAGACACAGCTCAGCACCACATATTGGAAAGACCCTGCAGGGAAGAAGTCAGGTTACACAGAGGGAGGAACACACCTTGGGACGATGTCACCATGCAGTAACTGCTTACATGAACAAAGTTATGTAGCCAACAGCGTGTGATGGTACACAGATACCAGGATCCACCCTATGACCAGCACAAGACTACAATTCCCACACACCCAACACATAATCAGCACCCAAAATAATGGGGCAGGTCGACCAACAGCAATACCAGACAGACAGTAGTGTACTAAGGAAAAATAAATTGCTTTAATCAGCATCCAAAAATCTGTTTGTCCCTTGAAAGTTCAAAATGAACAATGCCCATAGGGCAATCCAAAGTTCGAATCCAGGTTGGGGACACAGTGGGACGCGTGTCCCCTAGCTTGCCTGCACAGTCAGACTCCTTCGTCTTCCAGAGCGGGGAGGGCATCATGTGGGGGGGAAGGACCAGGCACCGCAGGGACATGAGGGCGAAGGGTAGGCGTCGTGGGTGCAGGGATGGAGGACTCCACCACAGGGGGTGGGGCAGGGCCAAAGGCGGAGGCCAGGATGGCGCTGCACACCTTAGCAAGGTCCTCCAGCGACTCCCCTGCACCCGAAGGAACCACAGGCCCCAAGGAGGGGGGGGGCGGAGGGATGGGTCGCAGCGCCACTGGGGGAGGGTGTGGACAGGGGGGGTCTCAACCACCCTGACCGGGGACTCCCTTGACCGCTTGCGGGGTGGTGTCACTGTGGGGCTCAGGGACAGAGCGGCCATGAAGGAGTCTTTGCCGGATATGTGGCCAGGAGAGCTGAGGGGAGGGGATTTGGAGGGAGTGGATTTGGTGGAATGCGGACTCCCACTCTGGCTGCGTGGCTTACGTTTGCCCCCCGACCCAGTGGGTGTGCCTACTTCACCCTGTGTGTACGTGCCAGGAGGTGTGCGTTTGACCTTCCCTGCTGGTGTGGTGCCTGTGTCTGTTGTGGTGGGTGCATGCTGACGTCTGGGTGTACGTGGGACAGGCATGGGAGTGGGAAGTGTGGATGGGTCAGGGGTAGGGGGTTGGACGTAGCGCTGCAGGAGACCCACTGCTGCAGTCAGTGTCGAGTCAATGGACCTCAATGAGAAAATGCCCTCCAAGTATGCCTCCATGTTGTTCAGCACTTGGCTGTGGCCATGGAGGACATTAAGCATCGCAGCCTGACCAACCTGCAACTGCCGCTGGATGTCCACAGACTCGGCATTGGCGGCAGCAGTGGAGACAGGGGCAGGGGGTGCGGTGCCTGGCAGGAAGGAGACATGTGGTGACTGGGCATGCTGGGAAGGGACACGAGCAAGTGGGAGGCGGCTGATGGCAATGGAGGGGGCGGGGAGAGATGTTGTGCCGCTGTCAGCTGCTGGTGCAGCCTCCGCCCACTCGGAGAGATCATCCTCGGACCCGTCAGCTTCATATTCTGTCGTGCCAGTGGACAGGTCCTCGGCCTCACTCTCCTCCGCCTCAGTTCCACTCGATGTGCCAGGCACGATGTCACCGCTGGTACTGGTGCTCGGTCCCTCCGCTCCGTCTGTGCTCATGTCTCCCTCCGTGTCCCCCGACGATGCTGTGGGCAAGGTGAAGAGACAGCAATTAATCATAAACCTGTATACATATGTCACATGAGTCCAATCTACATAGGTTACAGTGCATAGCCTGAAAAGAAAGATCAGTAACATCTACAAAACAAGGTACAGATGTAGGGCATGCAACACACAGTTGGTTGACCCACCATGCCACAGAAAAACTATGGAGAGCATGACACAATAGCAAATGACATGAAATGGAGTTTGACAGAGGAGCCAGGCCCTGGGGACAATCCAGCACTGCATCTGCACCACACAGCGTTGCCGAAAATAGGGATGAGCAGGGACCATATCCATGAACTTGAGGCACATGCTGCATAGGTAATACTGAGAACATGCCCACCATGACTGGCTCACTGCACCTTGAGTGTATGTGCAGACAAACATCACACACTGTCCAGACCTAGCAAGGAGATATCAGGTTTTGACATGTATGCTTTGCCCGCACCAACCACCCCCTACATGAGCCAATTTGTTGAGACACAGGAAGCACTTACATCTCTTAGTCTGGGTGAAATACACATGGGCCGGATAAATGCAAGATTGGACACAAAATACCCAAGGTGCGCCTGTCCAAATAATCATGTACAAATGGGCATCATCAGATGATTGTAACAAGACACACAGGCACTGGCCACCGTGAGTATGAACAAGGAAAATCAGGTCAGGCTGTACAGTGGACACTTGTACTACATTTTACGTCAATATACATGGTGCCAGGGGATAATGGCACAGAGCACAACCTATGCTGTAGACACTGAGAGTGTCCACATTTTGTGATGACACACAGGACACCTAGGAAAATATGCCCCAGGGGACAGTAGTGGCCACACAACTCCATGGTCCGGAATGGGAATGACTGCAACACACGCCACCATCCCTGCACTATGCGTATCGCACACTCATGCACATCATGTCACAGGCCACAACATGGGACATGCGTGCTGTAAGGCATGACACTTGAGAGACTAACTCCCATGTCTGGACTCAGCATCAGTGCCAACTGACATGGAACCCACAAGTACTGAACTGGACAGGGCACAGGCAAGGTCCCTAAACCTGTTACACACCACCCCCACACAGGATGCTACAGGTATAGTTCACATGGAGAAAGTGCCAGCCTACATAACCTTGTGAAGGCGTGACTACACACAGACCAGGGAACACATTGCAAGGAGGGGAAGGGAGGCAGGAGAGCACCGCTATACTGTGGGTAACTGGATCTGCACAGCACCTTTAAACCCTGGCAGTGTATCCATGCAACTGTGCACTTACAAATGATGGTGACACACAACAAACACACATGTACCTACCCCCTTCCTGCTGCTGCTTCTCCTGTAAGCGCCTGTCCAAGTCTGGAAAGACCACCGCCAGCACACGCTTGTGAATGTGGGTCAGACGGCGGCGCCCGCGGTTCTTATGGGTCTCAGGTGAGTCCCCCAGCAGGACCCGTGCGATCCTCCCTGTCCAGCACCAGATATCCTGCCAGCGTTTCCTCACCTGGGCCAGGCGCCGCTTGCGACCCTCCGTCCTCCTCACGGCACTGACGGCGTTCATCCATATCTGCTTCTTGGCAGAGGCGCCTACCTGTGAGGATGAACAAGTGACACTACATCAATACACCTGGCACATGTCATAGAGACACATATTAGAACAAATTTGCTGTTTACAACAAGGCATAGTATGCATCCAACGCATTGCACCTTTGTCATAGGGACATGATCCTCTGGGGAAGGGCAAAAGCAGTACGTGCCATTGAAAGTACACAGGTGGAATGAGGGCAACGACACAATCAATGATCCAGGCTCACACTGTGCATCACAAGCTACACCAGGATAATGTGCAGCACCTCTAAGCAGTCACATGCCACAGGCCACTGACGCTACCGCAGCAGAGTACACAAACACACACAGGCACAGGACATTCACCTGCCATTGCCAAATGCAGAGACAAACCTCACTCTGCACATGTGCCACTAGACGGGGGGGGGGCTCACAGGTGTGGGGCTGGCTCTGCACGTCAGACACACAGCACTGCTCCCTGCTCACATCACATGGGCAGGGTATATCCATCCCTCATGCAGCCCGGGTGCCACACTCCACATATGCACCCACCCACATGACAGGGGACTTACACACACACCGATGTCCAGGGTACGAACACATCATGTGGACACTCTCAGCACAGGTACACAGAACTAACACACATCTGTGGGTACAGTCACCTGTCACACTGGGCTGACCACATAATCAAATGAGGACTGCAGAGGCTACATTCCCAGGAGGACAAGACAGGCAGAATGTGGCATGCACCATGCAGTGATTGTCACAGTAAACACAATGCAAGTGAGGATGGCAGACATGCACCACAGCATGCACTGGCTGGGAGACATCAGGTATTCCCCCCCCTGGGACCCCCCCTACAGTACATAGCATGTGTGTCACACCTGGACACAATGCCAGAAGTCACAGTCACAAACAAGGGACACAGTCTGTGCTAGTAGACTCTGCACTCACCTGATACCCTGGTCACCCATACAGCAGGGGGTACTGTGGGAGGATCACATCCAGCAAAGCCAGGTTCTCCTCCAGGGTGAAAGGCTGTGCCCTCTCCACAGACCTTGACATGGTTCCAGGGAATCAGTAGCAGCAGCTGGGTCGTAGAATCCAAAGATGTGCAGGCAAGTGCTCCTTCATGGGACCTGGCTGCCTTATATCTGCCTTGCTGGCCTGTTTCATGCACAGGAGTACAGAGTGATTGGTCACTCACATTTGCATCCTATGTTTCCTCCAATCCCTTCAAACCTAGCACAGTCAGTGGGTTCTTATTGTGTTTTTTTCTTGAGCATGATGTCAACTCCAGAACCACATTGCAACAAAGTAGATTCATTCAAACTGACTACTGCTGTGCACCTGCTGAAAAAAATTCAAACTTTAAACTTGGTCTCCATGACAACCAGCATGCATGTAGGCCTTTATACTTGTCCCTCATGTGTCCCCTATGTAATTTGGAGTTTCACACACAGGTACGGTGCGTACCGGGGCCCTAGGGCACCCCAAATGCATAGCAACGGCCCGTACAGGCGTGTTTACGGTCCGTATCACTATGGGTGTGCTCGCGTATGCGTACCCATAGTGATAGTGAGCGTACGCACGCGTGTACGGTCCGTACCACTATGGGTACGCATACGCGAGAACACCCATGGTGATAGTGAGCGTACGCACGCGTGTACGGTCCGTACCACTATGGGTACGCATACGCGAGAACACCCATGGTGATAGTGAGCGTACGCACGCGTTAACGGTCCGTACCACTATGGGTACGCATACGCGAGAACACCCATGGTGATAGTGAGCGTACGCACGCGTGTACGGTCCGTACCACTATGGGTACGCATACGCGAGAACACCCATAGTGATAGTGAGCGTACGCACGCGTGTACGGTCCGTATCACTATAAGTACGCATACGCGAGAACACCCATAGTGGTACGGACCGTACACACGCCTGTACGCTCACTATCACTATGGGTGTTCTCGCGTATGCGTACCCATAGTGATACGGACCGTACACACGCCTGTACGCTCACTATCACTATGGGTGTTCTCGCGTATGCGTACCCATAGTGATACGGACCGTACACGCGTGCGTACGCTCACTATCACTATGGGTGTTCTCGCGTATGCGTACCCATAGTGATACGGACCGTACACGCGTGCGTACGCTCACTATCACTATGGGTGTTCTCACGTATTCGTACCCATGGTGATACGGACCGTACACACGCGTGTACGCTCACTATCACTATGGGTGTGCTCGCGTATGCGTACCCATAGTGATACGGACCTTACACGCGTGCGTACGCTCACTATCACTATGGGTACACATACGGCAGCACTCCAATAGTGATAGGGAACGTACACAGGCCCTCTGAGCGAATGTACGGTGCCTTTCACACATCACAGTGGTGACAGGCAGCACACAGGAAGGAATAGGGCTGACATACTTGTCCATGGATGGACATCAAGGCATTGTCTGGGCAGTAGTACATGTGTGGGGCACAGGTGTGAAAGGCTGTGATGTGGCACATTACTCCTGAGTCGAGAAGGCACCAGATGTATGATGAGATGTGTACAGATGTTATGTGTGACGGGGCAATGTGTGCCAGGCATGCCCTTAACTCCTTTGACATGTGTGCATGTCGTACTGCACACTTGGGATGAGCGTCACTGGCATGGCACAGTCAACAACACACGCAAGTGTCCCCTGATGCCCGCTACAGGGGTTACCACACCAGACATGTGACTACCCACGGTGCACGATGTGTCTATGTCATGTATGTGTGGGGTGTTCCCATTAGCTTGATGTTGGTGCTCCCTCAAAAGCATCAGCTGTTGCAGCAACCAACATGTGTCTGTGTGTAGATGGACATGGCACACTGTTACGCACACCAGGCCACATGTGGTATCGGATGTGAGGTGCGTATGTATGCATGGGACACGGAGTAGCGTAACAAGGACATGTCTGCATCCTCTCAATGAATGTGTGGTGAGTCATTACATGTACACCTTATTGGCAAGGTGTGTGGGCTGTCCTAGTGTAATGTCATGTGACCTGTGGCTCTAGTGTTCCGCTACCAGTCTCTGAAATCGACATCCTACTTCTGCAGATGTGTTGATGTATGTCACTCCTGTGTTGCGTCTGGCTGTTCACTTACACTGGGACACAGCTAATCCCATGCCATGGCATGTGGAGGTTCACAATCTCCGTGTGTAGCTGGGTCTTGGTAGGAGTGTCACCTGGCAGCCATACGTGTCCAGGGCATGTGGCACATACCTGACTCCGTATGTCGCATATGTGTATTGACAGATTAACATGTGCTCAGTACAAATAAGTTGTTGTTGTAGTGCACTCACTCTTCCTTGTCACTTCCAAATTACTGCAGAGCGCCGCCTCTTTCCCGACCAATTCCGGACTTGGCTGACATGCGGGAGAATGACTGTATCCGGTGCTACCGCTTCCCCCAACCGTTGATTGAGGAGTTGACGGCGAGGCTGGCACCACACCTGCAACCGCTGCACAGGTATCCTACGGCACTGACACCCAAGCTGAAGGTAATGGCAGCCCTACATTTTCTTGCCACGGGTACCTTTCAATATACCATAGTTCATGTTGGTGGCATGTCCCAGAGCATGTCAGCCGTGTGCTGCATGATTTCTTAGAGGCCATGTTGCTTCACCTGGATGAGTTCATCCATTTCCCAACTCCTAAAATGTTGACTGGGGTCAAGCGTGGATTCTATGCCCTGGGAGGGATGCCCCATGTCATTGGGTCCATAGATGGGACACATGTGGCTTTGGTACCACCACAGGCACAGGAGGTAGCGTACAGGAATCGCAAGCACTACCACTCCATCAATGCCCTTGTGGTGTGTCTGTCCAACATGGTGATTTCACATGTCTGTGCTCGTTTTCCAGGATCAGCACACGATGCCTACATCATGAGGCGTAGCAGGGTGCCTGAAATGATGACGCAGCTGCGCAACGAACAAGCATGTGTTGTTGGTGGGTACACTCTGTCTGTCCTGTATTTTGCGTAGACTTCCAGCACGACCGCTTCTCCTGTCCTACTTATGTCCATGTGGTTTCCATGTAGGGGACGCTGGCTATCCCAACATGCCATGGCTGATCACACCTCTCCGCAACCCCATCACGCCGGCCCAGCTCCGCTACAACACCGCCCATGGCCGGACAAGGCGAGTGATAGAGAGGACATTTGGCCTCCTGAAGAGCCGATTCAGATGCCTCCACAAGACCGGCGGCGCCCTCCCATATGCCCCGGCGAAGGTCTGCAAAATCTTCATGGTCTGCTGCATGCTACACAACATGGCAGTTGAGAAAGCTGTGCCACTCATCCTGGATCAAGATGATCAGGACCATCCACCCGTGGAGGACGAAGGGCTTGGCAATGGGGCTAGTGATGTGGAGGATGTGGTTCCGCAAGAGGACATCCGGAGTCGGCTCATACGCGACTTCTTTGCTTAGTGGTGAGTACCAGTGTCTGTGTGTGCACGCATTGGTCCCCGTGTGGCATGTGTTGCGATGTGTGTGTCCATCTGCATGTATGCCACGTGAGTCAGAGGTGTGTGTGGATGTGTCACTGGAGTGATGGTGCCAGTGATGAGTGTATTTCCCCAGTCATAATTGTGACCTAGCATGTTGTCATTCTTACATGTGTCGAGTACATGCACATGCAAGTGGCTGTGCTTTTTGTGGCTGACTTCTTGTGTGTCTCTCATACCCAGGTACTTGCGCATGCCGTCTGCTGGTTGCATTGTTGTGGCACTGCTATTCCTCATGGACACGTCATCGTGTGCTGACTCAGCGTTACACGCACGGACAAGTTTGGAAGTCTCCTTAGGGTAAGGGATGCATCAGGGGTGTATTGGGTGTGGCAGTTGTTTACGATGTGTGCACACTGCCCCTGTCGATGTTTGGTTCCTCTGCAGACATGTCGCATCACCATGGGACACATGACATGCAGCTGGGTACACCTGAATAGATGGTCAGACTTGTTGACAGTCATCAGTGATGGGATTGTGGATTGTGATGATGGCATCAATGTGTGTTACACTGCCCTTGGACACATACGGTTTGCATTGGCTTGACATGGTGTGGGACTTCCACATCAGAGGATCAATGGTGTATTGCAGCCTCTCCGTGAGCAGCAGGGGGTGTTTAGCTGTTAGCCGACACTTGTGTGCCAGTTCCATGGCTATCACGCATTTGTGCTGCAGAAGGGGGGTTCCAGTGTTGGACCCACATGTTACTCCACATGACCAGTTCCCGAATACATGAATAATAAAGGTGTCCCTATGCCTTCAAGGTGCCTCTTCTCAGTCAATGCTGGTGTGTTGCCACGGTGCATCCGGCATGTCTGGCATGGTTTTCCGTGATAGTGGCTATGTGTCTATGTGTAGAGTAGCAAGATGCAAGCTGTTTGTGTGGGATTAGACTGTGTATTGTGCATAATGTCAATGACTGTGTGGGTATTGTGACATGTACCATCCCCATGCATCCAACGTTGGCCAGGCCACCATTCTCTGCATCCACCTGACTCAAGCTTGCAGGACATGGTTCTGCAACCTGTCCACACATACCTGGGTGCCCCACAGGACACTCCACATGATCCCTGACCTCTGCGCATGGCTGTCGCTGTACTCAATATGTCTGTCGGCACGGTTGTGCGGCCACCCCCTCAGCTGGTTGGGCTCATCACGGGTGTGTATGGTGCTCCATGTCAGTCTTGCCTAATACAATGTGACCCATGTGTGTCCTGTGCCAGACTCAGGCCCCAGGGTGTGGATGGTTGAAGTCAAATGAGAACTCAGGCATGGTTAGACTTTACAAGACACATGTAAGGTAATAATGCAAAATGTAGGCATCTTCTCTTTATGGTGTAACTTTTTATTTTGGTTGGGGTACGTGGGGGGGGGTATGACATGAGGGGCTTTCAGGGTGTGTGGAATCCAAAGTTCACTAGGGGAGTTGGTGTCCTTGCCATTGGAAATCCTCAGAGTCCATGCCACAGTCTTTGTCAACATTGGTCAGACAGTGACCAGCAAGTCCATGTGGCAGAGAATGTCTTTTGCTGCTGTGCTGCTGTTGGTCCAGTGGGCCAGGTGCCAGGCCAGGTGTCCTGGGAGATGGTGCTGTTGCGCTGACCCTCACGGTCTTTTCCGTGGACAACCCGCCCTCCTGCGGGGACCCTCAGAAGCAGGCCGTGACGATGTTTGGGATGCTCCGTCGGATGTCTCCTCCTCATCCCTCCCTGTGGGTGGTGATGTTCTACGCCTGGTGGCACAGGGAGGGTTGCCCATGTTGTCGGCTATCCGACGGAGTGCACTGTGAATTCCCGTGAACACCGTCACGAGCTCAGCCTGTCTGTCCTCCATCCGCCCTTGGTGTCGCAGTAGACAGGCATGTTGCTCCATATGTTGCTGGGCCTGCTGGGTCTTGATCTCCTCGAGGATGGACACAACCTGGGCCATGCCCGTGGTGTCCTGCCGGTATGTGTCCAGGATGTTTCTGACATGGGAATATACCGGTTCCGCAGCCAACCGGTCAGGCTCGTGCCTCCGCCGTCCTCCACTCCCACCACCCCTGCCCACTTGCACCTGGCCTGTCCTTGTGGGCACATCGGGTCTCCGGGACCCCTGAGGGGTGGCATTGGCGTTGTCGCCTGCCTCCTCCTGGGTGCCCGGTACACCGTGTCCCTCCTGGCCAGCCTGGCTGCATTGTGGTGGTGGGGCAGGGATCCTAGGTGTCTCCTGGGATGTGGCAGGAGTGGGGGTGGTGGTTGGCCCAGTTGTACCTGACGCAGGTGCTGCAGGTGGTTGGACACCAGAGGGGCCAGGTTGGTCGGGGTCGGGTTCGTCCACAGAGTGGTGAGAGTCGTCGCTGCCGGTGGGTCCGTCATCCCGCCGAGCCGGGTCCTGTGAGTCTTCCCCCCCAGTGTTGGGGGGTGATCCACGACGTTGACCTGTGTGTGAGAGAGACAATGTTAATTTTGTTCCATGCAACATCCATGTTTCATTCGTTTCTAAGTTGGCACATTTCCTCTGGGAATTTGGATATGTCTTGCATTCCACTCACAGTGCACTTGTGCATGGGTATGTCCCTTGGCCACAGCTTTTGCGACTTTACCTATGTGTGGCACAGTCTTACTTGCTGCGTCAATTGTGACTGCAGTCAGCAGTGGAGTGAGCAGGTGTGGCGAGCCATGCATTGGCGCCTTCCGTGTTGCACTGTACGTGGGAACATGGAGTTGTTCCACACACTTAGATAATGCAGGTAGGTGGCGTTGTCCTCGTGCACAGGTTGAGACATGGCCCTGTGTTCCTGTGTTTTGCCATGGAGAAGAGGGGGGGTTCAGGCACTGGCCACCCTTGTCTACATGCACGCAGTCCACCTGCTGACGAGCAGACATTCCCACACCCCCCAAGGCTGAATTGGTCTCCCTGTGTGTCCGTTTCTCACTCCCTCTCTGTCCCCCTCTCCCTCCCTCTGTGTGTCAGCCTCCTCCCTCTGTCCGTCTCCCTGTGTCTCCCTCCCTCTCTCTCCCCCTCTCCCTCCCTCTGTGTGTCACCCTCTGTCACCTCAGCCCAGCTTCCTAGGCACACACTTTTTGCAGATCTTTGAATGGCCCTTGGCTTGTTGATGTGAGTTTGTTTCTGATCTCCAGGCACCCATTGGGTGTAGTGTCTGTGTCTGCGCTGCTGCTGTGGTGGTGTGTGCTGCCACTCTTTCACAGTGTTGGCTGTTCATTAGCTGCTGTCATGTGCAAAAACGTGCCGTCACCCCCATGTGTTAATGCAAGGCGTCCGCCATTTGCTGGCAAGTCTTTCCTGTGTGGGGACACACTGTTTGTCTGGCTGTGACCTAGGCCATATGGGCAGGGGGCATTGTTGTCTGTTTCTGAGTTGCACTATGTGAATTTTGGGGCCCACACTCCCGCCATCCGGCTTACCGTGTCTTGTGTTGGTGTTTTCTGTGGCCTGTGACTTTGCATTGTCCAGCTGGGTGCATGGGGCATGGTGGCGCCAGTGGCATGTGCGTGTTCATGGAGTGTGGTTGAGTCATGCGATAGCTTGGGGTGGTTGCGTGCCTGTTTGTGAGTTTGGTTGTGGATGACGTTCCCCCCATGTGAGGTGAGTTGTTTGTGTACTCACCCGGGTCTCGGAGTCCTTCTAATCCGTCCACTGACACCACCGGCAGTATGGCCATCACCCTCTCCTCCCTGGGATGGTAGTGTACGGGTCTGCGGGGCGGCCCTCCTCCAGTGACGTTGGCCTGGTTGTGGTCGTCGGTTATTTTGGCTCGGACCCTCCTCCGCAGATCGTACCACCTGGCATGGCATTCATGCCTGGTCCTTCTGGTGACCGCAACAGCATTCACAGCATCGACAATCCTCTGCCACATGGCTGTTTTTTCGGACATGCAGGTCTGTCTGACCAATGTTCCAAAGAGGTGTGGCTCGGCTCTGAGGATTTCGTCGACAAGGACCTCCAACTCTCGGCTAGTGAACTTTGGATTCTTGTTAGTGGGCATGGTGAGGGGTGTGGGTGTGGATGGTTGAGGGGGGTGGATGGTTGTGGGTGTGTGGGTGTGGTTGTGCAGGTGTGTGTGTGAATGTGATGAGGGGGTGTTTGTGAAGGTGTGTGTGTGAAGGTGTGCAAGTGTAAGGTGTAGTAAAGGTTCAAGTATGGTGCTGTAGGTTGTCTGTGGGGTCTGGCAGCAGTGAGTCTGTTGCAAAGGCTCATGGTTTGTGTGTGTGGGCCCTTTTTATTGGTCCATTGGTGGGTGTGGCTGTGTTTGAAGTTTGGGTGGGTGTGTTATAAGGAGTGGTTGTGTTTTGGGCCTCTGTTTGGGATTTTGGCAGTTGCAGGTCAGTGAATGTGTTGTTTTTGTGCTTGTTGGACATGTTTTGTGGCTTTGTGCCATTCGAATGGCGTATTATTGTGTTGTTTTGCTTTGTCCTGGTTGTGTACGTGCGTTTTTCGCGTGTGTACGGTGTGTACTTCGGGAATTTTGTTGTACAGTGCTGTCCTTGTGTCTGGCTTGGTACGACTCGTACATGCGCTCCGTACTTAGAATGTTGGGGTGGGGGTACGCTCCATACGTACGCGGGTGAGGGTACGTGTCGTACATACACGGTTGGGGTGGGGGTACGGTCCGTACATACACGGTTGGGGTGGGGGTACGGTCCGTACATACACGGTTGGGGTGGGGGTGCACTCCATGCATACGCGGGTGAGGGTACGTGTCGTACATACACGGTTGGGGGGGGGTCCGGTCCGTACATACACGGTTGGGGTGGGGGTACGCTCCATGCATACGCGTGTGAGGGTACGTGTTGTACATACACGGTTGGGGTGGGGGTGCGGTCCGTACATACACGGTTGGGGTGGGGGTGCGCTCCATACGTACGCAGATGAGGGTACGGGTCGTACATACACGGTTGGGGTGGGTTGTACGGTCCGTACATACACGGTTGGGGTGGGGGTACGCTCCATGCATACGCGGGTGAGGGTACGTGTCGTACATACACAGTTGGGGTGGGGGTACGGTCCGTACATACACGGTTGGGGTGGGGGTGCGCTCCATGCATCCGCGGGTGAGGGTACGTGTCGTACATACACGGTTGGGGTGGGGGTACGGTCCGTACATACACGGTTGGGGTGGGGGTACGCTCCATGCATACGCGGGTGAGGGTACGTGTCGTACATACACGGTTGGGGTGGGGGTACGGTCCGTACATACACGGTTGGTGTGGGGGTGCGCTCCATACGTACGCGGATGAGGGTACGGGTCGTACATACACGGTTGGGGTGGGGGTACGGTCCGTACATACACGGTTGGGGTGGGGGTACGTTCCATGCATACGCGGGGGAGGGTACGTGTCGTACATACACGGTTGGGGTGGGGGTACGGTCCGTACATACACGGTTGGGGTGGGGGTGCGCTCCATACGTACGCGGGTGAGGGTACGGGTCGTACATACACTGTTGGGGTGGGGGTACGCTCCATACGTATGCGGGTGAGGGTACGGGTCGTACATACACGGTTGGGGTGGGGGTACGCTCCATGCATACGTGGGTGAGGGTACGTGTCCTACATACACGGTTGGGGTGGGGGTGCACTCCATACGTACGCGGGTGAGGGTACGGGACGTACTTACACGGTTGGGGTGGGGGTACGCTCCATGCATACGCGGGTGAGGGTACGGGTCGTACATACACTGTTGGGGTGGGGGTACGCTCCATACGTACGCGGGTGAGGGTACGGGTCGTACATACACGGTTGGGGTGGGGGTACGCTCCATGCATACGCGGGTGAGGGTACGGGTCGTACTTACACTGTTGGGGTGGGGGGTACGCTCCATACGTACGCGGGTGAGGGTACGGGTCGTACTTACACTGTTGGGGTGAGGGTACGCTCCATACATTCATGGGTGAGGGTACGGGTCGTACATACACTGTTGGGGTGGGGGTACGCTCCATACGTACACAGGTGAGGGTACGGGTCGTACATACACGGTTGGGGTGGGGGTACGCTCCATGCATACGTGGGTGAGGGTACGTGTCCTACATACACGGTTGGGGTGGGGGTACGGTCCGTACATACACGGTTGGGGTGGGGGTGCACTCCATACGTACGCGGGTGAGGGTACGGGACGTACTTACACGGTTGGGGTGGGGGTACGCTCCATGCATACGCGGGTGAGGGTACGGGTCGTACATACACTGTTGGGGTGGGGGTACGCTCCATACGTACGCGGGTGAGGGTACGGGTCGTACATACACGGTTGGGGTGGGGGTACGCTCCATGCATACGCGGGTGAGGGTACGGGTCGTACTTACACTGTTGGGGTGGGGGGTACGCTCCATACATACGCGGGTGAGGGTACGGGTCGTACTTACACTGTTGGGTGGGGGTACGCTCCATACATTCACGGGTGAGGGTACGGGTCGTACATACACTGTTGGGGTGGGGGTACACTCCATACGTACACGGGTGAGGGTACGGGTCGTACATACACGGTTGGAGTGGGGGTACGCTCCATACATTCACGGGTGGGGGTACGTCTCGTACATACACAGGTGTACATACACGGGTGGGGATTCGACTCGTACATAGGAGGGCTGGGGGAGTGTTGGGCGCGTATGCGGGCACATGTCTCCATGGTTGCTATGGGAGTTCGGTGCGGACGGTGTTTTTTCCATACGGTTGTAACATCGGACACACGGGATGGATCGTACTTCCGCGGTCGGACTTCACTTTTCACATTTGTACGGTAAATCGTCCGAGGACGTGTCGGACACATTTTCCGACCCGAGGACGTGTGGGGAATAATTCCCAATGCGATTCGTAAGGACTTTTTCCCATGCGAATCGTAGTTGGCAGTTTGTACGGCACTTGTACGATTCGGTAGATGTCGCGGGGGCAGCCCTCTTAGCCATGTTGCTGGTGCCGTTGGTGCGTGTGGGGTCCAGTGCTCAGAGGTCAGCAGCAGTGCATTGTCTTGGAGTGGAAGAGCCACAGGTTCCTGACACTAGGCGCAGTTCAGGTGCGGACAGGCGCCCTGACGGTCTTGCCTTCAGCTTATAAAGCTCTTCTGCAAATAAATGCACCTGCTCCGCCTTCTTCCATCCTCCTATTGGAGTTCTGCTAGAGAGGTTCAACAAGACACTTGAGAATCTTTTAAAATCCAAGATAAAAACAGTGATAAGTTTTCTGGATTTATGTGTCAAAATGCCTGAGTTGTGGGCCCTGTGAACTGTAAACCCACTAGCCTCCTGCACATTAAATTGATGATGTGTGTTCTGCTTAACGATCCGTCCTGTAAGGCTCGCCGGAGTAGTTATTGTTAGCAGGTTTCAAATCCTTTATCACCATGATAAGACACACTCAAGAATACGTACTAAGAATATATCTTTATAACTTTTATTGAAAATAACAAGATCAAAGTCCTATCCCAGTGAATAAAATATGCACTGCAATAATTATAATAACAAGCAATATAGTGGCAATAACAGGGACAAACAGACAAAATTAAAGGACAATTTGCAATATCATAACGTCATTCAACATCTCACTGTGTTTGTTCTCCAATCCATCCCTTTCTCTCTCTTGTTAAACACCTTTAGCACCAAAAGGAGCCAGAGAGAATCATTTGGTGGCCTTGTTTCTCACACACATGCCTTAGTGGCACAACAAAGATGTTGTTGTATACAAAGGGAGTTGGTGTCTCCTTCCCTGCTCTCATAAGATATGGCGTCCCAGCAAAAGCTAATAAGGCTGTCTGATTTTCTCGAGGCGCCAGCAGGTGCCCTTGTCTTGGAAGAAGATGTTTGCAGCTTTTGTGCCAAACCTCGATCTCTCCGCCCCTGGAAGTTCCTCTCTTTTCCTCTATTTCTCGCCTGCATGGGGTTTACATATCTTTCAGGCTCTTCTACTGAACGTTAAGAATAAGAATCAACATGTTACATCTTACTGAATGATACTGAGAGCAACAATCAATATGACCTTTTACCTATTTATTGGCTCTGCGACAAACTTAACTGTTGAAATACAGAGAGCAACAGTGTCATCATTAAACAATGTGAAGAAGCGGCGAAGTTTCAACTGTGCATGGCAGGTTAACTGCCGAATTATTAAAACATACTAGAGCAAACATAAAACAACATATTTGTACAAACCAAACAGAGTTAAATGCAATTTTAAAACATAATGGGGATTTTAAAAGCAGAAAGAAACGAAGATTCCATCAGGGATCCCTAAGATCTCTTTGACATAAGACAGACCAGCAATCCATCCACTGGCTTCTGTTCTTCTGCTTCTAAATACTTGCAAACAAAAGGTACAGACCGGAACAAGCATGATGCCAGACTTAGGCATCATTGTAGTCTTTGAGTGAGTGGCACTCTCCAATAACATTCATAACAAATCCAGTTAGGTGGATTTGCTTCTCTCTTAACATTCATAACTAAATAGTGTCTCGCAGTTCAACACCAATGCCATGCTCAGAGTGGTCCATCATACGGATTTGGCATTCAGAGCACTTTTTCACTCTTGACTTTATTAAAGGTTCCTGGCCAATCCTTCTTGATCACCAGATTTAAGAGAAAACTACTTTTGTATTTGAAATATTCCATAATTTGAAAGGGTGGGTTCTAAGCAAGGTCGGACGAGCCTACCGGGCACCAGGCATTTCCACAGGAGGCTGGTAGGGTGGGGGCAGGTTTTGTCACAGATGGCCGGTTTTGTAGCATTGCAGCAGTTTTAAAAGAATCTGCTTCAGAGTTCCTTGTATATCCAGTGGTTTTCAGGCAACAATAAAAGAGATCCTTTTGGTACTGTACAGTTTATAAGTAACAATCGAAATCTAGCACAGTGAGCTAGGAACTGCCATCAAGGAGCAGCATAGTACAGGTTAGAAAGCTATATTTTTTCCCAGTCCTTAATTAACCTAATCTTGCTAAAAAGGGTTGGTTTCAGTGGAAATAAATTCTTATTAGTAAAACCCTAATCTCTGTGTTACATTCTGAATCCTGTTTGTGCTTCTCCAGACCAAGCCCTCTTAGAATACGCCTACAACTATGGATGACATGTGAATCCTACACCTTGTAGTCCCCTTTGTCTTATGTAACATTTTCTTTACACTGAATTACACGCGTATGCGTTCTTGCCTCTGTATGTGTGTGTGATGTAAAGTGCTCCGACACCCTACATAGAACAAATAAAATACATGTGAGAGAGGGGCTATGGAGAGATGAGAGGCACTGCTGGAGAGTGATAGTCCCAACAAAGAATGTTGTATCCTGGTGCACTGTAAGGTCATCATTTACTATACTTTAAAAGCTAACCAAATTGAATACATAATGAAATATGTGTTGTAGAATGCACCAGGTTTGCCATTTTTTCCCAAATTTACTCGGACTGAGAACTCTTTACCCCGCCTACCCACAATCCACCTTGTAGTGGTTAGGCTTGCTTGCTGCTCTCACTCGCTATGTATCATATGGGGGATGGTCTGACAAATACACCAGGGCTGCTTTGGGTTCCCAATCTGCCCCTGGTTCTAAGAGATCACAAACAATATTTTTGGAAAGACGAATCGGCCTATTTAATAAGTCACTTTCGCAGGCGGACTTTCCCACAATGTGGAAAGCAGCCAGAGTAAGACCGATCCTAAAGAAACGGACGGCTGATCCAAAACTTCTCCTAAATTACCGTCCTATCTCACTACTCCCCTATTTCGGGAAGATGCTGGAATCCCTTGTTAAGCAACAGCTTGTTGACCATCTCTACCACCATTTTTATTGGAAGACCCTGGGGAACGCTGGGTGGTAGGAAATTTGTGTCAGCCCGGTGATGCCACAACTTTCCCACACAAATATGTGTGAAAAATAATTTTTTCAGCTAAAATTAAGGTTTGCAGGGGATTCTGGGTAAGGAAACATTGCGTTTTGCGCTGTTTCCTGTCGTGGGCACAAGGCCTACCCACACAAGTGAGGTACCATTTTTCTCGGAAGACTTTGGGAAACACGGGATGGGTGGAAATTTGTGGAACCACGCAGATTCCAGAACTTTCCACCACAGAAATGTGAGGAAAATGTGTTTTTTAAAATAATTTTTTAGGTTTGCAAGGGATTCTGGGTAACAGAACCTGGCAGGAGGCAGTCGAGTCACCCCATCCTAGATTCCCATAGGTATCTAGTTTTCAAAAATGTATAGGTTTGCTAGGTTTCCCTAGGTGCCGGCAGAGTGTCACAAGGACAGCGGGGAAGACATCAGACCAGGGGGTGACTGGTGGGAAGCTCGGGAACTCACGGACCCTGTGCTTTGTGCTCCCCAGGGAGATTCATGGACGGCTTCCCTAACGGATGTATCAGAAAATGAAGCAGGTCCCTTTAACTGGGCCATACTCCCCGACAGCTCCGCCCCCTGCGATGACGGCGGTAGCAGACAACCAATAAGACCTCCAGAAGAGCGAATCAGGAAGTGCTTGGACACCGGAGCGAGAGTCGAGGAGAAGGAGATCGGAGGAGCGGAGAATCAACGGCAGGACGAACCACGACGACGTCAGGAGAACGGAGGGAGTACTACGGAGGATGGGAAGCCGGAGACGGGAGGACTCCGCAACCACGCTTCGCCGAGCCACGCCCACGGAGGAGCGTGGCTGACCCAGGTACGGGACCGTTTCTCGGGTTGGGTTGGGAGGCAGGAGAAGTGAGAGGGCTAAAAGACGCTGCCACTCGCCGCCTCTATTTTGTAAATAGCAAATACCCTCCCCTCACTAGCACGATACCCCACCTCACGTACGGTCTTAGGGGCCGATTCACAGAACTAACTTAAGACAAAATCCTAAACTTACTCCTTTTGGTATTCACAGAAGTTAGGATTTTGTCTTAAGTTTGTCTTAAGACAAACTTAAGACAGACTTAAGACAGTCTTAAGACAGACTTAAGACAAACTTAAGACAGACTTAAGACAGACTTAAGACAAACTTAAGACAAACTTAAGACAAAATCCTAACTTAATTCTGTCTTAATTCTGTCTTAAGTCTATCTTAAGTCTGTCTTAAGTTTGTCTTAAGTCTGTCTTAAGACTGTCCTAAGTCTGTCTTAAGACTGTCTTAAGTATGTCTTAAGTTTGTCTTAAGACAAACTTAAGACAAAATCCTAACTTCTGTGAATACCAAAAGTAGCAAGTTTAGGATTTTGTCTTAAGTTAGTTCTGTGAATCGGGCCCTTAGTCTCTCTTAGCACATGTGCACCAGTGTGATTCCCTCACTCCCGAGTCCCTTGAAAATCTTAAAAAGGGAATGTTATATTGACCCACGCTTCTCTGTTTGTGTTTTACGGACCCCGGAGAGCCCCCTCTCTACATCTGCTTGCCCTGAGGACCCACGCCGCTGAGAGCCGAATCGAGTACACCACAGCCACGTTGAGAAGAGGAAAACTCACCTTTGGGACTATACATTCCCCTACCGGTCTATTCAAAATCTGGCCTCTCCGAGAAGAAGAGCATATTCAAAAATAAAACCTTCATTAACCAGACGACACCTGTTGCGTCATCCTTCTGACCCGGTTACACAGAGCTAGGGTTCAAAAACTACAGCTAGGCACTTTGCCAAAAAAGGGTCATTTTTCACAGTGAAATTGAGGTGTGTCCACGTTGCGTTTTGCGCCGTTTCCTAACGCAGGCACTAGGCCTACCCACACAAGTGAGGTACAAATTTTCTTGGAAGACTTTGGGGAACGTGAGGTGGGTGGAAATGTGTGGATCCACGCAGATTCCAGAACATTCCACCACAGAAATGTGAGGAATATGTGGGTTTTTTAAAACATTTTTTTAGGTTTGCAAGGGTTTCTGGGTACCAGAACCTGGTGGGAGCCAGTCAAGTCACCCCATCCTGGATTCCCCTGGGTGTCTATTTTTCAAAAATGTATAGGTTTGCTAGGTTTCCCTATATGCCAGCAGAGCTAGGGTTCAAAAACTACAGCTAGGCACTTTGCCAAAAAAGAGTCATTTTTCACTGTGAAATTGTGGTGTATCCACGTTGCGTTTTGCGCCGTTTCCTGTCACGGGCACTAGGACTACCCACGCAAGTGAGGTACCGATTTTCTCGGAAGACTTTGGTGAAACGCGGGGTGGGTGTAAATTTGTGGATCCACGCAGATTCCAGAAATTTCCACCACAGAAATGTGAGGAAAATTTGTTTTTTGGACATTTATTTAGGTTTGCAAGGGATTCTGGGTAACAGAACCTGGTGAGAGCCAGTCAAGTCACACTATCCTGTGTTCCCCTGGGTGTCTAGTTTTCAAAAATGTATAGGTTTGCTAGGTTTCCCTAGGTGTCGCAGAGCTAGGATTAAAAAACTACAGCTAGGCACTTTTCAAAAAAAGGGTAATTTTTATTGTGAAAATGTGGTGTGTTCACGTTGCGTTTTGAGCTGTTTCCTGTTGTGGGCACTATGCCTACCCACACAAGTGAGGTACCATTTTTATATGGAGACTTAGGGTAATTCAGAATTGTAAAGAAACTGTTATTACCTATTGACTTTCAATTTATTTCTGCCTTTCAAATGAAAGACAACGTGTAAAAAAGAAGTCATTTTGAAAACTGATCGATAATTCTCATACTGTTCCAAATTTCGGAAATTTGCAAATATCTACTGATTCTAACTCTATATTTTGTTCCCATTTCAGAAATACATAGGTGTCTTTCATACCAATTTTTTCATGTATACATTTTTCCCAGATTAATTGCTATATACCCGCTACATAATCAAAAACCATAACAAGTCCTATATATTTCCACAACCAGTAAGGTCCCGCAGATGTAACAGTATATTGGTCTCAAACAGCTGTCATAATTAGAAGAAGTTACAGGTGAAAACGTTGACACAAAAGGCTGTTTTTTTCAATACATTTTCAATATTTCCTATATTTAAATGTTCATTTCTATAAAGAAACCTTGAAGGATCTACAAAAAATGACCCCTTGCTAAATTCAGAATTTTGTCTACTTTTTAAAAATGTATAGCTGTCCAGGATCCATTATTGTTTTCATACCCATTTCTACCATTAACTGTAAGGAGGTTGAAAGCACAAAAAATAGCAAAAATAGGCTATGTCCCAGAAAAATGCCAAAACTGTGTAAAAAATGTTGGTTTTCTGACAAAAGTCTGTAATTCCCTAGAAAGCTGATAAAATGCTTATTTCAGCCCCACAAACCCTTTTTTGATACCATTTGCAGGGATAAACCAGAGACTTTTATTTGCAGCACTTTTTTCCCATTTTTCCCCTCAAATAAATATTTAGCTGTATTTTGGCAAATTTTTGGGTCCCCTCCAGGGGAATCCACAAACCCTGGGTACCTTTAGAATCCCCATGATGTTGGAAGAAAAGAATGCAAATTTGGCTAGCTTATGTGGTCAAAACGTTACAGGGGCCTAAGCGCGAACTACCCCAAATAGCCCAAAAAAAACTTAGCACGGGGGGAGGGGGGGGGGGGGAAGGCCTAGCAGCGAAGGGGTTAACAGGCAAAGCTACTAATGTCAATGTTGTTAATATTGAGTCAGATTACAGATGCTTATTATAAATTTTGGTAGCCATGAAAACCAGTGCATCTGTACATTGGAAGCACGATGCTTGTTCACATTGCTCTGCATATTCTGGTACTGATAAAGATGACCGCCATGTTCATAGAGAGTATACTGGAGTCTTTCAGTCCTACTTTCATTTCTCATCTCTGGGGTGGTGTCATGACGTGAGAGCACAGCCAGTCGGATTCATTTAAATAACCCGTGGTGAAGATCACTGGTTACCGGTTCAAGCACGGAAGGAAGGTGTTGTCTAGTTACATTGCAGGCTCACGAAGGAGCAGTTGATGTGAGTTGTAGATCAGGGGGATTGGTGGGGCGAGTTTACGAGTGGTGACTTTACTCTCACTCTTTTTCTGATAATCTTTACAGTGGTCGGCTTTGTGAACGAGAGGAAGAGGACTTTATGCATTTAAATTTGCCAGTAACAGCCCAGTGAAGTCAGGAATAGGTCAGTCCAATACACCGACACACTACGACATAGGTGAGTCACTCCACTGTGACTTCAAGTGGTAATAGAAGCATAGCAGGTATTATTTACACTCTTTGATATTTTGAGTCTACATTTTTCTTCATTCGCCTTTTATTTGGATCCGAGGCTGAACCGAGATCCGGTTTCTTTGCGCTTTGGGAGCAGTGGGTTGCTGTCATCAGGTGCGGGTTAATGTGCCCTCACTGTGATCTTAGTCGTTTGAGTCCAGTGGCGTGCAGGTACAATAGCATGCTTAATCGCTTTTCTAGGAGAGCCCAGCAGCTCTGCATTATAGTGCACACATAGTGATAAGTTCGATGTCATAGTTTACTTACCAGCTGGATTGTTGCGTCATACTAGGGTTCCGCTCCGGCATGGGCACGGGTGTCTTTTGAGTTTTCATGCTGTTGGCTTTTCACTTACTGATCCACGACGACTTTCTTTTCATTTACAATTCCTTTTCCATTTCTCAATTTCTCCAGCTATACATTTGGGATGGCAATCTATGTAGCACTGAGAGTTCTGCACATCATTGATATGTTGTAGTCACATAGACCGCACTGGATTTTAAAGGCCAGCCATGCTTAAGTATTATAACATTATTGTATAAATCATTCATTGTACATATGATTTATTTGTAGATTTCCCCTGACGAAGGGTGAAGGTTCACCCGAAATGCATTGGGAGTGATGTAATCCATGCCTGAAATATTTATTTGAGTTTTGGATATTCATGAACTTTTGTTGAAACTGTTCCCTTGAATTAATAAGGAGTATGAAGAAAGTATTTGATGATGTCATGACATTTCTTGAGAAGATTTGAAATGATTATGTTCCTACATAGCGATAAACCTGTATATTATCTGAAATAATGTATTTTGAGTTTTACATTTGTTAGACACTCAACTGAGTGCATACGGCAGTGCACGTTCTGTCTAAGACTGTTTGTCCTAGTTCTCTTCAAATTTCTAAAAGTCGCGTTTTCAGAATTGCGACTTTAAAATCCGACTTTACCATTAAAGCTTACAGTTTGAATTACAATTCCTTAGACACCAAACATGAAATTTGTACCTGCACCGAAACAATAGTTAATATAATAAGGTTACCCATTGTTATCCTATGGGAGATATAGGCCTTACAATAGTGAAAAATAAATTTGAGAGTTTTTCACTACCAGGATATGGAAAACTTAAGAGTACATGTCCAACTTTATAAATACAACACACCCTGCCTCATGGGCTATTTAGGGCCTGCCATAGGGTGTCACTTATATTTATTAAAAAGGAAGGTTTCGAGCAGGCAAAAGTTTTATTGTGCAAGGTCGAAATGGTATTTTAAAACTGCACACTCAGGCTGCAATGATAGACCTGAGACATGTTTAAAAAGGTTACTTAAGTGAGTGGCACAACCAGCGCTGCAGTCCCACTATTAGCATTAAATTTAACAGACCTGTGTACACATAGTATCACTTTTCTAGGGACTTACGAGTAAATTAAATGTGCCAACAGGGGTTAAGCCAATTTAATCACATTTAAAGGAGAGAGCAGAAGCACTTTAGCATTGATCGACAGTGGTAAATGTGCAGAGTCGTTAAGCCAACAAAAATGGGTACAGAAAACAGGAGGGGTGAATGCAAAACATTTGGGGTGACCATGCAGAAAGGGACAGGACCAATACTGCCCCATCTCCTGAGTGTGAACATAGATCACTCTCTCAATAATGTGTACCTAGCCCCATCTCACATGTGTACACCTTGCCTCTTAACTGTTTGCATACTCATATAATCTCTGTACGTAGAATGTCTCTTACCTTTGTGTACATAGAAATCTCGCACTTGTATGTACCTAGCTACACTTGTGTGTACCTGGCTCAGTCATGCCTGCATCCACTCAGCCGACTCTCACCTGTTTGGACAGAGCAACTACCAGCTATTCAACCTACTCATCTACACCTGTCAGCACATAGGGCATCTCAAATAATTACATCTGTGTGCGCATAGCCTGCCACTCACCTGACTGAAGTTAGTATCCTTTCATATATGTGAGCACTATAGGTGCCGATTCCGATCCGTTAAAAAAATTTACCGTCCGACTCGTATCCGTATTTTTTTACGTACGAATCGTACAAGTACCGTACAAACTGCGAAGTACGATTCCTACGTGAAAAATACATACGAATTGCGTCTGGAAAATGGTCCGAGAGGGAGCTGTAAATTTTTACGTGCGAATAGCGTTGGGAAAAGTGTCCGACAGGGAGCCGGACATTTTTACGTCCAAATCGTAAAACAGAAGTCCGAGCGCGCAAGTACGATCCGTACCGCCCGTCCGAATACACAACCGCATGTAAAAGGACCCGTACGGAGCGAACGCTGTAGCCTACATGTACACGGGTAAACTTGTGCCCGAATACGAGTCGTACAGCCACCCTCACCCCGCACATGTCAGCACCGTACCCCCGTATGGCAGCACCGTACCCCCCCTCTGCACCATACCCCAACACCGTAGCACAGCCCCGCACCTGTACGGGCCGCACCCCAGGCCCGTCTCCCAGCCCCGCACCTGTACGCCTCATACCCCAGGACCGTACCCCAGCCCCCCACCTGTACGCGCCGCACCCCAGGCCCGTCTCCCAGCCCCGTACCTGTACGCACCGTACCCCAACACCGTAGCCCAGGCCCGTACCTGTACGCACCGTACCCCAACACCGTAGCCCAGCCCCGTACCTGTACGCACCGTACCCCAACACCGTAGCACAGCCCCGCACCTGTACGCACCGTACCCCAACACCGTAGCACAGCACGCACCTGTACGCACCGCACCCCAACACCGTAGCACAGCCCGCACCTGTACGCGCCGCACCCCAACACCGTAGCACAGCCCGCACCTGTACGTGCCGCACCCCAACACCATAGCAGAGCCCGCACCTGTACGCGCCACACCTCAACACCGTAGCACAGCCCCGCACCTGTACGCACCGTACCCCAACACCGTAGCACAGCCCGCACCTGTACGCACCGCACCTCAACACCGTAGCACAGCCCGCACCTGTACGCGCCGCACCCCAACACCGTAGCACAGCCCCGCACCTGTACGCACCGTACCCCAACACCGTACCCCAGCACCCTCACCCAGCATTGCTTATGTACGGACCGTACCTACGCGAAAAAGACTCGTACAGAACCAGGACACTGTAAAACAGCACAAGGAGGGTCAATTCGACTTGCACAACATCACAAAACACGTCAACATGACAAAATACATCTCTATGACTGACCTGCCACATCCAAACAGGCAAACAGAGGACCAAATCATAACCACCTCTTATAACACACCCACCACAAATTCAAACACAGCTACACCCACAAATGGACCAATAAAAAGGGCCCACACACACAACCCATGAGCCATTGCAACAGACCCACTGCTCACAGAAACCACAGACAAACAACTTCACCTTACTCTCACCTTAACTACACCTTCACTTACACACCTTCACACAACCTCCTTCACTAACACCCCCTCTTCACCTTCACACACACACCATCACATTCACACCCACACACCCACAAGCATCCACACCCACACCCCACACCATGCCCACTGACAAGAATCCAAAGTTCACAACGGCGGAGCTGGAGCTCCTTGTCAACGAAGTCATCAGAGTCGAGCCACAGCTGTTTGGAACATTGGTCAGACAGACCAGCATAGCCCAAAAAACCAGCCTGTGGCAGAGGATCGTCGATAAGGTGAATGCTGTGGCGCCCATCCGAAGGACCAGGCATGAATGCCAAGCCAGGTGGTACCATCTGCGCAGGGCAGTCAAGAGGAAAATGAACGAGGAATATGCCCAGAGTAACATCACTGGAGGCGGGCTGCCCCGCAGACCCGTACATTACCATCCCTGGGAGGAGAAGGTGATGGCCACGCTTCCGCCGGTGGGAGTACACGGAGTCGAAGGAGTCACAGAGCCTGGTGAGTACACAAACAACTCACGTAACATGGGGGGAATGGCATCCACACCCCAACTACAACAAATGCACTCACCTACCCCCAAGCCCTCACTGCACACAACCACACCCTAAAAACCACACTCATGCCACTAACGTCTCCATGCCCCATTCACAAATAATGGCAATGCCATGTTCCAGGCCACACCAACCACAAACCCAAGACTGGATGTCCGGGATGCTGGGAGGGTGGGGCTCACACAACACATTGTGCAACTCAGAACCAGACACCAATGCCCACAGCCCATATGGCCTAGGTACATACCCATGCACCATGCCCAATGCACAGGGACTGGCAAAGTAATGACAAGGTAGCTGACACTTGGCCCTGCTGTAGGCAGCACAAGGCCCTCCTGTGACCACTGTACACTCAAACAACAACTCCACTAGCTCACATACCCAGCACAGGAACTCACACACACTATCATGCCAGCATGCACCATGAGGGGACAGACACATCACCTGGGAAACCCAATGACAAATCACACTACACACAACAGCAGGCCTGGCCACACCCCCCCCCCCCCTCACACAAGCACACACCCCCGGGGCAGGCAACGGATTTACCCACTCTCACAATGGACATGTGACACAACAAGACCAATCCATAGCCAAATAAGCATCCCAGCCAAAAATCTACTGGCAAACACTCAGGAGCACATACCAATCTGTCCCCCGCAACATACCCATCCCCAAGTGTACATTGAGAGGAATGCTGTGCACATCCAACCATCTGGAGGAACTGTGACTACTTGAATATGTATGAAACAGCATTAACATTGTCTCTCTCTCACACACAGGGCAACGTCATCGACCTCCCCCCAACAATGGGGGGAACAATCACAGTCCCAGGCTCAGCGTGAAGATGATCCCACCGGCAGCGACGACTCTCACCACTCCGTGGATGACCCCGACCAACCTGGCCCCTCTGGTGCCCAAGCCCCTGCAGCACCTGCGTCAGGTACATCTGTGCCAACCCCCACCCCCATTCCTGCCACATCCCAGGAGACACCCAGGAGCCCTGCTCGCACTGAACAACACAGCCAGTCTGACCAGGAGGGACAAGGTTCTCCGGGCACCCAGGAGGAGGCAGATGACCACGCTAATACCATCCCTCAGGGGTCCCGTAGACCTGATGTGCCCACAACGGCAGGGCAGGCTCGTGTGGGCAGGGGTGGTGGGAGTGGAGGCAGGAGGAGGCGAGAACCTGACCAGCCAGCTGAGGGAACCGGTATGGCACACATGCGCCACATCCTGGACACATACCGGTGTGACACCAGGGGCATCAGCCAGGTTGTGTCGAGCCTCACAGACATCAAGGAGACCCTCGACGAGATGAAGAACCTGCAGGCCGAGCAACATGCCAGTCAACAACAACACCAAGGACGGATGGAGGCAAGACTGGCTGAGCTCCTGGCGGTGCAAACGGACATGAGCCGTTCACTCTGTCGGATCGCCGACAACATGGGCAACCCTCCCTGTGCCACCAAGCGAAGACCACCACCAGCCATAGAGAGGGAGGAGGAGGAGGATTTGTCCGACGGAGCATCACAAGCATCGTCAAGGCCTGAATCTGAGGGTCTCGCGAGGAAGGTGGGTCGTCCACGGAAAAGACCGTGAGAGTCAGCGGACCATCCACATCGCCCAGGTCACCTGGCCTGGCACCTGGCCCTCTGGCGCAACAGCACCACCTCACCCGATGACATTCTCTGCCACATGGACTTGCTGGTCACAGTCTGACCAATGATGACCAACACTATGGTCTGGACTCTGATGACTCCAACTGACAAGGATGCCATCTCCCCCTGTGAACTTTGGAGTCAATGCACCTGGTAGAGCACCTTACTTCATCCACCAAAAGACTTACCCCACCAAAAATAAATACTTAATTTTGTCATGAGATGTTGCTGTCATTTGGCATTATTCACCAACATATGTGTGTGTAAATGTCAAACTATGCCTGAGTGTTGAACTAACTCCACACATCCATACCCTGGGATCGGAGTCTGGTACAGGACACACATGGGTCACAATGTATCATTCAATGCAGACATGGAGCACAATACTCACCTGTGATGGGCTCAAGCTGCTGAGGGGGTGCTAGGGAAACTGTGAGGACACACCTAATTGGAAGAGTAACATTAAGGCGTAGAGGTCATGCCTCATTTGGAGGTTCCCGGGGAGGGAGTCCCAGGTATGTGTTCCCAGGTGGGAGAACTATGTCCTGCATGCAGGAGTACGGTGGATCAGAAGAATGGTGGCCAGGTCAAGGTTGGATGCACGGAGATGGCACTTCGGGGTCTCTGATGACAGTGGTACAACGTTGGTTTAGGGTCAGGGTTGTGGCCTGCCTCCTGAGTGTGGGTGAGGAGTCTGAAGGTCATCCTGCAGCACACAGTGATCCATTGCAGCTATCTCTGCTGGACGGTGATGTGGCTGGGGCGTGGGATGTTGACGCTGAGGTGTGCAGATGCAGCCTGGATGTGGACAAGTGTCCCTGGATTTTGGATGTGGCTGCTCCGTAGAGGGCAGGGCAGTATTTGACACGGATGTTGTCGTGGACCTGGGGGATGGTCCGTCTTACCTTGGAGTGGATCTATCTGGGGATCATGTGCATAATGCTGAGGGTGTTGCAGTGTGAGGTACAGATGCTGGTGATTACCATGGCAAATGAGAGCAAGCAATTCATGATGCACAACATCTTGTGTGCGTGGACACTGGGTGCCTGTGCGGGGCTTCTGTGGGTGGGACACAAGCAGTTGAGCCAGCTGTAAGGGGACAATCCTCAGATGTTGACCTCAGTCCTGTACAAGTCCAGCCTCAGGTGGCTGCTGTTCTGCCATTCATCTATGGATCCCATGCAATCTTGAATATTGGAACTGGAAATGTCTGCGTCCTTGGTGAGGGTGAGGAGCGCCTGGCTGTCAATGGCATACGAGTTGATGATGAGGTCGTGTGCGCATGTGATGGTGGATAGGGGGGTCCTGGACACATTGTAGATTGACACACTGAAAGATGATACCTGTGCCATGTGCCTCACGATGAAAGCATACTACATGCCGAAGCCTTGAGTCCCACTCCCATGGCCTTGCAGGGGTACAGATCCGGTGGGGAGTAGGAGGGACATGACCTGGTGGGTGTGACAGGTCCTGGAAGGCATGGCAGCACTGTGTAGGCAGTCAGAGTTGCACACTCATCATGCAAAGGTGTTGTGTGTGCGCTCAGTGCATGCCTGAGAGCAGGCGGGAGATGTGTGGATGGACCTTGCTTGGAGGGTGGCTGCAACATCACACTGTAGTGTGATGTGGGTCATGCAAGGACCTGAGGGTCGTGCAATGTGCATGTTGCATGTGCAGACGGTCCAGCCTTTGGTACCGCATGGCCGCAACTGTGGCACAGACAAGCCGAAGACAGCCAAATGAATGTGTTGAGGGAGAAAGGGAGGAGCACCTTTGATGTGTGTGTGTTGCCAAATCTGGAAACTACGTGTGCCCTTGCTGCAGTGGCGGCAACAGCAGGCGGCATGTCCTGGGAATTATGCCACAATATCCACACAAAGACTAGGATGTCAGAAAGGACTACTGCAACAGGTGTATGTCAAGGAAGGAGTTACCAGTTTGCAATGGCACACAAAGGATGCACAATCACCAAAGATGACTGACACCGGATCATGAAACTGAAGGCCGAGCTACGCACAGGAAACACACCCCAGAAGGTGTTGACGGCCCGTGGGGGGGACTAACATGCCAAAACACATACACAGCCATGGACAACATGCACAATAGAGAATCAAATACATGAAGAACAGCATGCAGGTTGCCAATCTACACACAGACTCATATGCACAATGCTTGACAACCATGCCAGAGATGCCGCATGCACAGTGGCAAGAGACCTGCATTGACAGAGATGAGGCACCTTGAAGGCTGAGGAACACCTTTATTACTCAGGCTCACACCTATGCAAAAGCATCAACATTAACAGACTCACAGGTCTATTGGATTAACATGTGGGACCTACTCCGGACACCCCCTTTGCACCACAGATGCTGTAAATCCATTGTACTGGCACACAAGTGAAGGGGTTGAGCCAAACATCCCCTGCTGCACACGGAGAGGCTGCAATTCCCCATTGAGCATCATATGGGGATGTCCCGCAATATGTCCACCCGTAACCTCCCGTATGTTTCAGAGGGAAGTCGTACACACATTGATGCCTTCATCACAAACCACAATCCCATAACAGATGACTGTCACGAAGTGTGACTATCAATTCATGTGAGTCATGCCACATGTCATGTGCCCCATGGTGAGTCGACATGTATGCATAGTAACATAACCTGCACGGGAGCAGTGCCCACACATTACAAACAACTACCACACCCAAAAAGCCTTGCGGCAATCCTTACCCAAAGGAGAATTTTCACCATGTCCGTGCATGTAACGCTGATTCAGCACACGTTGCATTACTCATGAGGAATAGCAGGAGCACAACGATGCCACGAGCAGACAGCATGCGCAACTACCTGTGGATGAGAGACACACAAGAAGTCAGGAAATACATAGTCATCCGCATGCATGGTCATGTACTCTACATGAATAAGGTTGATACCATGCCAGTTGTCAATTGAGTGTGTCAGCTAAAATTTGTGGAATGACATCAGCACTCGAGTGACACATCAGCACACACCTCAAAGTCACTTAGCATACAGTCAGCTGGACACACATTGCAACACATGCCACACAAGGCTCAAAGCGTGCACACTCAGACCCAGAGACTCACCATTATGAGAAGAAGTTGCGTATGAGCTGACTCCGGATGTCCTCCTCCTCCTCCTCCTCCTCCTCCTCCTCCTCCTCCTCCTCACTTGCCTCGTGACCAAGGCCGTCATCCTCCACGGGTGGATGTTCCTGCTCATCGGGATCCAGGATGAGTGGCACAGCTTTCTCCACTGCCATGATGTGCAGCATGCAGCACACGAGGAAGATTTTGCAGACCTTCACCGGTGCATATGGGAGGGACCCGCCGGTCTTGTGGAGGCACCGGAATCGGCTCTTCAGGAGGCCAAACGTCCTCTCAATCACTCGCCTGGTCTGCCCATGGGCGTTGTTGTAACGGTGATCTGCAGCTGTTCTCGGGTTGCGGAGAGGCGTCACCAGCCATGGCATGTTGGGATAGCCAGAGTCCCCTACATGGAAACATCATGTAAAGAAGTGGGTCAGGAGATGCTGTCACATACTAAGATACTGCTGAATACTGGACAAACAGAGTCTCCTCACCAACAAGACATGCTCGTTCGTTGTGCAGCTGCAGCATCATTTCTGGCACCCTGCTATGCCTCATGATGTAGGCATCGTGTGCTGACCCTGGAAAACGTGCACAGACATGGGAAATCACCATGTTAGCAAGACACACCACAAGGGCATTAATGGAGTGGTAATGTTTACGGTTACAGAAGGCTTCCTCCTGTGCCTGTGGTGGTACCAAAGCCACATGCGTCCCATCAATGGACCCAATTACATGGGGCATCCCACCCAGGGCATAGAACTCACCCTTGATACCTGTCAACTGCTCACGAGTTGGAAAATGGATGAATCCATCCAGGTGCTCCAACATGGCTTCTAAAACATCATGCAGGACACGGCTGAACATGGTCTGAGACATGCCACCCACATCAGCTATGGTCAATTGAAACGTACCGGTGGCAAAGAAATGTGGGGCTGACATCACCTTCATCTTGGGGGTCAGCGCAGTCGGATAACTGGGTCGCGGTTGGAGGTGTGGTGCCAGCCTGTTTGTCAGGTCCACAATTAACCGTTGGGGGAATCTGTAGTGGTGTATGCAGTCACGTTCCCTCATGGCAGCCGAGTCTGGCATTGGTCGGGGGAGAGGCGGTGCCCTTCAGAAAATTGGAAGGAATAACGAAGATTGAGTACATTACTACACCAATGTCAATGAACTGAGCACATGTTCAACAGCTAATACACATATGCCACATACAGAGTCTGGTCTGTGCAATACATCCTGCACACGTATGCCAGCCAGGTGATACTCCTACCAAGAGCCAGCTACAAACATGGATTGTCAAGGTCTACATGATATGCCATGAAAGTAGCTGTGGGCCAGTGTGAGTGAACAGCCAGACACATTACAGGAGTGACGTACATCCACATATGTGCATTTGAAGGATGTTATTTCATACAGACAGCTGCCGGCAAGCTAGACGCACAGGTCACATGTAATGGAAAAAGGACAGACCACACACCTTGCCATGAAGGGGTACATGTCAAATATGATCACACAGACATTGAGACTACGCAGATATGTCCTAAGCTCGCAAGTCCCTGTTAGATGCATACAGACACACGTCACATGTAATTCCACATGTGTCCTGGTGTGTGTAATAGTGTGACATGGGCATCTACACACAGACACATGTTGGATGCAGCTATAGCAGATGCCGTTGACGGAACACCAACAGCAAGATCATGGGAACACATGACACACACATGACATAGTCACATCGTGGCACGATGGTAGTGAGATGTCAGGTGTCATCATCGGTGTACCTGGCATCAGGGGACATTTGCGTGTGTTGGGGACTGTGCCATGCCAGTGATGCAGTGCTTGACAAGTTTGAAATACATGCACACATGTAAAAGGTGTGAAGGGGAAGTGCGCCACATGGTGCCCCATCACACATGACATGTGTACACAGGTCATCAACACAACTATTGGGTTAAAACATGAGGAGACATGTGCCAGCTCACTGCCTGACACACCTAGGCCCTACACATGATGCACTGCACTGACAATGACTTGATGTCCATCCTTGTGCGTGTCATACACCTCCATTCCTTTCCTGTGCGCCTCCTATCACCAGTGTAAGCTGTGAAACGCACCGTACACATGCTCTGAGGGCGTGTGTACGGTCGTATCACAATATGGGGTTTGGGTAGGAGTACGTGTGTGTGCAAGGACCGTACACACGTACGCGTACACACTGGTCCTATCCCCATGGTAGTGTTGGCGTAGGCGTACGCCATAGAGATACGGCTCGTACCCGCGTATGTACGGCCCGTATCTCAATGGCGTACGCCTACAGCAACACTACCATAGTGCTATGGGCCCTACACACGCGGGTACAGCCCGTAGCACTAGGGTAGTGTTGGCGTAGGCGTACGCCATAGAGATACGGCTCGTACCCACGTATGTACAGCCCGTAGCACTATGGCGTACGCCTACGGCAACACTACCATAGTGCTACGGGCCCTACACACGTGGGTACGGCCCGTAGCACTAGGGTAGTGTTGGCGTAGGCGTACGCCATAGAGATACGGCTCGTACCCGCGTATGTACAGCCCGTATCTCTATGGCGTACGCCTACGGCAACACTACCATAGTGCTACGGGCCCTACACACGCGTGTACGGACCATATCACTGGAGTAGTGGTGCCCTAGGGGTACGTGTGGAACGCACCGTACCTGTGTGTGGATAGTGAAATTACGTGGGGACACATGAGGGACAAGTATAAGGGCCTAAATGCATGCTGGTTGTCATGGAGACAGAGTTTCCAGTTCAAAATTTTTCATCAGGTGGCCAGCAAAAGTCGGTTGGAGACAATATACTATGTTGCAAAGTGGTTGTTGACCTGACATCATGCTCAAATTTTGAACCATGTAAAGGCCCTCACTGGGGTAGGTTTAAAGGGATTGGAGGAAACGTAGGATGCAAATGACATTGACCAATCACTCTGTACTCCTGTAAATGAAACACCCAGCAAGGGAGATATAAGGCAGCCAGGGCCCATGAGAGAGCACTTGCCTGCACAACCTTTCATTCCACACCACTGCTGCTGCTTGTGATTCCTCTGGCACCATGTCCAGGTCTGTGGAGAGGGCCCAGCCTTTCCCCCAAGAGGAGAATAAGGCGTTGCTGGACGTCATCCTCCCACAGTACCCCTGCCTGTATGGGAGACCAGGGGAGCAGGTGAGTGCTGACTCCACTAGCTGTGACTGTGCCCCTTTTTTGTGTCTGTCACTTCTGGCATTGTGTCCAGGTGTGACAGACATGCAATGTTGTTCATGGTGGGTCCCAGGGGGGAGAATGCCTTATGTCTCCCATGCAGAGCCTGATGTGGTTCATATCTGCACTCCTCACTTGCATTGTGCTTACTGTGACAATCACTGCATGGTGCATGCCACATTCAGCCTGGCTAATCCTCTTGACAATGTTGTTTCTATAGTCCTGATGTGATTCTGTGGTCCCCCCAGTGTGACAGGTGACTGTACCCAGAGATGTGTGTGAGTTGAGTGTACCTGTGGTGATAGTGTCCAAATGATGTGTACGGCCCCTGGACATTGGTGTGTGTGTAAGTCCCCTGTCATGTGGGTGAGTGTCTATGTGGAGTGTTGCACCCCAGCTGCATGGAGGATGCATATGCCCTACCCATCTGATGTGAGCAGGGAGCCGTGCTGTGTGTCTGACGTGCTGAGCTAGCCCCACACCTGTGACTCCCCCCAGTCAAGTGGCACATGTGCAGAGTGATGTTTGTACCCGCAGTTGCCAATGGCAGGTGATTGTCCTGTGCCTGTGTGTGTCTGTGTACTCCGCTGAGGTTGCGTCAGTGGCCTGCGGCATGTGACTGCTTTGAGGTGCTGTCCATAATCCTGGTGTTGCTTGTGATGCACAGTGTGAGCCATGATCATTTATTCTGTCGCACCCCTCATGCCACCTGTGTACTTTAAATGCCACGTAGTGCATTTGGCCTTCCCCAGAGGATAATGTCCCTATGACAAAGGTGCAATGAGTTGGCTGCATACTATGCCCTGTTGAAACAAGCCCAATTGTTCTAATTTGTGTCTCTGTGACATGGAGCAGGTGTATTGATGACGCCAAGGGGGAGATTTGGAAGCGGGCTGTCAGGGCCGTGAGGTCGGTGGAGGGTCGCAGTCGGCGCCTGGCCCAGGTGAGGAAACGCTGGCAGGATATCTGGTGCTGGACCAGGAGGATTGCCCGGGTCCTGCTGGGGGACTCACCAGAAGGCAAGAACCGCGGGCGCCGGCGCCTGACCAACCAAATGAAGCGTGTCCTGGTGGTGGTCTTCCCTGACATGGATAGGCGGTTACAGGAGAAGCAGCAGCAGGAAGGGGGTAGGTACATGTGAGTTTGTTGTGTGTCACCAGCTTTTGGAAGTGCTCAGTCGCCTGGATACACTGCCAGGGTTTATATGTGCAGTGCATATCCTGTTCCCCAAAGTCAACCGGTCCTGTACTTCCTCCCTTCCCCTCCTTGAAATGTGTTCCCTGGTCTGTGTGTAGTCACTCTTGCACAAGGTAATCTAGGCTGGCAGTTAATCCAAGTGCCCAATGCTTGCAGCATCATGTGTGGGGGTGGTCTGTGACATGTGTTGGGACCTTGCCTGTGCCCTGTCCTGTTCAGTCATTTGGGGGTCCATGATTGTTGGCACTGATGCAGAGTCTCAACATAGGAGTGTGTGGCTTAAAATTAACTGCCTTGCAGCATGCATGACCGATGTTGTGGCCTCAGACATGATGTGCATGAGGGGGAGATAGTGCGAGGACGGTTGCTCCTGTTGCAGTCAGATCTATCCAGGACCATGGAGCAGTGTGGCCACTACAGTCCCCTGAGACACCTTTTCCTAGGAATCATGTGTGTCATCCAACACTGTGGACATTCTCAGTGTCTTCAGCATAGGTTGGCCTCTGTGGCATTGTGCCCTGGCCTCATTTGTATTTACGTAAAGTGTGCTACATGTGTACACTGTACAGGGTGACCGAATGTGGCTTGTGCATCCTCACACTGGCCAGTGCCTGTGTGTCTGTGTACAACTATCTGATGATGGTTGTTTGTCAATAAAATGTGTGGTCAGCCCCACGAGGGGTAGTTAGAGTGCAATTAGGATTTAATGGAGCTCATTTTTGTGATCCCTGATTAAGAGGTGTAAGTCCTTCCTCTGTCTCAATCACATTGTCTCAGGTAGGGGGGGGTTTGTGCGGGCAAGGCCTACATGTCCAAAGCTTATGTCTCCTTGCCAGGTCTGGCCTGTGTGTGATGATAGTCGGAACAGACACTCAACAAGTATTGACCCAGTCATGTTGTGCAGGGTTTAATGTCTGTGCTTTGCAGCATGTGTCAAAAGTTAAAAGACATGGTTCCTGCTCATCCATTTTTGGCAACGGTGTGTGGTCCAGATGCTGTGCTCGACTGTCCACAGACACTAGCTTCTCTGTATAATTCGATATCAAGTTCTTTGCTGTTGTGTCATGCTCTCCATTGTTTCAAAGTGGCATGGTGGGTCAACCAACTGTGTAGTGCAGGGCCTACATATGTGCATAGTATTGTAGATGTTACTCATGATGCTTTTCATGCTATGCACTGTGACCTATGTAGTTTGGACTCATGTGTAATATGTATACAGGTGTCTGATTATTTCCTGTCTCTTCACCTTGCCCACAGCATCGTCGGGGGACACCGAGGGAGACACCGGCACGGACGTGGAGGAGGGATCCAGCACCGGTGCCACCAGTGCTGGGAGTCTGGCGCAGCAAGTGGCACGGAGGGCGAGGGGATTCAGGCGGAGGACCTGTCCAGTCCCAACACGGACTATGACGCTGACGGGTCCGAGGCTGAGCTCCCAGAGGGGGCGGAGGCTGCTCCCACAGCTGAAAGCAGCAGTACATCTCTCGCCGCCCCCTCCATTCCCATCACCACCCTCCCACTTGCTCGGGTCCCTTCTGTCCGTGCTAGGTGACCACATGTCTCTTTCGTGCCAGGCACCGCACCCCCTGCCCCTGTCTCCCCTGCTGCCATCAATGCCGAGTCTGTGGACATCCTGCGGCAGTTGCAGGTTGGTCAGACATCGCTGCTTAATGTCCTCCATGGCCACACCAGACTGCTGACACAGATGGTGTTGTACATGGAGGGCATGTCAGCAGCGATGTCTGACCAACGGATGTTGCTGAGGTCCATGGACTCGTCACGGACGGCATCAGTGGGTCTCCTGCAGCGCTCCGTCCCCCCCTACCCCTTCACCATCCACACTTCCCACTCCCATGCCTGTCCCAAGCACACCCAGACATCCCCATGCATGCACCCCACCAGACACAGGCAGAACACCAACAGGGAAGGCCAAGCGCACACCTCCAGTCACGCACACACAGGGGGAAGTAGGCACACCCACTGGGTCGGGGGGCAAACGGCAGCCACGCAGCCACAGTGGGAGTCCGCAGTCCTCACGACCCACTTCCTCCAAAACCACTCCCCTTAGCTCCCCTGCCCAACAGTCGGACAAAGAGTCCTTCATGGCCAGTCTGTCCCTCAGCCCCAGTGCGACAGCACCCTGCAAGCGGTCGAAGAAGTCCCCAGGCAGGGAGTAGAGTCCCCCCCCTGTCCACACCCTCCCCCAGTAGCGCTGCAACCCATCCCTCCGACCCCCCCCCTCCTTGGGGCCTGTGGTTCCTTCGGGTGCAGGGGAGACGCTGGGAGACCTTGCAACCGTGTGCAGCGCCATCCTAACCACCACCTTTGGCGCTGCCCCACCCCCTGTGGTGGAGTCGTCCGTCCCTGCACCCACAACACCTACCCTTGCCCCTCCTGTCCCTGCGGTGCCTGGTCCTTCCCCCCCACATGATGCCCCCCCCTGAGGATGGAAAGGAAATCTGAACTGTGCATGCAAGCTAGGGGAGACGCATCCCAATGTGCCCCCCCCCCCAGAATTCGCATATGGACAGGCCTATGGGCCTTATATATAGTGTGCATTTCAAATCCAATCTTTTTTTATGCTGAATAAAGCATTTTGTTTTTCATTTGCACACGAATGCTTTTCTGGTATTGCTGTTGGTGCTGCTGCTGCCTGAGTTGGGGTGGTAATAATGTGTTAGGTGTCTGGGAAATGTTGTAGTGTGCTGCTCATGGGGAGGACCCTGGTATCTGCGTGCCATCACAAGGTCTCTGCAAATAATCTTTGGTCATGTAAGCTCTTACTGTATGGTGACATTGGCCCAAGGAGTGTTCCATCCTCTGTGGCACCTGACTTCTTCCCTGCAGGGTGTTTCCCAATTGTTGTGCTGACCTGTGTCTACATTTCCTTGCTGTGTGAGGGATCCCTTCAACTTTACCCATGCCTGCTGAGCAATGTCTCCGCCTGCATCGTCTGTGCCATCCTTGGAAGTCACTGTACCCCCAGCCTAGCACACATGTGTTACTTGTTCTGCAGGGTATTTGGGCACCAGACTGACATTTGTGGGCATTGTATCTGTGGGTACTCCACCCTTTTCCCTCCATGGGAGGCAACAACTTGTTGGCAGCTCCAGCACCTGTACAGTCCTGGAATGTGGGTGACCGTGTGTGTTCCCTTAGGCTCTCTTAGTAGAGTGGGGTTTAACATGAGGATACAGTCTTGTTGCATGATCTCAGTGTGTGTATTGTGCTGCCACCGCCAGTGGTGGGTATGCATGTGTAATTTGTCATCACACCCACGTGTGGTGTGTCATGCAGTGGGGGAAGGACATCCATCCTCATGGGAGTGGGACACTGCTGTCAGTGATGTGTTGTCATGGCCCTATCAACATAGTAGCACATTGTGGATGCCTTTATGCACCCATGGAGTTTTGCTAATGGGAGGATGATGTACACACCCCCATGTCTCTGTCCACTGCTGGGAGTGATATGCACCCACCCCTCATATGTCTGGGCACTGCTGGGAGTGATAGGCACCCACCCCTCATATGTCTCTGTCTACTGCAGGTATTCCTCTGCACCCACCCCCATGTCTCTGTCCACTGCTGGGAGTGATATGCACCCACCCCTCATATGTCTGGGCACTGCTGGGAGTGATATGCACCCACCCCTCATATGTCTCTGTCCACTGCAGGTATTCCTCTGCACCGACCCCCATGTCTCTGTCCACTGCTGGGGGTCCTCTGCACCCACCCCTCATATGTCTGGGCACTGCTGGGAGTGATAGGCACCCACCCCTCATATGTCTGGGCACTGCTGTGAGTCCTCTGCACCCACCCCTCATGTGTCTGGGCACTGCTGGGAGTGATAGGCACCCACCCCTCATATGTCTGGGCACTGCTGGGAGTGATAGGCACCCACCCCTCATATGTCTGGGCACTGCTGGGAGTCCTCTGCACCCACCCCTCATTTGTCTGGCCACTGCTGGGGGTCCTCTGCACCCACCCCTCATATGTCTGGGCACTGCTGGGAGTGATAGGCACCCACCTCTCATATGTCTGGGCACTGCTGGGAGTGATAGGCACCCACCCCTCATATGTCTGGGCACTGCTGGGAGTGATAGGCACCCACCCCTCATATGTCTGGGCACTGCTGGGAGTCCTCTGCACCCACCCCTCATGTGTCTGGGCACTGATGGGAGCGATAGGCACCCACCCCTCATATGTCTGGGCACTGCTGGGAGTGATTGGCACCCACCCCTCATATGTCTGGGCACTGCTGGGAGTCCTCTGCACCCACCCCTCATATGTCTGGGCACTGCTGGGAGTGATAGCCACCCACCCCTCATATGTCTGGGCACTGCTGGGAGTCCTCTGCACCCACTCCTCATGTGTCTGGGCACTGCTGGGAGTGATAGGCACCCACCCCTCATATATCTGGGCACTGCTGGGAGTGATAGGCACCCACCCCTCATATGTCTGGGCACTGCTGGGAGTCCTCTGCACCCACCCCTCATATGTCTGGGCACTGCTGGGGGTCCTCTTCACCCACCCCTCATATGTCTGGGCACTGCTAGGAGTGATAGGCACCCACCCCTCATATGTCTGGGCACTGCTGGGAGTGTTAGGCACCCATCCCTATGTCTCTGTCCACTGATGTGGATCGTAGCACGACACCCACCCACCCGCCCTTCGGGCCTGGGTACGGCCCGTACCTCAAATGTTGGGGTGCCGTAGGGGTACGGCCCGTACCCAGGCCTTCAGAGCGTGGGTACGGATCGTACCACGCCTACCCCAATGTCACCCCAACAATGGTGGTACGGCCCGTACCCACGTTCTGTAGGCCTGGGTACGGGCCGTACCCCTACGGCACCCCAACAATGGTGGTACGGCCCGTACCCAGGCCGGAAGAGCGTGGGTACGGGCCGTACCACCATTGTTGGGGTGACGTAGGGGTACGGCCCGTACCCAGGCCGACAGAACGTGGGTACGGGCCATATCGCCAGCCCTATCCTGACTTTCAAATGGCGGCTTACCAACATCCAGCATTTTGGCAATATCCGATGCACCAACAGGGTCCACCACCTTATCCTATGCCTCCACAAGGCCCCCCGACCCAATTTTACCCCCCAATGTTTAACCAACCTTTTTTAGGCAGAGGCTGGGGCAGAGGGCGCGGGCAAAGAAGAAAAAGCAATCAGCGACAAGGAACACGAATCCAGTGGGAAGACACTCCGAGAACCATGGAGACACGGAGCCACACGACCAACAAGAAGAAAACCTAGTGGTTAACCTCTCAAAGAGAAACCTTAGTGAAATGGAACAAAAGGTCTTACAGAAGGGCTTGGGGTTTGTACCCACTCCAAAGATTGATACCTTTAAACAACAATGTGAGGTTCAACAATTCTTTCGGAAGATTAGATTGAAAGCCTTCTTTACCAACACTGAGGCCCCTGAACAGACAGACAGTGGCTTACACAACGCTTCCACTTTTACCCCCAGTACCAATATGGTCCCACCTGAGGTAATCACTTTTGAACAGGCTGTTCTTAAGGACCTAGCGAAAATTACCAACGCTAGACATTTCAACAACATGTCTAAAGCTGAAATAGAGACAGTTTCCAACTTGTCTAATGACACCTCCATCACCATCAAACAGGCAGACAAAGGGGGAGCCACAGTGATAATGGACACGGTGGACTACGAATTAGAATGTAGACGACAATTGAGTGACCGAACTTATTACACCCCAGTCACTACTGATCCAACCCAACGTCTCCTGAATACTATCACAGCCTTGGTTTTCTCGGCCGAGAGCCAAGGCTGGATCAGTAAGAAAGAAGCCAATTTTCTGATTAAAAAGAACCCACGCACCCCCTATTTTTACACTCTCCCGAAGATCCACAAAGGCACCTTCCCTGTTCCTGGGAGACCCATTGTATCGGGTATTGGCTCAGTGTTGGAACCCCTGTCACAATTTTGTGATTTCTTTTTCCAACCGCTTGTACATAAGACAAATTCATACATACAAGACACCTCAGATCTTTTGAGACTCCTATCTTCTCTACCCCCCACAGACGAAATCACTTTACTGTTGAGTTTAGATGTGCAGGCCCTCTATACCAACATACCCCAGAGAGCCACACTCGAAGTTGTGGAGAACATCCTTCAACATGAACTATGGCAACACAACACGCCAATAAGCTTTATCATGGACTGTGCTACCTTAGCCATGACAGAGAATTTCTTTGAATTCAAAGGACAGATTTACAGACAGACCCAAGGTACTTGTATGGGTAGCACCTTTGCGCCCAGTCTGGCCTGTCTGTATATGTCCGATTTCGAGTCTCGCTACATCTTTACCCAAACTAACCCCTTCTACACCGATGTTTACCTCTGGAAGAGGTTCATCGATGATGTTTTGATACTGTGGAAAGGTGATATGTCAACTTGTCTGGAATTTTGCCAATGGGTCAATACCTTGGACCCACACCTCAAATTTACACACGCAGTGTCAGACAGGAGCATCCCTTTCCTAGACCTTAACATCAACCTTTATGAAGGTACACTCTCTACTACACTATATAAAAAACCAACGGATCGCAACAGTTTGTTACTGTACACAAGCCATCACCCGCGTAGTTTGAGAGATAACCTTCCTGTGGGGCAGTTTATGAGGATAAGACGTAACTGCAGCAATCTTAATGACTACAAGACTGAAGCTGAAAGACTAACTAGGAATCTGAAAGCGCGTGAATACCCAGCGAAACAGATTGCCCAAGCCAACAAAAGGGCTCGCAACAACCCTAGAGAGGCCCTGAACCAAGAACCAAACAGAGAACATCACGTGTGTAACCTCGTTTACCCCGGTATCTAACCAGATCACGAGGGTAATCAAAAAACATTGGACGATACTTAACACGGGCTCATTGTCCCTAGAAACACCAAGGTTTTCCTTCAAACGCACCAAGAACTTGAGGGACCTTATAATACACACGCGGCCACGAACACAAGACCAGATAACACAAAGAACACTTTGGGAACTGCCTCCCGTGACCGGGCATTACCCGTGTGGCTCATGCTCTGTATGTCACCTAACTGGCATACACAAGACAGTTGATATCAACGATAATTTCAAGTGGGAGATGCGACGCCATACCAATTGTAATACTACCAACTGTGTCTACATGATCACATGCCCATGCACACTACGATACATAGGCATGACAACACGCAGTGCTAAGACACGCATCATAGAACATCGCAGCAATTTCCGATGCAAAAGAGCAAACACAAAAATGAGCACCCATTTTGTAGAGAAAGGACATCCCCCCGACTCCTTTAGTTGGCTTATTTTGGAAACATTTCCTAACATAACCAAGGAGGCCTTACTGATCAAAGAACAAAGGTGGGTGTTTAAAATTGGCACAGATAATTCAGGACTCAATGACGCCATCCCTTGGTGTTCCTTAAAGCCTCCTTGAAAGGTAGGATATACCCATTTTCAGAGCCACCATTCCTACCTCCCAACTTATAGGTAGCTCATCCACTGCATTGTACTACACCTTCCTGTAAGCCACACTGAATACGGAATGACATACTGAAAACATTGCATAGATTATGTTCTCTAATGATTCCCGTTAGGCCTAATTATACAGGGATTGACACACTTATACTAACATGCCTTAACATTGTGTCAGAATACAGAGACAATAGCCTACTGACACGATATACGCGTGGTGTATACATAATTTCAGATCTAATCAGCCTGGTTGGTTTAATTTTTCAAAAAAATTTTATACTGCTGAAAAATTTTTGAGTAAAAATATTTTTGAGTACGCACATCCACTTCACGGATCAGATCAGGCAAACTCCAGTAATTCTAAGATCTCCCGCACAACTCTGGTTGCCTCAGTAGTGACGCTATTTTTAAACAGGAATCGTTTTTCTCGTAGTACACCCAACATGGCGGCCAAGTTAGCCGTTTCAATGAGTGAATTTCACGATCTAGATTCACCTGGATTGTCATGCCGAGCCGGTTTTAAACTCTCACGAGCTCACAATCCCTTGCCCCCCAGTCCTGGTAGTGCGGGGTAGGTCTGAGAGCGACACGGACTCGGCGTGTCAGTAAGTAAAAAACCCTTTGCCTTTACTGTTTTATCGTTTTGACTTTCTTACGGTTTACATTTCGTACACCCTGCATACCGATACAAACATGGTTAATGCATACTCGGTTTCTAGCCCGATTACTCCGTTGCTGGCCAATCATAAGCACGTCCATTAATGGAAATCACTTTTATGGACCGAGACGCTTTGTCTCGAAAAACATTGACGAGCTCCTACTACCCCCGCAAAGTGCCGGATAGCGCCGGGTAGACTGACGAGTGACACGCCTCCAGTGTGCGAGTAAACCGCTGTTTTTTCTGGTTCAGACTCCACATAGCCAATTCACGCTTAGGAACCTTTATGGACCCCATGTAGTTTTTAGACGGACACCCGCAAAGTGCCTGATAGCGCCGGATAGACCGACGAATGACACGCCTCCAGTGTGCGAGCAAACCGCTGTATTTTTCCGGTTCAGACTCCACATAGCCAATTCGCGCTTAGGAACCTTTTTGGACCTCATATGGCTTTAGACGGACACACACATACGGCAACTAACAAAGCAACATTCTAGGCACGTATGAGAGATGAGCTCCCACTGTACCGAGGTATAGTAAAGTCATGCTCGTATGACGCGCTCGTTTAGTTTGGCTTGTACTAGAGTTTAATTATAGCCTCGTATTTGAATGTGTGATTGACAGGGATCTAGGTGAAGGATTTTCAGTAACCCTAGTGCTCTCTATGTATATATACATATATATATATATATAATTTTTACTGGTTCCCATTTGGTTATGAATTACATAACATTCAAGAGAAGGGGTGTTAATGACCCTGGAGTGCTGTATTTACCTAACCTCTCCCAGTTAATACTGCTCCTATGAACCATCACAGAACGCAAGGAACTCCTTGCGCAAGCCTACCAGGAACTGCTGTGGTTTATCCTATGGAGTAGATAGGGTAAGTCCAACTAGTACTGATGTAATTATCTCCAGAGTGATCACTTCACGTGGTTTTGTGTGTGTTTTTTAACAATATTTCCCCCCCCCCCCCTACACAGAATGTGCACTTTGAATGCAAATGCACGTTCCACCAGCACTATGTATGATAACTGTTTTATGAATGAGCGTTTGTTAACACTTTTTTTGGTCTCCAACCTTCTATACAGGTAGACCGAGGAGCAGGTAATAACACCAGTGTTATATTAACGCCAGTTGTCTATCACTTGATTTTTTTAGATAGACTTGTAGATAGAATTTCATGGTCCTGACGAATCACTTGAGTACAGCTCTATAATAGTGAGAAACATGTTGACCAAGACGAGGCAGTATAGTTAACCCAGAACATAGATCTGAGCTACTATTACTTCACCTCATATATTTTTTAATCAGGCGAGGAGACTTCGTAATAAAATTGTTCAGATAGTACTCTCTCCCCTTTTTAAACATTCATCTACATCATCATCAAGCCCTACACTCGGTACAGTTGAACAATCGGCTATCGTGGATATAGAAGATCTCCATAAGAGTGCTCTCTAAACAAGAGCCCGTCGGGTATTGCACCAGCCGACTCGACGTAGGAGCAGCCCGATGATGTTTCATTACATCCTGAGGGGTATGTGATTCACAATATCCCGATGGCTGTGTGAGGGCTCCAATATCCATAACAGATATCTTCATACATGGTACCCCTTCCCCCAACCCCCTTAGGAACAGCTTTGTCACTTGTTGTTTTCATACGGGCCATATCACCATTGTTGGGGTGACGTAGGGGTAGGCGTGGTACGACCCGTACCCACGCTCTTAAGGCGTGGGTATGGTGCGTACCACAATTGTTGTGGTGACGGTACACGTCCACGTCCACTTCCGTTGTGGCGGGACGCAGGCCTTGGTGGACACGCCCCCCCCCCGGAGTGACCAGTCCCTGGAGGTACTGTATGTACAGGGCATGTATACATTTTGCCTTGGGTGGGGGTTATGAGGGCCGGGATGACACGTAGGATGGGGTCCATGGCTGTCCGTCGCGTACAGGTACTCCTTCCTCGCGTCCTCCTCAATTTCCCGGCAGTTTTTGGCTCCTGTAAAAAATGCTACGTGCGGAGTGACGTAGGCACGAAACGTACTTGCTGGTTCGTAAAACGCTGCCTAACTCCGTCCGCACATCACGTACGCCGTGTCCCGGATCGGAATTGTGGGCATATTTTAGCCGGTCGGTGTTTTGTACGAATCGTACGGAAATGGTATTTCTTTACGAATCGTACTTGCGGGTTTGTAAGGTGGTTTTCCCGGGTACGAGTCGGACGGAGAAAACGCTCCGTACGACGGTTCGTACCCGGGTTTTACAGGATCGGAATCGGCACCTTAGTGTCCTCCAACCTGTTTGTACTGTTTCCTCATTTACCTATGTGCACGGATAGCTCTCCCACCTGTGTGCACCCAGGTCCCTCAATAGTTTGTGTTTAGGCCCCTCTCACCGTTGAGAACTCTGACCCCCAAATTGTCTCTTTACTCTCACATAAATATTCTGTGCACATCCTGTTCAGGATCATGTTTCTAACGTGTTTTCAGTCAGACATGTAGTCATAACACCCACGACTAGGCGCATTATCCTAATAAATGGACACATACACTCATTGACACACTCACAGCCAAACGGCCTGATATGAGAAGTGCAGTTTGATACAAATTAAAGGACTTTATCAAAGGTGACTTCTTATTTGATAGCTATGAAGGCTATATGATAAACAGCAAATGCAAAAATTCTTAATTGGAAGTGAGCCAAACACAACCGCCAGCAAAAAGCAATGACCTAAAATGCTGGACCAAGGGACCGGTTTTAGATTACTCAGTCACCTGGATGACCATCTGCAGTGTCCGCTTCTGTATGAGGTTGATAAATTATGTTCTGTTATCAAATAAAATGCATGTCATCAATTTCAGAAGGAATAAAGGCTGATCTTATCATCTGTGACTCCAACTGTGACTCACAGGTTGCATGCAGAATGAATGTGTTGTCATTTTGAGACTCTATAAAAAATAGGTTTTACCATTCCACCAATGTACTAGTCCAGAATGAGTATGACTCTAGGAGTTGAACCCAAGATTGCATGTCATATATATTTCGGCAGACATATTCAAACTGTTGAGGCAGATACAAAGTCTACCTGTGGGAGACTTCTGGAAATGCACTGTGGGAAAATACGTCGTATCTCCACTAAGCGGCTTGAAACAATGTGCCTTCACGTTCAGCTGTGTGACAGGCCCGAATGTGACACAGGCAGATGGCTTGACATCAGGATGACTTTTCCCAGGGTACTAACGGGAACACGGGTGAGGATGTGATTGGGGTACAAATGGCAAGTCTTGTCTTCTAGGCGGGCCAAAAAAAGACAAATTCGGAGCTCATGTGTAAATGAATGTTCTTCTGCCTCCCGAGTATGTGTGGCGCAGATCACGCACCAATTAGAGTTGTAATGTTTTCAGGGAAATCAAAAAAAAAAAAAAGCAATAGAGATGTGTGTGTATGTACGCAGCACTACAGAACAGTAAACCATGATCTGATTTCCTCCAAGAAGACAGAGGTTGCAACTAACCTGCCAGGGGTCACAAGCTGAGGTCCAGAGGTCACAGCTGCGACCTCTTGTGATGCCAAGATTACACGCATGGGGACGCACCACAGTCCAGACAGAGATTCCCTTCTAAAGGAAAGGATTCATAGGAATTGTGTGGTGACACCAAAGTGGCTGCTCCTCGGAAGGAATTGATGGAGCGGGTAGTACAAAATGTTGTGTACCCCCTCCCCTATTTTGCATGAATATACTAATTACATAATCTATTAATTATAATATTACTAAATGAGTTTGCATGTTTATTAATCAACATTATTAATATTCGAATTACACGTGGGATTTGCAATTTGCATGGCTAAATAACCTTTGTAACTAAATTCCGTACGCAGACTAACAGTAGTATATGTAGTAAATAGAATACTGCATGATAAATGTTGCTTTTGTAATGTCTTGTAATGTTGCCCAGGAGGAGGACCAAAAGGGTGAATATAATTGCTTTAAATGTTGCTATACGCTAGATAAATCCAAGCACATAGAGGGATTAGTACGGGATTAACATTTGATTCATTATTTCTATGCATTAATTATTCTTTTGTGTTTGTTTCGCTTAAGTTAACATTCGGGCCTAAATCCAAAATGCCCGCTAACGCTACACGACAAAGTGGCCACTGTCCCATGAGGTGCAGAGTGAAATGCGTAGAAGCGACAAAGAGTCTTCCAGACCTCGTCGTGACCCGCACACATCATGTACCCAAGCAAGGACACTGTTGGATAACCACCAAGACCAAGGACAATTGGTTTTTACAATGAGCCGGAACAAACTAACTTTTAAACTTGTGACCTCACCCCTCGAACTAGACTGGAGACCGAAAACTGACTTCGGACGATCTCAACCAGCCAATCACGACTGTGCTAAAATATCTAATTTGTATCATCTTTTCTTTATTTTATTATAAAAATACGCGGTAGAATAGGGAGGTGAAGTTGACGACGCTGATGATGCTGTGGACGTAGTTGACGCTGATGACCGATAGAGTGGATGCTGCCCGATCATCTGATGACTGCGAACTTTCCTTAAATCTACAGGCAATGATAGCTGCTTGCACGTATCTGGTCCTATGCTGATCTTTGGGACTGTAGCGTGCTGAGCAAAGAACTTTGAGATTTGGCTTGCTTTCGGACGATTGACTACAAATTTGAATATGCAGAGCCAATGAATTAGAGGACTCCAAATAGCCAGATTAGGTAAATATGACGTTCTGCGCTTTACTAAAATTTGATAAACTTTCCAAAGCTTGATGAGACAAATACGAATTTATTCATTATGAAATTTTAGATAAACAATTATTGATTAACGAGAAATTATGAGTTGTGAGTTTCATTTAAGAAATAGATTCTGAAGTCTTAAAATGTGTTTTAGCTGGTTCTAAATCACCATCAACCAATCCAACTAATTTGGTCCATTGACCGAAGTGGGAGGAGTGCCTTGATGTTTTAGGATTAAGGATCTGTAGGTGATGGGGTAAATGTATATTATGTAAATAACTTTTCCTTCCCTATAGGTTATAAGGTGTTCCCCTCACATGTCCTGCGCTAGAATTGATCATCCCTCCTGTGTGTGCAGACCGGTGTGGAAGCGGCGTGTGAGTGTTGGTGTTATGGGCCCCACCAATGACTGCATGTGTGTGTGAATTAGTGTGACGTTAGGGCTGCGACGTAGGGAGGATACCGGCACGGGTTGTTTCCCCGTTGTCAGGGGTTTCTGCGCTGGATTAGTTTTTCTGGTAGCAAGATGATGGTTTTTATTGTTTTGGTTTGGTGATTATTGCTTGTAAATTGCTTATTGATCATTGATTGGTATTGGTTTATGTATTAACACTCTATGTTGAGTCGCGTTGAGTTCTATGTTGCTTGACGACTTCTGGGATGTAGGAAGTTGGAAGTTTGTAACGGTTCCGTAGTAGAGCAGAGGTAAGCGTTGCTCTCGGAAAAGACGGGATTGTTGTTGCCCTGTAGGTACACGGGGAAAACGTGTGACGATTGGAGTTGCACGACGCATTGTCTGGGTTCGATTTGTTAACATCGTCGTGTGTTGCCATTAGAAACATTTTCTGTATGAGAGAAGTGTATGGTAGCGAAGGTCACCTGTGAAATTTTGGTCTTAGGTACCAGGAGTCCAGAAGGTACTCTGATTACGCTTATCACTGGAAAGGTAATAGGTGTTCTCTAAGCTTGCTAGAAGGATAAAGTAGAGGGAAGTGCTACTTTGTTTACGAGTGTCATAATTCTGTAGTAGGACAGACTGTTCGCTGTTCTCGGGAAAGACAGAATTCTGTGTGAATGTACTACATTTTCTGTATGAAAGTGCATGAGTGAAAAGGCATTCGGGTTAATTGCGAAACTCTGGTTTTATTTCTCAGGAACATTGGGTCTCCAACTAGGTGTCTTAATTCTGGAGAATCGGTTAGCTGATGCTTGCTAGAAGGGTGAATTAGAGGGATGTGCTACTTTATCAACGGAAGTAACGATTCCGTAGTAGGGCAGAGGTAAGCGCTGCTCTCGGGAAAGACGGAATTCTTGTGAGAAAGGTCATTAACTACTCTTGGTTAGCGAAACAGATAATGGTGGCGTTTTTATGTCGTTACTAACAGATTTATAAGTTAAAAGTGAATGTAAAGAGCTTACCGAGAACATTTTTGTAAAGGAGGGGTCAGCAGAAACAGGAGTAGCGAGAAAAGCTGACATCAGAAAGGCCGCGCTAGGATTGGCTAGCCGTAAGAAAACATAGACGCTCCTGATTGGTGCGTTAGTGTACACCGTGCTAGAATTGGAGAATTACAGGGTGACGTAGACGCTCCAGGATTGGTGCGTTAGTGTGAGTCGCGCTACGAATGGATAAAACAACAGAATAGTCATAGGAAGACATAGCGATACACAGAACAGACAAAATGATGTATCACGATCCACCAGAAAAGGAGAAAAAGTCCTGGTTTGGAAAAATCAAGGGCTTATTTAAAAAGGACAAACCGATTGTGACTAGAGAGGGACAGTTGCTTCCTCCACCGAAATCGTCCGCATCCTTTATGGTTGCGAAATATGGATATCATACATGTATTTGGTTAGATAATTGGGCAAAGTACACAAAAGATGATGGAGTTTTGGCATTTCCAGAACATGGTTCATTTAATTTAGCGGTTTTGAGAAATTTGAGAGAAGGAATGATGAATTTAGAACCGAGACCTAGACCAACACAGTTTGAGGCATTGATAGAATGGGAAGACGAGATGCATGACTGAGAAAGACAGAGGAGCGGCGGAAGGAATAGGTACATGTTTGGTAGAAATGGACATGAAAATCATGATGACAGACTGAGGAGATGGTGAAGTGCAAGTATGGCTGATGGTTTGTTTCCTGTGAGACATGTTGAAGAAATTAGTGGAAGAAAATGTACAGAAAAAATACATAATATAGAGTCAGGAGGGTATGGAGTGCATGAATCGGAGGATGATGTTCTTGACGACATGTTTTATAAAAATCCACCCCCGTATCAACCAGATTCCAATATGCTAATACCAAGTGCCCCAATGAGAGAGACTTTGCGAAACATAAAAATTGAACCAGTATCACAAGCAATAGGGAAAAATGAGTCAGTCGGAGAGACAGAGAAAAGACCGAACGATAAAAAGAGTAATGAAAATTCGGTAGAATTAGCGAAAACAACTTTAGAATTAACTGAAAAGATTAGAGAATTGACTAAGAACTTAGAAGCCGTAACTGTTCCCGTAACTATAGGTCCTGTAATGCCTATTTTTGACAAACAAAAGGATAGTGAACATTGTCTAACGGTCCCTTATAACAGTAATAAACAGACTGAGAGGCAAAGACAGAATTCAGATGAGAACCCATGGAGACAAACAGTAAGAACGATAGAGCAAAGTATTCCTAAAAACTTGTCGGTAAATCAAAATTTAGTAGACAGTCCAATAATGACTACAGGATCTGTATCAGAAACTTCAAAAGACCTAGAACGAGGTAATGAGGAAAAACCAGTAGGACCCTCTTCAGAAGAATTGAGTGAATGGTTGAGAAGTTTACAGAGAAAAGACAGAGAATCCCAATCTATAGATGTGGCCAAATTAAGGATGGTTTTAGAAGAATTAATAGCAGGGACAATCCCCACATAAAAGTTTAAAAACTATCAAGATGAAGAATTATTATTTTTATGCAAAAGCATAACTTGGAGAGCGAAGAATTTACATGAAAGATTAGAAGAAGTGGCAAATGAAATCGGTATAGACATGGAAAGAGTAAAAGCTTTACAAAAACCCTATAGAGTAGATTTTTCTGAAAAAGATATTGAAAACCTGAACACCACCGGAAGAATAACCCAGATTAAAGACATAATCATTTTGTTGAGAAAATGGGGAGATGTAGATAAATGGAAAAGCAGGTGGTTTAGAAAACGAGATGATGCCACAGATAAAACTTTTGCAGCCTTCCCTGTAAGAGAAAAAGAAAAGGCAGTGACAGAATGTCCCATGAAAGAAATTCCAGGGGGAGGATATGTACATGTTCCTTGGACTAGGCAAGATATTTTATCATTTACAAATGATTTCCCTCGACTACGCGAAAAGCCAGTCGAGTGGTACAGGCAAGTGGATAGGTTTGTAAAATTATCAAAAGTTTTGTGGATTGATCTAAATAGCCTATTTGACATAATAGTACCAGCAGATCTATGGACAGAGTGCAAACTTATGATTAATTGGCTTAAACAAGAATACCCTAGGGATCCAAAGAAAGGAGCCCCTGATCCAGAGGTAATGAAGAAATATGAACAAGTAATAGTTTCCCTGAAAAACAAGGTACCCCCTAAAGAAACCGATTGGATAAAAATTGACTGAACTCATCAAAAGAGTAAGGAGCCAGTACACACGTATTATGAAAGGTTAATACTGGCCTTTAAGCAGTTTAGTGGTGACGAAAATTTGAGTGAAAAAGATTTGAGTCATTTTGTATACAGATTTGAATATGGCCTACGACCAGAAATCAGTGAAATGATTAAACAGCATACAATGGATTGGCAAAATAAGAAAATAGATGAAGTACTGAGACATGCAAAATATTTTAGTGATGAAATTGAAGCCAAACAGCGTAAATTAAAAGAAAAGGCTATGTGAGTACAAGTAAAAGTGGCAGAAAGACAGGAAGCTCAGCTGATGGAACAAGCAAATGGTACAGTACCAAAACCTAAATGTAATGCTGGTAAAGGAAAGGGACAATTTAATATAGAAGAAGCCAACGAGAAATGGCCATGTCATAATTGCAGAAGAATAGGGCACTGGAAATCCGAGTGTAAATTTCCCCCAAATACTAATAGTGATAATGCATCATTGAATCCGCAGGTGCAGAAAGAGGTGAGTTCTCAGCTACAGCAGTAAGTTGTTGCCCAACAGATTCAGGCGCCAAAACCGCCTTTTCCACAGAGCGTAAATTCACAGAAATACAGTAATGAGACAGGATTCTACAACGAAGAACAGGTAACTAAGCTGCCGCGCGCTAGCGCTGTTTTGCAGTATTGGCTACAACGCGATGAGAGTGAGTCAGAGGAAGGTTATTGACTGTGCCGAAAAGGGAGGAAGAAGAGTGCGTACTTGGCGCAACTCTAGAAGTAGACCAGACAGGCCCTTTTGTGGATGGAAAGGTAAATAATGAAAATATTACTTTCCTAGTAGATACTGGTGCTACTCGATCAACTGTTAGGTCAGCTGATGTTAAGAATCTTCCTCTCTCGGATGAAACAATCCAAGTAGTTGAAGTATCCAACAGACAGATTAAAACATACCTCACAGAACCAGTAAAAGTCAATATAGGGAAAGTTTCCGAAATGCACCGCTTTGTTGTGTGCGATTCAAGTCCTGTAAATTTGTTAGGGAGGGACTTACTGTGCAAGATGAATTGCACCATATTTTGTACCCCCGATGGTATAGCATTTGAGACCCCTGATGAAGACGTACTATATAAAATGACTATGGCTAATATGGAATCTGAGATTACTGAAGCATTCGCTGTATTCAATCCTGAAAAACTACCAAAAGAATTGAAAAAGACAGTAAAGGCAGAAGTTTGGGATTTCACAGGAGAAGATGTAGGATTAATGAAAAATGTAGACCCCGTAAGAATAACAGTAAAGGAAGGAATAAGTTACTCAAATGTTCCTCAATATAAATTGACACCTGAGATAATTGAAGGAGTCACTCCCATAATCGAGAAGATGGTTAAACAAGGAATTCTGAGAGAGATAATGAGTAGTCTATGTAATTCACCAATAATGGGACTGAAAAAGCCTAATGGAACGTTCAGAATAGTACAAGATTTGAGAAAAATAAACAAAATTGTTTTGTCCTGTTGTCCCATTGTACCAAATCCATCTGTAATTTTGTATCAGATTCCACATGATGCAGAGTGGTATACAGTGATTGATCTGTGTCATGCTTTCTTTTCCATCCCGTTGCATCATGACAGCCAGCAAATATTTGCGTTCCGGTTTGGCGAACGTATTTTGGCATGGTGCAGAATCCCACAGGGGTATACAGAAAGCCCCTCGATATTTAATCAGATATTTAAAAAGTCCTTAGAAGACCTAGAAATGCCCGAAAATTCAGTGTTAGTGCAGTACATTGACGACCTGCTTGTGGTGTCAAAGACTAGAGAAGCTTGTGTAATGGATACCATAGCATTGCTAAATCATTTGGCGAATGGAGGACTTAAAGTATCCCAATCGAAACTGCAATTTTGTCAGAAGGAAGTACAATATTTAGGCCACGAAATTGAAAAAGGGCTAAGAAGAATAACTACAGACAGAATCAGGATAATAAAAGGAATAAGAGCTCCAATGACGCAAAGAGAAGTGAGAATGTTTATTGGAATGGTTGGATATTGTCATCAGTGGATAAGTAACTTTTCCCTAATCGCAAAACCTTTGGTACAACTGACAAGAAGTGACGTAAAAGATCCCATTGAATTGAGTAGGGAAGAATTGGCAGCCTTTAAGAAATTGAGAGACAGTTTGTGTGAAGCGCCAGCATTGGGAATGCCTGATTATGAGAAGGAGTTCGACTTGTACTGCAGTGAGAGGAATGGATGTGCACTCTCTGTATTAATACAGAAACATGGAAAACTGAGAAGACCATTTGCATATTTTTCAGCTACGTTAGACCCTGTAGCTGTAGCGTTGCCAGGGTGTCTGAAAGCAGTAGCTGCTACATGTAAGAGTCTGGAACAGAGTGAAGAAATTGTGATGGGATATCCTGTGCAAGTGTTTGTACCTCATGATGTGGCAATCCTTTTAACAAGGAGTCGCACTCAGTTCATGACACATAGTCGGCTGACTAAATATGAGAAAGTCATATTAGGTGCAACAAATGTGAGCCTTGTGAGATGCTTGAATGTGAATCCTTCAACGTTATTACCTGATGCTAAGCATGTAGAAGTCAGAGATGAAGTGGATCATGATTGTCTGGATGTACTCGACTTCTATACCAAACCACGTCCTGATATAAAAGATGTACCTTTGCCAGAAAGTGATTTTGTGATGTTTGTGGATGGATCATGTTTGAGAACAGACGGAAGAATGCTAAGTGCAGCATATGCAGTATGCACAGTTGCAGCGGTAATGAAAGCATCCTTCCTGAAGGGAGTAAAATCAGCCCAGGTAGCTGAACTTGTTGCTTTGATGAGAGCATGCAAGATAGGAAAGAATGTAAGAGTGACTGTGATAACTGATAGTCAGTATGGCTTTGGTGTTGTGAATGATTTCGGCCAAATATGGCTGCAGCGAGGATTTCTGACTTAAAGTGGAACTCCTACTAAGAATGCTGAAGTGGTTGGAAAGTTGCTCGAGGCGATACAGCTGCCTAAGCAATTGGCCGTTGTGAAGGGTGTTGCTCATAGCCAGACGGGAGATTACATCGCAGTTGGCAATAAATATGCTAACGATATGGCTCAATATTGTGCACGAAATCAGAACTCTTTCAACAGGGCGAAAGAGAGAGAAATGAATTCTCAACTCCTATTGTTTACTAACATTGTGAGTACCTGGGAGGAAGTGAGGCAGTTGCAGGAAGAAGCAGGAGATGAGGAAATGAGACAGAGGGTAAAAGCAGGATGTGCACCAAGGGAAACAGATCATGTGTGGGTTTATCGAGCTGGAAGACCAGTAATGCCTGATAGCATGGTGTCTGCCATGGCACGGATGTATCATGGACAAGCACACATAGGGAGAGACGCGATGATAAGGTCATTTAAACAGACCTGGTACAATGCAAAATTCAGGCTAGTAGCTGAAAGTCTTTGTCAAAGATGTCTAATATGTCAGCAATTCAATCCAGGAAGAAAAACAGTGGTAAGTCTAGGAACGATAGGTCGAGAAGGAGGGCCTTTCACCAGAATGCAGTTTGATTTCATTGAAATGCCTCCCTGTAACAGGTTGAGGTATGTTCAAGTAACGTTCTGCTTGTTTTCCAGATGGGTAGAAGCATACCCCACAAGAAGAAGTGATGGAATTACAGTAGCAAAACTGCTTTTGAGGGAATTCATCCCTAGATTCGGGTTCCCAGTTACAATTGAGTCAGATAGAGGAAAGCATTTCAATAATGAGATCATGAAATTAATTTGTGAAGCATTGAATGTACAACAGAAACTACATTGTGCCTATCGCCCAGAGGCTTCTGGTGTGGTGGAACAAATTAATGGCACCATTAAAAACAGATTTGGAAAAATGTGTTTAGCCACAGGTTTGAAATGGCCTGATGTCTTGCCTCTGGTACTCATGACTAGTAGATCTATTCCAGATAGAACCACAGGTCTGAGTCCACATGAAATTATCATGGGAAGAGCAATGTGCCATGTATTCATACCAGTCAACAAGCTGTTGCCTATATCTGATGACTTGGTGTTGGATTACTGTAAGGGGCTGGCTGACGCAGTTCATTCTGTGTTTCATCAGGTTGGATCGGATGCCACCACCCTTGAAAAGAAGCAAGCTCATGATCTGAGCCCAGGAGACTGGGTGAGAATTAAAGCACACAGAAGATGGAACTGTCTGGTCCCACGTTGGGGGAAACCATGACAAGTGATTTTGACCACAACAACAGCTGTGAAGTGTGCTGGAATAAAGAACTGGATCCATGCTAGTCACACATTGAGAATTCCAAATCCAGTGGATAACAAAGAAGGAGAATACTTTGATGAGTCAGAGACTAGTTCCGAATCGGATGCTGAAGAAGCAAGAACAAGAGAAACCCCTGAAAGGGAGGAGTCAGAACAAAATTTGACCTTTGCCCCAGAAAATATTCTCTTGTGAAGGAAGCTACAGATTTCTGATACCAGCTCAGGCTCAGAGACTAAACAAATCCAGGTACATTCAGGAAAAGAAAAAAGAAAGTGAAGAGACAATCAAAGAAATTGTTGATAAAGAAGTTCCTGATGAAAAACTGAGAGACATTCCACCTGAGATAACAAAAGCAGATGGTCAGGTGACAGATACAGAGATAGAGAGAAAGATTGTCGCGGAAGACCCCCGAGGAGTTGTAGGGAATGCAAACATCCAGTTAGAGGAAGGGAAAGTTAGTCTGCAGGAAGATTGTGAGCAAGAAACACCAGGAGGGACAGAAATAGAGAAAATGAGAGAGGTGGAAAGAGAAACAGTTGAAGGCAAAAGACAAGTTGAAACAGAATCAGAAGAAAGTGACGAAGAAATACCGGAAGGTGGAGTCTTGAGAAAGAGAGCATGGAGCGCTGAAAAGAATGATAAAGGAAGTAAATTGAAAAGAATAGCAAAAGATGAAGTCTGGCCAAACAAAATAAAGAGACTGAGATATCGGCTGACACGAGTAAATTCACCAAGAGCTGAACAAGTGAATGAGGTGTCTAGTCAAGAAAAATCAAAAGACGAGAAAACAACTGCAGTAGAAGAAAGCAAAAGAACAAGAAAACCTAACCAGAAGTATAGGTCGCCAGAATGGACGTATGTGGCCCTGCCTGAAATAAAAGAAGAGGCGGATAGCCCAGAAAATCCAGAGGTGACTGTACCAGAAGTGGTTGAGGAAGACGAAGAATCGGAAATCCTGAGAGTTATCTTGTCCGATATTGGAGAAGAGACAGATGATCAGGAAGTTCTATATCCAGATTATGAAAGGAAAGTGAAAGACGATCAAATGCCAAACTGAAAAGACAAGAAAGTGATGTTGGTTGAAAGACAATAAAATTACTGGAAAAGACATAACTGATAGAACCAAGTAGGTGCTTAGAGCCTTGGGTTAGACAAAACTAGTTGTGTAGTAGAAGAGGCTAAGTCAAAAGACACTGATCATTTAACGAAAATGGCAAACACAGAAAGTAGAATAGGTAGATGTGTATTCCTAAAAAGATGGCTTAAAATGTGTTGTTGTTGTACAGGATTACTAATGCTTCTATGGAGTGTGTTAGCATTACTGATTTCATTTAAAGTTACAATAGACACAATAGAAGGACATGGTGAGAATAAAACTAATATAGAAAATATTCAAAAAGTATATCCGACTAGAATAGATAGAAACTATCTACATAAAGACAGGTCTATAAATGATTTTTCTAACAATGTATTTTCAAAACTTTTGTATGAATATGTAAAGACTTGGGGCCCGATTCACAGAACTAACTTAAGACAAAATCCTAAACTTACTACCATTTTGGTATTCACAGAATGCACTTACTGATTTTGGTATTCACAGAATGCACTTACTACTTTTGGTATTCACAGAATGGATTTACAACTACTAACTTTACGTCCGCACTTGGGCTGGAAATTCCGGGCCGGAGGCGGGGCTTCCGGGCCAGAGGCGGGGCTTCTGGGCCGGAGGCGGAGCTTCCGGCCCAGAGGTGGAGATTTTGGCCATGGCTAAATCTCCGCCACTGGCCGGAATCCCCACCTCCGGGCCGGAAGCTCTGCCTCCGGGCCGGAAGCCCCGCCTCCGGCCCGGAAGCCCCGCCTCCGGGCCGGAAGCTCCGCCTCCGGGCCGGAATTTCCGGCCCGAGTGCGGACGTAAAGTTAGTAGTCGTAAATCCATTCTGTGAATACCAAAAGTAGTAAGTGCATTCTGTGAATACCAAAAGTAGTAAGTGCATTCTGTGAATACCAAAAGTAGTAAGTTTAGGATTTTGTCTTAAGTTAATTCTGTGAATCGGGCCCAATGGACGTAAGGGACTGCTATGTCTGTATGCAGGTACCTGCATCTGTATCGGAAGGAGTGACCTATCACCACCTTCCAGTAACATATGGAATAACATGTAGCGTAATAGCTAGTTTGTTTTACCAAATAGGGAAATTAGAATATTATTTCTCAGATGTAGATAACATATTTTCTCAAGTACCTGTAGTTAACAAATTGAACAAGGTAAAACCTGCAAAGGTGTTAGGTGAATTTTTCTTAGAAACTAAAGAACTAACATTAGAATATATTTTTAGAAATAATTTGACTTGCAGTTTAAAGAAAAAGGAAAAGACTTTCTTAGATATGGTTGAAGAAAGGAGATTGAAAATGCAAAAGAAAGCATCTGAGGGAAAAGTGGAAAAGACAGTCTGGGATGTTGAGATGCAAAAACATTTGAAGGGAGAAGCTAGTCCAACTATGGCTTTAGATTGGCCTCAGAAAGGAAAGTTGTGTATTAGAAGGAATCAAACTGCTTATGATAACTATTTTGTAGGTAATAGTGAATGCCATGATACATACCGAATCATGGGTGGATGGGGATTTAAAGGAGGAAATGATCCAGTTTTTCCTGGATTATATTTTGTCTGTGGGAACAAAGCATATTATCGTTTGCGAGACCATTTATATGGCACATGTTATGTTGGCCTGGTTTTCCCAAAGATATTCCACATGGGAAGAGGAGAAGATGGTGTACATAGGTTAGGTAGTTTACTAACACGCAGAAAAAGAGAATCTTGGTCAGAAATTGTGGGAGATATTTTTGGAGCATTGATACCAGCAGTGGGAATATCTCTGAATGCAAAATTAGAAAACTATCAACAGTAGTGGATCGCTTGTCAACAAGCACCGCTGGAGGATTTTTATTGGTAAATACTGAAATGGTTGCCATGCGTGCCATGGTAATGCAAAATCGACTTGCCCTTGATATATTATTGGCTAAAGAGGGTGGAGTCTGTGGAATGCTGAAAGTTCAACATCGTTGTACTTACATTCCTGACGAAAGTAAAGATCTGAAAATCTACATTAGAAATATTACTGAATTGCATGGCGAAATTGCACCACTGGCGGTTGAAAGTGCTTGGGAAAAGATTGGAAAGAAACTTTCTTCTATTAAAGATTTCTTAGTAAATTTAGGTAGTACATTTATAGGTAGAATCCTATTTCCATTAACATGTGTGATTTTCCTAGTATTAATCTTAAGATTAGGATGTCTATGTTATCAAAGAAAGAAAACACAGAAAAAGTTAAAAAGAGAAAATATTAAAATAAGACAGAATAAAAGACAAGAGAGGGAATTTGAAGAAGTGGAATTAGAAGAAATGAAAGATAGCATGTATAGAACAGAAAGAAGAGAATATATTGGGAAAACTGAGATATGAATTAGCACGAAGAATTCATTTCGCTTTCATGACAAATTGATACAAACTTTTATTGGTATGGTGATAAAATCACCAAAGGGGGGATTGATGGAACGGGTAGTACAACATTTTGTATACCCACCCCCCTATTTTGCATGAATATACTAATTACATAATCTATTAATTATAATATTACTAAATGAGTTTGCATGTTTATTAATCAACATTATTAATATTCGAATTACACGTGGGATTTGCAATTTGCATGGCTAAATAACCTTTGTAACTAAATTCCATACGCAGACTAACAGTAGTATATGTAGTAAATAGAATACTGCATGATATATGTTGCTTTTGTAATGTCTTGGAATGTTGCCCAGGAGGAGGACCAAAAGGGTGAATATAATTGCTTTAAATGTTGCTATACGCTAGATAAATCCAAGCACATAGAGGGATTAGTACGGGATTAACATTTGATTCATTATTTCTATGCATTAATTATTCTTTTGTGTTTGTTTCGCTTGAGTTAACATTCGGGCCTAAATCCAAAATGGCCGCTAACGCTACACGACAAAGTGGCCACTGTCCCATGAGGTGCAGAATGAAATGCGCAGAAGCGACAAAGAGTCTTCCAGACCTCGTTGTGACCCGCACACATCATGTACCCAAGCAAGGACACTGTTGGATACCCGCCAAGACCAAGGACAATTGGTTTTTACAATGAGCCGGAACGAACTAACTTTTAAACTTGTGACCTCACCCCTCGAACTAGACTGGAGACCGAAAACTGACATCGGACGATCTCAACCAGCCAATCATGACTGTGCTAAAATATCTAATTTGTATCATCTTTTCTTTATTTTATTATAAAAATACGCTGTAGAATAGAGAGGTGAAGTTGACGACGCTGATGATGCTGTGGACGTAGTTGACGCTATTGACGCTGATGACCGATAGACTGGATGCTGCCCGATCATCTGATGACTGCGAACTTTCCTTAAATCTACGGGCAATGATAGCTGTTTGCACGTATCTGGTTCTATGCTGATTTTTGAGACTGTAGCATGCGGAGCAAAGAACTTTGAGATTTGGCTTGCTTTCGGACGATTGACTGCAAATTTGAATATGCAGAGCCAATGAATTAGAGGACTCCAAATAGCCAGATTACGTAAATATGACGTTCTGCGCTTTACTAAAATTTGATAAACTTTCCAAAGCTTGATGAGACAAATACGAATTTATTCATTATGAAATTTTAGATAAGCAAATATTGATTAACGAGAAATTATGAGTTGTGAGTTTCATTTAAGAAATAGATTCTGAGGTCTTAAAATGTGTTTTAGCTGGTTCTCAATCACCATCAACCAATCCAACCAATCCAACTAATTTGGTTCATTGACCGAAGTGGGAGGAGTGCCTTGATGTTTTAGGCTTAAGGATCTGTAGGTGATAGGGGTAAATGTATATTATGTAAATAACTTTTCCTTCCCTATAGGTTATAAGGTGTTCCCCTCACATGTCCGGCGCTAGAATTGATCATCCCTCCTGTGTGTGCAGACCGGTGTGGAAGCGGCGTGTGAGTGTTGGTGTTATGGGCCCCACCAATGACTGCATGTGTGTGTGAATTAGTGTGACGTTGGGTCTGTGACGTAGGGAGGATACCGGCATGGGTTGTTTCCCCGTTGTCAGGGGTTTCTGCGCTGGATCAGAACATAGGGGCAGGGGCAGCTCCTCTGTTTGAGCGGAGGAGTGTCATCCCACCAAAATCCCCCACCCCACCCAAAGCTGCTGAGATTAAAGATAAAATGGTAATTTATTAACATTTTATTTTTCATCCCCGGCCCGATCAGAGGGTCAGGACGGGGGCAGGCCGCTGATGAGTGGCAGCAGCAGGGAGGAGGGTGGGCTGGCTATGCAATTTTCAAAGTGTGCGTGTCCCTATGACAGGCCGTCTTGCGACAGCCAGCCAGACATGCGCAATTTGAAACCTCTAACCCAGCAAGATAGCTGGGTTCGAGTAAGTGAAGGCCTCCAGGGCGCTGTGGAGCACCGAGTGAGGCTGCTCCCTGCATTCAGGGTGCTGCTTTCACAGCATGAGAGCAGCGCCAGGTTTGGTTAAGGGAGTTGCAGCATCCAGTTCTTGTGGGCGTCGGCAAAAGAAGAGCTCCGGAGCTGAGGACGTCGTTCAGTAAGGCTTTTTAATTAAATTTTGCACACACATCCTCCTGCCCCCCCCCCCCTCGGTAGATGCCAGCCACCACTGACATATATACAAGGGGATTTTGCCACCAGAACGTCACTTTTACCAACGTCTGGTGGCACAATGCCCTGCGCCATATTTAAAAAGTGGCGTTAAACCACTTTTTGTGGCTTAATGCCACTTTGTAAATATGGTATTCCTTCAAATAGGTATCTGCGTTAAAGGGGGTTGCTGTGGGAGTTCCATTGCAACACCCATTGCTTTTTGACACTTCCCCAGATTTACAAGGATCTGTCAATCTAGGGCAGAACCCAAAACTAACTCCATGCAATAGCAGGCGTTAGAATGGCGCAATGAAGAGAAATACATTTATTTCTCCTGGTTTTTGCTTTATGTATTTGTGTGCTGCGTTCTGCAGCACACACAGCAAGAGCAAAACGCCATTAATGATTGTTTATGAGCAGGAAGATACCCCTTCCTGCAAATAAACAATCATTAAATAATGATGTTTTGCTACTTCTATATGTGCTGGAGAGTGCAGCACACACAAAAGGAACAAATTGCCTTTATTGATGGTTTATGTGCAGGAAGGCATACCTTTCTGCACATAAACAATCGTACCCGGCAACACAGACACCCTTGCACTATGGCGCAAGGGTGTCTATGTTGGCGCTAGGCAGCTATTTTTAGCGCCAGTGCTAGGGAAAACACAGGCGTGAGCCATATTGTTATAAATACGGTGCATACCTGCATTTTGGAAATGGCGGAGCGCGGAGCTGCAAACTTTGCGGCTTTGCTCCGCCCTTTCCTTGTAAATATGCCCTATAGTTTAGGTTTATCCACAGTAAGAGCAAAACGCCATTAATTATTGTTTATGCGCAGGAAGATACCCATCCCTGCAAATAAACAATCATTAAATAATGATGATTTGCTACTTCTATGTGTGCTGCAGAATGCAGCACACACAAAAGGAACAGTTGCCATTATTGATGGTTTATGTGCAGGAAGGCATACCTTCCTGCACATAAACAATCATACACTGCAACACAGACACCCTTGCACTATGGCGCAAGGGTGTCTATGTTAGCGCTAGGCAGCTACTTTTAGCGCCAGTGCTAGGGAAAACGCAGGTGTACGCCATATTGTTCTAAATAGGGTGCATCCCTGCGTTTTGGAAATGGCGGAGCACGGCACCGCAAACTTTGCTGCAGCGCTGCACTCCGCCATTTCCTTGTTAATATGCCCTATAGTTTAGGTCTATCCATGGCAGCTCAATCATTAGGCATGACCTGAGATTAAAGCCACACTGAGGAAAATTACTTTGATTGCTTGGAGTGCTTGAAAACTGATGATAGGAACACTATAGAAATTGCAGTGGTGGTCACCTCAAGTTACATGATTATAAGACTGGTCCATCTGAGAGGTAGAGGAGTTGGAGGAACTGCTGTGATATATGACAATAACTTAAACATTGCTATCGGTAACTTTACACACTAAATCAAATGCAAAATTATTGTGATTAATAGCCCATTCTGGCCTATTACGCTATAACAACATAAGTCAATATTTACAGGTCACAGGCCTACAATGGTGAATTTTCAAAGGCATTTCCAAACTAATGCTCTCTATTTTATGTACCGGTAGGCAAGTTAACCTTGCGTGCACCTTTAACTGAGGGTGGAACAAGCATTCTACAGGTCTTGCTAAGGACTTTGGATTTCATATCTTGGCTAAACCTCCATCAGAAGGTGCACAGTTCCAATCCAATCCAATCGGATTTATAAAGAGCTGCTTATCACCTGTGAGGATATCCAGGCACTGAGAGTCCAGCTGCTTCAGGTGGGATTGGTTAAACAGCCAGGTCTTGGGTGCCTTCTGGAATTGAAGAAGAGAGGTCAAGGTCCGAAGGTGAAGGGGGAGGTCATTTGAGGACTTTGCCATGAGGTAGGAAAAGAAGCATTCTTCACTGTTGTTTTAGTGAAAGCGGGGGAAGTGAGCGAGGGAGAGGGAAGTGAAGTGCAGGTGCCTGGAGGGTTGGTGAAAGACGAGGCAGTGGTTGATGTAGGCTGGTCTTTGGTTGTGCAGGGCCTTGTAGGCATGGATCAGCAGATTGAATTAGCATCACTTCTGTATAGGGAGCCCGGGGTGATTGTAGATGTGTTTTCTTTTGGGGAGGTTGATAATAAGGCTAGTTGCGGAGTTCTGTATGGTTTGAAGTCTCTTCCGGATGTGAGAGTTGATTCCTGCATAGAGTGTGTTGCCACAGTCCAGACATCTGGTGACTAGGGCCTGAGTGACAGTGCTTCTGGTGTTGATGAGGAGCCATTTTAACATTATCATCAGCATGCGAAGTGCGAGAAAGCAAGCGGAGGAGACTGCTTTGTTGTCCAAGATAATGCAGAGGTTTCTGGCATGGTTGGTCAGTGTGGGTCCTAGTTCCGAGGACCAACAGAAGTTGTTCCATGGGGAAGTGTTAGTACCGAAGATCAGCATTTCCGTTTTGTCCATATTGAGCTCGAGGCAATTGTTCTTCATCCAGTCGGCGACACGTGTCATACATCTGCAGATGTTGGATTTCGTGGTAAGAGGGTCTTCTGAGAGTGGGAGGATAAGCTGAGCGCGACTGCATCGGATATGATGTTTGCTCCGTGGACTCTGATGATGTTGGCCAGGGGGGTCGTATAGGTGTTGAACAGAGTGGGGCTGAGGGAGGAGCCTTGGGGGACATCGCAGATGATGTCCTTGGGCTCCAAGGTGACCAATGGTAGACAAACTGTCTGGTTTCTTCCAATGAGGAAGGAGGTGATCCACTTGAGGGTGTTTCCTTGGATTCCAATGTAATGGAGCCTATTGATCAGGGTGTGGTGTTATATAGTGTTGAACGCTGCCGAGAGGTTGAGGAGGATCAACGCCGCCATTTCTCCTCAATCAAGGAGGGCTGTGATGTCATCTGTGGCAGAAAACTACGCAGTTTCAGTTCTGTGGTTGGCACGGAATCCGGATTGGGAGGTGACGAGAAGAAATGTATTTTCCAGGTGTTTCATGACTTGGCGGTTGATGGCTTTTTCAAGGACTTGGCCTAGTAAGGGGAGAAGGGAGATGAGATGGTAGTTTTTGTGTTCACTGGGGTCTGCTGATGATTTCTTGAGAAGAGGTTTGACTTCTACATGTTTCCATTCCTTCGGGAAGGTGGCCATGGTGATGGATACATTGAAGAGGGCAGTGAGCTTGCTGATGATTTTGTTGCTTCTGAGGTTGAAAAATGGGTGCAGGCGGGGTCCATGGGGTCTCCTGAGTGGATGGACTTCATAATAGCTGTAGTGTCCTGGGGGTGAGCTGGTTCCAGATGGTGAGTCAGTGGTTAGGGCAGGCTTCACCAAGGGTGTGATGGCAAGAAAAGTCAGAAGGAGTGGGATAGGGTTCAACGTTTTTGTAGATGGTGGAGATTTTGTTGTGGAAGTAGTCTGCCAGTGTGTCACAAAGTTCCTGGGAGGGGGTGATTGTGTTTTTGGCAGCTTTTGGGTTAGAGAACTCTTGTAGAAAAGTTATTTGCTGTTGTCACAGCTAACTTTGGTGTGCTCCGCAAAGGTGTTCTTTTTAATTTCCTTCAGACCTCGGTGGCAGTAGTTTAGCACTGTCTCTAAAGTGGTTCTGTCTGTGGTTTCCTTGCTGGTGTGCCACTTCCTTTCCAGTTGCTTGCAGTTGCGTTTGGCAGTTCTTATTTCCTTGGAGCACCTTCTTGCCTATTTGGTAGATCTCTTTTTTCTGCTGGGCTTGATGGAGGTGATGCTGTCTGACCAGTCAGAGAGCCATGAAGTGAAATTTTTGACCGCCTGGTCCAAGTTGGATGCAGTGTCAGGGTGGGAGATGTTGAGGGAGTTACTCCACTGGCTCTCTGACACTTTGCTTCAGCTGTGGCAGGGAATGCTGGTGGCATGGGGGCAGTGACGGGTGGTCTGGTGATGATGATGGTCAGTCCAGGTGAGATTGGTAACATGGCTGTACTTGACTCTGTTGCTAGCAGTGAAGACAGGGTCAAGCGTGTGTCCTGCACTGTGAGTGGGGCGTGTGACGAGTTGAGTGAGGCCGATGTTGTTCATGCTTTTAGGGAGGTTGGCAGTGTTGGTGTTGTTGAGGCCGTCAAGGTGGAAGTTGAGGTCTCCCAAGGAAGATGTAGTCCTTGGAGTCTATGACGAGCAGGGCAGCAAAGTCAGGGATGGCGTTGCAGAAGCTGGGGCACGGTCCTGGTGGTCCGTAAGCAAGGGTGCCCCTGTTGGTGGATTTGTCATCTGTTTGGAGTTTAAAGTTGAGGTGTTCCATGATCACAGTGGCATCATCTGTAGTGTTGTTGCACTGGTTGTTTTCTTTGTGGATGATGGTGATCCCACCTCTGGGTTTGTTGGTTCGGTACCGGTGTGCAATCTTGTAGCCATTGGCCGTGACTGAGGCGATGTCAGGAGCGGATGCAGTGGAGAGCCAGGTCTCAGTGAAAAAGATGACATCTGGGCGAGGGAAGTGATGATGTACCAGTGAGCGTATGTTGTGGAGGAGGCTGTTGAGTTGCTCCAGGTTAGGTGAACTTGGTTGTATGATGGAGGTCATTGCTGAGGCGGGAGGCCCAGTGTTGCACGAGAAGCAGCATTGTAGGCAGGAGAAAGGTCCTGCTGTCAATCGGGAAGAGTTGCGACAGCAGTTGATGTGACGGTTTCCAGGGTTCAGGGTCAGGAGTTCGGTGGCAGTGTATCTGCGGGAGGTGGGAGAGCCAGGGTTCCTGGCACTGGGCGCAGTCCAGGCCTGGACAGGTGCAGACGGGCTTGCCTTTAACATGCCTTCGGTGCACCTGCTGCACTGCAGCCTCCATTAAATTGGTCCTGGGAGGAGGGAGGGGTGCTGAGTGGCAATGGGCAAGGCTGGCCAAAGCATGAGCAGAGAGGCGGCAGAATGGGTGGGAAAAGACATGGAGATGACAAAGCAAGGCAGAAATGGCACGATAGTGTAGAAACAGGCACAATTCAAGAAAAGCAGGCAAAGGTGTGCAGAAACAAGCAAAGGCGATCAGAAAAGAGGCAAATGGGAGCGGAACAGGCAAATGCGAGCAGAAACAGGCAAATGGGAGAGAAAACAGGCAAAGGATAGCAGAAACAGGTACAGGGGAGCAGAAAGAACAAAGGAGAGCAGAGACAGGCAGAGGAGAGCAGAGACGTCACGATTCGAAAACGAAACAGAGACAAGGAAGATGGTCCTCAGTTAGGGGTGGCAGGTGGAAGTAGAAGACCTGCTGCTCAGAGACAGCAAGTGGGAGCTGGGTCAGGTTCACCTATGGTTTATGTTTTTTTCACCTTCTGAGCTTAAACTTGATCTGTTCCTATTAAATGATATGTACAGGCCATGCAGGCCTCCTATTTATGGTCTTTATGCCTCATTCTATTTCAGAGAACCACAACACAGCAAGAAACAGAACTAGGATAGGGTAAATGGATGCATTTCTCTCTAGCCTGGGGATGCGGCCTGCACTTGCTTTTTCTTGTTGTGAAACTAACCATAATTTTACTGCTTGACTACATAATGGATTTGATAATATTATAACAACAATTAAAAGAAATTGAACAAGAGTGCAGCTCTCTGTTTCTCTCACATTTTGGCAACAAAAAAACAGTGATGAAAAGTGCTGAGCATGCCTGGCATTCAAATTGTGAATTGTTCAACAACAACCCAACTGAGTGTAATATCGTCACAAGGGCCTTAAAGAAAGCTAGACTGGAATACTTCATCAGGATAGCTTCCAATATGAATACAGATGTGTTCATTATCTTCAGTGAATCCAAGTGAAGAATATCTGGGTTCTTGTGAATTATTCAGGTTTCTGCAACATAAGCATGCCCTGAAAAAATAATAATTCATTTAATCTGAACTTAGGTATTCTGGAGAGCCATTTTAGTGATTTTAGAGGCTTTGGGCACAGAATATTTTGGGGGCTCCTTTTTATAACATTTAAATGAAATTAGTATTAGAAATGTGATATTTCCATTACTCTGTGGCCATTCACACTTGGTCATGGTTTGTTTACGAATCCATTACCATTAACCTCGATATAACTACTCACCAGCCACTACATCTTCTCAGACCACCAGATCAGCCAACATCGCCAATCAGGTCTAACCAACCAGGCAGTCTTCCAAATTACAGTGACTTAGTCAGGCCATTCCACCATCCCAATCATAATTCCCACTATCAACCACCCAATACTGTCAAGCAAATCCCACTAAAAGACAGTACTCCTTCATGGACTTGCACTTGAACATTGTTGAGCAAGAACTCATCACATTGGAAATCATAATTGACCCAATTGCTGACATCATCTCCCTACTGCACCTCAACAAACACATCCCGAAAATGAATATCAATGCTCACATACCATTAAGTGGTGGGCTATAAAACATGAGATCTTCGCATCATAGTCCACTGAAGCAGTTACAGACAGCAAATGAGCCAATCAGGAAGCAAGAAAACAAACAGCACAAATGTCAAATAAGAGGCTGGGATCTCTCGTCTCCTCGCACAGAACCCTTATTTTCACAATCAAAACCACATATAACAAGTCAGCTGTTATGGTGCATCTCCTAAGCTGTCAAGGCTTTAATCAAAACCATCAACCATTGACTCAGTTTAATTCTAGACACCCGCAATACTGCACTAAACAAGCAATTGCAATTCAATCAGTTAATCAACAAAACAAAATCAGATCTGGCACCATCTCAATAGCATAAAGAAAACCATTGCTATCTCTCCCACAACTCTTCACAATATACTGAGGTGAACCTCCTTAAAATTGCCTCCTCGTACAGATCTCACTAACGACCTTACTACACTAAAAACTATTCTATATAGCAAAAATACTTTCCAATCTTCTCTAAAGTACTCACACCCATCAATATGATCAATAAATCCCATGGTCATACCATCTTTCCCGGTGTAATCAAAACTAAAAAAAGGGTAATCTCAAACTCGAATACCTTGCCAGATACCAACCCATCAAAAACCTACCATTTGTTAAAAATATAATTAAGTAAGCTGCCACTATCAACCAAAGCACCATGCTTAGATCTATTCTGTCATACAAGAGTACTGACCAGGTTTCAGACCACAACGCAGTAGTACTGAGACAGCACCCAAGTTATGGATGGCATCCTTCTATCAAACAACAGGTCACCAGCCAGAATCCCACGGCCTTCATTGATCTTTCAGCCACCTTATATGTTAATGGCCAACATTCCCGGATATTCTATTATGGCAGCTGGAATTGAATTACCGAACACAACACCCGGGTGTCCTACCTCTCAAACCAACATAAATTTGTTCGCACTGGCATATCCAGAAACCACTGGACACCCAGAAGAGCCACTGTAAAGGCCGCAGTAGCGCAATCTTCCTTCAGACACCAAAACAGGCACATTTCAGGGGCAGGCGATTGTGAAGCCCCAGTTCTGGCAGCTATGGAGGGTGAGGGGGTGCCACTGGTGCAGCTGAGCTGGCTTTTACAGTTTTGTATCACATCAGGCCTTTCCAGTTCAAAAATAATTTTATTGAGAAAATTCAAAGTAACAATACAAAGGACAATAGAACAACAAATAATCACATAAGTTAAACTAAGACTTAAAATGAAAGGTATTGGATACATGAGTCAGTTTAGCTTAGTTTGAAAGAGAAAATAACAGGGGTATGCAAATTGATCTGTGCAATAAAAGAAGATTCATATAAAAATCTTAATACAAAATGCAAAATAACCAGTTAATATAATATCAATATTTGGAAAGTCAAGGACGTTTAGAGACTTCTTTTTGCATTGGATTCAAGGAGAGGGAGCGTTTATCATTAGCATCAATGAACAATGTGATAGGTACCCATAAATTGGAGCGTTTCGTTGCCATGTAAATAGGGTATACAAAAGTTGTGTCTAATCTATGGTTATAACAGACAGCGTATCACCATGCTTGATAAGATAGTTTGGTAAAGTCTTTCCAATTTTTGGTTATTTGTTGTAGAGCAACTGCTAACAATAAGTCTATTATTTTTGTGTTAGAGTCAAAATCCGCCCAGATAGGGAATAAGCTTCCCAAAAACACATGAGAAGCAGAGAAAGGGCAATTGGAATAAAAAATTAAAATAATTTGAGTCCAAACATTTTTCCCAAAATTATGTGCAGGCGGACATGTAAAAAGTAAGTGGTATAAATCTGCATGCGGAGAGGAACATGTTCAACAGGCATCTGAGAGCTCAACTTGCCTTGCATTTAAGGTAACCGGGGATAACAGAAGTCTATTGTATGTAAAGAAAAGTGTCTGTGTAGTGTTCGCTGCTCTAGAGGATTTCCTAATTTTAGTCCATATTTTGTTCCAGATCGCCGTGGACCAACAAACCTCTAAATCTTTTTCCCTAGAGAGCTCCACCCTAGTTTTTCTCGTGTATTGCATGAAGGATTTAAATAATTATAAATGACAGAGGCTTTGGGGTCAATGCATAGAAGAATATGTAATTTGTTAACCGGAAATGAGGCAGGATCAGTGGGAGGGTTTGGGAGTATGTATTGGGCATGAGCCTCTAAAATGGCTTGTTTCAGAAGGAGATATTTAGGTTGGAAAGATGAAGGTAGTTCAAAAAGTCTACTAATTTGCGAGAAAGACATAATCTCATCTTGCAAATACAGTTGATATATCCAGATTGAACCTCTTTGCCTCCAGGATTTCCAATATATTGGCCTGCCACGTATCAATATCATGTCATTATGCCATATTGTGGCTCTGGAGAAGGAAGTCCAATCCAAAGGGTCTAGCGGAGAATTAGGCATCAACATTTTTGATGTGTGTTCAATGACGGGATTAGATAAAGATTGTGGCTTGCGAGAGAAAGATAGATATTCTTGAAATGAAAAAGGAGAGATAAAAGATCTACAAGTTTAGTCCAAATAGGACAATCCGCTATGGACTTGGAGAGTCATTTCAACGCTTGACGAAGTAAAACATATTTGTAATATGTGGGGAAATCAGGAAAATTGACACCACCTTCTGACTTTGAACAAGTCAGTTATGACAAAGACATACGTGATATTTTGTTACTCCAAAGAAAAGAGGATAATATAGAGATCATTTTATTAAAGGATTTCAAGGAAATAGATACTGGGATATTGGAAACTGTATAGAGAATTATAGGGGACAACATCATCTTTATGGTATCTAAATGGCCCCACCAAGATAGATATAAAGGGTGCCATCTAGTGGTCAAAGAAGATAATCTCTGTATACAATTTTCCATACAGCGTGAAATTGTACCTGAAATAGAAGGGGTAAACTGTAAGCCTATATATTTAATATGTTGAGGGCTCCATGTGAAACTTGAGATGAGGAAATGCGGGAAGAGAGGACTGAGGTTGTGAAATAAATTACAAAACATCTTCAGCATAAGCTGCCAACTTAATTTGAGTATCTTTAACGTCAAATCTATGGATATCCTTATTTTGACAGATTCTTCATAAAAAAGGTTCTAAGTCTTCAATAGCAATGGGGAGAGTGGACAACCCTGTCGGAAAGCTCTACCTAAATTAAAGGAGGACAATGTACCACCATTTGCACACACTGACACTCGTGGACTAGAATATTAAAATTGATATTAAAAATAATTTTGGGACCAAAGCCAAACCACTTAAGCATGTGAAAAAGGTATAGCCATTCCACTCTATCGAACGATTTTTCTGCATCTAAGGCTATTGCTGCCAAGGAATGCGAGACATGGGAGGATTTGGACAGGATGCCAAAAAATAAACGAGTATTGTCAGTAATAAGACGACCCTTAAAAAAACCAGATTGTTCCCTCCCAATAAATCAGGCACATAGAATTCTAAACGTATGGCCGAAGCCTTTGAAAAAATGTTGTAGTCGATATTAACTAGGGAGATGTGCCGATAATTTTTCCAGTATCTTACCTTCCTTTGGAAAAAGACAAATTAGGGCGTCTGAAAAGGAACCAAGAGATTCACCTGAGTATAGACAAAAGTCTAAAAGATTGTGCAATTTGGGGATTAGCAAATGTGCGAAGTGTGTAAAAAGCTCAACAGTGAAACCATCTGGTCCTGGGGCTTTGTCTTTCTTGAGTGTCTGTAATGTGGTGAGGAGTTTCTTTTGTGCTAAGTCAGATTCCAAAAGTGTGGAATCTGGTCGAATATCAGCAGGTTATTGAATATCAGAAAACATTTGAGAAATGTGATGTTCTGAGGGGGGAATTTCTGATGTGTATAATGTCTTATAAAATTGGAGAAATTCAGTTAAAATATCATTATCTTTAAATTTGAATGTTTGATGCTCATCCATAATGGACTCTTTGTTAAGTTTGTTAAGTTTGTTATGTTTAACTTTCAAATATTGGCTAGTAATCTCCCAGCTTTATTCTGCCCTCCATACAATTTCGCACTAGATTTTAACAAATACGTTGAAGCATTATCTGTCAATTCCTTATTAAACTGAAACTTGATGTTTATAAGTTCTGAAAAACAATCTTTTGACTTGGAAGAGTAATAAGAATGCTCCAATTTCTTTATCTTGTCTACGAGGGTTTTGGTGAGTTCTTTGGACTTTTTACGTTTTTTAGAAACATAGCCGATAATAAAATATCTAGCTATTGCATTGAAAGCATCCCATACTACATGAAAAGGGAAAGTTTAAGATTGATTGAATAAAAACTATTCATTGGAAAAGGAAACAAAAGAGGAAGCAAATGTGGGATCTAAAATTAGAGCATTGTTAAAACGCCATTTACTAGGTGTGTTAGGTTTCTGTAGAACATCAAGCTGAATGATAGTGGGAGCATGGTCGGAAATTAGAATAGAACCAATGTTTGCCACTACCAGTGATGGAGAAATATTATATGATATAAAAAATAATCTATTCGTGATTGGGTATGATGGGCAGGAGAATAGTAAGTATATTCTCTTAGAGTAGGGTTGCAGAGTCTCCAAGCATCTATAAGCTTGTATTGTTTAATAGTTTGTATGAAAAGTTTATGTGCTTTATGAGGGACGAAGGGTATCATTGAATTGCAAGCTAAAAAATGATCAAAAACTTGATTGCAATCACCCGTAAGGATAAGTTATCATCAATACAGTGTGTAATCTATTGAGCCAAGGAGGTCCAAAAAGAGGAATCCCCAGCGGTGGGTGCATATATATTAAGTAAAGAGACCGGAGCATTCCCCATCAGCAATTTAGTAAACAACCATCCACCATTTCCATCAGAACACTGTGAAAGAAATTTAACAGGAAGCGAATTACGGAAAGAGCCTGGTGAATAAAAGATCTCTCCCACCCAACCTCTTTAATTTTGTATATTTTTCTGCCATTAAATGAGATTCTAGTAAACAGGCTATATCTGCCCCCAGTTCAGCTAAATGTGTTAACACCCTCTGCCTTGACGAAGTAAAAAAGATTTGTGATATGTGAGGAAATCAGGAAAATTGACACCAACTTCTGACTTTGGACGAGTCAGTTTTGATAAAGACATACGTGATTTTTTGTAACTCCAAAGAAAAGAGGATAATATAGAGTTAATTTTTTTAAAGGATTTCAAGGAAAGTTAATTAAAACCATAACATTTACATAAAAATATACCAATTATTATCATGATATTGCAACGTAGCTACAGATGTAAACAGTTGAACATGTAAACAAATGTAAACAGTTCAAAAGGATAAAAAGACAAGAAATCAATACAGAATATCTTGTTTCACTTTGCGCAGGGTAAAACTTCAGCTAATAACAATTTAGTACTATCAAATTAAAAATACTACGATCCATGTGCAAAAACAAAACCAAGGCCAACCTCTCAGGGGGCCTGAAATCGACACTCAAGCAGTGTGGTTAAAAACATTCGACCTCTCAAGAAACACTTTTAGTGCGTACATGCTGTGCAAAACCTTGCCATAAAGTGCATCTAATTTGGGGGCGCTAGAGGGCAAAAGGCAAGATAGCCGCACGTTAGTGTAGCTCGGCCCGGCTGATCGCCAATACGCCCAACATCCGCATTAAAAATGCTGCATCTCCGTTGTGAAACTGGTTGTCCTGCACAGCGGGACACCCCCGTATCAGGTGGGGGCCTTGCCGACTGCTGGGGGTGCTGGAAACGTGTTGGAACTATAATGAAGAGCCCTGCTTGGTGAGACGCTAAAATGGCGGCCGCCATTGCCAAGCACTGACCTGCGGTGAGGCTTGCAGACCGAGACGCCGTGCAGGAGAGAGATACTGGTGCACTGGGACCCATGTGAGTGCGGTGGCTTCCTCAACTATACCCCCTTATAATCCAGCTGCACACCCAGTACCGGAGACAGGAGTGCACTCCCTGAGGTGCCATTGCTGAGCTGCTGCTGGGCCTGGAGCGGAGTGCGGAAGCCTGCGGAGGAGAGCCGACTGCTCTGGGGGACAGCTACAGGCTACTGAAAGGAGGCGGAGCCGCCTGCGGCAGGCTGCGATCCCCGTCGAGAGCGCCGATCGGCATGCCTCGGCTGCTCTTTGAGCCTGCACATCGCTATCTGGAGGTGTCGTGGCTTGGCCGATCTGCGGTGAAGGACGACTGTGAGCTGCTGCTGAGAGCTCCGTGAGAGTCCACGCTTGCCGCCGGAGATGGGAGCCGCCTGCAGCGGGCTGTGGTGAGTGGGACGCGGCCATGTTTTGGCCTATTGCTGCGGAGGCAGGTGTGGGCCTGGACACTTTGCCGCAGCCTGCAAATTGCAGCCTAATTGCATGGCGCGTGGCGTGCTGGGGCGAGTTGGAGCCCTTTGAAATAATTGTTGGCGCTTGACGGGGTGGAGTGCCTGTGGTCCGGCCATTGCGCCACGCAACCCGACGTGCTTGATTGCCCGGGAGTTGTCCCTACCTTCTGGCCCTGATCTAAGTTACTGCTACTCCGGCAGCCTGTGGCTGAGAGCTGGCGAAATTTGATTTTAGGGCACCCCGGACCCCCCTATGCTGCTGGCTTCCTTCTCGTGAGGCCTCTGAAGAGCGCTAATGTGTATTGGACCTGGCCTGCATCTCTGCAGTAATCTCTCTGTGGCATCGTGACACCTAGGGCCCCATGTCTTGGGCAATTGACTCCTTCGGAGTCCTGTCTGGGATGGTCTACCTCTGCTTCTCTATTGCATATGGTCCGCCACATGGATAATCGAGACTTGGCACTGTGATTTGTCGTGCAATAGGCCTGCATCTACCACCTGTTGTGCTTGCGCCTCTGGGGCCCGACTTTGGAGGAGGGAAGCCCTACCTATTTTGTTAACGGCAGTCATGGGGAGAACTGACAAGTTGCAGCGTCATCTCACGTTTGAGGTGCGAAAGACCACCAAGTCGCAGCAGAGGGCGGACTTGGACTCCGAGGCGGATGGCCAGGGCAAGGGCTCATCCATGCTGGAAGCGACCCTGCTTGCTATGAAGAAGAGTCTCCAAGCTATCGAAGGGAATATGGCGGCAATGAATCATAGGTTTGACCACATTGCGTCCCAGCTGGAGAAGCAGAATGCGAGGATGGGGTAAATAGAGCAGCGCGTCTCCACAAACGAAGATGGCCTTAGCGAGGTGGCGGACAAGGCGCTACACATGGAGAGGGTTCTAGCGCTTATTTAGGTGAAGAATGAAGATTTGGAGGCCCGGTCACACTGCAATAATATCCGCGTCATGGGCCTGCCAGAGTCCACCAATACCGGCAAAATGAAGACCTTCATCGAGTCCCTGCTCAAAGAAATCTTTGGCCCTGCAAATCTGTCCCCTATGTTTATAGTAGAGCAGACTCACCGCTCGCTGGCTGCGAGACCGGTACCGGGTGCCCCACCTCGCCCTATAATAGCCCGCCTATTGAACTATCGGGACCGGGACACCATTTTGAGACTTGCGAGAGAGAAGGGCACAGTCAACCATCAGGGGAAAGCGCTGTCTTTCTTTCCTGATTTCACAGTTGCCGTCCAGGCAGCAAGACGAACATTCGGTGCAGTTAAGAATTTTTTGCAGGCTGAAGGCATTCCTTATTCCATGCTGTACCCTGCCCGTTTACGAGTGGGCCAGGATGGGGATAGCAAAATGTTCACATCTCCCAAGACAGCAATGGATCACGTCAAGAAGCTGAAGCAAAAATTAACTGCATCAGCCATGGATCCAGACGACGAGGAGCAGTGATTATGTGTCTGGGGTCCTCTATGTTTATGGCCACAGTTCGGTGTAGTTGACATGCTTAGAATGTTTCTGCTGTAACCCTTGCTCATGCTGTTGCTGGGCTGTTACGCACCTCGCCTGTTCCTCGCGCTCCAGGTTTGGCCTCCTGTGGGACTCTGCTTTGTAATGCTCACTTGTTCATCCCCCAGGGATATTCATGCTACTCGCATACATTGCAGCTCTCGATCATCCAGGCCAGCTGCCTTATAGGGTCGGCGCCATATTATGGCATGAATATGTTTGATGCAATGTTTATCGATGTTTGCTTGCAAATCCTAACACATATCATATACCTGATTAGCCGCCTCCCACCATGTGGGAGATTCATAGCACTCTGGTATTCCCACCTTGGGGTTTGTTCATGCCTGGATGGGATGGTTTTGGCAAGTTTGGGTCGCTGAAGCGGGTGGGGGGATTTGGGGGTGGGTTTGGTGGGGTAATGGGCACTTTTTTATTGTAATTCTATTGCACCCCATTGGTCTGGTTCCCATACTATCTCTCACACTACTCAGTACATCTGACTCTACAAGTCCATGGGCAGTAACATAAAGTTCCTTACCTGGAATGTGCATGGCTTGAATAGTCCTAAGAAGATACGGTCTGTGCTAGCGCAGTTAGACAGACTGGACAGCCAGGTGGTGTTCTTGCAGGAGACGCATCTTACACAGCAATTGGAGAAGAATATTGGTGCCTGTTGGGCTGGGCTGAGGGTTGCCTCCTCTTACTCCTCCTACGCTCTGGGGGTGATGATATTGGTGAAGAGAGGGGTCCCATTCACTGTGCTACATATGGAAACAGATACACAAGGGAGGGTGGCGGTGGTCCATGGTCATTTGGGGGGATGGAAGTCCTTTGGTAAATGTATACGGCCCAAATGTTGATGACCCCTCCTTTTTCATAGATGTTTGGCGCGCGTCTCCAAATTTCCTTCGGCTGAGTTGCTCTGGGGCGGCGATTTTAATGCCTGCTTGGACGGGAAACTCGATAGACAGGGAAGTCTTGTGATGCGACACAGCCAGGCGACCGAGGGGTTATTGGGGTTTCTAGGTGCAGGGGTTATACAGGACATTTGGTGCAAGCGGCACCCGGGAATTCGCGAAAGTACATTTGTATCTACAGTGCACGGCACATAGTCCCGCTTGGACTATTGGCTCCTTTCAGAGATAGCATGCACTTGGGTGGTGGATGTACGCCACTTGGTCAAAACGTTGTCGGATCACTCCCCCGTGCTCTTAAAGATGCGTGCTCCCACCTGTGAGCGTCCCTCATTTCAATGGTGATTGCAGCCTTCTTCACTTACGGACCAGGTATTCAGATGCACCGTTGGTGCAGCCATCAGTGACTTCTTTAAGGAAAACGTTGGATCAGTAGACAGTCCTGGGACCCTATGGGAGGCATTTAAAGTAGCTATCAGGGGTATCTGCATGGGTGGGCAGGCGGGGGTTCTAAAAGACCTACGACGCCGGATGCATAAACTGGCTGATGATATCTCTGCTTTATAGCGCAAATATGCCCAAAACCCTGCCTCTCCTATACTTGCTACCATACGGGAGTTGGTAACAGAATATAATGGCACTGCGGATCAGGAGCTGGCGCATAGGTCTTGGCACTTTACTGCACAATATTATGGGGAGGGAAGCCGTCCCAGTCGTTCGCTTGCCCAGAAACTAGCTGCACCTCAGACTCAGGCCTACATTACGGAAATGTTGGACTCTGGGGGAGTGCTGCATTATACATCTCTGAATATCAGTGAGGTGGTGCTGGACTTCTACGTCAACCTTTATGGAGACCGGGGGCATGTGTCAGCTACTGATATAAATGCTTACCTAGACGACATTGCGCTAGGCTGGCTGTCCCTTAACCAACGCGAATTCCTCACCCAACCCTTTGATGTGGAAGATGTCAAATTGGCTATTATGTCCCTGCCCACCAGCAAGGCTGCTGGCCTAGATGGACTCCCCAGTGAGTTTTACAAGCTTTACGCTGATGATCTGGTGCCCAGACTCCTGGACGTCTTTGCGGAGGCGTATGACAGTGGTACTCTCCCTCCCCACACTAAAAGAGGCCCTCTTAGTTATGCTTCTCAAGCCTGACAAGCCGGCTAACCGGTGTGATTCCTACCGCCCCCTCTCCATCCCAAATATTGATGTCAAAATCTTGGCAACAATTATTGCCAGCAGGCTTCAGCCCCTTATCCCCAACCTGGTTCTCCCGGATCAGTCGGGTTTTGTCCCTGCCCACTCCACGGGGCATAATTTGCGTACAATCTTCTCTGCCCTGCATTACTTTGAGGCCGATTTTCAAGCTGTTGCTGTGCTGCTTGACGCAGCAAAATCATTTGATTCCCCGCAGTGGGAGTTTATGTTCACTGTCTTACTCAGAATGGGGCTACCCCCTTTTTTCCTGAAGTGGACACACCTGTTATACGAAGCGCCGGCGGCGCTAGTCCGGATCAATGGTTGGGTATCTACTGCATACTCCATTCAGCGGGGCACCCGGCAGGGTTGCCCCTTGTCGCCGGTGCTTTTCGCACTGGCTTGTAAGCTCCACCAGAGTCACGCACAAGCAGCACTGCAATTTAGACAGCGTCCATTGGTAGTCTCGATGTACGCTGATGATATGCTTCTGTATGTCCGGTAACCTGCAACATTTCTCCCAGAGCTACTTCGGGAATATATAATGTGAACGTTTCTCAGGGCTCAGTATAAACTGGGCAAAATCGATGGTGTTTCCTCTCACGGCTGGCATGCGGTGTATTGAGCTGGACTTCCCACTAGCGTGGTCAACCGACCCAGTAAAGTATCTCAGGGTATGGCTTCACTGGAAACCAGAGGTAGCTGTTTCGAAGGATTATGGCTGGGCCCAAGTGCAAATTACTGAACAAGCAGCGCGATGGGCTAAACTCCCTCTCTCCTTAGCGGATCGCATCGCACTAGTCAAAATGACTATATTGCCCAAACTTCTTTACCTGTTCATTAATGTCCCTATCCGCCTCAATCTTGCGCTGTTTAATTCACTTCAGTCAGCACTGCTCTCCTTTGCATGGGGCGGCAAGAAGCCTCACTGTAGCTGGGAGGTACTGGTGTTGCCGTTCGAGTTTGGCGGCTTAGAAGCCCCCGACATACGCTTATACTATCTCTGTTCACAGGTCCAGTTTGCACATTATTGGTTCTTATCACAGCGTTTCCAGCCGCATGTTGCTATTGAAGCTGATGCACTTCTTCCAATGGCCCTGGCTGCGACTGCCTTGTCTGAAGGGGGTGGCAGACCAAGAACTGAAATCAACCCTGCTCTGTGCACTGCATGGGCATGGAAGATGCTTGCGGCACGTGCACAATTGCAATATCTCTACGCCCCACGGTTAATGCTCGCTGCGCATCCGGGTATCTCCGCTGCAAAAGAACCGGCAGACCTTAAAGCGTTAGGCACGGTGGGAATAACTCACTTTGGGGACCTCTATAAACAAGGTCAGTTCAGATCGCTCTCTGACACACAGGGTGGTAGGGACCGGGGGTTCATGCTCGGGTTCACTTATGTGCAGGTGAGGCAAGCGATACGTGCTATCTACCTCGATTACCCTGCAGAACCCAAGCCGTTGTTAGCACTGCAGCTGGTGTTAGCAGGTGCAGATCACACAGGCCTGATCACGAAATTGTATACGGCGTCTCTTAGGGAAAGGGAACAGCTCGACTCCCCTTCATATAACAAATGGGTGGCGCTGCTGTGGGCCTAGCTGACGCCGGGGATGTGGAAGTTCTGCTGTGTCCTAACTGGCCGACTCACTACAAATTGTAACCTCCGCATCATCCATTTTAAATACCTGCACCAGCTATACTATACCCCGGTGCAATCGATGTGGTTTGGTCTGCGGGAAAGCTCCTGCTGTGTGCGTTGTGGGGAGGGGGATGCGGGCTTCTTGCATCTTGCATGGACCTGTAAAGGTATATACAGATTTTGGGGTAAACTTACTGATCTGCTAACGAAGGTGGTGTCTGAACCTGTGCAATGTACACCAGAGGTTTGTCTATTGGGCTGGGTAAAGTATCTAAAGCCCTGCAACCGTAGACTGGTGGCTGTCACGACTTTATTAGCTAAGAGAGCTGTGGTGCAGTGCTGGGGCTCTAGACTCACCCCAACGCTGAATAAGTGGGTTCGAGATTTATTGTATTGCAAAGAGCAACTTGAGACATATGCAGAGGAACTGCCTGAAACCTCCCGGCCTAAGGACTTTTGGGCTCCGCTCTCTGTGTATCTACTTACAAACCCTGATGTACAATAGATTGCTGTAATCCGATGCTCTAGTTGTCTCTATTCTTGAGACTGACATGTGTTGTAATACTGCAAACTGTGATGAGATGCTTCGTTGGTAATACAATACCTTTTTTCTAGTGCCACGGGTGTCATGGGTTGGGGGAGGTAAAGAGTTCTGTGGGTGGTTATTTTTTGCTCTATGAACAAATGAACGCTTGCACCACACTGAATCTGTATGTCCGTTTTGGCCTCTTGCACGAGGACCTGCAGTGTACTATACAAGCTTCTCAATAAACAAATATTTTTTTTGTTTTTAAAGTGCATCTAATTTGCTGATTAAAACCATTCCATGGGCATAAAGCAATTTCAAGCATATTACCTAGATAATACGAAATAGCCACTCAAATATTATGGCTTAAAAACATTTGATCAGTCAGTGCACTATATCATAATCAGCTAAAGAGCTATATCCAGTAAGGTGAAAAATATTGAGGTCTACTTCATAGGAAGCCCCTTTTTCCTAAAGATAATAAGGTGCATACGTACTGTGCAAGACTTTTGCCATAAAGTGCATCTGTTTTACCATATACGTACCAAATAAATACCGTTCTCTTAATCTAAAAGGACTTCAATTGTTGAGGGGCGTGCAATTTCAGTGTATACTACATTCTAAAAATGTATAAAACATAGACCAAATCACCAATGTACTAATCTCCAATTGAGACATGGTTTAAAAGTCAGATACTGGTTTTTGCCAACTCCTTAGCTGCTGTGTACAGAAAATGTTACTGTTTTACATTCCAATTGCATGGTAGCTCCCCTCAGTAATTTAATAACAGCAGGTCCTAATGTGGGTCATAGGAGTCCTTGGGGCATATTTACAAGGACTGGCTAAAACTACCTCTAACTGTAGTTAGCGGCAGTTTTCTTACCGCTGTGTACCGCTGAAAACTATCGCCTTGTTAGCGGCGTATGTACAAGACGTTGCTAGATGGCGATAGCTTCAGGGATCAGTGGTGAAAACTGCCACCAACATTAGCATGATGGTGATAGGAATTCCGGCGTTAGTGGGCGAAAACCAACGAAAGGCCCATTAGTGGCAAAAAAACACATGTTAGTCAGCCCAAAGTGATTTTTTTTGCCTCTAATGGAAAAAATAGCATATCAGTCGACCTCCAATAGAAAATAGGCAACAAAAAATATGAAATGCAGAATGGAGCAGCCAGGGCCAAGTGCAACACACATCAACAATGCCCTCAAGCCACCCAACATCCAGGATGACCAGTATGAGAGCCTGGATGCCTCGCTGGACCTGTGCCAGGAGCCTGGATGCCTCGCTGGACTTGCGTCTGGAGCCTGGATGTCTCGCTGGACCTGCGTCTGGAGTCTGGATGCGTCGCTGAACCTGCGTCTGGAGCCTGGATGCATCGCTGGACCTGCATCTGGAGCCTGGATGCCTCGCTGGACCTGCGTCTGGAGCCAGGATGCGTTGCTGGACCTGCATCTGGAGCCTGGATGCCTCGCTGGACCTGCGACTGGAGCCTGAATGCCTCGCTAGACCTTCGTCTGGAGCCTGGAGTGAGATGCGGAGTAGCTGTGGAGTCCATGAGCCGTGGTGGTAGACATTGAGGCGCGGCGATCGCCCGTACCTGGTGGTGAAGTCTGGCCGGTTACATGGAGACATGTTGCTGACCTGTGTGAGAAGACCGCCTTGTGCCCCTTGGAGCTGTGAATGGTAGAGGCGCTTCTGCGCACCAACGTAGGGAGGTCTGCATCGCATACTACGATCCACCACTACACTGGGGTTCACAGAGAGGATTATTAACGGTGGGCGGCACCTCTCTGCATCACAGGCTGGATGAGGTTGCGCAGGCCGGACGCTGTGGAGGGTGAGGCCCCTGAGCTGCGTCAACTTGTGTTGGGGGAGTGCTGCAAGTTCACGCCTAAGGGGACCCTGCTGCATCAACTGCATTGGGAGGTTCACCAGCAGACTTGGCGCCGACTGCTGTACCCACGCTTGTGAAATCCCTCCTGCTGGGTGAGTCACAGATTTGGAGAGAGTTTAGCAGATTGCGCCACGGTGTCAATGTCCAGGTAAGGAGAAGGTGCGACACGTAACGGAGGAGGCCCAGGGGTCGAGTAGCCCAGGCCTAGCACCTGTAGATGACGCACCCCCAGTGTCGGCTCATCCGCTATGACGGAAGAGCGTCACCCCACTGCTTCCAAGCAGTGCAAGAAGAGGAACAATCATCACATGATGATAACTTCCTGATGTTATCGTGCCATGATTCCTTTGCGGGCGGGAGGGTGGGTAGGGCTTCTCCACTCACAGAGTAGGACAGGGGTGGAGTGGCATGTTCACTCAAGTGAGCCGTGACTGTTTGATTGGCCCGCTCAGGCTGCACAAAGCAGTCATGCGCACTATTCTGTTCACAATGCAGGCTGCATTACAGCCTGCATGCAGACCATGCCCACACCTCCAGGCCCTGGCTGAACACCTTGTCCCGGCAGCAATGACCAATCCCAGCGCGCATTGCAGCATTGTGATTGGCTTAGGGGAGGGAGCCTGGCTGCCTACTTCCTGTTCCTGAAAGCAGACTTGGGAGAGCAAGAACAACGAAGACACGGGACCAGGCCTCGAGGTAAGATTTCTCTCATTTAAGTATTTACAACATCCAATCACACAAACACCCCTGCGTCCACGTCCCATCCAGTGTTCTTTCCGGCATTTCCCACCTCCCAGCTGTCCAGTCCCCCCCCCCCCGCAGCACTTCTCAATGGCGGCCGCTGTGCGAACATGCGAAGCGGGCGTACCACTGGGGTGCCAAAGGTATATATGGAGTTATGACGCATACCATTATATTGCATTCCATTCCAATGCATACTAATACTAGGCATGTTGCAACAGTAGGGAAGGTGTTGGATTGCGAAGATGTAAACATTACTATTCCCACTTCAGTGGGTGCAACCCAAAAACTGACCTTTGCAACCCAGAGCAAACCCTGAACCCTAAAATTCATCTTTGAGCCGAAAAAAACACACCTAAAAATCATATTTGACACAAATGCACACCCCAATTATCATAATTGGCCCAAATGGACACCCCAATTTTCATATTTGACCCAACTGCACACCCCTATTTTCATGATTGACCCCAAAACACACCCCAAATTTCAAATTTTACCCCATAATACACCCCACATTTCATCTCCGACACCCGAAACCCATACCCACCCTAAAAAATGTAAATATCCTATTACTGACCTCACAATGTGTTGTAATGGAATGCGATGTAATGGAATGCGATGTAAAGGCACCTGCGTTGTTGGATTTGCGTTCTAAAGGCATTACGATGTAATGCCTGCATTGTAATGGACGTCTCCTGTGCCAAAGGCAAGCCATAGGCAAGCCCGTCTGCGTCCGTCTGCCCCTGGATGGCGCTTAGCACCAAGGACCCTTCCTCTTATGCACTCCACCTCTGCGGCACCAGCAACCACCTTGCCATCAATCCTGGACGCCACATCGCCTGCCAGAACCAACATCTTCTCCGAACTGGACATCGCCATCCCTGACAGCTACTAAATCCCCCGGAGTGACCACCCCGACAGTCCAAGAGGAGGCATTGCCATCACCTACAGAAGCACATTCCGACTGACTACGCACTCTAATGACCCAACGGTGACCATGGAACATCTCAACTTCCAGATCCAGACCAACCCCAATCCCATCCTCTGCGGCACCCTTATCTGCAGGCACCCCGGGCCATGGACACACATTCTCCGATACCATTGTAGACCTCATTGCACACCAGGCTCTCCCATCCACCGACGACATCCTACTCAGCGAACTCAAGTTCAACCTGGACAACCCCAGTGACCAGAACACTACCCCCTCCTGGGGTAGTTCCTCAACATCATCAGACTCAAGCAGCTAGTCACCGCAGCAAGCCACATAGCAGGACACACGGTCGAACACGTCTCCTCCACCATCGGGACTTTCAACTACAGCCACACCACCGGACTCTCCTGGACTGATCTTCATTGTATACATCACGGCTTCACCATGCCCACCGTACACAACCGCCATCATCGCCCCCCCTTGCAGCTGGATCAAGGCCACCGAAGTACGTCTCGTCAACTCCCTAAGCACCACCCCTCCGCCAACGCTTACAGACGATGACACCGCACTGCGCAACCGCCACCGATGGATCTCCAACTACGCCGACACCAGGGCACCCCTCAATAACGGCACTGCATCAGTACCTTACGCTTGCATGATGGCAGGCGTAATGGTGACACAGTGATAGGCTAAACCCATGCATTGCTGGCGTTGCATTATGATGGTTGTGACGCGACTGCAGCAATGGGTGACTTTAGCGCAGACAGATACGTCAGGATTCCAGACGTATCTGTCATTAGTAACGTCATAGAGCGCTGTCCAGTAAATACAGCGCATACGTGATGTCGCAAGAAGGGGGTAGTAAAAAGTGTTGCAACGCTGTCTTGTCACATCGCTGCAAAACTTTTCATGAGTGAGGCCCAGGAATGCACACTATCTTATAGATGGTGCGCAGTCCTGCCCTGTAGTTTTGTCACAGGGCAGCGCAGCAACATTGATTGCAGCGGGGTCCAGCAACAAAACCTGCTGAAATGAGGCCCCAAGTGTTATCTCCATTTTTAAGACCAGCTATTTTCTGGTCTTAAAAAACTGCCTCTAACCGCAGTTAGAGGCAGTTTTTTTGGTCCTCCAGACTTAAGGAATCCCCTTGTAAATATTGCTAAGTGGGGTTAGCCACCGTTTTTGCACGTGAATGCCTCCCTTGCATGTCATTATCGCTAACAGAAGTGGCGATCTTTATAATGAACGTTTTCGCCGGAAAACTGCAGCTAACAGAGGTTAGCGGCAGCTTATACATAAGGCAATAAAAATCTCGCAGCAAAACCGTCGGAAAAGTGCCGCTAATGCAGTGTTAACTGCTTGTACATATGGCCCTTTGTCTCTGTTCTAGCAAGGCTGGGCAAACACACAGCAAATGGAGCAGAGATTCATTTGTTTGGCTACAGAGCCGACGTTCTGGAGTTGTCCAGGTCTGTTTCCAGGAGAGCGTGTGATCCTTTGATCAAAACACACCAAGTCATAGCAGTAGGAGTTCATGTTTCTTGTGCCATGAAAAATCTGCAGATAAATATGGCTGGGAACCCTACATTGCATAAGATGGCAAAATTGCTAAGGCATGGCTTTTACTTGCTGCTGCAGCTTTGTCCATGGCAAAGGGCGATAATTTGGTGGCTTTAGTTGTAATGCGTGTAAAAGCTGCGTAATCCATGGAAGTGCGCCAAGCATCTTTAAGTTGGAGTTTAGCAATTAAGTCCTGTAATACTGAGCACACAGAGTTCTTTGTGAGGGCATTACTTTCTATTTCCACCCAGCACTAATGTGCAAGCAAGTTTGCTTCGGCTGACCTAGTCCTCCAGCAGAATTTTACCAGGGCACCCTGACTATATGGGCTTGCGACACGTACCTGGGAATTGCAAAACATTTTTTAAGGAATATTTGGTTGTGACTCGGTCCAGCGGTCCAGTGGCCAATGTTTTTACTGTCTTAATCTGGCATAGTTGTGTGCGACTCCTTCCAGTAGCCAGGTTGCTGCCGACACTTGGTAGTGCCTAAGCAGAAGGTGCCATCCAGAAAAGGCCCCAAATGGAGGAAAAAGCTTGAAGGAAAAAAAACACAGAGAGGACACGGACGTCAAGTACTAGAATGCTGGCCATAGGTCGAAATTATTTAATTCAATTAGCAGCACTGGAACCGAAGCAACAGGACTGCACAAAGTGATGCGACGCAAGAAATTAATCCATTTTCTTCCTTTACTAGAGCAAAAGAAAAGGAAACCGCTATTTTAGATTGAGAAAAAGCCATAGAGTACAATGCTGTGGTGGCCATCTTGGATTGGGCTAAATATTATTCCACAGAAATCCTCACAAGGGATCTTGGAGAAAGAAAAAACTGGAAATAGGGAGCCCCCAATGGAGTCTCCAGGTAGCCCCCCAGGGTGAGGAAAAATAGCGCAGAGAACAATAACAGTGGGCCATCCACGTGAAGGTAAATTTAGACTGAGAGCATGGTGGCCCGCCAGCTGTCTTGAAGGCCTCCCAGCTCTGAGGAAGCAATGTGTCCCGCATGCCCGAGATAGCTTCAGGCATGGACACTGGGCGCGATGTCGGCAGCAGCGTGGCAGGTGGGTGAGAGAAGGAGGATAAAGGTCAGAAGCAGATCAACAGGAATTACAATAAGAAGGCAAGGTCAATGGGAAAGAGTGAAATAGAAGTGAGGATCATTCAAAGAAGGAGAATGAGTTGTGATGCTAGAACTGTAGTTTAGGGGTGATAAGAGGGAAACTAAGAAACGGAGGTAAGTGAAAGAAATGCAGAGAACCACGTGAGAAATAAGCTTGAAAAATGTTGGCAAGTGGAAATGAGAAAATAAGGTGTTTAAATGAGAGAGGGGTGGAGAGTGAGGTGACATGAACATTTGTAGAGACTGAAGTGGTCTTTTCAGGCATTAAGCTGGCCCTTTTTAGCCTTCTGTGGGCATTTTAGGCATTATGGTGGCCTTGGCTTATAGAGGCAGATTTACAAGCCCCTTGCGTCATTTTCCTCATGTTAAAAATTACGCAAAAGTGGCGCAAGGGGCTTGTAAATCTGCCCTATTGTGTTCCTCGATGCCCTAGTGTGTTCATTCCAGTCATGTTGTAGGTTCTGGCACTAGGTAGCCATTCTGGGAATATTATGAGTATTGGAGGCACACGGTGGCACTGGTGTATGACAGCCAACCTAGCATACCATAGGTAGACTTTCTGTACATTATGGGGGTAACCTCTGGCATAATAGTGGGTCCTGCATAAGGTGGCTATTCCTGGCATTTTGCCAGCTTGCTTCACATTACAGTGGACATCAGACACAGTGGTTGACATTCCTAGTAAATGTAGCCAACATATCTTCTGCTGGACATCTCGATAAAAAGTGGGCATCCGTGATATTTGATGGTTACCACTTACATATTATGGGCATCCCTGGTATTTTTTTTTTTTTTTTTTGGAACATGGGCATGTCTGCCTGATTCTGCAAATAAAACATTTAAGTGCTTGATGAATATGTTGTTAGTTGTTGACATCCATACGTGTTAATTTCATAAAAATTAAAGCCGAAGTGATGGTGACAAAAAGTTACTTTTGAAAACAAACAATCTTTTCTTTTAGAGAACTGGATTTATTTACCCAATATAAAAAGCTTACTTTTGGGGAAAATGCTTATGTATTTCTGAAACTGTCAAGCTGATGCTTGGTGCCAAAATTATTGTATTTTCATATTTGATTTAGAAATTATGAGTTAAAATTGATGCTGAGTTGGAGCACGTATTGCTGATGCCACTTACATCATACCACATATCAAAGCACTTGCTGCAGATTTAATATTGCATGATTTTTGTGGCGGTGTTTCGTCTTCTATGTCGATATTCCTTTACACAACATTTTCATCAGGACTGTAGTGAAGGGCTTGCATGTGCAAGGGTGGTGTTATCTAAAACATCTTATGCCTTCTACCTGCACCTGTAACATCTCTGTGATCTGAATCTTAACGTTGGTTTCTGGGTCTGTGAGAATGCCTAGCCCGAGGAATAACAATAGCATCTGTGGTATCCCGGTCTAGGGATGCCGTGCTTGTAACTAGGCTGCCGGATTGGTGGCACCAGAAGTAAAGGACACACACACACTTGGTTACTAGTCACTGGGCCGAAAACCCAGAGCGGTCTTGTGCCCCTTTTATTTATACCCTCGGGCGTGCCCGCCCTCGAGATACGTGAGTGCGTGAGCTGCGTGTGTGCACTGGCCGGGTGGCTCCGTCACTACATCATCTACTAATTTTCATATCTTTTCATTTTTCCTCTACACCACCTACAAGTACATTCTTAGTGATAATATGTGGCTACAAATCTACTAGGGTTGGCCAGGGTAGATAAATGTATATAGATGTAAACTGGAAGTAAAGGAAAATAAAATGGGGGCCTCGGGGGGAGCAGAGCGGAGCGGTCTCCCCCCGGGGTCATTCGCCCAAATGGTACGGGCACGGAGAGAGGTAGGCGGCGTAGGCGTAGCGTGCAGCGCGAGGCGTAGGTTATATAAGGAGGTCAAGGGCGCGAGCATGGAGTGGCGCAGCGTCGTTTTAGAAGCAGTTAGGTGTGGGAAGTTTGTTTTCTGAGGCACTTTAGCCAGTGAAGGAGCGCGCGACTTGCCGGTTTTCCTTTGCGTTTCTCATGGCGTCGGAGGCGGAGTTACACGCAGCGCTTCAGCTGCTGCGTGAGGCGGGGAAGGAGGACTGGCTGTCAGGTGCAGCTCCGGCCGCTGGGGGCTCCGCGTTGATAGCGCCGAGGGGAACACCACGCAAGGCGTCATTGGGAGTAAAGTCGGCGGTGGCTGCTTGTCTAGGTGAGCAAGTTCGCCGGGTGGGAAGGTCAGCTGGGAGGCGACCTGCTGCAATGGGTGGGAGGAGGGGCATGCGCTCGAAGAGGTTGAGCGTGCGTGCAGAGGCCCCGTATGTCAAAGATGTTGGGAGGATTACTAGTGTCATAGTGAGGGGGCGCGCCCTGACCAGAAATAAGTCTGGAAGGGGCAGGAGTGCCTCCAGGCATGACAGGCGTTTTGGCCCAGAGCAGAGGGCAGTGGCTGTCACAAGGGCGGCACAGTTTGGTGAGGAGCAAGGCCGGAGGGGCTTGGGGGAGGAGGACGCACTGACCGAGCGGTCCCCCCCTCCCCCCCCGTTTTGTCCGGCGCACATATGTGGAGTGCCAGCCGGCTCCTCTCATAAAGAGGCCAGGGGAGTGTGCCAGTTTGGTGGCTTATTCATCTGACAGTGAGGAGGATGAGGTGCACGATGTGCCAGGGGGCGTTGGTGGTCGGCAGAGCATTTCCGAGGAGGCAATGGAGCCGGTAGCGATAGCCTGGCGTGGGCAGGTGGCAGGCCGCCACACTGCAGAGTGGCCGGTTATAGAGGTAGACCGTCATGTTGAAAGGGACCCACTAGATGGGGTGGTCCTAGAGCTGGAGGAGGAAGGTGGTGTGGGCGATAATGGTGAAGATAGTGACTTATTTAGCCCGGTTGGTGACTCGTCGGTTTTGGCAGTGAGTCATAAGGGTCAGGACCGCATGAGTCGTTATGACATGCAGTATATTTTTCCTAAGGCACGGCAGAGGCCGGGTCTAATGCAATGCGAGGATGAAGATGGGGAGGGTCCTGAGGACGGTCAGTGGGTATGGGTGCCGCATTCACAGATGCCTGCTCAAAAGACGCTGGAGGTAGCCACGGAAGGTCACCCCACGGTGAGCTTTCATACGGCTGTCTGGGGGCGATCCAGATCAGAGGAGACGTCGCTTAGTGGTGGAACCAGGCCTACGGCTGCATCGAGGGTGCAGTTGGCATCGGCAAAGGGAGCTGGAGTGGCTTCCGGTAGGCATGTTGAAGTGAGGAGCGGGTCATGTGCGGACTTTGGCGTTGACAGTTGTCCCTTGGAGCGGGGGCCGCCTGTTGACTGGAGTTGTTACGATGGGGGGGTTGGGGATGGTGCACGCCCTAGTGGTAGTGCGCAAGCTGAACAAGAGGAGAGAGAAGAGGATAGGGAGGTATTTATGAGTGTAGGAGATATGGGTCCATAGGTGGACAATGCGGTCAAAGACATGGCCCAGGATAGAGTTGGATCAAAAAGGGCACGGGGGTACAGGGGGGTGCAACATTTTCTGTTTCCTCGTTGCAGCAGTCTGGAGCGGACTTGCAGGCGACGGAGAAACAGCGAAAGAAGATTCAGCAACATAGTATGCCAGCGGAACTGCGGGACAGAGCGGCACAGCTACCTAAAGGTAGGGCGAAATGGTGGGATGTTTGGGGGATAAAAAGGGCTCAGCCGGGTTTGGGGGTTGTGGGGGTGGGAGGACAGGAGAATCTGGAGCTGTCACAACAGGAAGGCGTTCCCAATAGGGCGTGTTCCTGTGGAGGGGTAGTGGGGGTCTCTCAGGGAGTCCCGGGGTGGGGGAAAAAGAACGAAGACAGGTTTGGTGCCGCAGGGACAGAAGTAAGTTTGGCTAAGCAGACTCGGCTTCCTTATATGGGTTTGGCGATGCCCCTTGGGTCCCATTTAGCAGGTAAGACAAAACAAAAAAAATGGAACCACGATTTTGTGGATATATTTTGGCTATTACATAGGGATGTACAGGCCCCGGAGGGATCTAAGGAGGAGGAATTGGAGTTGTCCCGGCGTCCCAGAGTACCACGTAACGTGGATAACTGGACATCAGCGTTCCTTATCTTTGCAAGCAGTTATGTGGAGCGTTATCCTGAGAGGGCGGCATCGTTGTTAAAATATATGGACGTAGTGCGTAAAGCACATATGAATTTTGGAGGGTACTCATGGTTAAATTACGATGAGGAGTTTAGAGCCCGGATGAGTGTTTGCGTGGATAAACCTTGGGGTGAAATAGATTCTGAATTATGGCTCCAATGGATGTCATCTTCTAATCCTCCCACAATGACACATACTGCAAGTGGGTTACCTGTGGCTTATCGGCCTTTTCTTGGGCGTCCCGCCCTTCAAGGGGCGGGAATGGTTGGTAGAGGGCAGGCAGCAGGGTTTGGGGCTTGTTGGAACTTTAATAGAGGCTTTTGTTCCAGGCAATTGTGTAGGTTTCGACACAAATGCTCACAATGTGGGGGAAAGCATACAGTCGCCCAGTGTTTCAGTACGGTGGCGGGCTCAGGGGGCCAGAGAGGGCAGGAGCACGGGTTGTCAGCTAGAGGTAGGGGAGCACTTGTCCCATTAGTTCCAAAAGGCGCCTACCCCAATTAGTTTGGAACACTTAGTTCCATGGTTAAACGAATATCCAGACCGAAGGGCGGCAGCTAAACTTTATTGGGGTTTTTTGGAAGGCTTTAAGATCAGCTACCAAGGGCCACGTAGGCGGCGTTGGGCAGATAACTTAAGATCAGCAGAAGAGTTTCATGACATTCTGGGTCAGAAGTTGGCAGAGGAAGTGGAGCGGGGTAGAGTAGCGGGCCCGTTTGAATTCTGTCCTTTGTAGAACCTCATTGTTTCACCATTAGGTATCATTCCCAAAAAGGCAAAGGGGGAATATCGTATGATACAGCACTTATCCTGGCCAGAAGGACAATCTATTAATGATTACATCGCGACGCAGGGTACTGCGGTCACATACACGCCGGTTGACGAGGCATTACACATGGTTCATTCCTTGGGGGAGCGGACAGAGTTAGCAAAGTGTGACATTAAGTCCGCTTTCAGACTTTTGCCAATCCATCCGACAGATTTTGAACTATTTGGGATGTGTTTTGATGGATGCTATTATGTTGACAAAGTACTCCCTATGGGATGTGCGGTGTCGTGTGCACTTTTTGAACAGTTTAGTACTTTTTTGCATTGGGTACTTTCTTCAAGTGGAGTAGTAGGTGTGGCATGCCATTATTTGGGCGACTTTTTGTTTATGGGACGTGCTGGTACACAGGACTGTCAGCAAACACTGGACAGATTTCAGAGTATGGCGGATTATTTTGGAGTGCCCTTAGCACAGGATAAGACCGTAGGGCCAGTGACCAGGCTCACTTTTTTGGGGATAGAGATTGACACGACGGACATGATTGCTAGATTACCAGCGGATAAGTTGGGTGAGATACGCGCTTGCGTGGCCAGTGCCCAGGAGCATAATAAGCTCGAGCTCCGGCAAAGCCAGAGGTTGTTGGGATACCTGAACTTCGCTTGTAGAGTGGTGCGGGCGGGCAGGACCTTTTCTAGGGCTTTAGGTATGGCATTGTCGGGGGCGTGGCTGCCCCACCATAGAGTGAGGTTGTCCAGATTGGTCAAAAAGGATTTACAGATTTGGCTGTCATTTTTGGACGATTTCAATGGTGTCCCTCTGCAATTCATTGACGATCAATATCAGTGGCAGATTCAGATCTATTCGGATGCGGCTGGATCGAAAGGTTTTGGCATTTTTTGGGATGGGCGTTGTTGTTCAGAACCTTGGCCCGCGCAGTGCTTGAGTGAAGGAAGAAGTATCACTTTCTTGGAGTTTTTTCCTTTACTGGTCGCGTTGACACTTTGGGGGCAGGAGTTTCAGAATAGGTCTGTCCTTTTTAATGTGGATAACATGGCAGTGGTCAATCTCATCAACTACCAAAAGGCCAGGGATGTGCGGGTGTTGAAGTTACTGCGTGCATTCATGTTGCTTTGCTTAAGGCGAAATATAGTTTTTAGGGCAAAATATATACCTGGTGCAAATAATGTGATTGCTGATGCACTGTCCCGGTTCGATTGGCAGCGTTTTCGAACATTGGCGCCGGGAGCAGCAGACAGCAAAACGCCTATTCCGGACAGGATTTGGGAGCTAGGTGTGGGAGAATAGTTCAGCTGATTGAAAGCTCAGTGGCGCCATCCACAAGGAACGCATACCGAAGAGCATGGGCGGATTTTGCCAGTTATGTACGGTTGGTTTCTAGTAATAAGTTACATGAGGTGAATGTACCTGTAGTGTTGGATTTTGTTTTGGATTTAGTGGACAAAGGTTTGTCTCCGTCCACCATTGGGGGAAAGTTACATTTCATTTTTTGGCCAGTTATATTGGGGTTTTGACCCAGTGGCTGGCATTTTAGTTAAGCGCATGTTAAAGGGGTTGGGGAGATTGTCGGTTGGGGCAAAGAGTGGCCGAGCCCCTATTACATTTTTGTTGTTACAAAAGATTTTGATGGCACTCCCAGCATGCTGTTATAGCCAACAAGAAGTTGCGTTATTCCGCATTTTTATGATATGGCTCTTTTTTGGGGCTTTCAGGGTATCCGAATTGTTGGGTTTGAAGGGTCAGGGAGGTTTGAGGTGGGATGAAGTGGTCCACGAGGGTGATCGAGTGAGAATTTGGCTACGGAAATCAAAAACTGACCAGTTGGGGAGGGGAGTGTGGATTTTCCTTCATGGCAGTGGCAGCAGTAATTATTGCCCTGTACAGGAATGGGTAGTTTTCCAAACCTGTGTACAGATGAGAAAAGGTTTTATTTTCATACACTCAACGGGGAAGAGGCTGTCGGCGTCCCAGGTATTGGCCATGTTGAGGAAGGCACTTTTGTGGGTGGGGGAGCATCCCGGGGATTATGGGACACATTCGTTTCGAATAGGGGCGGCAACTGAAGCGGCCCGTTTGGGATTGGGTTGGGACGCCATCAAACGTATAGGCAGGTGGAGATCAAGTTGCTGCACCAGTTATGTTTGTAAATAATGTGCATTTGTAGGCTGTTGCTCATTATGTTTTTCCACATAGGTGATGTTCGAGACCTGTCCGGCAAGCAGCAAGTGTGGTTGGTAGGCCACTCCTTTATAAAGTGGGCTGCTATATTTGCGGAGCAGCAGCTTTACGGCAGGAATCTTGGAGTACCCAGCAGTGGGCACGAGCTGGTATGGAAAGGACGCGGAGGCATGAGGTGGGATGAATTGTTTCCTACTCTTACACGCATGAAATGTGTTAGAGGGTCTCCAGCGTTTTTAATACTGCACCTTGGGGAAAATGACCTCGTATCGCTCTCTGGGTTATCATTAATATAGCGAATGCAGCTCGATTTAACTGTTTTGAAGAACAATTGGCTTGGTACACGACTTGCATGGACTGAGTATATTTACAGGCGGCGTTGGAGGAATGCAAGAAACGAAGCTGCAGTGGACAAAGCCCGAAAAAAGGTGAATCGCGCAATGAAAACATTCTGCAGTGCTATGGACATAAAGTATGTTAGCCACTCAGACATTATAGGCAAGGATGGCCAATTGTTTCGTTCGGACGGGGTACACCTCTCGCAATTGGGCCTTGCGTATTATTTACTTGAAGTAAGAGATTGTTTGGCCACGGAGTTAGCAGTGAATTTATGGGGCAATGTTTAAAAAAAAAAAAAAAGTGGAGTCTGTTTCTCTGAGAAGGTGGGGTCCAGGAAAACTCTTCGGTTTTCCTGGGGTGGCAAGATGGGGGAGGGTAAATTTGGAGCGGATTTTACCCAACCCTCGTTATTGGTAAGTTGTTAAAGAAAAGGGAAGAAAAAGGATTGAAAACAAAATATGGAAATGCAAAAGTAAACATTGGTTTTGCTTGGAAAATGTACAGTTTGTTAGCCATAGTGATAATAAAATGGTTTTGGCCCAAATTGCGAAATTGTTCTAGGAAATTAAGTTGCCTGAAGTAATATGAGTTACCTCGTCCAATAAAGTGGCATTTTCTGCTATTGAGTTACATGTGTGGTGTCCGTTATTTTGGGCGATGGGGGCCTCGGGGGGAGCAGAGCGGAGCGGTCTCCCCCCAGGGTCATTCGCCCAAATGGTACGGGCACGGAGAGAGGTAGGCGGCGTAGGCGTAGCGTGCAGCGCGAGGCGTAGGTTATATAAGGAGGTCAAGGGCGCAAGCGTGGAGTGGCGCAGCGTCGTTTTAGAAGCAGTTAGGTGTGGGAAGTTTGTTTTCTCCCACCCTCCCACCCAAAAAATAAATATATATATATATATATACATGAGGGGACCATGCGGGTTGGGTTTGGGGAGGTGTGTCTCGCCACAGTTGGACAGGTACTCGCACAGGCACGTATAGTTGTGTAGGTGAGTTGGGGAGGGAAAATTTGGAGCGGATTTTACCCAACCCTCGTTATTGGTAAGTTGTTAAAGAAAAGGGAAGAAAAAGGATTGAAAACAAAATATGGAAATGCAAAAGAAAACATTGGTTTTGCATGGAAAATGTACAGTTTGTTAGGCATAGTGATAATAAAATGGTTTTGGCCCAAATTGTGAAATTGTTCTAGGAAATTAAGTTGCCTGAAGTAATATGAGTTACCTCGTCCAATAAAGTGGCCTTTTCTGCTATTGAGTTACATGTGTGGTGTCCGTTATTTTGGGCGAAGAACGGACGAGCCCCATCTGAAAATGACCATGGCAAAATGCATACAAGATTATTTGGATTGGCCATAAAACATATTTTAAATAAGATTTTTAGAGGAATAGGACTGACAATTCTTAATTTTGCTAAAATGTGTTACCATGTTTACAGGAAGGCTGCAGGTGAATGAGGCATCATAAACTCCGGTGGAGAGGATGACACATGGAGGCTTGTCTTGCAAGTTGCACCATTAAAGAACCGAGGACCCTTAAGAACTGCTTGTAAAGCCTCAGGCTGAGTCATCAAATTATTTTTTCAATTGTGGATGTAAAAACACACAAAGGTACACCATTGGCACCAGTTTTGAAACATTTCCTCCAAAATAATGATGACAGTGTCTAGGCAAACAGAACGGTATAGGTGTACACTGCGTTTGAATGGAGACTGCGCAATAGATCCCAAAGGTCTCTTAGTGCTCCTGCAGGAAGAAGATTATTAAATGCAGAAAAAGGTGACAAATAATAAATTAAGGAACATGGAAAGAAAAGACAAAGCTCCTTACAGAGATATTCTTGTTCAAGGAGCGTTTTTTACTTCAGATGCAGGCACTTTCATAATTATCTAACAGAAAAACAACCAGCCTTTCACTAATAATACAAAAAAATGCACATACAATGCTCGTCTCTAGTTTGTATTCTGTATGTGAACGTCTAATAATCAGTAGGCATCGACCAGTGGAACGTGCCTTTGGTTTCACTAATCAATGATACAACGGTTGCTTCTCAGTTTCGTTGTCAAGAACAAGCTCTCTTTTTTCACCACAAGAAAATAGCTTGTTTTAATTTAAAACTCCACACAAATGTTAGCAATTTGAAAGCGATGTAAATATCCGTTTTTGAGTACCTTATTTTTTAGTAATCGGTGAGAGTATATATTACAGTACTCAAAATTGAAATATTTCGTGAACATTGTAACGTAGTGGCAAAGCATAACAACACATTATATGCAAAAATTAGGTCATCGATTTTCAAAAGAAATGCAAACATATCAGATAAACAGAACGGTGTGGGAGTGTATCTTGTTTTGGGAAGGAAGTTGACTGAAGGTGTGATATGATAAGCGTGCGTTGTTGTCGACGGTGTAGGTGTGATATGACAAGGCGTGCGTAGAGAATACTTGTACAATGCGAGTCACTAACACGTTTATGAGATTTCTCGAGTGCAAATTTGGTATTTCCAGCACTGACAAATAAAAATTAAATCGCGTAAAAATTACGAAAGTTCGGGCGTTAAGTCACTTTTACTCACTGGAAACGTTTTGAGGCTTGGGCCATTCACATTTGGTATTATAGCGCCACCTAGTGTGGTACAAACAATTGCCTGACATCAACACGCAGGCACACAAACATGCAATACAAACCATACATACGCTGGCGTATATATCCGTTTTATTTAGAAACAAAAATGCTTTGTATACGTTTGTAACATTTATCCATCTTAATTTTTCACACACTCACGTCGCATTAATCCGTTAACTGAAATAAATATGTTGTTCAGAAAGATGCACATACTTATTTAAATGCGTCATCATTATCAACTACTGCACTTCCAGTATGATAGATATTGAGCACGTTATTGTTGTTATTTATTCAATCGATCAAAAATATTTATTTTGAGTATGTTCATTCCAAGAAACATTTAAATTACTTTTGAGAAATTTAAATTTTTTAAGTATTTTGAAGAAGTGTGTATAGTTAATTTATAATTGGTTTATTGTAAGATTCTAACCCCAACCTTTAAATATATTATATGTGTGAATAATTCATTACATTTCACATTTTTTGTATTTAAAAAGTTACAGCAGGTACTGTAAAATCTCCAAAAAATGTGAACATTCTGGTGGTAGCACTGCTCCTTAAGCAAATTACACAAGCGTATCTAAACGCAGGAGCGGCAACACTTTCCATATTACTCTATTAGTATATAACAACTATGCACACTAATTACTCCCCTAAATCCAGTTCCGCATTCACTGTATTTATTATCCAAGTTGTCTAGCCTAGTGGGACTCCACTCCTCTTGGAAGTGGAATAAGGCGCGTCGTGCAATGCTGTGTTAGTCTAGAGTTCAAACTTGTGTTGTTGCGGTCTAGTCGACGGCACGCTAGGCGTGACGTCACCGGACTTCCGGCGGCGGCCATCTTAGGTTCGGCATTAGCGCGCCAATTTGAATAGCGAACGGAGCTCCGTGCCGGCGCTCCTGCTGGAGTTGTGTATCTAAGAATAAACCCCTCAAACCTTATCAACGGTCCCTGTCATCTGTGGGGGGCAATATCACATAAGGGAAGGGGCAACATTACAATGGCGACGAGGAGGTGAAACGGCCCAGCGCTGCCTCCAGGGTGAGTGCCTCGTGGTCAGCACGCCATCGACACCCACGGTCACCACCCCTGACCAGCAGGAGCGCGGCAGTGTCGCGGAGAGAGGAGGAGGGCGCACAGCCATTCATACGGGTCCCTCCTGAGCCCGATTCCGGACCGCAGCAGCCCAGCGGCGTGGAACGGCACCAGGGAGAGTCCACGTGGCGAGGCGCACGCACACATCGTGGCGGGGGTCACAGGACGACACGCGAGCAGCAGCACCACAGACCGAGACGACGACCCGGACGCAGGGAGCCCCGACAGCACCCGGGGGTCGAGAAGCTCGAGCCCAAGACCGCGGCAAACGGAGGCAAGGAATAAGATGAGTGCCACATCGACGGGATTGCCGAACCCGGTACCCTTCCTCACGAAAGCAGGGGTTCCGGATATGCCGTGGGAGGATTGGAAGCCGTACTTCTTGAATTTCTTGTTCGCTTTAGAGGAGGAAAGCGGCGCTGAGTTCTCGAGCACGCGCAGGAAGAGGATACTGCTACACCATTTGGGCCCTGCAGGTCAGAGGGTTTACGACGATCTGGTGAAGGTGGTGCGGCCCGCGGCAGACGATAATGTGTTTCAGCACGCGATCGACGACATGGATGCCCATTACCGCCCGACCATGTGTGTAGCCGTCGACAGGTACAACTTCTACCACAGAGCGCAACAGAAAGGGGAGACGATTGACCAGTATGTGGCGGCGTTACAGAAGCTGGCCCTAACGTGCAAATTCGGAGCCTTCCAGGAAGAGTTGATTAGGGACCAAATAGTAATGCACGAGGCGAACGCGTCCATCCAGGATAAGCTGTGGGCTAATGGAGACGAACCCCTTAAGACGGTGGTAGCCATGGTGAAGAAGGCAGAAATGTCCAAGAGATGTGCGGAGACAGCAAAGAAGGACCGACACCCAGAACAAGCAGTGTGCAGGATAGAAGACCGGAAAAGCCACGAGAGACAGACGACGGCGGAACAGCACAACACACGGCAGCACAGGAAGCCCATGACCCGGGGCGCGAAACAGCAGACGCAGGGACAAGGGAGCACCAACACGTGCTACAGATGCGGCAGTGAAAGACATGCCGCCAACGACAAAGGGTGCCCAGCGTTCCGAGCTAAATGTACGTACTGCGGTCTGATGGGTCATTATGAAAGAGTATGCAGAAGGAAGACACCAAGGCAGCAAGTGAAGTACGTGGCACAGGAGATGAACAAGGAGGAAGAGCAAGTATGCCAGGAGGACGACGAAGAGATCCTGATGATAGAAGACCAGATCTTGGGGATCGACGGCGCGGTCGACAAGAAACCGAGGTGCGACATGACCATCGGGGGAGTAGAAGTCACCATGGTCGCAGACTCAGGTTCCCCCTACACGATCATAAAGAGGAAGATATGGGAGGAGGACTTCGCACCTGTCACAACACACCGACTGCGTTCTACGGACATCCACCCGGTGACATTCACAGGGGAACCCATACCCATGGTAGGGTATTGCCCCCTAACATTCGAGTTCAAGGGCAGAACGTGCGAAGGAAAACTGTACGTGGCGGAAAAGGGGCCATCAGTGTTAGGATGGAAGGATCAAGGGAAGCTGGGAATAAAGCTGAACCCGGGAGGCCGCATACAAGTGCTCATGATGGAAGAAGACCCCAGAGTGGGAGCAAGGCAGTGGAAGGAGGAGTTCCCCGAAGTCTTCAGAGACGACATAGGGAGGCTAACAAAATTCACGCACAAAATAAACCTTAAGGAAGGAGCCCGACCGGTGTCCCACAAAGTGCGAAACATCCCGTTCCGCATCAGGGAGGCAGTACAAGAGGAACTGCAGAGGTTAGAGGACAACGGGATCATCGAAGCCATCGATAATGCGGAATGGTTGGCCCCCTTAGTCGTGGCGCAGAAGCCGAACGGGAAGGTGAGATTATGTGTGGACCTCAGGGAACTCAATAAGAACATTGTAGTGGACAAGTTCCCCCTTCCCCGCATCAACGAGATGTTAGCCAAGACCAAGGGCGCTAAGTGGTTCTCCACTGTGGACTTAACGTCTGCGTATCACCAGATCGCACTCCACAAATCGTGCAACCACCTCACATCATTCATAACACCATTCGGGTGCTACAAATTCCTACGGATGCCGTTCGGGCTCGCCTCGGCAGCGGCAGTCTTCCAAAAATTGATGTACCGTCTGTTCAACAAGATGGAAGGAATCCAGTTCTTCCAGGACGACATTTTGGTGATGGGCGCCTCCACGGAAGAACACGACCGGAGGCTAGCAGGTGTCTTGACAGTACTGGAGCAAAACAGGCTTACGGCCCAGTGGGACAAGTGCAAGTTTGGACTGGAAAAAGTCACTTACCTGGGGCACGAAATCAGTCAGGAGGGCATAAAACCCAAGGCATCCAACGTAGCCGCCATCAGAGATGCACCTACGCCCGCTAGCAAGGAGGAAGTACGAACATTCTTAGGGATGTCTGAGTTCTACAGCAAGTTCGTGTCCCACTTTGCGTCAAAGACACACCACCTGAGGTCGATCCTGAAAGAAAAAACGGCGTTCTCATGGAAGGAGGAACAACAGATGGAGTTCGAGGAGATGAAGAGAGAAATATGTGACGCTATACCCATCCAAGGGTTCGACCCAACAGCTCCCACGACCCTGACCACAGACGCAAGCGACCGAGGCCTAGGAGCAGTGCTAACTCAACAGTCAGCACAAGGAGTGACGGCGACAATCAGCTTCGCGTCCCGCACGTTGGCTGACAATGAACACAAATTCAGCGTGATCGAAAAAGAAATGCTGGCTGTCGTGTGGGCAGTGGAAAGATTCCGGCAGTTCCTGTGGGGAGGACGGTTCCTCTTACGAACAGACCACAAACCCCTGGTAAAAGTGCTCACGTCCAACGGCCATGAGCACGCTACACCAAGAATCGCTAAGATGACGCTGCGACTCCTCGACTACGTGTACGATGTAGAGTACATCCCAGGCACCAGGAACCGCGTAGCGGACTACCTGAGCAGGGCGGCGGCAAAGGAATCGGCAGAGGTGCAAGACGCAGAGAATTGGGCGAAGTACGCAGTGGCGTTCATGGGCGATCACGAAAGAGCAATCAGCAAGCAGGAATGGGAAGAAGAGTACGGGTCCGACGAGAGGGTGAAGGCAGTCAAAACATACGTGACGCAGGGGTGGCCAGAGAAGAGGTTACTCGGAGAAGAACTAAAACAGTACTGGGAGGTCAGGGAAGAACTGTCGCTGGGGGACAACCCGTGTTTCCTGTTCCGGGGCAACAAAGTAGTACCCCCGATGGCGCTGAGACCTAGAGTGGTAGCTCTTGCCCATGAAGGACATTTGGGCATCGTGAAAACGAAGGGAAGAGTGAAAGAGGACTATTGGTGGCCAGGGTTGGACCTCGCAGTGGAAAGACACGTCAGAACGTGTGAGCAATGCAACAATGCAGACAAGACGCAGAAAGTGCTACGTCCACCGCTGGGACGCTTCGACTTCCCGGAAAACCCGTGGGAAGAGATTTCCATAGACGTCCTAGGTCCCATACAAGACGCCAGTGGCAACCAGAAGTACCTCACCGTGGTCGTGGACAGGTACTCAAAGTGGCCAGAAGTCCATGTGGATGAAAACGCGGAGACAGATACCATCCTGGGATTCCTCACGGAGGTGTTCATCAGAGAAGGGATCCCCAAAGGAATCCTCAGTGACAACGGCCCACAGTTCACATCGACCAAGTGGGAGGCCTTCATGGACAGAAACGGGATAACCGTCAGGCGCACACCGGTCTACCACCCCGCGGGGAACGGAGCAGTAGAGAGATTCAACAGGGTAATAATGGGGTCAGTGCAAGCGGCAATCGGTCAGGGAGCAAGCTGGGAGAAAGAACTCAAGCGTATGCTATGGGCGTACCGGATAACTCCCTCGTCCACAGGCTACAGCCCATTCCGCATTCTGAGAGGAAGAGAACCGTTCACCCGAGACAATGTGGCCTGGAAGAAGCTCACGGTACAGAGTCATTGGTCACCGGCAGTGGTGCGCAGAAACTTGGAGAAAGCACAAGCCGTGTACACAAACTACTATGACGCAAGGCATAGCACCAAGGAAGCCGCCTTGGAGAGAGGAGAGTGGGTGAGGGTGAAACTGCCAACACCGGGGAGGAAAGGGGACAGCAAATTCACGCCCCCCTTCCAAGTGGTGGAACCCTATTCCACATCAGCCTTACTGAGTGACGGGAAGATTTGGGCACAAGATCGGATGGCAAGATGTACCAGGGCCAATGAGACTGAGCAGAACATGGAGCTGGACAGCGGGGCAGGAGCCGGGGCCACACCGGCGGGGAAAAGCGAAAGTAGGAGACCAGAGGGAGAAGCAGGAAGCGTTCCCAAAGGAACCTGGAGTCCAAGAGGAGGGGAAGTCGAGACTCCGGGACTAAGTGACCGAGAGACAGAGTTGAGCGGGCTTGAGCCACGAGAAGCGAGTGGGGAGGCGTTTCCGAGTGAGGGGGGCAACACCCCTACCGCAGGCGCAGGAAGCAGGAGGACACGCTGCGGAAGGAGAATAATGCTGCCACGAAGGTTCGAGGAGTTCAGCCTAGACCACAAGTAAGACGGTTCTATTGTTTAGGAGGGACTGTGACTGTTGTGTTGTAAAGGAGGGAGATGTGGTGTTGCGGTCTAGTCGACGGCACGCTAGGCGTGACGTCACCGGACTTCCGGCGGCGGCCATCTTAGGTTCGGCATTAGCGCGCCGATTTGAATAGCGAACGGAGCTCCGTGCCGGCGCTCCTGCTGGAGTTGTGTATCTAAGAATAAACCCCTCAAACCTTATCAACGGTCCCTGTCATCTGTGGGGGGCAATATCACATAAGGGAAGGGGCAACATTACAAAACTGTGAACAGCGTCTAAAGAGGAAGGACCTGGTTCACAAAGGTAACTTACCTGTAGTAAAGTTACGAGTTCAGAGTCTACTCCCTCGCTGCGGACTCGCCGCGCGCGGCGCACAATCTTCGCGCAGCGCACTACAGACCCACCCTGCAGGTAAGTACCTTTGGGAATCGGGCCCAAAGAGCGGATGGGAAGTAGAATGGGTAGGTAACAAAATCTGTATGGGTATGTAAAAGAGGAGGCTAATGATAGAGCGGCGAAGACGTGGAGCGGCGGAGCAGTGTTCTAGGCCAATCACCCTGTGAGAGGGAAAAGGTAAGTGGAATGGTGCCCCACGGAAACCGCTTCGGACAGGATGGCACACTTAACATTTGCAATGATCTGGGCAAAACAGTAAAATCCTCTTGGACAATGTTTTCGTACCCTAACACTCCTACCATTTTTCCTTGCAAAAAACACTTATCTCTCGATGTACTTTTTTCCTAGCCTTGTCTGGGGAGTTATACTTTATCGCTCCACACCACACTCTCCTCTGCACCAATTCAGTCTAAAGAACATAAGTTCCAGACCATACATTCTTTAAACATGAACTACCCACTCTCATCACTTCCAACAGTGAAACACCTGGCAATTGAACCAAATAATTATCCACAAGATGAACAAGCAACACATTGGAGTAACAATGCACCACTTGATAACTCAGCCAACCAGGGCAGCAATTAACCTCAAAAGCATTAAGATTTTTAGTCCTAACTTTTCAAGGAAGGCGATTCTCTGCATGTCATGCGGCCAATGCGAGTAATTCAAATCAGCGCTGACACAGTGACTGGTACACAACCTGAATAAAAACAAAGAAGAAAATACATCCTGTGGAAATGTGGATTTTCCTGATCAGTTATGTCCCCTATCTTGGACCCCAACGATTCTATGTGCATGTCACAAGTACATGTGTGTTCCCTCCAGTTCCAGTTTCCAAGACGCAAACATATGTGTGTCTACCGTCGACATGTTCTCTGTCAGATCCGCCATCAATGGGCTGGATATTCAATTCCTAAGTATGAAAAGCCACCGACTTTATATGGCTAAGGTACTCCATTTTTACAGTTCAGGCAAGTAGGCCCGATTCTTTCCTCAAAGCCTTTCCCTGCTCTCTGTCTCTGACAGTTTCAGCTTGAGCTCGCATCTGTATCCATGAACTTTGTCCTACTCCCTGTGCAGCTAACGGTGCCTGCCTCGGCCAGTTTTCGCCTGCCTGCCAAGAAGCTGTATTTCACCTTCGAATTATCTATTTTGCTCTTCAGCCGATGCATTCCTGTCTAGTGATTTAGGTAAACATTTCCTTTAGCTCACAAGCAAAGGACTCAGCCTTTCCGTCCTCCTGCAAGTGATTCATAGCCCTGTTGCCATGGAAAGTTTTCTGCCCCTCGCTTCTCATATAGACACTTAGACGCTTGTACACGCACATACAGTTAGTATAGAATAGATTCTGTCCGAGAGTCCTTCCTTGTGGATAACATAGTTCTCTAAACATAGGATGTTAGATATGATTTGGGATTAGGTTGACATGACCCCCTAGACTTCTCGTCTCCACATGTAGAGCTAAATGTCAAGTCCCCTTCACCCCCTAGTTGCACGTCAATCACACGTCATGCTGCTGCGCACGCATCCATGTTAAGTATTATCGTATAGATCCACCTATGTAAGATAATGAGAGCCAATCATGTTTCTTTTTGCTCCTTATTACGCCTAGTTTCAATTACGTATCACTATGTTAATTTATCTTATCAATTGTTACGCCTTTTTGCACTTGTTTCATTGTAAATGTATGACCTATAAAAGTTACTTCTTGTCAATAAAGTATTGTACTTCACTTCCTGAACCCTCGTGGTGACGGAACCTGAAGGCCGCGACTCGAGTCGGCCATTTTGGATGGAATAAAGCCCATTTAGAAACCTCTTATACCACGGATTCTGCCTCTTGTTATTCTGAGCTATTTTACTTTATTTTTAAAGATTCCGTATGAAATTCAGTTTCGGTAAAAAGAATATTTACCACATAATGGCGCCCGAACAGGGACACTTTCTCATCTCACGCGCCGGCGGTGCGTTGCAGGCCCGGTCTCCTGCCACAGCTGGACGGACCATAAACGCGTACCAGCAGGATTTCCTGTAAGCTCCCTCCGGTCAAGCGGGGGCGACTGAGGCTGCGATCAACCCAGACGAGGCGGTGAGAAGTGCGAAGTATCCCGACCAGAGCCTAGCTGAGAGAGCAAGATCCGAGGTATACAGAAGCCCACCAGGTTTTTCGAAATCCCGATGTCCAGAGGGTCCGCTATCCGCAGTCATCGAGTCCTGTCCATTCTCTGAGGCCTTCCGTTTCAAGGAGCTACTCGGTGAGTACCATCGCCGAGGAGGCGTGTTGACGCGCACATAGGTTGTGCCGGTCAAGACGGATTTGGGTACACAAATCCGGTCTGCACTGTTTAGCAGTGTATATGTACTGTTTAGCAGTATATCAAGTATTCCGAAGTATTTAGTTATTGTCAAGAATTCAGCGTGGTGATTAGTTAGGCAGACTGTCATCATTGTCGGTTATTGTTAAAATGTTTAATGTTCAATGTTTAAAGTGTTCAAATGTCTTGCATATTGTGGTATGAATGATTGTTCTTTGTTCGCTGTTCATTATTGTGTTTTTCGTATTAAGTGAATTCAAGAGTAAGTATCAGATCAGTTGTCAATATGCCGCTCTTCTCGAAGTTAAGACAGATTACTACCAGAAAAGGGGTGCTTGAAGAAGCAGTTCCTATTCCTCCTAGGGACACTCCAGGGCATTTTATGTACCACAAGCATGGCTTAGATGCCATATTGTTTCTTGATCTATGGGTAGATTATACCAAGGGATTGCCGGAAAGTCAAAGGTGGCCCGCAGCGGGAACCTGGGATGCAGAGTGCATCATGAAAGTGGAGGAAGAGTTATGGAAAAGAAAGGTCAGACAGTCACAGAAAGACGCTGTTGAGTTATGGCGTAAAGAATCTCATAGACGTACAGAAAAAGCACGTAGACAAGAAGAGAGGAGTAAAGAAAGTTCAAATAAAGTTCAAGAAAATCTATTAATTGAGGAAGGTATCCGAGTGAAGTCAGAACAAGTAAATAGACAAAGAAATGCTCTTATGAATGGTATGTATCCCCTTCTAGCCGAAGGACTACCAAAGGCTGTTCCAGGGATGCCAAAAGACTTGCCACCCCCGTTATTTCCAATTAAGGTACATCAAAAAGGGCATCCCAGAACCGCAGAAGATGTTTTTCTTTCCTCATATCTAGACGACACAGCTCCCGAGTATGCTAACGCCACACTACATAGACCGTCTGGCGGAGGGGTTCAACGTCAGGATCAGGTATCCGACCCCGTGCAACAGCAAGTCCCGATACAAGCTTCGGCAAGCACATCTGTCCCCGCAGTCGATTCTACAGTGGTATCGACACCCATAGTTGCTGTGTCACGTTCAACGAACCCATTCACACCCGATGCCCCAGATGGGGCCACGGGAGGTGCTAGCAATACCTTTACACCACCCAGAATAAATAAACTTGTCTTTCAAGAATCAGCGCATTCACGTACACCTAAATTCGTAAGTGAACGTACGCTTAAGGAACTCCTTGTAAATTGTAGATATGACCCGGTGGTTGGTAAAGAGGACGAAATGGTCCTGGCATCATTACGCATCAGGCGAGCCGCAGAGTATTTAGCAAGGTTACCAGGAATGACTACGCATCTAGATAACATATACCATTTTGTTCAAACAGGACGAGATCCAGGATGTATTAACAGAGCTATGGAATTCCAGAAAGTAGAGATACAGGGGGAACTGTTACGTTTCCTCATAAACTGTGTGATCAGAAATCAAGACCGTCCGGGGGTAGACCCGAATGCAATGCTTATTCTTACAAGATGGAGCCAGAATATATCAGAAGGGAGACACGATAAGCAAAATTGTATAATAGCCATGTGCCGAAAAATCCGTAGAGAAATAGAGCGTATTCATGAAGAAAGATTGGGAACAGACGAGTTCGAGCAAGATGAAGTGTCCGAATCAGGGAATTCCGCAAGACAGTCAGAGACCATAGCCTATGTAGGCAGAGGAAGATCCTGTGATAATGCTAGATGTTTTTCTGATCCCATACACTCTGTATGCCCAAATAATAGCAGAACGTATCCGACGCCTGTAATAAATCTGAAGTCTCCTGAACATTTGTTTCAAGCCGCAGATAAAATACTACGAGAACGAAGGGGTTACCACCTCCTCGATTCCATGGATGAGCAAGAATTAGCCAGATCAGCTGTTCACTGGATTGACAGTCCTGAAATATACGGTGATGAGACCGTAGCACACACGTTTTTTAATCTCAGTGCAGATGAACAACGTTTAGCTGGAATCTATATGATTCAGCAACTCCTTATATTATATAAGAGCCAACATGCTGACCCTGGTCCTTTACCTGATATATTAACGGAACTACTCACGAACAGATGGAGAGGTTCTAGTAACAAGCTAATTAAAGAGATATTAGTGTCACGTAAACAGTATGTCCTTTTTGTAAATCCGGATTCTCTCTCGCTGCCCCACAGAGAAAGAACGCCGTACTATATGGATAGACAAAATCCTTTACGAGAAGTGCACCCAATAAAAGGCGAAGACAATGAGTTTCACCGTGTATTTGTTTACACACCCATATCAAAAATGGAATTATTAGAAATGAAGAAAGTAGTACCTAGTCATGACAAAGACCCAGCGGGTTTCCACCGAGAAATTAAAGACATGTTACTAATGGGAGAGTACACCTTTCCTGATATTATGACGATATTAAAGGTGCTTTTGCCTGCTGGCATCTATGAAAAACTGAAAGAAAAAGAGTGGGAAGTGGGAGACCAAAAGATAGACTGGACAGCATTAGCAGAGGAAGAAAGGGCCCGAACTGCAGGTTCAGGGCTCGGGGATAAAGTTAAACTGTTACCAGGTTTACTAGTACAGGTACTGCCACGTCTATTAACTACAAAAAAGGAAGATTGGGGTGCAATCACAGCCTGCAAACAAAAGCAAGATGAAGACACAAGCGATTATTATGCTCGATTTGAAAAATGTTTTGGTATAAACAGTGGTATAAAAGCAAGTAGTGACTCATATCCACATTTATTTGTGACAAAATTAGTGGAAAATGCATTGCCTCCAGTGAAGAATAGAATATTGAAATTCGAGAGTACCTGGCAAAGTAACACTCCGTCACAAATGCTACAAATGTTACAGTATCATCACAATAGAATTAGGGATGAACAAGAACACGAGCATAGACGCATGAAGGATACAAAAATGAAAATGCTAGTTTCTCAGACAGTACCAGCAGAGGGTCACAAAAAGGGTGTGACACATTCTGGTGATTCTACAGCTCCTGTAAGAGGAACCTGCAATTACTGTAAACAACTAGGCCATTATGTACACGATTGTCCAGTCCTGAAACGTAATATAGCTACAGGTATTGCAAAAGAGAGACCACGATTAGTTAGACAAGATCAGAATGAACAAGGAGCTATGCAGCATGGACAGTCCATGCCAGTTCAGCAACAGTCCATGCCAGTTCAGCAACAGTCCATGCCAGCCTCACAGCAGCCCATACAGTTTGTGCCAGCTGCACCACCGTTGCCTGCTACTGCCACACAAACCACAACACGACAAATGTATCAGACTGCACAATATGAATATCCTGAGTATCAGCGTTACGCATGAACAAGCCTAGAGAGGGAAGTTGACTTACCGCTCATCGAGATTCCTGTAGATCAAGAAGGACCGTATGTACATAGTGAATTGTTAGGTCAAGATAGAAAATTCTTACTCGATACAGGGGCAAGTCGAACAACTATAAAACGTAGTGAAGTTCCAGGGGCACCCCTCTCAGGCTCTCAAAATGTTTCCCTTGGTTTTTCAGGAAAACCTATTGTTAATGAAGTATCACAGCCTCTCCCACTTACGATAGGACCTTTGACACGAACTACAGATTTATTGCTTACTAAATCATGCCCAGAAAATCTGTTAGGAATTAAAACTCTGAAAGCACTAGGAGCCATAATATGTTGTTCTCCGGAAGGAGTAAGGTTGTTTCTACGTGATTTTAAAGGTCACTATGTGTCTAGGGACATGGATCCCCGACTACAGACTTTACCAGTACATCTATGGGCACAAGGCCCTACGGATGTTGGCTGCATGAACATTACACCATACCGAGTCACATTGAAAGCAGGAGTGGTACTACCACGAATGCGACAATACAAGTTACCACATGATGCTGTAGTGGCTTTGCTGAAAATCATTGATGAGCTAATTGCCCAGGGAGTAGTTGTAGAAACAGACTCCAATGTATGTAATTCACCGATAATTCCGATTCTTAAACGAACTGATCCTACTGCCCCACCAGTATACCGATTGGTTATTGATTTGCGTGAACTAAACAAGTGCATTGTACCACAATTTCCTGTGGTCCCTGATATATCATCATTATTGACAGCAATTGATTCCGAAGCAACATTCTTTACTGTAATTGATCTCAAGAATGCCTTTTTCAGCGTCCCAATAGATCCGGAAAGCCAATATTTGTTCGGATTCAGTTTAAATGGGCGCAGCTTTAAATTCTCACGCGCTCCCCAAGGATTCACAGAAAGCCCCAGCATCTACAGCCAAGCACTGAAACGAGAACTTGACAGTATCCACATGCCAGTCAATACTGCACTGCTTCAATATGTCGATGATCTGCTGATCACCGCGAGAAGCGAACCTGAATGTGAAAAGGCTTCTCTGACAGTTTTACATTTTCTAGCCGACAAGGGGCACAAGGTGTCTCCTTCTAAGCTGCAATTCTGTGTCCAGCGAGTTATTTATCTTGGTCACTCGCTGTCCAAGGAGGGAAGGCAGCTTACACCAGATCGCATCCAGTTAATTGCTAACATGTCAATACCCCAGACACAAAAGGAAGTGCGGGCTTTTATAGGCCTCACTTCATATTGTAGGCAGTGGATCCCTCAGTACGCATTTCTAGCAAAACCACTCATTCAGCTAACCACACAGGAGGCAGCCACATCGACTGTTCTCCCTTGGACTCAGGAACATACACAAGCTTTTGAAAGCCTAAAGGAAGCTTTATGTCAAGCACCTGTTTTAGCAACACCATGTTATAGCAAACATTTTACACTTTTTGTTACAGAACGTGAAGGTACTGCCTTGTCAGTACTCACTCAGGATCAAGCAGGATCACGCAAGCCATGTGCTTATTTTTCCAGTACATTAGATCCCGTAGCTCAGGCTTTGCCTGCATGCCTGAAATCAGTGGCGGCGACAGCTTTAGCAATCAGACAAAGCGATGCCATAGTATTAGGACATCCATTGACAGTACAAGTACCACATGCAGTAGAGGTTCTTGTGAACCGAACACAAACACAACACTTGACCATAGCAAGACTTACCGGTTATGAACTGACATTGTTTCAACCACACATAGAGATCCGACGGTGTAATACATTGAATCCTGCTACACTATTACCTGTAATTGGAACAGACCCACTAGCTCATGATTGTGTTGAAATCATTGAAATAAAGACGAAACCTAGACAAGACTTGACAGACGTTCCATTGTTAGATCCAGACCTGACGTTGTATGTAGACGGATCGTGCATGAGAACAAGTACAGGAGATTTAGTGGCCGCGTATGCAGTCACAACAGACACTGAAGTTATTGAGACAAATTGTATAGATACTTTGTCAGCCCAAGCAGCAGAACTTATTGCTCTAACACAAGCCTGTATTCAAGCCACAAATAAGAAAGTTAATGTATACACTGACTCACGTTATGCATTCGGAGTTGTACACGACTTCGGCGTACTGTGGCGAGAGAGAGGTTATTTAACCTCCCATGGTGCCCACATTCAGCACGGACCCCTCATTCATGCCTTGTTAGACGCAATACATCTACCTACTGCTATATCGATTATGAAATGTAAAGCACACACGAAGGTTACTGATATCATTTCTCAAGGCAATGATTTAGCTGACAGAACAGCTAAACAGACTGCTCAGAATCGCACATTAGACATGACAAAGCCAATAGTTCAGACACCAACACAGTGTATGACAATTAAGGATCCCGCACTTGACGTAATTGACATACAGACACATGCTACTGCAGAAGAATTAAAGAAATGGACTGAACTAGGAGGGATCCAGACAGATCAGGGATGGATGACGAAGGAGAAATCTGTATGGTTTCTTCCTGACTCTATGGTCCAAGCCATTATAGCTACAATTCACAGCCCGGCGCATTTAGGAGAAAAAGCTATGCTAGATAGCATTCAACACATTTGGTTCAATAAACATTTACGAGCAGCAGCTAAACAAAAGGTCCGTACCTGTATGATATGTTGTCAGTTCAACCCGGGAAAAAGTGTTCCCGTAGAACAGGGTGGATTCCAGACTCCTGATCATCCTTTTGAAGTGCTCCAAATGGATTATATCCAGATGGAACGATGTCGAGGATTCAAATATGTTCTTGTAGTTGTCTGCGCTCTCTCCCGATGGACTGAGGCGTACCCAGTATCAGATTACACGGCCCCGACTACTGCCAAACAGTTAGTTCGAGAATTCTTCCCACGGTACGGGCTACCACGTGTTGTATATTCAGATAACGGCCAGCCTTTCTCATCCGAATTAATGAAACATGTCTCACTTTTGTTGGGATATCAGTGGAAGTTCCACTGTGTCCGACACCCCGAGGCAGCAGGTCTCGTGGAACGACATAATCAAATTTTGAAAATCAGATTGTCTAAAATATGTAAGGAGAAAGGTGTTGACTGGATAGTAGCCTTACCAGTTGCACTATTTTACATAAGAATGGTAGCACACTCTCGAACAGGGCTATCCCCGTATGAGGTGATCTTCGGAAGGCCACCAAATATGTGGGGGACGCCTGTACCACGTAAAATAACTGATGTTAATTGTAATATGCTGACAGATTACCTGGCTTCCTTGATGTCTGCACTACAATCTTGTCGTTCACAGGTAGCTGCAGCTTTTCCTGACAACACTGAGGTGAAACCCCATGACGTTGCTCCGGGGGATCTGGTGTTTGTGAGGAATTTCGATCGGAAAACCCAATTGGAGCCCAGGTGGAAAACACCGAAGCTAGTCCTGCTGACCACAAGAACAGCCGTGAAAGTGGAGGGCCGCAAAGGATGGATACATTCCAGTCACGTTAAGAAATTTCATGGACTATCCTCGGATATAGACACTGTGCCCTGCACTCCCTCACAGACTGATTCAAAACTTCCCTTTGTTGAAAGGAATGACTCTCAGAACTATAAATTAAAACTTAGGCCCAAACAGTCGAGCAATTTGATTGTTTAAGTCCTCTCCAAGGTGAAGCGGTTGAATTGTCTCTGATATGTATCCCTTGGACCTGAGTAGAGAAAATACCAGAGAAATGTTGAAACGACAGGCGTATTGTAAATCACTGCGTAGCTACTGTGTGAGGACGTTATTAATTCTGTTTTTATTGAGTGTTTTAATAATCATTACGAGTGTGATTTTGCACATATATCATCCTATTTCTAGACATGTTTATAATATTACTGCTGAACATTCTTTTAGTGACCTACCGCCACATGAATTATCTTATAGACTTGCGCTGCGCAATAACACCTTCATTAGTATGTTACATCATTCCCATCAGACTAGTAATGCCACCAATTGTTGGGTGTGTGGCCGACTCCCTCCCTATCAGAATAACAAAGGAGTTCTGCCTTTCTTTCCACATCCGTTCACACACAATGGCTCCTGTGGAGCATGGTTTAGTTTACTAAATTCCATAGACCCAGACACAGCAGTTTATCAACAACATTGGATATGGGGAAATCTGAATCTAGTTTTATTCAAAGTCTGTCACCCTAATAAGGAGGGTCACCCCAGTAGAACAGGAACTGATTTAGAAAATGAAGTGTATAAATTAGGTAATTTTACGCCTAACCTCATGATTTTGAACGTCAAATCCGAAGCTGAATTAATTCTGCCCACTATGTCAGTATTTCCAGTTAAGGGTGAATTATGTGTGAGAAAAGTTGGTTCCATACACATGGGCCATAGCAAATGCGTTACTACAGTAGAATATAGTGATCAAGGGAAATCTTCATTTAGAGCTTCTCGCCATTCTTACTTTATATGTGGTCAGACGGCATATATGCGTCTGCCTCTAGATTGGGATGGTACCTGTTACATAGCATTCCTTTTGCCACCTGTTTTCCTAGCTCCCCCTGATTATTATCGAAATGTTCATTTAGTACACAAAAGAGAGCGTAGAGATCTCCCAGTTGTCGATTATACTGAGACGGCATGGGACAAGTATGTAGATTTCAATAAAGGTATCTTTCCCTATATAGGTACAATATCAAATAGTAAGCTGATACGCAGACTCACCAAGACTCTTGAAGCTGTAGTAAACGAGACTATAGCCGCCCTAGGCAATCTGACAGAGGAACAATCAGTGATGAGAATTGTTGTTCTCCAGAATCGTCTTGTCCTTGACGTCATCCTGGCCGATAGGGGCGGAGCTTGCAGGGTCATCGGATCCAGCTGTTGCATATTCATACCAGAAAATTCGCCATCTGTATATAAAGCTATAACACGCCTTCATAAGATTGTAAGCCAGATACACGAGAATCCAGGCACTTGGACGTGGTCCGGGTGGTTTTGGAGTGTGATATCAGCCTGGGGATGGAGAGTTCTATCCTTCCTAGGTATTGGCCTTCTTATGCTCTTCAGTTGTTGTTTATGCCTGCAATGTGGACCAGCGATTTGTGGTCTGTGTGCCACATCATGCATTCCATATCAAAGTTCTCGTTCAAAATGCCGGAAAAAGAAGGAAGAAGAAATGATGCTCCATGAGCAAATCGATGGAATAATGAAGATTGATATCTCTTGAAGGGCAAGTAGGGGACAAGGAGGGAATGTGGAAATGTGGATTTTCCTGATCAGTTATGTCCCCTATCTTGGACCCCAACGATTCTATGTGCATGTCACAAGTACATGTGTGTTCCCTCCAGTTCCAGTTTCCAAGACGCAAACATATGTGTGTCTACCGTCGACATGTTCTCTGTCAGATCCGCCATCAATGGGCTGGATATTCAATTCCTAAGTATGAAAAGCCACCGACTTTATATGGCTAAGGTACTCCATTTTTACAGTTCAGGCAAGTAGGCCCGATTCTTTCCTCAAAGCCTTTCCCTGCTCTCTGTCTCTGACAGTTTCAGCTTGAGCTCGCATCTGTATCCATGAACTTTGTCCTACTCCCTGTGCAGCTAACGGTGCCTGCCTCGGCCAGTTTTCGCCTGCCTGCCAAGAAGCTGTATTTCACCTTCGAATTATCTATTTTGCTCTTCAGCCGATGCATTCCTGTCTAGTGATTTAGGTAAACATTTCCTTTAGCTCACAAGCAAAGGACTCAGCCTTTCCGTCCTCCTGCAAGTGATTCATAGCCCTGTTGCCATGGAAAGTTTTCTGCCCCTCGCTTCTCATATAGACACTTAGACGCTTGTACACGCACATACAGTTAGTATAGAATAGATTCTGTCCGAGAGTCCTTCCTTGTGGATAACATAGTTCTCTAAACATAGGATGTTAGATATGATTTGGGATTAGGTTGACATGACCCCCTAGACTTCTCGTCTCCACATGTAGAGCTAAATGTCAAGTCCCCTTCACCCCCTAGTTGCACGTCAATCACACGTCATGCTGCTGCGCACGCATCCATGTTAAGTATTATCGTATAGATCCACCTATGTAAGATAATGAGAGCCAATCATGTTTCTTTTTGCTCCTTATTACGCCTAGTTTCAATTACGTATCACTATGTTAATTTATCTTATCAATTGTTACGCCTTTTTGCACTTGTTTCATTGTAAATGTATGACCTATAAAAGTTACTTCTTGTCAATAAAGTATTGTACTTCACTTCCTGAACCCTCGTGGTGACGGAACCTGAAGGCCGCGACTCGAGTCGGCCATTTTGGATGGAATAAAGCCCATTTAGAAACCTCTTATACCACGGATTCTGCCTCTTGTTATTCTGAGCTATTTTACTTTATTTTTAAAGATTCCGTATGAAATTCAGTTTCGGTAAAAAGAATATTTACCACAATCCGCCCCAACAAATGAAAAACCGTCTTTAATCCCACAACACTTTGACTCTCATCTCTCTAAAAGCATTATTTTTCGAGATTATTTTTCAAAAACCCAACATGTCTGCCTCTGTGACTACCCCATTCCCAAAAAAACATAAGAATTTTCCCAAGCACTGCTATCAACTGCTTTCTTAATAGATTCTTCCCTTCTTTATGGGGAGAAAACTATGCCTTCCCATAATCTGTCTTGAAAGTATTCCACACCGCCAATCAATCAATCACAGCATTTATAAAGCGCAATACTCACCCGTGAGGGTCTCAGGGCGCTGGGGAGTGCTGCTACTGCTCGAAAAGCCAGGTCTTGAGGAGTCTTCTGAAGGTCAGTAGGTCTTGGGTCTGCCGTAGGTGAATGGGGAGGGTGTTACAGGTCTTGGCGGCAAGGTGGGAGAACGATCTGCCGCCGGAGGTCGCTCTTCGGATGCGGGGGACTGTGGCAAGGGCAAGGTCGGAGGAGCGGAGCTGGCGGGTGGGGGCGTAGAAGCTGAGTCGTCTGTTGAGGTACACTGGTCCAGTGTTGTGGAGTGCCTTGTATGCGTCGGTGAGGAGTTTGAAAGTTATCCTCTTGTTCACGGGGAGCCAGTGCAGGTCTTTCAGGTGGGGTGTGATGTGGCTGCGGCGGAGGATGCAAAGATCAGGCGTGCAGAGGTGTTCTGGATGCGTTGCAGGCGGTTGAGGAGTTTGGCCGAGGCTCCTGCGTAGAGGACGTTTCCGTAGTCCAGCCTGCTGCTGATGAGGGTCTGGGTGACCGTTCTTCTCGTTTCGGTGGGGATCCACTTGTAGATCCTGCGAAGCATGCGGAGGGTGTTGAAGCAGGAGGAAGAGACGGCGTTGACCTGCTTAGTCACGGAGAGGGTGGAGTCGAGGATGACCCCTAGGTTGCGTGCGTGATCGGTGGGTGTTGGAGCTGTTCCCAGTGCGGTCGGCCACCAGGAGTCGTACGAGGCCGAGGGGGTGGATCCGAGGATGAGCACCTCCGCCTTGTCTGAGTTCAGCTTCAGCCGGCTGTTCCTCATCCATTTGACGACGGCCTTCATTCCTTCGTGGAGGTTGGTTTTGGCAGTGTGGGGGTCCTTGGTGAGGGAGAGGATCAGCTGGGTGTCATCGGCGTAGGCAAAGGCATAAAGCACTTCCTCCAAATTCTTACAACTTCATCAACTTCCCTTTTTAGGTTTGCCAGCACACCGTTTGCGCTGTGAGTGTGAAATCTCTTGTGTTTAATATATCTTAAAAGGGGACTCTTATCAGTTCCCATAGCCGAATTACTGTGTTATTTCGCTTTTGTGTCGAACTTTTTTTTGTTAACTTACCCTGGCTGCATACATTTAGGATACTACTAACAAAGCTGTTCACACTGTTTAAGCCCCATTCACTGTCAAGATAAGATCTCTTTCAACAAAAAGGCAGACAGCTTCTAACAGTATTTTGGAATGCTCTCTATTTTTACTTCGTTATGTAAAGCAGATGCTTTAGCTTTAGAACATTTGTGGCATTTCCTATTCATGCCTAAATACCTTTCTTTGCACTTTGTAGGTATTATCGGATCGATTTTGACAACTTAATCTATTTGGTTTTCGTGATTAAATTCTAAATCTTGAAATAAATATTGCAAGTTAAAAATAACGTTAATATACAAGAGCTATGCTATATTTTGCTATTAAACAGGCAGCCACAAGTGCAGTTACCTTCCAGACAACAGGAACATGATTTGAATGGTGAAGCAAGTGCAGTAGCACAGGCCCAAAAGTTGTCAGAACTCCTCTAAGCACATAATATTGCTATATTTGATTACTAAACAGGCAGTCACAATCGCAGTTAACTTGCAGACAGCAAGGTCCTTATTTGAATGGTGCAGCAGGTGCATGTCACCCGGCCCAAACGTTGTCAGAACTCCTCTAAACACCTAATAGTGCTATATTTTCCAACTAAACAGGCAGTCACAATTGCAGGTACCTTGCAGTTGAAAGGGGCTGGATTTGAATGGTGCAGCAGGTGCAGTGGCATCGGGGCCAAAAGTTGTCATAACTCCACTAAACATCAAATATTACTAGATTTTACTACTAAACCGACAGTCACAAGTGCAGTTACCTTTCAGACAATAGGGTCATGATTTGAATGGTGCAGCAGGTGTAGTGTCACCAGGCCCAAAAGTTGGCAGAACTCTTCTAAACAGCTAATATTGCTATGCTTTACTACAATACAGGCAGACACAATTGCAGTTATCTTTCAGTTAAAAGGGTTTGATTTGAATGGTGCAGCCGGTACAATGGCACCTGAGCGAAAAGCTATAGGGACCCCACTAAACACAGAATATTGGAAAATGTGACTTCTAAAAAGGCAGTCATAAGTGCAGTTACCTTACATGCAATAGGGTCATGGTTTCAATGGTGCAGCAGGTTCAGTGGCACTGGGATCAAAAGGCTCCAGACACCCAACCCCAATAAACACCTAATATTGCTATACTTAATTTCTAAACAGACAACCACAAGTACATTTACATTACAGACAACAGGGTCATGATTTGAATGGTGCAGCAGGTGCAGTGGCACCAGGACCAAAAGCTCCAGGCACCCCACTAGACGAATGTATGACATTACAATGCTTACATTTACAATGCATGTCTTTACCACGCAGTTTTTACATCGCAACATCCTTTACAACGCATTCTTTTACATTGCATGCCATTACATCGCATTTTCAGAAACTACCTTTACAACGAATTCCATTACATCGCATTATACCTTTACAATGCATACCATTACACAATGCATACCATTACATTGCATTTAAGGTAAGTGTTGGATAGTATAGGGATAATAATTACTATTCTAACTCCAGTGAGTGCAACAGTAGGGTAAGTGTTGGATAGTGTAGGGGTAAAAATTACTATTCTAACTCCAGTGAGTGCAACAGTAGGGTAAGTGTTGGATAGTGTAAGGGTACTATGCGTTGTAATGGTATGCATTGTAATGACTTGCAATGTAATGCCTGCACTGTAGTGACATGCGTTGTAATGACATGAGTTGTAGTGACATGCGATGTAATGGCTGTGTTGTAATGACATGCGATGTAAAGGATGTTGCCATGTAATGACTGCTATGTAAAGATAGTGCGATGTAATGACTGCGTTGTAAAGGTTGTTTCCCCCAATAGACACCTAATATTGCTATATTTAACTAATAAACAGGCAGTCACAAGTGCATCTATCTAGCAGGCAATAGGGTCATGATATGAACGGACGTATTTGTGACCACTGTGGCATCTAATCCATTGCAGGCAAGACCACCTCTCAGATAATACGAGGAGCGCCTGGTAAAGGGCTCCTACTGCGATCTTCCTTTGTTTCCCTCTATGCTTTTAACGCACTAATTCACAAATAATCGTGCCGTTTTGTAAATTGAATTGCTTGCACAGAAACTGTTTGGTAAACCCACTGTACCTTATACGCTGCTCTAATATTACTGTTAGGTGCCTCTCCGGTCTACCACGGAACGTTCCGATTGTGTGGAGGGAGCAAACACCTACCGGAAGGCAGTCAGTCTACACTTCCAGCGGACACCAGACTGGGGCAGTCAGCGCTCTAGCTGTCACCATAAAAGGAGATGCAGGGCATGACGCGCAGCGGACGCGCTTGTGACCACTGTAGCATCTAATCCATTGCAGGCAAGACCACCGCTCAGATAATACGAGGAGCGCCTGGTAAAGGGCTCCTACTGCGATCTTCCTTTGTTTCCCTCTATGCTTTTAACGCACTAATTCACAAATAATCGCGCCGTTTTTTAAATTGAATTGCTTGCACAGAAACTGTTTGGTAAACCCACTGTACCTTGTACGCTGCTCTTATATTACTGTTAGGTGCCTCCCCGGCCCACCACGGAACGTTCCGATTGTGTGGAGGGAGCAAACACCTACCGGAAGGCAGTCAGTCTGCACTTCCGGCAGACACCAGACTGGGGCAGTCAGTGCTCTAGCTGTCACCATAAAAGGAGATGCAGGGCACGACGCGCAGCAGATGCGCTTGTGACCACTGTAGCATCTAATCCATTGCAGGCAAGACCACCTCTCAGATAATACGAGGAGCGCCTAGTAAAGGGCTCCTACTGCGATCTTCCTTTGTTTCCCTCTATGCTTTTAACGCACTAATTCACAAATAATGGCGCCACTTTTTAAAGTGAATTGCTTGCACAGAAACTGTTTGGTAAACCCACTGTACCTTATACGCTGCTCTTATATTACTGTTAGGTGCCTCCCCGGTCCACCACGGAACGTTCCAATTGTGTGGAGGGAGCAAACACCTACCGGAAGGCAGTCAGTCTTCACTTCTGGCGGACACCAGACTTGGGCAGTCAGCGCTCTAGCTGTCACCATAAAAGGAGATGCAGGGCACGACGCGCAGCGGACGCGCTTGTGACAACTGTGGCATCTAATCCATTGCAGGCAAGACCACCGCTCAGATAATACGAGGAGCGCCTGGTAAAGGGCTCCTACTGCGATCTTCCTTTGTTTCCCTCTATGCTTTTAACGCACTAATTCACAAATAATCACGCCGCTTTTTAAATTGAATTGCTTGCACAGAAACTGTTTGGTAAACCCACTGTACCTTATATGCTGCTCTTATATTACTGTTAGTGCCTTCCCAGTCCACCACAGAACGTTCCGATTGTGTGGAGGGAGCAAACACCTACCGGAAGGCAGTCTGCACTTCCGGCGGACACCAGACTGGGGCAGTCAGCGCTCTAGCTGTCACCATAAAAGGAGATGCAGGGCACGACGCGCAGCGCCAAAGGCAAGCCCGTCTGCGCCCGGACGTCACCAGTGGCCAGAACCCCTGCTAGTTTCACCCCAGATTGGACCCAAAAAAAAACATTCCTAAGAACTATTCCAATGCAGAACTTAGATACATTGGAGATAGGTACCATCCTAGCAACTTTTCCATTAGTACATGTTCTCATCCCAGAACCCCAGAAGGACCTTTCTCTTGTAGAAGCTGCAGGTTTCAATGCACAGTACAAACCAGAACCTTACCTAAGGCAATTTACACAGTTACCCCCACCAAGCAACTAAGCTTACACAAGATAACAGGGTACAGCATGAGCCCCAGAATTCGGTCCATCAGACTGGAATTGTTTCTTGGCTAATGTTCGCTCCTTACCTAAATATTCCGTGAACATTTGGGATTTGCTATCCTCCACTCTTCCCCACATTGGGTTTTCTGACAGAGACATGGATTAAGCCCCACTCTAATCCCTACATTGCCATCGCACTCCCAGAGGGCTACCATATCCAAAGACAAGACAGACCCCTCAAAGCAGGAGGAGGACTGGCAATAATATATAAAGACCCCATAAAGATATCTATTATTGATCAACACTGCAGCGACACCATGGAGATATTAATCTTCAGAGCAGATATACATCCACAACTCTGCTGGAAAGGTGCCCTGGTATATCAACCTCCTGGGCCCCTATCCAACTTCCCGTTCCAACTACTGGAATTAATCTCTCCCCATGTGATTTCCACCCAAAATGTCCTACTTTTAGGAGACTTTAATGTGCATGGGGAAAATCTTGGAAACAAAGAAACTGCAACATTATTAACTGACCTTACCACACTTAACTTAAGCAAAATTAATACAGACCCTACTCATCAGGCTGGACATATGCTAGATCTAATTCTAACTAATTCTCCCAACATAATTTACAAAACCACTAGTCCCCTTGAGTGGTCTGATCATTATATGATTGACTTTACTATCCAGGGCCGACACGGAGGTGATGGCCCCAAAACCAAACCCACCAGGAAATACAGACAGTAGCATAAAATCACACCACAATCCTTCCAGGAATCTTTCATCTCACCCCTTTATGAAGAATCTGATAGCACAGAGGAAAGATTATCGTCCTTAACTACCAACCTTCTCGACACCATAAATCACTTAGCCCCTTTAAAGCCTCAATTGAATCCCCACAAACGCACTCATGCTCCATGGTACTCCCCCCACCCTCAGAACAGAAAAATGCCTTTGCAAAAAATTAGAACGTACTTGGCGCCTCTCACACAACCTATTCGATAAAAATTGATTCAAAAGTACATTAGCGGCCTACCACAAAAATGTGAAACTAGCTCGCAAATCACACATTGCTCAACAGATCAATAAAGCAGAAAATTCCTCCCGTACTTTGTTCCAGATACTAAACTCATTCACTAATCCTAGAGCATGTAATACCGAAGAAGCTCCATCGCAAAGTCTCTGTGACAACATTGCGAATCACCTCTCCCAGAAAATTGAAAAAATATACCAAAAAATCACCTCTGTTTCCGCTCGTCACTCAGACCCCCACATAGTTCTACCATTCACTGCTGCGGATTCCCACACCCTAGAAGCCTTCCCAGTTTTCACTATCACCGAAGTAGATTCTCTCTTAAAAAGCGTCAAATCTGGTTCGCCATTAGACCCTCTTCCTGCCAAGATCTCTGCCACTTTGTCCAATACTCTTGCTAGGCCTATATGTTCAATTCTTAACAGTTCCATGGAAGAAGGCACCCTCCCAACCGAGTGGAAAGCAGAACAGATTATTCCTATAAGGGAAAATCCGAAGGTCCCACCAGAGGATGTCACTAACTACCGCCCCATCTCTCTGCTTCCTCTAAACAGTAAACTCTTAGAAAAACATATAAACAAACACCTATCTGAGTTTATTGAATCCACCCATCGCCTCGACCAATCACAGACCGGCTTTCGCCCAAAACATAGTACAGAGTCAACACTGGTGGAGGTTACTGATAACATCCGAATGGCAGGGGACAATGGTCAGGCAGTGCTTTTGGTGCTGCTCGACCTGTCGTCAGCCTTCGACACCATATCCCACCAGGTCTTGCTCACACGCCTTAAGGATATAGGTATCCGGGGTAAAGCTCTGAGCTGGCTAACTGATTTTCTAACCAACAGGACACAAACAATCAACCCCGCCCATATCGCTCACAGACCACCACCATCACCAAGGGGGTCCCACAGGGCTCCTGCTTCAGCCCCACATTATTCAATATCTATGTCACCCCCTTGGCAGGACTACAAAGGAAACTAGGCTTCACTCCCATTTCGTACGCCGATGACACGCAACTCCTTCTTTCCTTTGACAAATCAAATACACACATTCAAGACATCTTTTCGGAAGGAATGAAAGGCATCGCACAATGGATGAGGGATAATTTCCTACAAGCGAACACCGAAAAATCAGAGATCATGTTATTCGGAGACGCAAAATTAAGATGGTCTCCTAATTGGTGGCCAGAGGAATTAGGACTGACCCCGCCTCCAAAGCAGACAGTAAAAAATCTAGGAGTGCAAATTGATCAGGATTTAACTCTAGAGGAACACGTAAACATCACAGCCAGGACTTGCTTTCATACTCTTGGCACTCTTCGAAGGGTTTTTCCTTTACTACCAACAGGTACCTGAAAAACACTAACTCAGGCACTGATTATCAGTCGCCTGGATTACTGTAATGCCCTACTGATCTCTGAGAAAGAAAAATCCATAAATAAACTTCAGATAGTCCAGAATACTGCAACCCACCTAGTGAGCAATGCACCTCCTAGAACACCCTCTGCTCCTCTTCTCCGCAAACTCCACTGGCTCCCAATAAAAAAGAGAGTCAAGTTTAAGATCTTCTGCATGGTGTATAAATCATTACACAACATGGGCCCCAGCTATCTATCCCAAAAGTTGGTCAGATATACACCGACCAGGCCCCTTAGGTCTAGCCATCAAGCACTTCTCTGTACCCCCGTATCAAATTGGCGCGTATGGGAGGCAAAGCTTTCTCTCACCTAGCCCCCCGGTACTGGAATCAACTCCCTATACAGATGCGCCAGTGTACAAATTTCCTAGCCTTCAGAAAACTCCTGAAAACTGAACTGTTTTAATCCTCTTTGGAATGGCCACAAGCAGTCTCAGCGCAGAGATACCCCGTACGGGGTGATTCAGGCACTATATAAGACACATAAATAAATAAAATAAATAAATAAATGGTTCAGCAGGTTCAGTAGCATCAGGACCAAAAGCCCTAGGCACCCCACTAAACACCTAATATTGCTATATTTCACTACTAAAGAGGCAGTCACAAGTACAGTTACCTTGCAGACAACAGGGTCATGATTTGAACGGTGCAGCAGGTGCAGTAGCACCAGGCCAAAAGATGTCAGAACTCCTCTAAACACACAATATTGCTATATTTGACAACTAAGCCAGACCGTCACAAGTGCATTTATCTAGCAGGCAATAGGGTCATGATTTGAATGGTGCAGCAGGTACAGTAGCACCAGGACCAAAAGCTCTAGGCGCCCCACTAATCACATACAATTGCTATATCTTACTACTAAACAGGCAGTCATAAGTGCAGTTATCTAGCAAGCACTAGGGTCACAATTTCAATAGTGCAGAAGGTGCAGTAGCACTGGGGTCGAAATGCTGAACACTTAATATTGCTATATTTCATTCCTAAACAGGCAACCACAAGTACAGTTACCTTGCAGACAGCAGGGTCTTGATTTGAACTGTGCAGCAGGTGCAGTAGCACCGGGCCCAAAAGTTGTCGGAATTTTTCTAAACACCTAATATTGCTATGTTTTATTACAATACCCCAACCCTACTTGAAAACGGGAATAAAAATCACCACCAAGGAAAAATTACAAAAACTCCGCTTGGGGGTTGGGCCTTTCAATCAGTTTGTACCTCCTTGGGAGAGAAGAGGAGGCGACCAGCTCTGTCGTTTGTGTGGCCGTGGTGTTGAGGACCTCATTCACGTCATTTGCATCAGCAACAACCTAAGGTATATAAGGATAACCTTGCTAAAACCAATGTTCAGACATATGGAGTTAGGACCTGCAGACAGGCAGTAATGCTGTGCTTCAATCCAGAGACAGTTCAAGAAAAAACAGGGGAACCCTACTCACTAAGGAACCAGGGTAATAGTTATATAGGAAAAACAACGGTTTCTGTGGAATAATATACTATGAGGTTATGATACATAAGCACAATCGCGATATAGAGGGTTTAGATAATGGCAGAGCGCGAAGGAACCACTACCACACCGATTACAGTGTAGTATATTTTGTGGATTTTTTAAACAATAAAGTTAGGAGTAAACATTATACATCAAAACAACATTTGTGCATAGTGTCCCAAGTGACAAAGGGAACCTAAACCTAAGTGACAATGTGAATATTAAATACAAGGTTTCCACAGTTTGTACAAGTCGACCATTATCATAAGAATTCAATGTGAACAGCAGCTATATACAGTGATATGTGCTGGGGAAATGGTTTGCTTCTTCTGTATGTCGACGGTGTTTCGACCCTCAAAACAATGTGGGGTCTCTTCAGGACTATTGATGAAGGGACATCTGAATATATGGTTGCGCAGCCTTGTGAAAATGATGTGCCACACGTGAAGAAAAGAGGAAAAAGGTTTACTCACATGAGGACCCATCCGGGTACTCAATGTGAGGACAGGCTGTCAATCCAATGGGGAATGTAGGTTGGCCGGAGGGACTCAATTGATTATACGCCACAGCCGTAGAGTTGTATAATTTGACCTGGTCATTGTACCTGATCAAGCTGACTGACGCGGCTTTTTCTGAATCTACACGCGGAGCGCTGTCCCGCTTTTCCATTCTTCTACCAAGAAATACTCTCAGTGCATTGTCACTGTTAATCCACAAAGGGATTATACAACGCTACGGCTGTGGCGTATAATTAATTGAGCCCCTCTGGCCCACCTACACCTTATATAGCGCGAACATGACCGAGAAATGGGTATCAGAGCGCTTCACATATATATAGCAAAGTAGTTTTGAACAGTACAATTGAAATCAATAAATAGTTGTAGTTGTCTCAATAAAAATGTGAAATGAGGAAATAACTTTTGTACCATCACCAATACAATTATAAAGAGCCTAGGTTCTCAAATTATAATACATATGTGCTTGTTTTGGGTATTTATAGATGTAGCAGTCCTCCAGCAGAAATCTCAGTGCGAGTAAGGATAACCGGGATGCGGGATGCGCCTAGTACTAGAGTGAAGAGCTCCATCAAGAGTCTGGTAACGGAGGGCGTGGCTAGCCAACACCCAGGATGGCCGCAAAGGAGTGAAGCTCCGAGCTTCTAAACTATAATTATCCGCCACACTCCGTTAAAATATCCGTTTAGCCTGACTAAATGCTCGCTCTGAATGGGCGCTGATTTTGGTGCTCACCCGATTCATCGCCAGTGAGGATCCGACAATTCTGCCCAGAGATATTGCATCGCGGCTCCAGACCGAGGCCGCATGGAGGAACTGGCCCTGACGTGGTCCGGAGCCGATTTACGCAAGTGCCGCTGCTGCGGCCGGGCCCATGGGTGCAGGGCGGCGCCCGACCTTTGGCGTGGGTGTCTCTTGGTGACGGGAGTGATGCCGAGGCACTGGTGGTGTCACCTGGTGCTGCTTGGTGGCGGCGTGGGTTGCTGGGCACGACGCGGTGCCGGGTGGGCTCCGGTACGCACAAGAAGATCGGCTGGGGAGGGGGCACCATTACTTGGCCATTGTTGCAGCCCCAAGGGCCGGAATCGAGATGGGGGGGGCCTTTCTCCCCTCTCGATCACCACCACCATCAGTCAGTGAATGTATTTTGGGCTTATTTCCTTGTTGGGAGCTGCCGTTGGGACATGGTCTGGTGCCCCTCCCCCTTTGGAGTTGCCAGGCTTCTGGGCATTTATTTGGAGAGGCTCCGGTGCCTGCGACGAGGGGATTTTGTATGCAGGAGAGTGTTGACTCGCGGAGTTATTGATCCGCTCTGTTACCTGGCCTCAGTGGGGTTGTGGTAGGCTGAAACCCTTTCCTTCCTCCAAGGCAAGCAGAGATTCTACAGGACCGGCTTGAGGCGCAGACTTGATTTCCTCACCACATACAGTGCTGCCGGGCCCATTGTGAGATTGTCCTGAAAGCTGTGCTGTTTAGTGTTGGACTGGTGGTTGTAGCCGAAAAACCCCTCCCCTGTTTTTGCGCCTATCAGCTCCTGCCTTGGGTCAACACACTTACTTGTGACTCTGGCGAATGGCCACTAATAAGGGATCCACAGTCTAGCCTGGCCAATTTGTCTAAGTCTGCCCACTCCATGGCTGACGCTGCTGAAGACGAACGAGCCGAGATTGAGGCCAAGCAGCCGGCGCCTGTGGGGGGCCCGTCCCTTGTCGACGTGCTGGAGGCCATCCAGGGAGTTCGCACGGCGTTGGAGCAAACGACCGACACCGCAACGACGGAGATCACTCTCATACCCGCCGACCTTCGTAAAATGGGGGACAGGGTCAAAGAAACAGAAGAATCAGTGAAAATTCTCCAGTCCTCAACAAAATCCCTTGAATCATGCCAAAGCGTCTTCAGGCCCAAGCATCAGACTTCAAGGCAAAGCTGGAGGACTATGAAGGGTGAGCACGAAGGAATAATGTACGCATCTTGGGGGTACCAGAAAGATCTGAGGTCAGACCGCGGATCTGTTTGTTGCAGAACTGATACAGAAGCATCTGCAGCCCCGGTCCCTCTCAAAGTACTTCTCTGTGGAGCGGGCACATCGTGTACCAGGAGGCCCCCCAAAACCTGGTGCCCCTCCACGACCTCTGTTGGCGAGGATATTTAATTTTCGAGATAGGGACATAATCTTCCAAACGGCTAGGACTGGCCCGCCACTCAAATTTGAAAATGCGACTATAACCTTTTTTCCGGACTTTACCTACAAAGTGCAACAGAGGCGCAGAAACCTTTCTCCAAGTCAAACCGGCCCTCCGAGATCATGGCCTCAAGTATGCTATGTTCTTTCTGTCTAAGTTGGGGATTTTGGCTGAGGGTCAATCGTTGTTTTTTCAGACCCCTGAGGAAGTTTGGGACTGGCTGGAAGGTTGGCGTTCTTCCAATGCTCGTCAGCTATCATCTGATACCAGGGGCAGAAACTGGACAGTCAGCAGGAACGAGCCGGAAGTAATGGGAGTGAGTGACGATGGACTCAATCCTGCTGCAATAGAGATCTGATTGGACCGGCGGAACCGTGTTGGACTCATACTACGAGCTAGGTCCATAATGTTAGATGGGGGGGGTGATTGCGAAGTCTTTTTTTGCCTATACCGGTTCCGCAGACTTGACAATCAGTTGGTGCTGCTGTTAGTCCACTATGATGATCGGTGGACATGGGATGAGCCTGGGCTGAAATATAGGTACCAGTACTGTATTGTTGGGCTCAGGGCTTTGATAATGTTGTTCTTAGGGGCTTTTTGCATCGGTTTTCCTTGGGGGACTAGCAGAGTACCTACTTGGGCTGTGGGTTGAGTGACATTCCCTCCATAGAGTAGTCGATTGGGGTTTACAGGCACTCTGCAAAATTGGGGGGTGGGTAGTTCGAAGTCCACGTTGCTGGGAGGCAGGGTGGGGGGGATCCAGGGTTTGTTAATGGGTATTTTTGCAGTTTTTATGTGTGTCTACAGTACAAATTTCCGGATCCGACTTTCTCCATGGCGTATTGGGTCATTCTTTATGTGGATTTCCATATTGCATTGCTGTGTATTCCGTATTCTGTGCTGCCGCAGTGGGTGGGGGGGGGGGAGATTTGTCAGTATGGCCCCTCCGTTATCCTTCATGTAAATGTGTCCTTTACTGCAGATTAAATTAGTATTGCTCAAGGCTTAACCCCGCAACCGGGGCATCTTAAACTGCTCTCCTGGTACGTGAATGGGCTGGGTGACCGAATCAAGAGGGGAATTGTGTTGCAATATCTGAAACGACAGGCTCCTGATCTGGTGTTGCTGCAGGAAACCCATATCCAGGGTACCTCCTACTGTGCCCTTAACAGATGGGGATATAAATTAGTGGCGCATGCTGGTTTTGCCAGAGGGTCCAGAGGGGTGGGTATTCTGGTTCGAAAATCTCTCCCACTTCAAATACAATCAGTTTCTCGGGATCCACTGGAGGTTTGTGACGGTTTCGGGACAATGGGAGGGGAGGCCCCTCAATGTTACTTTGCTTTATGTGCCACCTCGACTTCATTCCGTCACACTTGCTTACTTGGGGTCCTCACATGTTAAATTTACCGGATGGTGATGTGCTGATGGGGGGTGATTGCAATGCTGCTCTTAATGGGGAATTGGACCATCTGCCTTCCAGGGGAGGGTATCCGGCCGGGAAACTATTCGGTGACTTTTTAGAAGCGCTGGGCTTTATTGATGTGTGTCTACAGTACAAATTTCCGGATCCGACTTTCTCCATGGCGTATTGGGTCATTCTTTATGTGGATTTCCATATTGCATTGCTGTGTATTCCGTATTCTGTGCTGCCGCAGTGGGTGGGGGGGGGGAGATTTGTCAGTATGGCCCCTCCGTTATCCTTCATGTAAATGTGTCCTTTACTGCAGATTAAATTAGTATTGCTCAAGGCTTAACCCCGCAACCGGGGCATCTTAAACTGCTCTCCTGGTACGTGAATGGGCTGGGTGACCGAATCAAGAGGGGAATTGTGTTGCAATATCTGAAACGACAGGCTCCTGATCTGGTGTTGCTGCAGGAAACCCATATCCAGGGTACCTCCTACTGTGCCCTTAACAGATGGGGATATAAATTAGTGGCGCATGCTGGTTTTGCCAGAGGGTCCAGAGGGGTGGGTATTCTGGTTCGAAAATCTCTCCCACTTCAAATACAATCAGTTTCTCGGGATCCACTGGAGGTTTGTGACGGTTTCGGGACAATGGGAGGGGAGGCCCCTCAATGTTACTTTGCTTTATGTGCCACCTCGACTTCATTCCGTCACACTTGCTTACTTGGGGTCCTCACATGTTAAATTTACCGGATGGTGATGTGCTGATGGGGGGTGATTGCAATGCTGCTCTTAATGGGGAATTGGACCATCTGCCTTCCAGGGGAGGGTATCCGGCCGGGAAACTATTCGGTGACTTTTTAGAAGCGCTGGGCTTTATTGATGTGTGGAGGACCTGTAACCCAACCTCTCTACAATACACATTTCATTCCGGGGTACAGCTTCCCATGTTTGACAGAGTTTCCCTTCTTGCTAGGGGTATCTCTGATCATTCCCCGGTTTTGATGTACTACGGGGGGGTTCTCCCCCTACCAAACACGAAAGGGTTCTCAATCCATGGTATCTCAAGGTGCCCACAATTAGGGAGCAATTGATGAAAGCTACCCAAAATAATTTTGCGGAAAATGACGGGTTGGTGACATCGGACCTCACGCTCTGGGAGGCCTATAAGGTGGTCATCCGAGTTGGTGGGTGGCAGCGATTGCGGGTCATAGGAAGGAGAAATGCAAACAACTGGAAGATTCAGAAACCAAGGTGACTGAGTTGGAAGCCAAACTGGTGGCCTCCCATACTCCGGTCACGGCACATAAATTGTCCATAAAACAAAAAGAGTATAGGGATGTTGCTGAAGAGGCGGCTAGGACTCAGTATTGAGCTACCCATCAGCGTATCTATGATATAAGGGATAAGGCTAGTAAGTTACTGGCGTGGTTGGACAAAAGAGTTGGCTAATAGGTGGGTGGCCCAGATCGTGGGACAAGAGGGAGATATGTAATTCGAGAGAGAGCAGATATTGCAGGAGCCTTTGCCAGACATTTTAAACAGGTATACACTTCCAGGCAGTCCTCCACTCAGGCCGAATTGGCGGAACTGTTGGCCACCCTGCTGTTACCCCTTTTGGACTCCCAGGACGTGGAGGACCTGGAGGCAGAGTTTACAGCAGACGAGGTTGAAAAGGCTATTGGCTCATTGCAGTCTAGGAAGGCCATGGGCCCGAGTGGTCTCCCAATTGAATTATATAAATCTAACGCTAATACTATTGCCCCATTCTTGATACGAATGTATGAGGAGAGTCGGATCCAAGGTGTCTTGCCTGAAACGCAACGGCTAGCCAATATTGTAGTGAACCACAAAAAGGGAAATCCCCGGAGAAATGCAGCTCCTATCGACCCATCTCTTTATTAGATTCTGAAGTTAAAATCCTAGCCAAATTGTTAGCTCAACGTGTCTCCCCGTGTCTCCTCAAATTGATACACCCGGACCAATCTGACTTTATGCCCACCAAGAATATGGCATTGAATCTCCGACTGTTATATAGCGTATTGGGCAGGCCCATTACTACACAAGAAGATTACATTATAATGTCCCTCGACGCCACAATGGCCTTTGACATGATCGAGTGGCCGTTTCTTTTCGCTGCACTTGAACGATACGGATTTGGTAGCCGATTCTTGTCTTGGGTGCGTCTTCTTTACTCTGACCCTTTGGCTAGGATTTCCGTAAATGGTGTGCGTTCGGCCTTCTTTGTTGTGGAGAGAGGTACAAGACAGGGTTGCCCGGTCTCGCCTCTGCTGTTCGCCCTGGCCCTGGAACCCCTTGCAATTTGCATACGGGTAGACCCGCTTATCAGATGCCTGAACTCGTCACTTGAGTGGTCCAACAAGATTTCTCTTTATGCCGACGATATACTGCTGTACCTGGTTTGACCTACTTTTACTCTGCGACGAGTACTCCATATCTTTGCTTTGTTCCAAAAATATTCCGGGTACACCATTAACTGGGACAAGTCCTTGGTATAGTGCTGAGTGGGTTGTGAGGCCCAAATAGTGACTGACGGCTTTCAATATTTAGGAATGTTTATTACACTGGACTCCTGTCTTTTATGAACGGAATTTGCTACCCCCCTTGCTTCTCCTCAAAGCAGATATACGGCATTGGAAAACACTGCCCCTTACATTATTAGGTAGAGCGGCCCTTTATAAGATGATGGCGCTCCTGCTTGAAGTTAGGGCACTGCTCTGGGATCAAGGTGCCCCCCGTATTGCCCGTATAAAATTGACAAAGAGCTGGTACGATGGTGGTATCGCCCTACCTGATATTAGTTCCTACTATTGGGCCTCGCAGTTAGTTGTTTTAAACCAATGCCTTCATAGTCCCATTTCTAACCCTGCTTACAGAATGGATCGGCACAATATGCTACCCAGCACCTATCTCAGGGCACTTTACGGGGGTGCACGGTACGCCCCCAGGTTCACTCCTACATCATCCACGGTGGACTTATGGCATAAGGCAACGCGAGCTTTGGGGTGGAAAGACAAAATAACACAATTTACTCCTCTGCTGGAATCTAGATGCCTGCGTATGCTCTCCAAGCAGCCAGGATTTGATGGGTGGGACTTGATCGGGCTTTCGACAGTCGGGGATCTGTGGGCGAGGGGTAGAGTGATTCCCTTTACTGATTTACAGAGATACTACTAATTGCACGAACGTGAAACCTTCCGCTACCCCAGGTCAGAAACACGTTGTATAAAGAAATTCCAAGGACTCGGAGGTGCCGGTTTCCTCGCCTCTGGAGGATAGATTGTTAGATGATTATCTCCCGAAGAAGGCCATTTCATTGACTTACCTGAAAATCCTCAATCATACTCCAGACACCCAGGGGAAATTGCAGGCAAAGTGGGCCGACGATATAGGAGATTTGGATGATGATGATTGGAGGGAGGCATTGGCATCCCCCCGTGAGGTAGTGATCCAATCGCGATTCAGACTCTTTCGGTTTAAATTGTTGCACCGGGCGTATTACACCAGCTCTGTACTGGTTAAGATGGGTGCGATAAGTTCTACGGCCTGCCCCCGTGGTTGTGGACGAGATGGTACCTATATACATCAATGGTGGTTTTGCCCAATCCTTCGGGGGTATTGGGAAAAGTTGTCGCTGGTATGTCTCCTGTTTGTAATTTGAATATTGACAGCTCCCTCCGGCAGTGTCTCCTTAATATCTGGGACGCCACAGATCTGTCCCGCTCCGAGAAGATGTGGGTTACCTTGGGTTGCATGGTGGCGAAGCGCAACATAGCCAGAACCTGGAGGGGTGGGGTACAGCTGCGCTATACGGATTGGGAGTCAGACATGGATTGCTGCATGCAGGCTGAGAGGGTGGTTTATGAAAGTAGGGGTTGCCCACAAAAATGGACCAAAATCTGGGGATCTTGGAACGAAAGCAGGGGACTGTTATGTACTCCTGTTACCCTCCCTCCCTATTTATTTATTTTATTTATTTATTTGTATAGCGCCTGAATCAACCCCCGAAGGGGTATCTCTGTGCTGCGGAAAGTCAATTGGAAAGCTGAGGGACTGGATCAGGATTAGAGACAGAAAAGGAAGGTCTTAAGGTGTTTCCTGAATTGAAGGTGGTCAGGGCATTGCCTCAAGTACAAGGGGAGCTGGTTCCAGTAAAGAGGACCGAGGTGGGAGAATGCCTTTCCACCTAGTCTGGCCTACTTTACTCGAGGGACCACGAGTAGTGATTTGGTTCCAGAGCGGAGGGACCTTGAGGGTGTGTATGGCGTAAAGTTCTCGGCAAGGTAGGTGGGCCGAGATGGTTTAAAGCTTTATGGACCATGCATCATACCTTAAATTTAAACCACTTGCATATCGGGAGCCAGTGTAGCTGAAGGAGGAGAGGGCGAGAGGCAGTCCTGGGAGGGGCATATAGGACCAGTCACGCCGCCGTGTTCTGGACTACCTGCAATCTACACAGCGAGGACTCATTGGCCGAGGCCAGGAGGCCGTTGCAGTAGTCCAGGCGGCTCAGAATCAGTGCCTGCGTCAGGGTCTTTCGAGTGGAGTCGGGAAGCAGGGGAAAAACTCGGCGAAGTAGGCTGAGCATATGAAAGCAGGAACCCGCTGTCTGAGCGGTGTGCTCAACGATGAAGACATTTAAAGGCACTAATATGGAAGGACAAGGTATTCTATAGTTATGTTTCCCAACGCCTCTATCTTTCTTTGTACCATGTACTGAGTTTGTCGGAATTTAATGTACTGTACTGTTTTGTTTTTTGTTGTTTTGTTTTTTATGTTTCTTTTTTAATAAAAAGATTTCCCCCCCCCTCCCCAAAAAAAATTAGTCTGTAATGGAAGAGCTTGCAGAGATAGATACTCAGCTAGGGATTCTAGACCATGAAGTGAAATGGGCTGCTGAGTATTAAGAATTTGGTCATTAGGAAGGACTTAGCTTCTCTTTTTAATATAGAAGTAGATGAGATATTTCTGATGCTTGGTGGGAGAGAGTTCCATATTCTTGCTGCAGCTCCGGAAAAGACTCTGTTGTATGTTTTTTTCTTATGGAGTAGTGGAGGTTTTAGAAGAAGAGAACCGGAGCTCCGTGAGAGTCTTCCTCTTCCAGAAATCGACATTTTCTGTGCTAGGTATAGTGCAGTTTTGCGATAGATCGCTTTATGAGTGATGCAGGTCATCTTTAGTTGGATTCTTGCTTCATAAGGCAGCCAGTTGAGAGCTCTCAGATGTGGGGTGATGCGGTCCAATTTTTTTGATCCTGTTAAGACTCTTGCGGCTGCATTAAGTCAGGCTTTAAGCGGGGCTGTTGAGACTTTGGGTAGTCTTGATATGGTAGTGCATCCATATTCAAGTCTCGAGATGACTAATGACTGAACTGCAGTTTTGAGGTCTAGAGGTCCGATGTAAGGTTTCATTTTTCTAAGATAGCTGAGGTGAAAATGGGAATTTTTAGCCATCAAGTTGATGTGTGATTGCATATTAAGGTTCTTCTCTAGAGTGATTCCTAGCGACTTGGTAGAGTCCACCAGGATCGGAGTGCAGTTTAGTACAGTGATCATTTTTTTTGGAAGGAGAGCAGAAGGAATTCGTTTTTTTGAGAGTTTAGCTTAAGGTGATTGTTTGTTAGCCATTGGACGGTCTTTTTTAATGCTTTGTTCATCGTCTTAATCTCTTCTAGGGCAGTGATCTCAATATATAGCTGGGTGTCATCTGCATACATATGGAAGGAGATGTTAGCCTGCTGTAGTATTTCAGTTAAGGGTTCGATATGAAGATTAAATAGTGAAGGGGATAGTGTTGAGCCTTGTGGTACTCCTAATAGGTTTGGGGATGGTGTGGATAGATTTTGATTCACCAGGAATCTTTGTGTTCTGTTATCTAAGAAAGATGTAAACCATTTTAGGACCGAACCCGAAATGCCCATACTGTACTCAAGTCTCTTGAGTATTTTGCCATGGTTAACAGTGTCGAACACAGACAAGAGGTCAAGCAGCACAAGTAGACATGTTTCATTACGGTCTAATGCTAGTAGGTTATCATCTATTATATGTAGAACAGCTGTTTCGGTGCTGTGCCCGGGTCTGAAACCTGATCGGCAGATGTCAAATAGCATAAATTCCATAATGTGTTGGTTAAGCTGTTGTTGAACACATTTTTCTATTACTTTGGCTAGCATGGGAATGTTGGTTATTGTTCAGAAATTGTTAGGGTCCAAAGGGTTCTCTGTAGGTATTTTTTAGGATAGGGATGACTTGGCCGGTTTTTAGGCAATCCGGGATGGAACCTTGTGAAAGCAATCCATTGATTATCTTGGTTCAAATGGAGATGACAGTATGTTTGATAGATGACAAGCAATTTGACGGAAGGGGGTCGTTGTAGTGGTTGTTCGGTTTTATAGTCGATATGATTTTGGTGATGTCTCTGTGGTTGTAAAGTTTGAAGGAGGACAACTGGGCTTTTTATTTTGGATCCAGATAGAGTAGGTTGGGTTGGATGATGGAAAGTGGCGTTAGCAGTAAAGAAGTAAGAGAATTCTTCGCTGCTTAGATGTGATTTTGATGTCAAGAGTGTGGATTTGGCCATTTTTTGTCACTGCTGTTTTAATATTTCGAATAGTTTCCTTGGTCTGTTTTTGGCATTGTCAAGTTCCGATCTAAAGACGTCTTTTTTTAGATTTTAGGATACTTTTGTTGAAGGAGTTTCTGGACTTTCTTAGCAGTCTTAAGTGAGGGAATGAGGGATGTTGTCTCCATTGCCGTTCAGTTAGTCTCAGTTTGCGTCTTTATTCATTGGGAGAACCATTGAATCACAGGTTTTTGTCTTTGTCCAGTATCCTTTTGAGTTTAGGCGTGGCTAAGGAATTAATAATTGTTGTCATCGTGAAGTTCCAATGCTCCATAAGCTCATTGACGTCCTCCATATTATTAGGAGGAAGAAGATCTTTCTTGTATTGAGTTGCTAGTATGTTGGGATCTTGTACATTCCGTGCATTCTTATCTTTGCGTTTCCTGTGTGGAACATGGAATGCGGTGGTTTTGGCAGTTGCTGCAGAGGAGCTGGGAGACCGGACGGAAAAAAAGGAGACTAGAAAACTTACCGGCGTATCGTCTTTTTTTCAGTGGCGACGAGATGCCGGGTCCCCAGTCTTCCCCACCGTGCGTTGCTGATGCCGTGATTCCTGGTTCCTTCCACCATTGGATTGTTGCCCCGCACTGTGTGGCGGAGAGGTGTTTACAGAGGACCAAGTACGACCCTTGGAGTGTCCTGGTGGATTCTTTGCCACTCGTTGAGGAAACCTCCAGTACCTGACGGGTGCAAGCTGAAGGGTCGGTGAAGCCTCCGGTGCTTGACAGGCACGAGCTGCCGTGTGCTATGCCCTTCTTCCCAAGACTTGTCCGTTGGTGTCCAGTAGAGGAAGGATCCTTCTCTTGCCGTTGCCTTACCCCATCTGATGAAGCTTTTAGAACCTCCGTCAGGAGTTGGCGGTGACAGACTGTGCGTCACAAGGTACGCGTCAACCCTGGTTTCCCTGGTGACAGCAAAGCAGATAATAGGAGCAGCGAAAAGGAGGCCCTAGCCTTGTGGTGAGGTGTACAGTATTTCTGGAATTTTTTGTGGGGGAACAAATTTGTTCTGCGAACCGACCACAAACCACTGGTGGATCTTATTACCACTCAAAGTATAGCCAAGTGGCAATACAGACTGAATGAGTTTAACTATCGCCTGGAGTACATGCAAGGTGTCAAGAATCACGTGGCTGATTGTCTGTCCAGGTTACCCCTCACGGAGGTTGCTGTTGACACTGTGGGTGTGGACCTGGAAATGGTGTGTGCTGTTGGTGCGGTAGCTGACACTGTTGAAGGTGCTCTCTCCGAACTCGATTGGAAGCTTGCTGCATTCGAGGGTGTTACGATCACTAGGGTGATGGATTTTGTTGTTCATGGCTGGCCCAACAACATGAATTTGGCTCCTGAGCTGATCCCCTTCAAGAGAGTATGCAATGAACTGTCCCTTGTGGATGGAATTCGGCGGAGGGGGGTTATTGGTTGTGCCTGTGACCATGCGCAAGAAAGTTTTGGATCCGGCCCACAAAGGTCACCTTGGGATTTGTGCCATGAAGCGCAGGGTTAGAGAGGACTTCTGGTGGCTCTGTGTAGATAGGTCTATCAAACACTGTGTTCGAGAGAGTGGTGCTTTAAATGATAAAACCCAGGTAACCTACCCTTCTCTCATTAATCCCATTGCAGTAAAAAAACTCACCTTGGTGCAAGCTGGCTTTTGATGTGGCTCACCCTTTTGGCGTGATGGGAAATTCTCCGAAGTATGCTTTGGTGTTGATTGATTATATGTCTAAATGGCCTGAGGTGAGATTTGTGGATACGATCAATTCTGCAGCCATCTTCAACTTCTTTAAGGATGTTTTTCTTCGGGAGGGGTTCCCGGAAGAGTTAGTGACCGACAACGGCACCCAGTTGGTGTTCGTGGAGATGCAGGAATTCCTAAGGGACCATGGCATCAAGCATATTCTCATCTCCCATTATCACCCCCGCAGCAACACCCTTGTTGAGCGCTTTAACCACGTTATCAAGGATCAGCTACAATTGGCCTTGATCAATAGATTGCACTGGAAGGTGGCAATCACGGACATGATGTGGGCGATGCGAACCACTCCCCACGTGCGTACTGGCATGTCTCCTTTCACATTGCTAAGGGCTAGGCTAGAGGGTTCCAAGCTGAATAAAGACTGGATGTCAAGAAAAGAGGTTGATCCGCTGAAGTTCGGCAGGGTGGCTGATGCCAGAGCTGGGCCCAATCCAAGTATGCATCTGAATGTGTCAGGGCATCCCTGGTGTGTGCTGGGGACTGAGTGAGGGTGAAGAAACCTGTCTTGGTTCGCAAAGGATCCTCTCAGTTTTCTGCTCCTGTTAGAGTGAGGGAGGTGAGAGACCATGTGGATGTATAGGAAAATGGTAAGATCTGGAACAAATGTGCTGTCTCTGTGGTACCGGAGTCGAAAGCTTAGTGGAAACTTTGGGGTCCCCTTGCATGGTTGTGCCTCCTGTGGGGGTCCGAGTGTACTCATTCCTGACAGGGGAGTTGTTCCCCGGGAATGCTCCCCTAGAACAAGGGATGCTCCCACCAGATTCCAGGGCTATGTCAGGTATTGAATTTTGCACAACACGTTTTGTCAACCTTGTCAACCTTGCAATTTATTTTGACTACTTGTTTTTTCTTTTGCCACTTTTGTTAGCTATATCTTTTTTACCTTGTTGTTTGCCATGTGAAGGAAGGGGGGTGTGTTGGGATCTTGTGCATTCCATGCATTCTTATCTTTGCGTTCTCTGCGTGGAACATGGAATGCGGTGGTTTCGGCAGTTGCAGCCAGGGAGCTGGAAGACCGGACGAAAATAAAGGAGACTAGAAAACTTACCGGCGTGTCGTCTTCTTTCCATAGTATTTCCAACTTTAGGTTTTTTGTGTCACAAACCCATTCTCTGGGTTTGATTGATTGTGAGGTTGGTTTCTTTCTTGTTGGAGGTATTTGGAAGGTGATAATATGATGGTCTGAGCAATCGCAGGGGTCGATTTGGATTGTTTTAATAATTTTTTCTTTGGAAATGATGTAGTCTAGTGTTGCACCTTTATTGTGGTTTGGAAGGGTTCAGGCTTGGATTAGGGATTGATCTGCTAGGAAGTCTTTGACAGCATTGACCTGAGGATCAGAGGGGTTTCCCAATGAAGACTGAAGTCCCCTAGGAATATATCATTGGAGTAAGTGTCAGAGTTTGTAGTGATGATTTCTATTAGTTGGTCAATGAACAGGGCGTTTTTCCTGGGGGGTGGTAAAATATGTGTAATTTGCAGAGTTGGTTATTAGTACATTTTAAGTAGATCCCAAGGTATTCACAAGATTTGAGGGGGTCGGAGTGAAGTATAGAGATAGAGATGTCAGCTCGATGGATACAGGCAATATCTCCGCCCATTCTGAGCGGTCTATCTAGTCTAACAATGTTGTAGTCGGGAGGCACCAGAAGGTCTAAGCATGGGGAAGAAGATTCAGTAAGCCACAATTCCATCAAGATGGTTATATCAACTTCTAGGCTAAAAATGAGGTCAGCCATGTCAGAGGCGTGTTTCATTGCTGAGCGGAAGTTGAGTAGAAGGCATGAGATTGGTTTCAGAGAGTTATCCAGGTTAGCATCATGTTTTTGGGGGTTAATGTTACAGTTTTTAGGTTGTTAATTTCTGATTTTTGCAAGTTCACAAAAATCCTATCCGTATGGGTTCTGAGTGTTTCTAGATCTACTAGTGACGAAGGGGATGTTTGGAATAGAGTGCCGGGAGGACTGGAGGAAGGAGTGCTAGACCGTTCAACATCCGTGTTAGAGGGTCTGCTAGAAGTTCCATCAGACCTTTTTAGATTCTTTAGAGAGGATGTCTTGAGATTAATATAGAAGTTAGGTTTTAGTCTTTGGTTGTCTTGGGCAGTGTTAGAAGGAACCAAAAGGAAGGCATTTTGAGTGATTGAAGTGTTTGTGTTCAGTGGTATGTGAGGTAGTGCTGGGTGTACAGGATTTTTCCTTTTTGCTTTCAGGAGCTTGTCACTGTGTGATCCCGGTGGTATCCATGGTGGATTAAGGGGGGTAGAGCGGGACCTTGAGATGGGCCTGGAGGCAGTGATAGTAATGGATTTGGGAGCTAACAGAAGGGAGTTGCTGTCCCTTATTTCAGGGGTTCGGGTTTTAGGAGTAGGTTGCTGCAGCTCTTAAGAGATTATACATTCTAATAAGTCAGAGTGACATTTAGGTTGAGAGTCAGATTGCAAGGTATCGTCTTGATGGTGTGTAGGATATGAGTTGGTATATGCAAGGTCTTTTAGCGTGGCAAAATAGTCGTTGAATAGTTCGAGATCCTTATTAGCTGCTTGGATAAGAACCGTGCCATTTTTTATAGGAAGTTATTTTCAGATTTGCTCTAAGATTTTGTGAGGGTGCCATTAGAATCTTGGAGCCGTATGGAATGCTTTTTTTCTTTTTGGATGTTTAGCCACTTGGTGAGGGTAGTATGCCATTTTGCTATTTTTCTGGTGAAAAATATTAGATCATTGATAATGGTGCCTTTTTTATGTTGAAAGAAGGGTCTGGGAATAGTAAGTCTGGGTTTGTTCTCAGCAGGATGTGTTTGAAATTTCTGGTTGCACCTTTAGAGATGTAAATGGGGTAAAGAATAGGGAAGGAATTGCTTCCTGTCGGTTTCATATTTAATCCTATCATGTTTGTTGAGGAGCGTTGGAGTCTGTAATTATGATGATTATCCTAGGCTGCCTTAGGATCATGAGATCAAGATGCAGGACAAAGTTACGTCGGATCAGTTAGGAGTTAATTCAACATGGCTGCCTCTTGCAAGTAGTTAATCGCAGAAGTTCTTTTTACCCTCTTCCTATTTCTACAGATACATCATATTCAGATTTGAGTCATTCCAACATGGCTGCCTCTTGCGGGTAGCTAATCACGGGAGTCCTTTTTTATCCTCTTTCTGTTTCTACAGATACATCGGACTCAGTTTTGAGTCATACCAACATGGCTGCCGCCAGTGAGCAGCTAATCAGGAAGATATTCAATTTTAAAGATTTTAGTCAAAAATAGCACCAAAAGGTGTAAAGCAACAACTGTGGAAATCTGGTTGTGCAAGACTGGGACAAAGTCAAAAGTTCAAGCCGACTACGATGGAGCATAGGCTGCTACAGGGACCCAGTTCGGCCTAGTGAACAAAGTACCTTCAATCCAGGTTTGCGGAGTGTTGCAAGGATAAGCTTAGAAGATTAATTGCACAGCCGAAGCGATGCATCGGTTCCAAGATGCAGCAGAACTGCAGTGCGACATCCTGCTTTGTGCCGTTGTCGAGGATACCATCGATGAGGGCTTGCAATGCGAAGTCCGGAGTTGGGGATGTGTCGCTTAGTCAGGGTGATGCGTCAGTTCAGAGGAGCTGAGAGGCTGCAATGCGGAGTCCGGTGTAGTCGTCAAGGCTGCCGTCAACAAGGGATTCAAGGGCTTGTGTTGAGGATGTGCGGAGGTTTCGAGGCAGCGACAAACTTCAGTGCAATGCAGGTCTTTGTGGCGGTTCTGATCCATTCAGCAGCTGCGATGCAGTGGTTATGTTTGGGGTTGCACGGCACAGCAAAGGAGATGCGTCAAGTCTGCCAAATCCACAGAGTCTGGTAAAACACCTTAAGCCCACTTCCAAGGTGCTGTAGGGCCTGAAGCACCTCCTGGAGGTGGTACATGTGTTCCTCCCAGATGGAGCTGTAGACAGCACAGAGGGCCTCCTTCCCAGCTAGGACTCTGTTGACAAACCTCTGAAAGGTGGCAGGGCATTCTTCAAAGCCAAGGAATTGGAAGTGGCCCTCTGGGGTTGAAAATGTAGACCTCTCTTTTGCTCCCTCAGTCAGAGCAATCTACTAGTACCCTGATGTCAGCTCAAGAGGATTCAGAAACTTGGCAGTGCCCAGTCTGTCTATGAGCTCATCAGCTCGGGGATGGGGTGTGCTTCAGTCTTCGTGATGGAATTGAGGCCTCTACAGTCCACACAGAACCTAAGTTCTGAGGTGGTGCCCAGTGGGGCACCTTGGTTACCAGTACCATGGGCTGGACCATGGACTGTTGAAGGGTTCAATCACCCCTAACACCAGCATCTTGAAGACTTCCTCCTTGATGCTGGCCCTCACCTAGTCTGACAACCTGTAAATCTTATTTTTAACAGGTGGGCTGTCTACAGTGTCTATGTCATGGATGAGCAGGTGTGTGAGTTCAGGGGTGAGGGAGAACATAGAGGTAAACTGCCACAGCAACTGGCGACAGTCACTCTGCTGCTCCTGGGGCAGAGTAGGGGATAGGCTGACACCCTCCATTGACCCATTGTGCTCTTGGAGACACAGGAGGTGAGGGAGAGGCTTGCTCTCCTCTTCCAATACTTCATCTGTCACCAGGAGCATGCTCACTTCGGATAGCTCAAGGTGTGGTTTGAGGTAGTTCACGTGGAGCACCATTTATGAGTTTTTAGTGGTCTTGAGAGCCAAGAAGTAGGTAGACTCCCCCTTCAGCATCTTCATCTCATATGGTTCTGTCCAGCGATCTTGGAGAGCTCAGGGTTTCATGGGCTCCATGGCCCACACCTTCTGGCCAGGCTTAAGAGTAGACATATGGCCAGATCAGATCTTCATAATTTCCTGACTGACCTCAAGATTTCATTTTGCCTTCTTCCAGAAGTGGTGCATCTGGTTGCGGAGGGTCAGCATGTAGTTGACCACATCCCCTCTCTCACAAGGCTAAGAGTTCCCCTAATAGGGTGCCCATAGAGGAGTTCAAAGGGGCTAAATCCCAACCCCTTCTGTGGCACCTTCTTGTAGGCAAAAAGAATGCATGGTAGGAGGATGTCCCACTTAAGTCTCATGGGCTCAAGCAGGCCCATTGTTATGCCCTTCAGAGTTGTGTTGAATCTCTCCAAAAGACTTGGTTTTGGGGGCAATTGGATGTGGAGAACCTATATGTTACCACATACTCATCTTACATGGACTTCATATATGCCGACATGAAGTTAGGGTCTCTTTCAGACATTAATCATGAACAAAATGGAGAAGGAGGGACTGAGAGTGGGTTAGGACTAAAAATTAGGTCCAGAACCAATACTCCCAAAAATGAACGTTTAGTCACACTGTGGTATCTGTTCCTTACAGGTAAGAAAGTTCAGAGACAAGACTCAGTCACTGAAAAGTAGAGAGAAGAAAAGAAAGACAAAGAGAGAAAACAAATCTCTGAAACTGAGGTGCTTCCCCCTAGGGGATCTCTCCTACTGAAATGTAGTGGCCTTACACACCCTTGCGAGTGTCATGCTTCATCATAGGGCGTTGATCCTCATGGGGGTGGCGCTGCAGTCCCCCACGGGCCCCGCGAGAGGGCTCTTTATCGGAGATCTTTTTGTAGGAACGCCGCAGTTGTGCATGTGGGTGTGTGGGCATCAAGAAAAGGGAATGTGGTAGTGGTGTGAGTGGTTATGTCTTAAAATACCCTTCGGAACTGTAAAGGTAGTTTTATTCGTCAGTCCGAGGGTAAGGATAACATGTTCCGGCTGGGCAGGTTAATAGACTTGATACGGGTGGTCCCAAAGAACCACCCCCACTGCCGGACGAACATGTGAGGGGGCACTTCTCTTTCCTCCTAGGGTCAAGGCTGGGACACACCACGTGGAGTCCCCTGCTGCATAATTTGCATGCAAAGAAACCTGACTAAAGTACTTTAGGGATTAAGAGTGTTTAACTCTCTTCCTTACACCACCTTCCTCACCTTTTTGGTCCTGAAGAAGCGCAAAGGGATCTACTAGGGACCCGCTGAAGGCGCGAAACATGTTGACCAGTGCACATTTTCTTTACACACGGTCCTAGGAACAGCGGAGTAATACCCCGACCTCTATGCCATCTATCAATAGAGAGAGTCCCTAGGCCCTGTTCTGTTATTATATTTTTATCCTTACCCTCGGACTGACGAATAAAACTACCTTTACAGTTCCGAAGGGTATTTTAAGACATAACCACTCACACCACTACTACATTCCCTTTTTCTGAGGCCCACACACCCACATGCACAACTGCGGCGTTCCTACAAAAAGATCTCCGATAAAGAGCCCTCTCGCGGGGCCCGTGGGGGACTGCAACGCCACCCCCACGAGGAGCAATGCCCTATGATGAAGCATGACACTCACAAGGGTGTGTGAGGGCACTACATTTCAGTAGGAGAGATCCCCTAGGGGGGAAGCACCTCAGTTTCAGAGATTTGTTTTCTCTCTTTGTCTTTCTTTTCTTCTCTCTACTTTTCAGTGACTGAGTCTTGTCTCTGAACTTTCTTACCTGTAAGGAACAGATACCACAGTGTGACTAAACTCTTTCAGACATTACCTCTTTAGGGAACCCTAAATGGGTAAAGATCCCCATTAGAGTCCTAGCCACTGTAGATGTAGTCAATGACCTCATAGGGATGGCCTCTGGTTAGCGAGTGAAGTGGTCCACCAGGAGGCACCTGTTGCCTAAAGTTGTCTTGGGGGTGTAAGGGTCAATCTATGTTGAAGCCTATCCTCTCAAAAGGGAGTACCAAAGACAGGTAATGGGGTCAGGGGAGCTTTGAGCTTTTCCCCTGACTACCCAGTGGCTTGGCAGGTGGGACAGGACCTACATCTGAGGCTGTCGTCATCTGGGGCAAATAGAAGTGGGCAACAAGCCTTGCAAAGGTCTTGTCTTGCCCCAGATGTCCTGCTAGGAAGATGTCAGGAGCCAAACCTAGTAGGAAGGTCTTGTAACAATGGTGGAGCACTAGCACATGGGCTGTCCCAGGTCCACAAACCTTTGGCTCAATTTATACGAGGTCATTCTCCCAATAGATCTGGTGATCTTCAGAAGTGTCACATGCTGCCTGAGTGTCAGCTTGTCTCTCAAGCCCTCTAGAGTGGGGCAGTCTTTCTGCACCTTGCAGAATTCCTCCCTGGTGTGCACCTTCAACTTGCCAACAACCAGCAAGCTCAGGCAGGTCACCTAGGGCAGCAATGTCCTCCCTGGATGACTCAGGAGTTTCCTCCTCAGGTACCCTGTCAACCTAGACCAGGAGAACTTCAGGGACTGGTTTCCCACGCCCTTCCTCCCACGCTACTTGGCAGCTGAGTGGGCCACTGTTTCAGGTGCTCTTGACTCCCTTCCAAGGCAGCCATGGACTGTGTGATCATACAATCCCATTCAGGCAATCCTAACATCTCCAAGTGTCTCCTTAGCTCCAACTCCCTCCAGATAGTGTGCTCCAGGTCATTGCACAACAGACAAGCTACAGGCATGGCAGGGCTGACATCTACTTTTAGGGAACCTGAGACCCCCTACTCGAAGGGTACCAGAGCCACCTGCACGACTCTCACAATTTTCTGAGACTATGACTTGGTGGAATGTGTTATGGACCTGCTCTGAAGACACCAGCTGACACCTTATAGCACTCATGCTGGCTCTTGTGTCTCCACCAGTTGCCCATTGATGGTGACCCAATGCCTGTACTTGGAAGTATTGGATGGGATTTTTGCACCATCTCCCAGGGAAACTAGGATCCCCTCTGTCTGTTCCCGAAAGTTAAGTCGGACAACTTCCACCCCGAGTGCTACACTAGTCAGCCCAGGTGTCTACCTACTCTGTCTGCTTATCAAATAGCCCCTTCTTCTTAGGCTCGAACTGGGACTTGTGGCTCCTGTTCCCTTGGAAATTATTTTGGGGGCCTTTTGAGAACTCCTCACATATACGTTTTTCTCCCTCCTCTTTCTTTTAATGGGACCTCTGACCACCCTTATGGGAGTCTCCCCCAGATAACTTTTGTAATACTCTGGTGCTGAACCAGAGGTCTGCCCCCTCAAAAAGCTTCCTGGGGTCAGTTAGCTTACTGTCTACTAGTTGCTTGCACAGCTCTGGAAAACAAATACTGAGCATGTGTTCTCTCAAAGTTAGATTGTAGTCCCCACTATAGTTATTAACTTTGCTGCCGAAATGAAGATTCATTATCTTCATTATCTACATACATCAGCCGGTGACTCATTCTTGTTCCTTTACCTCACTCGGACCAGGAGGAGTACATCTCTGGGAATACATTCACCTTGCTGAGTCGCTATTCTGGTTCACTGACTCATGCCCATAGCACTGTCTATTGATACACACAATTCTCATTCTAGATTACTTCTCCATTACATAGGCTGTCTGCAGGTTGCATACCAGTCCTGAAGAAGACCCGTTGTGATGTTTACACAATAACACACTTTCTCTGGGTCGAAACGTCGACGCTTAATCCATCCACGTCCAAAAGTCGCTTCACCTTTTAAATCATTGTCTGAATCAAGACTGTGTTCTAGTTGAACAATGTATATTGTTATAGGACGGATTTTTCAAAATAGCTTATGCTTTGTTTTGATATGTCTATGTGTATGTGACAGTATTTGTGAATATGCACTGTATAGTGTCACTCCATGTCATTGTAACTCCACGTTATATCTTTTTTGTTTTTGTCCTGTGAATTAAGTGTGGCACAGTAAAATATATCATGATGCATTTAAATGATATATAAATAATATATATTAAGTATGTCCTTTGTTTGGTGTGTTTTTGACTTACCCTTTTACTTTCATAACAAATGTGCGATTGTCGCTGACTTGTAGCAATTGAAACTAAGCAATTGATTTACCCGACAGAATACACTGTAGCATTTGCCTTTGTATGAAAGCAATGCCGACTCTTGCAGGAGGCGGAAAGCAGGCAGGGACCGCGTGTGCCATTATGGGGGGCTCCAGGGCACCTACAATGGAGGCCGGGCCCCAAGGAATGGGGTCCCTGGGGCCGAAATCAGCCTGGGAAGGAGGGCTGTGTGGCTCTCTATCCATTTTTAAATGGCTGGGCCCTGAGGGATTGGGTCCCCAGGGCTTAAATCAGCCAGTGGGGAGGGGCAGCATGGCACCCTCCTCTTTTATAAATGTTTTAAAAATGAAAAGCTAAGGCCCTGGGGTATGGGTTCCCCAGGACCGAAATTGGCCCTGGTCCTCCTCCCCCATTTGGTTATGTCTGGGCCCCAGGGAGGGGGCCTTGTGGCCATCCTCCACATTGGAAAATGTAAAAAGAAATAGATGGGTGGGTTCACTGGGGCCGAAATGAGCAGGGTGTGGCTCCACTCTCACTTTGCAAAAAGGCGTGGCCCCGGGGGATTGGATCTCCAGGGCCAAAATGACCCTGAGGAGGGTGGCCTTGCAGCCCCCCTCCTCTAATAAAAATAAATAATTTTCAAAACGCCTGATCTGGGGAAGCTGCTGGAGGCCCCGCCCTCCCTCCCAGCCACTCTGCAAAGGGACCACCTGGCACACATCTTGTTGGTATAGGGTCCTTGGGGGGCACGAACCCATCCTATTACCTTCAGTAAGTCCCACACAGCAGAATTGCTGAGGTCGATGGAGGCCCTGTCCTCTTTCACCACCACTCTGCAAACACACCTCCTGGAGCACTACTAGTTGGGGGATGAAGTGCCCTTGGCTCCTGAGGGTCTTTGGGGACACAGCGGGATTGCTGGGAGGTCTTCGGAGGCCACTCCCCCTTTCTCCAACAGGCTGCAAATGCGACTATTAATTTTAAAAAAATAGAAATTTACTTAAAACACCAAAGGTTACAAGGACCTTATAGTTAAGAAATAGAATTTGAAAAACCTTAGAAATTCACTTTAAAAAACAAAGGTTACAGGGATGTTATAGTTAAGAAATAGAAGTTAAAAAACCTTAGAAATTCACTTTAAAAAACAAAGGTTACAGGGATATTATAGTTAGGAAATAGAATTTTTTTAAAACCATAGAAATTCACTTTAAAAAACAAAGGTTACAGGGACGTCATAGTCAAGAAATGGAATTTAAAAAAAGTAGAAATTCACTGAAAAAACCAAAGGTGACAGACACGTTATAGTTAGGCTCAGGTTTCACTCGTACAAAACCAGTGAAATTCCACAGTTATAGTTAGCTGAGCTAACTATAACTAGTGTCCCTGCAATGCAATGCTTATGACCTCACATATTACATCACTCATGACATGGTCGTTATTCTTGCAAAATTATATGAGTGCACATAGAGAATAATAAAACACTAGTTCAGTCAAAAGTGTTGAAAATGGTCACATAGTGCATGTTGCTATTTAAAGGTAAACCAACATATGTAGCAAGGAGAATGCGAACTCCAAAATATTGTTTACAGACATCCTGCCCCAGTGGGCTCACGATCCTCCCGGACTCCAAAACTAATAAAGTTGTGACCAATGTGGGTGGGCTGGGTTGTGATGCACTCTTCTTTATTGAACCAAAAATCCTGCAAGGTGTCAGGATATAGAACATGATGCCATACCGTAATGTATCAATGTTGCCAATTGTCCCAGTGGACTCATCCTGACAAAGTGATAATGCCCCGTAAGAACGCCATATTTGCTGCGGCAATATGAACACTACAAACTACAACTCAATATGGCGAAATTACCATTATGGAGAAAGCGATTTATAAATAAGGACACACCAATACCGTTCAGCACACCTGTACAATATTAAATAAAAATAAAATAAATATGAAAGAACTGAAAATAGAAGGGATTCTAGAATATATCTTATTATCATGGGCGCCAGGTCAACATTAGCCCACGTACCATTACTGTTCAAAATAACGAAACCCTCCAACTATATTCAACACTACTGGAAACCATGTTCAGCAGTCATTTCTTTTTGCAAATCTGTTTTTATTGTTTTTCTTTAGTGTAAAGAAATTACAATATCAATAACACCTGCGTGCAAGCAGGGGTAAACATTAGAGCATGCGACATGAGTATGGTACATATATGGTAATATAACATGATCATGGTATATGATGATCAGAGGCTTAGCGTTCACCTAGCGCGGGAGGTAACAGTTGTCCCAATTCAAGAAGCATAGTCACGTTTCGTGTCTAGTAATCAGTTCAGGATAACACCAAGTTCAGCAGTCATGACACAGATACTCTGTCATGTGCCTCAATCCTGCCCGAGTAGACTAAACGGGTAGAATCTAATGGAGTACAGTCCAAATACTCTCACCAGTCCCATGACATGGTTCAGTAAGTGTGATCATCAACTACGAGTCCCTACAGCAACAACCAGTTGCTCCATTGTATGTCACTGTTTTTCTTTATCAGACAGGTGATAGCTTCATAACTCACCCTCTCAAAAGTTTAGTCCTGTATGGAAAAAGTACCGTGCAAAGTGAACAAAAAGTGAGACGAACAAATGAAGCAGGCATGGAAAGAGAAGAAAAAAACAGCAGAATAATATCAGTAACCACATATTTAAAAACAGTTAAAAAGGTTACCAACAAGCAGTTTCAAAAGATTCTATCATCTGTGAAATTCCCTCCTACAAAAGAGGGCAAGGCACAAATTGGATAAAAGTGACATATCAAGGCAAGGAATAGAGTAATTGCACAAAACACAAATAGTCAGTGAAGGAGAGGAGAACCCAATAGTCTACACCAACATCAACACAGATGCACATTTATCTCCTCGTCATTGTTCAAACCTACTGGTATCTTGGTGTTCAATTGTACAATGAACCTTGATTCCAATTTCCTGAGGGCCGATTCCCTATCACCACCCCTAACTGAAAGGTTTATCCTGTCAATGTTGAAGAAACTCAAAACCTTGGTCACACTATTGGGAAATAGAGCAAAGTGTCATGCCACCGGGTAATGTCCATCCACATGGGTGATAGCCTTCAAGAGTTAGCAGAATTCTCTATTTAACCAGGTGGATGGTACTCCCTATAAACTATTTGTTACAGGGACAGGTAAGAATATATATTGCAAAGTCAGAATTATAAGTAAGAAATGTATCAATGCTGCATTCATCTCCCGTAAGGGGTGAATGGAATCTACTAACATCCTGCTATTTTTTCAGGCCTTACGTTTGTTGAATACATAGAAGCCTTTCCTCTTACTAGACAGCCATGTAGGGAGGCCATGGATGGCACTGTTGCAGAGTCTGTCCTTCAGATTAACCCCTCTTCTGCACGTTATCACAGGATGTTCACTGATCACCACACTGAAGCAATCTTCACTGCGAAGGATCTATCAGTTTTTCCCCAAAATTGGTCTTACAGCCTTAGATTTGTTATTGAATCTTAAGACCCCCTTCTCTTCATTCTCACTGAATCTTTTGGGAATCAGAAGTTCCTGTCCGGTGATAGGTTTTTTCTTTCGCTAAAGTCCCTTTGCAGTATAGAACTTGCCCTAAACCTTCTCATCATGATTTCACCCTACTGAAAGAAGTATTCCTCAGTACTATAATTGCACCGAGCACATAAAAGCTTTCCATAGAGAATACTGTAAATGAGAGATTTGGGCTGACTCTTGTGGGCATGCAGGAATGTGTTGGCGAAGTGGCTTTCCTGTGAAGGCTAGTAGTAATGTTCTGGTTGCTGATTTTCACATTAGTATCAAGAAAATCAATTGACGTTCTACTCCTGTTGCCCATGAATCTGAGATTCAGATCATTGGCATATAAGAGACTAATGAATTTGTCAGCCTCATCAGTATCATCCTTCCAAATTAAAAAGATGCTGTCTATGTATCTGTTCCACTGAGTCACATGGGAGTTGAAGACATCGAGGATGCCTACTACCTGTTCTTTCCACCAACCAAAGAAAAGGTTGCCGAAACTGGGGGCAAAACATGTGCCCAAGGCAGTTCCTTACTTCTGTCTGAAGCACTTGTCGTCAAATACAAAGAAGTTCTTCCTGAGGCAGAATTCAGTCTTATGCAGGACCATTTCAGTGTGAAAAAATATGAGATGGACCTGGATTTAAGAAAATGTCAGCAAGCTGAGATCCCTGTTAGTGGTCAATGCTAGTATAAAGGCTACTCACATCAAGGCCGACCAATACATAGTCAGGATCCCAGTAAATGCCATCATTGCTTGCCACAAAGTCCTTTGTGTCCTGTATACACGAGGGAAGTGCAAGAACAAAAGGACGCAGAAACAAATCTACATATTTTGATGTGCTCTCCAATAATGAGCCAATGGAGGTCACAATGGGTCACCCCAGGGGATTGGTCTTTTCCTTGGTGATCTTAGGGAGTACTTACTGGATAAGGATCTTGGGATGTTTACAGACAAGATATTGGTACTGCTCCCACTCAGTAAGACCCCTATCTCTCCATTCACACAGTGTCTCAGAGGAGATATAATTGGCTTTAAGGATCTCGCACTTCTGTACACATTCATAACAATCTCTAAAATCCAATTGTTTGTATCCCTCTTTCAAATACATCTCCTTAGATAGGACAACAATCTTGCCCCCCCCTTATCTAACTATCTGATAACATTACTGTTGTAAGATTGCAAGTTCCTATTGGCAGCTCTCTCTTTGAGACCAAGATTGTCACCCTTCCATCTGTTCCTCTTTAAGCTTGTTTTTGCCAGTTTTTTCAGCTGCTGTATGGTCACAGCTTCAAAAGTGTCGATGATATCATAGTGTATGGTAGGTAAGAATGTGGACATGGCTTTAAAGCCACTAGAACAGCTTAATTCCAAATCAATATTCATTTCGGCTAAATCTAGAAATGTGTCCCTAGTGCTAACGCTGCCTGGGTCAAGTTCAGCCAAGATGTGAAGCATGTCAATATCACTGATAGTGAGACTCCTAGGCTTTACAGTGGTTGTTCTCATATTAGTAGATAGATTTTTTAATAAATACCATTTACGAAATGTAAGTTTCTTTGTAAATTTGTTTAAATCAATTGGGCATAGTTAAAAGAGATTTTGGGACAGAACAAGAGGCCCAGTTTAAGAACTTTCAGCACCTCATTGGATAGTGTACGTTGGATAAATGTACCACATTGATATTCTGTCCCTTCATTGTCCCATCTTCAGACCCCTCATTACGATCCCCATGAGGTTTATAGCCTTTGTTGCTCTGGCCTTTCCTTGTTTTCTTCCACCTCATCCTCTTCCTCTGTCTCGTCCTCTTCCTCTACCCTGGACCTTTTGCCAGTTTTGCTGAGTTCCAGGAGTATTTGAGCCGCCATCCTCAGGACCATCGCTTTTACTGCGTTTGCTATTGGAATAGCTAACTTTGAAACATTGCTCTTTTTGCATAATGCCTCCTGTGTGTTTTAGGTCAGCCTTAGTGAGATTATCATATTTTTTACTGAAGGTAAGTACTTTGCCTGCTTCATAGTCCCTTTTGTCCCTAAGGAACTTATGTTGTTTTTTCAATTTAGTCTCCTCTTTATTAACTCACCAATTTCTTACATGTGTTCATCAAAGGATTCTGTGCTTTCCAGGTCTTTGCTATCCTAGGAAAGAGTGCTGATTTCTTGTAATTATTGTTCCGTTCCGGCCAGGAATATTTAACTAGTATCTTCGTCAACACATTGTACCAGTTGGCAGTATTCTCTGCACACTTCTTAGGCATTTCTCAGTTGGGCTGTTTGTCAGTGAGCACCATCATAATTCTTAATCCTCTGGGAACCCTGCCAAATTCAAAGTATTTTTCCAAAGTGGTGGTCTCCCACCATTTCCTTGTTTCCTGTCTAGTTGCCTTTTACAACTTATTGTATTTCTGTCTGTTGAACAGATTATCTCCAGTCTCTATTGCACTGGAAGTAGCATTCCGCCCAAATAGTTCTTCCACTGCTTATTTCCTTCTCTCATCTTGCTGTGCCTTCCCCGCACTCACTTCTGTCTGCCATGATTATAAATAACCTTATGGTGGAGAATCTTCTCGTCTGGCAAAACTGCCTGCCCCTGAATGCATCAACAGAAACAGTGCCTCTAATAAGAAACGTCGTGCTCCAGGGACACGTACTCACTGCGGGCAATGAAAATTGTAGTAGCGAGTCCTCCGACTCAGCTTCTGGAATCAAGAGGCCACCACCTTTCTGTCACCTAGGAAATCCGGATGGTCTCGAAGTTGTGTAGATGCCCGGAGCAGGCTCCAGAGATGAACGCCATATAAAGTGACTGCACCAGTCTCACAAAGTCCCTGGCCCAATTGGCAGCGGTGCACGGTCATTGTGAGACCTGATATGCATCAAATTCCACAAACTCCATGCAGCAGTGAAGACGTGCACTCCATCATGTTCACCATAAATTTAATGTGCCCCAGGTACACCACGGCAGTGAAATGCGGCAGGCACAGGCAATACCCAACCCGGCATTGGCAACAGTTTGTATGGCCATATTGCAAGCCCTTTTCTATGTCATTGTTAACCACTGTTGGTTTTGCATGTACCTATAAGAATGTATATAGGTGCAGCAACTACCCACGTGTGACCAAGGCGATTTGATCGCCGAAACTCGCAGGCGGACGGTGCTGTGGCACACAGTGGTGCTGCAGCTGCATAGGCAGCATATTGCTTCCCCCTTCCACTGTGTGACCGCCGCAGGATCCTGGATCCTGGGCGGACTCAGCAATCCTATGGCATTCTGACCGCCATGAGTATGGCAGTTTTGTGGACCGCCGTACTCATAATAAAAGCCTTAATACTCACTACTTTAAACTCTATTTATAATAAAAGTTATATATTTTTGTCCTTTTTTTTAATGGTATTAGTGTCAACAATATTATTTTCCAATATTTTTGTACTTACAATTATAAGTATAGGAGCACGATATTTTTGACAACAAGTGTAAGGCAGCCAAGCAGAGTGTTAGGGTTACATGAGAGAAGACAATGGAAAATCTATTGGGATAAACATTCATCATGACACTTCAGGATAAATTATAGATACGCATGAGCGGACAAAAATTCTGTGAGCAAATAAAAGCAACTTAAACTACATTTACATTAACTGACATTATAATCTAAACAAATCTTAGCCCAAAAAATGTAAAACAAAATGTATTGGAAGAGATAAGCCTATTTGAAATCAGTACTTGAATCTAGGCTAATGTTAGAAAATATTTTCACGGAAACAGCAGGGGAAAAGGTGAAAACTGAAAACAAACAAAGAAGTTTCAACAAGCAATGGCAGAAATAACAGGTCTGGGTTTAAGAGACAAGTATGCAGAAATGTTTCCATGTGATAGCACATTAAACTCACCTCTATCATCTCTGCCAGTGCTATGTGGTGGTGGTGTGGTTTTGGTGGTGGAACTGGTATTGTGGAGGTGGTTCTGGTACCAATAGCACTGAGGACATTGGTAATGGTGGTGGTGTGGTATTATTGGTGTTTTTGTTGTTACTGGTTGTGGCATTGGTGGTTATTGGTAGTGTGGTAGTAGTATTGGTGGGAATACTGGTGGTGGTACTGGTGGTAGTACTAACTGTGATTTTAGTGGCGGTACTATTGGTGGTGATGGGGTATTGGGGTGTTGGTATTTGTGGCTGTGGGTTTGCTTGTGTGCTGTAGGTAATGATATTGGTAATGTGGTGGCAATATTTCTATTGGTGGTAAAGGTAGTGGTGATGGTACTGGTTTTGATGTATTGAGTGGTGATGGTGGTATTGTACATGATGATAGCATTGGTAGTGGTTTTAGTATTTTCGGTTAAATTGAAGATATTGGGCCCGATTCACAGAACTAACTTAAGACAAAATCCTAAACTTACTACCATTTTGGTATTCACAGAAGGCACTTACTCATTTTGGTATTCACAGAAGGCACTTACTCATTTCGGTATTCACAGAAGTTAGGAGTCCTAACTTTAGGACTCCTAAATGCCTTCTGTAAATACCGAAAGTCTTAAAATTAGGATTTTTCGCAGTTTAGTAATAGTATAGTTAGGACTCCTAACTTTAGGACTCCTAAATGCCTTCTGTGAATACCGAAATTCTTAAAATTAGGATTTTTCTCAATTTAGTAGTCCTACGTTTAGATTTAGGACTACTAAATTGAGAAAAATCCTAATTTTAAGAATTTCGGTATTCACAGAAGGCATTTAGGAGTCCTAAAGTTAGGAGTCCTAACTATACTACTACTTAACTGAGAAAAATCCTAATTTTAAGGCTTTCGGTAGTCAAAGAAGGCATTTAAGAGTCCTAAAGTTAGGACTCCTAAATTTAGGACTACTAAATTGAGAAAAATCCTAACTTTAAGAATTTCGGTATTCACAGAAGGCATTTAGGAGTCCTAAAGTTAGGAGTCCTAACTATACTACTACTTAACTGAGAAAAATCCTAATTTTAAGGCTTTCGGTAGTCACAGAAGGCATTTAGGAGTCCTAAAGTTAGGACTCCTAAATTTAGGACTACTAAATTGAGAAAAATCCTAATTTTAAGAATTTCGGTATTCACAGAAGGCATTTGGGAGTCCTAAAGTTAGGAGTCCTAACTATACTACTACTAAACTGAGAAAAATCCTAATTTTAAGACTTTCGGTATTCACAGAAGGCATTTAGGAGTCCTAAAGTTAGGACTCCTAACTTCTGTGAATACCGAAATGAGTAAGTGCCTTCTGTGAATACCAAAATGAGTAAGTGCCTTCTGTGAATACCAAAATGGTAGTAAGTTTAGGATTTTGTCTTAAGTTAGTTCTGTGAATCGGGCCCATTGATTTTAGTGGTATTACTGGTATTGGGGTGGCAGTAGTAGTGGTATTGCTGTTTGTAGTGGTGGTATAGATGGTGGTAGTATAGATGGTGTTTTGTACCGGTGATGGTCTTGCAGTGGTCTTGGTAGTTTTGATATTGATGGGGGTTATGTTCCTTCTGCTTCGACTCGAATGCGGGTCTACGCCAACTCTGTCCCAGCTTCTTGCTTTAGGGCCTGAAAGTTATAAAAAACATATATTTTAGAAAACCTTTTGGTAAATAATTGCATGGCTGTACTCTGGAATGGGAAAGAGCCAAAGAAGGTTTATTGATGAGAGATGATTTTTGCACAAAAGCAAATTTTAGTGAAAGAATTCTAAACATATAGATCTGTTTTGGTGCCGCCCAGCATTGTGACATGAAATGTCTATGTGTCCAGCGCTACTAAAGTTAGCGTCAGACGAAGGATTTGTTTAAATTTGTAATGACTTATATGTTGGCAATTTGTTTCTTGATGTCAAAACTGTTGAATTTTCAAAGTACTGTAACAAATGTAAATTATCAAGAAAAAGTGACAAGATTCTTCATCTGGATTCTGGTTGATGAACTTACATTTTTTATTTGTTTTCTGGCTAAGTTGACATTTCATCCCCAACTGATCCTTCACACTGTGGCACAAGAACTCATATGCTAATCCTCACTGTCATGAGAGAGTTAGAACTCCTCTCCCGTTCACCCTCCTCTATGGTCATAGTCCCTAGCCACTAACTGCATGCAGCTCTAGGTGAACCAGAAGGCAAAAGGGACGCTTCAAATTGATGATTTTATTGAATTGTGAAGCAAGAATAATGTTGCCACTCACACACTCGATTGAGCCACATGAAATTTACACATTTCAAAACAGTACATAATGGTGAAAGATTCCATACGTGGACAAGATGGCAGAAACGTTCAATTCTCATCAAAGTTATGAGATTATATTCTTTGAATGTTTACAGCTGCCAGGCAGGAAGGGTCAATTCTTCTGGACCTTACAATTGCAACTATGGTGGCAAGCCATGGAAGAAGGAAGGTACGTGTCCATCTCGCTCTGGAATATTGAACCTGATGTATTTCCTAAGGTGTTTGTCAATTGACTTTACAGGGTAATAAGCAGATTAGTCCAGCAAGACCAATCCGGCTTTCATGCCTCAAAACTTAACTAGCCTGAACATTAGGGCAGCTTCATAAAATAATTGATTAGGCCAGCACAGTGGGGGACTGGTCATGATACTATCTCTTTGCAATGGTCCTTTACAATGGCAGTTCTGATTGACATGGGGTTAGGCTAGAACTTTTTATATGTTACTATATAAAAACCCACTACCTGGAGTTAAAATTAATGACGAGCAGTATCAGTCTATCCCAGTTCAGTGACAAAATATAGAGTACAAAATATCTACTTACAAAAATATTGAGTCAAAAATATCGATCTTAAAAATATCACTCCCGATATGTATAATTAAAATTACAAAAATGTCAGAATAAATATATAATTTTCACTAATATAGCTATCTAAAATATCAATTTTTAAAAATATATATATATTTAAATAATAAACATTAATTAAATTAAATATTGATACTAATTTAATCAAAATAAAATATATTGAATACTTTTTTGAAAAATATAAAAATTATTATTATTTAAAAAAAATCAAACATATATATTAATATACATACTGTTATTTACATATATCTAATTTAGAAATATTACTAAATTCATATTTTAATTTATGTTATTTTTAAATAATTGTTTTATTTGCCCTCTCCTGTCACACATCTCTCTCAGATGACGGATGTGCATATTAAGGTGTGTACATGGACTGGCCTCTCCTATCAGACCTGTCTCTCAGCTGACTGATGTGCATAGTAGGGTGTGCGGAGGGACTGGCCTCTCCTTTCAGACCTCACTCTCAGATGACAAGTGTGCATGGAGAGAGACTGACCTCTCTGCTGAGACCCCCTCTCTTGAATGACGGGTGTGCGTCGTAGTGTGTGTATGGACTGGCCTTTACTTTCAGACCTCTCTCTCAGATGACGTGTGTGCACAGTAGTTTGTGGAGAATGACAGGTGTGTTGAGAGAGACTCGCCTCTTTGCTGACACCTCCATCTCAGATTACGGGTCTGTATAGTAGTGAGCGGAGAGGGGCTGTCCACCCTGCTAACACCCCTCTCTTTGATAATAGGTGTGCCAAGTAGGTTGTGGGAAGAGACAATACTCTCCTCACAACTCTTACCAATCCCATGAGCATAAATAGTAGACTTTGATAAACACCATTTCCTGTAATATCCTTACCACAGTAACAAGTGTGCATACTACTGTGTATTCTAAGATCACCTACTCCATTCTACTTTTCACGACCCTGCAAGGGTCTTGCAAGATTGTAAGTTTAAAAAATAAAGAATTAACCTTCTAATCATCACAGTACTTATCTCTTACACACCTCCTCTTAAAAACACGGACCACAATATGCATTCCTATTAATAGAGTGTATTGAGAGCTCATCTACTTCTTTTCACTATTCACGATCCCGCTGGATTGTAAAAATTAGTTACCTTTTTTTTCTTAATTTCCACAACACCTACAATTTTTCACAGTAAACAGTAAGGGCAGCCATTTCATTTCTAACATTCCAACAGCCGGACAATCGGAGCAGTCGGCGGGACACACGGGAGCCTCTCGGGAGAGCGTGAAGGCTCACAGGTAAAATAGACTGCTCAGCCAATCACAGGCCTCCATTTTTAATTCTGCGCTTCCGAGGGACGCTCAAGAGACTCTTGCAAGCCCAAATGCCAAAATATAGAATCATTTTTTACCCTTAATATCTTAAAAAACTACTGAACAGATTTACACCAAATCTCAAGAAGCACAAGCTGTGGACGAATATCTAGCTTTGTGGCAAATTTGGTGTAATTCCGTTCAGCAGTTGGTGCTATAACCTGTCTTAAAGAAGTCTATGGAAAATGCATGGGGATTTTACGTTTAGAGACTTCACTTTTTTCCAGGCCCTTGTTTGACGGAAGGAGCTGAGGTGGATCCATTTAAGGGGGAACGTTTCATGAAGATTAGTCCAACAGGGCCAAAGTCATTAGGAAACCAAAGAGCACTCTGTCTTTAGAAAAGCAGACTTAACTATGTGTGTGTGTGTGTGTGTGTGTGTGTGTGTGACTGTGTGTGTGTGACTGTGTGTGTGTGTGACTGTGTGTGTGTGACTGTGTGTGTGTGTGACTGCGTGTGTGTGCATGTGTGTTGGGCGTGTGTGTGTACATATATATTACTAATTACTTAATTGTGTGTAGAAATATATAACCATAAAAGTACAATAAAAAATGTGACAGACTAAATCTCACACACAAGCAAAGTTAAATGTAGAGTGTCAACTGCCCAGCAGATGTAAAATGACAAATGCAATATTCAGATTGGAACACGTTTCATAATGCACAGTCACATTGACATAAAAAGCCAGATAGCTACATGACCAGATAGTATTAAAATAATAATTTCTACAATGTAATAGTCATGACTATATAAAAGCGGGGGCAGAAGTCGTATATCGGAAAAACTCTGTTAAAACAATACAATAACCGTAAAATTATTTTAATGTGACAAGTGCAGCAGCCAGTGAGTGATCCAAAGACAGCACATATGCTGGGCCCTTACAGTTTCACTCTGTTGTGGCCTCCATCATTGAAAAACTGTGTGGGTCGTTTAAGGGCATTCTCATTGACAGATCTAGACCTTATATACCAAGTCCAGTTTAAGAAACTTGATAAGGCAAAGCCAGGGAGTGACATAATAAACAGCACATGTGCTGGGCCCTCACAGTTTCGCTCTGTTGTGGCCTCCATCATCAAGAACCTGTGTGGGCTGTTCCACGGCATTCCTAATGACAGATCTAGACCTTATATACCAAGCTCAGTTTAAGAACCTCAATAAGGCAAATAAAATTGGTTTGTTTGTGTCATATTTAAGTAACCGCAATGCCTCAACACATTGTCTGACACCCAAGGATAAACAGAGTAGAATAATTCATCTAGAGGGTGATTTATTGTACCTGGGGCAAAAGAATAAAAGTGCTGTTCTGTTCCCAAAGTGCCACGGCAGGAGGAGCATTCACCTGCTGCATCGTCACTCCGGTTCCATTTGACTGTGAGCACCTTTAGGGGTAGCATGCCAATTCTAAAGTGAATATAAAGGGTTCTGGACAGGGAGGGAATAATCCTGTCCAAAAATATTTCAAACTTAGGAGAACATTTGTGGGAGACAAACTTATCAACTATGCCGTCAGGACATGGCTCACGCCATGCTTCTGAGAAGTCCTTGGTCTAAATGAAGGCATTTTGTCACCATTTAGCCAGCTTTTTCCAAACGTCCTCTATTTTTAGATTACCACAATGCTCTTTTGCTGCCTATAGCCAAGGTGTTGGACAATTTTCATCTAAGGAAATTAGCTCCTTCAGGCCCATTCTATAAGATCCCAATTGGGGTGTACCCAAAATTCTTACCCAGTAGTTTAATATTCTTAGGCAGGCAATATGATCTACTCTTTGGATGTTCAAGTCCCGCCTTAGTGGAAGCAGGGGAGTTCTGTTTGGGAGGTTGAACAAAGTTATCAAAAAAGTATTTATTGTGCAGGTTATCTGACTGACATCCCCAGAGTCTCATAATCTGGGCCCCATACAGAGCCCCACCCAAGTCCACTGCTCTCTAGACCTCAAGGAGTGGGGAAACATTCCGACTTAATGTTTGTTTATACTTTTTCAGAGTTGCTGCTGATCTGTGCTGAAAAGGCGGTTTTACTTTTATCAAGTTGGGCCTCCCAGGATAAATTGTCAGAGAGTCTGACTTCCAAGTAGAAGTAGTCAAAACTCTTGCCCTGCTCAATTTGTGACCCATCCACTTAAATGAACAATGGGAGTTTAAAGCCATAAACTTAGATTTTTCAGCATTTATTTCAAGTCCCCTGCTCTTACAGAACATTACAAATTTGCCTAATAATTCCTGCAATCCCATGGGGGGTGTGTGGCAATAAAAGTATCATCAGCAAACAGCAGCAGTTGAGTGCTGATGTTTACTGACTTTGGTGCATCATGCTCGCAATTATTAATCCATGCCACCACACCATTAATGTACAAGCAAAACAATGTGGGTGCCAAGAAACACCCTTGTCTTACCCCACATTTTAGGGGGATCCTGTTTGTCAACTCCCCTTGACTATCCCACATACTTGTACAAAAGGTGTCTGTATGCAGTTTGATCAAGATATGCAAAAGATCTTCTGGTGTAGCATACTGCCTGAGGACTTCCCACAGGCATTTCCTAGGGACTAGCTCAAATGCTGCCCTCAGATCCATGAAGGCCACATATAAGTGGTCTTTCCTTAGGGTGATATACATCCAGCAGCCTGAAAGTCTGATCGGAACTGATGGTCCCTCATCCAACCCTGAAGCCGGAAGAGAACTTACTGACAGAAATTATTTTGGGTATTATTAATAAGGCTGATGGGCCTGTAATTTGACGGATTATCTTTTGCCCCCTTCTTATGGCTAGGGACAGTAATGGCTCAACGCCATGCCTCAAGCAGTTCTTCACCACCAGTTATGGCACTGTTAAGGGTATTCAAATAAGGAATCCAGACAGTGGGCTTGGGGAGAAGCAAGTCACCTGGTATACTATCATGGTCAGGAGCTTTTCTCCGTTGCATCTGTTGGATGGCTAATTAAGTTTCTTTGAGGGAAAATCCACATGTAGAAGGTTCCTGCCCACCTATCTACATCCCTGGGGGAGTTGGGCTATGCTCATTGTCCGCGTACATGCTCGGCAGACAGCTATCCTTTTCTTTAAAGAAGTTACAGAAATGGGTGACCCACTGTTCTGCGGGCACAAAGGAGTTAGGTTGAGATAAACCCGTCAACCATCCAGAGACAATGATTGTCCAAAAGGCCTTTGTCACCTTTCTTTATATTGTGTCTGTTAGTTCAGCCCACTAAGCCTCATCACAATTATTCCTGTTTTCCCTCAAAAATAGCTTGTAGGCCTTGCTAGCATGGGTTATTTCAGATGTAATTTTTTTTTTGACAGCTGTGGTCAGATCCAATTTCTCCTCTCTGCATTCTTTTGGAAACCAAGGGAAGGATGTGTTCCTCTACAACGACTGCTTATCATAATTCCTGAAAATATGTTTTAGAATTTCAAAAAAATCCAAGTATACTGGAACAAATTTGTACATGCGGGATAAGACTTGTTCGTATGATTGGAAAAATCAACAAAGACTTGGTATATCTTGCCCAGAGCTTGATCGTTATTAATTATAATTGCCCACTTTATATTTCTAAAGTTGTTTGTTACAGTCAGTGGCGCTGGACAGATGTCATTGAAATGCTCCAGGACTTATAGAACACATCAGCAGAGAGTTCAGCTACAAGGGCTTTATAGTCACTGTCCGGGCGTACAATTACTTTCATGTCACCCAGGTTTTGCCACAATCTAAAATCGAGGAATATGTAGCCCATGTAGCTTGTAAACCTGCCTCTTTTAGAGGTTGGTTTTGCATAATGGTCTAATTTAGTGCACCCATTGATCACTTTCATACTGTATTCCAGTGACAAAAGGAAAAATTGATTGGCCACTTTTGTCCATTTTTTAATCTGTTTGGCTAAGAGCTCAGGTATTCCCCACTCCTCATCTTCAGCTGTCAGCAACAATGAGAAGGGCTCAAAGGGTTCAATCCCCTGCTACAACCACAGGATGGACATACTGGATTGGCTCTAATAGAGTTTGAATGGCATTTAGAGTTAGAGATTCTAAATTATCTGGTACAAAACACACATATATGTTCATCACAGCAATATGAATGTGCAAACAAATGGAAGCATTCAGGAGGGTTAGATTAACACCCAGTAAACCCCTTGGTGCAGAGTCTAATACTTTGACCTTATGGGAAATTGTTGTCTTTATCCAGAAGTAAGCCCCCCCAAAGCTTTCCCAGTGCTGGCAGGGATAGTGCTGTTATGGAATGTAAGATAGCCTGGTCTACACACTGGTTGCTTTGTCCCCCGTTTCTTGAAATAGACCAATTTGGTGCTTATCAAGAAATTCACCCCATTCTAAGTCAGTAAGTTTTGCATGAATGCCAGTTAAGTTCTAAGACAGCAGTTTGACTGGGCAGGCCGTCCCACCCTCGGAAACATTAAAACTTACAGGATGGGTTAGAGCTGGAGAAAAACTATGTGTATTAGCCATATGGGTTCTAAGTTGTCTACTGGATTTTTCTCCACTTCGATTTGGCTGAGCCTGCTGGAGTCAGTCTATATCTGAAGCCTCCATGGAGCCTGGTCTTTCAGCTCAATTACCTCGCATTTCAACAGGCGACAGACTGAGTGCTACATCCATCTAGTAGTAGTTCTGCGGGTGGGTGGCATTTTAAGCAAATATTTTGCCCATGTTGACCTGAGCTCCATGCCAATTAGACCATCGGTTATTTTGTTGGCCACAAATCTTACCCCAAAGCAATCCTTCCTACTGTACTTGTTAACGTAGCATTTCACAACAGCAATATCCTCCCTAATTACTGGTCTACATTTGTGGACATGCCGAAACCAATGAGTACTTTTTTGGGTTAGTGATTCTCTACTTTCAAACATCTTAGGTGGCAATTTCAGGATATTTGTCATAAATATTTCTCTACTCAGCTGCCTATTAGCTATTATCTATCTATAAGCAGAGGGTTGCTGGTGATAACCCAATATCTTCGGGCTTCCTAGCCGGGGAGTTCTCTGGTTTCAAGGGATTCAATGGCGTTTTGTCCCTTACATTATATTCACCATCAAGTTGTTTTACGTTGGGACTTCTCGATTCATTGACCTTATATGCCATGTCTCTCTGCCCTGGTGGGGTAACGTCCCTTGGCCGTGAGATGACTCAGTTTCCCAAGTTGATACAGCCTTTGGGTTGGCTCTCAGAGCGACTGGTAGTAGTATTCTGTCCATTCCTTTATGAGATTCTCTAATATCACAACCAACCTTTCCGCTTTTTTTCCAATAAGGCTTGTATGAGTTTGGTCATGGCATTTTTTACCCCAGTGATTTCAGCTTGCAAAACATTGAACTGTCTGCGTCCTCCCTACCTGAAAGTTGTTGCGTAGGGGTATCTGGCAGTTGATCAGTGTGTGCAGAGGCATCCGGCGTCACATTACTCTCCAGCTCCCCCAGAAGTTGGAATCTATTGCCATTGTACCCTCCCTCTTTTTCCCAAGTGATTTTGTTAGATAGGACTTGATGACCCACCCCCGTCTTCCTTTGTTCTTCATCGGGTTATTTCCGTCCCCTTGTGTATTTAGTAAGCCCTCCACTTCCTCTATTAGAACATCAATGTCATCTAATGAGCATTTGTCTGCTGCATGTTTTGCCTGCTTCTTCGCCTTCTCTGCCCCCGCCTGGTTGTCTGCTGCCTTCCGCTTACACATTAGATAGAAGGATGAATAATCTGCCCTCCTTACACCTGAGAGAAAGTTAGGCATAGGGCTAATAATAAATCTGAGGATTGATAGTGTAACAATATAATACTATTGCAACAAAGAACTCAAAATCAGCTGATAATCACTGATATATATATATCTATTCAATGGAAAAAACAAAGGTTGAGGCTAAGTTATAGTTAGGAAAATGGTATGTGCTCTTTCTATACAAACTCAACTTAAACTATACAGACATTGCAGATTCTACAGTTAAGTTACAACTTAAATTTATAATTAAGGCACTCACCAGTAATAACCTAAATTTATAATTTATGTACCACCTTCCATTTTATATAAGTCACGCACCTCCGAACACAGTCTTGTCACTTCAGTTGCCACACTACATTAACTATAACTTGCCACTCTACCAAGCACTGTGTTTTCTGAAATTATGTCATTTAAGATGGCATAGGAGTTGTTATGAATGCTATCATTTCACATGCAATAAGTTATATAATATTCAAAGGTATACCCAGTGCATGGTAGAGTGGCTAGACGGTAGGACTGGAGCTCCAAGAGCTGAAGGGCATGAACAAGGGAAATCTAATATCAGGTAATATGAGTCATGGTTATTTCCCTCTCCCAGCTATAGATTGTTTTCCATGAGCTACTGACACACAATGTACAATATGACATAACGTCGACTAGCATTGTATCCCTTTTCTGCTCATGTCTCTCAATATAGTTTTAGGATTTACATAAAAAGCTACAGGTTTGTTAAAAAAAAGATGGCTGAAGCTTTCACTGGATCATAATTTCATTAGTTACCCTATAATTCAGAGGGCATGTTGTTTAATGTTTTTCCCCATTGTACCTTATAAGGTCATTTTATTAATTTTATGTATACATTTCATTTTGACACTTGATATAGTTTATTGCTTACGCTACAAGGTTCAGTGTCAGATGGCTGAGTGTGATGGGGAAAGTAATTAAAACATTAAACAAACGGGGAAACAAAAACTCAAGATTAAAGTTTCTTTCTGAAAGCGAGTAGGTTCACAGTCTCTGAGCTCTTGAGGAACGGACATCTAGAGTATCCCCTTGAGAAGCGCCCAATGTTTACCCAGAGACTTAAAAACCTTGTGGTTTAGAGTTGAGTAGGTGGTAATGAACGACAGTCTCTGAGAATTTTGATCAGTTTTCTTTTTATGGCAATTTAGCATAGATTCTCTCTTGATGTTCTGCACTTTACTAACAGCGGTCTCAAGTAACTGTGCAAAATATCCTCTCCTTTTCAGTCTATCTATGGTCTTGCTTGAGTGTTCAGCAAACTTACCATCTTCACTACAATTTCTGCAAACCCGCAAAAATTCCCCATACGGGATAGCTTTCTTTGTCGAAGGAGGATGCGAGCTGGTGAAATGTAAAATGCTGTTGACCGCTGTTTCTTTCCTATGTAGAGTGCTGTGAATGGTGTTCCCTTTGACATACAATTCCAGATCTAAGAACTGGATTCTTGTTTGGGACATTTCAAGAGTGAATATGACATTCAAAGCGTTATCATTCAGGAAATTATGATATTCCTTAAGTTCAGTCCCTGTGCCAGTCCAAATGATAATAATATCATCGATTTAGCGACCCCAGAATTGGATATGTTTAGTCCAATCTGACGCAGCTACAGACCATGCATGGGTGCGCTCCACCCACCCCATAAAGAGGTTGGCGTATGACGGCGCAAATTTGGAACCCATAGCAGTACCCTGCTCTTGTTTGTACCATGTGGTATTAAACATGAAGAAATTATTATGCTCAGTTTGTAGTTGTTTAATGTTTCCTGATTAGTTAGAGTACGCTTATTGATTTGAGACTGTTTTTCTTACAGATCAGACTTCACACAGACATTGATCGATTACTCTTGGGTCATTGAGCCTCATTTTCATCATACTTTAGGTATGTTTATTTTGTTCATATTGGCTTTTTAGTCTGTGCCTTTCTTGGAATATTAGTTTTGATTATTTATTAAGGAAAGGCTTTTCTGTCCAATACAGCTTGACAGATCGGATGTCCTTTTGCTTGCTGATCATTTCGTCAAAAGATATATCCTACACTGATAACAAATTTGGTAAGCCTCAGCAACCATCGTATTTGTGTCGTAGCCATGCTTACCTTAGGCTATAGACATTTTTTTCTTTCTTTTCTCTCTCCTTTCTTTTATTTAATTTTGATTGTGTTTTAATTTTTCTTTTATATTTGTTTTGTTCTCACATGGGTGCACTCACGCAATTTCTTGAATTGCGTTGATCATTCATTGTTTAAGTATTCTTCTTATTCACGGGTGTGATACCTTCGTTCAAGGTTCTTTTCCTGATATCACACATGTTTTTGAAAAGTGGTTTGCTCTTATAACCATAGGTTCAAGACAGTTGGTTTTTTCACCTCTTCCTCTCAGTTCATTACTTATGTATAACTATTATCATAGAATGACTTTTTGTTCTCCTCCCTTATCTTGTCTGTTTTTAAAAAATGGTCTTATATTGTATGCCATTACAGCCCTGAAGAAGCCCATGTTTGGGCGAAACGCGTTGGCTGGCTGTTTCTATGAAGCACAACAAGAATAATAAAAGACGGAAGATATAAAACATCTTTATGTGATCTGTTCTGTGTTGTACTTGACTCATCTGTGTTATTATATTGCCTCTCATTCAATTCATTTCTAAATAAATAAATAAGTAACGCTGATATTATACTTTCTTATGTTAGCCGAATTTTGTTGGCCTGAAATGGAGTTCCCTGGAAACTCTTGCTTTAGAATTAATAATTTGTATTTCATGTGTGCTGTGCAATTTGTTCTTTCTCAAGCTTGTGTTGCAGGTGAAAGAAGCGCTCTTGTTAGCTAGAATAATGTCTTTGTTTTAGAAGTCAGGCATGGAGAGAAGGTACAATCATCTGGCTTGAGTTGATAAAGGAAGGTCGTTGTGCTTCACAGAGGAGAAGGCCTGGCAACCAAGGACATAATGTAGCGAGGAAAGAACACTGTTGTCCCATGGAAAAATACCTTAAGGATCATACCCAAAAGCGCCCGCGTTTTTTTGCTTTCAGAGAGACAGCATCTGAGATAGAGTTCTGTCTTAGTAGCTTTATGCTACATGACCCATTGATGGTGGAGAAACGTCTTAGGAAGACTTCACATGCTGACACCTTTTATCCTTTTGCCTGACAATGCTTAAGTAGTGATGTCACTTTAGAGTTAGTGTAGGGATAGATTTAATGCTTTTCACTCACCAACCCTCGATACAAGGGAACTTGGTCTCATGCTTTCTGATCTTCTGCATTCTACTTCTTGAACGAATTGTTTTATTCATACTGCATCGTCTAAATTTGATACGCATTTGACTTCATGCTGATTCCGACATATTTCTATACCCAAGTATTGAGGTGCCTTTATGTTCAGTCGTTTTTGGCTTTTTAATAAATCAAACTAACCTAAATAGTTGTCTGTAGTTACTATGTGTTTGCGTGGAGTACAGATTAGTTGATTTGCTCCCTAATGACTTGTCTCCCCTTCTCGCTTTCATGCTGCAAAAAATAACCATCAAATTGTGTTTCTAGAACAGGTTCAGAACTTATAGGCCTGGCCCTTTCAGAATCAAACACATCCATGAGAATGAGCAGGTGCCCGTGTTCTGCTCCCTTGCTGCATCTTTTGCTTTTGCTTTTGCTTTGCAGTGAATTGTTCCCTGGTGTTCTTGTCATTTATTTTGCCCATATCTGTGATATTTTGTATTTTTTTTGTTTTCTCTGTGATTTCATCAACTGATTGTTGTTTGATTTGTCTGGTTGTTTCCCCTGCCGCCTGCTTGCTTCCTGACTTATTTTCCACCTCCTGCCGGCCATCCCCCACCACCTCCAAGGACATACTTAATGGAGATCGCAGTGTGACCATGCAGTAGATGCACCAAAGGCAAGCCCATATGCACCCGTATGCACCCTTCAGCGCCTGGACTGCCCCAGGAACCTTCGCACACCGGCCACCCACAGATATTCGACCGCAGAGCTCCGAGCCCTGGATCAAGCTGCATCACATCTCCTCGATAAACTGTTGGATCTTTTACCTGCTGCTGTTTCACCTGCAACTCAGGAATTCCTTCCCTCAGGGAAACCCTCACCACACCCACCTCACTGACCACGGCCACCTCAGAACTACTCCACTGCCTCCTGCTCAATGGCCGATCACTCTGCAAACTGAAATCGGGGACACCGTCATCATCCACACCCCTGAAGCTATCTTCACCACAGAGACCTGCCTCAACCCCTCCTCCAACCCCGACATCACCACCACGATGGACAACATCTACAAGATGATACACCATGACCGCAGCAACAAACACAGAGGAGGCATTGCCATCATCCATTAAGAAATCATCTACTGCACCACCACCGATGATGACACCACAACGATCATGGAATACCTCAACTTTCAACTCCAAACCAACTGCAAAACTATCAACAGAGGCACCCTTACCTACAGTCCCCCAAGACCACGCCCTGGCTTATGCAATCCATTCCCAATTCATCGCCCCACTCGCCATTGACTACAAGCACTACATCTTCCTCTGTGACCTCAACATCTACCTTGACGACCCTAAAGTACAAACTCTGCCAACTTCCTGGAAAGAATGAGCAACATCGGTCTCACCCAGCTGGTCACTAACCTCACACACAGTGCAGGACACACGTTCAACCCTATCTTCACTGCCAGCGACAGAGTCAAGTACAGTCATGTCATCAAACTCACTTGGTCCGACCACGCCATTATCCACTTCACCATCACAGGACCAACATGCACCACCACCAGGCCCCCCAGCTCCTCCCACCGCAGCTAAAACAAACTGACAGCGACCCAATGGACGGACGCCCTCAACACCACCCAGCCCGACCCTGGAACCAACGTTTCCAACCTCGAACAGGACCTCCTGAATTTCTCCGCCTGGATCACCAACTGCACTGACAGAGTCTCCCCATTCAAGCCAGCAAAGACCAGCAGATCCACCAATTATAACCAGTTGATATACGCCACAACTCAGGACTATGAAAACACAACTGCAAATGGCTAGAAAGAAGATAGCACACCAGCAGAGACCCCACAGACTGAACCACCTTCAAGTCAGCCCTCAACAAATACCACCAACGCCTAAAAGACACAAAAAGAGGCACCCTGGCAGGGGCGTGGCTTGGTAGACAACAATGGCAGATGCATGAGCGAGAGGCTCCGCACCGACCATACATTTGTCTGACTATAAGGCTGATTCCTGAGTTTTTGCTGAAGCGACCGCTGGCTTCCCGGAGGTCTGCTGCCCCTGACGAGGCTGTGCCACCATGCCTAATTGGGCACATTGGGCTCTGTACGTGGCCATGGCTGGGCCCGGAGAGTGGTGCCTTGACTGTATCGGTGCAGAGCGTGCCTGGAGCAAGCGGCGCCTGAGAGGCATGTGCCCGCTGAGCCTGGTGATCGCCCTGAGTGGACAGCAGACGGCCCCTGTCGGAGATACGAGAGCCCGCGATAGGCCGGACACAGCCCCCGTGAGTTGGTGTGGTGTGGGGGAGGCCAGCGGCATTGCGGAAACGTGGCTGGGGTGCGACTGGTGCTGAAAACGGCCGGGGCTCCTTCCCTCCTCCCGAGGCCGGCTGCTGAGGTGAGAGCGGACCTGGGGGGTGCCTCACCTACAGTCTTGTGAAGAGAGCTCCCCCCACCGGGTGTACCGGAGGCAGGCGTATTGCAGCACGGCGCACCTTCTGGCTTCTCCTCGAGGGTTGGCCTGACCGATAAGATTGAGAGGACGGATGCGGTGCAGGACTGAGAGTCACGGTGAGCTGGTGAACCTTCGGCGGGCCTTGCACTGAACTGAGTATCGGCGGCGACCCCTGGTCCAGACCCGATCTCCGTGGAGACCCCCCTGGCTGCGGGGGGTTGTTACTGGATGCATCTCCTGGCCTCCTGTTGGTGAGGGGCCTTACGTCGCACAACCCCGGGCTTGCGCTGCGGTGGAGGGGAATGCTACGGAGAGTGCTGTGCTGAGTGGTGCCTGGTGGGCCCTTGGGTGTGGCTCCTGGAGATAGCGGGGTGGCCCCCCTGAACCCGCTCTGGCAGCCTGGCTGAGGGCTGAAGTGGTGAACTGGTGTGGCCTTGCAGACCAGAGTGGTGATTCTGGTGGTGCGGTGCACACCTAGTCTGCTGCGCTAGGAGATCTCTGGAAAGGCGGCTGATTGAGGGGGGTCTCTCCCTGGGAACACCCTTCATCCACATGGCCCCCCCCTTGCTACGGTCCGATAGCGCTGGGCACCGCTGTTGTTTGAGCACGGCCCGTCCTTCGTGCAAGAACATTGGGGAGTTTGCCCCTGTTGGGATTTCCTTTGTTTTGTTTTTCCCTTTGTTTTTTCCTTTTCTTGCGTAAGAACTGCCCTGTCCACAACGCGGCGCCTGAAATGCTTTCCTGGCCTGGGAGGGTAAGGGGGATTGGGGCGGGGTATGTGGATGGACTAACTAACTCAGGATGGCAGTACCCTACCAGACACTAAAACTACTCACGTGGAATATTAGAGGGATGGGGTCCATGGCTAAACGCCACAACATACACAACTACCTCATGAGGAGGGGAGTGCAGATAGCCCTTCTGCAGGAGACGCACTTGCTCCAAGCAGAAGTGGACAGATTGTGCAGACGGTGGAGAAGGAAGGTATATGCTACGTCCTTCTCGGCATATGCCCATGGAGTGTTAATTTGGATCAGAGCGGAAGTACCCTTAGAATTACTGCGGTCTGACATTGATAAGGAAGGTAGGCATGTCTTACTCATGGGGCGACTATATGGGCGAGAAGTCACACTGGGTTCTGTCTATGCTCCTAATCAGGACCAGCTGGCCTATGTGACTGGTTTTTCTACACATATAGCGGACATGATGGCGGGCCCCGTATTGCTAGGTGGAGATTTTAACTGAGTAATAGACGTGGACATAGATTGGTCCAATCCACCCCTGCTTGGGGCTCAGACCTACCGGGTGGCAGCTGGACAGCGTGACTGGATGTCTCATTGGGGATTGCACCACATCTAGAGGATCCAGCACCGGAACACACAGGAATATTCCTTTTATTCCCCCATACTTCAACTTCATACATGGCTAGACGCTTTTTGGTGTTCCCCTGTCCTCGGTGACTCTATCTCGCACTCAGAGTATTTGGGAGGAACCCTATCTGATCACAGTCCATTGTTGTTGGTATCTCTAGAAGACGTGCCATTTGCAGATGCCCTACAAGCCCTTGTCAGTGACTACTTTGCTAATAATGAGCGATCTGCATCCTTTGTCTTATTGGAGTGAGAGGCATTCAAGGTGGTGGTGTGGGGACATTGCATAGGAGGCAGTGTGGGGGTGCGTAGGGAACTTCACAGCGAGTTATTAGCTAAAGAGGGCGGGATACGGGAGCTGGACAACCTTCAGGGGCGAAACGCGCCACCCCACGCACATCTCCTAGATAAACGAGTGCAATACACCGACGCACTGGGGCAACTCAGGTCCTATGATTATAAGGCATATACAGACAGGGAGGAGGGGGAGGAGGGACGAGCTGGTCGTCTCTTAGCTTGGTTGGTACACCCAGAGATGCAAGGGCCCCCGATCATGCGCATCCGGGCCCTATGATTATAAGGCATATACAGACAGGGAGCAGGGGGAGGAGGGACGAGCTGGTCGTCTCTTAGCTTGGTTGGTACACCCGGAGATGCAAGGGCCCCCGATCATGCGCATCCGGGCGATGGACGGATCGACTCTGCATGATCCGAGTGAAATTAATGCTCATTTGAAGGACTACTAAGGGACCTCTACACTGCCCCCCCCCCCGGGTCTACTGCCACCGTTATTGAGGCCTTTTTGCCCCCCTAGATCTCCATACGGTAGACATGGAAGCACAGGAGGAATTAGGCGGACCAGTGACGCTGGAGGAAGTGTGAGGAGGCATCATTGCTATGGCTAATGGGAAAACTCTTGGCCCGGATGGTCTGCTGGGGGAAGTACGGGGCTGAATTAGCCCCAAGATTGGTGACTTTGTACGAGGAGTCGCTTCAGCTGGGCCAGTTACCGGAGACCACATGAGACGCGTTGGTGATCCCACTCCCCAAAAGCACATCTATGAATGCCGGAGTAACGGACTATAGACCCCTTTCTATGTTAAACACTGATTTTAAAATACTTAGCAAGATGCTGGTGCTCCGGTTGCTCCCACATATGCAGGCCGCATCCATCCAGACCAAAATGGATTCATCCCCACTCGCAATACCTTATATAACCTCCGTCGGCTGTACTCGGTGCTGTACCATTCAGAAGCGCGGGCCTTCCATTAGGCCGCCATTCTATCGATCGATCTAGGGAAGGCCTTTGGCACTGTGGCCTGGGATTTTCTGGCTGTTATGAGGCGAGAGGAGATGGGAGACGGATGGGTGGTGTGGGTGTGATTATTGTATACTCGCCCCCAAGACCGGCAAAACCATCTCCCCGCAATATCTTGTGGCACGAGGAACCAGACAAGGCCGACATGTCGCTACTGTTATTTCCCCTTGCAATAGAACCCTTAGTCAAACTTTTTTGACAGGGGGGTGAGGATATGGGGTTGACAGTAGGAGGACGGACATATACTATTTCTCTTTAAGCAGACGACCTGCTAGTTTATCTATGTGACGCTTCTCGGGGGAACGGAAACGGCCTTGCGGTGCTTGGAGGCATTCGGGGACCTGTCAGGCCTGCAGGTTAATAAGCGCAAAACGTGCTTGTTCCCGGTAGCTGGTCCATTGGCACGCCCTTTGGCAGTGCCCGATGATATTACCTGGGCATCGGACACTTTTAAATATCTGGGGATCCAGATCTTCCATTCATTAGAGGACTTGAAAGAGGGAAACCTGGGCAAAGCGATGCGATTGCTCTGATTCAGTGTCCAGTTCTGGGGCACGTTACGCCTCCCCATAATGGCCAGAGTATATTTGGCAAAAATGGTTATGCTCCCCGTGTATTATATTACTTTGCTAATATGCCAGTGTTAATGCCCGAGACCGGGTTCCGTAACTTAGATTCTCTGGTGCGAGATCTAGCCTGGGGAGATGGTAGGCGTAGAGTGTTGCTCCGGATATTGAGATGCCCCTTAGATGTGGGAGGCTTGGGAGTTCCGGAATTTGCACTTTATCAGTTAGCTGCCCAAATGCAATGGTTGGCTCAGTGGCTGGAGGGGGTGAACCAGGATGGGACTTTCCTGGTGGAACCTGGCCAGAGCCCCTGCCTGCTGCTGACGAAAATCCTGGTGCCCGTGACCAGGGTTCCCTAATGCATCACTCTTTCAGACAACGGCACTGCAATGCTGGAAAACGTAGTATTGAGAAAATACCCGATACCCCGCAATATTAGCCAGAGCTGCCGTTCGTAGGCTCACTGCATGGCGAACCGCAATAGATTGTAACTGTAGAGCAGATGGCACCTTGGGCGACGGTGGGTCTTGAAAATGTGGGAGATTATTACCACGAGAAGAACCTGCTTCCCTTCTTGGAATTGGTGGAGAGTTGCGGTCTGCCATCGGGCCAGTTTCTAGTTTATGAGGCTTTACAGCAGACGTTTGCGAGGCTGTGGGGTCGGAATAGAGACGATCCAGAAACACATGGTGTACTGCACTCGCTGATCACCTTGGACACGCAAAGCCTCACAGGCCCCCCTGCTGCAGCTCTGGTTAGGATGGGAAAGGAACCTGGGGAGGAATCTCACAGATATAGAATGGAGAAGAGTCTTGAAATCCCCCAAGAAAATATCTCGCAACACACGACTGAAGTACGTTCAGTTTAACTATGTACACATGACTTACTTGACACCACATAGGATCTTTGTTTCTTTTGGGGGTGAACCACGACTGAAGAAAATTAGTTTTTACTAGGTTCTATTAATTTCCTTACATTCCTCCATTCCTTGCCATCTTGTGACAAAACCCTGCCTACAGCCTCCATTTCTGCTGACGCTCAAAACTATCACATACCCAAGTCCCCCTGTTCTTTGCAGTTAGCCAATTCATCAACAGAAAGCCATGAGACACCTACGCCTTGTGTAAACAAGCTTGTTTTTCATCTTCTGCTTCCTGCTTGGTAAACATCCTTGACACCTTGATCAGGTTATCTGGACAATGGTCTGAATGCCGAGCCTTGATCAAGCTGATTGAACAATGGTCTGAATGCCAAGCCTTGATCAAGCTGATTGAACAATGGTCTGAATGCCGAGCCTTGATCAGGTCATCAACTACAAACATCGCCTTGATCAGGTCATCAACTACAAACACCGCCTTGATCAGGTTATCAGCTGCAAACACCGCCCTGATTGAACAATGGACTGAATGCCAAAAGAGTGGAGTAAAAATGCATATAAGGCTTGTTCGCTGTGGAGTAAAGCAGCAGCCTCCTGGCTTTTGTCTCTGACTAGCTTAGGACTCTGTTCCATAGCCCGGGCTATTGTAATAAATGTGGTTCTCTCTGCAGACGAAGGTTTCCGGGTCCACTTTATTATATAAGGAGGGTAAGAGTAGACTCTGGTGATTCCTGCACCGCCAAGCCCCCACTCCTCCTTGTGGTGGGCTTTTCTTGGTTCTACAAATGGCGCCTGAACAGGGACACCACGGAGATGTAGGTCTGGCCCGATGGTCGTGAGGGGGCCCGTGGTGGAAGTCCAACGGAGGTACCCTACCTGAGGAACCATTTTGAGTCCGGTAGACCAGAAGTCTTGCACACGGTCTTCCTCATCCGGTCTGGGCCACCTGACTGCGTCCCGCTGGTGTACCCTTAAGTGCGGTCTCTGTCTGGATCTGGACTCGTGCCTACGTCTGCAGAAGAGAACAATATTTTCGGGTAAGGGTGGACTGATCATCCACCATTTGTGCTCTGTTTTCTGTCTGTATTGACTTTTGCAAAAGCCAAGCCAGTGACGTGAGAATTTTCTCCCACTGTTGTCTGCTTGAAGTAAAAATATACCAGTCAGTAAGTTCCGAAAGTTATGTTGTTGCGTATGTACAGAGGACTCCCTTCTGGAGGCAGCCTGCCCGCTGCCTCCAGAAGGAACTCCAAGTTATGAGATGTATGTTAAATATGGGCCATCTGCTATCATGTTTTCTTCCTTTTGGGTAAAATATACGAAACAAAGCAATGTTGAATTACAGTGGCCACAGTTTGGCTCCTTTGATCTCCAGGCCCTTTCGAGCCTGGAGGAGCAGCTGCTCCGCAAACGGTCTCTTCAAGCCATGTTTGACGCCACCGCGTTGTGGAGGAAAGAAATAGATCAAAGAATGAGAAAAAAGCAAGCGTTGAATAAAAAGTAAGAGAGGATGTCTATGGCTGATCATGCGAAAGCGCATTTAGAAAATAAGGTTCAGGAAGGGGTTGAAATGGCAGATAGGCATCATAGGGCTAAGGCGACAAAATGTTACCCCGCTCGTTCTCCCAGGGACCTTAAGGTTGAAGGAGAAGAGGGGGACTCATTGTTGAATGCTATTCTTGAAGGTCCACCTCCTGCCTATGCTCCGGCTCCTATGTATCCCGCTCTCCCTCGAAATGTTCCTAACGCTCCACCAACACAAGTGGTGGTTCAGGCTGCCCCACCCATTGTACCACTGCCTGCTCCTTTGACTCCCGTCATCCTGCCAGCACCCCTCCCTCCAACAGTTCATACCGCCCCACCTATTGACCCCACCCCGACCATACATTCCCGTCTGCTTGATAGTCAGTCTATTGGTACCCCTGTTGGTGACCCTTATGCCACTCCGGACCGAACGAGATAGTCCTCTCTTATGCCCAATACCCTGTTTGGATTCTTCAGTACCCCTAGAAAGGAGTCTTTGAGGTCTGCTGAACTCGCTGAGGGTAGTGAAAGGGATGCTATGCGAAAACAATGTGCATTTTGGGTAAATAATGGTAATATTTATGGCATTGAAAATATCTGGTCGACGTTTAGACAATGGACGGCCATACAACAAACAGATATGGACGAGTATATGTGCACACTTATAATGAAAAGATACGAAGCACTGTTCATAGATACTCCCCGGGGATTGATTGATTTAAAACTAACTATTGCCAAGGGTCGTGTTCAGGGAGATGATATGCATGAAGCCCTTGTTACCATGATTGCGTTCAGAGACACAACGGCTTTTCCGCCACCCCCGAATGACAAAGCCATGCCTATGAGAGAGAAAGCTCCCGTCTTTATCCCTGCAGTGCTCGCCAATAACCCGGGTGTTGGAGCAACCCCAGCCCACTGGAGTAGGATGTGGGTGCATGTCCCATGGAAAAGAGCGGATGTTCTTCAATTGAAATCCCAATTACCAGACTCCCGTAAAAGAATCCAGCGCTTTACTATCAGGAATTAGGTCAGATTGTTTCCTCTGGTGTCCTTACCTTAGAGGATATTGACTTATTGTTCGGGTCAGTAGTACTACCCGACATATGGGACAAAATACGCCATGCCAACCATAATGCCGCTTTGCATGGTGACTGGACCGACTTTGAGAGGATGGAGAATGACAGAGAGGGAGGGACTAAGCCTGATCCAGCTATTCTGGCTCTCCCAGGCCATCTGTTGCAACTCATGAAGACCCTTTTGCCCGAAATAGCTGTTAATTGGGATAAGATAAATGCATGTAAACAACGTAAGGATGAGTCTGTTGCTGATTTTTTCACCCGCTTCGAAACTGAGACCAAAAGTCACAGTGGATTGGACCCTAGAGCCCCTGGCTCGGGTTCAGTGTTTATTGATAAATTTGTATCTAATTTATTACCGGATCTCTTGGCTCGCCTTAAGAAGGTTGAGAGTACGTGGTCAGCTCAGACTATGGCAGGCATCCTTGCCATGGCCCAATATCATGAGAATAGAGAGAATGAAGATAAAGACAAAGAGGTTAGAAAGAACAAGGACCTTAAAACGAAAGTTTTGTTACAACAAGCTTATCCACCCCGGGGACAAAATGCTAGAGACCAAGGTCCGCCTTCGGACCAGTTCCAGAGGCTGCCCCAGGGCCCCCTTCAGTCTCCTTTACAGAAGTCCATCAGTTAGGCAGGTCCTGTTGATAAAGACCAGTGTGCCTATTGTAAGGCTTATGGCCACTGGGTTAGTGAATGCCCGGTATTAGCCCAGAATATTCAGTCAGGAAAAACTAGGTCCCGAACCCAAAGGGAAAGAAATATGGGACCTCCTATGCAGAGGCGTGCACCTGATCCTAATGTTCGACCCCGTATGGGTCCGCCCCAGGGTATAGTTAACAGATTTGACAAAGGGTATGAGGCCACTAGGACCTACTTTAAACATGATTATGATGAGACTGATGAGACAGGTTTCTACCAGCCATAGGAAAGCCAGTTAAGGGGTAATGTAAGAGTGCTGATTCCTGTGGATCAGCGAGGTCCTTATGGCCGGATGTCAGTTGCAGGGGATTAAAAGAAGTTTCTCCTAGACACCGGGGCTACTAGATCCTCTGTTGCGCACACCTTGATACCGGAGGCACCCCTTTCTGGCTCTCTCAATGTCTCCGTGGGTTTTTCTGGGGTCCCTGTCACCCTACCCCGTCTCTATGCCTCTCCCGCTGGATCTCGGTCCAGCTCATATGGATGCTCCTTTGATTCTCATGACTGGATGCAGTGAAAATTTGCTGGGTATGGATTTGTTAAAACCTTTCAATGCTACCATTTCTTGTAGTCCTGATGGTGTGTCCCTTACCATATCACCAGATTCCTCCGCCACTATGTTCCTCTCTGGACCCCTCCCTCCCGTTCTGCAGGCCTTACCCTCATCACTTTGGGCCACTTCTGACACTGATGTAGGACTTCTCGACATTTCTCCACATACTGTCTGTATCCAGCAAGGTGCCCAACTGCCCCGGCTTCGCCAGTATCGCCTTCCCCAGGAAGGTGAGGCTGCTCTATTATCTATAATATCAGATCTCGTGAAGACGGGAGTAGTTGAGGAGACATGTGGTAATGAGTGTAACAGCCCAATTATTCCAGTTCTTAAAAAATGTTTTGATCCCTCTCCCGTGGCCCCCAAGATCTATCGGTTTGTCATCAATCTGCGGGCTCTCAACAAAATTACGGTCTCACAGTATCCCGTTGTCCCTGATATCATAGCCCTCTTGACCATGGTCCCAGCGGCCGCCACTCATTTTTCTGTTATTGACCTAAAGAATGCGGTTTTCAGAATTCCCATACATCCGGACGGTAGACATCTTTTTGGTTTTTCTCTTGGAGGGCGGAGTTTCCGGTTCTGCCGCGACCCCCAAGGTTTTACTGAAAGCCCCAGCATCTATAGTTAGGCTCTCAAGAATCAGTTGGACTCCCCGATGCTCCCAGCAGGAACCACTCTGTTGCAATATGTAGATGACCTCTTAATTGCAGCCACTTCTGCTCCACTTTGTGAACAAGCAACAGTATGTCTGCTTCACTACCTTGCCTCCCACAATCATACGGTTTCCTTGAACAAATTGCAATTTTGTCGAGAGAAAGTGACCTACCTCGGCCACCTCCTCTCGAAGGAGGGAAGACAACTTACCGCTGACCGAGTGTCCCTTATTACCTCAGTGCCTCCCCCTTTGACACAGAAACAAGTACATACCTTTATAAGCCTCACTTCCTATTGCAGACAATGGATCCCTAACTTCTCGGCCATTGTCAAACCTCTTTTAGCTCTCACTACTAAAGATATGCCAGAAAGAGGTTTTCCATGGACAGCCGAACATGTGGCTGCCTTTCAGACACTCAAAGATGCCTTATGTACAGCTCCAGTGTTAGGCACCCCAGACTATGGCAAACAATTTTTTCTTTTTGTCCACGAGACACATGGTTGCGCTTGCGCGGTCTTAACTCAGATTTTTGGAGACAAACATCGCCCTTGTGCTTATTTCTCGGATACACTTGACCCAGTAGCCGAGCCCTCCCTGGATGTTTACGCGCAACTGCTGCTGCTGCACTTATGGTCTGCCAGAGCGCAGGTATTGTTATGTCTTCACCCTTGACCTTAATGGTCCCACATGCAGTAGATACCTTGCTCAACAACACCAAGACACAACACCTTACCAGTGCACGACTTAAAGGTTATGAGCTCACTCTTTTTACCAGTCACATTGACATTAGGAGATGTTATATTCTAAACCCAGCTAAACTACTCCCTACTGAGACACAAGGGAAAAATTCTGACCCTCATGACTGCATATTACGGACTGAAGAAGAGACAAAGGGTCGTGTGGATCTACAAGACACCCCCCTAACAGACGCTGAGGGAACACTATACATGTATGGTTCATGTCTTAAAAGATCGGATGGAACTACATCTGCTGCATATGCCCTCACCACTCTTGTTACAGTAGTTGAGACAGCAAAAATTCCACAGGCATCGGCCCAAGCGGCTGAATTAATGGCCTTGACACAAGCTTGTGAAATCAGTAAAAACATGACTGTTAATATCTATACGGACAGTCAATACGCCTTTGGGGTGGCTAACAATTTTGGCAGACTCTGGAAAGAAAGAAATTTTCTCACCTCACATGGGACTAGAATACAACATGGTCCCCTGATACACAGACTTCTAGACACCTTGACATTACCTAGAAAAGTTGCAGTGATTAAATGTAAAGCCCACCAGAAAGTGACTGATGATGTAGGGGAAGGCAATGCCCTTGCAGACCAAACAGCAAGACAGACTGCTCTAAGTAAATCAGATGGAATGTTTGTGACAGGACCAGCCAGATAAGTGGTGAAGGAGAAATGTTGGAAAATACTAGTCACAGTGTGGTCGAGATTCAATCTCACGCCACTGCAAAAGAACTGCACACATGGGAGGAACATCTGCCAGAGAAAGAGATAGAGGAATGTTGGGTGCGTATATCCGAAGGGAGGCAATGGATGTTACCAGACAGTCATGTCCCCCCGGTTGTCACTATGGCCCATGGCCCTGCCCATATCAGTGCGAAGGGAATATGCAAGTTACTAGAGCCAACATGGTAGAATGAAAAAATACCCCTATATGCTGACCGAGTGGTTACGTCATGTATGATCTGCCTTATGCACAATCTAGGAAAAGGTACAGTTACCCCCGCTGGTGGCTTCTCCCCGCCTACGTTTCCTTTTGAGGCCATCCAGATGGATTATATCCACATGGACAGGTGTGCGAATTTGAAATATGTCCTTGTAGTGGTCTGTGCCTTCAGCAGATGGGTGGAGGCCTACCCCATCAAGGATTGCACAGCTATTACAACGGCTAAAGTTTTGTTGAAAGAATACTTTCCCCGATTTGGGTTGCCCCGTTTGATTTGAAGTGACAATGGCCAACATTTTACAGCCAATGTGGTCCAGTTTGTGTGTTCCGGGCTTGGTGTCAGACAAAAGTTTCATGCTGCTAATCACCCCATATCTGCTGGGTTGGTGGAGAAATACAATGGGGTACTTAAATTAAAATTGGGCAAAATAGTGGTGGAAACAGGTGTTACCTGGGTAGATGCCCTACCCCTTGCTCTCTTGTCAATAAGGACGACTGCCCACTCAAAGATAGGATTATCTCCCTACAAATTGGTATTCTGTAGACCAGCTAATGTATGGGGCGTAACAAGGCCACAGAAATTGTCCGATGTTGAGTTCCCAGTATTGACTGATTACCTATACCAGTTAACCGATTCCTTTCGTACTCTTTATCATCAGGTACACGCTGATATCCCCGACAAGAGCGAAGGCCCGGGTCACACCATCCAGCCAGGTGACTGGATGGTAATCCGAAATTTCCAGCGTACCAAGTGTCTGGAGCCCCGCTGGTCGCACCCCTGGCAGGTTCTTCTGGCCGGCCGCACTGCTGTAAAAGTCGAAGGAAGAAAGAACTGGATTCATGCTACCCACTGCAAGAGGGTGCCTCTCCCCCTTCCGTACGACCAATGGGTAAAAGAAGGACTGCCGGATTACGACACAGAAGTAGTACCGACCGTTGTCCCTTTCAGTGATGCTCGACTTCATTACACCACTACGGAAGCCGAAACTGATCGAATCTTGGGGGGTCCAGTCGTCCCTCCTCTGCGGGATCAGGGGAAGGAACAAGAAGCTCTCTTTCCAGAACACTCCATACCTTCTTCCACTCGCTACAACGTTAGACCAAGAAAATCGGCTGGCCCTTGACTCTGTTTGGTGTCTATAGGCTGTAGGGCTGTGATATCCCGGCTGAGACCGGTGCTGGTATGCTGGACCAAGGGGATGTCCATAGGACTCTTGGTATCCACATCCAGTGAAGCAACCACCAATCACAGACAGCCGCTAGTGACAACAGGCGGAGCCCAATGGCAGCAGTCCGAGGATCTGAAGCGCACAAGAAATATGTCAAACTTCTGAACAATAAATGTTTCCTTTCCACAATAGTTATACTTTTTGCTCTCCTCATCCTGCTGGTTGTGGGATGGCTTCTGTTACTGAACTCTCCCCCAGCTCCTCTGGTTACGACACCGACACCTGCGGAACATCTCCACGCCACCTTGTCACCCCATGAACTACCACGACGCCTGGAATTCAGGAACAATACTTTTGTACAATTATTGCACCAGCAGCAGATTGTGATTAATACTTCGAACTGTTGGGTATATGGGCTCATGCCACACTCTATGACACACACTGTCCCCTATTTTGCCTATCCATTTTCTGTTTTTGGGTCCTGTCTGGCTTGGAGGATGCTCGTCACCGATGCATATACGATCAATGGAACAACGAGCTCCATCATTGGCGATTTTTATGACACTTTCACCCGAAACAGAACAGGCAATGTCAGTAATCCTTTCTGCCCTACTACGACATCTGACATCTTGAACATTTCTCGTGCTGAATGCAATGAGATGGTTGTGTTCGAAACCTCGAGTAGAATCATCTTTTCTCGCTTACGGACCAGACGCAAAGTTCCCATCAAATTGCAGGCTTTCAATGTTATCAGCACGCATGGCCAGGTATGCCTGAAAGGATTGGGAACCCGGGAGGTAGGAGTCAGTGATTGCGCAATAGTCAGTACACTGAATATTACCTCACCACCACTCCTAATCGCTTCTCCAAATACATATTTTGTTTGTGGACAGTCTGCTTATACCTGGCTTCCTGGAAATTGGTCAGGTGTGTGTTATTTGGCCTTTCTACTCCCCCCTACCTTTACTGCTGTTGGGACGCATCACTTGACCAATCCCCACTTCCACCATTGTATGCCTAGGGGAGTAATTGAAGCCGATGACATTGTAGGACAGGAGGCGGGGGACTTCTTCAAAGGTTTCCTGACGTTCTTGGGCCCTATGGTCAACAGCCGCAACATACGACACCTTACCCGAGTGGTGGAGGCCACCATTAATGAAACAGCAGGGGCATTGGGCAACATCACCGCGGAGCTTCAGGCGGACCGACTGATGACACTACAACATCGAATGGTACTTGACATCATCCTTGCTGACCGTGGTGGTGTATGTAAACTGATCGGCTCCAGCTGCTGCATTTACATACCTGATAACGCTCCATCGGTCTATCAAGCTATCCAACGTCTGCATAAACTTTCTTCTGAGATTCATCAACAACAAGACGACTGGTCCCTCATGGGCTGGATTTGGGGCCTCCTTTTCAGATGGGGATGGGGGTTCCTCATTTTTCTTGCCTTGGGAATAGCAATCATCATCTCATGCTGCCTGTGTATCCAGTGCCTGCCTATGCTTTGTGCTATGTGTACAGAGGCCCTTAAAAGTTCCCCGGTCAGTACACGTGACATCAACGTAAGGATAATGCTTCAACAAGAGATTGGCGACCTAATGCAGATAGACATTTCCTAAGAAACATGTTTTGCCACTCAATGGCAAAAGGAGGGTCTGAAGAAAATGAGTTTTTACTAGATTCTATTAATTTCCTTACATTCCTCCATTCCTTGCCATCTCGTGACAAAACCCTGCCTACAGCCTCCATTTCTGCTGACGCTCAAAACTATCGCATACCCAAGTCCCCTTGTTCTTTGCAGTTAGCCAATTCATCAACAGAAAGCCATGAGACACCTACGCCCTGTGTAAACAAGCTTGTTTTTCATCTTCTGCTTCCTGCGTGGTAAACATCCTTGACACCTTGATCAGGTTATCTGGACAATAGTCTGAATGCCGAGCCTTGATCAAGCTGATTGAACAATGGTCTGAATGACGACCATTGATCAAGCTGATTGAACAATGTTCTGAATGTCGAGCCTTGATCAGGCCATCAACTACAAACATCGCCTTGATCAGGTCATCAACTACAAACATCGCCTTGATCAGGTCATCAACTACAAACACCGCCTTGATCAGGTCATCAACTACAAACACCGCCTTGATCAGGTTATCAACTGCAAACACCGCCCTGATTGAACAATGGACTGAATGCCAAATGAGTGGAGTAAAAATGTATATAAGGCTTGTTCGCTGTGGAGTAAAGCAGCAGCCTCCTGGGTTTTGTCTCTGATTAGCGTGGGACTCTGTTCCATAGCCCGGGCTATTGTAATAAAGGTGGTTCTCTCTGCAGACGAAGGTTTCCGGGTCCACTTTATTATATAAGGAGGGTAAGAGTAGACTCGGGTGATTCCTGCACCGCCAAGCCCCCACTCCTCCTTGAGGTGGGCTTTTCTTGGTTCTACAACGACGATGCCCGCGATGCCCCTTGGAAGATGTAGACTTCCTACATATGAATTGGAAGTGTGGGATCACACAGATATTTTGGCGTGAAGTCCTCTCCCAACTTAATAGCACATTGGGGCGAGCGCTAAATCACACTGCAGAATTTTGCTTGCTTGGGCTCTTCCCTAGACCCCCTAAACGCAAGGTGGGCAATAGGTTCATTGATCTGGTGCTTGTACTGGCCAGAAGGCGTATAGCAATCACGTGGAAAGCAGCCATGGGTCCACAGGTAACCATGTGGTGGAGGGAGGTGACCAACTGGGCCGGAGTGGAAGAAAGAGCACTGCGCAGAGAGGAACTGAGGGGGGGCGCCAGCTCCCCATAGCGGAACAATGGAGGGATGTTTTGCATGGTTGGGAACATCCGAGCACCCCGGATAGCACTGAGGGAGAAGGGGACTCCCCTCTCACAGCTTAATATAAAGTAGTGAATTGGTCATGCCGGAGATCGATGGGTTACACGACTGGGGGTTCCTGTGCCCCCCCCTGTACACTGGGGAAAGAAGATGGGTGTTGGCTGGGACTACGACGAGGCATGATTAGACACATGTAGAAGCCCTGCAGTGGTTGGGGGCTTTTGGTATCCTCCCTCTCCCTCCCTTGGGCCCCCCCTTGCTTGTCCTACTTGAGCTTTTCTGTGTCCTTTCCCCCCTACCTCCCTCTGTTGGGTTTACGACACATACGTAGTCCTATTCAGGGATAGAGCCGCACTGGGCCTTAGCAGGCAGATTAAAACGTTGCTTTTTTGTTTTCACCTTTTGTTTGATAAGATTTATGCATATAGGATGTTACGATGGCACGGCACCGCATACATCGGCATGGATACACCCAGTGGCGAATGCAACCATACCATTTCATGCAGCCATACAGGATTGGAGACAGTTATTCGAAGAATAGGCTCTGCAATGGTTGGAAAGTACAATGTTAATTGGTGGGAACACCGCTTGTAGTATCCACATCTGAAGATGCACCCGAGACATCAAGAGTTTAATGAATGTACTGGACTCTGTGATACCCCCCTTGTAAGAGACTGTATGTGCATCCAGAATGTGCGATAACTGTATGTCAACAACTGTTTAACGAAATGCCAATAAAAATACGTTTAAAAAAAGAAAAAGAGGCACCCTGGCAGACCACATTGAAGCAAGTTCCAACCACAGCAAGGAACTCTTCAGTATTGTCAGAGTTCTCAAGCCCATCCGCCACCAAGAACACAATCTCCCCTTCCCGGGAACCCTGCAACACCCTGCGGACTACTTCCACAACAGGATATCCACCATCTACAGCAACTTTGAACCCCAATTCACCGACCTTTACAATCTCAACACATTAAATGATACCACCCACATCCACCCACTCACCACATGAGAACAGCTCACCACTCAGAGCACCATAATCACCATGAACTCCATCCACTCTGGGGCACCCACAGACCCTTGCCCCCACCCCTTCTTCAACCTCGGGAGCAAGAAAATCAGCAGCAAATTCACCTCCATTCTCAACGCATCCTTGACCATGGCCTCCTTCCCCGATGGATGTAAACATGCAGACCCCCTCCTCAAGAAACCCTCCGCCGTCCCCAGTGAATTCAAGAACTACCGGCCCATCTCTCTGCTCTCCTTTCCTGCCAAAGTACTGGAGAAGGCCATCAACTGCCAACTCACCAAACACCTGGCGAGAAACAACCTGCTGGACATATCCTAATCCGGTTCCCGTGCCAACCACAGCACCGAGACCGCCCTGATCACTGCCAATGATGACATCAGAAACCAGGGGAAACAGCAGCCCTGTTCCTCCTTGATCTCTCAGAAGCATTTCACACCGTATCCCACCACATACTCATCAAGAGACTCCACCACATCCAGAGAGATGCCCTCAAGTGGACTGCATCTTTCCTCACAGGACGAACTCAGAGAATCCGCCTACCACCATTCACTTCAGATCCCAAGAACACCATCTGCAGCATCCCTCAAGATTCATTCCTCAGCCCAGCGTGTTCAACACTTACATTGCGCCCCTGGCCAACATCATCAGAACCAAAGGCCTCAACATCACATCCTACACAGACGACACCCAGCTCATCCTCTCACTCTCAGAAGACCCCACCACCACTAGGACCAACTGCCTGAAGCTCAACACTAACTATACTAGCTTACGTGTGGCAAGACATCTGCTCCATTTCTTATCATTGAAGAGTGTCACCATGTCGGCCTGCCAACTCTTCCGGAATGACACCAAAGAGTTAGTTGCCTTTATCAGAAGAGCCATATGCATCACTGAAATCGATTTGCTCCCTTCTGTCAACTGGGACAGTATTCAGTTAAGAGGGTGGACCACCAGCTCAGTCATATACCAACCAAACTTTACATATTTGTGATGCTATCTTTAATATGTGCTGCAAAATCCTCAACTAGGGCATCCTTGTAGGCCAGTATGGGCCTTTTTGCGCAGACCTCTTTTTTATCCTGCTATTGGCAGTGCCCTTAGTCGGGCCCATTTAAGTAGCTCTCTTCTCCAGCTTGTTAGTGGGAAGAAGGTCCTCCAGAACATGGAGATTGCTTGTTTGGCCAGTAGCAGGGAGAGGTCGGTGAATTCCGTGGTGACCTTTTTATGTTTTCGTCTAGGGAAAAATGCGGAGCAAGCAATCCTGTAGATTATCTGGGCAATAGAAGATGGCCGACGGGTAGGGAAGCTCCGGCCGGGAGCTCCCTGGCTACGGATCGCCTTTTTGGCAAAATATCCCAGAGAAAGGCCCATCTGGACTCCACCAACCCCAGGGATCGGTGGGCTGCGACACGATGATCCTTTAGTTCCTCTACTCTACCATCGCCAACTGTGATGATGCCATCTCCAGCAATGATCAACATCGGGAGAGATGGTCACCAGCGGAAACCTAACAAGATGGCTATACGGCTCGGTTGAGCTGCTAATAGCAGCTGAGAGGAGATTGGCTTGGGACTCACTCCCCCAGTGTAGTCCACGGCCGTCACCTACCTTCCGGGCTGGGGCTCTGTTGCTCTGCTTCCCGCTGCGACTGCCTCTCTGCCGACTGTGGTGATGCCAGCTCCAGCAACAATCAACATTGGTGGGAGACGGTAGCCAGCGGAAACCTAACAAGATTGCTGAAGGCTCGGTTGAGCTGAGAGTATATTGGCTAGTGACTCACCCCTCTGGTGTATTCCACGGCCGTCACCTACCTTCCGGGCTGGGCCTCGATTGCTCCACTTCCCGCTGCGACTTTTCCAAGCTGCTGACGCCCTTGTCTCCCAGAGTGATTTCCTGGCGGTAAAGAGCGACAAGTTCCCTTATTCCACCCTCTCTTCCCTGTGACTGCCCCTCCATTGACCACCACCCGGAGTTTGGCTTCCTCCCCTGATATCTTCGGGGGTCTACATCATCTGCAAGCCTCCATTTGATGGTGGAATTCTTGGGGACCGTAGTCCTCCTTCTCGGCGGTGGCGATCGTGTGTGGGATTTCACCGCATGCAGCCTTGTCTTTGTCCGGCAACCTAATTTTTTTGGCCTCCAGGCGGTCTCTACCATCGGTAACCTCGCCGATATTTTATTGGTGGATGGTTTAGTGCTGGACTGCCACTTTGTGCCCTTGTACTGGCCCTCTCCGCAGCCAGACCACTCCAGCCCGGTGAGTGAAGCCGGCTCTTTGTGTTACGATGCTGTGAACCCGACCAGACTAAAGATCTTCATACATGACTTTAATGGGACCCCTGATATTAACCTCTTTTAATAGCAGGTACGCGGGACTTTTTGAATTATTTCCTACTTCAGATTCATTGCCCCATTCCCTACTACCTGTTTGGTTCACCATTTCCTGCATTTGTATTACTGCTGCTTTCCAATTTTTTCTATTACATATTATCCATCACTGGATAACTGTTTGGTGTTGCTGTGTATTCCACCCTTCCCTATTTATTTGATCTACTCATTGTATCTAAAGTAACGTGCATGTACATTTCTATGTAAAGCGCTCTGATACCTCCGGGTCTAGCCAGCGCTATATAAAACTCTACAAATAAACAAATAAATAACATTTTCCATAGACCACTTATTATTTTGTTTATGTCCTTTAGGACTTCCGACCAGTAATGGTGTAAACTTGAGCAGCTCCAGAACATGATGAGGATATTGGCGTGTGCTGCATGACAACGTGGGCAAGAACTCGGTGAAGTGGGGCATATTGTTTCAATTGTGCAGTAAGATAGGCTTTATGCAATATATGAAACAATGCATTTAAAACAGGTGTTTTGAGAGACCTTTTGGGGTTAAACCAAAGCTTTCTACAAGTCCTGACGGTATAAGGTTGTCCTATTGCATTTTTCCATCATTTTTCCCTCAATGGGAGCAGACTTGCTCCAGTGTATTGTCGGATTGCTTTTAATAGCCAGGCAATAAGCCGTTTTCCATGCCCGATGGTGCATAACATTTAGAGGAACTATTTGATTCTGGCTCGTACTGTAGGACCACATCCCCGCAAAATAGATCACCCACGGTAGATATAACCGCCTCCTCCCGCCATGATCATTTTCTGATAAAGAGGGGCGGTCTCACGTAGGGAGACCAAGCAGTGGTATTGCCACTGCATAGAATGGTGACAATTTGGCATATGACATCTTCACTTTAAACAATTGAGCGCAGTAGTAAGCAAAAGTGGCCTTTGGCTAACCTTTGTGGTGCTCAGGAATAGGAGCATATACTTGGGGCTGTGCCTTAGACAATGCTGTTTCGTGAGATGACGACCCACTAGCCAGTACACCAGCCAATTAATGCCATTGGGATGCTAAGTAAAAACCAAACAAATCGGGAGCAACCAAATTGCCTCCCGAAGACAGGAGCTGTACCTTGAGCAAGCCAGGGAGACTAGCTCCTCGATGTTTCACGGGGGAGGATCTGTAGAGAGAGGTTGGTGAAGTAATAAAGTAGCCAGGGTAACATTACCATCTTTCCCACTGCCACACAATCAGTGACTGTTAGTGGAAGAAGTCCAGAATCTATTCTGTGATCTAAGAGAATTCCTTGCTTTCTCCTGTGTACTTTCAATGAAGTCTGCATGAGTTTGATAGATTTGGGTACCTAGATAGAAAAAAGTGAAAAGAGCTCAAGGTAATATTGCATTTCCAATACAGGCCATGCATTTGAGGAGGTGTTTATGGAAGAGCAAGACCAGAGATTGGAGTTGTTGACTCAGAAGCCAGAGACTGACCAAAGCTAGACAGCGTCACTGTCATTGGGGCCGATTCACAGAACTAATCTGAGACAAAATCCTAAACTTATACTTTTGGTATACACAGAAGGCATTTAGAAGTAGTAAAGTTAGGATTATGTCTTAAGTTAGGATTTTTTCTTAAATTAGGATTTTGTCTTAAGTTAAACTTAAGTTTGTCTTAAGTTTCGGTCTTAAGACAAAATCCTAATTTAAGAAAAGATCCTAACTTTACTACGACTAAATGCCTTCTGTGAATACCAAAAGTTGTAAGTTTAGGATTTTGTCTCAGATTAGTTCTGTGAATCGACCCCAATGTGTCTAGGTTAGCTTCAGTCTTGCAAATACACCAACATGTTGTCTGCAAAAAATGAGATGTGAAGCTTTCATTGTCGTCGTATGCCCCAAACGACACCCTCAACATGTAATTTCAATGAGAGGGGCTAAGGAAAATAATAGGGATGAGGGGGGGCAGACTTTTATGGTACCCCTCGCCCAGCCACGGCCTGTGCAGGTAATAGCGTTAGGGTCGGGTGGAGGTGGGATTTCAACAGAGGACCACAAGAGAAAATTAATTTTTTATTTAATTTTCCCCTGTCAAAGTCTGTCGAAATCCACCCCCCACCCAGCCCACCACTCTTACCTGCAAGAGCCGCTGCTGCCCTCACCATGGGTTAGGCCTCAGACAAAAAGTGAGCTGTTATGACTCTGGCTATATGTTTATTTTAAAGGGTTTTAGTCCAATGTATAAATTGTGGGACAAATCCATAGTCCTCTAAAACCAAGAACACATAATTCCAATGTAGCGAGTCAAATGCATGTTCAGTGGCCAGCACTGCAAAAAGGGATTAAGGCTAGGAGTGGCTCCCCACTCCAATATGTTATGAAACCATCTAATGTTTAGGGACATACTACGTCAGGGAATAAACCCTTTCTGATCATCATGGACTACTCCCAAAAGGTAGGGGTGCAGACACTCCTCAAGGATTTTGCTCAAAATTGTATATTCTTAGCTATCTGGCTGCAGCCACTCAAAGCATAGTATTCAATCAAGTCACGCATGCTATCTGGGAGCAAATAAAATGAGTATTCCCTGTGTAGGTCATTTCTGATGTGCCAGGAATCTACCAGCAACCTGGCGCTCCCAAGAAATGGGGATGGGAACGAAGCAGGACAATGTCTAGACCACAATTGAAAACACCTTCCAAGAGTCAAAGAATGCCTGCCCCAGCCACCAATTTTAAATATAAGAGTTGCAGGAAGGGGGTGGGTGGGTATTTTGGGAATAGATTCAACCCACATTTGTGGGAGACCATTAAAGCAACCTTTATTGGGGACAAATCTTCAATCAGGGTCCAGGCACTCCTCATCTCTTAAAAATGCTGAGCAACCTCCCACGTGACCTTAATTTCTTTAATACTGGCTACCCTGCTGCGTAGAAACGGGTCATTAACTCATAATTTCTCCACACAAAGATTAATATTTCATATTTCATTTATTTTATTATTCATATTGTTAAAAACCATTGAATGGGGGTCATGATTCTCAATGTAACCTTTCATTGTAACATTTCTTTTACATTCTTTTACATTCTTTCTCATTTCCAATATTACAAAGACAAAAAAAAATTGGGGAAATTTTACATTTTTGGGGGAATAATCATGATCCATATGCAATATATATATATACAAAAAATTCACTGACATTTCACCTGTTAGGCACTAAAATCACTTTCCAGTGAAAAAACAAGCTAATCACAAAGAACACTTTATTGACATGGCTCATATTAGAGAAGGTGAGAGCATACCCCGGACAAGATACAACACAGGTACGGAAACGCAGAGAAACCTTTTGGATTTATAAGCTTGATTCAGTTAAGGAAGGATTAAATGAGGAAATTGTATGGCAGGTCACATGATTCCCATTTCCATTACAAAAATGTAATTGAATATTTTTGTTTGTCTTGATCAAAACTATTGTTGAACCCACCTTCCCTTCTGATTACTGGGTAGATTACCCCGCCGCCACACATAGATCTGAGATAGAAATCCTTATGGGATCCATTTATACATTAAATTAAAGGTTTCCACTTCATTTTTTTACAGTATCTCTCTTGTGGCTTATTTGTACGTGGCTCGGTATTTATTGACAAAGGGGCCATGTGATGATAATGATTACCTTCATAAAATGGCGAAAACCACACTTGAAAATGGCACTTGAATATGCATTACAAAACGGTTGCGTAATGGCAATACGATATGGCATATTGTCATGGTTCAGCTTCTTTCCTCAGGATCTGACACGAAGACACAATGGCCCACCTCTCGATAGCTTCAACTCTGCATTAGATGTGACAGAGTATTGAAGTGATCAAGCGGGAGAAGGGAAAATAGGAAGGGAACAGCAGGGAAGGAGATCTGTAAAGGAACAGGTTAACAAATACAAACAAATGAATCTTGTCAAAAAAGTTTTCTTAACTTCTTCAAATTGTCATACACTCACTCATACACTAGAACAGACTATTGGTATCAATAAGTATTTGAACGATGTCGCAATTCCGTTGGAGCGAATATCATTCAGAGTCAGCACTTAACTGATTGCACAAAGTTCGTTATGTATAGCACGTTAGTCCAAAGTCTGACTATGTCTTGTTTTGACAACGCTTAGATAAATTGTGAATTACTTGAAAGTTCACCAGAAACATAAAAATACCAATAGAACAAATCAAGTATGCCTGTAACCACTCACCACGGTATGTGCTGTAAAATGTGTGACCAAGGTAACAGAAACGTTCTCAAATGAGCGCACGATAAATATGTAAATGAGGAAACGATCGTAACGCGATCGTAATGCAGACTTATTCAGAATTAGCGATATAATCTCCTACCTTCAGAGTACGGCCTACTCTGTGATTCAATGAGGAGATTTTTTAAGTCAGGGGAAATACTCTGCGGGAGCCAGCAGGAACACGCGCTGAAAGGGCATGAAGTTCACAAGTGCTGCGGAGCCGGCACAAACTCGCGCTGCTCAGGCAAGATATTTAAAGGTGTCGCGGGAGCCGGCACTGGATCGCTCTACTCAGTGGGATGTTCTCTATCGCTGGGGGAGCCGGCACAAGACTCAAAAGATCCCCAAAGGAAGAAACAAGCCTCCTATGCAAGAAAACACCGGAGCCTGCAGGAAACGCCCCTTCTCCGACGAAGTCAGCAGAATAGTGAGCACGAGAGAAAGGGCGTGGCTGCTCACGTAAACGTTGCCACGCTCTTCTCAAAGAATGCTGGGAACTGTAGTATAATACATTAAGATGTCCTAAAAAGGAATGAAGAGCATTATTGCAAATCAACACTTATGAAGAGCATTGCAAATCAACATTTAACTTTACCAATACTGTTGTTTCACCAAGTATGACCACGTTTGATGCCTACTGTATAAGAAAAAGCACATAACATATATAGAAACATACTTTTACCGCAAATGAGTGCAGACTAACCACCAACGCCCTAAGGAGGCTGCAACATGTGTTTTACCACAAACAACCTTAGCGCACAATGGCACACACAAATGAGCAGAGAATGGGGCGGGCCCTAGACCGCGTGCCGCCTAAACCTTGACAGTACTTCCCCCTCCCCATTGCGGTCTATGGCCCAGCTTTTGAGGATATTGGAGGTGGAAGCGTCGCACCAAATGGGGAGCATGTACATTTCTAGCAGGTCCATATCCTTTCCAGGATATCAGATACCATAGTTCAGAACCCCTGAATTTGGAATCCAAAATACCACGCACTTCATATTCCCAGTGTCCGTGAACCAAAAGGGGTGCTGGACGTTCGGTTATTGTGTTGTTAGCAGGTTTTAAAAGAGAGGTGTGGAACACTGGGTGTATTCATAAAGAACTGGGCAAAAGTAATTTGAAAGTAACTGGATTGACTTGACGTATCACCTCGTATGGCCCAATAAACTTTGGATGAAACACGTTTTTGTGTTTGAAGACGAAGATTTTTGTGGAGAGCCTCACTTTATCCCCAGGTTTGTAAAGAGGACCAGGTCTATGATGTTTATCATATTGTCTTTTGTATTCACTTTTGGCTTGACAGAGATGTGTTTGAATCTGTTGATGAATAGCTCGCATACGACGAATAGTATCTTGTACTTCTGGTGTATCTGAACTTATTTTAGGCAAAGCTAAAGGAACAGTGTTAGGAACGTATCCGTACAATCCTTCAAAAGGAGACGTACCGGTAGATGAATGTGGTGCTGAATTGTAAGCTACTTCTGCCATCCACAATAAGTCCATCCATGAGTTTATTGCTTCAGAGGCATAACATCGTAGATATTGTTTTAATGTTTGATTGAGACGCTCAGTCTGACCATCCGTTTGCGGATGATAACTGGTTGACATGTTTGATGCAATTCGTAGACTGCGACACCATTGTTGCCAGAACTTGGAAGAAAATTGAGATCCACGATCAGATAAAAGCACACAAGGCAAGCCGTGTAAACGTACAATTTGTTGCAGAAAGATCTGTGCCAATTGACTGGATGTTGGTAAGGTTTTACATGCGATGAAATGAGCATACTTCGTTAGACTATCAATGACCACTAGAATGACTGAGTATTGGTGTACTGGTGGTAATCCTGCGATAAAATCCATGGAAACATGTTCCCACGGTGTGGTGGGGGTGGGAAGGACTTGTAACAATCCTCTTGGTCTATTATGATCTGTTTTATTTCGGGCACAAACTTCACACTCTGAAACCATTCTTGTAATGTCTTTATTCATGGTTGGCCACCAAAATGTTTTCTGTATTTTTTCCACCGTCTTTTTAGGTCCCGGGTGGCCTGCCATTGGAAGCGAGTGAAGCCAATTAAACACTGTTTCTTGTAGTTCTTTCGTTGGCAGATATACTTGTTTTCCATGAAAGGGTATCCCTTCTTTGACGGATTGACTCTTGTTTTGTTTGATCCATTGTGACCAAGAAGAAGGAGGAAAACTTGCATGAATAGTGTCCAAAAACTGTTCTGCCGTTAAAACACATATCACTTTGGTAGGGGGAATAATAGATTGAGGTGCACCTTCTAATCTATGCAATGAAGAATCTTTTCTGGATAGAGCATCAGCTTTTTTATTGTCAAGTCCTGGTTGATAAGTCACGATAAAATCGTTTTCAGCAAAGAATATCATCCATCGTAATTGACGTGGTGTTAAAACCCTAGCTGCACTCATAAACTGCAAATTTCTATGATCTGTAAATACAGTAACTGTGAAACGTGCACCCAAAGATAATGGCGCCACTCTTTAAAAGCATCATGAATGGCTAGTAATTCTTTTTCAGCGATTGTGTAATTGGTTTCAGCTGTATTTAATTTCCTTGACATGTATGCCACTGGGTGTAATAGACCAGTGTTTGAATTTCTCTGAGACAAGATAGCGCCGATGGCAACATCTGATGCATCCGCTTCTATGATAAAAGGTTCTTTGACATCTGGGTGCATCAAAATTGGAGCATTGGTGAATGCTTTCTTGAGAGCACAAAAGGCTGCGTCAGCTTCTGAAGTCCATTCAAATTTTACCTTTTTCCTCAACAATCGTGTGATAGGAGCAACTACAAACGAAAAGTGATCAATAAAGTTTTGATAGAAATTCGCAAAGCCTAAAAAGCATTGCACATCTCTGACGGTTTTCGGAGCTGGCCACTCTGCAACAGCTTGTATTTTTCGGTCAGTCATTTTCATCCCAGATGGTGAGAGATCACTCCTAAAAATTCGACTTGGGTGATATGGAAATCACACTTCGATAATTTACAGTACAACTGATGTTTTTGTAATGTGGCCAAAACTTTCTTAACATGACTTTCCTGAATATCAACGGTGTCAGAATAAATCAAAATGTCATCTATATATACTATGACAAACAGATCCAAACATTCTCTTAAAACATCATTAAAAAAAAATTGAAACGCAGCCGGAGCGTTACAAAGTCCAAATGGCATGACCAAATACTCAAAAAGTCTGTATCGCGTTTTAAAAGCGGTTTTCCTTTCGTCACCTTGACGAATTCGTACTAAATGGTATGCACCCCGAAGATCCAATTTGGTATAAATGACTGCTGTTTTTACCTGATCCAACAGAGGGGTATTAATGGAAGAGGGTATTTGTTTTTAACTGTGATTTTGTTCAAGGCCCTATAGTCAATACACGTTCTTAAATCTCCATTGGCTTTTGGAATAAAAAATAAAGGAGAAGCTGCAGGAGAACGAGATGGACGTATAAAACCGTTCTCCAAATACTGATCAAGATAGTGTCGTAGATGTTGATTCTTATTTTCAGATAGAGCATAAATGCGACAATTTGGTATACAAGAACCAGGCACAAGATCTATTTGGCAATCATACGGCCAATGAGGTGGAAGAATGGCTGCTTTGGCCTCACTGAATACATCTTGAAATTGTTCATAAGGAATTGGAAGAATAGTTTCTTTTTCTTCTGCTGTAGCAATTCGTCCTTGTGGTTGTTGTTTAACCGACAAACAATGAGAGTGACAATGATCGGAAAGAAAAACAAGTTCTCTTTTTTGCCAATCAATCATGGGGTTATGTAAACATAACCAAGGCATTCCTAAAATGAAACCATATTGCGGAGCTTGAATAACATCAAATTGGACTTCTTCTGTATGTTTTTGTTCCTTAGAATCAATGCAAGACATGTGAATTCTGGACGTTTGCATGGTAACTGGACCTCCAGATAACATTTTCCCATCAACTGCTTGCACAATTTCAGGTGTTTCTTTCTTCTCACATACAATACGTAGTTTTTGGGCTGTTTCTAAATCAACAAAATTGCCAGTGGCTCCAGAATTCACTAATACTTCCAATTGATGCACTGCTGTGATTAAAGTGAGTTGTACTGCCAAACGAAAATGAGCTTTATAGTTTGAGATACAGGAATTTATTGAAGGGAAGGCAATGGTACCCAAGACATCCCCTTCCAGACATCTTGGGCAAATAAGTTTCCCGACTGATTCTCAGTTGTTGCCACCACAGTCTTAGAGATGGGTTTCTTTCCTTTAGGTTTTATCGGACAGTCCTTAACAAAATGTCCTTTTCGGCCACAATATAAACATTGCCCATTTTTGCGTCGAGTGTCTTTTTCATCTTTGGACAGTGGCTGTCGAAGGGTTCCTATTTCCATAGGCTCCACAGTAGAGTCTGACAAACTAGATTGCATTCTCAAATCACCAACTGGGTTTGTCACATTTTTTCTTGTCCGTTCTTCTTTCAGAGAGTCTATGATCAAGTCGCAAAGTTAGATTTATTAATTCAGGACATGTCGTTGGTTGAGGGTCTATTTGCGCAAGAACATCTTTTAGCTCATCTCTTAAGCCTTGATAAAAGAGAGCTGCTCTCTTTTCCTCTGGCCAAGAGGTCTCCACTATTAATCTATTGAAATGTGATAAGTAAGTAATTAAGTCTTTATTTCCTTGACGTAATTGTAGTAATTCTGGATCTGCAGACAAGTTACTGCACGCCTGTCGAATACCTTTTCAAATTCTTCTACGAATCTACGCCAATTATACAATAGAGTATTGTCTTGTCGAACTAAAGGTACTGCCCAAGTTGCTGCATCTCCTGAGAGATAAGAAATCAAAAAGGCTATTTTAGATTGAGGATCTGGAATAGTCGCAGGTCTACGGGTAAAATGCAACTCAACCTGAGTCAAAAATATCTGAACCTTTGATGGGTCGCCAGAAAAACGTTCAGGAGGAGCCAAAGGAATTTGTGAAGGAACGTTCACAGCTATATTAGTGCTGATGTTGTGGTCGGAGAGGTTTGAGGAAAAGGAGTGCCCCATTGCTGAATGCGATCTACTTTTTCAGACAAAGCTGCAGTAACACTTTTTGCTTCTGCTAAATCCCTCTGCATTTGCATTACTGCCTTCATTAAATCATCTAAGGTGGCCATTGTATAAACTCGTGCAGACCGGGAGGAATATTATTCGTGGGCTCACTATTCTGTCACGGTTCAGCTTCTTTCCTCAGGGTCTGACGCGAAGACACAATGGCCCACCTCTCGATAGCTTCAACTCTGCTTTAGATGTGACAGAGTATTGAAGTGATCAAGCGGGGGGAAGGGAAAATAGGAAGGGAACAGCAGGGAAGGAGATCTGTAAAGGAAAAGGTTAACAAATACAAACAAATGATCTTGTCAATAAAGTTTTCTTAACTTCTTCAAATTGTCATACACTCATACACTACACTCATGCACTAGAACAGACTATTGGTATCAATAAGTATTTGAACGATGTCGCAATTCCGTTGGAGCAAATATCATTCAGAGTCAGCACTTAACTGATTGCACAAAGTTCGTTATGTATAGCACGTTAGTCCAAAGTCTGACTATGTCTTGTTTTGACAACGCTTAGATAAATTGTGAATTACTTGAAAGTTCACCAGAAACATAAAAATACCAATAGAACAAATCAAGTATGCCTGTAACCACTCACCACAGTATGTGCTGAAAAATGTGTGACCAAGGTAACAGAAACTTTCTCAAATGAGCGCACGATAAATAGGTAAATGAGGAAACGATTGTATCGATTAGCGATATAATCTCCTACCTTCAGAGTACGACCTACTCTGTGATTCAATGAGGAGATTTTTTAAGTCAGGGGAAATACTCTGCGGGAGCCGGCAGGAACACGAGCTGAAAGGGCGTGAAGTTCACAAGTGCTGCGGGAGCCGGCACGAACTCGCGCTGCTCAGGCAAGATATTTAAAGGTGTCGCGGGAGCCGGCACTGGATCGCTCTACTCAGCAGGATGATCTCTATCGCTGCGGGAGCCGGCACAAGACTCAAAAGATCACCAAAGGAAGAAACAAACCTCCGATGCAAGAAAACACCGGAGCCTGCAGGAAACGCCCCTTCTCCGAAGAAGTCAGCAGAATAGTGAGCACGAGAGAAATGGCATGGCTGCTCACGTAAACGTTGCCACGCTTTTCTCAAAGAATGCTGGGAACTGTAGTATAATACATTAATATGTCCTAAAAAGGAATGAAGAGCATTATTGCAAATCAACACTTATGAAGAGCATTGCAAATCAACATTTAACTTTACCAATACTGTTGTTTCACCAAGTATGACCACGTTTGATGCCTACTGTATAAGAAAAAGCACATAACATATATAGAAACATACTTTTACCGCAATTGAGTGCAGACTAACCACCAACGCCGCAACATCTGTTTTACCACAAACAACCATAGCGCACAATGGCACACACACGAGCAGAGAATGGGGCGGGCCCTAGACCGCGTGCCGCCCAAACCTTGACACATATGATCATGAGTACTGACTGGCTAATATGGTGCATAGAACTGCCTTTCAGTTCAGGATATCTACCACAAATAATTTATTGGGACCATAGTAACTTTTGCTATAAAGGTCCTGTTTTCTGTGACGAATATCTTAGTAGAACCATCGATACAATCGCAATATAGGTCCCGTTTTTTCTATCTGACACATATTCTACAAATATAGCTGTATCTGTGTTGTTTTATCAATAAATTATACTTTAGCAAGCGTATGGGACTTTACACCAACACTGATACACTGTGCAAAGATGGGGAGGTTGACACTTCAAAATGGCGCCCGTGTGCACTGTCTAGAACGGCACACTTGGAGATGAACGCGGAAGTAAGCATCCTTCACGCTCAGGTGCGGATGCAGGTATTAACCATGTGTGATGACGCACTTTAGATTGCGACAACCCGGGTTGCAGCACTTGCGCAATTATGACACCTCGCGAGAGGTTGTAATGATTCCCGCGAAAACACTTCCGTATTTAAGAATGACGGAAGGTTTAGCCACAGAACGGACGGAGAAGCAGAGACCACCGCACGGAATGACACGTATTCCAGGTTAGTGATTTGAGGGGTTGAGGTTACAAGGGGGAGCACCAATTCCCGTATAGAAAAGACAGAGTCTAGACTAGTTGGGACTCAGCTCAAGTGAGGGGAAAGTTCATGTTACCAATGTTTTAAAAAATTGCCCGCAGCAAGCCAAATACAAATCGGAGATTGTGATCGCCTCGTTAGCCGTATTAAAGTTTGGGCACACCGTTACCAATGTTTAAAAATTGCTCTCAACATGCTAATAATGAATCAGAGCTTGTGACCTCCTCGTCACCTGATTTAAGTTTGAGCACATCGTTTGGGATCAGAGAGGGTTTTTATGGCCCAAGTGCACACCAGTTATACAACGCCTATATGTTTAAGCGCAATCATTTTAATTAAACAGCCCCTAAGTCTAGTTTTGCTTCATGTTACAGAATGTTGATGGGATGTATGGATATCATTAAGATAGCACAAAGCATGAATCATCACCATTTGTGATTTTGAGTTCTTAAGAGACTCCACATGCGGATTACAAGTTCAGCTTACACGAAAGAACAAATTGGTAAATATCATTACATACATCTTGTTTCCCCTAGAAGAACAGCATTATGAGTAGAGGCTCTTTCTCAACTACGTTTATTTATCCTTATAGAATCATTACGGATTGGACTCCAATAGTCCACGTGTCGGGATTTCTAGAGGTTACACCGTGCGCATATATATCAAATCGGAAAGATCCTTTTTGGCCAAACAGTAAATAGCTGAAGTGCATACCACATACATGGTAAATAAAGACCAAAAACAACAAGCTATTTCGGTATGATTAATAAATCATCCACGCAGTGTAGTAATAGCCATTTTTCTTCTATTTTTCCCTTTTTTTATTCTGTGACAAGGGTAGACCTCAGAAACTTATGTCCTGGGACCAGCATTGAACCAAGGGTTGATGAAATAGTTTTTCTCACACTCTGGCTGGAGTGTGACTGCATAGGAGCTACGACAAGAGGTACTTGAATATATTGTGCCTATCACTAAAGGATCAGGTTCTATCATGACCTCGGTTTTCCCTGTCTCTCACCAATTTTTCCTCTCTATATTCAACCCGTTTTTGAACAATGCAAATGGTATATCACGCACTGGAACATTCATTTGATCTCAAAAGGGTGATGGTGACACTGAGAAAAAGAGGTGCTAGACAAGTGTACAAACTGACCATGAGTATAATAGATTTGTTTGTAAAACAAATCATCTTTTCTACATAATTTCCACTAAAATGTTCCTCTGATTCTCTCTGTTTGGTGAGTAGCAGATATGAGGAGGATCAACATCCACGGCAACGGGTGGAAAGTATTCACAGTTTTTAAGACAACATAATAGGGGCAATGTAGTAAAGCTTCTGGGTCAAACATATGATGCAATTTGTTTTTCTCCATGTAATACTAGGTTCTTAGACCCCCTCACTTTCCACCTTTATGAAAATTGAGAACTAAATGGTCCTGAAGAAGATGGAAGCAATTTATTTTGTCTATTGAAACGTACGTCGACAAGACAGTGTGAGGCCCCAATTACCAGTACAGCATTTGAGGGTTGATGTTCTCACCCCAAGTAATTTCCATCTGTTCATGCAGTGTTGTACTGGGGGGTATGAATGTGTGTAGTATGTGTCAGTGATACGTGTGTGAATCAGTGGAATGAGATGTGAGTCTGGGGAAACTGTTTTTTGTTTTTTCACTGGAAAGTGATGTTAGTGCCTAACAGGTGAAATTTTTTGTATATATATATATATTGCATATGGATCATGATTATTCCCCCAAAAATGTATAACTTCCCCAAAAATATTTTGTTTTTGCAATATTGGGAATGAGAAATAATGTAAAAGAATGTAAAAGAAATGTTACAATGAAATGTTACAATGAGAATCATGACCCCCATTCAATGGTTTTTAAGAATATGAATAATAAAATTAATGAAATATGAAATATTGATCTAAGTGTGGAGAAGTTATGAGTTAATGACCCGTTTGTACGCTACTGGGTAGCCAGTATTAAAGAAATTACAGTCACGTGGGAGGTTGCTCAGCATTTTTGGATTATTTCCCCCCTTACTCCCAGACCTATAAAGTTTTGTCCTTTAGGGGGGTGCCTTTTCTAAATAGACTCCTCATCTCTTATGAATGGTGATCCCGGTCTGTTTCAGATTGCTGTCCCTCTGGACAATAAGGAAAAGGTGGCGTTGAAGAGTTGACCTCACCGTTTCATATGAAGTAAAATAGGAACTGGAAGTAAAGGGACACAGCCCTGTTTTGATAAACGTATAACAATGGCTTGCCTGGTGTTGGGCAGTAAGTGACCCTATGTCTTAACTGTTTCCTATAAAAGCTGTAATTGGAAGACTAAGCATACTTCATATCTCACATAAAATTAAATGGGCCAATGCATCGAAGCTCGATGTTTCCCGCTATGGAGGGATCGTATAGCTTGATTAACCTTTTGTTCAGATATCAGGGTGTCTAATGCTTCCCAGGAGTCGGGAGGTTTTGGTGGAAGTGTAATGTTGGACAAAAAAGAGTTGGTGGTCAATCAGGTTTGGGTCAGGCATGATCTTATATAGGACGTAATTAAATTTGTGAAACACTGTGTTTATGCACCCTTGGGTGTAGAATTGGGTACCCTGGTGTTCGCGAATGAAAAGTATGGGAATTCTTGAGTATGTCACCAACCAGGCAGGTAACTTGTCCATGTGGTTATGGCTGTGGAATACACCTACAAAATAATAACTCTCTCCTCTCTACTTTCACTTCACCCTCCAAGCCCATGACCACGCCAGCCCCAGAAGCCATCACCTCTGTCCATGCCGGCCCTGGGCAACAGCAATACACTCACCACCCAAGTGAACAATGAGGGAGCTCCCTTTGAGCGCACAGGGGTCACCCATCCACCCTGCACACTGCACCAGGCTGTGCACCTGACTCTCCACAGCCCCTACTACATATCTGTGAGGGAGCACTTCAGGCACTAGCTGCTAGCAAGGAATCCCAAGCATACCGCACCAAACTCCTGCCTGCATGTAGCGTTTATGTATTGGCCCTAAAGGCAACTTGACTTGTGCCCTTACCGAGCAGCACACGGCGCACACAAAGGCACCATTGTTCATCGTACCAGATTCAGTCAACATCTGTCCATCCTCTAGGCGCTATTGACCAAATGGAATGTTGTAGTTTGCCCAGCGACTTGTTTTGTGGTGCACCACTCGCCCGGCTTTTAGGCACATATGGGAGGCACACCACTGAGCCGGTGTCCCGTACAGTAGGAGGCACACCTCTGAGGCAGGACCCCTTAGGCACAGGGACAGTTCACAAATGAATTTCTGAGCAACCGTCTAAGCTAAGCAGTGGACAGGCTGGTACTAGGAGTCTGACTGCCCTGGAAAAGTCCTGAGTTAATGAAATGTAGTTAAATGGGTTTCTGTTTCAGTAGCCCCTCCCTCCACCCCCCACAAACAAACTTTTTGCCTGGCATTTGATGTAACTTTGACTGGAATGTACTGGGACCATGCTGTCCAGGTTCCCAGTGTTGTTTCCCTAAAACTGTACCACAATTTGCAACTTCAGGCCTCCTGTAAGCCCCTAGTAAATAGTACCCCTGGCACCTAGGTCATTGCTCTTTACACTCCTACTTGCTCTCCTTACTTTTGTGCTTCTAGCGCCGGGAAACCCACGGGTAGCTGCGCGCTTAACAAATTCATATATAATAATAATAATAATAATAATTGGGACTGAAGAGGGTCCCCTAGGGACCCCTCACCGGGGCCATGCTAACTGCCACTGCAGCCTGCATGCCTTTGTGCAGACAAAAATGACAAAGTCGATATGGCACACTGCCTGTGCCTCTAGGCGCTATTGACCAAATGGAATGTTGTAGTTTGCCCAGCGACTTGTTTTGTGGTGCACCACTCGCCCGGCTTTTAGGCACATATGGGAGGCACACCACTGAGCCGGTGTCCCATACAGTAGGAGGCACACCTCTGAGGCAGGACCCCTTAGGCACAGGGACAGTTCACAAATGAATTTCTGAGCAACCGTCTAAGCTAAGCAGTGTGTGGTAAATAATTTAATTACCGGTACTTAATTTGATGCGGAAAATTAATAAGAATAGCTCAGTAAAATAAGAGGCAGAATCCGTGGTATTAGAGATTCGGAACGGGCTTTATTCCAACAACAATTCGAATTGTGGACTCCATATTCCATCACCACGAAGGTTCAGGAAGTGAAGGACTCTACTTTATTGACAAGTAATCATTTTTATAGAAGAGGCATTACAGTGAAACAGATGCAGGAGGCGTAACAGTTGATAACAGAGATAAAGACATACATGCGTAACTAAAAATGGGTGTAACTAGGCGTAACTAAAGAACGTCATTAGGTATGATGTCACAAATGGGTGGTTCCATGAAAGAATTTCGCAATGTCAGCAGAAATACTTGGCAGAGATGCGCGCGCAGCAGCATGACGTGTGATTGACGTGCAACTAGGGGGTGAAGGGGACTTGACATTTAGCTCTACATGTGGAGACAGAAGTCTGGGGGGTCAAGTCAACCTAATCCCAAATCATATCTAACATCCTATGTTTAAAGAACTGTGTTATCCAAAAAGAGAGGTCTCTTAGGATAGAATCTTATTCTATACTGACTATACTGACTGTTAGTGCGTGTACAAGCGTCTAAGTGTCTACACTAGATGCGAGGGCAGAAATCTTCCATAGTAACAGGGCTATGAATTACTTGCATAAAGACAGAGAAGCCGGGCCCTTTGCTCGGTAGCTGGGAGAATGTTTACTTAAGTTACTAGACAGGAATGCATTGGATGAGGAGCGGAGCAGAGCAGATAATCTTGAAGGTGAAATACAGTTTTTGGCAGGCAGACAGGCCGAGTCAGGCACCGTTAGCCGCGCAGGGAGTAGGACAAAGTTCATGGATACAGATGCGAGCTCAGGCTGGAGCTTTCAGAGGCAGAAGGCAGGAAAAGGCTTAATGGCAGAATCAGGGCCTACTCGCCTGGACTGTAAAATGGGATAAATGAACCATATAAAGCCGGTGGCCTTTCATACTTAGGAATAGAATATCCGGCCCATTCATGGCGGATCTGAAAGAGGACATGTTGACGGTGGACGCACATGTGTTTGCGTCTTCATAACTGGAACTGGAGGGAACATACATGTACTTGTGACATATACATGAAACCGTTGGGGTCCAAGATAGGGGACATAACTGATCATAAAAATCCATATTTCCACATTCCCTCCTTGTCCCCTACTTGCCCTTAGGAGATATCAATCTTCATCAATCCGTCGATCTGTTCATATAGCATCATTTGTTCTTCTTTCTTCTTCCGGGATGAATGAAATCTTGGTGGTGGAATACACGATGTGGCACACAGACCACAAATCGCTGGTCCACATTGTAGGCATAAGCAGCAACTGAATAGTATGAGAAAGCCAATACCTAGGAAGGATAGGACCCTCCATCCCCAGGCTGACAATACACTCCAAAACCAACCGGACCAAGTCCAGGTGCCTGGATTCTGGTGTATCTGGCTTACAATCTTATGAAGGCGAGTTATGGCTTTATATACAGATGGCGAATTTTCTGGTATGAAAATGCAACAACTTGATCCGATGACCCTACAAGCTCCGCCCCTATCGGCCAGGATGACGTCAAGGACAAGACGATTTTGAAGCACAACAATCCGCATAGCAGACTGCTCTTCTGTTAAATTGCCTAAGGCGGAAATAGTTTCGTTCACTACTGCTTCAAGGGTTCTGGTTAATCTACGTATCAGCTTACTATTAGTGACTGTACCTATATAGGGGAAGAAACCTTTATTGAAATCTGTGTATTTTTCCCATGCTGTTTCAGTGTAATCGACAATTGGGAGATCTCTCTGCTGTCTATTGTGTACTAAATGAGTATTTCTATGATAATCAGGAGGAGCTAGAAAAACAGGTGGCAAAAGGAATCCGATGTAACAGGTACCATCCCAATCTAGAGGCAAACGTATATATGCAGTCTGACCACATACGAAGTAGGAATGGCGAGAAGCTCTAAATGTAGACTTGCCTTGATCACTGAATTCTATTACGGTGGTGCATCTACTATGGCCCATATGTATGGAACCATTCTTTCTTATACACAATTCACCTTTAACTGGAAATACTGACATAGCGGGCAAAATTGGTGCAGCTTCGGATTCAACATTCAGGATCATGAGATTAAGCGTGAAATTCCCTAATCCATATACTTCATTTTCTAGATCAGTTCCTGTTCTTTTGGGAAGTCCCTCCTTGTTAGGGTAGCAGACTTTAAGCAAAACTAAGTTCAGGTTTCCCCATACCCAGTTGTCTTGATAAACTGCGGAATTCGAATCTAGGGAATTAATTAAACTAAACCATGCTCCACAGGAGCCATTGTGTGTGAACGGATATGGAAAGAGAGGCAGAATTCCCTTATAGTTCTGATAGGGAGGGAGTCGGCCACATATCCAACAATTTGTAGCATTGCTAGTCTGATGGGAATGATGTAACATACTAATAAAAGTGTTATTGCGCAGCGCAAATCTATAGGACAACTCATGCGGGGGTAATTCACTAAAAGAATGTTCAGCAGTAACATTGTAAACATGTTTAGAAATAGGATAATATATGTGCAACAATATACTTGCAGCGATTATTAAAAGACTTAAGAAAAACAAAATTAATAACGTCACTGTGCAATGACTACGCAGTGATTTACAGTACGCATGCTTTTTCAACTGCATCTGTCGGTTTCTTTCTCTATTCAGGTCTAGGGGATACATGTCAGAAACAAATTCGACCGATTCACCTTGGAGAGGACTTAAACAATCAAATTGTCTGACTTATTAGACCGTAATTTTAGTTTGTATAGTTCCTTATCGCTTAGTTCAACCAAAGGAAGTTTTGAGTCAATCAGTGAAGACACGCGAGGTGTAACGTTTACATCAGACGGTAGTCCATGAAATTTCTTGATATGACTTGAATGTATCCATCCCTTGCGACCTTCGATCTTCACGGCTGTCCTCGTGGTGAGCAGTACAAGTTGAGGCGATTTCCACCTAGGATCCAGCTGAGTCTTCCGATCAAAATTCCGCACTAACACCAGGTCCCCGGGAACTACGTCATGGGGTTTCACCTCGGTGTTGTCGGGAAAGGCTGCAGCTACCTGTGAACGACAAGATTGTAGTGCAGACATCAAGGAAGCCAGGTAATCTGTCAGCATATTACAGTCAACATCAGTTATTTTGCGTGGTATAGGCGTCCCCCACATATTTGGTGGTCTGCCAAAGATCACCTCATAAGGGGATAGCCCTGTTCGAGAGTGCGCTACCATTCTCATGTAAAAGAGTGCAACTGGTAAGGCAACTACCCAATCAACACCTTTCTCTCTACATATTTTGGACAATCTAATTTTCAGAGTTTGATTATGTCGCTCCACGAGACCTGCTGCCTCGGGGTGTCGGACACAGTGAAATCTCCATTGATAGCCTAACAAAAGTGAAACGTGTTTCATTAGTTCGGATGAGAACGGCTGGCCGTTATCTGAGTAGACAACACGTGGTAAACCGTACCGTGGGAAGAATTCTCGAACCAACTGTTTGGCAGTAGTCGGGGCAGTGTAATCTGAAACCGGGTATGCCTCTGTCCAACGGGAAAGAGCACAGACAACTACAAGAACATATTTGAATCCTCGACATCGTTCCATCTGGATATAATCCATCTGGAGGACTTCAAAAGGGTGATCAGGAGGCTGAAATCCACCCTGTTCTACGGGAATGCTTTTACCTGGGTTAAACTGACAACAGATCATACAGGTACGAACTTTTTGTTTAGCTGCTGCTCGTAAATGTTTGTTGAACCAAATGTGTTGAATGCTGTCTAGCATAGCTTTTTCTCCTAGGTGCGCTGGACTATGTATTGTATTAATGATAACTTGAACCATTGAGTCGGGAAGAAACCATACAGATTTTTCCTTCGTCATCCATCCTTGATCCGTTTGGATCCCTCCTGATTCAGTCCATTTCTTTATTTCATCTGGTGTAGCATGTGTCTGTATGTCAATTACGTCAAGAGCGGGATCTTTAACCGTCATGCAATGTGTTGGTGTCGGAACTATTGTCTTTGTCATGTCAGATGTGTGAGTTTGAGCAGTCTGTTTAGCTGTTCTGTCAGCTAGATCATTGCCTTGGGAAATGATATCAGTAACTTTCGTATGAGCTTTACATTTCATAATTGATACCGCAGTGGGTAGATGTATTGCATCTAATAAGGCATGAATAAGGTGTCCGTGCTGAATGTGGGCACCGTGAGAAGTTAAATAACCTCTCTCTCGCCACAGCACGCCGAAGTCATGTACAACTCCGAATGCATAACGTGAATCAGTGTATATGTTGACTTTCTTATTTGTGGCTTGAATACAGGCTTGTGTCAGAGCGATGAGCTCTGCTGCTTGAGCTGACAAGGTATTTATGCAATTTGTTTCAATGACTTCAGTGTCTGTTGTGACTGCGTAAGCGGCCACTAACTCTCCTGTACTTGTTCTCATACATGACCCATCTACATATAATGTCAAGTCTGGATCTGACAATGGGACGTCTGTCAAGTCTTGTCTAGGTTTCGTCGTGATAGCAATAACTTCAATACAATCATGTGCTAGTGGGTCTGTTCCGTCTACTGGTAACAGTGTGGCAGGATTTAACGTACTACAACGTCTGATTTCTATGTGTGGCTGAAACAATGTTAATTCGTAACCGGTAAGTCTTGCTATAGTCAAGTGTTGTGTTTGCGTTCGGTTCACAAGAACCTCTACTGCATGTGGTACTTGTACTGTCAATTGATGTCCTAACACTATGGCATCGCTTTGTCTGATTGCTAAAGCTGTCGCTGCCACTGATTTCAGGCACGCAGGCAGAGCCTGAGCTACGGGATCTAATGTACTAGAAAAATAAGCACATGGTTTGTGTGATCCTGCTTGTTCCTGTGTGAGTACTGACAAGGCAGTACCTTCGCGTTCTGTAACAAAGAGCGTAAAATGTTTATTGTAACATGGTGTTGCTAAAACAGGTGCTTGACATAAAGCTTTCTTTAGGCTTTCAAAAGCTTGTGTATGTTCCTGAGTCCAAGGGAGGACAGTCGATGTGGCTGCCTCCTGTGTTGTCAACTGAATGAGTGGTTTTGCTAGAAATGCATACTGAGGGATCCACTGCCTACAATATGAAGTGAGGCCTATAAAAGCCCGTACCTCCTTTTGTGTCTTGGGTATTGGCATGTTAGCAATTAACTGGATACGATCTGACGTAAGCTGCCTTCCCTCCTTGGACAGCGAGTGCCCAAGGTAAACAACTCGCTGGACACAGAATTGCAGCTTAGAAGGGGACACCTTGTGCCCCTTTTCGGCCAAAAATTGTAAAACCGTCAGTGAGGCTTTTTCACATTCAGGTTCGCTTCGGGCGGTGATCAGCAGATCATCGACATATTGAAGCAGGGCAGTGTTGACTGGCATGTGGATACTGTCAAGTTCTCGTTTTAGTGCTTGGCTATAGATGCTGGGGCTTTCTGTGAATCCTTGAGGTGCGCGTGTGAATTTAAAGCTTCGTCCATTTAAACTAAATCCGAACAAGTATTGGCTTTCCGGATCTATTGGGACGCTGAAAAAGGCGTTCTTGAGATCAATTACAGTAAAGAATGTTGCTTCGGAATCAATGGCTGTCAGTAATGAAGAAATGTCTGGGACTACGGGGTATTGTGGTACAATACATTTATTTAATTCGCGCAGATCAATAACCAATCGATATACTGGCGGGGCTTTTGGATCAGTTCGTTTAAGAATCGGAATTATCGGTGAATTACATACATTGGAGTCGGTTTCCACAACCACTCCTTGGGTAATAAGCTCGTCAATGATTTGCAGTAAAGCCACTACAGCATCTGGGGGTAACTTGTATTGTCGCATTCGTGGTAGTACCACTCCTGTCTTTAGTGTGACTCGATATGGTGTAATGTTCATGCAACCAACATCTGTAGGGCCTTGTGCACATATATGTGTGGGTAAAGTCTGCAGTCGGTGATCCATGTCTCGGGACACATAGTGCCCTTTGAAATCACGTAAAAACAATCTTACTCCTTCCGGAGAACAACATATTATAGCTCCTAGAGCTTTCAATGTTTTTATACCTAACAAGTTTTCTGGACATGATTTAGTAAGCAATAAATCTGTAGTTCGTGTCAAGGGACCAATCGTAAGTGGAAGAGGCTGTGATACTTCGTTAATGATAGGTTTTCCTGAAAAACCAAGGGAAATATTCTGTGAGCCTGAGAGGGGTGCCCCTGGAACTTCACTACGTTTTATGGTTGTTCGGCTTGCCCCTGTATCAAGTAAAAATTTTCTATCTTGGCCTAATAGTTCACTGTGTACATAAGGTCCTTCTTGATCTACAGGGACCTCGATAAGGGGTAAGCCAACTTCCCTCTCTAGGCTGTTTCATGAGTATCGTTGATAATCAGGATAGTCATACTGTGCGGTCTGGTACATCTGTCGTGTCGTTGTTTGTGTGGCAGCAATAGGCTGCGGTGGTGGAGCTGGCATAGACTGTTGCGGAGCTGGCATGGACTGTGCATGCTGCGGGGCTCCTTGTTGGTTCTGATCCTGTCTAAGTGGCCGTGATCTTTCTTTTGTATTACCTATGGCGATATTATGTTTTAAAACTGGACAATCGTGTACATAATGACCTGGCTGTTTACAATAGTTGCATGTCCCTTTTACAGAACCTGCTGAAACACTGGACTGTGTCATACCCTTTTTATGACCGTCAGCTGGAAATGTCTGGGAAACTAGCATTTTCATTTTCGTGTCTTTCATGCGTCTTTGTTCATGTTCTTGTTCCTCCCTAATTCTATTGTGATGGTACTGTAGCATTTGTAACATTTGAGACGGAGTGTTACCTTGCCAGGTACTCTCGAATTTCAATACTCTATTCTTAACTTGGGGCAAGGCATTTTCTACTAATTTTGTCACAAACAGATGTGGATACGATTCGCTACTTGCTTTTATTCCACTATTTATACCAAAACATTTTTCGAATTGGGCATAGAAATCACTAGTGTCTTCATCTTGCTTTTGTTTACAGGCTGAGATTGCACCCCAGTCTTCCTTTTTCGTAGTTAATAAACGTGGCAGTACCTGTACTAATAAACCTGGTAGTATTTTCGTCTTTTCCCCAAGCCCTAAACCTGGACCTCGAGCTGTTTCTTCGTTTTCTAATGCTGTCCAATCTATCTTTTGGTCTCCCACCTCCCAATCCTTTTCCTTGAGTTTTTCGTAAATGCCCGCAGGCATTAATACCTTTAATATTTTCATAATGTCGGGATAGGTATACTCTCCCATGAGCAACATATCTTTAATTTCACGGTGGAAACCCGCTGGGTCTTTGTCATGACTGGGTACCACTTTCTTCATTTCTAATAGTTCCATTTTAGATATGGGTGTGTATACAAACACACGTTTAAACTGATTGTCCTCACCTTTTATCGGGTGGACTTCGCGTAAAGGATTCTGTCTATCCATATAATACGTCGTTCTTTCCTTGATGGGCAGTGAGACATGTTCGGGGCATACAAAAAGAATGTACTGCTTTCTGGATTCTAGTATTTCTCTAATTAACTCAGTACCTGAACCTCTCCATTTATTCGTGAGTAATTCAGTCAATATATCAGGTAAGGGACCAGGATCGGAGTGTTGGCTTTTATATAATATAAGGAGTTGTTGAATCATGTAGATACCAGCTAAACGCTGTTCATCTGGGGTGAGGTTCAAAAACGTGTGCGCTAGTGTATCATCACTATATTTTCCGGGACTGTCAGCCCAGTGAACGGCTGACCTGGCTAATTCTTGTTCGTCCATAGAATCGAGTATATGATAACCCCTTCGTTCTCGGAGTAATTTGTCAGCGGCTTGGAACGAATGTTCAGGGGACCTTATATTTATTATAGGGGTTTGGAAATTTCTGTTATTATCTGGACGTATCGGACGTATCGGATCAGTAAAGCATCTAGTATTATTACAAGATCTTCCTCTACCTACATAGGCCATGGTTTCTAACTGTCCTGTGGGCAGTTCTAATTCTTCCTCCTCCTCGTTTTGTTCAGGCTGGTCTACCGCTAATCTTTCTTCGTGTATTCGTTCTACTTCTTTGCGGATCTTTCGGCACATAGCTACTATACTTAATAGTCTATCATGTCTCCCCTCTGATATATTCCGACTCCATGTGGTAAGAATTCGCATTTCTTCCGGATTTACCCCTGGTCGGTCTTGATTTCTGATCACACAATTTATGAGGAAACGTAACAGTTCCCCCTGTATCTCCACTTTCTGGTACTCCATGGCTCTATTAATACTCTCAGAATCTCGCCCTGACTGGACAAAGTGATATATTTTTTCTAAATGTGTAGTCATTCCTGGTAGCCTCCCTAAATATATTGCAGCTCGTCGGATACGTAATGATGCCAGCAGCATTTCGTCCTCTTTGCCGGGCACAGGGTCATATCTACAATCTACTAGAAGTTCCTTAAGCATGTCGGGAGTTACTAGTTTGGGCGTACGTTGGTGGGCTAATTCTTGAAAGGAAAGTTTATTTACTCTGGGTGGCGTGGAAAAAATGTTTGCTGTACCTCCTGTAGCACCGCCTGGGGTGCTGGATGTGAAAGGATTCGTTGAACGTGATATAGCAACCATAGGTGTGGGTACAGCTGTAGAAACAGATGTGCTTGCCGGAACTTGTGTCGGAGTTTGTTGTTGCGGAGGTACAGACGGAGGGTCTTGGCGTTGAACCCCCTCGGCAGGCGGTCTATGTGGTGCAGTATTAGCATACTCGGGAGCTGCGTCGTCTAAATAAGAGGAAAGGAAAACATCTTCTGCGGTTCTGGGATGCCCTTTGGGATGTGCTTTTATCGGAAACAATGGAGGTGGCAAGTCTTTTGGTATCTCCGGAGTAGCCTTAGGTAACCCTTCGGCCAGAAGAGGATACATACCATTCATAAGGGCATTTCTTTGTCTGTCTACTTGTTCTGATTTTACTCGGGTACCTTCTTCAATTAATAGATTTTCTCGGACTTTATTTGAATTCTCCTTACTTTTCTCTTCCTGTCTGAGTGCTTTTTCTGTACGTCTATATGATTCTTTACGCCATAATTCAATGGCATCTTTCTGTGATTGTCTAGCTTTCTTTTTCCATAATTCTTCCTCTACTTTCATGATGCAATCTGCATCCCAGGTCCCAGCTGCGGGCCACCTCTGACTTTCTGGTAATTCCTTGGTGTAGTCTACCCATAAATCAAGAAATAATATGGCGTCTAGGCCATGTTTATGATACATGAAGTACCCTGGGGTGTCCCTAGGAGGAATGGGAACAGCTTCTTCGAGTACCCCTTTTCTAGTTTTGATCTGTCTTAATTTCGAAAAGAGCGGCATATTGAGAACTGATCTGAAACCTAATTTTGAACACGTTTAATACAACAAAACACAATAATGAACAGTCATTCACACCACAATATGCAGAACGTATTTTAAAACATTTAACATTTAACATTTAATGAACAACAATGATGGCCATTTAGAGAACTAGTCACTAAGCATAATACTCGGCACTAACTAGGTAATTCTGAATTATATACTAGACATACTAGATATACTGCTAAACAGTACAGATACACTGCTGAAACAGTGCAGACCGGATTTGTGTACCCAAACCCGTCTTGACCGGCACAACCTATGTGCACGTCAGAACGCCTCCCCGACAATGGTACTCACCGGGTAGCTCGGAACGGAAGGCCTCGGAACTGAACTGAACTGGACTTGGACCGGACTGGACTGGACTCGAAACTTCGGAACTTCGGAACTTGGTGGGCCTCTGTATACCTCGGATCTTGCTCTCTCAGCTAGGCTCTGGTCGGGATACTTCTCACTTCTCACCGCCTCGTCTGGGTGTTGATCGCAGCCTCAGTTACCCCCGCTCGGCAGGAGGGAGATACAGGAAATCCTGTGAGTACGCGTTGTTGTCCGTCCAGCTGTGGCAGGAGACCGGGCCTGCAACGCACCTCCGGCGCGTGAGATGAGAAAGTGTCCCTGTTCGGGCGCCATATATGTGGTAAATAATTTAATTACCGGTACTTAATTTGATGCGGAAAATTAATAAGAATAGCTCAGTAAAATAAGAGGCAGAATCCGTGGTATTAGAGATTCGGAACGGGCTTTATTCCAACAACAATTCGAATTGTGGACTCCATATTCCATCACCACGAAGGTTCAGGAAGTGAAGGACTCTACTTTATTGACAAGTAATCATTTTTATAGAAGAGGCATTACAGTGAAACAGATGCAGGAGGCGTAACAGTTGATAACAGAGATAAAGACATACATGCGTAACTAAAAATGGGTGTAACTAGGCGTAACTAAAGAACGTCATTAGGTATGATGTCACAAATGGGTGGTTCCATGAAAGAATTTCGCAATGTCAGCAGAAATACTTGGCAGAGATGCGCGCGCAGCAGCATGACGCGTGATTGACGTGCAACTAGGGGGTGAAGGGGACTTGACATTTAGCTCTACATGTGGAGACAGAAGTCTGGGGGGTCAAGTCAACCTAATCCCAAATCATATCTAACATCCTATGTTTAAAGAACTGTGTTATCCAAAAAGAGAGGACTCTTAGGATAGAATCTTATTCTATACTGACTATACTGACTGTTAGTGCGTGTACAAGCGTCTAAGTGTCTACACTAGATGCGAGGGCAGAAATCTTCCATAGTAACAGGGCTATGAATTACTTGCATAAAGACAGAGAAGCCGGGCCCTTTGCTCGGTAGCTGGGAGAATGTTTACTTAAGTTACTAGACAGGAATGCATTGGATGAGGAGCGGAGCAGAGCAGATAATCTTGAAGGTGAAATACAGTTTTTGGCAGGCAGACAGGCCGAGTCAGGCACCGTTAGCCGCGCAGGGAGTAGGACAAAGTTCATGGATACAGATGCGAGCTCAGGCTGGAGCTTTCAGAGGCAGAAGGCAGGAAAAGGCTTAATGGCAGAATCAGGGCCTACTCGCCTGGACTGTAAAATGGGATAAATGAACCATATAAAGCCGGTGGCCTTTCATACTTAGGAATAGAATATCCGGCCCATTCATGGCGGATCTGAAAGAGGACATGTTGACGGTGGACGCACATGTGTTTGCGTCTTCATAACTGGAACTGGAGGGAACATACATGTACTTGTGACATATACATGAAACCGTTGGGGTCCAAGATAGGGGACATAACTGATCATAAAAATCCATATTTCCACAAGTGGACAGGCTGGTACTAGGAGTCTGACTGCCCTGGAAAAGTCCTGAGTTAATGAAATGTAGTTAAATGGGTTTCTGTTTCAGTAGCCCCTCCCTCCACCCCCCACAAACAAACTTTTTGCCTGGCATTTGATGTAACTTTGACTGGAATGTACTGGGACCATGCTGTCCAGGTTCCCAGTGTTGTTTCCCTAAAACTGTACCACAATTGGCAACTTCAGGCCTCCTGTAAGCCCCTAGTAAATAGTACCCCTGGCACCTAGGTCATTGCTCTTTACACTCCTACTTGCTCTCCTTACTTTTGTGCTTCTAGCGCCGGGAAACCCACGGGTAGCTGCGCGCTTAACAAATTCATATATAATAATAATAATAATAATTGGGACTGAAGAGGGTCCCCTAGGGACCCCTCACCGGGGCCATGCTAACTGCCACTGCAGCCTGCATGCCTTTGTGCAGACAAAAATGACAAAGTCGATATGGCACACTGCCTGTGTGCTATGTCATATCAGCACTTCCTACGGTATGGGTACATCACCGCTCAAAAGCCCATACAAGCCCTCAGGCAGGGTGCACTATATCTCAGATATGCCCCTACAATATTTAAATCTTTTCTTAATATTGTAAGTGCCAGAAGAGCCATAGAAAGTACATGGCCTGGAAACTCGACAACTCGAGTTCCCCAGCGCCATGATGGCTTCACTGAACCTAGGAGTGTTTGGTACCAACCAACTCCTCTTAATAAAACCACACTGATGCCACTGTTGGATTTGTTAAAACTTGTACTCAGAGGGCACCTCAGAGGTGCCCCCTGAAAATCTACCAACCCTGGTGACTGACTTTAGGGAGCCTGCCATCACCAGACATGTTTCTGGGGCCCCTGCTCTCTGAGGCCAGAAACATAGCCAATCTTGGGAGGAGGTGTCATACCTCCTTCCCAAGGATGAGCACAGTGCTCAAGAGGAAAGCTTCAATGGCCTTGCAACCTTTGTAATGTGACCCAAACCTCTGCTGCTCGCAGCAGATCGCAGCCTCAGGTTTAAACCCCCACTTTTGGTGGGAGAACTGGCAGGAGAATTTAGTGAGGAGGTGTGACCCCCTTCGCAAACTCCACCCCTCAGGTGCTGAAGGCAAAGTGAAGAACATTTTTCAGTGCCCACATTTTTGAAGATGGTGGGACTTATCCAATTAGGGCAAGGGCTATACCCCCTCCCACCAGAGGCTGGTATAATAGTGAGTGTAGACACCCCAGGTAAGGAACCTATTGGTTCCAACCTGTCACTCCCCTGTAACGCTCCTAAATCTAGTTTTTAGGTGGCACCCCCAGACCCTAAAAGCAGATTCCTGACTACCTGAGAAGATCCAGACACTACAGCATCATACCAGCAGAGAAGACTACAGACACTAACTGACTTGGCCCCAGCCCTACCGGCCTGTCTGCAGCCCTCGACGATCCTGCACCAAAAGACGACTCGTCCTGCAGCCCACGACCTCCAAAGCCTTGAGAGGACTGCCTGCCTTCGACAAAGATCAAAATCACCCATGAACAGCGGACATGTCCAGAAGAAACCAACTTTAAAGAACAAAGAACTCTGCCCTGAGGAACCGGAAAAACACAGCTGGACCCACCACTGCACCCTATGCCCACACCCTGAGTTCAAGTGGCTCACCAGTCTTGTGAAGGTTCCCCAGCACATCTGAGCAAGAGTCCACCATGGGCTTACCCCTGCCGGACTCCACCCCAATGCCTGCAGCCTCAACTCGCAGACTACCCCAACCGTGACCTGCCCGGTAAGACTTTTCCAACGCCTAAGGACACCCCTGCACCTGAAGCCCTGGGAGCACGGCCACTGGTGTCCTTACGTCCACTAGCCTCACTACTTACTTGTGGATTGAGCCTGCAGATTTTCTTCAAAGCCGATCTCCCCCATTGGTTTGCATTGGGCACACAACACTGTGTTGGTACTTTGCACCCTCCCACCCCGTGCTGCTGAGGGTGTAAGTTTGGTGCTGCCTTGTGGCCCCCCCTTGCTTACCTTAACCGCCCGAAACTGGAGTATGGCAATAGGGATGCGAATATTAATATCTCTTAAGCCTCCCTCCCACATAACACTCACCTCTCTCACTAACTCCAAAATTATGGCTCTGCCCCTCCTCCCCCTCCCGTGGTGTCTGGGGCCAGGGCTTACACTGACAATGGATGTTGTTGTGCAATGACAAAGTGCCCACCAGAACTGGTCTGGGCCCTAGAGCCTATGCCAGGGGGCAGAACAAAGACTGTAGGACTTTAAGTACTGGGGCTGTTGCCCCATGCCTGCTGAACTGTGTTTACTTGAGAACTGGATCAGAAGAGCACTCTGCCAGGAGGAACCGCCGTGGCACTCAGCTGCTGCCTGCTTGGTGGCTGGGGGGGCTGCCCTCTGCTCTGCGTGCTGGCCTGCCTGTGCCCAGCTCTGCCTTGTGGATGCCTGGAAGAGCACTGCCTGCTCCCTGTTTGTGTCTGCCAGGGGGAGACAGGCTGAGCGCTTCAAGTTCCTAATTGCCTTGGTGAAGCGTGAGTGTAGAGCTGTGCAGACGGGAGAATTTTACCCTTCTCCTTCTGTGGGTTGACAGGAAGAGCGTGAAGAGGCGCTTGTTTGCGACAGCGCATGGTGAGCGCTGTTTTGCAGCCGGAGGCCAAAGCCATTCACAGAAGCCAAACGTGGCCGCTAGTCAGCTGAGTGAGCGCCGCAGGAACCTTGAGTGTTGCCCTGCAACCTAGCTGCTGGATGTCAGGTAGATGGGATGGGCGGTGTGACCAAGACTGGTTGTAGGCAGGGCCAAGTGGGACCGTGTACAAGAAGGCTGGGCGGAGGAGACAAAGCCGACGAAGACTTCGCTCTGTGTCCTGTGTCCCGCTGCGCTGATGTAGCCTGATCGTGGGCGGGGCCAGCAGGAGCAAGAACCGCCGCTTCATTGGCGGCCACCAGAAGGCAATTCTCAGAAAGCGGGACCGGCGGAGACTCCGCTTGAAGTTCAGCCACCAGAGGCGTGGTGCAGACACCGGAACCAGCTGGGCCCTGTGAAACCAGGTGAGTGCCTTGTGGACAGTAGTGCCCCTTTCAAGGAGGCGGGCAGTACTACCCAGCCCCGAGGGACGATTGGATGACCACGCTCAGGTGCTTTCGTTGCAGACGTAATTTCCACATCTTTTTTTTTCTACTGCTGCAGCTGCGCCGCATGGTTGCGGGCAGCTGCACGCTATCCAGATGTTGGGGTCAGTTCGGAGCAGCATCACAGGGCCAGCCCAGTAGGGGCCCCGGATTCTGAGTTGCCACATACGTCCTGGCTGCACCTGCAGAATTGGAGTAGAGGTGCCAGGTACTTCGGTGCCCTACATGAGTTTGGGCCCAGTTGGCTCTGAGGAAGGTATTCGGGGCATGCATGTTCTGCAATAGGATTTATGTTATGCTCTGATGTAATGATTATGACAGTGGCCCGATGATTGATGTAATCCCTGGGAAGTCATGACAAGTGCCTGGTGGAACAGTGTATACTTGTGATGGTGTTCTAATGTGTTTTATGGACAATACAAAGGTTATTTTTATATAACCTTGTGTGGTTTCTTTGTGGTGTGCCTAGTGTGTCGCTGCTGTGTGTGTTGCGCAAACGCTTACACATTGCCTCTGGGATAAGCCTGACTGCTCTGCCAAGCTACCAAGGGGGTGAGCAGGGGTTATATTCAGTGTGTAACTCTGTTGCCCTGACTAGAGTGGTGGTTTCTGCCTGGCTTAGGTGCATGCCCTAGCCAACCAGAAATCCAATTTCCAATAAGCCTACAATATCAAAGGGTTATACATGTGAAAAAAGATATGCCCATTGGTTGCTCGTCACCTGATTTAGTACATTTTATCCATTGGCTTTTTCCTACATGGACCAGTACTGACATGTTACACACTACCTTAATCTCCTGTTTGCAGGGTTAGTGGTTAGAGATGACTGTAAAAAAGGGTTTTATTACAGTTTCAGGGTAGCCAGTAAGGCAAGATTATTGGAATCTTCTCAAAGCAAGTTGAAAGGAAGTTAGGGGGATGTGGTACACTTTTTGAAGTTTCCAAATAAGAGAAATCTCTCTCCAACAACTATTGCAAGTAAACTGGGAGGAACTTCATTTCATGGAAAATGTTTTGGAGTTACGAGCTTTCATCAGTGGTGAGGATGGCAAGTTTTAGCACGATGGGCCATAGAGAGGGGGTTAGCGGGTTTAAGGGAAATGTAGCAAGGTATTTTGATTCATTTGCGAGAGATGTTATTTCTTTTTTTTTATTGAAAGGGTTTGAGAAGCTCCTTTTGCATGAGTTGTTAGGTAGGGATGGGACGAGTATATTGAGAGAAAGTAAAATAATGGGGCAGAGCATGCGAGAATCTGGCAAGCCAAAACAGATTAGTTGGGAAGGTGGAAAAGAATCGATTATACTGTGAGTCTACCAATATTTTTTAATGTTTAGTAAGGGTGTGAGGTTTATGTGTCTATGTTAAGAGACTAGTAAGATATTTCAACATAAGAATGCTAGTTTCTGAAGTTTTACATAATGCTCTGAGAATTGTTGGGTTTTCTTTAGGAAGTTTGGAACGCTTTCCTTTTGAATAGGTGTAGCAACTGAAGGCAACAGGTCGAGAATAGGAGTACAGGGTACTGGAAGTCAGACTGCTCAAAAGAGGTATGGTTAAGTACCGCCAACAGCAGCTGAGAAGAGTGTATCCAGATATATTCCTTTTGCATTTGGAGGACAAACACCCTGGTCCAACTCTCAGGAGTTCTGTTGTTGAAAGAACTGAAGAGATGTGTTGCAATTGAAATGTTTCTGACTGGCCGGCTACATTGTATGGGCAATTCGTGCAGAGGAGCTATGAAGCCCAGAGCCAATGAGAAAGCTAGAAAAAAACGAAATAGGAATACGAGAGGCTTTAGTGGTGCTTGGGATATTGTCATGGTTATGCACGAAGATATTTCTTCTGACGTTTTAATTTGTTTAAAACACAGAGTTCACCTGCTTTCATAGGAAACGATGTCTTAAAACAGAGCGATATAAATGGCTTCAGGCGAAGTTCTGTGTACTTATCTAGTATATGCAATTTTCAGTCCTAAGGTATTACAGGTTGCAGTTTTGGATGGTGGAAGTGGGACATCTGTTGCCTGGTTGGCAGGCAAGGTAACAAATGCCCGAGTAGACAGAACACATGGCTGGGTCATCATGATTTAAAAAATTCCAGCTGAGGGTTGGCTGTTTAGACAGGACCTTGCCTTGTGGAATGATGTACTGAACAGGGTGACAACATGGAAGGAAATAAAAGGTTTTAAGTAGGATTCTAGGAAGCTAGAGTTCTTAGGCAGGATTATGGGACGGAGTTATTTGATGCAATGGTGGCATTTGGGCGAAGGGAAATTTAAGGATGAGGCTATTAGAACACTGTTGAACAAAGACATTAGGTTAGCTAGGCATTGGTCATGGGATGTGTAAAGAGAAAGACACTTTCTATTAAAGCATGCCTTTTCACTTAATTTGGAGTCTGTTATTGGTGCAGTCCCCATAGCTGCATAGTTGGCTCAACTTCTCAAAGGGTTTCGGTGTGCACAGTATTAATAAACATAACAATACATTAATATAAAGCATTCCTTATTTCTACATTGGCAAGGACCGTAGAGGGGAGCATCAATACCAGGAACTGCAGAACATGTCCTTATTTGGTACCTCAAGCATTTTGCTTTGCCCTGTAACTGTATCACACCACCACGCTTCTACAGGATTTTTCTTTATTTTTGCTGTAGCCTCATAACATTTGCCAGGTACGGTAAACAACACCCAGTATTCCCCCAGGCACCTTCTAAGTCCAGCAATTGCAGGGATATTATTTCAGATCGGTTTCACATTCCTCAGCCAACGGGTCAATCTCAGGTGGACTGTTTTCATAACATGAGCATATTTTCTGCTAATGTATTTTCCTGGTGTTTTATCAGCTGGTTTCAGTTTGTCCAAATGTCATTTATAATTTTAACAAGTGTGTTAATAATCAATACCGTTATACCCTAACTTCCAATAAGTTTGCATTTACTTATATCAATCAGAAATAATTTCCCTAGGCCAATCGCCTATACTTATTCATGTCAAAGTTTACATATTATTCTGCTGTTTTTTTTAACCATACTTTTCAGCGTTTGGATTATATTAACCATGTCTTCTTGCTTGCCAATCATTACATACTGTTTTACGTTTCTGTAGTCTGTCATTGTACTGCACTGTATTTGCATTTATATAGGACTTACTACCACTGATGAGGCGTTGAAGAGCTTAACGCCAAGCAGCACACTGCTCTGGGACCCAATGTTAGAGGTTAAACCAATTTTATAAATACACTGAGATAAAGACAAACATGTCTGTTTGTCTTTATCTCAATGTATTTATGACATCTGCCTACGCCTCATTTCAAAGAGCTCAGCTTCCTCCTTTGAAAGTTGTGCCCCAGCAACCTCACAAAACCTTATTTTCTCTAGCCCACCTATTAAGCCTACCACCATCTGTATCAACTCGCAAAGCATACCCCCACACTAATGTTCACAGCTATCTTGTATTAATTTAATCTACCATAAAGAAACACATGAATGCATAGACTAGTTTGCTGGTGAGCATAAGACTAATTCTAATAGCAAACAATAACTATAGCACTAGAAATAAAGTGAAAGTAAGTGAAGAAGCGCACAGCACTGCTTTGCCTTACTTAGCGCCAAGGGGGCGTAATATGGGTGGTGCATTGGCGTGCCCAATGCAACTATCCATGGTCTCTGACAAAAACCCTATTTACTAAATAAAGTAGACCGGGTTTAGCGTCAGAAAACTGCGCCCTTTTGAAGTAGGCGCGAAGAAATGCTTTCATTTCCCCTTCCTTTTCCGACTTAGTACGTGTGCTGCATTTTACAAAACACATGCAAAGAGGGGAAAGGGTTAAAGTTAGTCTAAGAATGGTATTTTGTACTGGAAGGCTAACCTTAAGGTACAAAACCTATGCTAGACTCACAGAGACACCCTTGCACTATGGCGCAATGGTGTCTCTGTGGCACACGGCGGCCGATTTCAGCCCTGGCCCTAGGGAGAGATCCATATTTTTGTAAATATGGCACTTTCCTCCTCTCCTTTTCACGCAGCGCAGCGTTTGCGGCTGCTGCACTGCGCTCCATGAATAAATGTTAAATCTGGCCCCAAGCATTTATTTTCCACTTGTCTCCCTCGTTTCCTCTTCCCACTTTGCACACTCCCATGTTTTTCTCTTGCTTGTGTACTCCTTCCCACTCACCTCACATTGCTTACCTGCCCATGCCCTTCTCCCTGCCAGCTCCACGTTGTTTGACCCGTTTGCTCCCCCCAGGTGTGACGTTTCACTTGCATGCCTGTCTTCTGCCTCCCATTTGCTCCCCACACTCCCCTGTGGCATAAGACTCACACTTGCACCTCAGTGTCACTTCTGTCCGCCCATATTGTTTCCCCACTTAAAAACTGCTTTAACCCACTTTTCCCCTTTTAGTTAGTAATCCAACACAGATCAGTAACTAAAAAGAAAAAAAAGCAGGCATGTCATTTTGTGGCCACAAGCCTACAAAGTGATGTCACCATATGCGTCAAAAGCAGCTCCACCCACCCAAATTCTTTAGCCATGCTACGCAGGTTTGTGCTAAAGACCATTGGCAAAGCCAGTAGGTCCCAAAGACAACACAGCACCTATTGGCTTTGCCAATGCTTGTTATTTGGAGACTAGGAATGCAATCCTCCATGACTACTACATTCATTTGAACAGTTTGCGAGGAAAATAATTTAAGTGGGCCAGCAACAACAAATTATCCAGGGCCTTGTCCGTAGTGGGTAGCGCCTAAAAGCAGCAATTTTGGGACATGATTCCACTATGCAGCCTCTCCCTCTAAACAAGTAATAATAATAAAAACAGTAGTTACAACATGTAAATTTCCCGCCCAGATCATTTCTGTTTCTGCATTAAACCTGTGCCATGGTAAAATGTCCCATTAAATATAATAGAAATTTTTATGCTTAACGGAATGTAGCAAATTGCATTCATAACACCAGGGCATTCAGACGGGTGGCTCATAATGCTAAGCTCGAGAACTATGGCATTGGTTGGTGAGTGTATGTGTTCCCTCTATAGTGTGCACTCAACTTTGTGAAGAGAACCGGAATATTATTCCATTCCTTTTAACTTTACTCTATTGCTGGATTGAATCAAAGGGGAAAAAATCACAGCTAAAGGCAGATTTCTGAGCGGCTGGTATTCGTCAGCGGTTGATAAAATGTAACTTGTCAACCGCAATACTCCTTCATATCTGTCAAAGTGAGACTTTATTACCTCAGGAGTCCTAAACTATTTTTCTGGCTCATTTGACGAAATGTACAGGATTCCCCAAAAATACTTATCACTAATCCCGTTTTTTTATTTATAAACTATAAACAGTCATTAATTTCAAGGACCTTCGGCTAAACAGATGGCCGTGTCAGGAATGGAACCTGTGCCCAGGAGTTGTATATCGGAGGCATTTTATCGTTTAACAGAGGAACAAGTTGTTTTTCCAATGTCTGCATTTGTCTCTCATCAGCACTGGAATTGTGATCAGAAGACAAAGGGCTGGGCCTCATCTAGAAGTCCCCTTAAACTTGCAAAACAGCATGTGTAGCTTCTACCTCTCGCCCCTGCCGATTAGCCAAAAGGCAGTGCTGTAGGGCGACTTATCAGCAGCCCTTGGTGTAACAGTCTATATTACATTGCTATAGATAGCCCTGTCACCCGTCATCATCCTCCTCTCCTTAATGTCTGGATCTCCACCCTCTAGGAACAGGAATGCAGGCAATACTCTTCCACTGCCTCCTTGTCCGCCATCTTGTGCCATGTCAAAACAGAGGCATCCAAGATGAATCCCACTTTACTACGTGATTAATGCTGTATGCCTCACTTGGGAATTAACATTGGAAGACATCTGCACCAACATCTCCCCAATTTCCTTTTCAATGTTTGCCATTTTTACTCATGTTTTTTCACATTGCGGAGATCTTTAAGTTAGTTTCCTCTGAGCACATTATAGATATCCGTATTTCCCTATATATGCGTTAAGCCATTAAGTTACAATTCCAACCCCAGAGTTGATCAGCTGACTTTGCTGTGGTAGATATGGTTTGCTTCATCTAGTGCTCATCAATGGACAGACAAATGATAATTCTTTCTACGTCTTGAATCTTCAAATTGCATTAAAAAATCACCCTGTATATTCCAAAATCCAGCAAAAAACACGGTCCTTACAGATTGTTCGCCTTTTTTCTTTCAAACTCCCTTTCATTACTTTTCGTGCCCTTTGTCGAATTACTTTCACATTATTTCCAGTGCTAAACAAGTTTAGAGCTGGAAATTAAATCGGAAGAACGATTTTGTGACACAAACACTGCGGAAAATCTTAGTAAATCTTCTCCTAGGAGTGCTTTAATCAAAGATAAAAAGCAATGCTGCAAAAGCAAGCAGCAGAATGACATGATAAATGCACCAATGTTCCAGACAAAAAAAAAAAAGAGGGTAAGGAAAGCACACACAATATAGTGAATAAGATGCAAACAAATGAACGGCAATAAAGCCAACCAAAGGTTAGCAATGGGCAGGCAATAAGCCCACTGAAAGATAACAATGCCTTGTAAGTCTAGAAGGCAACACCTATTAAGATGAAACGTTTGGTATCACTAATTAAGAGATTTGAGGGGTGCCACTCAAAATGTTTCACTTTGTAAGTAACAAAATAAGAACGCAGTTTTCTTTTAAATGTTTGACGTTTTGCCTGGTAAATACTATCAAGGCTGGGAAGGTTGCAGCTTCTTATTCTGTTGTATGCTGACGATACCACCATCCCGGATCACACCAGTCAATCTGCAGAGAACCCTCAATGCCAGGCACCACCATAAGGATTATGTCCCTTTTCGCCTGCCTGTTCATGGCACTTAACCCGCCATGAACAGGCAGGCGGAAAGGGACTTCAGGGGCCCATAGCGGGCCCCCATACCCTCTGGCCCTCAGACAAGGAACCTGGGAGCCATGAACCATGTGGCAGGCACAGCATGGGAAATGTAATTTGTCCCTTTTTTTGCACTGCTGACCGCAGCACCCGCCACAATGCAAACCATTGGCAATGCAACCACCTCGGTGGCGGCCGCATTGTAATTCATATTGTGGGACTGCCGCCTTGTAGGCGGGCAGTCCCAAATACGAAACGATGGCGGATGGACTGAAGTCCGTCCACAATCGTAATTAGCCCCTAAGGCCATTACTGTCATCCACTCACGGAAGCACCTTAGCAACTGTCTACTAAGCCCACGTTGACCGTCCTGAGAGCAAAACGGACCCTGGCCCTTAACTACGGCCACGTGGTGTTCCCTGGTGCCTTTGATACGTTTTTAATAAACTACCAGATCAAGGCATAGAACAAAACTTTACTCGCCCCCGGCAAGCCAGAAGAACAAGGCTGAGGCTGGGCCTCAGGTGCCTTGACCTTGTGGGCCTGGGATATCTAATAAAGTTCTATCTCAGGGTCTTGCAGGCCCCAGAGTCTTCACTCAAAAAACGTCTGAAGGCAATTTTCGACGCACCAGGGTCTCCCGAGAAAGTACAGCTAGCAACTGCAACCAGCACTTTGAAAATCAGGAAAGATAGCCATACATCTCCATGAAATTCCATTCTCTGCCTGGAAAAAAAGCTGAGAACAGGCAAGTGCTATTAATGTCTTTTCAATGAGATATCGGTAGTCTTTCACCCAGAAGCCGGACCGAGGCGTTGGACGCATCTTATACTGCTGTGAAGGCACAGACCTACTTTAAACAAACACTGTTAACCCAGGTTTGCATGAAAAGTATCTACAGGAGGCTAACTGCGCTGCCAATCTCAGACTTCTATCCTGTTTGGGCCTATAAAGACTAGGTAATTTCATGAAGGTTATGCAAATAGCTCAAAGTGTCCTGGTTCCATTGTTGTGGTGTTGCCTCCAAATTGATCGAGAAACGACACTGCCTGCACCTCCTGCTATTTCAGTCAAAATATGTTAACGCTGTATGAAGGCGCCGGGCATGTGTTTTACTGAAAACACACCAAGCATTCTAGCTAGACTGGGGATATTTACAAGCCTCATTCACCTCTCACTCACTTAAGCGAAGACAAGTCACTGGACACATAACCTAGGCCCAGCACTTAGGCGAGTCAACTCGTACTAATAATCTGAAGGGACATATACAGCACCCTACACGGTCATGCAGATCCACATCATGGAGACAGCTAACTCTGAATACATGATCTTCTGTTAACTGAGAGTAGACGTCCCATCAGCCATGACAAAAACACCCTTGGGCGCAGTCGTTATAAACACATGCCCTAGCAGCCGGACTTGCTAGTTTGCACATGGCACATATCTTCTTTGAGTTTCTCCATGGCATATTCTCCAAACTTTAGCTACCCCATATTAATGGGGAATGGGTAAGCGCTTTCCATAGTTTTGCAACCATCAGTTGATCTACTAGATGAAAAGTAAGTTTACCATTCACTGCTGCAAATAATTACTCTTACCTTTCTAGGGACCACTCTTAGTGAATCAAACTGTAATTCAATACACTCACACTAGGATTATTTCGGAATGATCTGTCCAGTAGGTCTGGATCTCCCAGCATACGCCTCCGTCCCCCTTTCACTTCTAACACACAAGAAGTGCAACATAAAGCATGGAGATACATCAGGGTTAAATACCACCTCTTCACTACTTTGTAGGTATTTGCTTTGATTTACGTACATATAGACAGGAGTTGCCCTATACCCAGGGCCACTGAAATTTATGCAGAGGGCCAATTATACAGCAGGTTTGAGTAAATTATGCGGCAAGAAAAGGCCAAATAAGCAGCCTAATGCGGCATTTTGTAATTGTACTACTGCATTATTTTGTGATGTTATACTTTGTAATACTGTGTGAGCAGTGGGTGCACCTCATTAGTACCGAGTTAACACCCAAGCAATAAGCAACAGAAAAGTGGCCATTCCAGCTTTGGAAAGGTCCTTCCACTGTGCAGCAACATTTTTTGTAACTTTTGAACCGTTTAAGCTAGAACAATTTTTGTTAAAATCTGCAGATTATGCGGCAAATGGATTGTTTTGGCAAAACTACAACAGCCGGACAATCGCATAATTCCAGTGGCCCTGCTCATACCATATGGGTTCATGAGTCATCAATCTTGCTTTCAGGTTCTGTCGTTGGTGTATGCGGATTCCCAGCTGTGTTGGAGGCCTGCCAAATATTACAATTTAGGAAAACCTCAAATGCGGACGTCATGTGGGCATAGTCAGCAATACTACTGCGAAAACCAGAGTGATTGTGTGCAGGTTACTCATATCCTTTGTGAAAGGGAAAACATGCAGACTGCTCTTTGGTCTCTCTTATGGTACAGTGCTACATACGTGCATACCGGTCATTTGAAGTCTTACTAATTTAGAGTAACATTTTTAAATCAATACACATTTTTTTTTAACGTAAAACGGAATAAAGTGAGCAGGAACACTTAAAAGACTTAAAAATAATATATTTCAGAAATCCAGCAGTTTAATAACGGGCAAACATGCAGCAGATTCCTCCATGAAAAATTAGCCAAGGTTAAGTTGACTCAACGAGAAAACACAATGGCATTCAACACACAAAGAAACAACAGTTTCATAGAGAAGTGGATATTTTCCGCAGCTTACCACAATTCAAGCAGATCCATGAGATGACAATGCTCGAGACGATGAGGTTTGGCATGCCCTTTAACTACAAATAATTTAGTTCTTAAGCAGAGTAGGTTTCATACCAAATAGCAGAAACAGTGCACGAATTTGAAAAAACAGAATTGAAACTAGATGCAATTTATTTTAGGGGCTAGAGAAGTACTAAGAGATCGGCTAATGGTTCACAGCATCCAAGAAAGGACAACGGTAACATACCTTTGTTTGAAGTGGGGATTGCAAATGCGAAAGTAAAGGAATGTGCTGCTGTCCAGCACAAGCTGGGAATATGTTAAGAGCCAGACAGATAAGAATAGTGTCGATGGGACAGGAGTAGTTTAAATATAAGCTTTATCTAAGTACAGGCGTGCACTGGGGAATATGCAGCCAAAACATTGAGGTAAGGGAACACAGCTAAGAGAGAAAATACTCATAAAAATCAGAGCACTTAGTTGGAGCAATTAAATTCACCAAAAGTTGGACCTAATGGCTTTGAAGGTGAAGAAAGCTATGGTAGTACCTTAAACAAACAAAAAAGTAAACTCTAAAGTAGAGCAATGGGAAGATGAAGGAAGTCAACAAGCAGCTTCTCTGTAGCAGGTAGGCAGTACCAGACAAACGCTACAGCGTGAGCATGTGACGCATGGAAGTGGTGCAAATACATCGAGATGTTTTCTAAAGCTTTTGGAACGCGCTCACACACCGCCGATTCAGAAATTACTCAAGGGGTTAAGTTGGGCTGGGGTTACAAAGACATAAACGAAGAAATAACAATTAGTCGAGCACGTTTGCTGTAGTTTGGACACATTAGGAGATATTCGCATAAATGGTTTATTTTAGTAGATGCACTTCTTTTACCCAACACCATTGAATGGAGCACGCAGCACACAAATCCACTTAATATACTGAGCTCAAGGTTAATTGTTCAGCCAAGGCACAGCTGTTATAGTATGTTTGTTTCAACTTGAAAGAATGTCTTTTTGAGATAACTTCTGGTCATCCGTATATTCAGTTACAGGTCGTGCGCCCCAAAAAAAAATCTACATCCACCATAGAAATTGACATCTTTCATATAGGACTAACCAACACGTGGTCGTGTGGAACCCTTCGAGTCCGCAGTTCTCATAACTCACATCACATCCAAACCTGTTTTAGGATAGTCATTTTTAAAGCGCTCCAATGCCATGGCGTCTTGGCGCTAGGAGTGTAACAGGGGAAGACTGGGCAATAGTACCGATGGTTTAATATGCGGGAAACAGCCAAGGTTTCAGCGTCTTCCTAAAAAGCTGGCGGTTGGGTTGAAGTCTCATGGTAGGTGGTAGTTGGTTGCATAGTTTGGCTGCACAGTATGATAGACTCCGGCCTCCCCATCTGGTTCTCCGAAATTTAGGAGTAGGAATGAGGCCCATGTTAGTGGATCTAAGCGTTCTGGTGGGAGTGTACCAAGAAAACCTGTATACGGTCCCCTTGATTTGTATGTCCCCTTTGGGACCAGTAGGTGTGTGTGTGTGTGTATATATATCAATTCAGTGGAATATGAGGTGACCGACCTAAACAACCATCTCCCTAAGTTCTTGCTTCACAATCAGTATATCACTGGTATGTAGCCCCTCTGGTAGAATTTGTGGTGTTTCTAGGATGAAGTACTGAAGTTCACACTAAACAGTCTTGCATAAAAACAATTTAAAAAACGTGAATTGCTCAAAAGCAATGTTGACAATATAGGGGCCTATTTACAAGCCCCCTGCACTGCCGGTAGCGCAATGGGCTTCCCCATATTTACACGGCCATGTAATGTCACCCTGCGTGGCTTTTCAAGGCCTTGTAAATATAGGTTTCCCTTTCACGCAGAACTACATGAAAGGGGTGATCCATGGGCTTTCCACGAACATCCATGGAACGTGATGAATTCTCAAATTTACAACCTTTTGAACTTCTGGAAATGCATCAGAAACCTATGCCTTTCCCAGGGGAGGCATAATGAGGCGCAGAGAGAAGAAACGCGCATACAAAGAAGAAAATGCCTTTAATAATTGTTTTTTGTGCAGAAAGGTGCCCCTTACAGAATGAAAACACATCCCCTCAGTGCAGGGACACTTGCAAAATGATGCATGGGTGTCTGCCCAGGCGCAATTGCTGCTGTTTGTGCGCTGGGAAGAGGGCAGGAATGAGCATTATCTTTTAGTTATGGTGCATTCCAAACTTTTATTTTTGATGCACAGCAGGAAGGCTAGCTGCCTCAAAATATTGTAAACGAGTCCCAAAATATTTAACCAGATGGGAGCACACAAAAGAACCCTCAGAGAAGGTAATAGCACTCATTGCACCCTAACTAATGTTATTCTAGTGTCTATGCAGCTCGTTTGCTGAACATTTTGCCAATAAAAATAGAACCACTAAGAAAATGAAGGCAGGGGAAATGTTAGGGTATGATATCAAAGAAAGGTGGCAGTCGAAAACGCAAACAATTATAGGTTGAACATAAGTGTCCTAAGACCGTGGTGCTTCGCTATGCAATGTATCCTAGCCTCGTCACAAGTTAAGATTAGGTACTCCAAGAGGGAAAGACAAGGGACTGGGAGGAGTATAAGATATTGTTCGAGGAATTGGCCCCGGTGCAAGACTCATGTAAACGGTGACAACGAGCTCAATAGGCATTCTTAAGGTGCGATTATGGTTCCAAGTATCCTTTATGGAATCAGAGCCTACGTTTTGGCTTCTGGGCTTCCCTGGTGCAGCGTTTTTCAGTACTATAATGTTCTATAAGTAATGCAAAGAGGGCAAATGTATTCTGCAGAGATAACATTGAATAAAGTACATTGACATGTATATCAACTCAATCAAATGCTCATAAGTGCATGCCGTACTGCAGATTAGAAAGATAGTCGATCATATTCGAATGCATCAGAATTGTTGCAGAAAAAGAAAGGCGAGTGTGGATTAATTTTCACTTTAAGATCTTCAGCTTGTAAAGTAGACCGACGAGAGAGAGGAGTCTGGATTTGCTAACAGACGAGGTTTTCTTCAGAGCAACAGATGCATCAGTGGGATCTGTTCTGTGTGCCTTATCTTTTACAACTGCTTTTAGGTTATTGGAAGGGGGCTCGTTCAGGCGCTTACCTTAGGGGAGTTTGGCACGCCTCCTAATAGGACAATTAATTGCACGTCCCAGAGTAGGCCCATTCATAATAAGAAAATACATTAAATATAAGAATTCGTGTAACACTCCAACTAATCTTATCTCTCAGTAAGCAGCTATATGGCCAACTCAGCATGTAGTCCTTGCTTGACTCCTGGCTTAAAACACACAACTGTAGGAAGACGCACCCTAAACTCAATCACAACTCAAAAATAACTTCACTCCCTGAAAGCACAAGTCCTACATCAACAGTTCTGACTCCTAAACCCAGTCAATACGTGCTTCTTTCCCAATAAGTCTCTGCAGACATGCAAATTCCATCCGTACCCCATGGCTCACAAAGCTGCTCGATTGGAGGATGAGCTGGTCTTCATTTGTAAACGGGTAGAATGTTGTCACTTGGTGCAGTACGGTAGTGGCTGAATGGAGGCTGGTCCCTTGCTATAGGGGCGGAAGAAAAGGGTGAACAACTAATGGAATACCGAGAGAGAAAAAAAAAAATCTACAAGAAAATACGACACAACTTAAGGCTCTTCTTCTCTGTAAGAAAAAGACTTCCTAAGGATAAACCGCTTCAGCATCCATAGCACTGGGTTTATCTATTTGTTTCCCTTTCCACCCTGGGAGTAGAGTTACTCCAGCAGGAGTTGGAGTGAATACCTTACTATTCCAAATACAATGGGGATTGATTGTGTGTGCTCAAATACCTACTGTAACCTCACCTCCCCCACAAGCCTAGCCCTTACACTACTCAGGCAGTCCCCACTCCCCTCTTCTTAAGAACTATAATCTACTCCTCCCAAAGATTCTGATCACCACCGTTAGCAGCAGTTCCCAACTGCCCTTGCCCCTCAGCTTAAGTCCACAGTCTCCACACCTTACACTGTTGTCGCTCCTCAGGACTACATTTTCTTTCCGTCACAACCAACCACAATGTATTCTTTCGGCCTGTTCCTTACTAACTCTCCAGCTTTACTCTCCCCCATTCGACACACTACACAGGCCCCTGCGATAAATGCCATGATTAGACATTCCCACGCTCCAAACAGCAGGGCATACCAAGCACCATCAAACAAGGTGTACTCTGCGAGGGGACGCAAAACATTCGCTCAATGCACTATTACAGCAGCCAACAACTCTGGCTAGCACCAATTGGCTTACACTCAATTCTGCAGAGTAAGGGGCATGCAGACGATATTAGAAGACATGCAAGGAATTCAACGCAACCTGCCAAACAACATTCAACAATCTAAATACCGTAAACGGGCAGCTTTGGTTCTTTAGTGTTACGCCATGGGCCAAACTCATTGCCTTACAATTTCAAACTGATCTGCAAAACTGAATTAAACGCTGGACCACCACATTTTTGGGTAGTTCCAGGCACGCAAATGTAGGGTTCTTTGAGCACAAATCAATTGTGCTATATGTCGATGAAAATAGCTCACGACAAGCTAAAGCTACTCGTGGTAATTATCTACTCTGGGTAGTCAATGTAGCTTATGTATGTCCCTGTGGATAAGAAACTCAGCTAATCATACCATTCTAAACACATGAATTAGAACACCCAAAATGTATCTTTCAGTATTCCACTTTCCAAACTCTTAAAAAGGCAATAAAAGCCACCAACCACTAGGAACAGATCTATGGGGGAAGGGGGCAACATGGTTGACTCGTCAACGTAACATTGCTACAAGGCCGAGAATTAAATGCCCAACAAGGCCATCATAAAAGACAACTTAGTTTTGTATTCTTACAAGAGCGAGAATTAACAAAACGGTACTTGGAATAAGTGATCAATCTGCAGAGTGAAAAATGTGTTTCACATTCAAAATAGCCCCGCGGTTAAAGCTAGAAATGGAAGTTCTGCAAGCCAAACTTTGCAGTCCACCCAAAGCATACAAAAAGGGGACAGACGTGAAAAACCAAAATTCACTTGTTTGAGAACAGAGTAGGTGAAGAAATGCAGGAGGAAACAATCCCAGTGATAAGAGACACAAATTACTTTTGACATTTTATGCATTTACAAATAAACTAACCATTATAGTAATTCAGAATATCCAGTGATGTCCGATTGTCAAGTTGGTCTAGGAATGTCATATGACAGCGTTTGTGTAAAATGTATATTCAAAATTATCGACGCCCCTTGTGGCCAAATGCCAGAAGACAACAAAAAAAAAACGCATTAGCAAACATCCCAGTCCAGCTCGGAAATGGCTAACGAGGGTAAGAAGGATTCAATGGAAAGTACCCCATTTTAAATTACTTCAAAACCAGCTACCCCGTGTGCTCGACTAGTAAACAAACTACACTGGCAGTATAAACTGCTCACCTACAAGTAATGGTAAAAAGATGTTCTATGCACAAATATACAACAGAAGGCTCTCAAAAGCTTTAGCAGGGACAGCCTGAACCGCATTCAAGCAGCTTAGACACTAAAATCATACAATTTATTTAAGAAACAAGTGGCATGCAGGACGACTATTAACCCTTAAACTCAAAAATATTACTCAAGTACAATAAAAGCATACTCAAATTTCAGTAATCATCGACTAAGTAAATGCCCCAAATGAATATTTAGTTTCAGCTTTACACTGCTACCAAACCAGTGCTGCTGCATAGCCCACGACAAATATTTGGCTAGCTAAACAAGTTGTTTTCCAGTATTCTATTCAGGGAGTCATGTGGGAGTATTCCAACACCCATCACAGATTTTACATGAGACAGGTCTTAAAGGTTCACTATATGCGAGGCTTACAGCTTTGAGTATACAACCCTCACCCAATTGCCACGAATGCGCCTGCCGTTTGTTCTACTCTCACCCCAAAATGTCCAACCCTATTTTTAAAACTGGACTACAGGAGAAAATATAAGTTAACAAAAAAGTACAAAAATTATTTAAATAAATTTAAAAAAAAAAAAAAAAAAAAAAAAAAGGTACACACGAGTGGTGTTCTTTTGCAATAAGTCGAGTGTTTCTATTTGGACCACCTGCCATGACACTGGAGGGGTGCATAGGACAATGAAATGGGGGGGTTGACGTGTGACAAAATTAAGTTTGCCTTTGATACCTGGAGGTTTGGCGAGAACTTTGAAAGTAGTGGAGTTCTAGCCTGCAAAAACCTAAATTGGATAGTTATTGGAGTTCAGTGCCACTTGCTGTAACACGAACAGCAAAATAAGGTCCTTAAAATCGGGTGATTTAGAAATAAACTTGTATAATAACACAAGGCCACTTGAAATCTAATTTGAATTAAGGCAGATAATATGCTGGGCAGGTTGTCTCAGCAGATTATTCGCTTACGGTCAACAATTTGTAGGAGTTACACGTACCAAGAACGTTTCGATCCTGTTAACACGTTAATTTGGATGAACAGCGCCTAGGTATCAAACGTCAGAACAGCACTGGCTACCATGTGTTTCCTAACCAACTTCCCCTTCGGGATTCTGAGGTTCCGGGATGTTACGTGTCATTTGTGCAGTAAACAGAACTACTGCCGCCGCCTATCACCCCCCCCCCCCCTCATATACATATCTTCAATGTATTTCACCCAAAAATGAAAAGTCAACAGTGTGCGGCTAGGGAACTACTACAAATAACAGAGGAATCTTAAGTGATCACAAGTCTAGGTACTATAAATGTTAGGGCACAGCACGCCACCCACCAAGACACAAGGAGTATGCTGTGTGTGGTTGGAGGATGGGGGGCATTGCTGACAAAAAAAATACACAGAAAGTTAAGTGACAAAGGCATTAACGTATGTAACTTCCCTCAAAAGCATCAATGCAGTCGACATTGACTTGCAGTGTCCATTTCATTGACAAGGCCAATATATTTACAACGCGAGAAAAAAGTGAATTCAGATGTGTTGAGCTTTTTTGCAGCAGATTTAATGCACTCAATAGTGTTGAGCTTTTTTGCAGCAGATTTAATGCATACTCAATAGTAGACTTCGCCCCTCCAAAAACTTTGAAACTGTATTTATTTAATGAGGCATGGCAACGGGTACACAATAGAGGCAAAACATTATCACATAGCCTTCACTATTTACGGCTACTGACAAATACATGTCAGTGATGGTCATGCGGTTTACAGATGGATACCGTGCAATTTTCGTCCTTGTAAAATAAACAAAATTGCATCGTGATCCACCCGACAACAGCAAAACATACATGGGGCCAGATTGACTGAAGCCTGACGATAAGCCCACCTTTCCTCCACAGGCCGGGACAAGTGCAATACTTTAAACATAGTCACAAGTAATGCAACAAATCCCCACCCATGGAGAAGTCAGCATGAAACTTACCTGTTTGGAAGAGCTCGCGCCCTACAAACATCCAGCGGCGATTTTAACTGAAACAATCAATTTTGCATGGATTTGCACAGCGACCTAAGAACAGGCTGGATGCAAACCTGCAAAACTAACCATAACAGCAAGTGATCCTCAAGACGGAGGCAGATGTATTTGACACAACAGTACGGTAAGTGCTCACATTACAGTAGATCGTATTCAAAACTACCTGCACTATGAGCACTTTGGCACTGCTGGGACAGTACAAAAAGTAACATTGGACGTATGCTCACTTGCTTCTTCAGACCAGATAGCACACAAGACATCCTCCCCCAACTGAACAGGCGAGCATACATAATTACTAGCATAACTTACGATGACGCAGTTTAAAGAAGATATTTAACCATCTTGTGCCAGAAGGAGCATTTAGGGCAGTAGATTCTAAGCTACATCACTAACTGCACTAGATGCACCTTAACACAAGAGGAAAATGGAGTATGCACACAATCAAGTGTAGCCAAGCCATGACCACTGTATTGCCGTGGTAATGCTAGAAGCGCTTCCATTGCAGTAGGTACAAGAAGCTACCTGCACTGTAAGCACTTTTGCACAACCCTGACTAAGTATCAAACTTACATCGCGTTGGTACTCCTCCCCCCCCTTACAGTAATTTCACACCGAAAAAGAACGTTATAGGGATGTGTGGAGGGTGGGAGCACAATAAAAACTTTAACAAAAATTACAACACACGGTCATTAAAAATAAACATCACATGAAATCCACAAAGGACAAAATACATAGATCACTATCAATACCACTAGAATTAATAAATCTAAGTTTGCAATAACTCGCTAGCCAATATCAAGAGGGAGTACATTTGCGGTGGATAGGCCCAACAACAATTGAGAAGCTGGGCTTTGTATATAATGTCCTCGGAGCAGTACAAGTTCACACTGGACATCCGTCACGAGGTGGGCCATGTAGCGTCCGCTCCACAAAGCTTGGGTAGGAAGTTGCAGTATTCGCGGGCGAGAGACCTGTAGCTACTGAAGGCCCAGGAGGCAGACCGGCGGGCACGTTACCCTTTCTCCCGCCCAAGAACGGGTCGCAACTGTAGTCCCGAGACTCCACACCACTACATTGTGAAATCGTACGGTGCTTTCTGTGGAACTCCGTTCTTCCCTCCAGGGATTTCATCTCCGTTCTCCGGGGACCACGCGTCCATTACCCTCGTGCTGCTCCTGGGATTAAAGAGAAAGAGCACACGGCATTATGGGAAAAGAAGTCCACCCATTCAAATTCCAAAAAAAAGCGCCAAACCACATCTCCCTCCCCCTGCTGGAGCCAGTGGTAGATTGCAGCTCTCGGGCCCGCCCATAGGGGAGGGATAGCTGCTTTGAAGGAGGAAGACAGGGTATAGATGATTGGGCTTCATGGGGAGCGTGAACGATGCGAACCAGAAAGAACTACATGCTTCTACTTTCATAACATACTCGGCTACCCACGCCAAGAAGCCTAGCGCTTGGCCCTTACCGCGCACACGGCCCCCAACTGACAATGGGCAACTGCACACACCACCGGGACCACCTTCACAGCACCCCGTAGAGCCTCGCTAGCCGTCCCCGAAACTCTGGTCCCCTTCCTCCCTCTGAACTCTCCAGCGTTGCCGCTGCGGGCCTTGAGAGCGCAGGCGCGCTGAAACCTGCGCACACTGAAAGGCCTCCAAAGGCGGCCGCCATGTGCTCTCTGCATCTTTCAAAACACCCGACCCGGGACTCTGCTGCTGACCCCGCAGCGCCCGCCCACTACGCACCGGGGAGGAGGGAGCGCGCGGCTCGGGACAAAGAGGCGCACGCGAGCCCTCCCCGGAGAGGCGGATTCCCTGTGCCGCGCACTGGGATACACTCCCACGGCACCGGGGCCAACAGAAGCCGCGCCAGTAAAACGCCGCCACTACCGGATTAGCCGCCCCTCTACCCGAGTACTGACACGACACCCCCTCCCTCGCGCACATACTCGCTACACGTACCAGAGCCGTCGCACAACCTGCTGCAGAGGAGCTTTACGAAAGTGGCGCGAAGACAATATCATGTGACCCGACCCCAGGGCGGCGCCCTCCCCTCACCAACCAGAGGAGGGCCTGGGGAGGGGGCACATCCGCTATATTACCATCACTAATTGTGTCCCACGGCGGCGGCGCCGCCCACCGGACGCAGCACTCCCGCCCTGGGCTGCGCGTGTGCGCAGTGTCACCGCTGCCACTCAAGCCCGGCTACGCATTCTGCGCAACATGTGTGCTTTACAACGCTCCCCGGACCCCGGTCTTCAATGTTCTACATGGGACTTCCATGTCGATGTTTTTGCGTTCTCACTCACAACAAAGAAATATGGCCCGCTCTTGAAACCTTGTTGAAGTGTTGCATTTATTCTCAGAAACGATATATATAGTGATCCAAGCGAAAATGCTTAAAAACAAAATGACGCAAGAACCGCCCGGTTTCTCCACAACAAGTATAAAGATAGTTGCCTGGATTAGACGGGTTCAAAGTAAAGTGTATTCTGTGTATTTTGTTGGGTATTTTTTTTGGGGGGGGGAGGGAGGCTCTAGAACAAAGAGTTTCCCTGCCGGAAAAAAAAGTGCAGCGTGAGTAACAGCAGAAAGGAAACGCACGTGATGACCCCTGTGGAAAAAAAAATGTGGTCATGCTGAGGCTAAAAGCCAACAGCTTGTCACCCTCCACCCGCCTCTTCGCGCTCAAGCGTCCCTCCCCCCACCACCAGCAATCCGCGAGGCACTTTATAACTTAACCTGCCTTTGAACGCGTGGTGAGTGAAGGCGCCCCTTCTGAGAAAGGCAGTATGTTCTGGCTGCAACTCAAACCTGTACGTAGTGCAGGTCTCCACTCCGACCCCTTGTGTACACTACACAGGAGCGGCTGGATTGCAATACCACGTTCTGCTATCAGAGCACACCTGCCTTCCTAGGTTATATACAAATCTAAAATACGAAGTATTTTGTAAAAGTGATGAGGTCAGCATTCATTCATAACGGCTAGAGCTGCCGATTTAAGAGCTGGGGAACCAGGTTTGAGTCTCGGCATGGGCTCAACATCCTGTGATTCGGGGCAAACCACTTAAGGTTCCCGTTCCTAGCAAAAATGAATACGTCCTGTGTAATGTAAGTGTAACTGGTACTCCTCTAAAGCGCTCCGATACCTTCGGATTGAGTTCGCGCTATATAAAACAGCCGAAAAAAATGCATGTTCTCGTGGATTATAATAAGTAATGCGGTTTCCAAATTGTGGATACTGTGTTCTTAATCCTATTGTCAATACAATTGGCGATATGGGTCCATCATGGGATATTGCCCGAAGAAGGCTCTCCGTGACTGGACTGCACTCCCCTCCTCGTGTCACATTTCAGTGTTTATTTGAATCACGTGACCGCACGTTACTTGAAACCTCTTTCGCGGTTATCAAAAATACGTCTTTTTAATTTACCCTTATACTCGGATATAACTTTTTAACAGCAGTGAGTCACACCTGACAGCACAAACACGTTCCCGAGAATACAGAGTAAGCGTTCCACGTGCGTTTTGTTTCTCTTCTCGAAACACTGGGAAGGAGTGATTCTTCACAGCCCAGCCCACGTGGGGTCTTCGATTCTTTTATTCTGCACTTTAAACAGTTCATACTGCTATTTTGTGATAGTCTCCAAAAATATACCATTTTGTTCCATATTTCTATACAAATTGTGTTTTTCTATAACTTTAAAGCATTCATATAAGGATGACATTAGTACATTAATGCTCTGTCTTCGACCCGAAGCTCCTTGATTGGAGCACTGACGGTAGAATTTTTGAATAGGGTCACGTGTACTTGGAAGTCTTAACAAAGAACGTGTCGGGTCACACTTGTGATCACTTCCTATTCAGAAACTTTTCGTATTACTTTTATTTGAAGTCTCACCGATCAACCCAATATGTGTGGCAAGCAAAGCAGCCTCTACCGTTCACAGGTATTTTAGAGTGCATGTATCCTGCATTGTTTCCGCTTGTGATGTCCTCAGAACATATATATAAAGGAAAGAAAAAAACCTTACAAAAAGATTAGCCAGTTAGTGTAATTTTGATAAGCATAGGAAGAAGGTATACAAATTCACGTGCAATTGATTTGATTTCTCTTTGGCATCTTACTTTTCACAAATAAATAACTATCGGTTGTGCTTAAAGCATCTAGTCTGCCCATCAGACAGTGCACTTTGGTTTAATTGTAATAATTGGAGGTCAATGAAATCTAAGGATAAAAATCTGCAAAAATATTTCCCAAATTTCTGAGGAAAAAGAAGTAAAATCTGCAGGAACAACAGTGAAATATAATAATATTTCTGAGGTCAACTGCAAGAAGAATGAGAAAAACCCATTAAACTCTTCTCGTGTTTCGTTTCAACATTCCTGAATTTTTAGACACCAAATACATTTACCAAAACACACAAAGTAAAGAGGGGTGAGAGGATAAACCCTCTTCGACCTCCGCTCAATAGTTAAATATCACAAAAAGAAGAGGGATGGAAGAACTACGTGGAGATGGATAAGTGTGTGGAAATACACCAATTTTGTAAAACTGCACTCACACACAGCAAGCTGTGTCATGCTTCATTATAGGGCTGCTAACACACCTCCGCGCCAGCCAAACTCTGAAGGTGGAGCAATAAGGAGGGGGAAGACAAAACAACAAAAAATGTGAAAGTGGAATCACAGATGAGATAACAGTGCAGAACAAGTGATGACAAGTGGTATAAAACTGGTACCAGGGAATCCTTATTACAATTTTAATGTTAGGTACCCCGTCCAGGATTTAAAACAAGAAACGTGGGTGGTTGGTTGGAGAGCTTATAATGAGATTCCAACCCCCCCACCCCACTCTACATAAATGTCATTTGTTGTTGTTTTGTTTAGTTAAATCATTTTTATTGATGCAGAATGAAGTACCAAAAATTACAGAGAAGCAGAAGATGGAACAATATAGTAATAAAAGGTATATCATCTAAACAAATATTATAATAAGGAACAATCTAAATGAGAGGTAATAAGGAGAGAGGAAGGAAATCCTCTTATGAGAGAGAAATGAAGAAGAATAAGGGTACATATTAAAACGGGTGATAGTGGTTTAAAAGTTTTAAAGATAAGAAAATAGGAAGAGAGAAAAATAGTGGAAAAGAAAAAGAAGACCAGAAGAGAGAAAGGAGAGGGCGAAGGATGAGAAAATTAATTACGATATAGACGGATGAGAAGATAGGAAAGTAGTAAAGGGAATCCAAAATAAATCAGATTTGATTTTCTGAGATAGCGTTTGATGAAGAGACAGTAGAGATTCTATGTTCATTGCGAATAAGGTTCCACCACATGAACGTGCATACTTTAGAGTTATCCTTCCAACAAGTTAAAATAACTTTAAATGCAAGGAAAATGAAACGGTCAAACAATTTCAAATTTGGTGAGACATCAGAAAAATCATCAGACATAGATCCAAGGAATACATTTTGAATTGATAATAATATATTACAATGAAATATCTTGGAGGACATAGACCAAATGGATTTCCAACATTTAAGAACATAGGGACAATAATATAAGAAATGTAACAATGTGCCATCCAAGGAGAGACAAGACCAACAGAGGGGGGAGGAGGAGGAGGGGTTAATCGTATGAATATGAACAGGAGTGCAAACTGCTCTGTTGTAAAGAAAAAATAGAGATTGAGTAATGTTAGCAGCTTTTGAAGTAGTGAACATTTTATGCCATAGTTTATATTCCATCTGTTAGTGGAGAGGTATATAGAGAGGTCTTGTTCCCAAGCTAATTCAATAGTGGATTTTGGTCTATCAGATAAGGGAATGGATAGAAGCTTGTATATAACAGAAGCTTTGGGAATAGAGTCGGAAATAATGGTGGTCAAAGGAGTCAAGGGTGTAAAAGGTGTAGAAGAAGAGGTGTCATCAGGAGAACATTTTGAAAGCAGGAATGGTTGTAGAGCATTGAATAGTTGTGAATATTGGGAGGAATAGGATAGAGGCAAGTTATAACGTTGTTGTAAAGTAGTGAAGGGTATGACAGTTATGAGACACAAGTTGATGAACATGAAAAAATACCCTTTTCTTTGCAATTTTTAAAGTAGAATGATTTGTGTCGAAATTTAATTAATTTATTATACCAAATGGAAGATGCAAGGAACTCTTGTTGAAAGGTGGCACCCTCAGTAAACAGTGAATGTATCAAATAATGGGAGTATTTTAAAATGGGGTAATGAGAAATGAAGGTACAGTTAGACATAGAGCAGATGTCAGAAAATGAGAATTTGTGTAGCAAGGAGTACTCAAAGTCAATCCATCTAGGCATCGGTGAATCATGATTCTGCTTATGTAAAGCATAGAATTGTCTAAGTAAAAAAGCAGTATGATATAATTTGAAATTAGGAACTCTCACACCTCCTTCAAGTTTTGGTTTAATTAATTTAGAAAAGGCAATACTAGAGGGCTTATTAGTCCATAAACAATTAATACAGAGAGAGTTAAGTTGTTTAAAATAATAATTGGGGATTTTGAAAGGTAACATGGAAAGTAAGAAAAGAATGAGGGGGACAATCCTCATTTTAATAGTGTCCAATCTACCCCACCAAGATAGAAAGAGGGGACCAGGAATTAAATGAATTTTGGTTTTTAGTGCATTAAAATGGTGTGAAAGAGAATGAAGGAAATTAGAGGAAAACCATACACCCAGATATTTAATTTTGGAGGGACACCATTTGAAATTGCTATCTGAGAACATGTATTGATAACATCCATAACAGGTGGAGTTTAAGAGCAATACCTCAGTTTTAGAAAAGTTGAGTTTGTAGCCAGAAACTTTAGAATATAAATCAATTTCCTGTAGGAAAGGAGGCAGAGAGGTAGGGGGGTTTGAGAGATAGATGAAGATATCATCTGCATAAGCAGATACTTTGATTTTGTGGGATCTATTTTAAAAACCAGTTATTAAAGGGTTATGTCGGATGCGTTCAAGGAAAGGTTCAAGACATAGGAGAAATAAAAGTGGAGAAAGTGGACAACCTTGTCTGGTACCTCTATGTAAGTTAAAATAGGGGGATAAAAGACTGTTAACAGAAATAGATGCACGGGGTTCAAGATACAATCATTTAATAAATGAAATAATATTTCGGACCAATGAAGAGTTTTGAACATAAATGGCCAATTTACACGATCAAATGCTTTTTCTGCATCAAGGGACAATGCAGCTGGAGGGTCAGGGTATCTTTTACCCAATGCAAGAACATTAGAAAACATCCTAGCATTATTAGAGGTAAGTCAACCTTTGATAAAACCGGATTGGTCAGGTTTGATTAATAGGTGTATAACGGGATCCAGTCTAGAAGCAAGAATTTTCTCAAAAATCTTACAATCATCATTGATTAATGAGATTGGTCGATAATTTTGGCAAAGGGTAGGATCTTTATCTGGTTTAGGGATAATTACAATAAGGGCGTCTAAAAAGGATCCCTCAGGTTTTGCTTTAGAGATGAAGGAGTTAAACAATTCGAATAGGTGAGGAGCAAAAATAGAGGAGAAAGAAGAGATTAATTCAATGGGGTGGGCCGCGGCGCCGCTGTGCTCGTGACAAGCTCAGCTCGTCATGACTCACAGTGGAGCTGTGCTCATAACGAGCTGAGCTCGTCACGACCCCACCCACTGATTAATTCTCCCGCACAGGCGGGGAATTTATCGCGTGTGGGCGGGCCAAGGCTGTTATGACGAGCTCAGCTCCACTGTGACTCATGTCGAGCTGAGCTCGTCATGAGCATGGAAGGGGTTAATGAGGTCACGGAGTTATGAAGGAGAATTTGACGTGAAGAAAGAGTGCTCTAAAGATTTAATGTGTTTAAGAGCAGAGAGATATTGGGAATTTAGTATTTTTTTCTTTTTGGCCGTGTATGCAATGGTGAAAGCCCTAAAGGATGCCTTAAAGGCATCCCAATTATTATGAGTAGAAGTAGCACTGGATTTGTTAAACAGAAAGAATTCATTCATGAAAGAGGTAGCCTCAGATATATAGGATTGGTCAGACAGAAGAAAGTTGTTAAATCTCCATCGGGCATGTTTGGAATTGGTAAGGGATAAATCAAATGAGGAATAAACAGGGGCATGATCAGAGATAAAAATTGATCAAATTTCTGAGGATTGAACAGTGGGTAATAGGGTTTTTGAAACCAAAATATAATTCATACATGACACTGTATGGTGAACATTTGAGAAGAAAGTAAATTCATATTGGTCCGGATTGCATGTCTTCCATACATCGAAAAGTGGACGAGAGGCAATAGCAGATTGAAATGATTTATGAGACTTTTCAGGTTTAAATTTACATTTTGATTTTCTATCAGAAAAGGGGTGAAGACAATTGTTAAAGTCTCCAGCAACAATAATATTGGGATTGGAAATGGAAGATAATTTTAATTTAATCGTGCTCCAAAAATCAGGTACAGGTTTAACTGGTCCATAAATATTAAAGTAAGTGATCTCTTTATTATGGACCTTGGCCTGAAGTATTGCCCAACGTCCATTTGTATCATTTTCAGTAGATAAGATGTGGATTTGTAAAGATTTATGGCATAAGATTGCAACCCCACCCTTTCGGTTGACCCCAGGTGAAAAAACAACCTGGCCCACCCACTGGCGTTTAAGCTTAAGAGATTCAACATCGTTATAGTGGGTTTCCTGTAAAAAAGCAATTTGACAATTTAATTTTGATAAGTGTGAAAGTACCTTCTGGCGCTTGACAGGGTGACCCAGACCACGGACGTTCCACGATACAACATTAAGCATAAATCACTTTACAAATAAGGATACTGGAACAATCATGACACACTGCAGAGACAACAATGGAAAGAAAAATACACCATTTGTCAATAGTGAGGAAATAAATATCAAATAAAAAGAACACGAGTAGAGTAACAATGAAGGCAAAAAGACACCATTTATCAATAATAGATGACACAAAGAAATAACGAAGAATAATAAATGATAAAGAATCATACAGAATAAAGAGGATTGCACAAAAGCATAAAAAAGAAATATTCATACATAAATAAGAAAAGTTAAGGGAAGCTAAGCAGGGATAAAAAAAGAGGGGTCGGGGACAAAACAAGGAGTAAAAAAGAGGTAGAGGGAAAGAAAGTAAGGAATAACAGATCAAAGGCAAAGAGCCAGATCTGTAAGAAGCAGAGTAAGAAATAGAAACCTGGCATGTCCACACTCAATGGCAGGACAGCCAACACAAACTAAGGCAATACAAACAACAAAGAGACGCAGAGGGGAAGAGGATAAGAAACGTATAGAAAAGATAATATAAGATAAAAGATAAGTAGAATAGTAGAAAAGCAAATAGTTGTTGGGACCGCTAAAGATCGTAATAAATGAGAAATATTAAGAGCTAGACAAGAAGTAACAGTAACAATTGCAAAACATTAGCAATTAACAATTTAACCATGTTAGAGCACAAAAAAATCAAGAGCCATGGGCAGATGTGTCCATAGGCAATCAAGTAATGGAATGTAAAAATTGTTTTAGCTGGAGAGGAACTTCAAAGGTACAGGAAACACCGTCATGTTTGATTTTGCATAGACAAGGATGCAGGATGCCATAACAAATTGTTACAAAGAAGACGTGAAGCAGAGTAAGGTAAGAGATCTACTTTATTCGTCTTCACACCACCACAGGTTCCAGTCAGCTGGAGGGCACAGTGGAATGTTGGCAAACACTGGAAGGGGAAATCAACTGGGAGGCATGGGATGGGGGGATGGAACGTACCATAGGAAGAGATTACAACACACCTCCCTACATAGGGCGAAGAGAGAAGGAGCTGCAAGGGAGAGAGAGAACAGCTGGAGTGAGGTGGAGAGGGAGGAGAGCAAGGCGAAAGGAAGCATTAACGGGGAAAAATGGCAGATGAGAAAAGCATACAATTCCAATAACCAAGCCTGTATATGAGGATGCAGGAGGGAGCAATATCCCGCAATGACCCATCACTTAACACAATAGTCGCTAATCCACACCGGTGTGATTCTGGTTCTCAGAGATCTCCTTGGACCGAGTGCCTCTGATTCTCTCTCTAGATTCCCACTATTGCCTACATCACCACCGTGTTTGTAAGGATGATTCTGTCCATGCTCCAGGTTTGACCATTATCAAGATGGACTACATTTCTTCCCACCCTAGATATTCTGCACGGATCAGAAAACCTGGACGCTTCTCTTCTGCATGCTTTAGGCAAGTCCACACGAACCCATTCTCCTTCTTTAAACATTTGGTTTTTGACATGTTTAGTCTGGTCATATCTGACCTTGTATCTGACCTGGTGTTCGCCAACGTTTCTTGAAATTTCACTGCGGTTCACCACACATGTGTCATTCCTTGGCAATACTGGTGGAGATAGTTTTGTTATCGGAATCCTCCCTTTGAGAGAGGTGAACAGGGATAGCCCTGTCACACTATTGGGAGTGGTGCGATATGCCCAAATTGTCTCCATTAGTGCAGAACTTGCTGGTGTTCCCGTTACTTCTGCTCTCTGCAGACACCCTTTGAATACGCGGTTGATCCGCTCCACTAATCCATTCGCACGGGGACAATCCAAGGCAGATTTGTGATGAGTGATGCCTCTGTTGGAGAGAAACTCTTTCATATTGTCCGAAGTGAACTGCACTCCATTGTCTGTTATGAGGATGTCAGGTATGCCCTCCTCGAAGAACACGCTTTCTAGGAACTGTGTAAGTACTCTTGTGTCGATTTGATAAACACATTTGTAAACCACCCAGTGAGTGTGATAGTCCACTAGTACTGAAATTAAGCGTTCATTCAATGTTTTCAAGTTGAGGGGACCTATTATGTCTAGGGCTAACTTGGACCATGGTCGATCAGGAACTTCAACTGGTGAAAGCGGAGGCTTGCGGGTTTGGTGAATTTTATCACTGCGGCTACAGTCCAAACAATGTTTTACTACGTTCTCTGTCATGGCATCCATGCCTGGCCACCAGTAGTCCAAGCGGACTTTTTTCTTAGTAAGGCTATGTCCTAAATGTCCCATGTGTGCTAATTCGACAATTTTCTCTCTTAAGTTCTGTGGTGGAATCACTTTTTCCCCTCTGCAAACCACACCTTATTGTATATTTAATTCAAGTCTTACATCCCAGAACTTACACAATGTATTAGGGACGTCACTTTTGTTATCCGGCCAACCATTTTTGATAAATTCTTTGATAGAACTCATTTCTGCATCTGCTTGCATACCATTGTCCCATTCCTCCTTGTTCAAACAGGTTAGTTGCAGTATCACATCATCACAGTCACATGATACAGAATTGCTTTCCACTACAGAAGGAGAACGTGATAGAAAATCTGCAACTGTGTTTTGGGAACCTGGCATGTACTTTACACTGAAATTGTACCCTTCAAGTCCCAGGATCCATCTGGCAACCCTAGGGGTGGTTGTATTAGCCCCTTTGGTGGTGAATGCAAACATTTGTGGTTTGTGATCGGTTTTTACTGTAAAAGGAATGCCACACAGAAAAAAATGAAAGTGTTTGATTGCCCAAAAGCAAGCAAGTGCCCCTTTCTCCACCACAGAGTAGTTGAATTCGGCACCCTTTAGGGCTCGGGAGGCAAATTCAACAATCTGTTCTTTCCCATCCACAATTTGGGTGAGATTGGCTCCCAGACCATTATTGCTGGCATCAGTGCATAGGATCGTAGATTTATTGGGGTCAAATCTCCCCAGGGATGGGGCAGCAATGATACTTTCTTTAACAGTTTCAAAGGCATCCTGACAGTCATCAGACCACACAAAAGAAGTCCTGGATTTGAGCAATTTCCGTAAGGGTTCAACTATGAAGGCATCATTTCTGACAAACTTTGAATAATATTCGGATAGGCCCAAAAAGGATTTAAGATTTTGAACGCACTTGGGAGCCTCAGTGTTGTGAATCGCCTCCACCAGGTCCAATTTAGGTTTAATACCATCTTGAGAAATGGTGTGCCCAAGGTACTTAACGGATCCCACTCCAATACGACATTTCTCTTTTTTGAGCGTGGGACCTGCTTTTCCCAAGTTGGTCAACACCATTCTGAGAGTGGTATTATGTTCCTCCAGATCCTTCCCGTAGATGAGTATATCATCTTGAAAACAGAGGGTTCTGGGAAGATCTTTCATAACATGCTGCATGATCCTCTGGTAAGCAGCAGCGGCAGATGCCAACCCAAATGGCATGCAAAGGAATTGGAATGCCCCCAGAGGCGTCACAAAGGAGGTGAGATGGCGTGAGTCTGGGTGGAGTTCCACCTGATGGTAGGCTGAGGATAGGTCAAGAACGCTGAAACAACTCGCACCTTTGATAAGGGTAAGGACCTCGTGAATGCGTGGAAGAGGGTGCCTGTCCACCCAGATGTTCTCATTGAGGTCCCTGAGGTCAACACATAGCCTGATATCTTTACTAGACGTTTTAGTGGTGAGAACAATGGGGGCCAGCCATTAAGAGAACTCAATAGGCTTGATCACCCCCAAAGACAATAGTCTGTCTAATTCCATGCGAAGGGGAGCATGCATCAAATAGGGTATGGGTGTAGTCTTGTGTGCCACTGGCTTAGCGTTGGATTTTAACTTGATCGAGTGTTGGTAATCCCTAAGTAAACCTAGATCATTTGAAAACACTTTAGGGAAATCGTTGCACACCTCCATCCCCCCAACAGAAGGATCTTTCAAAAGAAAAAGAACTTGATCTGGACTGTTGGGATCTAACTTGATTCAGAGTTCCCTTTGGTGTTTCCACCCTAACAAGTTGGATCCCTTCTGGGTGATGTAAATCTTGCCTACTGTATTCCTACCTTTAAATCCTATCTCCTTGGTGGTCATGCCCAATAAGGGTATGGGATCTCCATTGTAACCCCCACGTTGGATGTCAGGAGGGAGTAAGTCTTCTTGACAAGAGGGAAATAGTTGGGCGAAAACTTTAGCGTCAACTAAGGTGAAAGGCGAACAGGAGTCAGCAAAAACTGTTACAGATTTGCTGTCTAAGGTGATATTGCAGGAGGGGAATTTTGCGGAGTCATCTGAATCTTTTAGTTGAAAGATTAACTTGGTGTCAGATGAGGATTCCTGCTCAATAGACAGCACTGGTTTGGGACGCTGTTCCCTGCAAACCCTGGTAAAATGTCCCCTTCTTCCACATTTATAGCATGTGACTGAACGGGCTTGGCACACAGGGTTGTTAGCTAGATGGCTTGGGCTCCCACACCTATAGCACTTGAGTTTGGTACCAGAAAAGGACATATTAGGTGCTTTACTCTTGGTGTCTTTTCCCACCTCATGCTTGCTTATGGCATTAACCTCAGTGGATTTGTCTCCCTCCCCTTTCATAGGAACCATGCAATCAGCGGTATGCTCAATCCCCACGGCTATGTCAATGGCTTCTTTCAGGTTAGGATTTGCTACCAGCAATCTCTCCTGAATCTTAGGGTTGTTGCTGCACCTAACCAACTGATCCCTGATGAGGGACTCCTGTAAAGTTTCAAACTCTCATGTGTTGGCGAGACCCTTTAACCCCTTCAGCGCGGCGGGAATTCCCCCGCGGTGCTGAAGGGTTCGAGCGCGGGCGGGGCCATGACGGAACGGTTCCGTCATGAGCACAGCGCAACCGATGCTCATGACGGAACCGTTCCGCCATGGGCATGGAAGGGGTTAAAGCAGCAATATATGTTTTGACTTTTTCATTTTTTCCCTGTGTCCTAGAAAATAATGTATGCCTTTCTAATGCCACATTTAACTTCTTTCCAAAGTGTTTTTCTAGTTTGTTAACCGCTACCAGGTAAACATTGTCATCATCATCACTATCACTTCCCTCTTCTACTGTGGCCAAGATATTATCATATTCCTTTCGGCCCACAATACCCAAATTGTGCAGTAAGGTGTGAAGTTTATGTAAAGGTGAAAATGTCCCCCCTCCCCCAATAGCAATCAGGTAGGACTCGAATACACCAAACCATTGCTTCTAATGGCAATAGGGGTTCCCCCACTTCATTAGGGAAAGGTGGGGGTTGAGACATATTGGCTGTCGTCATGTTTAAACACTACCAGGCAATGGAACTGTCAGGTATACAGATGGAAATGAATGGGAAAACAGCAAAAACAGACTGTATCTTGAAAATACTATATAGAGCTGGATAGTTAAATGACAATCAGTAAAATATACAGGTAGTACACTTCCAACAATATAAAGTCGCAATACTGTGTCCTTAGAAGAAAACTGTGCCCAGACTGTTGGCACTTTACACTTATTACCCACCCTCTCCGTGGTTAGCGCTGACCAGAGACATAAAGGTGGAGGGAGCTGAAGCCCAATGGGAGTCGCTATTGAAATGAGATTGCGTTGTTGATTTTTACAGCGGTCTCACACTGTGAATCGATGCAGAGGAAAGGTGTGCCCATCAGCGTGAGAAGACAGGCGAACCACCAGGGTATTAAATGTGCTGCGGAGCCTTGAAAACTTAGTGTACAGTTTGCAGGCAACAGCGGTGCCTATCAGCGTGTGAGGAAATGGGAACACGTTGTTTACAGAATGCAGGCAACAGCTGTGCCTGTCAGCGTGTGGAGGAATTGGAACTGCCACTTTAAGAACACACCCCCAGGGTGGCAGCCCTCATGAAGTAACTTCCTGCCGCTTATGGAAGCCGCACCACCAGGAAAGCGAATGCCACACCAACGGCGTTACAGCCAAACTCCCGCTGCAATCTCGACACTGCGACAATCAAGATGCCTCATATTACCTGAAGAGCCGGAGAGGCAGCGTGTGTGAGGAAGTTCCCGCTCCACTCCGCGACTTTCTCCTCACACGGAGCCCGCAATCACAGGAAAGCGAACGCCAACACCATTGGCGTTACAATCAACTCCCGCTGCAATCTTGACGGAGCCGCTCCAGAAAGAAAAGCGAGCGCCAGACTTTACCCTCACTCACTGCCTGCAATCACCCCCGACTTCACAACCCACCAGCAGCGCTGAAATTCAGCCAAGTCCACTGCCTGTACATTCGCGTGGGCAATGCTGAACCTCCTTCAAAATGTATCACCTGCCAGCAGAGACATGGCCCGCGACACAGGCACGGTCACCGGTCACGCACAATTTCCCCAATGCTTGATGTCCTCTCCGAATCCCCTGTGGAGTCATATCTAATTCCTCCCAGCAACAGGGTTGATATATTGCTCACAGTCCCACACCAGGAGAAATTAATGCTAGCAGAGGTCATACAGTCATAGTTGAAGGAGAGGATCGCCCACAGCAGGGCATAAGCCATGAGCCAGTGGTACTTGTAAATAAGTACTCACTAACAGGTCAGTAATTAATTAGCTGGAATTGGAAATATCACGCTGGGGGTGGTGGTGAACCGTCCCCACCCGGTGACTCGTTGCCAGTGTTACAAAGAAGACGTGAAGCTGAGTAAGGTAAGAGATCTTCTTTGTTCGTCTTCACACCACCACAGGTTCCAGTCAGCTGAAGGGCACAGTGGAATGTTGGCAAACACTGGAAGGGGGAAACCAACTGGGTGGCATGGGAGGGGGGGGTTGGAACGTACCATAGGAAGAGATTACAACACAAATATTCATAGAGCTCATTTGAGGCCGAAGGGCCAGAAATTCTTTACGCCTGGCATTGGTAGCATTGGAGAGACCTTGTGAAATTAAGATGTTATGGCCTGACCAAACAAGACGACGTTTCTCTTTAGCAATTTTAAGAACACGCATCAAGTCAGTAAATTCAAGAAACAGCATAATCATGCCGCGTGGTTTAGTGAAGTGAGGTTGAAGATGGCCAAGACGATGAGCTTGTTGGATGTTGAGGGGAGCTGAAGACTGAAGATCAAGGAGATCATCCAAGAATTTCTTCAAAAAGGAAAGGAGATCCGGACCTTCAATATTTTCTGGTAAACCATACAGGCGAAGATTGTTCCTTCTGTTGCAATTTTCCAAATCCTCGGTGTGGAGTTTGAGCTTATGAATTTCTTGCTCTAACAAGGGAATTTTAATAGTCGCGTCTTGAAGGTTACTGATTCGCTGCTCCATTTCAGACATTTTACCTTCCATGTTGATCCATCTATCTTCAATCAATTGTAATTTTTCATTAGTGGCAGTCATGAATGGCCGAATTTCCTCCCAGATGGAATCTAAAATCGGATTAGAAGAAGACTGAATAGGTGATGGAGGATCATTCTTGACTCTTTTAGGTTTGGCGCCTGATGTAGATGACCTCGTGGAGGAAGTGGATTCCTTGGCCATTTTAACAAAGTATATTTGACGACTGGAAGTAGGATGATTTTCAAAAGTAGAGATCCTTTCCATATATAAGAGACACGTTTTGAAAAACGAGCTGGATGAGCAGCAATTTCATGCACAATATGATGAACCAGTCACGACCCTCCAAAGGGCATCTCACTGACGAGAAAAAAAATTGAGGTCGAGTGACAGCAGGCAAAAGCAAATAGTTGAATTGAAAATAATCTGTAGATATGATTAAAAACACCAATCCTGGGAGGTTACCACATCGCCAAATGCTTATTACGTCAAGTTGGACATCGACAGTTTAACCTTTGTACGGCATGGTAATAGGTAGTTATACCTATATATTAAAGCGTGCACAGTAAAGGTAATCACAGGTATGCATGAGCAGTGAAAATGAAGACAGAGGCAGGTGGCATTGGAGAAAAGCGTCTCTGTATGCACAAGAATGTCAGCAAGTGGTAATTAATAATGTACATTCATCAGGAAAACTCTCCATCATAAGCGTTACGCAGTAGCCCAAACAGATGGAGAAATGGTATAAAAATATCAAAGTGGGATGCCAAAGCATCCCAGGAGACCACTCGCAAAAATCTCCTTAAACGTGACAGCCGCCGTGCATACAAAATGGCACCCGTCCGTGCTCGTAAGGAGAAGTAGAAGCACAGTCAAATTGGAGCAAATACATGCGCTTTGAACTCAAAAAACAGACCAGCAGGGAGCCGCCATAAACCGGAAGATGTCTGCTTCCTTCAGAACCTTGGAGCGGTTCTCATAGCGGTCGAAATCCTCTTCTTAACTACGCGTCGCAGTGGAGCCCGCACCAGAGATGCCATCTTGCGCGGCGCTGTAGCCGCGCCTCCTTCCAATTTGTGAATTCTGATATAACCTTTTATGTTTCCTTTTGCATCTCCCAGTAAATACATTTCAGCAGTCTTTCTGTTTCAAGATGCCAGGGTATCTGACTTAAAGACACTTTCACTTAGGTCCCTCTTTACATATTTGTACTCATATAAGGCAGTCACACTTTTACATTCAGTTACAGGGAATATGAGGCACTGAGTGACTTGGAACAGACACCATACGTGCAAAGACTCCCTTTGCAGGTGTCATTGGAACAGGCACAATACCTGCAAAGACTCACTATGCAGGTGCCAACTGTTTAGCCTAATCTACAACCCACCTGAGTTGCTATTACAACTAATGAATACCTCGAGCTGTGCCTGCAGCATTGCTAGTTTATGTTAGTGGGTGGAGCTCTGACTCCTTCTTTCCAATCATTTGTTTTTCTTCTCTGATGCTTTAACACACATGATGTGCTTGGTAATTCACACCAAGACAGAAAAAAAAGCTGTAGGTATCTTTCAAAATGTAAAAATATATATGGAAAATTTGCAAAATGTCAAAAATCTTCATGGAAGTAAGAAATCTGCCAGAACTAAATCTGTGTTTTCTGCAGAACAGTTTGCATCACAACTGTGGGCTGTCCCTAGAAATTACTCTTAAACACACCATAGTTTATTGTAAAATAAATAAGCCAACATTCAGGAGAAAATAGAACATACTTATGCACCTGTGACTTGTATAAATACAAAAAGTGAAACAACATTCATGGTTTAACATTCTTTCAGATCCCCACACTCCCACTTAGGGAGCCTTTAAATAAGACCACATTTGTCAACATTTTAAGAATTCCTTATAACCCCAACATAGTTACACATTTGGTGAGGGTAGTAAACATATTTTAACAAATCTGCTATTCTTTACTGATTGAACCATTAGGCTATTAGATTTCAAGATTTTTTATTAGATTTGGTTTAGACCTCACCTGAGGTCAACAAATACATAGTTAAAAGTGATAAAACAATCATATTATTTGAGCATTAAAACAATTAGAAAACCCCTTTAAAGAATGTATACAGATTATAGCAAGCAAATTCATCAGATGGCGATTTACAAAACTCAATTTAACTTTGTGCCGAGCAGAGATTGTGTCTGAAAAAGAAAAGAGCAAGACTACCGTCGACTGGTACTCTTTTCCTTTGGGACAATCTCAACTTAAACTGGTTTTCTCTCTCAAACTTAAAATAAACTACATTTGAGTCTAGTGTCAGGTTCCTATTGAGGTAACAAAACTCTTGTTTCCAAATTAAAAGATTGTAGAATAACTATACTTATAAGTCCCTTTTCCCTTGTTGGGCGTCTGTCTTAATTTTGTCTCCTTATCGCAGGCAATAGTCTCCTCCCTTATTAGAGCAGTACTAATAAATCAAGGTAGTAAAGTAAGAAAATATGGGCATAATGAAGTGCCTCCCGACACTGTCTTCTTTATCTTGACTTCCGAGTTCTACCCGCTACCGCCCTCCTCCCGGTTACTTTATTACGTACCTGGGTAAGCCACGTCCTCCTAGGGCATGGCCAGACTGAACGCTCTCCCGGCGGTGGTCTGTCTGTTGCACGCCTTCGTCCTCCTCTTTATCCAATGGGGCTTGTTCAACAGGATTCTATTTCAGGACCGTAGGCTTCGATTATGCTTCTTTTTCTTCTACAGCAAAACCACAGCAGCCAATTGCCAGATTTCTGATGCACTTTGACGTGCCCTGGGTACCTGCCAATCAGGTTCCCAGGGCCTGTGTTCTTTCCCAAAACTGCACCTTTGCACCGACAATTATCACATCTCTGGTCACAGGCAAGCCCCTTGTAAAAGGTACCATGGCTACCAAGGGCACTGTGACCAGGGAATGCCTCTAAGGGCTGCAGCATCTATTGTACCATAACACCCACACACTGCCATTGCAGGCTGGGTGTTTTGGTGCAGAGAAAAGTGAAGATTCGACATGGCACACATCCCTGTGTGCCATGCCTACAACTCACTGCCTGAGGCCTAGGTAAGCCACCCCTCTAGCATGGTGCACTAGCCCTCATGTGAGGGTACAGTGGCATGAGCACTTTACCCCTACAGTGTCTAAGTCTATTCTTAGACATTGTAAATGTAGTAAAAACATAAAGAGTCTATGGTCTGGGAGATGGTCATTACGAACTCCACAGCTCCATAATGGCTTTACTAAAACCTGGGAAGTTTGGTAGCAAACGTGTCAGCACATTAAACCCACACTGATGCCAGCATGGGATTTAGTGTAAAATGCATTTAGATGACATCTTAGAGATGCCTCCTGAAAAACGACTAGCCCTGGTGTGGTTCCTTAATGGCTGCCCTCCATTTGCACCACCAGACGAGTTTCTGGACTCCTGGGCAAACATCCTCTACTCTCTGGGTACAGAGACAAAGCCCATCCTGGGCAAAGGTGTCATGCCTCCTCCTCCAGGATGGCCTGGGTCCATAAAATATTTAGGGGTGACTCTGAACCTTGCCTCTTCAGATTCAAGAAAGACTCTCTTGATATCAGTATCGCAAGATACTGACGCATCCCCGCTGATGTGCACCCTCAACGTGAAAATAAAGCCACATAGCGAGAGTCCCACGCAGCAAAATCCAGACCAGTCCAAAACAGACTCGGATGCCTGACCCCAAAATTGTGGCTTCCTGGGGACAATACCCCCGATTAGCACTTGCAGGAAAATAAGGGGCCGCACAGTTGTTAACCCAACCTCCCTGACCCATTTTAAGGCGACAATTTTTAACTCACCCCTAGCTGATCCGTCCAAACACACCGATCGTCCTAGACACCCTTTCAGATGCACGGTCCCCCCCTTAGAAACCCTACAGTGTCACCGAGCACACCAATTCACTCGAACCAACCCATATCGACCCACTCGAAACCTCACAGCGCAAACTTCTTCGCTATTAGCTGCCCTCCCAACCTCTCTCTTAAAGCGAGAAGAAATTTCAAACAGACACTGCTCAGACAGCACAAAGAAACACTATTCACGGACACATATCACTGCTCCTCCAAAGGGCAGATTAAGACGGATTTTATCTTCCACACTGAAAAACCAGATGACTGGAATACCACTTTCAGAACACAACTCTACATCTCTAAAACCACAACTACCTCGCATAGCTGCAAATTAACGACCCCGCTCCCTAATCGCTCGTCAAGGGGCAGAAAACGTCTGTGACCATCTACACTAACGGCACAGTCCTGATACAGACAAACAATGAGAACCTAGAGGCTTTCGACTCCCTCTTCCCCACACTCCGAGCCGCTCTCCTCCACCTGTTTCGACCCTTCCTGACCCAGTTCTCACCCCCAGATAACCTGCCACACCAGGAGAAGCTAACAATCACCACAACGCCCTACGCCACCACCTCCCGCCATCCCCAAGTCACCTCCCACTCCAGCGCCTCCACAAATCGTGATCTCCAACTCCCAGAGGAACACCAAACTCAACTTCCTCATATGATCCACCCACCTCAACACCACGACCCCGTCCTGCCGGCACCGACCTTTAACCACACTAGTACTCGCACATATCTCAGGAGGTCGAACCCACGACATGACCCAATGCACCTCCCACCCAGGGTCCCAAAAGGAGACAACATGTTCTACACAAGTAGTAATAGGCAACATAACTTAAACACGACCTACACTTCACAGGGTGACCCTTCCCAAGATGCCCTTACCCCTGCCCACGACATCATGGCACAGCGTCTCGCTTTACTAAAAAGCCAGCTAGAAATGATATCCCGGGACCTGAATGAAATCCTTACCAATCTCGATAAGGCCCAAATGCCCCAGCAACCCCCTCCCAGGGCACCCTCTCCGTCCAGCTCCAACCACCCTACGTGCCCTACAGGGCTCTTAGTGACCCGCATGACACGGATACAGAGACCCTTAAGAACAGACGCTGAGACCCTGTCACTGAAAACCTTACAAAACAAAGCCCCGCGCCCAGCTTACAGAGGTGCATAAATACAGACACTGAGACCATGACATCTAGACCCACTAGAACCAAAGCCGCAATGTCTTTCGAAGAAGCGGCTGATCTAGCCTCATCATACGACACACCTCCTACTGGCTCCCCAAAATCCAAGATCCCAGTGATCACGGGTTTCCGAAGAGACCATCCTTTCATGAAACCCCCTAGACCCCGCCCTTCCTCACCACCTTACCTAGGGCCCCCAGGGGAAAGAACCCCAGCAAAAAAGAGCTTTCCACCAACTGCATTCTCATTAACTGCAGATCAGCCTCTATGCATGCAACCGAACTAGCAGAAGCCATCCTTTTGCAGGACATTGACATTGCGTTCATCACGGAGACTTGGCTCAACGAGCTCTCCTCACCATGCTTAGATATGCTTGTGCCCCAGGATTTTCCATTATTAACAAAGACAGAAAAGACCAACGAGGGGGAGGTGTAGCTATCATTCATAAGGACAACATCGCCATCATGGGAATGGACTCTTGCAAGTACAATACCTTTGAATGTCTTACCGCCAATATAAAGACTAAGGATGATGGAGCACTATTCTGCCACCTTCTCTACCACCCACCAGGCAACAACTCCGCATTCGGGGAGCATTTATCCGGCCTGATTGCTCACTGCACACTCGGGGACGCCAACAACCTAATTCTTGGTGACCTAAACCTTCGGTGGAATGAAGCGAACAACCCGCTAATTCAAACGTTATCCAATCTTCTCTGTGACAACAACTTAGCCCAACACTGCTCAGAGGAAATGCACAACAAAGGAGCAACCTTGGATGCCATTATAGCTCAACGAGACGCCGTTACGATCGACCACATACTCCCCGTGGACTGGTCAGATCATCACATGAACTTATTTCACATCAACCAAAAAATGCTTTCCCAGCCACCCGTGCAAGACCCCCCCCAAATGGGCTAGAAACCTCACCCAGATTCCCATGGTAGCCCTAAAAGAAAGGATAAGCTTGCTCCTTCCCAGCGCCAACGACCACCACTCCACATCTAAACTCACCTCGCTTTACAACTCAAATTTGGTGGCTATGCTTGACCAACTAGATCCTCTAAAGCTAAAAAAAAGCCGAGCCATTCCATCCAGGTCATGGTTCAACACTGACATCAACTCCGAAAGGAGACAACTAAGAGCCATAGAAAGAAGCTGGAGGAATAACCCTACTACCACCCTCCGCGAACAACTCAAAACAGCTCGTAGGAAGTACAATAATCACATCAAGAACAAGAAATCCATGTTTTTCCGCTCCGCGCTGGACTGCGCAAAAAATAGACCCAAAGAGCTCTATAACATCATCAGGCAACAAACCTCCAAGCCCGCTACTTCCTCAATACAGGCGTGCAAAGAACTCTGTGACATCGTCGCCAACTTCTATAATGACAAGATTACTAAGATCAAACTCTCACTGGACACCAACAATACCCTCCCCACAAAGAGCAGCACGTCCGGGGTGTATGATATAGCCCCGTGTACCTCTACCAAATCCTGACTAAGCTTCCGCCCCATTCAGGAAACTAGGATAATCAATCTTATCTCCACCTCCAAACCCTCATCTCATGTCCTAGACCCCATATCCCCCAATTGACCAAAAAGCTGAAGCGCTCCCTAGCACCGCTCTGGTGCACGATCATAAACAGCTCCATGAAAAACTGAGTCGTTCCAGACTGCCTTAAAGTGGGGCAAGTCACGCTTTTGCTGAAAAAACCCAGCCTTGACATAAAGGATTTGAATAACTTTAGACCTGTCTCTAACCTTCCTCTTCTGTCCAAAATCCTAGAAAGACACTTGGACAACATCAACCTCCTTGACCTCCATCAGCTTCAGAAAAGGCTGTAGCACTGAAACAGCGATCCTCAACATCATCGATGATATCCACAAATCACTAGACTCTGACCAATACTGCCTCCTCATTCTCCTAGACCTATCAGCAGCATTCGACACGGTAGACCACAAACTCCTCATTAGGGCTCTCCAAGAAAGAGCCGGACTTGGAATTTAATTTCGTTATCACCTATTGGCCAGGCACACAACAGATTAAGGGCGATCTTCTATCTAGATGGGGTTACACATTGCAGGACGCTTAGGGACAGACAACTCAGAATCCATCGTAGGCCTCTGTGACCAAGCAACTTTCTTGTATGAAGTCAAGTAGAGTATGAGTCAAAAAGAAATAAACTCTTGGATGAATGAAAAGGATAATCATGTACACAATGAACTTTCTTACTACGGTACCACCTTATATGACTCCACAAAATAATTAATACTGGAAGCCTTAACCTGGTGTCATGATATTCCATTAGCAAGTCATCCAGAAATCCAAAAGACCCTATCAAAGTATCAGCGATGGTTTTGGTGGCCCCCATTGTCCAAGGATGTGCATTCCGCCATTTCCAGCTATTTACGAACCATACCAGTGCTCCCACAGCCTTAGCATACCCTAAGGCTGGACTTTATTACTGCTGTCCCCAACTCCTGGCTATACAACCATTTGTGTGGTAGTAGATCTTTGATGGAACATTTTATTGCCCTAAAAGAAATACCTACTGCCAAGACCCTGATCGTGCTGTTTATTCAACAGATCATGCTTTTGCACAGACTCTCTTTGGTCATCATTTCCGATAGGTTCCCACAATTAATTTCCCGATTTTGGCATAGTCTTTGCACATTATTGGACATTGATGCTTAACTCTCATCTCCCTATCACACACAAACTGATGGCCGGACAGAGCGGGTAAATTAGGTTTTGGAACAGACACTGTGGTGTCTTTTGACCTCTACTCCTAAGGGTTGGGAATCCTTGTTGCCTTTTGCTGAATTTGCCCACAATAACACACAGCATTCAGACACTGGGGGTTCCCCCTTCTATTGTTTAACAGGTACATATCCAAGTATGTTACCCGAAAATGGTATAATGCATTCCAAAAATGTACCTGCCATACAAGACTTTGTTGAACATCTGGCAGCTTCACAACAGCAGGTGCTATCCCACTTACATCAGGCTATGCTTGGCTGCGTGTGGTGGGAAGGTGACTGATCCCGTAAGAGGAGTGATTTGTTGTAAGCTTAAAAGGAAGCAGGTTTTAGAAGTTCTTTTTCCCGTTTGGCATCTTCATTTCTCCTTGTATAATGCAAGGGTGAATAAGTCGTAATATGGAGCTGATTTTCAGTTTCACCGCCTATAATTACAGGTAGAGTATTAAACAATCAGCTTATATTTGCACATTATAAAATGGACATTTGTTAAATCGTGATGTTTTTAAAACCTTTAGGATCAGGAGGACTCTACCTGATTTAAGGTGAATTAACTGTACTGAAGACGAAGTGTAACTGGTGCAATTACTTGTGGGACTGTTGGTTCAATACCGTGGAATCTCAAGACTTAGCACTGAACATTTATATCTGCATGATATGACTGCTGCTGCTTATTCTCTAGTGCTTACAATAGTACAATTTCTCACGTGTGTTACAAGACAGAAGGGAATAATGTTGAAATTTCTCGATACTTCATGCTGGCTAGCTAAAGGAGTTGATGCCATAATATCTTTGGCTGCATATCTTTTCAACTAATCCTACACGATGTTACATTTGTGTCATAAAGTGTGAATACGCTTCAAAGGTACATCCATATGTATATTATTGTAAAACAAAGTAATGTATACCCATCCTCATATCTTTTGATAATAATTTTTAATAAGCCATGGAGTAACCTCACAACTTAAATATGAATGTTTTTTAGTAGACATTGCAATGGAGTGAAGCTGTTTTTTGCACAGTGAATTGCATATTGCATTGTGTTTTGTGATTTTGTATGTTTTTGTGTGCTAGACTGTAAATTAATGTTATGATTTGTTGTCATGTATTCAACGAGAAGTATTTTCTGTCTCCTTTTCAGGCTTTTGTATGTGGTATATTTATTGTATACAATTTTAAAGTTTGTATCCTACATTTTTTTTGTAGCCCTGACCAGACATAAGAAGATAATTTTATAAGACTGTCAATGAAGAAAGTGAGGTTGAAGATTAAGTTTGTCTGTCCACCTAACAACTGCAATTACAGGGGCCACATAAGAAACAACTCAGATATGTGGGTCCCTTTCCTATTGAACAAATCCTTAACCCAGTAGCTGTGAAATTACAGGTGCCAAAAGATGTGCCCATTCATCCTGTGTTTCATGTGTCCCTATTGAAGCACTATTGTTTCCAGACCCATCCTGCGCCCCCTCCCTCACCTATAACACTGGATGATCATTTGGAATTCAAGGTACAGAGAATCCTTGATTCTAAGCGTGAGAATGGACTCTTGTTTTACTAGATTGCTTGGAAAGGGTATGGTCCTGAAGAGCAGTCTTGGCCACCAGCCAGCAGTGTTCATGCCTCACGCCTGGTAAGTTCTTTCCATGCCCGTCTCCCAGACAAACCACACCCTGTAGGTCGTTCCTTGTGGGAAGGGAACTTTCACGACCCCCTGATGCGCCCTCTGTGTAGAAGACCTAGTGTGCAGGGCTCATCTTGTATTACCCCTGTGGCATTTAAAGGCACACTATGATACCATGACTGATTTTCCCCAGAGCCCTTGATTCCATTGCACTTGAAGTCTCAGTAAGCTTCCCCCAGAATCCTGTGAGCCAATAGAGTACCTTGCACTCGCTGTTGCTAGGTTTTTGGTGTTGTTTTCCATTATGCGCATTCAAGCGAAAACAATATATTTGTCAAAAGTCAAAGTGAGTATACTAACACTTGTTTTCTTCAAGGGTTCAAGAACCTTCCAGGCAGCCATATGCCTCATGTGCCACACATGATCTAGCCTTCAAGAGGGCGTATACACCCCGCCCAACCCCAAGTCGTGGCTTGGCCTCGCTCCCTGCGGAACAAGCTTCACCCTTCCCACTCACCTGAAGTATCAAGCAGGAACCGAGAAGGGCTCTAGTCTACTTCGAATCCAAGTTGAACTGGTGGTTTCTGTGACTCCTGTTCCCTTCGCCTCCTTCAGCTCTCCCTCCTGCACATCTACTTCTGTCCGCTGTGACTCCTTGAGTCAAAGCTTTGAGTCCTTCTTTGCACTCCACACAAGTGGAAGAACTAGGCTAAGTACTTGATATCAGGTTAGTGCACACAAATCCTCCTATAGTAGTAAGCAGGACTGGACCAAGTAACAGCATCATCAAAGACTATAGACTTTTCCTCCATGCCCTTTTTGTGATTTCCTCCAGCGCCTCTTGTATGTTCATTCTCCAGACCCCTCTTGCAACCTTGGCTCTTGAACTGTGATTGCGAAAGAATTAAAGACTTAGCTCTCTATTTCGCTGATGAACAGTTGTGCCAAGAGAAGGCACTTTAAATCATTTAATATTTTTAAGAACTTTGTACCAATCTGTGTTCCAAGTTTAATCTTCAGGAGTTCCAGTAACTCCAATCTGTTCCGATTTTAATCCTTGGAGGTGCCACATTCCAATCTGTGATTTTGGTTATTCTGCTCTTATGCCGTGCTGCTGATGAAACCTATAGGTGTAAGTCACTGAGGTTAATGCATGGCCATTGTATGTAGAGGCCTGTTAGGGTACTGATGAAAACTGCCTCCTCATGTTATTTCCAGTGTATTAAACCAGAGGTTCTGGTCCAGTGCATATCCACCTCGCAGACACTGAAGGTCTCTGAAGAGACAAAATCCTGTTATGTAGACAGTGTCGCAAAGCTGCTGAGCAGATCCAGTACCCCAAGTCTCTCTTTTCTTATTTTATCCCAACCCCCTTACCCCAGGGAACATTGTATGATCTAAGATTTGGTTCCTTGGCATGCGCTGTCCTCGGGAGGGATAAGAGGTCCAGCATCGGCTCCAGTATTGTCTCTGCAGTTGGGACCAGGTGAGTGCATGACACAGGTGCACTTGAAAAGAAGGGAAACAGGATGCCAAGAGAATTCTTGTGCATTCAGTGTCTTGTTGCTGGAAAACCCTGCTTCCATTCTACCATACTTCTGTTTCTGGATTTATGGGGGGGGGGGGGGGGGGAGGACAGTGGCTGCCTTAAACTGGATTTTAGTGATAGATGTAGGAGGACACTAGTAAATTCCCCACACATACCAACTGGCCTCAGAGCCCATGTTGAGCATGGCAGAACACTTTCGCCATTCTGAAAATACCAAAAACTGGGTAAGGATGGCCCCAGGAATGTCTAACAGATTAGTTAAGACAGGCCCAGGAGTCATTTATATCCACTAGCTTGTGCAAGGCATAAATGTGGCATCTCCAGGGACCCACTTCAGAACACTGATGGACCTGAGCAAGAAAAGAAGAGGACTGGACCTGCTGTCTGTGACGAGAGGGTCTATGAAGGACTGGACCTTCTCCCTCTTATACTCAGGACAAGAAGTGAACTCCAAGGGTCATAAGGCTGACCTCCTGTTAAAGCTACAGGGACACAACATGCTACAATGCCATTTCCTGCAACTGCCCAGCTGGCCAGTGACTGCTGGACCTGGACTGGACTGTGTTGTTACCTCTGCCTGACACCCGGAAGTCCTAGGGAGGTTTTAGAAGTATATTCCTGTGGTGAATTGGGGCTTAAACGTCTAAGTCATGAAGTATAATCATTGACCAAGATGAGCCTGGTTGGTGTATCCAACTTGTGTTACATTAAACATACAAAAGGTGGAAGTAGGAGGCTTGCACTAAGTCTAACCACTGGCAATCACTTGGGGTAGCATTCCAACCCATCGTTCTTTTGCCCACTGTGCCACCTCAGATTAGACCCAGCCATATGTAAATCAGTCTTGACCCTGTTCCGATTGGCACAGTCCAGCCCGAACTGCTAAGCCAGGTCCTTTCAAAACCAGGACACAAGCAACCCAAGATTGGTTTCGTTCTGATTGGGACTCGCCAGTCGGGTATAGCTTGGTTCCAGTGGCACAATGCGCAAGGGAGCATATGACCCACGTCTGGGCATACCCTTTGCCACTTAGGGCATTGCATCAAACAAATAAAAGGTGAAAGGAGAAGGCTTGAAATAAGTGTAACTACTGCTAAGCGCTCGGATAGCATTTCAACCAATTGTTCTTTTGCCTGATATTGTGTACCTATGTATAGTAGGTAGGCAAACGTGTTATATTACCAAAAAGGAGCATTAAATTAACCACAATCGTAACAATGCTGTACAACCTATTGCTAAGTTTTTTTTTTGTCAAACTTGTTTTTATTAGTCACACAAAAAAGAGAGGTACATACAAATCACATCCTGACACGTGCCTCATAGCCAATTGGACCAATAAGCGATGGTTAGACAACGCCAGACCGACTCTCAGCCTCCCCTAATAAGGGCGAGTCTCCCCCATCCCTACAATCGCTATAGGAGAGATACAGAGAACTAAAATAAGGGGGGGACGTCGGCCCATGAGTAATGCCCCGGAAACCTTCCGTAGGTGCCACCCGGGTACTAACAGTCCCGTGCCGGTCCGGCACGCAAAAGGTTCGGCCTAACCACCTTGCCGGCACTATGTCATTGGCTGCACATCCAATGTAACTAACAACCCCAACTCCCCACCTTCCCCCCCAACCCCCCCACCCCTCCCAAATCATAAAAGGAAAAAGAGAGAGAGAGAGAGAAGGAAAGGTAGAAGGAAAAGAGACAGTGAGGAGACTCCGGGATCGGGCCCCGAGGTCCCGGTGCTGTGACAAAGAAGGGGAGACACTCACCCAAGGCTGCGGACAGGCAAAGGCCCATCCACATTTCCCGGGACCTCAACCAGCACAGGCAGGGGCCGTCACCGACCATAATAGCGGCCCCTTACAATTGAAACAACCGTAGGCCCCTAAGTTGGGGCGGACACACCGCCGCCGGTAGCCCCCTGGAGAGGAAAGACACCAACGGACCCCACTTGAGCTCAAACGCGGCAAAGTCATCCCTGAAGATATCCGTCATTCTCTCTAGGCTCAGAAGTCTCCAGAGACGAGCGTGCCACATCGAGGCCGTGGGCGCCGCCCGCTTCTTCCAGTTGGCCGCGATCGCAACCTTCGCCGCCCCCAAGCACAGCCACAACACCGCCTTGTCCGCTCTGGTTTGGTAGCGCAGGGAGGGATCCCGCAGGCCCAACAACGCTGTCGCCATGGACGTGGGAATCGGATAACCCAGCATAGATTTGATTTGCGCTAAGATCTCTTCCCAGAAGGGGCGGATCGTCGGGCAGGTCCACCAGATGTGCTCAAAATCTCCTAGAAACCCACAGCCCCTCCAGCAGTGGTCCGAGGTGCCTGGAAAGATACGCCGCAACTTAGCCGGATACAAATACCAATCCACCATTACCTTCATGTGCGCCTCTCGCAATTCTATCGAGTGGTTGTGCTTCGAGATATCCGACCACAACGCCTCCCACTCCCGTTGTCTGATCGGACGCCGCAGCACCTCCTCCCATTTAGATTGGAATCGTGGAGCCGGGGAGACTCTAGTAGCCAAAAGGTGTCCATAAAGAAAGGAGATTACCCCCTTCATAGATGTGGTAGTGCGCGCACATTTTTCGAAGGGTGTTTGGGGTCTGCGAACCGCCGCCTGGAGGGCCTGCGTTTGAAGCCAGTGCTTAAGCTGGAGGTAATGATAATGCTCGGTGGGCGGAAGACTAAAGTCGGTCCTACATTCGGAGAAGGTCATCAACCTCGACCCCCTAAAAAGATGTCCTACCATCAAACAGCCCCCCTTCTCCCACGCCGCGTAAGGCCCCCTATTAAGCGCCGGCGGAAAAGCCGCCAACCCGTGAATAGGCGTGTGGGGGGAAGGAAAAGTTGTCCACCGTTGATCCGACGCCAGAGTGTCCCATACCCGCAATGTTGTTCTAGTGGGCGTGCTGACGTAAGCGTTTGCCGGTCTATCGTGTTTTGGCCGCCACGCCAAGTCCCAAATCGTCCTGCCCGCCACCGACCTGTCCATATGGAGCCAATGTTTGTCCGATTCTCTCTTCGACCACTCTACCAAAACTCGTAGTTGAGCCGCCTTGTAGTAGAGGTGGAAGTCGGGGAGGCCCGCTCCGCCCGCAGAACGTGGCCTCCGCAACATGGAAAATGACAGCCGGGCTCTGCCCCCCTGCCAGATGTAACGAGAGCAGAGGGAGCGTAAGGTCGCGAAAAAGGAGAGAGGGACATCAATGGGGAGGGCCTGGAACAGGTGGAGTAACTTCGGTAAGACCGTCATTTTGAGAGAGTGAATACGCCCCAGCCACGAGATAAACAAAGGCTTCCAGCGCGCCAGGTCGGCCTTAATAAGCCCAAGAAGGGGGGGAAAATTGGCCTGATAAAGATCCTCTATGGAGGGGGTAAGCTGGACTCCCAAGTATTGAAGCGACGTGGTCGCCCAGCGGAAAGCCGTGCACCTCTGAAGGCTCGCCAGTTCCTCGCCCTGTAGCGTAAGATTAAGAACATAAGACTTGTCCTGGTTAATCTTGAATCCCGCCACTCGTTCATAGCTCCGCAGCTCGTCCTGGAGAATTGGGAGCGACTCAGAGGGGCGAGTGAGTGAGAGAAGCACATCATCAGCGAACAGGGAGATCTTATGGTCCTCCCCTGCGAACGGAATGCCCGCTATCTGCGGATTACGTCGAACGGCTATTGCCAGTGGCTCAATGCTCAGGGCAAACAAGAGGGGGGACAACGGGCACCCCTGTCTAGTACCCCTGGAGAGGGCGAACGGTGCCGAACAGGTCCCGTTGACCTGGACCCGCGACACCGGGAGCCGATAATTGGCCCGTATCATTGCCATAAAGGCGTCTGCAAAGCCCATCCGGCGCATGGTGGAGAAGAGAAACCCCCAATCCACCCTGTCGAACGCCTTCTCGGCATCCAGTCCCACCAGGACGGCCGGCAAGCGTCGTTTCGAAGCCTTTTCTATGAGATGCACTATGCGTCACGTGTTGTCGTGCGTTTGCCTCCCCGGAATGAAACCCGATTGATCGGGATGAATCAACGCAGCCATCAGAGGGCTGAGCCGGGCCGCCAGAATAGAGGAATACAACTTAGCGTCTAGATTTAACAACGCAATGGGGCGGTAGGAGGAACAGTGATCCTTGGGTTTCCCCGGTTTGGGGATAACCGTAATAACCGCCTCCGCCATGGTGGAGGAGACCAGCCCCTGAGTGACGACAACGTTGAACAAAGATTGCAGGCGCGGGGCCAGGTCCGGCGCAAAGGTACGATAAAACAGGGCTGTAAGGCCATCAGGTCCGGGAGCCTTATTCAGTTTGAGCGCCATTATGGCCTTGGTGACCTCTTCCAATGAGATGGGGGCGCAGAGGTCCGCGTTGGCCACGTCCGACACCTGAGGGAGTTGTAACTCCTGCAGATAGGCTTCCTGCGCTGGGCCTTCTAGCGAGTCCGACTCGTAGAGTGTGCTATAAAAAGATCGGAAGCAGGCCGCCTTGCCCTCATCCGAGCGGATAAGCACGTCCGCGGCATCCCATACCCCCTCAATGTATTCCTTATCTCGCTTGACCCGGAGCTGTCTAGCCAGATGCCTCCCCACCTTGTTCCCCTGGGCATAGGAGGTGTGACGCAACCGCAAGAGGGTTAGTTCAGCCCTATTGGCATAGATAGACTTAAGTTTGCCCCGCAGCGCCGTAAGGGGCCGCAAGGTGAGGCGAGAAGGCTTAGCCTTATGGGCCTGTTCCGCGGCCACCAATTCCGCCTCCAGGCGTTCTCGTTCCGCCGCCCTCTGCCGATTAAGCGCCGAGTTGAGCGCGATGCACTTCCCCCTTATCACTGCTTTAAAGGCGTCCCACCGCGTTTGCTCCGAGGTCTCCTCTGCGCCATTGAGGGCAAAATAGTCATCTATAGCCTCCCGTAGTGAGGCGCGCAACACTATATCCCTGGTGAGGGTAGCGGGTAAATACCATTTTCGCTGGCGATCCCGGGGGCCTGGCCAGTGAAGCATAACCGTGACCATACTGTGGTCGGAAATAGAGAGCGGAAGGATCTGCGCATCTCGTATGGACCCCGAAAGAAAGCGATTAATGAAAATGTAATCCAACCGGGAATACGGCTGGTGGACATGGGAGAAATGGGTATAATCCTTCGTGGAGGGATGCAAAGTGCGCCAGGCATCACAGAGGCCCAGATCAGAGAAGCGTTGTCGAGAAGCCGCAGAGAAGGCACCCGACTCAGCCCTCTGCGAGCGCGAGCTATCCAACTCCACCCGCCACACCAGATTAAAGTCCCCCATCAGAACCACCGAACCCTCAGCGAACTGCTCCAACCGCGAGCAAAAGGTGGACAGGAACCCCGCCTGGCCAGTGTTGGGTGCGTAGAGTGAAATGAAAGTGCAAGTCTGCCCTCGTAGGACCCCTTTTACCATCACCCACCTCCCCGCCTTGTCTGAGCAAACCTCTATCGGCTGGAACTTCACTCCGCTATGAAACAACAGCGTCACCCCCCTGTGCTTGGTGGAGGCCGACGAACTGTACATAAGTGGGTATGACCTGTGTCGCAGCCTGTGCTCGTCTTCCCTACGCAGGTGCGTTTCTTGCAGCGCAACTATGTCAAGATGTCGATCCGATATATACTTCATCACCCTCTGGCGCTTCTGGGGGGAATTAAGCCCCTGAACATTCCATGAGCCTAGGGATACAGCCATCGTGAGTTAGAGTGTGTGCAACCCTCAGCAGCCCAGCCCAGCGCCCCTCCCCCTGTCCCCGGTGTCAAGAAAAGAGAAGAAGAGAAGAAAAGAAAGGGAAAAAGAAAAGGAAGTAAAACAGCCCAAACAACCCCTTTGCAACACAGCATTAAAGCAGTAAACACTCAAAGGGCATGGCAACCCGCCCCTCCCCTCCTCCCCCCCCCCCGGCAACAATCTTGACCCTTATGCATAGAAATGGGGAGAACATCCCCAACATTAGTTCCCGGGCCCTCTGACAGGCCCTCATTCGAAGTCTCGCACCCATCGACACCACTTCCGCGCTGGCCCTCCGATCTGACGGCCCCTCCAGTGCGCGCGGCCTCAAGCGCTCAGTACCCATGTCCAGGACCTCCCACCGCTGGATAAAACATTCCTCCAAGTGGCGCCACCCGTGAAATCATCTGGGAGGGGTATGGCCCACTGTGGCCCAGTCCCCGGCCCCCGCCCCGGTGCCTCCAGTCGCTGCTGCTCTTCCCTCGACCCGTTCATCGTCCGGTGCAGTCAGGCCCAGAATAGCCTTTCCTACCTCCAAGTCAGTCACAGTACGTTGCTTATTCCGGTATCCAAATGCGAGGCCAAAGGGGAAGGTCCAGCGATACCTGATGTGCTCCGCTCTCAGTTTAGCAGTCAGCGGCCGAAAGAACTGGCGCCTCGCCAACGTCGCCGGGGATAGATCCTGGTAGAGTGCACACGTAAACCCCTGGAATGACACCTCCGCCGACCTCCGCGCCGCCGCCAGGACAGCCTCCTTGATTTTGTAAGAGTGAAATTTGGCCAGAATGTCCCTCGGCCTCCGTTTATCTCCAGGTGCCAGAAAGCCCACCCTGTGTGCCCGGTCGAGCTTAATCGTTAGAGTCTGTGGTTTCACTACTTCCGCGAAGAGACCTTCCAGGAAGGCCTCTAGATCCGGGCCCTCTGCTCGCTCTTCCAAATGGCGCACTCGAATGTTATCGCGGCGGGCGCGGTTCTCCAAATCTTCCGCCTTGAGCTGCGTTTGCGTCAACTGATCCTGAAGGGCCTGAATCTGGCGTGAGTGATCCGTACATCTGCCATCCAGGTTCTCATGTCTCGTCTCCAATTCCACCACTCGTGTGCCCACCGCGTCGACGTCGTGTCGGAGGCCGGCTAGCTGGTCGCGCAGGTCCGCTCGCAACTGGTCCACCGAACGTTGAGTATCCCGGCCAATCTCCTCCCGCAGCTCCACCTTGAAATCTCGCAGGGAGGCCAGGAGATCCTCCTTAGTGAGCGCCATCGCTCCCGGCTGCGCCGCCGATGCCCCAGATGGCCCCCTGTCCGCCGGTCCAAAGAAGGCAGTGACGGAGGCGCTGCGCTTGGCCTGGCCCTTCTTCGCTGGCATAAGGCCGCTCCACACTGGTGCCGCCAATGGCGCGGTCAAGTAGGGGCCCTCCACACAAGCCTCGAAGCCGCCGCCTCTCTCGTCCAAGCCTCCGTCGGGACCTCCCGGGCCCGCCACACGCCGCGGGCCAGGCTGCGCACTCTCACCGGTACCACCGGACCTCTCTCCTCCGCCTCCGCCACAGACCACCGCAGTCTACACGGGCCACAGCCTCGCCGCCAAGGTCGCTCACCAGCGCTGCAGGACCAAGGAGACCCCCGTGCCGACCCCTCCGCGGGCTCTCCGCCCCCTCAGGCCAGGTCAGTAGACAATCCCGCACATGGGTTCCCAGAGATGCTCACTCTCGCCTCTCACCGTCCTTCCGCCGCGCCAGCTCCTCTCCCTCGGCATGAGGCCTCGACAGCCGGGCCCACGCGGTCTCGGGGCCCCACCTCCGTGTCGTCCGTCGCCTCAGGGAGATCTCCCTCCGGGTCGTGCCTGATCCTCCATGCGGCCCTTCCGGGCCCGAGCCCCCACAGGGGCCCCCAGGAAGCCGCCGCCCCTCTTTTCTTGAGGCCCGGCGCCCCGGACCCTCAGCCGCGGCCGATACGCAGTGCCTTTACAGCTGCGGGAGCCGCCATCTTGGTCGCCTCTGCGCCGTCACTGCCGCGAGTCTCGGGAGCCGCAGCCAGCTGCCGCTCGGGAATCCTCCGGGCCCGCCGACGCTCCGTGGCTCACCAACCCATAGTGCGAGCGTTCGTCCCGCCCAGGGACCCGGGAACCACCTCGAAGCCGGGGGAAGCCCGGGGTGATGCGGGAGCCGATGCGGATCACGTCCGATCGACCATCTTGCCTAAGCCACGCCCCCTATTGCTAAGTTTTACTATGACACTCTAACGCCCTGGGGGAGAGGTCATTATTGCATGGCATTTAACTATAAAATATCAGCTTTTATTTGCTCATCATTCTTTTAATTAAACAAATGCTTCAAAAATTTATATTTGAAGTGCAAAATACCATCTTAATCAATTGCACAAGTCTCTACAATAGGTACCGAAAATGCCTAAGGGCTGATGGGGCATCTGGAGTATAAGTAACCACACAATCTATTCCATCACATAACTATTTCATGAAGGGAAATCAACATCAATTAAGATTTATTTATTTTCCCATTCGCAGGATATTTGTTGATGTTTCTGGACTTCTTTTTACTAGTAGTCTCCTTCTGTGGGCCAATCAATAATTTATTAGGCCATTTTGGTTATCAAATATGTGCCATTTCCAAAGCAATCTACAATAAATGAGTAGAACTATTTATAGACATGTCTGTGGAACCCAAACATTTTTCATGTCAAACAACATTGAAACACAAGCTTGCCATGCTATTAAATATAATTGTTCAGTGGAAAATGCTAAATTATTTAACAAAAATCCTCTTTGTAGGTCCATAATATATGGTTCTGCCTGTACAGATGGCCTGTAACTAAATACTACTAGTAAGCTGCAGCACTTTTTGGTCCTTCGACTGAAGTAGCTTTTTAAAACAAGTCTCAGGCCTGCAACTGCCGCATTTAGTGCAGTTTTAGCAAAAGGACAGAACAACGGCGGACTATGAGAGCCGCACCTCACTGCTAAGTTCCTCATGTAGTGAATTCAAATACTAATTTGTGGAAGTGTGCACAGCAACTCCTGCACCTGCCATTGATGGGTGCAAACTGCAACACAGACTGAAGAATGAATGATTTAGGAAAGGTGCACCACTTAATTGTTTTCTTTTCCAAAAGAAATGATCAATGGACAAATGATCCTTCATGTTTTGTATTCTCCTTTATTTCCTTTATTTCAATTGTATCAAAAACAGAAATGCAGTGTACATTTTGTATACTTACAAATGGTCGACACTATAATGAATTGGAAACCTTGTACATGTGTCACAAAAATGTCACCAATATTTTAGGTTTCTTTTTTTCTCACTGGGGACATTACGCACTACTGTGATATTATTTCCTTGTACATATCTTGATTTCTTTCAAAAACTATATAAACTTGATTGTGAAATACAAAAATTAAGGTGTATGAGGTCTTTTCTCCTTTTGACATCATTCTTACCCTCTTCATTGCCATTGTGCATAAGTATATCAATATCACTTTGATATAATTCCACAGGAGCCATTGTTTTCGTTATTCACTAGTGGGCCTGCAGCACTGATTGTGCCACCCACATGAGTAGCCCTAAAATGGTGTCTCAGGCCTGCCACTGCAGCGCCTGTGTGCAGTTTTGTTAACTGCCCTGTTGTCCTGGCCAGTGTACACACTTGCCAGGTCTGACCCTTCCCTTTTCTTACACATTGGACACCCCTATGGTAGGCCCAAGGTACCCCCCTGGGCAGGGTGCAGTGTATGTGAAAGGTAGGACATGTACTAGTGTGGGTAACATGTCCTGATTGTGAAATACTCTCAATTTCGTTTTTCACTATTGCCCATAGGATAGAATGGGGAATGCTGTGTAACATGTTTACCTGCATATCTTCCCATAGCATCAAGATAGAATCTGGTATCCCTGAACTCAGAATTTAATAACCCATCTTGTAGGGAGGATGGTTTTTAAATTCTAAGTTTTGAAATAGCACTTTTAGAAAGTGGCTATTTTCTTGTCCAACCTTTCTTTGTGTCTCTGCCTGTTTGTGAATTGATTGTCTGGTTTGTGAGTGACAGGGGCTGGGGTGGCTCCAGGAGGCTGGGTGAGTCAGCACTAGGCTGAATAGACCTATCTGCATGTAGAGTGGTGGGAGGAGTAGCACCTGGGTCTGAATAGGGCTGTGCCTACCTTCCACAATGCTGGCTCCACCTCCTGCGGTGCGTCTGATTGCCCTGGTCCACACTCACAAAGGAAGAAGATGTGCACTGGCAGAGTGCACACAGAACTGGTTTGGACTGGGTCCAGGACCCCTCACACATGAAGAACAAAGACTTTTGGGGTATAAATATCTGAGCTGAAACCCCTAAACTTTAGATCTGGAAAACCTTGTGATCAAGAAGGAATCCCTACCAAAGAAGAACAGCCAGGAAGTCTGAGGAAAAGTGCTGCCATTGCTGAGTGTCTGAGAGCTGACCTGCAGTTGCTGTTATTGCTGAGGAAGAGGACTAAGGGACTTTCTGGTGTGTGCTGTGTCCCCCTTGCGTGAAGAGGAGCTGTGCTGTGTGCTTTGTCCCCACTGAAGTGTACCTGTCTCCAAGGGCCTGAGAAGAGCTGGCCTCCTGTCGAAAACTCAGGGATAGAAAAGTTTTCCAAGGACTTCTACAACTCGCCCTACATCGTGCTCCGCTGTCCCTGCTGTCTCTGGAGCTATTTGTGTGCCCCCAGGACGTCTTTGAAGCCCGACTGGCTGGCACGCTTGTCTGCTCTCCACAAGCACAGAGAGCACTGCGTGCATCACCGACGCCGGCCCGTGATCGGAGACAAGCGCTGAGGGCCAGTATCTCTTCACCATCGGCCCGATTGCCAGAATCACTGTTTGTGTACTTGGTAATCACTGCAGCACCTCGAGCTGTGTGCCCGAGGCCCGGTTCGCCAAGGAGAGGAGCCGCGAGAGCACCCTGCCAATATTCACCGCCGCTGGTCCGGAGTCCTTAACACGTCATCGCCACACCGCGCTGGGATTGGCCCCAACGTCAAGAATTACATAGCAACTAGGAGGCTCGTCCAGACGGAGCCGCGCTGTGTCCAAAGAAACGCGAGGCGTCTCCTAGTGACCAGGGTCTCCCCTCGCTCCTCGACGAGAAGGAAGCTGCGCCTGAGGCCGGGGAGCGCCGCCAAAGAAAAAGAGGCAGCCTCACCAGGGAACAACGCGGACTGCCAATCCCCCCTTCTCGCTCACAGGTAACCGGCTCCAATCCATGACCAGAGTTTGCGACCAGGGGAGTTGTGAGTGAGCGCGCTGCCGGCGGGCCGCATCAGGGGTGTGACCAACAGTATTGGCTGGCACGCACTCGCGCATTAAAAAGGGGGTGATTGATGGAAGTTTAAACCATCTTGACAGTGGCATTCTCCGTGTTTAAAAGTGCAGCGGGGGCAACGTTGAAGGACAGCGTCCGTTTTGATTTTTAAAGGTGCAGGCGCTCGCAAAGGGATCAGCGCCACTGTCTGGAGATAACCAAGAGGGATAATCTCTGCACCCGTTTTCCTTTAAGAATTTAACTATTGAGCCCCCGTCTTTGGGGCTAAAAGAAGAACCAAAGAACATTGCTAAAGTGAACCTTTTGTCAGAGAAACATTGCTAGAGAGAGATTATTTTTGTATGTGGGATTTATGTCGTTTTGATCCTGCCTAATCAAGATAAAGTGATTTATATTTTTATACATAACCTGTGTAGGGTCCATTTGTGGTGTTTCAGTGCGTTACTGTGAGTGTTGGTACAAATACTTTACACATTGCCCTGGGGATAAGCATGTCTGCTCTTGCCAAGCTACCAAGGGGGTGAGCAGGGGATATCAACAGTGTGTTTCCCCCTTACCCTGACTAGAAGTAACGGTCCCTATTTGGACAAAGGTACTTACCTCTGCCAACTAGAGACCCCCAAATCTAACAGTGCATTATACCTAGCAGTGTTGATACCAAATCGGCAAGACCTGCACGAACTACATTTAAAAAATCCCTTTCTAGCCGACAGCCAATTGGTGGTAGAGATCACTTCAGGGCTGCTTTTGACCAGTGCGCCCTTCATCGAATATACTCGACGGAACGTTATGACAGGTTTTTTGGTAAAATGGGACCTAAAGTGGAATCAGTTAGTACTATTGGACTTTGTTTATTTATAATGGATCCTATAGATTGTTCTTGTTTACTGTAGGTAATAATCAGTCTGACATTTACCTCATCATTATCACTTATGATCTGGCGATCCTGTCTGTGCTCAGTATCCTCCACTTTCCTGAATAAAATAGATTTTCTAGAGTTTTCATTAGCTTTTTTGATCACTCGATCAATGGTTCTCTTCATATAACCTGGCTCTCTAAATCTTTGGATGGCCTCAAGTTGGCATTGAACCAAATCGCTACAAGACTGCATATTCTACGTAATCGCAGCATCTCCCCTTAGGGGATGATGTCAATTAAGTGCCTGGGGTGGAGCTAGATGCATGGAGGGGCCTGCAGTGAGTTTGCGGTGTAGTTTGGATTCTAATTTGTTGTTATTAGTATACATCTGAACATCTAGGAAATCAATGGTATGTGCATTGATATTGTCTGTGAATTCCAAATTCAAAGAGTTCTCATTGATTCTGACCACAAATATTTCTGATCTTTGTTTCCTTCCAGACAACAAAAACATCATCTATAAATCGAAACCAACGGACTATATGCTCCTTCCAATCTATATGATGGTCCATCTTGAATACCTGCTCCTCCCATCAGCCCATGTGTAAACACACGTAACTGGGGGAGAAGTAGGCACCCATGGCCATCCCCCTCAGTTGTTTAAAGACTTCCTTGCCAAACATAAAAAAAATATTGTTCAAACACCAATTAATCAAAGCTAAAATCATTCTGTTGTAATTATAAAGTAATATAGACTTATCTCTAAGAAAATATTCACAAGCTCTGAGTCCATCATGGTTTTGAATACTGGTGTAAAAGCATGTAATATCCAATGTCATTAGCATATAGTCTTCTGACCAGGTTATATCGTACAATTTCTTTAAAAAGTCTCCAGTATCTTTAATGTACATGGGTACTTTGATGACAAACTCTTGAAGGAAGTAATCCACATACTGTTAAATTCTTTCGAATAAACCATTTCTGGCTGAGATGATTGGACGGCCAGGTACTGGTGATGTTCCTTTGTGTATCTTCGGAATAAAATACATTACAGGCATCACAGCAAAATCGTTGCTTAAAATTTGTAATTCTTCCTTGGAAAGTAAACCTTCATGCTTGGTTTCAAATTATTTTTTATTTTCCCTACTTCTTGCATATTAGATCTTTTGTAGCAAATAGTATCATCCAGATGCCTATATGCTTCCTTGAGGTACTCAAATCTGGCCACAGTATGATATTACCACCTTTTCCTGATTTGTTGATGACCACCTGGTTGTTTTTCTGTAATTTACATGTCAGATCAAAGTATTGTTTCTCTTGAAACCTGTATTTTCTCATCCTCAATTAGGTCTTGTGTTTTAATGATTTCATTTCTTTGACAACTACATAATTGAAGATATCGACCGCATCTCTGGGCATCATTGGTATAAAAGTAGAAGGCGGTTTGAACGGACTCCTAGTAGAAACAGAAGTGACTATCTCTAGTTCTTTCAAAATGTGTTGAGTAGATTTAGTTGTTGTCAAATTATCCGCTTCAGTTTGTAAATCGTGTTGGACACATATGGTTTGGATGTCCAATACTTGTAGATTGGCAGTGTCTACTTCAATCACTGATGTTGCTCTATTAAACACAGTGATCATTTGTTTCTGTTTAAACAACTTTATTAATTTTAACATTATAATAAACTTAAATAGGTCATTACGGGTTTGGCTATAATTGAAACTGCTCTCTGGACAAAACGTCAAACCCAAGGATGGCAATTGGGTCTCTGCATGTCTGTGTGTAATATCGGAAAAATTAACCACTGTGTTGTCAGGAATATCTTGTTGTTTCTTGTTTTTTGTACTGGTTGCGTTTTCTCCTTTCCCGTCGTGTCTGGTTTAGTGTCTGCCTTAATTGTGATTTGGATGTCGTGGACAGAGCGTTTGCCGCCGATCACGGTGTAAAAAATCAAGCTCTTCAGCAAGTGTTAAATTGCCAGGACCCACCACTCTATGATCAGCTGGACATCTACCGTCCTCGTAGGGGATGCTGTATATTAAGTGCCTGGGGTGGAAGCTAGATGCATGGAGCGTGGAGTTGCCTGCAGTGGGTTTGAGGTGTAGTTTGGATTTAAATTTGTTGTTATTAGCATAAATCTGAACATCTAGGAAATCAAAGGTATGCACATTGATATTGGCAGTGAATTCCAAATTCATAGTGCTCTCATTGATTCTGACCACAAATTTTCCTGCGCTTTCTTTTGTTCCCTTCCAGACAACAAAAACTTCATCTATAAATTGCAATCGACATATTATATGCTCCTTCCAATCTATATGATGGTCCACCTTGAGTACCTGATCCTCCCACCAGGCCACGTGTAAACATATATGACTGGGGGATAAGCAAGCACCCATGGCCACCCCCCTCAATTGTTGAAAAACTTCCTTGCTAGCCATAAAAAAATTATTGTTCAAACACCAATTAATCATAGCTAAAATCATTTTGTTGTAATTATAAAGTCATATAGAACAAGCTCTGAGTCCATCATGGTGTTAAATACTGGTGTAAAGTGATGTAATATCCAATTTCATTTGCATAATATATATATGTATATATGTATATATATATATATATATAGATATAGATATAGATATAGATATAGATATATATGTATCCAATGCAATAAAAAACTAAAGGTTACAGGGACATTTTAGTTAGGTTCAGATTTTACACACACAAAATCATAGAAATTCAGCAGTTATAGTTATCATAAGTACTCGTGTCCTATGGTAGCTATAACCCACGCTCCCGCCAGGCACAGTTTTCTCATCAATAATTTCACCGCAAATGTTGCAGTGATATTATCAATGATGTCATAGAAATGTCATGAGTAATGTAATATGGGGGGTAATTAGCAATGCATGCTGAGGGTGTGAGTTTTGGTTACCTCGGGGCACAAGTTATAGTTACTTGAGATAACTATAACTGCTGAATTTCCAAGGTTTTTTTCCTGTGTGTAAAATCTGACCCTAACTATAACATCCCTCTAACCTTTGTTTGTTTTAGTGAATTTCTATGTTTTTTGTTAAGTCTCTTTCCTAACTATCATGTCCCTGTAACCTTTGATTTTCCCCCTGAATGCTATGGTTTTTAAATGCTATGGTTTTTAAATGCTATTTCCCAACTATAACGTCCCTGTAACCTGGGTGTGTGAGTGCATGTGTGAGGGGTTGTGTGGGTGTGTAAGTGGGTGTGTGAGTGTAAGGTGGGTATGTCAGTGCATGTGTGACTGGCTGCGTGGGTCTGTGAGTGGGTGTATGAGTGGTTCTCTGTGTCTCTGAGTGGGTATGTGAGTGACTGTATAGCGTGTGATTGGTTGTGTGGGCGTGTGAGTGGGTGTCTAGTGGCATGTGTGACTGGCTGTGTGGGTTTATGAGTGGGTGTTTTGAGTGGTTTTCTGGGTCTCTGGCCGTGTGAGGGCTGTACAGGTGTGTGAGTGGTTGCGGTGCCACGGCGGTAGATCCACATTTCTAGGTATAAATAAATCATTTTTTTTCCTTAATTCACCAGAATGTACACCAAAGTACATAAAGCACTCTTTCTGGACCAAGATCTGGCTTTCTGCAAAATATGGTGTAATTCCATTCTGTGGTTCGGACTGTGTCTAAAATCCCTATGGGAAATTGCATAGGGAGAACATGTTTTGGGACCCTCCCTTTTCTCAGCCCTGCTTGACGAATTTACACAATACTTTTGAGACAGCAACTTAAGTGAGTGGCAAATTAGTTTTGAAAGTTCCATGAAGATTCGTCAAATGGCGCCAAAATTATTAGCAAAAGAGAAAACGCTTTTCCTATGGAAACTACCTCCTAACTATAATACTGTAGTGCTAGAGGCACTCTTGTGGTCTGACACCCTGTGATGACCTTTGACTACCAGTATTTTAATTGACTTTGGTGTGTTATTTTATCCTAGCCTTAATGTACAACGTCCTGCATATGCCTTGCTTCTCTTGCAGGTTTATTTCTTGTAATCTTGCAGTCTTTCAGTTGGAGCTGTCACGGAGTAGAACAGCCTTGCCAAGAACAGAACTTGTGGGATGTGCATTTGAAAGCATGAGAGGGAGAGAGAGGTGTGGAATGTACTTTTTGGTCTCGAAGTGCAGTGTTGTGAGCAGTGGGACACAAATGTACACTGTGGAGTACATTGAGAGAGAAAGTATGTGATGCTATAGGACATTGAGAGATGAAGTATGTGAATCTATAAGCAGTTGAGCACAAATGTGCATTGTGTTGTACATTGATAAGTATTATGAAGTTCTTACTATTGGCTTTGACATGGCCTCATGTCATTCTGTTTTCTGACTCTGCCTTGCTTGAGCTTTTTCTGCGTGCACAGCAGCGCTTGCAAGTTGTTTGGTTTAATCACGTTCAAGGATTGTTTTGTGAGAGATTGTTTAATGTACCCTGGAAGGCTTTCCTGAGCTTCGTCAAGATAAAGGCTGGAACAGGCGAGATTGGAGAGGGAACGATGGAACTTCTTCCTGCCATTGGAATGTTTGCTTGGAAGCTGGCCAGTCTGGTAAGATTCCTCTAGCGCTGGGGGAGGTTTCTCTCGAACCTTCTAGTGTGTTTTAGGAGATTATAAAGCTGAGGGTTGCTGACTTAGAAACCGGGATTTTAGAATCCGAATGGGAACGGACGCGTCCACTTCGAGACCCTCGTTGCTGAGGCTCTCATCCCCGGCTGTTTAATTCCCTCCGTCAGGAGTGGGCTAAGATGCAGTGTTTGAACCAGGTGAAGTGTTGAGTTTTGATTATTGCCATTGTGATGTTTGGCCAGTGGCTCTGATCATTTGAGGTGCTTTCTTTGTGATGTGTGAGTGAGTTGAGGTGCACATTCAAAGTAATCATTTGATGTATCTAGTGTGTGTATATATCTCTTTCTGATCTCTTGCAGGACGTCCAGCTTATTACATTTTCTTGATGTTATCTCATATTATTTGTTGCTTGTTTATTCATGGTATTACTCATGTATTTAACTGTTGCATTCACCAAGTGTGTTATTATTGCTTGCATATAAACATATATATCTCATTGTCTATTTGAATGTTGGGCTTTTGGCATCTGGGGAAGTCTTTCTGTTAGAGAGCATTGTGTAAAATAAAACCCCAAGCCTTATTCTAGAAAGAGAGTCTTTGCATTTTGTAAATTAAAACCCTTTTCTAAAGGTGTTAGTTGCGCTTAATGTCTCCTGCTTCGTTGGGTTGAGCCACCGTGAGGGAGATTCTGTATTATCTGAAAAGCGAAGCAAGACAGATACCTATGCTTGAATGCTAAGAATGCTAAGGAATTGATAACCCCATTCAAGAAAGTAATCCAAATAAGAAAAAAACTCACATGCAAAACTGATTATGCAGTGTATTCTCTGTCTTGCAGAATGTGGGCAGTACCATTTTACCTGTACATAAGAAAATATTGCAGCATCTCAGGGCAATAAAGAACAATGACAAAACTTACCCAGTGGCAAGGCACTTCCACAAGATACACGGTAGAAACCGTAAGGATTTGTATTACAGTGTAATTGACAGTATGCCTAAAAAAACAGGGAGGGCGATAGAGAGAAAGAACTAAGGAGACTGGAGTCCCAAAACATCCTAGAAATGGACTGTAAAGAGCCCCTAGGTTTGAATATTGATGAGGATTGTTTGTTCACCTCTAAGTTGGGGTTATGGCTCAGAGTTTTTAACTCAGCTACCAGTTCTATGATCATGAATAATGTTTTTAATTTTATCTTTTAAATTTCAGTATATTAAGTATGATGTGTTTATTTTGTTTTTTGCACACAGGGGAGCAAGTCCTAAGAGTGGCAGCATGGACAATCATGCAATGAACTTTTGTAGAGACTACTTCTACTGGAGAGTCAAATGAGACACTGATATCGGTTTGATCTACTTTAATCGGTTTGATCTACTTTAATTTGGTTTTTTTCCTCTGTACTAGCCCACTTGGGCGAAACAAACTGAGTTTAAGTGGGATTGAGACTCTAGCCAATTGTCTTGTACAACTGCATTTCAAAGGAAGGCAATAGTTAAGCCCACTTGGGCAGAATTGTGATCAAATGTAACGAGTAACTATTGCCATAAGATTAATTCTGGCAGTGGGCAGCGGTTTGCGACTTCTATTTGCAAGAACTCAGTAGTCTAGGCAGTCTTTATCTACTGTCTAGGTTGATGAAATGGCCACTGGGGCAACATAAGATCGAATAAGAGACAACATGATTTGTATTGTGAATTTAAATATTTAAATGTTGATCATATATTAGTGTTCTCACCAGTACTTTGAATAGCCTTTTCTTGGTTTTAATGATTTCCATCCCGTTTTAGCCACTACAAAATGGCGACAATTTTTTTTAAAAACTTGTTTTTATTGAGTTTGATGACAATCATACATACAGTACCGATAAATAAATTGACTAGTTACTCATATCTATGTACATTATACAGGGTCAGCAAAGCATATACATTAGTTGATCACATCTCTGTCTACAGTTCTGCGCAAATCCAACTCCACCATTGGCGATATGCATATGTCTCCGCGATAAACATTCCATTTGGACCATTTCCTGTCCCATTTTCTGGGGCACCCCCGGGTTATGAAGACCTCTTTCTCCGCTATCATGCGCCTGTCTAATTCTTTCGCCCACGCGAAAGTGGAGGGTGGAGTCACCCCGCCATCCCCTATCCAGTTCCCGCTTGACCAATGTGTACCCTAGCGTCACTAGCTGTTGTTCGATTTCAGAAAGGTCAGTTGCGGTCCAGATGTTCAGTAATCCCAGTTGTGGTGTCAGAACTACCTCCTTTCCCAATGCGGTCTGTATTTGGTTTGTGGCTTCTTCCCATAGATGGTGGACAGTCGGTCAACCCCAGATAGTGTGATAAAAGGTGGCTGGCTGTTGGCAACCCTTCAAACAGAGGTCATCCGGTCTTGCGCCTATTTTAGCCAATGTCGCCCCTGTCACATAGGACCCGTGTAAAATCCTAAGTTGAATCAGTCTAAATCGGAGTGTGATGGCTGCCTCTCTAGGGGACATAAGGGCCAATCACCAATCCTCATCATCAATTGGTCCCAGGTCTCCCTGCCATTGCTCCCTAAGTTTGCTGAAGGTATCAGACAAATTGTTGCACATTTTTTGTTAAAGATATGGCTTTTGGAGTGTAGTGGCCCATCTAGCAAGCGATCTAATGGTGATGATTATGGTATGTCTTCCAATGGTGATGATTCTGGTATGTCCTTGAAGTTTGGAAAGGACGCCTGTAAGGCGTGTCGTATTTGCAGGTATCTGAATACTTCCCCTTGAGCCAGTTGGTGGTGTCTCTGGAGTTTCTCAAACTTAAGTATCAAACCCATTTTAACCAAATCCTTTACCACTGAATTTCCAATCATGTTCCATTTGTCAAACCCAGGTTAGTAACACAGCAAGCCCAGTTTTTGGGCGTACCACAGTGGTGTCACCTTTGTAATGATGTTAGCCCAACCCAGTCTAGAGTTCATTTGGTGCCAAATCCCCAGTGTGTGGGAGGTGGGTCCAAAGTACCTATGTTTCCTAGTGCGTGAATATAAGGCCCCTAAATAACCGAAGCGGTCTGTTTGGTACCTGTCCAGAGCATAGGCCGGATCAGTAGGGGGATGATATATCCAATGATTTACAGCTACCAATTGTGAGGCCCAATAGTAAAGCATGAGGTCCGGTAATGCTATGCCTCCGTCATACCAACTTTTCGTTAGCTTTTTCATTGCCACCCTAGGTGCCCTACCATCCCACAGCAGCGTACGGACCTCACTCTCAACTGCCGTGAAATATGCATCTGGGACTCGATTAGGGCTGTTCTGAAGAATATACAAAAAGTGGGGCAGAGCTAACATTTTGAAGAGGGCGGCGCGGCCCACTAGGGACAGAGGCAAGGACCGCCAGTGTTTTACGTCTGTTCGCAGCTAGCCAGCGGGGGCGCTAAGTTAAAATAGTAAAAAAGAACCGGGTCTGACGTAACAAAGACTCCCTACTTCCGGAATCTAGCCACTTCTATCGTACTGGAAGGCGAAGGATCTGACCCAGGAGCACGAACAACACTGACTTGCTCCAATTGATTGCATATCCGGAATATTTCCCGAAGTTTGTAAATATGTTTAGAACAGCGTGTATGGATTTATATGGGGAGGCAAGCTATAGTAGTATATCGTAAGCATGTAGGGATATTCGGCCTTCCTGATCTTCCGCCCACCTCAACCCTCGTACCATTACATCTCGACGTACCCACGCCGCCAGCGGCACCAATATAAGAGAGAATATCAGTGGGGACAAAGGACACCCCTGTCTGGTGCCTCTCCGCAGCGTGAACGCGCGAGACGTATAGTTATTAACTCTCACTTGTCCCTGTATATTGGTATACAGCAATTTTACCCAGCCGATGAATTTGGGGCCCAATCCCACCCTATTAAGAACTTCAAATAAATATGGCCATTCTATGCAGTCGAATGCCATAGAGGCATCCAATGACAGCACAACTGCGTCTTCTTCCAGGAATTCTCTGCGTGCCAGCACATTGTGGAGACGACGTATATTAAGAGCCGTATTTCTCCTGATCCGATTGTACTAGGGAGGAAATTTACTGCCACGGGCCGTATGGCAAGGACTTGCGCTAGGATTTTAGCTTCTACATTGATCAATGAAATTGGCCTATACGAGCCACAACTATCTTCTGGTTTCCCTGGCTTACGAATAACAGCGATGGTAGCCAGACGCTGGTCTGCTGGCAACCGTACCTTCTCATAGCTTTCATCATACATTGCTCGTAAATGCGGGGCTACTTGAGAGGCCACAACTTTTAGAAACTCGATGGGGGTGCCATTCGGCCCCATCGCTTTTCCGGAATTAATTTAACCAATGGCCTTCTGGATCTCCTCATCCATAAGGTCTTCATCCAGGGTGTCTCTGTCTGATTCCGATAGGGTCGGCACGTCACTGTCTGAGAGGAGCTGACGTGAGTCTTCTGCTGTGTATGTGGTAGAAGGGCAGTATATCTTCTCTAAGTGGTCTGCAAATGCCTCCGCTATGTCCCTGGGATGAGTAAGTATCTCGCCCCCTGGTAGTGTCAGCCTAGGCAACCATCTCGTACCCTGTTCCCGCCTCTCCAGCCACGCTAGGGTCCTGCCGTCCTCTTCCCCCAGTTCGTACAGCCTGTGTTGAGTACTGCGGTGTTTGGCCATCATGTGTTCTCTAGTCTTAATTCTGTACTCGTCTTGTTTTAGTGTCAGTTTATGATAGGTGTCGCTTGATGGGTTGTTCGCATGATCTGACTCCAGCTTTTGGAGGTCCTCTTCTACCTGAGTTAATACCTGACACCTCTTTTAAATGTACCCGGTTTTTAAGGACAAAGCTTGCCCCTTCAAGACCACTTTGTATGCCTTCCATATGGTTTGCGCTGAGTCAACCGAGCCCAGATTTTCTTTGAAGTAGTTCCCTGTTTGTGTGCACAGTTCCTCTTTTATGTCAGGTATTTTCAACAGCCACGGGTTAAGGACTATAGTAGTGCGTGTCTGTTGCTCCCAGTGCGTGAATTCAATCCTGACTGGGGAGTGATCCGATATGCCCCTAGGCAGGACTTGGGGGTGTCTAAAACTACCAAGCGATGCTGTGTATGTTAAAAAGTAATCAATACGGGATAGACTTTGATGCACATTAGAAAAATACATGTATAATGTGTCTGTCAGTTGTAGTGCTCGCCCCACGTCTGTTAGCCCCATCGCTGTGGTGAATTCAGCCATGAGTCCGTTCGGTCTCGCTCCTGGTCGCTGTGGGTGCCTGTTCATTGTATCGTCCATTGTCATGTTATAGTCTCCTCCCATGATTAAGGTGCCCTCGGGAAGCCCGGTCAGTATGTTACCAAGGTCTGCCAAGGCTGTCTTGCCTAATGCTGGCGGCAGGTATAGAGAGATGACGTTAAGAGCCCTCCCCTCCCATTGGGCTTCCAATACCGCAAATCGTCCCCCAGGGTCTGCCCACGTCTTGTGTACGATAAGGGGTGCACTCCTTTACACCAGGATACCCGTTCCTCTGGAGCCAGTGGTGTAGTCTGCATGCACTGGGAGTTTGTACCCCCAAAAAGTGAGGGCTTTACTCTTTTGTCCGACCAGGTGGGTTTCTTGCAGTAGGACAAGGTCCGGAGAGTGTCTCTTCAAATACTGTTGGACAATTCCCCTCTTAATTTTATCGCCCATCCCGTTCACATTCCAGGTTAGAACAGAGAGTGTCCGATCTCTTTCATCCCCCATCCCCCATCACCCACCTTAGTGAAAATTGCAATACAGTAGATCAATGAGAATGGATAAGTGTCTTGCAACATCAGCTGAATATGAGTAACTCTTCTCTGCATATTTCTCCTGTTTCTGAGACCAACTTGGACATCGGTACATAGAAATATACAATAGCCATGTTTCAAATCAACAAGACATTGAAAAGGTAAACACCCCTCCCTCCTCCCTTCCCCCTTCCCTGCCCCCCTGCCCGTGTATGTAAAACTACCCACTCCCAAACTAGGCAGAGTGCCTCTCTCCCCCCCAAAATACTGAAAGAGCGTGGGCTTAGTCAGTCCCCATCCCCGCTTGTTTCACGTTACATCTTGCCTGTTACAGTCTATCCATTGTCCGTATCAATTAAATGACCCAGGAGGATCTCCCTCAGTGGGGCATGAGATAACTAATCATACAACAATCAAATCTCCAATCAGCCACGTGTGTGTGCTAATTTTAGGAACAGTCTCCCCACCCCAGCAATACTTGCGCTTCTGTGGATCTACCAGCAGGCATTTCATATCCCCAAGGTCTATTCAGGCTCCGCCGTCTTCTCACTTCTTTCAGCGGATACACCCCTCGATGAATTGTCCAAGTTCCCCCTCCGCTGTCTGGGTCCGCCAATACGATCTCTTCTTTGGCCCCCCACCCTTCGCCATCCCTCCAGCCAGTCCCACGCTTCCTCCGGCGATGTGAAGAACCATGTTATGCCATCTGACTCTACTCTAAGTTTCGCCAGAAAGAGCATCGTGTATTTCACTTCCTGTCTCGGAGCTCTTTTTTCACTGACTGGAAGCTGCGTAGCTGGGCCTGAACTTTGGCTGTGAAATCCGGAAAAAATTTAACTTCGCTGTTATCAATCTTTACAGGCGGGCTGGATCTTGCCGTCTGCAGTATGATATCTCTGTCCAGATAATTAAATACACGTGCAATGAGGGGTCTCGGGGGGGGGGGCTCCCGGTTTCGGTCTACCTCCCGGCACCCTATGTGGCCTCTATATCAAGAAATAGCGCAACAGGGTCCTGGGCTGCAAGTGCGTGGTTATCAATTCCTCCACATACAGATCAGCTGGCGGCCTCTCAGCTCGTTTCCGGACGCCTAAAATTTGTATGTTATTGCAACGTGCCCGACCTTCATAGTCAGCAAGTTGTTGCGCCATACATTCCCTGTTTATTCTGCAGGTCAGCCACCTGCGTTTGGAGCTGGTAAGTGTCAGTTTGCAGTGCTGTAGTAACAATTTTGAGTTCCTTTACCCTCTCGTCCAATTTACGGAAGTCTGCTCTGATGAGAGAGACCTCTACGGTAACGAGGTGCGCACTCCATTGATAGCCGCCATGACGTCAGGGAGCGTTGGCTCCGACCCTGGTTTAGGAGCATTCTGTGTCTCAGTTTTTTCCATTTGGTGTGCTCTGTCCTCTCCTGTTTTAGTCCAGACGAGTTTGTTCTGCGCGTTGGCCTTAGGACCCCTGCCCGTTGCCATGTGTGCACTTCGACTTCTTGCAAGTCAATGGTAGAATCCGGGACGGCCCCGGGTATTCCCCGCCGCCTACCCAGTGAGTCTGGTAGTCTCGCCGTTGGCCTGTCAGGTTTCCCTCGGGTCCTCCTACTCTAGTTCTCCCAAATAAGGTCTCCTCTCCGTCTTGGGGCTTTCGCTGTGTATGAACACTCCACAATAGCGGGGGGGCTCAGTTAGCTTCACGGCACTCGCCCAATCCTCCTATTGATCTCCGGTGGGCCGGGTGGCGTGCCTCAACTATCACTTCTACCACTCCGGCTTCGTTTATATCAGAATTGTCTCCTGGTGGTCTCTTCTTCTTTTGGAGGTTGCTGGCTCCACCGGCTAAAGTGTGGGGGGGACGCAAAGAACCACGTGCTCCGCTCAATGAGGGCACTGCAGCAGGCAGCGGCGTTTACTCGTACCCTCCTTCTCCACCCAAGACCCCTGTCCTCTCAGTGCGACCTGGCTGTTTTTTTGGAATCCCCCCAGTCTCTGGGATCCCTCCGGCTGCCGGTGTGTCTGCCTCGGCTTCTCTGCCTATGGTATACACGTGTGGGCTCAGTCTCGTCTGGAGTTATCGCCCTTTTTCAATATATCCAGTGGACAGCCGAATATCTGTGAGATTGGGTGCACCTGCTCAGGACGCTTGCAACTTACAGCCTCCATTGAGTTGATGAGGGCTCGCCTTTCACAGCGCAAGGGCCCGGTCGCTGTTGCTATCAACACTAAGATAGAGGGGGGGCAGGGCGTGTGGGAGGGAGGTAGGCCGCTATCTCTGGGTAACCTCTCTTGCGCCCGCCCGCTCTTATGCCCCCAGGTAAGTCTGAGACCCCTCTCCGCTGTCTCTCCCCCTTCAAAATCTCATTTCCACTGGGATCTGGCCAGGGCCTAGCAGGCCTTCAAAGCCAGGGCCTCGATTAGTGTAAGCAGCCCCGGAGCGCCTGCCACGCTACCTCCAGGCTGCCGCTGGTATATTTCGGACCCCACACACCTTTTCTGTCGGGTCAGCTGCTCTCCCGAGCTCGCGCTTTGCACAGTGGCTCGTCTCGGTAGGGTGGCGGCGCGGCACCCCTACAGGACACCGAACACCATCATCGGGTGTCTGGACGCTGCCATGATGAAGCCTCCATCTTTTTTTTTTCAATTCGCTCAGGCACTTCCGTTAGGGCTCCGTTCTTTTTCCGTCACCTTCCACGGATACATCAGGTCTTGCCTCACTCTTGGAACGGGTTTATCACTATAGATGGCACAGGATTATTCAGGATAGCCGGCGGGGATGCGGGAGCTCACTTAGGCTGCGGCCATACTCGTCGGCTGTTAACCACGCCCTCCAATGGCAACAATTTCTGAATGGGAAACAATGCACTCTCTTGTCCTACCGCTATTTCCACTATTTTTTAATTTCTGTTAAAAACAAATGAATTTATCAAGGTCAACGTCGTGACCAAGGTGCATGTATGCACCAAAACGCGTTGGTTTGTTGCCTTTTGCCTGCATTTGTGGATTAAATTACTTCCAACCTGCACCGGAGTGCCATGGAGTCCTTGGGGAGTGGAGGAATCTGTAAATCGTTATTGACCACAGCGCACGGCGAATCGCTGTTACTGTGCACCACTGGCGGTCTGATTAGCCCGGCAGCAAATCGCCGACAACAGAGGGATATATATATCTATTCCTGCTTCCAATGTTGATAAAAGAGTATGGCACTATGTGTGCTGTCGCTTAAGTAAAATTTATTAGGCTGAAAAATCAGATCAACGCTTTACGGTTGCCTGCCGCAACCTTGTTCACAATAAGGACACAATGTCCTTGATCTACATAAATACTTTGTATATGATCATCATCACAAACGAAGGGCTGGATTATGCTACCTAACATAATCCCCATCTTTAAACATACAAATATTCATGCAATTCATCAGCATTAAACTATCATAATACGTAGGTATTTACCATTGTGGCACGATACCTTGTGATTATCAAATTATAACATTCATTATATTGGGAATAACTCATAGGATAATTTAAAAAAAATGTATATGTTCATATGCTGTTCTTATTAAAATACAAGCTGAACCATTCCTTACTATATTTCATAAACAGACCACATGATGGTCTGCTATAATGCACTATTATCATAAAACCTATCCTTTGGATAATTTAGAAATGGCGTTTGACACATTAATCATCATGTAGCATTTTTGTGTCACTGAGACAGAAATACCAAATTGAAAATGGCGTAACTTCAGAAGTCCTCATCATTCCACATCATCTTTAAGACATTTAAAAAATGCTTATTTTTTTATTTATCTTCAAATTGCATTAATTATAGGTTTTATTATCAAGTGATGCATGGTCAATACACAGTAAAAAACATTGTAACTAACAGTTGAAATTACTACTACCAGGGGTGCAGAATTCTGTATCTGTACCCAGAAATGAGCCAGACGGATTTGGGATTGTTTTTTTTAGCCTCTGAAATAATCAAAAAGCATGTGGCTCCTTGCTGTATCAGACTTGTGTGTATATGTGCCAGCAAGAAGTCAAACACGGAATGGTGTATTTTTGCGGGCAGAAAAATTCAGTGGTGGCTTGTCATCAGGGGTCTTAAAGTGGTGTCCCACTATCTGCTGTCAGTTGTCACAGGTACACTTGCACATAAACCCATTTTGCCATGTTCAGTGAATGTGCTACTGGGCCAGGCTGGGCCAAGCCGAGCCACAGTGCAGAGGCTTAAAATAACAAGCATTGAAAATGCAATAGGTCTTGCCTTTGATTAAGTTAAAGCCATTTGCTTTGCTAATAGTATTGTATAGCAAAGCAAATGGCTTTAACTTTATGCATGGCGAGACCGATTGCAATTTTAATGCTTGTTTAACTATTCACCGAGAATCTTGGGACTGGCAATTTGTTCTTAATGTTAACGTTCTTAAAAACGATGGCTGCTGTAACAAAAGCAAAGAGAGTTAAAGCATAATTCTCACTTCCGTGTCATTAATAGAAGTAAAACTTTCCTACACAATAGTTAGGAATCATTTTCATTCATAATGTCACATAAGGTACGAATAGTCTGTGTAGCTCTGGCATCCATGTGTATTTATTGTATTTTTACTGTATATGTAATATGCGATCTTGCATCAACGATGACTTGGTGCAAGCCTTATCAAAAAATGTAAAACACAAAATTAATACTTTGCTGATGGGAGGGAATCCTCTCGGCCAGGCAAATTCTTCTGTTTTGGGGGTTAATCTGGATGTATTCTTTGGGGTTCCTTGATGTCAGACACGGTCTCCTATGTTACAGGGTTACTCTAGAGCCGACATACACTAAAGCGATTGGGGGGGGGTCGTCTAGACCAGGCATGTTACATGAGGGAGGGACGGAGCGAGGGGTACAATTACTTGGGTCGAGAAGCCCCACATTAAAGTTTAGAACTTTACTGATGGGACGAGTGGGTGGAAGTGGGGGGAGGGGTCTATTCATGAATAGAGGGCTGCAGGGGGCACAGACTGTTGCCAGGTGAGAAAGTACCAATCTTCAAGGATACAGGGAGCAGGCATTTCAAATAGTCACACTAAAGCCTGGCGGGACGGGTCTTTTGTCACGCAGATGGAATGGCAGAGCTGAGGGGCGACTGGGGCCCGTGTTTGGGCGCAGAACAATGCATCCAAGTGCAGTCAATGAAGGGGTGAAAACAGGGGTCACCACTGGCAGCATCAGAGGTGAAATGCAGACAGGCAAAAACAGACGGACGAACCGATACCCAAAAACGATTTCATACAAACACACGAAATAGAATACAAACTGCGCAGACATACATACAGAGCTAGAAGAGATGACAGAAAAACAATTATAGACAAAAAAGCATGAACATGTCTGGAGTAAAAGACACAAAAATATAGAAAACATGAGAAATGCACACTGAAATCAACTGCAGAACTTTCTCTCTAAGTACAGTCTGCTCTCAGGATCACTGGCAGATGAAAGTTTGTCCCTAGAGTGCACGTTACAAGCAACTAACATCAGTCACCCAGAAAACGTACTACATACACAACTTTACTGCACAGGCGAACAAACTGTTCTGTACATCAAGATTCTTCACACAGAAACATTACGGGCACACAGACACGTAACTACGAGACACAAAAAAGCTTCTCGAGCATTAAATCAAGTACTACATAAAAAAAGCGTGGCCCTTCATAGGACAGACAGAGATGTGCACGCGGGGACTGCCTTTACTGGCGACGAAAAAAAAAGTCCCCAGTGTATCACGCCGCCAGTAAAGCATCCAATCCCCGCGTGCACATATTCTGTCTCGTTTGTCTCCCCACGTGCACGCTGGAATCGTATCGATTCCAAAAGGCCTCTGCTTGGCAGAGCAGCGCATGCGCTGATGTCGCCAGGCCGAGACCTAAAAATCCAGCCACTTCGCAGGAGGAGTGGTGCTACTGTCACCTGGTGCTCAAGTACATACTATGAAGTGCTGAATGATAATTGTTGTAGTGTAAATGAACTAGAGAGTGCATGTCAGGTAACGAGAGACAAGGCCATTGCCAGTCTGACATTTGCACTTCAGTATCTTCCAACCTGCGCTGTTTCACAGAGTTGGAGGACAGAGAAGAAAGCTCTCTTTGTCTTATATGGAGTGCTTGGTGTCCTTGACCCAGCCAATCCAGATGCTTCTCTTAGTCTCTTTATTACAAGATAGAACTTGAGAGAGGTATTATGATTGGGTGAATGCAACACAGCGGTCCTGTGCACGTGTATGTGACTGACAGGCATCACAGGGGTGTGACCAACAATAAAATTGCCAATCACTCCGAGGCTTTATTTTAAAGCTACATAGTTATTGCCCATCTTAATTCTTTTCTGCCTCACAACTGCCTCCCTTTAAACCTCTTGTGAGCAAAAGACTCGCTATCTGCCTCCTCTGTCTTGATGTGTGACCTGATCTGTTTACCTCCAACTTGTTAGCCATTTAACACCTCATGGCACAAACTTGAAGCAATTACTGGTCCTTCCTAGGGCTCCAAATGCAGGGAGCAACTCTCTGGACTCAAACACTGAAATGATTTTTTGTAAGTCCATCAAAATACAGCCCAAAATGTAGGTTTTCTAAACCTTCTGTAAGTACAGACTCAATGCCAACTTACTAGCTAGAGCCAGGAAAGCTGATGGGCTGTAGCCCAGAAGCCACCTAAGTATTACATGAGGATGGTGCTTTCAGCTTAACGATCAGTCCTCTAGGTCTTCAGAGGATTATTTGTTGGTAGTGGGTTCCCAATATCTTTGCACCATGAATAGACATACAGAAGAATGTCAAATAAAGATTTGTTTTTTGATGTTATGAAATTTAATGTTGTATCCTAGAACATAAAATGTATATAGTTGCAATGGTGGCAATGAAAACAAATAATAAACAGTATATTAAAAATAATTGCTAAATGCTAATTGTTCAGTATTCAGAATTCTCTTGCATGCAAAGGATGGGCTCCATCCTCCATCCCTTTTTGCGTCTAGCTAAGCTGTTTTAACACCGAACAGGCCTGATCAAGTTTCCAAGGTGGCCTCTCAGCCGCATATCCTGATAGAACAACGAAAGTGTGAAGAAGGTTGTTGTCTATCTCTGCTCAGTAGCTGTGGCATTCCAGCAAGCTAGTATGCTCTGAGAAGCCTGTCTTTGGCCTCCACGAAGAGTCTTTACAGTTTCTAACAAATGGGGGATGGGAGCACACTGCCTCACCTCCCAGCACAGTTCGACCCTTAGCATTGTGGTAAATGCAGTTCACAGTGATTTCTTACTTGAATTTTAGCTGTAGTGGTTCACCAAAGTTGGTGCAGGTTAGTGCTGTGAATCTCTAGACACATGTGTTTCTGGATATTATCCGTCTTCAGTAGAGATAAAAAAACGAAAATTCCTTCTGGGGTTGCTGGAAAGGCTGCCATAGTCTCTCAGGTCTCAGTACCTCTCTCTGGCGCACAGGTGCATCGCCAAGAGCTTGTCAGCTCAGTGGCTCAAGGGAGCCTTTTCAAACAAATGGGGGATGGGAGCACACTGCCTCACCTCCCAGCACAGTTCGCCCCTTAGCATTGTGGTAAATGCAGTTCACAGTGATTTCTTACTTGAATTTTAGCTGTAGTGGTTCACCAAAGTTGGTGCAGGTTAGTGCTGTGAATCTCTAGACACATGTGTTTCTGGATATTATCTGTCTCCAGTAGAGATAAAAAACGAAAATTCCTTCTGGGGTTGCTGGAAAGGCTGCCATAGTCTCTCAGGTCTCAGTACCTCTCTCATCGCCAAGAGCTCGTCAGCTCAGTGCCTCAAGGGAGCCTTTTCAAACAAACAGTTTCTGTTTGCTCAATCTAAGAGTCTCCCAGGATGCTGAAGATGTATTCCTGCCTTCCATTCATTTTGTACCCACCCTTCTCATTAGTTTGAAAAGAGTAGACCTCACATTGAATGATGTCAAATGACAGGATTAACATATTAATCCTCTTGCACCTTCACTTAAATCTGTAAAGCTTATAAATCATGTGACTGCATATATACCTAATTACTCAACTATTAAAATATCACAATGTACCAATGATGGCGGTGTATTGCAGGGATTAATTCATAAACCAATATTCATGCCACAATGGAATAATTAATTGTCACTTTGATGCAGCTAGTATCAAACAATATTACATTAGTTAATTATTTACACAAGCCTGTCAGCGTATCTGTTTCCATTCCATACTCTTTATAGATCTGAGGACAATGATAAGACAACAACACAAGTTACAACATACAAAGATAAGGCGTCAATACTTTTCACATCAAAGCAAATAGCCACAAAATCTCTGGACAATTTTAACACAACGACACAACTTAAAGTGTCATCACTTTCCCCATCAGTGCAAATACCCTTAAACAGTGGTAACATACATTATCAAAAAATAGTTTGTCTCCTTGCTTCCTTAGTGTTTTCAAATAAAGGTAGATTTTAGTCCAACTTTCATTCCACTAAGAGGTAGCTGAAAAATAAAATGAGTCCATGGGCAATGCCTCTTGGAAATCCCTTTATGACCGTACTATTCAGAGCGCCTTTGATTTTATTGGACTCCTCCAATTGTACAGTCAACGCGTTTCGGCAATCCTTAGTAAAGGCCTCTTCAAGACTAGTAAGACTGGAGAGCCTAAACTAAACCAATGAACATTTCAAGCATATATATAAGGTTGATATATGTTAATGACACATAATTACACCTAATACAAATTCACCAGAGATCCAAAAAGTGCCAGTACTGGTGCCCAGCGTCCATGTTCATCTCTACTGCCTGGAAATGGGTGTGACACATGTAAGAGACCCTTACCAATACACATGCTTGCATGCCTATATCTAAAGCCACACTAGTAAAACAACTGCACCATCATTGTGTATTACAGGCATCAGTGGCCTCAGTTCTCCATCTTGGTATTGGTGGTGGTATTGGTGGTGGTGGTATTGGTGACGGTATTGGTATTGGTGGTGGTATTGGTATTAGGGGTATTGGTGGTGGTGTTGGTGGTATTGGTGGTGGTGGTATTGGTGGTGGTGGTGGTATTGGTGGTGAAGGTGGTGGTATTGATGGTGGTGGAATTGGTGGTGGTGGTATTGGTGGTGTTAGTATTGGTGGTGTTGTTGTTGTTAATAAAACAGGCTTTTGAACACAACCCATCAGGTGGCTTAGTGCAGATGACATGTAACACAGATGTGCTGTTGTAAGCTTCAGCCCATTAGCACACGATTATGTGCTACCTGAAATTCACATGACTTAATTGGCTAATCATTTCAAATCCATTTTACTTGGGGGGTTTGAAACAGGCACAAGATAATTGCAGGTTAAAGGGATTGAAAGCGAGCGCCTGTGTTACGGGGCGGCTGTGCTGCTTAAAAAACACAAGCGGTGTCAGCTGAAGCAGCGCATGTCCGGCCTGCAGTAAGAGAAACGCAATAAAGTAAATAGTGCTTACAGACTAAATAACAGGTCCTGTGAAACAACCAAAGTAAAGGGGCCAGTAGCCATGAGGGGTTACAAATGAAGACAATGTCGTACTAAGGAGGGATTAACAAGCCTATTAACGAATCCGAAGGCAGAATTTACAAAAGACAATGACACAAGCCAATAAAAAATATGGGAGGAAAGTGGGCGCAGCTTCTCTTCCATACTCTACTACAGCAGTCTCACAGAGCGAGCAGTGCATGCGCGCTGCCGCTAGGCTCAACCTAAAAATGAATTTGTAGATTTTTCACTACCAGAACATGTAAATCGTAAAGGTACATGTCTAATTTGTTTAATTAAATTCCTCCTGCCCTATGGACTGTTTAGGGCCTACCCAAGGGGTGACTTATATGTATTATAAAGGGAGTTTTAGACTTGGTAAAACGAATATTTTGCCAAGTCAAATTGTCAGTTTAAAACTGCTCACAGGCTGCAATGGCAGACCTGGCACATATTTATGGGGTTACTAACATATGTGGCACAATAATTGCTGCAGCATTTAATTTACCCACCCTGGTTATATGGTTTTCCATTTTAATAGGGACTTGTAAGTAAATTAAATATGCCAAACAGGTGTAAACCAATTTTACAATTTTTTAGTGTGTGAGCACAAGCACTTTAGCAGCACTGGTTAGCAGTGGTAAAGTGCAGAGAAGCCTAAGGCTAACAAAAAAGAATTCACTAAAACAGGAGGGGAAAAGGAAAATTGTTTGGGGGTGAGTCTGTAGCGAGGGCCTAATCCAACATTAACATACAAGAGTTGTTGCAAATGTCTCTGTTTTATATTTCTCTTACTGACATTGTTGGGCTGACACTCATTTGCCCTCCTGGGGTCCTGTGCGGCTTTCCTGGCAATGCATGCATGCTTGGCATACAGCCTAAAAGAGACATATTATCTCAGGTGTTATGTAATGCATTTCTTCTTTACTCTCTCCTCTTCCTGAGGGATCTTCTAAGCAATACACTGGGAAATAATTGTGGCTCATAGAGCAATGCGTGCACAGAACTCAGTTACCAACTTAGAGCCTGCCTCACTTCTGTTTTCTTGGTGGTTGTTTTGTTCCTCTGGGGTTACTTTTGGCATAGAGGCAAAACTTATTGCCAAAGTCCTGGCGATTCCACTGTTGTCGGGTATTGACTCCCTCGTCCACCCCGATCAGTGTGGGTTTATGCTTCAACGGTCCACCAGGCACAATATACGTAGGTTACACAACACTTTGGCTTTCGTGGAGAGGTTAGAGTGGCCACTGGTGCTCCTAATGGTAGACTTTGAGAAGAAGTTCCACTCTGTGGCTTTGGACTATCTCTTTGTGTTACCATGCAAAGCTAATTTTGGTAAGGTGCAGAGGAAGGAGCCAGGGCTGCCCTCTTTCTCCACTCCTATTAGTGCTGACCATCAATCCCTTTGCTGGGTGGCCCTGTGCCGATGCCCTGGTGCAGGGTTTTGAGTGGGCATCCTGGGTATCAGACAGAATATCCCTGTACCTAGGTGATCTCCTGATTTTCTTCCATGACCCCCGAACATCTGGTACCAGAACTCTTCAAATGCTGCATATATTTGGCGCATGCACTGGCCTTCAAGTCAACAATACTAAATCAGTGGTTTACTTTGTACATGAGGAACCAGCAGATCTACGATGGACCTCCTCTCTTCGGATCGCAACAGGGGATTTTAAGTAATTGAAAGTGTATATTTCCAGGTTGCGGTTAAGGGCATGAGAGTGCAATATTCAAGAACAAATATCAATATTCAAGAACAAATATCCAAATTACAGAGAGACATCTCCTCTTGGCCCCCCTTTCCCCTGTCTCTGTTGGGCAGGGCCACCATCTTTAAAAATGTGGCATTGCCATGCCTCTTATACCAATTTCAACACTACCCCTATAAGGTCCCTAGTAGTGCCTTCAAATTAATTAATTCCCACATGAAATGGAAGTTCCTGCTTGTGAACTAAATGTGCACTCACTAAAACCATAAATCTGATATAAATATTCTAGAACATGATTATGTCTTTCTCCAGGTTTTAGGAAGCTGAAGAAAACCTCATTATGTTGCCCTTCGTCCTTTTATTAGTTTTCTTGCTTTCGTGAGTCCCAGCACACCTGAAAGAGTAGACCTTTTCAGCACACCACACAATTGTTAGGGTCGTTTATTCATAACCCCTGGAATAGTAACCAAATGATATTAAAATTGTGCGTAAAATCACCATTTAACCCTTCTTTTTCAACATCCTACAGGAGGAGACATTTACTCCACACCACTATCACAGTTTGCTGGTTGTCAGTGGAAAAAACCCAAACAGCATCTACATCCATGATGGAGCATAGACATATACCTCTGTGTAACAAAGTTTTCACCACATAATTCACATACACCCCTACACAGACATGCCTCGGTGTAGGCACTTGCCTTTGAAAGCTGAAAATTACGCATTCGTTCAGAAGATGCCCCACCACACACAACAGACTGAGAGGTGATTTAGAAGAACCCCAAAAAGAAGTTATATTTTGTTCCTCATTTTTCTGACAAACGCAGATTTCATCCTAAATTGATTTTTTTTTTACAGGATGGATTTGATGAACTGACATGATCAAAGGGCTCCTAGCCAAGGTTTTAGTATGACAGGGCTCATAATACTTGCAGCATGTTTCTTTAAATGTACACTTTCAGTTCACTGCTAGATGTCGGACGCCCCACTGTTTGTCCGGCTTCCGATGACTTTCAAATACATATTTAGCCTCTATTTTCTCGGTCTTAGGTCAGTCATGATAACTTTTGAACCATCCCCTGAACTTACTTCTGGCCAAGTGAATATCTCCAAGTGTAAGTTCTTGCCAATTCCTGTGCTATGGAGAAAGTACTCTCAAGAATGCACTCCTACCTTTTATGTCCATCATTTCTCCAGCAATTTCTTTCCCCAGCATTATTCCTGTCAATCTGAAGCACCTCATTCTTTTCTGTGGACTCCAAGTATCGCCGAGCACTGTTCCATACATGCCTTGCCCATGTACTTATCATAGAAGGGAGTTATTCAATGCAATTCCACTTAAATTATCTATTTATTAAGGAAATATTTCACGGGGCACACCTATATTACTGTTTTCTGTTCATTCCAGTTGTTTGAAACTTGTAGAGCAAAAAATACTAATGCGTATTCCTTAGAGCTCAAGTCGGGTATCATAGATCTGCTTGCCCTTACCAACAAATAAATGAGTACAGATTGGAAGAGACTCTTCTGAAGAAATTCAAAGGGGAGACTTGTCCTGTCTCGACTGCCGCTAGTCAGCATAAGCCTCTGCACCACACCACAAACCGAGAAAGGCAGAACATCGAGAAAGAAGGGCAAGGAGAAAGATGGAAAATAGAGACAAAATGCGAAAGCATGTGGTGAAAAAGAACATACATTTGGGAGATAAAGAAACAAGAGATAGAAAAAAAAGAGGCAAATAAATATTGGAACCAGGACTAGGCAGCCTTGACCTCTGGTAACCGGGGCATCACCGGTGGCAGGCCCCTCAGAAAAAACTCTGGGCCTCTGCACGTAAGTTAAGCATTGGCGCCTGCTTAAATGTTCATAGTTAAACTCAACAAACGACTAGACACCTGTTAAGATTGTTCTAGGCTAGTATGCTTCAAATTTGGTAGGGGCGCAGAAGCCATATGATAGGTCTAGTTCAGACCGCACTTGTACAAGCGCCGCCTGTATTTTCTGTCAGAGGCCCGCTTTCAGTGTCCTGTGACCTCCAGCCCAGGGTCATGACCTGGATCTTCAGAAACCTTACTTGTAGGTGTTAGTTTTTGTGAGGTCCTCATTCACCGTGGACTAACCAACTTTTTTTTATTACCCATATTCTGAGGCCGGGAGAGCGCAATCTATTTAACGGACGAGTCTTTTTACATGGAAATTTCGGAATTTTCTAAGAAACAGGGATTTTATTGTCAATCCTCGGTGCCCCTTGGAGAGGCTTATTTTTTGGCACAATAGTGTTTCTTCGTGTCACCACCCCTTTGATTTCCCATTAGTCACAGGCTCCTAAGGTCATGAAAAGTGCACCCTTTTGTTGGCTGAGGGATCTTTTGAAATAATGCACGGGCAGTAATTTGAAGGTCCTTCTGGCGCCAAGCGAACACCCCGTTTGAATCTATCCAGGCTCTCTGCGGATTAGGAACTTCGGAAACAACTATCATATACAGGGCAATGGTAAAACTATTGTTTACTTGAAATTTACTTAGTGTGTCTCCTCTTTCAGAGGTCGATTGTCAACACTGGCTTCTCTAGAGGGGGACTGTGCCACAGCTGTATCTGTCCTGGCCTGGCTTGTGCCCCACCACCACCACAGCTGTGTTTGAATGTGCTTGGAGCAGCACACAAAATAAAGAAGACACTGCATCTTGCACACAGGTCAATTTGTCTAACTACCTTTCACTGTGGAGCATAGTTTTTTTGCTTAATCATATATATATATGCAGGGGGTCATGAGGCCCCCACTTTAGCAATTTTAGCAGGGTGTGGGTGCCACTGGGCAGTTCTGATTAACATAAAACATTAACATTTTTGCTTATAGTTCCTTTTTCTTTGATCAGAGAGCGGTGGCATTTAAACACCATCCCACACATACCCTGTGAGACTGAGAGGATAGGATAATGCAACTGTGGGGTGAAGAAACAATGAAACAAGGGAGAGGGGGAGGGATGACAGATGGTGAGATGGATAGCTGGAAGCAGATATAGATGAGGGATGGATGAAGAGGAGGATAGATGATAATGGATTGATGAGAGAATGGATAAAGAGAAGAGTCCACACATGTAGATGGATACTGGAGAGACGAGTGGATGGGTGAGATGGAGAAAAGAGTGGATGGATGCAGGAAAGGAAAACTGATGAGAGAGGGTGGCGCAGATTTAAAGAAAACAGGAAGGAAAGATGGATGGATGAATGTATGGGTGGGAAGAAGGAAGAACAGACGCATCTGTAAATATATATGGATGGATTAAGAAAGGAAGAGAGAGAAAAGATAGAAAGAGGGATATAGAGAAGCAATAATGGATGAAAAAAGGATGGCGAGATTGAATGGTGGAAGGTAAAGTTTAAAAAGGACAGAATGAAAGATGTTAGAAGGATGCAAAGAAGGTAAAAAGACTGAAAGAAGAATGGAGGGACTTAAGGACATTCCAGATTTCCCAAAGCGTAAGCAATCTCCTGAACGACTGCTTGGCTCATCGCACTCACACGCTTATTGCCATTTCTGATATATTCCAAAGTGGTGTTTTAATACCATCTGCACAAACCCCCAGCTCGATGGAAACCACAACCAGGTCCCAGGAAAGAGATGGGCAACCTACAAGTCTTGGATATTGGATTGTTGGTGGAACTGGAGACTCTCGAAAGAGAGGGAGTGGGAGAGGCTGTCTCCAAAGAGGAGCTGATACTAGAACAAGGACTTGATGTATATGAAAGCCTCCTCATGTCGTTTAAATCAAACTCTACATTTGTCCGAGTGCTACCCAGGGAGTACATTTTTCTGATCTAGTCGTTCAAGATCTTAAGTGCCTGTAAACTAGTGAATATCGAAGCATTAGGACAACTAAGATTTCTCAGATAATCAAGTATGGCAAACTAAAGGAGAAATTGAGCATAATGCAAGACGTGCTTGTGCGGCAATCACACAAAGGTGGAAATATTGTCCTGTGGCCACTGAAGATGTACACTATGAAGGTACTTAGACAATTGAATGATTTGGATTATTATTGTAAAATTGACAAGGCAGAGGTAGTGAATGTGAGAATAGCATACCATGTAGAATTGTCACCGTGGCGAGGAACTGGGCTAATCAGTCAGGAAGAATATCAGTTCTTGAGATCAGATTCCCCCATGATGTCGATATTTTGCCTTATACCTAAGGTACATAAGTATGCGAAAGCACCCCCAGCAGGCCCATTATTTTGGCCATTGGAGTTTTTTTTTTTAAAGTACCTCTAGGTACATTAATTTCTTTTTACCGAACTAGGTTCAAAATCTGTCCTCCTATATCCTGGACACTGGAGATTTCTTGAAAAGGGTGTATGACATTTCATGGGATGAGGGGTACATCCTTGTTATGAGCATTTCACAATGTAGACAGTTTGAGAGCGGTATAGTACTTCCTGAGCACCAGATCGATTTTCTTTATACAGATATAGACAGATGCTGCTCACAATGGTGCATTGGTGAGTTTACAATAATTTTCCTATTTGGAAAATACATCTACAAACTGGTGAAGGACCAGCCATGGGCACCTGCTTCGTCCCCACCTATGCTAATTTGCATATGGGCTGGTGGGAGGAGCAGGTGCTCATGCAGGAGTATGCGCATGAATGCAGAGAACATAATTCTGTAGCTGTGCTTTATGGACAATTTATTTGTCATTTGGAGGGGTACAGAAAACTCAGCATGATCTGCACTTTAAAACTAACATTAGAAAGCAGCAGGTGCAATTTTTGGATCTCACATGTTATGTTGAGTAAAGCAAAATTCACACTAAAACCTACAGAAAACCCACAGCAGGCAACGCAGCACTCCACACTCGCAGTTGTCACCCCAATAAGCTTAAGCATAGAATCCCCAATGCTGAAAATCTGTTCCACTTTAAAACTACAGTAATCATCAACAACTGAGGAAAGCACAGGATGAGCTGTGCAGTAGGTTCATAGACAAGGGATATAGCCAAGTATTGGTACAGGCAGCCAGGAGCAAAGTCAAGAGGAGGATGCATGTGGAGAGCATGATCCTTGAAGTGAATATGCTGGTCTTACAACTTATCAGGACAATCAGAAATAAAGACCACAGTTATACTCTGGCTTAGCATTTTGAGGAGGGCCATGGTAGTAGAGATGGAGACCTGAGCAATTTTGCCCTTGATACAGTACCAACCAGTGTAAGGGGAGGAAACAGAGAACAGCGACTAAAGAGACTGGAGTCACGTTACATTCTCAAGCTCAACGCTAAAACACCAATAGGTCTTAACATGAAGGAAGATTCGCACTTCAGGGCTTTAGGTCTTGGGACCTTATAGGGATCTTGCAACTAGGTGACGTTTGGGGGGGTGATCACATGCGCTCCTTTCTGGACCTCCTGACTCAGTTTTCCTTACACCCCTCGCAGTTTTATAGATACTTACAGCTGCGCCATGCACGTCAAGCGCACCTTACAACCGGTACAAGACTCCCAGACCACAGCCCCCCCGAGGCACAAATCCTGCTTGAGAAAAATCCTAATTTTAAGACTTTCGGTATTCACAGAAGGCATTTAGGAATCCTAAAGTTAGGAGTCCTAACTATACTACTACTAAACTGAGAAAAATCCTAATTTTAAGACTTTCGGTATTCACAGAAGGCATTTAGGAGTCCTAAAGTTAGGAGTCCTAACTTCTGTGAATACCGAAATGAGTAAGTGCCTTCTGTGAATACCAAAATGAGTAAGTGCCTTCTGTGAATACCAAAATGGTAGTAAGTTTAGGATTTTGTCTTAAGTTAGTTCTGTGAATCGGGCCCATAGCGTCTGCTTGGAAGTGCCCTGATCCCCCCACCGTTGGGAAATGGCGGGCTGGGGTTGATTGGTGTGGAGAAGACAATGTATGCAGTGCGCGGCTGCCTCAAGAGGTTCCATAGGGTCTGGGGGAAGTGGTTGAGGGGCATGGTTTAATTCCATCGAGGATGCTCAGTTATGTCCTTCTGATTCTGGATGTTCTTGATTTTTGGGCTCTCCTGATTATTGCATATATTCCTTTGTCATCCTGGAATCTTGGTGATTTGCTGGTGTTCTTTGTAAAATCAATAATATTTGTTTATCAAAAAACATGGAGGAAGATTTGTTTGTACATCTGTAGGCACATATAATTGATGAAGTAAGCATTAAGCGTCGATTCTGTACTTAGACGATGGTACATGTGGCACACACAAGTAGTTTGCTTGGACCACGGCAAATTTTCTGGGAGAGCACTGTCGATCTTTGGGTTACTTATCCCTTATCTCATCACTATTTATAGCATCCTGCCCAGCCTGTGTACCGCCAATGACTGCGTCCCAGAGGGAGCTTAGTATTATACATTTATTAATCTGCGTGTAACTCAACATTCTTGTTACTCAAGTTAAAAATTACTTAAATAACAGAAGACGAGAGGCGTTTGGCAAAAGAGGACCAGTTTGTTTAATTGAACACTACGACCGGGAGAACAATTACGGGCACAAGGTCTGAGGATTGTCTCAATTTACAATCTGTATATGTCCTTCTTTTATTCAAAATATGGTGGGTTATAAACGTTTCTGATATATCATATATGGTGAGGAATATTGGTTGCTATCTTTAGAGTCTTAAATTAACTGTCTAATGTTTACCACAAGTGGATCTCGACCTTGTGTGGACACAATGTGGCCAGTGGATAACATGTCCAGATGTCCGACTCGGGGAACGCGTGATCACTGCATGTGCTTGGTCCTGATTGGCTGTGTGCTACTGACTTATGTGGCATCTGAATTTTATGGTGTTTTAGGAACATGCATACCCCTCCGGCCATGTGTGCTTTACTGGGGTAATCTACTTTAAACCTTGTAATGTCGCTGAGCCTATCCATGGGATTGATCAAGAGATTCCTGCCCGAGCATTTGCTTGCCAGCTACGCACCCTCCCAACTTTGACCTCTCAATCAGCAATCCCAGGCTTTGGTCTCAGGGCCTGCTTGCTTACATGTTTAAGAGTCAAGGTTGATGTGGAGTTCACAACGGGCGGGCCTGTCAATAAGGAAAAGATATCATTTTCATTGATAAGTGCATCGATTTCTATATTTACATTCCCCCTCTAGTTGATTCTTCACCTACAATACCTAACTCATGCATTTTGACAGTTACTTTATTAGGGCCCTGTTGTTACTTTTTTTTTTTTTTTGCAGGCTTTTTTTTTTTTGCAGGTTTTTTTTTTTGGTAACATTTTTTTATTGCCTGTTTCATATTTTACACACTGTACATCATACAAAGCTTTCGAGTAGTTATATCAAATCGTACAGCCCCTGGTGTTACATATCATCTGTATATACTGGTGATGCGTCAGCGAGGGGCCTGTTGTTACTTATGATCGCTTTTTCACAACAACTATCTACTGCATTCTTTTCAGTTTGAGGACTTCTTTTTACAGCAGGTGATCCCCAATTGTGTAACGTAATGATAACTGGCAACAGTGATTTACATAAACTGGATATCCATCATGGGAGCCAGTAGAGCCAATTCGAAAATCACTCCTGTTCAGGGGCACCTCCCTCTTTGCGCATGTTTCTTTGTAGATTGTGCAGTGCTTGAATAGCAAGTGCCATTGTCCCATTGTCCATGTCATTTCCTGGAATGAATGTACAGCAAGCCACTCCGATTTTGGCACAGACCCCTCCTTCCATTGCAGTCATTAAGACCAGTACATATCGGTGCAGCATTACCATGAGGCGGATTGCTCACATTTCTTCTTTGATAGAATTGAGGCCGAGCGCAGCGCTGTTGATCGTTTTGAGCATCTACCACTGGGTTATTTGTAACCAGTGGGTATTAGCTTTTGTTTGCATGGTGAAGAAGGATATTGACCCCCTTCCTCAAGCTGTGCTTCTATCTAAATTCTTCTGGAATGTCTTTGAATTGTGCCCACCAAAATAGTCTGCAGCTCTCCTTTCACAAGTTTGGTGTAGCAAGGTTGACTTTTTTCTTAACCTGTGCTGGTACCAGTCTGATAGGTATTCTCCAGGAATGACCAAGGTCGGGGTGTGCATGGCGACCACAAAACACAGTCCCCTCAGTCCAGGTAACAAGCTGTGTGTAGGAGTATTCACCTCACTGTCAGCAGTAGTCCATCAGCATGGAGGAGGATCATTGCATTTCCTTAATATATAATATCACTCCGTAGTGAGCATTCATGCCCATCGGAAGTGTTCCTTTTCCTCGGAAACATGAGAAATACAGTGTTAGTTTGCGTACAATCAGGGGTTGTGCTTTTCCTTCTAACTAAGGGCCCCATTACGATGGCGGACAAAACGGGACCGACCGCCAGAGGTGCGGCAGTCCTGCGGAGCCAATTAAGGGTGGCGGTCGCATCCAGCATCTTTAACATTGCGGCGGGCGGTGCTGTGAGCAGCACCTGCCATAATGTTAAAGTGGCATGCTGTGCATTGCCATGCACAACGTGACAGACCCCGCGCAGTGCCTGCCACCTTGTGCGTGGCAATGAAGCGGGGTACCATAGGTACCCCCCAAGTGCAGCCACCCACCCTCACCCATCCACGGGCCCCCAACATGATTTACTGTATGCCTTTCCATGGTGGAGTCTCGGCCAATGAAAGGCATACCCACCGCCAGCATCATAATATGGATGGCGGGGCCTGCAAGGCACCGCCACCATATTGTGGGCCTTTTCTACCCGGCCAGCAATCGTACAGATTGCCGACCGGCGGAAAAGCGGCAGACGGACTTTCTGTCCGCCACGGTACCCCCCGCCATGGTAATATGGCGGGGGTAAATGTAGTTGAGATGGCGGGCGGATCGCCACCGCCGGCCGTGTGGTTGTGATCCGCCCGCCATCATAAATGGCCCCTAAGTGTATCCACCCACCTCAGTGTCCCATATTTCCTGGCATGGGGTGGTCATACTTTCCTTCAACTCTCCCCCAGGTGGCCCATTCTCCTTTATATCCTCGAGCTGGACGGTCCTATATAAGAATTGCATGTCAGGGGACCATTTGTTGTTTAGGAAGACCACCCCGGTTACGCTAACAGCCACTCTTGGTCACAGATGAACGATGGAGTAGACGTGTTTTTGCACTGAGTTGGGAGTTGTCTCACCTCCAAAAATCTTTTCTCCGGGAAGTTTTGAATGTATAGAGCTGTTGGGTTGGTGTCATATCGGGTTATGTTTACAACTACCCTGTGTAGTTCTATCTTGTTGGGTTGGATCGTGGTCCCTATTCTACATAGGTAGAGGTGCATTAGGCATTTTGCTTTCTTGGACAAGTAAAGCCTGTCTGCGCCTACCACAAGGGGGATCATTGAACAGACATAACATGACCTGGCTGATGCTTGGAAGCCGACTGTGGTCATGTGCTGGTACCATGTGTAATGCAAAATGGCGCTGTGCAGTGTATGTGGGATGCTGGTGTTCTGTTTGGTGTAATTGTAGGTGACATATGAGAGATCCCTGCGCAGGCATTGCAGTTCCCTTTAGTGAACTTCTTTTGACTCTGCAGTTCCTCTGTAGTACTCAAGCGTGGACTATCCATAGTAGGCAGATCATACATAACCATATAAATACAGATAACTTTTGTTACAACAGTGCAGTTCTGGGTATGGGTCACCTAGGAGTCGTTTGCGCTCCTCCAGTGGCTGTGTTCCTTCTGACCAGTTCACAGTTTTTAGTTGTAGGGTGATATTGCCATAAAAGGCTTGACTGCACGTTGGAACGGCATACCCACACACTTTTCCTCTCCTCTTTAATGGCCCTGGGTGTTAAGTAGACCCCTCGCTGAGGGCCTGTGTTTTTTTCCTCCATCCATTTACGCAAGTTCAGTAATATTCTTTCTTCCTTGGGTCATGGGGGTTGATGGCATTCTCAATGGTTTTGGAGAACCTGTATTTTACCACAGGGGTGTAATCCCATCAACCTACCAGTTGCAATCTGGTGTGGTATTGGAAGGTGACCCTGTTGGATACGTTTTTGACCGATTAGGGGAGTAAGGGTGATTAATATAAACATTATTAATGAGACAGATCTTATTTTTATAAGCTGTTGAGACACCCCACCTTTTCCTACTAGGGTGTTTTTGGACATTTTCCCACATTTTGGCTCTGGGTGGTCAGATCAATGTTAGGTATGTTTAAACACTTTATTGGTATTTTTAATTCATAGAAGCAAGATACACAATCAGGATTCATATCGTGTGAATCCACAAATATATTCCATGCGTATCTATGTCAAATTTTGGTGGGATCACCTTGTTCAGCTCCATGCTATGATTTCAATGCCAACGAAACAATGACAACTCCCCTCCCCCTCCCTCCCTTCCCGTGTTGTGGTTCCCAGACACCTTCATGAAGTTTTTACCAATCTCGCTCTGATATGGTCTCCTAAACTGCTTCCTCCCACCTTGTCTGTACCGGGAGGGTTCTCCTAGGGAGGTCGTTGCAGAGTGCTGTATAGATGTGGGAAATTAGACGTCGTCCCTGCGCCATGTATAATAACACCGTTAACACCGAGGTGCTTGGGGGCTCCTCAGGGAAGGAGTGCCATAGTTCTTGGGCAAACGTTGATATCTTTCCATATTGCAGGAACTGTCCTGTTCCCAGGTCAAAGGCGTCTTTCACTGACTCCTGTGTTAGAAACTCTCCATTGTCATAAAGGTCTCCCATCATGAGGCATCCTCCGTCCCTCCACTTCCTGATCGACATAGAGTCCACAATACACTTGAAGGGTTTCACCACCCATAGCGGCATGTCCAGGGCATACCGCGCATGCCGTATCACCCTCCTGACTGAAGTCTCCCACACCATAGCCACATGTTGTATGATGTATGTAAAAATTAACTATGTAAACAAAATGTAAAGTATACTGTACTACACTATATTTCATAAACATAGAGTATAATTATAATTTTTTTGTATATTTAATTCTAACGTTTACAGGCTACCGGGCTACTTAAGGTAAAAAAATGAAAATGTACATTTTCTGTACTGATATAATGTACTACATTGTATTTTTTCATTAAAAAAAAAACATTAACTACCGCAGTAATTACTAGGTATTAGAGCAGTACTCCATAAACTTTAAAAAAATGTATACAAAATTATAAATGTATAAAAAATATATAAATGCATTTCCCTACCTATCACCACTTTAGTAAAGTGGTATTAAGTAGGGAACAACAGGAAAACTTAGCTCTTACCTATATCTAAGACCCTAACCGGAACACAGTGTTCTCAGCCAGCTAGCCATAGTACATTAACTCGTTCGTTGTGTGCGTCGGCCAACGGCCATCGCGAGCACTACCTCCGTAGATTCTACGCCGTGTTAAATGGGTTAACTACAACTTGCGCTTTTACTATGCACAGCTTATACCCTTTAATATTACATCACTTACACTATGTAAAATCACAGCATTCATAACAACAATTATGGCATATCAAATAAAGTCTTCTGGGAGAACACTTATTGTTTATGCAGTTGCAGTTAATGTACTATCACTAGCGTGTTGAGAACACTGTGTACGGAGGTGTGTGAGTGATAGGAATTTGAAGGTGGTGTGTAAATTATAAATGTAAGGTATAACTATAACTTTCGAAATTGTAATGCTTGTGTAGTTTGTTTGATTTGTTTAGAAAGTATAAAGAAAGTTTTTCTCACTATATCTAAACTTTGACCTTTGTTTTTTTCATTGAATATATAAACACAGGCACATACACACACACACACATACCCAGACACCCCCACACGCACACTTTATGATTGCCCGCTTGAGTGTTATCTCTTACCCAATGGATGCTACACCTAAAATACACTTCTAGAGCTGACGCTGATTGTCAATCAAAGATGTCCTTTCTCAAATCATAGGTTTCCTCCTTTTAGTTTCATATCGGGTACTACCGGGCCATTATTTTACCTACATAGCTGGTGTTTTATTGTCATGGACGGTAGTAGAATTGAGAAAGCAGCACGATATGTTATTTTTCCCTTTGTGTAAGCTTAACAATGGACATACATGAAGAAATTACTTCAGAAGTGTTCTAGTTCTGGGTAAACTATTCCTACATAATCATTCAAACAAATAGAGGCATAATTGACATGATAGAAAAAGAATATGGAGGATTTTACACAAAATCACATTCAAGTACTGACTTCTGGTCCAAGTACAATCTGATGTAATGAACGAGTGAAAAGGTATTTTTCTCTCAGAAAGGTAGCAACTCTATTTTCATATAGTTACTACTTTTTCAGGATTCACAAAAATTCCTAGGCGGGTGTCCCTGAATTTATGAAAATAGAATATTTGTGTGTGCAAGCTGTAGCCCAAATCAGCAGATTTTATGTCAGCATCGAATACACTAGTCCATTTTAAAAGGTAAAGTTCAAGCACCATAGCTAACATCCTCTGTGAGTTGTTGAATGTGTAGTAGTGTCTCCAATACGTAAAAATAGAACGTGGGCTTCTAGTCAACCTGTACCACAGACCTGAATTCGGGTCCCGCAGAATCCAATACGGATGACAAAATCAGGCCGTCGCCAGTGGCATAGCAAGGAGATGGGTGGGGGCTGTTCGCCCCGGGCAGCAAGAGTTTTGGGGGTGGCGGCCTCCTCCCGCTCTTAACTACCCTCTCGGGGACAACAATTGCCCCCGCTCTAAATTGTGGTGTTGAGGGGCGGTAATCTGCACCGAATCTCGCCAGCACCACCCCACGCTCTTCAATGGGACCGCCGTGGGGTGGCAAATGCAGGGACCGCCACGGGTGGCCATAAGGCTAGATACACCACTGGCCATCACTACATGAAGGAGGTGCACATACCACTCCTCCTCCTTCTGGCTGACCGGCCAGCCCCACCCCACCCCTTAAACCAAACTGGGCGAGTACTGTAAAAATAAAATGATAATAACTTTATGTTGTTATAATTTTATTTTGCTTGTGGGACGACCACTGGTTAGCAGTGGTAAAGTGCACAGAATACTAAGGCCAACAAAAATTACATTCAGCAACAATGGAGGAGTGAACGCAAAACGTCTGGGGATGCGGCTGCGGAAAGGGCCAAGTCCAACACATACATTGACAACAAACATTGTCACCTTCTTTGTTTTATGAGTCCAGGCTAAACAATCAATGACAATTTTTCACTGTGTGAGTAATAATCATAGCAAAGTATTTTACCTAATGCTCAGTACTAAGGTTTCAGAACATGTACAATAGGCACATGTGTACCCTGAAATTATGCTGCATGTTCCACTTTAGCCATAATGATCATGCAAAAGGATGCCCCCTAACTCATATCGTTTGCCTTTTACATAAATATGCAGTGAGGCATGTACAATAAGAAGTCTCCGATATTTCATTTAAAAGCACTCTTACATAGTTACTTGAAGTCAATGTACACCAAAACGTAATGATTCTTCTATGTAATGTCAGCGGCTTATTGTGAACTACCAATTATAATATCCTTACTACTGGTGCCTTACAATTACCCTAAACAAATTAGGTGTTTAGTTAGTAGCTAATGCTGCCAACAAGGTAAATTACCAACCAACTAGTATTCCAGGAACCAGACTAAATTGCCTGTAATGTATCCTACATATATTGATTATTGCCAATAACATGATAAAATAATTTGTTCAATAAGCCAAGTATATATTGCCAGTGATTGTACTGCATTCAATAGTCAATGCCAAGATATAGAATTCATCTGTGAAATTAACTACACCAGATACATTTTCAACTTAGAGTCACACTATAAACTATCAGCACTACAGCAAAATATATTTGTGGATTAAAATGCATCCTCACTCTTTATCCAAATTACCATCTCAGAGTGTGTACAGCAATAGAGTTAGTCACCCCACTAATCGCTGGTCACATCCGCCAAAAATGTTGAACTCTTGCCACCCAAAATGACATCACCAATAAATGCCTAAATAAGAAGATAAAGTAAAATACACACAATTTAAGAAAGAGCAGTGAAAAGCACAGCCAGAAATTCCATGCTACTAAAATGTAAATGTTATGAACTGTTCCTGCTAAAATATTTAACAGTGAATTCTGTCAAGCTGCAAAACAAACTAAAGCTGTCTATTTTCTCTCTTTCAATATGATAACCATAGCCAATCTCACAACAACCTTCAAACACCCTCCCCCCCCACACCCCGGATGCAGCCAATAGCCACAATCATGCAATATGCCTCACCCACATAAAAACCAATTTTTTTTAAATGAGAGCTAAAACAGAGTATAACCCCAATGTAGGTTACCAAACAACAGCAATCTTTTACCCCACAAACTAAGTAAACAAGTATTTACAAGGCAATTGGTCTTGCATTTGCGAGAGTTTGAGCTATGGGCATTGTAGATAATAATGCCTTTTATTTATGTGCTTACAAAACCTGCAAGCGGTGCATAAACACCGCTTGCAGGTTTTGTAAACACATAAATAAAAGGCATTGCCATTTACAATGCCAATAGCTCAAACCCTCGCAAATGCAAGAACTTTGTGTCACCCGCGCTTTAGCTTTCAACATTGCAAACAAAAGCACGGGTGCCACAATAGCTTCAAAAGTAAAGAAATAGATTTTTTTTTTCTATTTCATTACTTTTTAAGAAATCGCGTCACACGTTTTTTAGCTTAAGATGTTGGAAGCTAAATCGCGAGTGCCGCGATTCTAACAAAAGTAAATAAACAGAAAAAAATGGAGGCCACACTTGTTTTTCTATTTATTTCTGTTGATACAATTGCAGCTCCCACGCTTTAGCTTTGAACATCTTAAGCTAAAGCAAGGGTGCCGCGTTTGTTTCAAAAGTAAACAAACAGAAATAAATTGCACACTTTTTTCTGTATGTTTACTTTTAAGCAATCATGGCACCCAAGCTTTAGCTTAAGATGTTCAAAGCGAAAGCATGGGTTCCATCAATTAAAAAAAACATAAAAAGAAAGGCATGCGGCCGCGTTCAGCCAGCAAATAACAAAAGAAAAAGCGCAGCCACCATTATACTTGCTGAGGCATATCGCACTGAATAAATGAAAAAAAGCTATTTAAGAAAATAGTGCTCGGAGGCTGTAATCAAACCCTACCAAGTTATAACACGTGTAACAAGGGGTGCCATCATGGAAAGTTACAAAAAAAGCAATTGACCAATGAAAAGCTACCATTTATAAAGGACGGTGACACAAGTCAGTTAAAAAGATGGGTGGAAAGTGGGCAGAGCTTCATGGCCTAGCCTGAATACAGACAAAAACCACAGGAGTGTAACCCGTAGACCCAACTGAGATCAGGGTGATAACAATGTAATTGTAACAATATCTCAGTAGGAGTTATTGAATTATTTGTAGTCGTATGTACAAGACATTACAAACACACAGAGAGAAAAAAGAGGCTGCAAATTTTTTGATTAATGCGCCCGTAGGCGTCATATATTAAGGGAAGATTAACGAAGAGAGTCAACAAATTATAACAGCACTTTACGGTCCAATTACCAAAACAACCCTAAGGGAAAAAGTGTACAATGTGCTCGTGACATAAGTGTGACGGCGCAGGTGACAACGTGTAGAAAACCATAGCAAGGGGCGCAACACAGTATATACAAAATATGTACAAATTCAAGGTTCCAAGCAACAATTTCAATTATTCATTTGAAAGTTCTCAAGGAGTAATTTTCGGGAACCAAAAGATCAAAGAGCGCCAAAAGGATTTGGAGCTGATGGGAACAGGTCGACGACGTTTCGATCCTTAATAATTTCGGATCATCCTCAGGACCAGGGTCGTTAATTTCAGGGAGTGCTGTGCAATGTTCCCTCTAATTATTCTTCCTCGTGTGCGGCAATAGAATGTTTGTGTGCACACTTTTCTTGTTAGAGTGCACAACTGCGTGATGAGATGTGCAACTAGACAAATCGACCAACTACCCCTTAACTGTTGAAAACAAGCATTAAAGTTACTCCTTAGAAGCTGATTGGTCATCATACATGCACTCGGTCACTCATCCTTGTACTTGTGCATCCATTAATCACTTATTCATTCTTGAATTCACCCACTTACAAAACCACAATACAACACATACACAGATTCTGCCACATATACAAGATAAAAGTACAAAACGTGTTATTGGCTAAAAATGGCAGACGTATGCTTGCAATAACAAAATTAAACAAAGCAGCAGATGGACATCTTGCAATGGTATTGTAAATAGTGGTGGACATCTTGCAGTGGTATTGTACATTGTGTATAGTTCCAGCTGACTGCCACGTTAGAATTCTGTAGAACATCTTGCAATGGTAAAACAATGATGCAGTGTGGATAATATCAATGCATGGTGGTCAGCTAGTTTAGAGGCAACAGTTGGGCAGGTTGCAGTGCACTGCACATGAAGTAAGCGTCAAGCAAGTAGTCAATAAGCTCCATCTTTGGCGCTTAACCTCTTCAGTGCCCATGACGAGATAGTCTCGTCATGGAGCACGGTTGCACTGTGCCCATGACGAGACTATCTCGTCATGAACCCCACCCACTAGTGCAACGCCCGGCACAGGAGGGGGAAAGGGCGTGGCACTGAAGGGGTTAATGAAAATAAAAAGTAAATAAAAGCACTTGTAAGCAGAAAAGGGAAAACTAAAAGACTGGCCTACTAGCTTGGACACTGAGGGCACTCATTTTCAGATGGATGTGCACATGTGATCAGACAAATGTCACTCTCATGGTAAGAGAACCAAGAACTGAAGTGGAAGGACCGATTTCCCTATGCTCTATGATGACAATGACGGAAGGAAAGTGTAAATGACACCCATATAGACCAGTGGCAAAAAATGGCTGACTATAAGCCTCTCTCTGTATCTATATGGATGTATATATATATACATATGTATGTTTTTCTTAAGGATTTTTTTTTTTACAAGATCCTCGTATACAAATAAACCTGTCAGGCCTTCCATGGAGATTCTAGCAAGAATTCTTACAGTGCGGATTTTAAACCCCTAAGGTTTGTTGAAGGGAGTATTCAACACCAAACTCCTTGCCTAAAAACTGTAATCTGTGAGATTCCATGTAACCGAATACATCTGTCGGCTTTAAGAAGGTCCAGTAGGGATCCATCTATAAATTCCTATTGGCTTTAACAGAGGTTTCATAGTGAATAAATCAGGTCTACTGTTTTTGTCGGAACTTTTAATATGAGACAGATCCAAACTATTGCATCAGAAATACCTTCCCAGTGAACCAATCATGTGTATAGCTTTTGTCATTGGCTTGACACTGTAATTAAGTCAGGCCAAATGTATTGAGAATAAGCTTTCCTACAAGGCAACCATCATGTATCCTGCAATAAAATGAGGAACGAACAAAATTATAGTTCTCTAAAGAACTACCGGATTGCATTTGCATAAATAAGCATTAGCTTTGCATAATTTTCCCCACATTTTGGGGAGCTCCATGAATTCTCTACACCCCTTTTATTGAATTATGTTTTAGTATGCCATGTTTTTGTATTTCTTTTTTGGAGTGGCTGCTGAATTTGCTGCAGAATGTATTAACCAAAAGTTCCCAATCCCACGCATGGTGTCAAATAATGAGTAAAGGGATAGTGTTTCTAGACAAATATTTGTTATTCTTCTACGAAAAATATGCTGAGCCAGATTTTGTGTTAGGGGAGAGGTAAAGGCAGTGTGGCTAAGGGACTGTGTTACACCGCTTAGGCTCCCATCAGCAGAATGCTTTAGTTTCACTCACTGATTGTATTAATCACTCAAAAACCTCTGCACTAACTCACTTAGCTTGCTCACTGTCACGCTTATTTTTTCTGTCTAAATTCAAGAGAAGCTTCAAACTCTTGGTCGTCAATTGTTCTTTCAGTCACTTCATGGTTCACTCACTCACTTACTCATTCACTGACTTGTAAACTCACACTCACTAAGTCACTATGATGTACTTAGTCACTTATCCTTTGCACACTTCTTCACTCACCTCAATCACTTGCTTATATCATTCAGTCAGTTACTGACTTGCACACTCTTTCGTTTGCTTTCTCACTCAGTTACTTGCTGCTCACTCTTTCACTGATTTTTCACTTGCTTATTCATTCACTAATTCGTACACTTGCCATCCAAACACTTACTGATTAATTCACATACATACTCATTCCCACATTAAACTGCTCACTCACTTGTTCAATAACTTGGACATTCACTCCACTCACCCACTGTTTCACTTATATACTCACTTGTTCGTTCTCCTACTTGCTTGGACAGTCACATGTTCATTCAAAGACCCATAAATTCACTTGCCCATTTACTCATTCATTCATTCTATTTCTCTTTCTTTCACTCACTCACTGTTTACTTGCACAATCACTAATCCGTTCATTCATTCAAGTTACTGCATAAAGTTATGATTATTTGAATTATTTTGATTTGCAAAGGAGGAATACAGTTTCTGTCTATCTTTAGCTCCTAATCTCCATTTTAGACTTGCCCGAGAAGGTTGTAAGAGGGTGGGGACTCTGCAGCCGCCTGGCGGAACGCACTGTGGTGCGTTTGCTTTTTATAAGGACTATTTGATCTGACGGTGACTCATCTGAAAGGCCCCAGCATATGACAATGTCTCTTGTCTAGAGTGAACTACGAGAGGGCACACAGGGCTGGCTCGTCTGGCATACGCTTCTGGTTTACAGGGTGGCTCTCTGAAGCTATCTGGAGGTGAGTGTGAGTCCTCAGGGACAAGGCTTGTGTAAGGGTCTGTAATTGGGGCGACTTCTGGGAACCCTTGCTTTCTGGCTCACTAACCTTACGTAGTATGTGCAGTCTTTTTTTTATAATGAGATAAGTACAATTGTGCACTCTCTGAATGCCCCTGAACGGTTGATGACCTTTCAAAGACTAAGATTCTGGACATGTATTTTCAGTCGTCTAAAATGCACTCCGTCACCATCACTAGAAGCACCAGCTGCGGGAGAGAGTAATCAGCAACATGGAGTTACCTGGATGCCCGAGCAGCACACACAACAGCTGTGCTCAGCCTCGTTAAATTAGAAACTCAGAAAACTCCTTCCTCACTTTATTGTGACACACACGAGAATGTGGAAACTCATTTACATGTAGCTTGTAAGGCTCCGCTGTATTGTCCCAAACTTGGACCTTAAACACCCTACCCTCCCAGAAGAAAGCGTCCGGGAGGCGGTACATAAAGAATCTGACCAGAGCATGAAACAGCCTCATTTCACCTCCTTGTTCTCTGAGGGTGGGCAGAGGGACATGTAGACTGGACTCGGGCTGCAGGGAAAGCTTTAAAGTGCTCTCCTGCTGCTTCAGGGCGCCCTGCAGGTATTTATATGCCCGCCACTAGCATTTATAAAGACAAAAATATGTTTTTTTAAAAGCATTCAGCAGCGCAGCTTTGTAACTATCAGTGCACCTCAAAGGCTCCAGTGAAGCGAAATTCAGCAAGTCTTCAAACACGACGTGTGTTTTACACACCGTGTTTGTAGAGTTGATGCATTTCTTTTCTTAATAGAGCAAAGCTGAGGGGTGATTGTGGGACTTTGTTAAAGATTTCAGGTTAATCACATCGTCCGTCTGGAGCTGCAATTAACCTGAAAACTTTAACAAAGTCAGACAATCACCCCAAAGCCCAGCTCTGTTTAGAAAAGAAATTCAGCAAGTCTACATAAACGGCGTGAACTTTAGACGCCGTGTTTGTAAACTTGCTGAATTTCTTTTGTTACATAAGCACGGCTGTGGGCTTATGGTGTGCTTTTGTTAAAGTATTCATGTTAATCGCAGCTCCTGATGGCCCTGCAATTAACATGAATACTTAACAAAAGCACACAGTAGGCACCGCAGCCGGGCTCTACATATAAAAGAAGGTGCCCAAGACTTTCCTGCCTCTCCCTCTGCCAGTTAATACCCGTTTTTCGCGCCGCTCGCTTGTTAAAAGGAGCGGCGCGAATGCTCTCGCTGGATGTGCTGTATGTCTGCGCGCTCCACACACAGCACTGCGCGCTACAGGTATTAGAGGTGCGCGTGAGCGCCGGGGCGCACCTTATTGGGAACAGTGTTGCTGTGTAAAATAAAGGTCAGTATCAGAGCGGAGGTGAACCGGACTTAGGGAAAAAGAAGGAAAGAGGGGAGTCTCGACTAAAGCCTACCTGTGGCCCAGGTTAGGGGGACTCTGTCAAGGAGGGTTCCGGGTAAGTTGATACAAGGTCACGGTGTGTCCAGGAGAGACATCAGAGGACTCGAGGTTAGTTCAAGCGTCTCTGGGAAACAAGAGGGTGAATTAAGCCGGGGAATGGGGAGGGTGAATGAGCAGGGGAGGATGAACGGCGGTAACGTATTGTTCACTTACCGCGGGCAGGAGCGGAGCAGCGGAACCGGAGGGGCGCAGAAAGGCGCTTCAGTGTTTTTCTGCGAATGGGGAAAGGATCGAATGAGTAATTAAGCAGAATGAGGAAAGGGAAGAGGGGGAAGGGGAAGGGGGGGAAGAAGGACGGGTGTCAACTTACAGAAAGCAGGTCAGGGGAGTCGTGGTCCAAAATTTCACGAAGGTACATCAAGCCGCCACGGACGTGTGCGGAGCTCTACCGAAGCCTGTGAAGAGAAGCCGAGCTCTCTTCTACATAAGGGAAATTAATCGTCGTGGCAACGGACACCGATTGGACCATTATGAGGGGGGAGGGACGGTAACTACGGACGCCGGGACAGTGACCAATGCGGGAGCTGGAGGAGTAGACCAAGAGGAGGTGATAGGGTCCTGAGCTGGTGACCAGGGGTGGTAACCAAGGACGCCTCGGGATCGTGAAAAAAGGGGAAAGAGAAAAGTTACGGGGCTGCTGAAAAGAAAAAAGTCAGACTGTGAATGCATTAAGTTGACGCGTGAGACCTGGTCACGTTGGAACAGCGGGAGTGGCGAAGGAATCGATGTAAATTGAGTTGTGGTGACACGATCATAGTGATTGTCAAGTACATTCTCTACTGTAGGTATAAAACTTAATTAGGAGTGATAATTACGTTTTACGGCGAAAGACAGACCAGAAAGGATAGTGGTCTTCTGTTGGAGGTGCCTGGTCAATGTTACATATAAGCGGAGACCCATTAAGGACAACAACAACATATGTAAAATAATCATACAATTTCTGGAAAATCTATTTATCATTAAATTGAGAACGTTAATGTGTCAGGTCAGAAAATGTTAAGCATGACCAATACAGAATGGGGGAGGGGAAAAAAAGTGAATGGAGAGTAGAACCACTGGGAGATCATGGTGGAAGATGAATAGTGCTATTCCACTCATCGATAGTGTTCAAACCATGGTTCACCGAATTACAACGAGTAATCCATTTGCATTCGCATTTGTTCAAGAGTTGTTGTAAATTTCCACCTCTGGGAGGAAGCCGCGGTTGGTCAATAACCTGCCACTTCATGTCAAGTACATCATGATTTTTTTCCAGATAGTGTGATACCAAGGGAGCTGTAATGACCTTACAGTTTATCCTGCTTTTATGTTGGATAATCCTTTGTTTAACCATTTGAGTTGTCTGACCGATGTAGAGGAGATGACACGGGCATTCAATGGCGTATATCACGTTTTGTGACCGACAATTGGTCAGAGTGTTTAGGGAGTGTGTTTGGTTGTCAAATTTGAATTCCTTTGTGTTGATGGTAAGATCGCACACACTGCATGACTGGCATTTGTAGTGACCTAGTACAGGCGGTAGTCCCCATGCGGTGGTGATAGCATTGGAGTGAGCAGGTTTGATGGGCCAGGTGATGGCATGTACCAAATGGTTAGAAAGATTGTTGCCTCGTTTGAATGAGAAGAGCGGTGGCTCTTGGAAGGATTTGTTGGTTCTCAAAATAGTCCAATTTTTTGAAATAATCTTCTTGATTTGGTTGCTGCTGGGGCTGAATTTGGAAACAAAGGGGATGCGAGAGTTTGTTTTTTTCGGCTGTGGTGTGAGAAGGACGTCGCGATGGCAATACCAAGCTCTTTTGCGAGCGCGTGAGGTCAATCTGCGAGGGTAACCTCTGTCTATAAGTTTTTTGAGTAAGACATCGGATTCCCTGAAATAGTCCTTGCGCCAGCTACAGTTTCTTCGGATGCGAAGGAATTGGCCATAGGGTAAGCCATCTTTGAGTCCACGTGGATGGTAGCTGGAGTAGTGTAGTAGGGTGTTCCTTTCCGTCGGTTTGCGATAGAGCGATGTACCAATTACTCCTTCTTCCGCATGTATGTTAAGATCTAGGAAAGGAAGGTCATTGTTTTTGTATTCATAGGTGAACTTCAAATGTGGTTGGGAGTTGTTCAGCCAGTTTACAAAAGCTGTGAGAGTGTCAGCATCACCTTTCCAAAATAGGAGGACATCATCTATATAGCGTCGCCATAAGGAAATTTGAGGTCTGAATGGATTGTTGGAACTGAGTATGAGGCATGTTTCAAGTTTGTGAACAAACAGGATGGCAAAGTTTGGGGCAAAACAAGCTCCCATTGAAACTCCTTTGACTTGAAGGTAGAAATCATCATGATATAGAAAATAGTTGTTCTCTAAGGCAATGCGTAGGAGACTCATGATGAATTCTGTAGGAATCCGTGTAGGTCTTGGTCTGTTTTCCAGTAGTTCATGAATAGCTAGAAGACCTTCATCGTGTGGAATATTAGTGTACAAGGATTCGATGTCGAGACCCGCCATCAGTTCAGTTTCTGGATCAAAGGGTCTGTCTTCAATGGTTCTGATCAGGTCCATACTGTCTCGTATATAGGTGTCCGTGAGAGGAACAAATTCCTTGATGATGGCATCTATGTATTTACCCAGGGGTTCCAGAATAGAGCCACATCCGGAGACAATGGGTCTACCGGGGGGGTTTTGGGTGTCCTTGTGGATCTTCGGTAAAACATAAATCACTGGTGTGCGTGGATGGGCATTGTTGAGGAAAATAAACTCTTTGGGTGAAATGATATTTTGGATCTGTGCTTGTTTAGTAATGTGGTTGATTTTAATTTTGAGATCAGGCAGGGGATCTTGGGTGAGTTTGCGATAATGGGCAGAGTTGGTCAGTTGTCTTTTGATCTCCACATCATATTTTTCATTGTCCATGACAACAATGCCTCCGCCTTTATCCGCTGGCTTGATGGTCAAATCTGTTCTCTTCTTGAGGCTGATTAAGGCCTGTTTTTCGACCAGTGGGAGGTTGTAAGGAACAAATTCAAAAGCTTTTTGTATATTTGCAACTTCATGTAGTACTATTCTCTCAAAGGATAGAATTTCTGGAGGCATGGTGTGTGAGGGAGGATTAAAAGTGGAAGGTGGATGAAAGAGAGTAGTTAGAGTTGGAGGCAGGAGCAATAGAATCCAAGTTCATGATAGGGGCATTCGCCGGCACCCGATTAATTTCCCTTATGTAGAAGAGAGCTCGGCTTCTCTTCACAGGCTTCGGTAGAGCTCCGCACACGTCCGTGGCGGCTTGATGTACCTTCGTGAAATTTTGGACCACGACTCCCCTGACCTGCTTTCTGTAAGTTGACACCCGTCCTTCTTCCCCCCCTTCCCCTTCCCCCTCTTCCCTTTCCTCATTCTGCTTAATTACTCATTCGATCCTTTCCCCATTCGCAGAAAAACACTGAAGCGCCTTTCTGCGCCCCTCCGGTTCCGCTGCTCCGCTCCTGCCCGCGGTAAGTGAACAATACGTTACCGCCGTTCATCCTCCCCTGCTCATTCACCCTCCCCATTCCCCGGCTTAATTCACCCTCTTGTTTCCCAGAGACGCTTGAACTAACCTCGAGTCCTCTGATGTCTCTCCTGGACACACCGTGACCTTGTATCAACTTACCCGGAACCCTCCTTGACAGAGTCCCCCTAACCTGGGCCACAGGTAGGCTTTAGTCGAGACTCCCCTCTTTCCTTCTTTTTCCCTAAGTCCGGTTCACCTCCGCTCTGATACTGACCTTTATTTTACACAGCACTCCCTGAAATTAACGACCCTGGTCCTGAGGATGATCCGAAATTATTAAGGATCGAAACGTCGTCGACCTGTTCCCATCAGCTCCAAATCCTTTTGGCACTCTTTGATCTTTTGGTTCCCGAAAATTACTCCTTGAGAACTTTCAAATGAATAATTGAAATTGTTGCTTGGAACCTTGAATTTGTACATATTTTGTATATACTGTGTTGCGCCCCTTGCTATGGTTTTCTACACGTTGTCACCTGCGCCGTCACACTTATGTCACGAGCACATTGTACACTTTTTCCCTTAGGGTTGTTTTGGTAATTGGACCGTAAAGTGCTGTTATAATTTGTTGACTCTCTTCGTTAATCTTCCCTTAATATATGACGCCTACGGGCGCATTAATCAAAAAATTTGCAGCCTCTTTTTTCTCTCTGTGTGTTTGTAATGTCTTGTACATACGACTACAAATAATTCAATAACTCCTACTGAGATATTGTTGCAATTACACTAGCCTGAATACAGCATGTCTCAAAGAGACAGCGCACGTTCTGCCTAGGCAAGACCTAAAAATGGGGCAACACTGTGTTATATCTGTAACAAGAGCAGTGTCAAAAAATCGTTAAAATCCTTGTGCATACAGTAAGCGAAGAAGCTCTCCTCATGCTGCTTGTCAGCATGTTCCAGAATGCCACACTCAGAATATGGCTTATAATTTGCACTGCCCAGACTGCTCAGGCATAGCTGCACTCTCAGGCATCAGGTATTCCATATGCTGCCTGAAGCGCCAAGCGTCAAGGGTGGCGGTGAGACTCTGAAATCCAGAACGTAACAAGCATTGTCTAACTTGGGCTTCTTCTTCTTCTTTGATTACCAAATAAATTGCAAAAACAACAATTGATGGACAGAATGCAGAACAATGTCATACATTCACCCCAGTACAGAGATCTGGGCCTAAATCCATCGTTTTTTTGCTCACCATGCCGTTCCAGTTTGAACCCAGCCATATGCAAATCAGTCTTGACCCTGTGCCTCATGGGAACAGTCCAGCCCGAACTGCCAAGCCAGGTTCTCCCTGGACTGGAACCAAGCATCCTAGGACCGGTTTCTGGCATTTCAGCCGTCTTTAGCCAGGCTTGCTTGATTTCCAGTGGCATGGAGAGCAAGGGACCCACGTCTGGGCATACCCTTTCCACTCGGGGTGACAAATGCAAAAACAACAATTGATGGACAGAATGCAGAACAATGTCATACATTCACCCCAGTACAGAGATCTGGGCCTAAATCCATCGTTTTTTTGCTCACCATGCCGTTCCAGTTTGAACCCAGCCATATGCAAATCAGTCTTGACCCTGTGCCTCATGGGAACAGTCCAGCCAGAACTGCCAAGCCAGGTTCTCCCTGGACTGGAACCAAGCATCCTAGGACCGGTTTCTGGCATTTCAGCCGTCTTCAGCCAGGCTTGCTTGATTTCCAGTGGCATGGAGAGCAAGGGACCCACATCTGGGCATACCCTTTCCACTCGGGGTGACAAATGCAAAAACAACAATTGATGGACAGAATGCAGAACAATGTCATACATTCACCCCAGTACAGAGATCTGGGCCTAAATCCATCGTTTTTTTGCTCACCATGCCTTCCAGTTTGAACCCAGCCATATGCAAATCAGTCTTGACCCTGTGCCTCATGGGAACAGTCCAGCCCGAACTGCCAAGCCAGGTTCTCCCTGGACTGAAACCATGCATCCTAGGACCGGTTTCTGGCATTTCAGCCGTCTTCAGCCAGGCTTGCTTGATTTCCAGTGGCATGGAGAGCAAGGGACCCACGTCTGGGCATACCCTTTCCACTCGATGACAAATGCAAAAACAACAATTGATGGACAGAATGCAGAACAATGTCATACATTCACCCCAGTACAGAGATCTGGGCCTAAATCCATCGTTTTTTTGCTCACCATGCCGTTCCAGTTTGAACCCAGCCATATGCAAATCAGTCTTGACCCTGTGCCTCATGGGAACAGTCCAGCCCGAACTGCCAAGCCAGGTTCTCCCTGGACTGGAACCAAGCATCCTAGGACCGGTTTCTGGCATTTCAGCCGTCTTCAGCCAGGCTTGCTTGATTTCCAGTGGCATGGAGAGCAAGGGACCCACGTCTGGGCATACCCTTTCCACTGGAGTCAAGCTATCCTGGCTGATGACGGCTGATAGCCAGAAACCGCTCCTAGGATGCTTGATTCCGGTCCAGGGAAGACATGGCTTGGCAGTTCGGGCTGGACTGTTCCCATGAGGCACAGGGTCAAGACTGATTTGCATATGGCCATGTCTAAACTGGGGTGGCGTAGTGGGCAAAAGAACGATGGATTTAACCCAGATCTCTTGACTGGGGGAGAATGTCTGCATTGTCAGCATTCCGTCCATCATTTGTTTGTTGTAACGCTTTTCGCCCTAAGTGAGATGGGTATTCCCAGACGTGGGACCCGTGCTCACTACGCCACTGGAGTCAAGCTATCCTGGCTGATGACGGCTGATAGCCAGAAACCGGTCCTAGGATGCTTGATTCCGGTCCAGGGAAGACATGGCTTGGCAGTTCGGGCTGGACTGTTCCCATGAGGCACAGGGTCAAGACTGATTTGCATATGGCCATGTCTAAACTGGGGTGGCGTAGTGGGCAAAAGAACGATGGATTTAACCCAGATCTCTTGACTGGGGGAGAATGTCTGCATTGTCAGCATTCCGTCCATCATTTTTTTGTTGTAACGCTTTTCGCCCTAAGTGGGATGGGTATTCCCAGACGTGGGACCCGTGCTCACTACGCCACTGGAGTCAAGCTATCCTGGCTGATGACGGCTGATAGCCAGAAACCGGTCCTAGGATGCTTGATTCCGGTCCAGGGAAGACATGGCTTGGCAGTTCGGGCTGGACTGTTCCCATGAGGCACAGGGTCAAGACTGATTTGCATATGGCCATGTCTAAACTGGGGTGTCGTAGTGGGCAAAAGAACGATGGATTTAACCCAGATCTCTTGACTGGGGGAGAATGTCTGCATTGTCAGCATTCCGTCCATCATTTGTTTGTTGTAACGCTTTTCGCCCTAAGTGGGATGGGTATTCCCAGACGTGGGACCCGTGCTCACTACGCCATTGGAGTCAAGCTATCCTGGCTGATGACGGCTGATAGCCAGAAACCGGTCCTAGGATGCTTGATTCCGGTCCAGGGAAGACATGGCTTGGCAGTTCGGGCTGGACTGTTCCCATGAGGCACAGGGTCAAGACTGATTTGCATATGGCCATGTCTAAACTGGGGTGGCGTAGTGGGCAAAAGAACGATGGATTTAACCCAGATCTCTTGACTGGGGGAGAATGTCTGCATTGTCAGCATTCCGTCCATCATTTTTTTGTTGTAACGCTTTTCGCCCTAAGTGGGATGGGTATTCCCAGACGTGGGACCCGTGCTCACTACGCCACTGGAGTCAAGCTATCCTGGCTGATGACGGCTGATAGCCAGAAACCGGTCCTAGGATGCTTGATTCCGGTCCAGGGAAGACATGGCTTGGCAGTTCGGGCTGGACTGTTCCCATGAGGCACAGGGTCAAGACTGATTTGCATATGGCCATGTCTAAACTGGGGTGGCGTAGTGGGCAAAAGAACGATGGATTTAACCCAGATCTCTTGACTGGGGGAGAATGTCTGCATTGTCAGCATTCCGTCCATCATTTGTTTGTTGTAACGCTTTTCGCCCTAAGTGGGATGGGTATTCCCAGACGTGGGACCCGTGCTCACTACGCCACTGGAGTCAAGCTATCCTGGCTGATGACGGCTGATAGCCAGAAACCGGTCCTAGGATGCTTGATTCCGGTCCAGGGAAGACATGGCTTGGCAGTTCGGGCTGGACTGTTCCCATGAGGCACAGGGTCAAGACTGATTTGCATATGGCCATGTCTAAACTGGGGTGGCGTAGTGGGCAAAAGAACGATGGATTTAACCCAGATCTCTTGACTGGGGGAGAATGTCTGCATTGTCAGCATTCCGTCCATCATTTGTTTGTTGTAACGCTTTTCGCCCTAAGTGGGATGGGTATTCCCAGACGTGGGACCCGTGCTCACTACGCCACTGGAGTCAAGCTATCCTGGCTGATGACGGCTGATAGCCAGAAACCGGTCCTAGGATGCTTGATTCCGGTCCAGGGAAGACATGGCTTGGCAGTTCGGGCTGGACTGCTCCCATGAGGCACAGGGTCAAGACTGATTTGCATATGGCCATGTCTAAACTGGGGTGGCGTAGTGGGCAAAAGAACGATGGATTTAACCCAGATCTCTTGACTGGGGGAGAATGTCTGCATTGTCAGCATTCCGTCCATCATTTGTTTGTTGTAACGCTTTTCGCCCTAAGTGGGATGGGTATTCCCAGACGTGGGACCCGTGCTCACTACGCCACTGGAGTCAAGCTATCCTGGCTGATGACGGCTGATAGCCAGAAACCGGTCCTAGGATGCTTGATTCCGGTCCAGGGAAGACATGGCTTGGCAGTTCGGGCTGGACTGTTCCCATGAGGCACAGGGTCAAGACTGATTTGCATATGGCCATGTCTAAACTGGGGTGGCGTAGTGGGCAAAAGAACGATGGATTTAACCCAGATCTCTTGACTGGGGGAGAATGTCTGCATTGTCAGCATTCCGTCCATCATTTGTTTGTTGTAACGCTTTTCGCCCTAAGTGGGATGGGTATTCCCAGACGTGGGACCCGTGCTCACTACGCCACTGGAGTCAAGCTATCCTGGCTGATGACGGCTGATAGCCAGAAACCGGTCCTAGGAGGCTTGATTCCGGTCCAGGGAAGACATGGCTTGGCAGTTCGGGCTGGACTGTTCCCATGAGGCACAGGGTCAAGACTGATTTGCATATGGCCATGTCTAAACTGGGGTGGCGTAGTGGGCAAAAGAACGATGGATTTAACCCAGATCTCTTGACTGGGGGAGAATGTCTGCATTGTCAGCATTCCGTCCATCATTTGTTTGTTGTACCAAATAAATTGCATCACTTTCAGGAAAGGATGTGGACATGCTTTTTGACCACCTGCTCCGAAGATGGTGGTCTTTTGTTTGAGGTTCCTAATCCAAGTTGAAGTAGAGCCTTTTCCTATGATATCAGTTCCTGTTTGAATCATTCATAAAGAGGCAGTCAGAAAAAGAAGATGCATTCCAATGCATTAGTTCCCTTTTTTTTTGTTGGGTTCCTCACCCCATACTCATATTTTTATTAGTTTCCATTGAAGAGCAATAGACAAAACAAGGGGGGTTCAGTTACAGTCCCCAATCGCGTGTCAGAGATACATGGCAGAACAGGTTATTGATGATACAGCTGTGGTTCCGTAAGCTGTCCACATCACCTACCCCGGTAAGCCCATGAGCGAACAATCCCCAACTACCCCCCACTCCTCCTCCCTCACCACCCTCCCAGGCATGTCACTTACGTGCTGGCTACGAAAGAACAGGAGAGCTAATGTCTCAGTAGGGCAACTCATTAGAATGAGAGGGAGCTGAGTGAAATCGGGCGAGTCTGCCAAGTGTCACTACTAACAGTGAGGCGACAGAGCTAGGTGGGTGCATGGCTGAGTACATGCTAAACTATGGTTGCTACAGTATCATCCACAGTCCCCCCTCCGCATCATCGTCAGGGGATTTGAGAGCTATAACAAGCCTTTCTCAGGCCCTCACCCTGTGTAGAATATGAAAGTGCACTAGCTGAAACCTCGCATTCCTCGTGCTCTTCCAGGCTCTCTCCACTAGTTCACTCCATGCCTTTTCCGGAATGGCCGTACCTATGTCCGTTTCCCACTTAAGCTTCAAGGCAGACGGAGGGTACAGGGACTCCAGTGTCATGCGTCTATAAAGACACGTCACCGCTTAAAAGGTGCCCACTGCCATCACCACATATTGGCACCCCATAGAAGTGGGAGGTTCTGTTAACCCTCCACCCCAATGTTTCCTGATGGCTGTCGTGAGGGCCGTGTATTGTAAGAAATCACCGCCAGGCAAGTCGTAGTGATCCCGTAGATCATCAAACGGGATCGTGGCTCCTTCTTCATAAAGGTCCCCCATGGAGGTCAGCCCTCGCTGCGCCCAAGTCTCCAATCTCTGCCAGTTGCCCCATGCGGCAGGGCCCTGCACATCTGTAATGGTATTTCTGGTGCATAGGAGCTCTTAATAGAAGCCATCCGCATGTACCTGTTCCAACATTTCCGTGCTGTAGCGAATTCCATGGTTTGGGAGCCTCAGCACTATGCGGGACAGCACCATCAGGGGCCCCCAGACCTCTCTTGGCTCCTCTTCTCCTCTAGTGGCCCAAGCTATCCATTGTGTGAGCCATTGAAATTGGGCTGCTAAATGATAAGTCTCGTAATCTGGGACGGCTAGACCTCCCTCTGCTCGAGGGCGCATGAGTGTGCTGAGGGCCACCCTGCACCTGCCGCTAACCCACAGGAATGTAGTGATCAATGCGGGGAGCTGCCTGAAGTAGGAAGTTGGGATACAGATTGGCAAGGTTCCGAAAAAATATAGGAGCCGCGGGAGGGACACCATTTTGAGCAGCGCCACCCGACCTGCCACTAAAAGCGGCAGAGAACTCCAGAATTCAAAATTGGCTTTCGCCCCCCTGATGGCCTTCCCAGTGTTACCCTCAAGGATATCCTCCTGTCTGAGATAGATGAGGGTGCCCAGGTAGGGCAAGCACCTGTTCTTCCAGTTCACCCCCTCCGTGCTCTGTGGGCCGACTCTATCTCCGCGCACCCGGAACAGGCATGACTTGGACCAATTCACTTTTCATCCTGCCACTTTGCTGAAGGCGTGGAGCAGGTTTTTCCCCCTAATAAGGCCTCCTCCGAGTCAGAAAGGAAAAGTAAAAAGTCATCCTCATAGAGTGCAATGTGATGCATCTGACCGTGTAGGTCCAGCCCTGGGTATGCCCGTCCCTACCTAGCATGTGCCACCAAAGGTTCCATCGCCAGGGCAAACAACAAAGGAGAGAGTGGACACCCCTGTTGTGTACCCTGTCCCACCTTGCAAGCTTCCGAAATCACTCCCCCAGTCCTGACCCTGGCGGTGGAGTCAGTGTACAAAAGAGCTGTCCACTGCACAAACTTGGGACCCAGCCCAATTGCAAACTGTCAAAGGATATTTCTATGTCTACTGCGAAGATTGCGGCGGTATTAACGTTGTAAGTATCTGCCTCTAATATATATATATATATTTTTTTTTGAAAATTCTTTTTATTGGCATTTGTTAATATAAGCATACACACATCACATTCCGTACAGGTGACTGTGATACATAAGTAGCAGAGTAGACCAACATCAATATAGAGAGTACGTTTGCGTCTTATTCTGCGTAGATGCAGCCTGTGTTGTAGCAGGTCTTCTCCAGTAAGAAAAACTGGGGGGGAGAACTAAACTGGGAGGTGCCATGGGGTTCTTAGTAGTTGGGCCAGGCGTATGCTTTGAGTCCGCTAATGCCTACTCGATAGTGCAGCTGCCTCTCGCTTAGGAGGGGGTGGGTGCTTGGGTTGGTGTGGGGGGCCGCTTAGTATGTCAGGCGAGCGAGGGCGAACCCGACGGGTCTAGGGGTGGCGCGGAGATTCGGGGGGGGGATCCCCTGCCCCGGGAGCATATACAGCATGTGGCTGTGCGGTGTTGGGGGTATGTATGTCGGTGACCGGGACCTTCGGGGTCTGTGATTGTCTGAATTGGTGCAATAGAAGTGCCCATTCTAGGGAGATTGCGACTTTGCGGATACCTTTAGCTTCTTCCTCACGTATTGCATCCTCCTCAGCTGCAGCCCATTTAAGAACCGCCCCCACCCATGCCGCAATCGGAGGGCCCGACGGGGACCGCCAGTGCATGGCTATGCAGCGTTTGGCCAGCAGGTGGGCTAGGAAAACAAAGCGCATTGGTATTTTGTGTCGCTTTCTCCGTCCGAGTATGCCCAATGCGTAACCCTCCCAGGTAGTCAAGTGGGTCAGCCCGGTGAGATCTCTAAGTGTCGAGTGGATAGATGACCAATAGTTCTGAATGCCCGGGCAGGTCCAGAACATGTGGGAAAAGGCTGCATCCCCCGCTTGACAACGAGGACAGAGGAAGGTCGTGTCGGGGTAGAAGCGTTGTAGGCGCGCTGGCGTTAGGTAGGCCCTATGTAGGATGTGAAACTGTATGTTCTTAAATCGGGCGTTCCTGGATACTTTTTTGGGGAATTCTATCGCTCTTTCCCACTCGCTATCGTGAAATGGTATCTGCCTCTAATATATGTAAGAGTCGTCTGATATTAAGGGCCGTTTTTCTGGAGGGGATGAACCCAGATTGGTCCGCATGTATGAGAGTGGTCATGTGGGGAAGCAATCGGGAGGCCAGGATCTTACTATTTTATAATCGAGATTGAGCATGGACAACGGGCGATATGCCATTCTATCCCACGCCTGCTTGCCCGGTTTTAATAGAGGAATGATGATCACCTCTCTAGTGGAGACAGGTAATTTGCCAAGTCTCTTGACGCCATTATATAATTGGGTAAGTTGGGGAGCTAGGAGGTCAATGTGAGCAAGGTAAAATTCTATCAATAGGCCATCAGTCCCAGAGGTTTTGTTATGGGCCATGCTTTTGATGGCACCCTGCACCTTGCGTACTTCGATCCCACGGCCCAAGGAAGTTGCCTCATCCTCATTCAGTGCAGGCAATTCAATGTCTCGTGTGAACTCCTGGAGGGCTTCTTCCAGTAGGGCCAGGCGGCTCCGGTAAAGCTCAGTGTAGTAGTCAAAGAATATCTAGTTGATTCCATGTTGATGGTATCTAGCTATTCCCCTCTGGTCTCTGAGCTCCAATATAACTGATCCTCGTCTAGCTGGGTTCGCCAACCAAGCTAGGAGGGCTCCCGACTTGTCCCTTTCCGAATGTGCCCACGTGATATAGGTCTTATAATCACTGCAGCCCACCCAGTACAGGATTATGGTCAGAGACCGTCCTAGTGAGGTATTCGCTGCTGCTAATCCCCTTATGGACATCAGGTGAACATAGTATGGCATCTATGCAGACATGTAACTCATGAAGGGCTGAGTAGAAGGAGTAATCCCGGGTTAAGGGGTGTCCCGCCCGCCAGGTAGCGACTAATCCCCATTTCTGTTGCCAGTTACGGCGTGAGTCTGCGATCCTGTATGCAGGTGCATTAGGGAGCGGGGGTGTGAGCGGTCCAGGGTAACATCAGTGGTGCAATTAAAGTCACCCCCCAGTAACAGCGACCCTGTGAGGGTGGTCATTAGCCTTCGTGAGAGTAATGAGAAGAAGGCCGGTTGGTCCACGTTAGGTGCAAATACGCTACCCAGGGTAAGGTTTCTGCGGTATAGTCTCCCTGTCACCACCATAAAACTGCCCTCCGGGTCAATTACGTGTGTTGTGCATTGGAGTGGGACCACCGCCCGAATCCATATCAGTACCCCTCTCGCAAAGGTAGAGTATGTAGTGTAGTAAACCTGACCCCTCCAGGGGCGTTGCTAGCCTTCCCTTTGTGTGCCAGGAGGTGGGTTTCCTGGAGGAATGCGATCTGAATGCCTCTGCGAATCAGGTAGGAGTGTATCTTGTGGCGTCGTATCATGGAGTGCATACCCCTCACATTCCATGAGAGACAAGCCAAGCCTAATGGGGGTTCCTTTGCTGACATATACTAACATAGTCTTTACGAATTTCCCCCCGTGACACGCCTAGACCCCCTTAAAATACCCCAACTAGAAAAATATTCCCAACTCCCCCTCCCCAGGACAGGTATCCAATGAGACGTCCCCATCCAAACTGCGAGTGCACCAACCAGTGTCTAGTTACAAAGGAAGGGGCAGCCTCCCACTAACAACCCCACAAGTTTCGCTTTAATGCCGCCTCCCCGCTAACTGTTCCAAACAATAGTCGGCTGGATGATACCTAGAAGTCTAAAGGGGGGGGGCACCAGTTCTTAGAGGTTGCACCGACGGTGCAATTATGTCAGGCTTCAGGAGGATCTGCAGGTTGCATGGCCAGTCATGCTCCTCACATCTGTCCATCGGCCTTTCAGTAATCACCGGCAAGGTCGCTCCCAAGCCGTCATTGTCGCTGTGGACTGATGGCGACTCCGCTCCGCCAGTGTGGGGCTCGCCCTCGCCTGAAGAAGAGCCAGGGCTGATCTGCACCTACAGAGCCAGGATGAGACGCCCCGGGGGGATCAGCATGTTGAAGGGCAAGCCCCGTACTTTACATAAGTTCATCAGCTGTTTGGGGCGTAACTTTTGGCATGTCTGTTCTCAAACTGTCGTTGTCGCTGCGGTCCGGCGAGGTCTCCAAACCACCATCATGTCATCCGCTGCCATCTGGAGAGGAACCAGGGCTGGCTTGGCTGTGTGATACCACCGCCTGCAGCGCTTTACGTCGTTCAAGGCTGAGTTCCCTGGGCGAAGGAGCCCTGGAGCATGCTCCATGGCCACAAGGACTCTGCTGCAGGGTCCCCAAAGCTGAAGTTGGATTATCCGCAGAGTTGCAGGCCTCCAGCCAGTCCTAGGCGTCTTGTGGCGAATTGAAGACGCGCGTCCCCTCCGGGTCAGCCACTCGCAGACGAGCGGGAAATAGCATTGGGACAGGTTCAGTTTGCGCAGCTTAGCCTTAACTGCCGTGAAGGATGCCCGGCTTTGCTAAACTTCCCTCGTAAAGTCGGAGAAAATCATTACTTTACTATTGGAGATGCGTACTGTTTCTTTTTGGCGGGCACAATGCAATATGTGGTCTCTGTCCCGAAAGTGTATGAGTCTAGCCACCACAGGTCGAGGGGGAGCCCCTGGTTTTGGCGTCCCCCTTCCAATGCGTAGAAGGGGGACAGCCCCGATGGGGCCACCTCCGTGCGGAGCCAGTCCTCCAAGTATCGGACCATGTCAGTCCCTTCCGCTTTTTCCAGTATTTCGATGACACAGATCGTCCGGCAGACCCCACAGTTCCTTTTCAGTGCCTGATACCCTGTCTTTAAGCTTACGGTGATCCTCTTTGAGTAGGCTGAGGTCTGTGCCAATGGCATCTATCTTCCTTTCTAGCGCCTCCCTGGAGGCCGTTATTGCCTGCATTATGTCCGCTAATGTAGGTTTTCGTGAAAGCAGGTCTCCACTCGTTTTGGGCAATTCTTCTTCCTCGTCAGATTGAGGGCTGGGGACATCCACACTATGGGCAGTGAAACCCCGCTTTTTTTGTGGTCTCCCCATCGCGAGGCTCTAGCCTGCAGACCTGGCGTCCGAGGAAACCCAGTGACCTATCGGAGGGGAGCACCTCGAAACCACCAAGTTCACTAGGCGGTCCCCAGTTCGTGGGATTACCTCGATTCGGAGAGCATTCGTCATCCTCGTCACAAGAGCTTCACCACCGGTGCCGGTGTGAGTCAAGGGGTCTCGCCGAGACCAAGCACCGCCCCACAGCTCGCATATTCCACCAGCTCTCTACATCGCTTGTTCACCGGTGCACCCTCCAGCTGCTCCACTCCGCTTCTTGTCTGGAGGTTTTGTAAGGCCTGGTTTTCAGTGCAAGTGCTCCCCTCCATTATCACGCCACCTTGCCGCCATTGGGTACAGCGACGCCCCACTAAGAGACAGCGAGTTTACTTCTGGGATTGGTCCTGCGTTCATAGTAGAGGCTCCAAAGTACACTATGCTCTCACAGGTGTGGTATCACCGAACACTCATGGCACCCGGTGGTTTTCCTTGCACAGTTTGGGCCCACTTAGCACCCTGCTGTAGTAGATGCGCTTCAGTGGGGTAGGGCTCTCCCCATGGGATGAACGCACATCCTCCTGCAGCAGCCGTCTCCAGGCTCAGTGTCAGAGAGAGGCCGGCCCAACCGAGGCATCAGGCTCCGCTGGTGTGTGGGGTGATCAGGTGCTCCACCATTCAGTGTCACGTTCCGCTGTGGTTCCTGTAGATCCAAGTGAAGCACAAGGGTTCCACCTCCCGACGTCCCCGGCTCTGGCTTACAGAAACACAGAGTACCAGGGCAATCAGGCGAGGGAAAAGGAATAGGATGGGGACAGCGGGGAGTGGGAGCCCTGCAATGAAAGGACATAAAAGAACATAGAAAAAGACCACAAATTAACCTACTCTCATTTAGGTCTCACTAAGTGTACATAACAAATGTGTCACCTCAGACATACCACTGCACCTGTAGTTTAGCTAGCATTAAGCTCAAACGCGAGAGGACATGCCCCCTCCAACACCAGCAGGAAAGGTCAGTACTTTCTCCCTCTTCTTTCCTCTGTTTGCTTCCCCTGGTTTAATTGGCACTACTGAGCGTTTCTTTGGTTACTACTTTATTGCCAGAATCCCATAGTCACTACTCCAGCATTTTCTTCATGTAGAGGTCTAGTGCTTTCTGTTTCCTCGTAAGAACGAGGGCGAAGGTATAACCAAATGTCTCGCACTCCTTATCACCTAATACTCTTTCTCTCTGGCATATTATACAGTCCCGAACTGAGCAGCCCCTCCCGGGTTCCGGTGATACCTGTATCCTTCCGAGAGTCCCAACGAGGCAGCCTCGAAGTCCGTTATGACGAGTTCGCTCCGAACCTCCTTCTAGTCCTCAGGTCTTGAAACGTGGCGACGCTTACATCAGCGTCCCGCGGTGGAGTTTCTGGATCACGGAACCAAAACTTCCCTGAGCCGTGTACCTCTCGGCGGCGTTCTACCACGGCCGGGTACAAGCTCACAACGATTTTGCAGACGCTAACACCCGCGTCTTCCTCGTTCCCTGATGGCGTCTTCTCCAACACGGATCCAATATCCAGTATTACGCGCCTTGATTGGCTCGTAACGCGCGTATTTACCCGCCTTGGCCACGCCTTCGTACAGCCGGGGATTCTGGGGGATGTAGTCCTCCTCTGACTGTACCTTCGGTAGGCCCCCCTGCCGCGCGCCTCCTAAGACCAGGCTTGTCCGGGAATCGGGCGTGGAACGAGCGCACCGCCTCCGGTGCGTGGACGTCCGAAGCCGGGACCCAGGAATCCTCCTCCGCCGAGTAACCCTTCCAGGCCAGGAGGTACCACAGCCGACTCCTCCGATATCGGGAATCCAACACCTTCCGCACTTCGTCTTCCACATGGCCGTCTCGGTTAATCGGCGGGGCTGCCACCCTCCTAGCCCCCGCCGCCGGCTTCAGCAAGCTGCAGTGGAACACCGGATGGATGTGCAAAGAGGCGGGCAAAGCCAACCGATACACCACAGAGCCCACGAGACGGACCACGGGATACGGACCGATAAATCGAGGATGGAAAATGCTGCGCAACTTGAAGCGGAGGTATTTCGTGGACAACCACACGCGGTCGCCCGGTTGATACGACGGTCCGTCCTGCCGGCGGCGGTCAGCCCAGGCCTTGTAGATGCCTTTAGCTGACTCCAGATTTGTCTTCAGGCGCTCGTGCAGTTTCCCCAGAACATGCAACTGGGCAGCAAGAGCTGGCTGGTCCCGTACTCCCGTGGGGAAAGACAACGGAAGAACCTTGGCGTGATAACCGTAGTTAGCCCTAAAGGGAGAGTCCTTGATGGAGCAATGCCACGCATTGTTGTAAGAGATATCAGCCAACCATAGAAGCGACACCCACGAAGCGCTTGCTTCTTTGGAGTAGCATAGGAGATATGTCTTGAGCGTTTGATTAAGACGCTCGGTCTGGCCATCCGTCTGTGGGTGGAAGCTGGTGGACGTGGCCACCTCTACTTGCAAGGCCGTACACCATGTTTTCCAGAATCGCGCAATAAACTGCGGGCCTCTGTCCGACACGATCACTCCAGGAAATCCATGCAGTCGCACCACATGAGACAGCAACAACTGGGCGGTCTGACTGGCCGAGGGTAGGTTTTTGCACGGCACGAAATGGCCCATTTTGGTGAGGCTGTCCACCACCACCATGATCGCATTGCATCCCTGGTCCATCGGTAGACCCACCACGAAGTCAATGCTGATGTTTTGCCAGGGCCCTGCGGGAGTCGGCATCGGGACCAACTTACCTTTAGCTTTCGAGCGGTCTTCCTTGGCTCGGGCGCACACGTTGCACTGTTGTATCCATCGTCGGACGTCCTCGTTCATGCGTACCCACCAAAAGTGACGTTGTAGAAGTTGAAGAGTTTTTGTGCACCCGGGGTGACCCACGATCAGCAACTCATGACACCATTCGAAAGCCTGGCGCTGCAGCGCCACTGACGGAACAAATAAACGGTCCCGGAAAAAAGGCAATCCTCCTTTCATTTGCCGATCCGCCCCCTGTTCCTCCCATTGAAGCCATTGCACCATAGTGCGGTGTGTTCTTACGGAGTTCAAAAACGTGTCTGCCCTGATACCACATATCACCTTCTCCGGGGGAACGATGGCCTCTGTGACTTCCCGACGAGCCATATGCCCTCCGTCTTGTCGAGATAGCGAATCTGCTTTTTTGTTTTCCGAACCAGGTTGGAAAGTGATGACAAAGTCAAAACCCGCAAAAAACAGCATCCACCGCATCTGCCTTTGCGTGAGATGCCTGGCTGTTTTTAGGTATTGAACCACAGTTACACCCAGGGTCTGACCCGGGGAGGGAACTAGAGGCGTTAGGGCACTAGAGAACGGTCAGCCTCCAATCAAAGCTATGAACCACAGAAAGGACCGTCCCTAGTTGTGTCTAAGAGATGCCCAATTTAGTGGGGGCAAATCACAAAAATTGACGGACTGGCATCACACACCACCAGATGTCATGCTTCATCATCTGCCAGTCCTCGCCCTCTAAAAACCGCGTTTGATAGAGGGCGGGCATACACCTGAAGACAGGGATGCACTTCTAAACTAAGTAGGGGCCCAAACAAAAAAAGGAGTGAGTGAATTTAAAAACCATCATAGTATGCCTGAACAATTTTTATTCTATGGGGTTACTATGTGGGATTAAAATATATAAGTGCGGTGAGTGGGGACCTTATCATCCCGTCGCCGCTGTGAATCAGTGATTGTTAATAGGGGGTCAACATGTTTCTGCCTGTATTTTTTTTTTTTTTATTTTTTTTTTTAAACCGTTTATTACAAAATTCAAAAAATATACAAAGATGGGCCTACAACCTTCAGGCCGGCCGCTAGCAAGCAAGAGGAGCATGTGATACAAACAATAGCGCGCATGCCGCGGCAAAGGGAAATGCACAGGAGTTAGAAGCGGTGGTAGCCACACCATCCGGGCACACATAACGGTTTCATTTTAATATAGATAACAACAAAAGAACAAATCCACAAGGCAACCCACAATCGGAAACAGCAGCATGTGCTCCCCTAGCGGTTTCTGCCTGTATTGTCCACTTGGGTACGTGGCATTCGTCCGGACCTTAAATATTGGGCTCCAATCTTACCACTGGGGGCGTAGGCTTATAGCCAGCTGCCACCTGTTTAGAGAAACCCTATTGGAAAAACCTATTTGCCCCATGGGAGGGGTAGGGGGGAAATCCTTGTGGCCACATTAGTTCAAGGCGTACTCCCCACTAGAAAACCTAGTGCTGCATGCGTCCAGCCTCCTCCCCGGTGACGATTCGTCACCAGGGAGGAGGTCAATATTTTTGAGTCATCTTTTGTGATTTGCCCCCACTAAATTGGGCATCTCTTAGACACAACTAGGGACGGTCCTTTCTGTGGTTCATATGTTTTTAGGTATTGCAAATTCCTGTGGTCAGTATATACAGTTACTGGATGTTTGGCCCCCCACAGAGAGTGCCTCCATTCCTGAAACGCCTTTCTAACTGCTAGCAATTTCTTTTCAGCGATCGTGTAGTTTGCTTCAGCCGGGGTCAATTTCCTAGATAGAAAGGCTTTGGGATGCAGTTGTCCTGACAGCGCCTCACGTTGCGAGAGTACAGCCCCCACAGCTATGTCGGAAGCGTCTGCTTCACAATGAAAGGCACTTCGGATCTGGGATGTTGTAGAATTGGGGCGGTAGTGAACGCTTGTTTTAACTCGCAGAACGCCTGCATAGCCTCTCGAGTCCATGAAAACGGGTGACCTTTTCTCAGCAAACGGGTAAGAGGAGAGACGATCTGTGAGAAGTGAGAGATAAATCTCCTGTAATAATTAGAAAAGCCCAGAAAACACTGTACGTCTCTCACTGTCTTTGGGATAGGCCACTCCTGTACAGCGGACACTTTTCTCACAGCCATACTCAACCCAGAAGGACTTAGGACCACTCCCAGGAATTCCACCCTCTCGACATGAAATTCGCACTTGCTCAACTTGCAAAACAAATTGTTCTCTCTCAGCTTGTGTAGGATTTGAAACACATGTGTGCTGTGGGTTCTAGGATCCTTGGAATAAATCAGTATATCGTCTATGTATACCACTGCTGTTTTATGTATATGCTCCTTGAGTACGTCATCGAGAAAGTATTGGAAAGCTGCCGGGGCGTTACACAGCCCAAACGGCATTATCCTATACTCAAAAAGACCATATCGCGTTTTGAACGCCGTCTTCCACTCATCTCCCTCTCTTATCCGGACCAGGTGATAGGCTCCCCTCAAGTCCAGTCTGGTGTAAATGGTTGCCTCCTTCACCTGGTCCAGCAAGACAGGGATGAGTGGAAGAGGATAACGGTTACGTACCGTGTTCTTATTCAAAACGCGATAATCGATGCATGTCCACAAGTCGCCATTAGCTTTCTTGATAAAGAAAAGAGGCGACGCGGCAGGAGAATGGGAAGGCCTGATGAACCCTATATCTACATAGTGCTCTAAGTATTGTCGCAGATGCTCTGTCTCCGGCTCAGATAAGGCATACACTCTACAAGAAGGCATGATAGCCCCAGGGATCAAGTCTATTTGGCAGTCATAAACGCGGTGTGGTGGCAGGTCTTCCGCCTTACTCTCGCTAAACACTTCCCTATACTTGTTATATGCTGCGAGAAGGACCGTCTCTTTCTCTGCGGCAGTGAGAATGTGATACCCCTGGGTGAGGGCAAGAAGATGTGTTCGGTGAGCGTTAGCACATTCCCCTTTGCAATATTCGGTTTCAAATTCCACCGTTTTCCTCTTCCAATCTATCGTGGGATTATGGGTTGTTAACCAAGGCATCCCTAGGATCAACTCATACTGGGGAGCCTCGATGATGTTTAAGGCTACCTCTTCCACATGATCTCAAAGAGGTCCCGGTTTGGTCAGGGTCAAAGTGTCAGTGACTTCCGTGATGGGCCCTGATTTAAGAGGTTTCCCATCGACTGCCCATACCATTTCTAGACTTGTTCTCGGAATGCGCCTCAACCCTAGCCGCTTCACCAACCCGCTATCCACGAAATTCCCGGTGGCCCCAGAGTCAACCATCACTCCGACCTCATGTTCTTGTGTTCCCACCGTCAATCGCATGATTAGCATAACGTGGGATTCAGATGCGACTGATTCTATGACCGCCAAAGAAGGCAACTGTAAGGCACGAGGTTTGGATACCTTGACTCCCTTTTCTGTAGCCAGGGTGTCTGGGAGGGATGCCTGCAACGTGGCCACCGCCACTTTCTTCACACCAGCATACCCACTCTTCTTGGGTTTTATGGGGCAAACCCGAACATAGTGGCCCTTCTTACCGCAGTACATGCATAAACCGGCTATTCTGCGGTTTTCTCTTTCTGCCCTAGACAACGGGGCCCGGATCGCACCCACCTCCATGGGTTCTGCCTGGACCTCAGAAGGGGTCCCGGCGTTTCTGGATCCTCTCTCTGTTTTCTCAACATGGACATACACCCTCTCTCCCCTTCGTTCAGACAATCTATGATCTAGCCTTAACATGAGGTTCATCAAATCCGTGTATGTGGAGGGCTGAGGACCTTGGTAATAGAGGGACATTCTTTTTTTCCTCTGGCCATGCCGTTTCAGCAATGAGACGGTTGAATTGGGTTAGATACGTTACTAGGTCCTGTTTACCCTGTCGAAGTTCCAACAATTCTCGGTCAGCCGAGAAGGTGGTGGCCCTTCGATCAAACACCCGCTCGAACTCGCTTCTAAAGGCGTTCCAATCTGACAGCAGGAGATCGTCGTATTTGAACAAGGGCACAGCCCAATTGGCAGCGTCCCCTGTCATATACGAGATCGCAAAAGCCACTCTCGAATGGTTAGAGGGAAAAGAAGCGCGTTTGCACGAAAAGTGCAAGGCTATTTGCGTCAGAAAGGTTTGGATCTTGTGGGGATCCCCCGAGAACCTCTCCGGGCTAGCCAGGGGTATGGGAGGAGACACGTTCACCTGTGTAGGTGACGAAGACTGCGTGGCGTCAAACGGATTCCTACCCTGTCGATCCACCCTCTCTCTCAGGGCGGCCGTTTCTGCCTTTGAGGCAGCCAATTCCTGTTGCACCAACAGGAGAGCCTGCAACACATCGTCTAATGAAGCCATACTTGTGCTTTACTCGAACCCCCAGGATTAATTTCGTGGGCGCGTAATTCTGTCACGTTCCGCTGTGGTTCCTGTAGATCCGAGTGAAGCACAAGGGTTCCACCTCCCGACGTCCCCGGCTTTGGCTTACAGAAACACAGAGTACCAGGGCAATCAGGCGAGGGAAAAGGAATAGGATGGGGACAGCGGGGAGTGGGAGCCCTGCAATGAAAGGACATAAAAGAACATAGAAAAAGACCACAAATTAACCTACTCTCATTTAGGTCTCACTAAGTGTACATAACAAATGTGTCACCTCAGACATACCACTGCACCTTTAGTTTTGCTAGCATTAAGCTCAAACACGAGAGGACATGCCCCCTCCAACACCAGCAGGAAAGGTCAGTCCTTTCTCCCTCTTCTTTCCCCTGTTTGCTTCCCCTGGTTTAATTGGCACTACTGAGCGTTTCTTTGGTTACTACTTTATTTCCAGAATCCCATAGTCACTACTCCAGCATTATCTTCATGTAGAGGTCTAGTGCTTTCTGTTTCCTCGTAAGAACGAGGGCGAAGGTATAACCAAATGTCTCGCACTCCTTATCACCTAATACTCTTTCTCTCTGGCATATTATACAGTCCCGAACTGAGCAGCCCCTCCCTGGTTCCGGTGATACCTGTATCCTTCCGAGAGTCCCAACGAGGCAGCCTCGAAGTCCGTTATGACGAGTTCGCTCCGAACCTCCTTCTAGTCCTGAGATCTTGAAACGCGGCGACGCTTACGTCAGCGTCCCGCGGTGGAGTTCCTGGATCACGGAACCAAAACTTCCCTGAGCCGTGTACCTCTCGGCGGCGTTCTACCACGGCCGGGTACAAGCTCACAACGATTTTGCAGACGCTAACACCCGCGTCTTCCTCGTTCCCTGATGGGCGTCTTTTCCAACACGAATCCAATATCCAGTATTGCGCGCCTCGATTGGCTCGTAACGCGCGTATTTACCCCCCTTGGCCACGCCTTCGTACAGCCGGGGATTCTGGGGGATGTAATCCTCCTCTGACTGTACCTTCGGTAGGCGCCCTAGATCAGCGCCTGACATTCAGGGCCACAACGTCCTCCGCCCCAAGTGTCGCGACTGGAAAGGGAGCGCCGGCGCGTCCACGAGGCACTTGCCACTATGTTGCTCATGGTTCCTCCAAGCCCCCACTGCAGGGAACACCAGGATCTTCAATCGGCCCGTGCCATTCCACGCTTAACCAGAGCCTACCCAGCTCGGCGGTCAAAGGAGGTGCAGCAGGGGGACCCTCTCAAGTCGGTTACTTCCCCACGCAGATATCATCGCAGGGCGCTCACCACCTGGCCGCCATTTTGCATAGCGGTCCAGTCTGCTCAGGGGGCAGCGCTGCAGGCGAACGGGTCTCAGTGGAAGCGCATTCTTTCCTCCCCACCTCCTCAGTAGCGGGCCGACGCCCGTCAAGCAGCACCGGCACTCTCCCCCGTCCTGGGATGATCGTCCGCCACACAGGTCAGGGACGGCAGCAGTAATCTCCTCGCAGCCACCATCTTAGTTCTCGGTCCGCCAATGTGACGGGCAGCAATTCACCCCCAATAGCAGCTGCAATGCCCCACAAACCTCCGCCGAGTCCAGCAGACACACTCCAGAGGGCTTTGATGCGATTTGCGGCTCCCCTGCTGTGTCAGGGGCTCAGGAAGGTTAGAAGCGGGGAGACGGCGGACGCAGCTCCTTAGCTCGTATCCGTCGCCATTGGCTGCAGGCCACGCCCCCCTCCTCACCCCATTCTCCTATGTGTGTTCTAACTTTTTGCTTTTAGCGGTTGGATCCTCTCCTGGATAAACCACAGTGAATTCCTGCTTAGCCCTTTGCTCTATAATCAAAGGGAGAGTTTGGTTTCTTGATAGTTTTTTTCAGTATTAATCTTCATCGTCCACAAAGGGCTACAAGATTACTAAGAGCCTTTTCACCTTTGTGGGTTTTTCCTAACTGGGGTCTTCTTAAGCAGTGACTTGACATATTCCATGTATACTATAGAGAGCGTGGTGGCACCATGATTACAGGGCAGAACAGGCCTTCTCTCTGACAGTCAAGAAAAGGACTCAAGATACTATTTAACCGTCCAGTCCTTGACACATGGTCCTCAATGCCCAACACCAAAGAGCTGAAATTAGGGACAGCAAATCAAATCATTTACACAAAACAACTGCCAACTTCATCAAAAGCAGTAAATTAGATGGACTCTGGCTAATTCACTACAAAATTTGCAAAGCATGACTTACTCATTCAATATTGGCTTTTGTTTTCACAAATATCTACCACCCGCTAGCAGTAATAGAGTTTATTGTAAATCACAATACCAATGCACACACACTGGGATAAAAGTATCAAAACCTTAAGTTGTAATGTCAATGGGCTTGGGGACAAAATCAAGCGGATCATCATTTTGCAATACATCAAAAAAATGGGTCCTGATATTGTGTTTCTTCAAGAGATGAATCTGATGGGTCACTTCTGTAGAACGATGAATTGGTGCGGCTATAAATTAGTGGCTCATGTGGGTTTCAAGTTCGGATCCAGGGGAATGTGCATTATGGCTAAGAATACAATTCCCTTTCAATCTAGACTCCACCTGGGTTGACGACAGGGGTAGGTATGTGGGTGTCTCTGGGACCTGGAAGGATCGGGTCTCACATTGCTATCAGTTTATGGCCTTCAAACTGTAACATTCCAGGACCTCCTTACTTCCCTTCTTTCTCTTACAGAGAGGTTGATGGTGCTGGGGGGAGATTTTAATTCTGTATGCTCGGGTGAGCTGGACCAACACCCTCCTCGTGCATTGGGACCCGCTCTCAGCTGGTTACCTGGTTTCCTAGAGGCCATGGGACTTGTAGATATGTGGCATACACTTAACCCCGAGACAAAGCAATACACATTCCATTCTGGTGCCCACCACAGCTTCTCCCGCCTGGACTATATTTTGGTCCCTAGCTCTCAAACCTCACACATTCACGAGGCCCGCCATTTAGCGAGGGGCATATCCGATCACTCCCTGCTCTGGGTACATATACTTCTGGATCATATCTGGGTGGGTCGGATCACGCCTATTAACCCGTGGCACCTACGTAACCCCAAAATTCGCAAGGGCCTTTTAACTGCTACGAACAACTATTTCACGGAGAATTCTGGTACTGTGACCTCTACCCAAACGCTCTGGAAGGCCTTTAAAACCGTAATCAGGGGAGAAGCCCTGTCTTTAATAGCAGGTCACAATCGGGTGCGGCAGAGGTTAATATCAGACATAGAAGTTGACATTCAAAAGCTTGAGGAGGAACTGGAGGGACAAGACTCTCCTGCTACCCTCCACTTGCTAAACTTAAACGGGATGAATATAAGGCTATGGTCTCGGATGCAGCTCGATCTCTTGAGCCTTAAAAACATGGGAGAATTTATGATGTAGGCAATAAGGCCGGGAAATTGTTTGCCTGGTTAGATAGACAGGAATGGGCAAGTAGGCTGGTTCCGGTCCTCCATGATGCCTCAAATGCCAAAATCGTAGACCCTTAGGTGATAGCTAATCACTTCACCGCAGATTTCGGCGCAGTGTATAGGACAGAGACGTCTTACGCTGAAGAAGACTCCATTGAGTTCCTCACGGACGTTGCCATCCCCACCCTCACTATGGCAGATAAGCAGCTAATGGACAGTCCGCTGACAATAGACGAAATCGCCTAGGCCATCAGATCGCTCCAATCGGGCAAGGCGTTTGGCCCGAACGGAATCCCTATAGAATTGTATAAACTCCATCTGGATGGTATGGCAACCCAGCTTAAAATCATGTTCGAGGAGAGTAGGGAATTGGGTGAACTTCCACCAGATCAACGAATCGCTAACATGGCAAACCCAAATCAGACTGCGCATCTTATCGACCTATTTCCCTTCTCAATGCCGAGCCTAATATTCTCGCCAAGGTCCTGGCCAACCGCTTGGTCAAAATTATATCAACACTTGTTCACCCCGACCAGTCACGGCTTCATCCCGCATCGAAATACGGCGCTAAACCTGCATCGCGTCCACGGAGTGCTCGGCGGGGCAGACACCATACGCGAGCCGGCTGTCCTGGTCTCCCTAGACGCCACTATGCCGTTCGACATGGTCGAATGGCCTTATCTCTTCGCAGTACTCCAGAAGCTGGGATTTGGCTCGGATTTTATCAGCTGGGTCCGTCTCCTTTATGCAACACCGCTGGCGAAAGTGGTAGTCAATAACAAACAATCTGACAGCTTTACTTTGAGCAGAGGCACCCGCCAGGGCTGCCTACTCTCCCCCCTCCTCTTCGCCTTGGCACTAGAGCTGTTAGCAGCCCGGATTCGGCAGGACCTCATGATCTGTGGATTCCACTGGTCTGCGGACTGGGAAGACCGGATATCACTTTACGCAGATGACATACTACTTTATCTTACCGATCCCCGAAAGTCCCTCATAGCCTTACTAGACATTTTGGCAGTGTTTCAGCGATATTCCGGATTCAAAATAAACTGGGCTAAATCACATCTATATCCCCTCCATGGGGACATGCCTATCTTGCCTTCTGATTGCCCGATTCAACTCAGCCCATCAGGGTTTAAGTATTTAGGTATATTCATCTCCCTAGTTCCTTCGATCCGTTACGACAGAAATCTCCTCCCTCCTCTCGAACGCCTGCGGCGTGATATCTCCGGCTGGAAAACCTTTCCGCTCTCACTCCTAGGGAGGGCCGCACTTTTTAAAATGATGTCCCTCCCTCGTTTCCTCTATGCCTTGCAAAATTCGCTTGATGTCGTCCCCACCTCTTACTTTAAAGAAATTGCGCAACTCCAGAGGGAACTGCAATGGAGTGGGCCACCGCGTATAGCCCTCAATAAATTAACCTTGAAGTGGTACAATGGAGGTATTGCCCTTCCCGATATTAAGAAATATTATTGGGCCGCACACCTGGCTGCCATTAATCACGGCACTTATGGGGCTCCTGATGACCCGGGCTACCGGATTGCCAGGTGGCTCCTCCCTGGTGGGAATTACAATAGAGCGAGATCTCCACTGACGGGCCAACCGGGCACTCGGTGGCCGTATGGCATGCTGCTCACAGGTCTTTGGAATGGGAGGGAAAATTGACACTGGCTACCCCTTTGTGGGACTCCGAGAAATTGGGAAACCTGTGGCGAACAAAGGGGTTTGATAAGTGGGACATAATTAGGATCTCCCGCGTCCAGGACATGCGGGAAAAGGGGGACATCAAATCATTTGCCTCCCTTCAGGCACAACATGAACTGGCCGATTCAGAACATTTCTGCTACAGGCAGGTAAGACATGCCTTGCGCTCCGCCATTGCCACGGGCTCCTCTCCCCCTGAGTCCTCTCCACTGGAAAATAGAATTCTGGATGGCCACCTCCCAGAGAAGACTATCTCGCTGATCTACAATAAGCTAATTTACAATGTGGACGACCCCCTCATCGAACTGGATGACGAAGACTGGCAGGAGGTCGTGTCTTCCCCTAGAGTGGTGGCCATCCCGGCAAGACTGCGACTGGTCCAACTTAAAATCCTGCATAGAATATACATGACCCAGGTTGGTGTTGATGGGGAGGGCGTCCACTGGGGACTGTCGTAGACGGTGTGGCCAGCTGGGTACGTTCTTACACATAATTTGGGAGTGCTGTCTAGTGCAGTCTTACTGTAGGGAAATTCACCGGGTGGTGGGGGAGGTCCTAGGGATCCATATTTCCCCGGAGGCACGTAGGTGTCTGCTCAACATATGGGAGCCCACTGATCTAAATACGCACCAAACACAGTGGACTACACTTGGATTCATGGTGGCCAAAATAAACATCACCCAGGCCTGGGGAGCCGTTGCCCCTCCCACTCTGAAAGATTGGAAAATGAGCATGGACTGGTGCATGTTCCGTGAGAAATCAGTCTACCTGGCTCGGGGCTGTCCTAAGAAATGGTCCCACATATGGGGGCCATGGAATTCATATAGAGGGAACATTTGTGCCCCACCGCATTCACTAGCTGCTGACGACTTGCCTTCCCCTTGAAATGTCCTCAATGTGTAAAATGTGCAAAATGGTCTTTATATGAAAACTATTGATGGGATTTATTGTATCAATGTACGTTACGCTGTCGTCGATGATTGTTAATAAAAAAAAAGAATTAAAAAAAATAGTTTATTGTAAATTATACTAACTCAATATAAAACTACAACAACTCATAAAGCGTCACCTGAGGTCGGCCTCAATCAAATAAAAAATGTAAAACCATGATAGCCACAGCTCCATGAAACCACCCTATTCAATTATCAAAAAGTACAGTCCCAGACTAACGTAATATGTGAAAGCCACATAAAAACTATTTAATAAGCCCCAAAAGTAAAAGATACAAGCATACAAAGTAATTACTAATTAGAAATACTAATATATTTACATTAATTACAGTGTTTTTCAAGTTATTTCATTGTAAGTGCACAGAATTTTAGCTCTCTAACCATTACAGCACTTCACATCCTTTTAGCTACATTGACGCTATACAAATACACATATATACTTACATAATAATCTACTTGTTCTGCAAATAGAGCCCTAAAAGTAGCGCTCAATAGGCGTTTTAACATTCTGCACCCTGCTTCCTTAAGTAGTAAGTGCAGGTATTTTTTCAAGCATTTGAGGGAAGGTAGCTATTGACAAATGCAAGTAATGGGGGCAACAGTTTGTGGAAATTGGCCATGTAACAATCAAATAATGTTTTTTTTTGTAATTGTATACCGAGCATCTTAAGATTTGAGGATCGGAATTTACAGTAGCCAGAAGTATAAAAATGAATGTTTGTCAAGCACATCAAGATTCGATGTAAAATAATACTGTTTGCTGGTGCTAAAGGGATTGGTCAAATAGGAAGAACATCCATTACAAAGCATGCATTACAACGCATGCTTTTACAACGCACGCAATTACATCGAAATAACCATTACAACGTATGCTTTTACAACGCATGCCATTCCAACGCAATGAGCTTTACAACGCATGCTTTTACTAAGTACATGGTAAGGGTTTGGGCAAGTATTATGTTTTTATTTGTTTATAAATGTTTATTTTGTACTTTTTAACCTTGTAGGATGGTAGTATTCATTTTTTTATTAGTACATTAATATAAATAAAGATATAAAGTATTTTGCACATTTTTTCTGGCACAGGATATTAGGGAAATAGGGGTTTCAGGTGGGTTAGTGTATTAATACTGGGGTATTTTTTATAATGGCAAAGTATTAATTTTTGTAACACTTTAGTTTGAGTTTTTTTAACTGTTGATGTATAAAAAATCTATTTTATGTTAATTTTATGATTTAAAATACATTTAAATAAAGGGTTTTATTTTTTTTTAAAGGGGCAAAATGGGTTAAGATTGTTAAGAGTGTGGTAGAGTATTAATACTTGGGTATTCATTACATTATTAGGAAAATATATAGAGTATTTTACGAGTTTTTCTGGCACGGGATGTTAGGGAAATAGGGGTGTATTAATACTTGGGTACTTTTTATAACATGTTATCAATTAGTAATTTTTTTAAGTTATATTTCAAAAAACAGTTAATGTATTTAAAATCAATTTTATTTAAATTTTATGATTAAAAAAAGTAAATAAAGTATTTTATTCTTATACTTATATTTTTCCAGTGGCACTTGATGCCACGGTAAAAGAGGATAAGAGTCTGGTAGAGTAATAATATTTGGGTATTTATTACATTATTAGAGTCAAATATATAGATTTTTTTACACTACTTTTCTGGCACTGGATGTGAGGGAAATATGAGTTTTAGGTTGGGTAGTGTATTAATTTACTAAACAATTAACGTAAAGTTAGAAATTTTTGTTTTTTAGTATATTTAAAAAATGTAAAGGCTAAGACACATTTTATGTGCCATCGGATTGTAGTCAAAAAAAGTTTTTAGCTGAGGAAGTATAGTAATACCTGGGTATTTATTGTAAATACCCTTGTATTAAATGTAAAGGATTTTTTATTTATTACTATTTTCAAAATGATAATCAAATATATTTAAAATATGTAATTTAGGAAATAGGTTTGTTTACATTTACTCTAGATTTTTTTTTTTTTTAAATAAATAACAAAAAATTAAGGGTGAGGCATAGTTGTAATTTTAAAATGAAAAGTAAATGGTCTCTAATTCGTAAAATAATTAAAAAAACAAATAATATCGTTTGTAAGTACATATCAATTTTGTTAAATAAAAGAAGACAAACAATTTTATTGACAATTTATTCATGTTTTAACAGTAAAGAAAAAAATAGGAGAATTTAAAGTGTTTTTAAATATTTAGGAGCCGATTCCGATCTCGCTGGGAGAAGTCAGCAGAAGTGACCATCACAAAGCATACACACACCTCGAAAATAGACACACCAATCAAACCAACCTGTGTAGACTGTAGGTGTCAGCTCACAAACTCCCATTCCATGCCAGCAATGGCACCTAACTACCAGGATGAATGTGCACAATGATGTGATATGACTCACAGGGACTGCAGGGAAAATCACAGAAACAGCATCCAGACAATGGCCCACAACAGCAATAGCAATGCACTGATGTAGATGCACAGACACAAACAGGCAACCTCACACTGCACATCTGACACAACATGTGTGTGTGTGTATGTCTCAGTACCCCCAGGCAAATACACAACACATGAGGGGGGCTGAACCACAGTGACACAGATGTGGACACAGTGCCATACAAAAGTAAACCATCATTGGGACACCCTTAGTGGGCAATCAGGCATTGTTAGATGAGAGGGAGCACAACAGACACATGTGACACAAGCTGGAATGAACAGCAACAAACACAGCAAGAGACTGACACACAACAGCACTGCCCCCAGGGACCAGACATTGGGGTGACACAAGCATGCATGACACCTCCACTGTGATGACAAAGGTAGATGTCGTACAAACTGGGAAACCCAGGCATGTGTCCTGACCACAAATGTACATCACACCTACACAAACACAAATCACTCAGCATGGCCCGTCATCCATGGACAAACGGGAGCTAGGGGGCCATCCATGCACACATTTACATCAGTCCACCCTCAATACCAGACACCCTGAATTACAACAATGTGCATCTGTGAAGCCCACATGGACAGGTGATATTGCACATGCACCCATGGCAAACACAGGAATGTTGGGAGGAACTAAGGTGCGCTCAGACTCATCACACAAGGACAGTTTACAACCCTGGTGAATGACAGACATACTGCACAGTATGCGGTACATGGCCATGACGTCAAAGCTCACGTAACCTTCCGAATACTTGCCACAGTCCCAGGGCAATGCAGAACCCAAGGAGAACCACAAGGCACACATGCTGACACCTGCAAACATTACAGCCCTGAACCCGACAAGTGGGAGCAGTCTCACACACACATACACATGTCTCAATCACTGAAAGGTACCACCTAGGGACAAACCACATGATATTGCGAACAAACAAGTGCCTTGGGGACCCCTGACTGTGTCCCATCTGCGTCTGACAACATCATCACCACTCAGAACTGACAAATCCCAATGATGAACCACCAATTAACAGTAGTGTGTCATGCACCCACACATCTGGTAGCCCATGGCAAAGTTGTGGGATGAACACAGTACCACTCAGCAAGCATCAACAACAGGAACATATCAAGGGAAAACTGCCTGTGTATGAAAGGGGATGTGGACACACACACACATGCTCATACAACACACACCATGGGCCCAGGCTATGTCATGGGAAAACACATGCGTGGCATAGCCTGAGGGGACCCAACTCCTGTGTAAGTCCAGCTGTGCCAAACATAGTCACAGCACGCCCCACTCATGTCAGCAGAACACTTGGTCACTCAGCCATCAGTTACCACACAATGAAGGCTCTGATCACAACAGCCTAGGTATGTGAGTCCCCCCTAAGTCATCTGCACATGCTCAACACATATGTACAGTAAGTTGCACAGAGGACCCAGTTGCCCCTATACCAATGATGCCCACACCTGTAGGTCCAGTGGAGATGTGCCCAAAGTCAGGGAAATAGACAAATTAGACAATGGAAAGCACATCATATGTGCATGGGTGCAAGCCACAGATGTGACCATGCAAATGAAATGTTCACAGAGATGTTCTCAAATTGTTAATCATGACACACCCAGTTAGCTGCAAAGGATGACATGGATACCGACCAGAATAGGATACATATCTCATGGACCACATGGAGCACCTCACATCAACACCTCAGTATTCAACATTGGAAACCAAGCATTACAGGTGCAAGGGCATGCTAAACATCATCAACCTAATGTACAGCTAAATCAAGTTCACAAGGATAAAGAAAAAAGCTTTATTCAGCATATGAAAATTGAAACGTCCGTTCAAACAAAAGGCCAATGGCCAGTCCATCATCAAATTACAAGGAGTAAACTTGAGTGACAACTGTCACACGTTGCTTGCCTACACTGGAAGGACAGGGGACATCACATCGGAGGGGCATACATGGGGGCAGGCCAGGCACCGCAGGGACAGGATCAGGGCGCAGCAGAAGGAGGCAGTGAAGGGGTGGTGGATGCAGGAGAGTCACTTGCAACTGCAGTGGAGCTGACTGAACTGGTGGGTGCAGTCACAACTGTGGGGCACAAGTCAGATGGGGTGGGTGCCAGCACAACTTCAGTGGGCGGGTCAGACGGGGTGGTCGTGGACTCCACTGCAGTGCCTAAATCCATGTGAGCGGAATGGGGTGCAGGTGAAGTCGGCAGGACAGAGGGGGGGGGGACATCAGTGGCACTAACCGTCTGACCGGGTGTGGAGGAGCAAGTGGTGAGGGGGAGGGCCTCAGCATTTTGGGGATGGTGTATGTGTGGGTGGGGGAACCCGGGGCAGGGTGTGGTGGGGGAACCTCTGGAGTGGTGGCTTGGGGGATGGAGGACGGAGACTTTGCCTTGGAGCTGCGTGGCGGCTGTGGGGTCTTGCTCTTCCGGCTCCGGGGGGACTTGCGGGTGGGGGTCTCAGTCTGGCTGTGCATAGAGGAGGGTTCCCGGGTGTGAGAGGCACTCCCCTCTGTGTGTGGGGTCTTCCTCTTCCCCTTGTAATCTGGATCTGCTGGGTCGGTGGGGAAGAGGCCAAGGTCACAGAGGAAGAGCTTCTGGGGAGATGGGGTTGCAGGTGAGGCAAGGGAAGGGGGCTGGGAGGGAGAGGTTTCGGAGGACTGCGGAGTGGTTGTGGATGACTGTGTGTGTGTTTGCAAACCATCCCCTGTGAGTGTGGTATCAGTCCCCTGCGCTTGCTTGTGTGTACGTCTAGCCCTTGGTTTGGGTGTTTGTGTGCTGCCCGTGTCTGTGGCTTTGTGAGAATGTGCAGGTGTGTGTGTGCTTGGGATAGGTAGGCTGCTAGGAATCGTGGGTGGTGCAGGGGTAGGAGGGGTGCGGGACTGTTGGAGGAGGGAGACTACTGCCGTCAGGGAGGAGGCCACGGACTGATTGGTCCTCTGTAGGGCAGACATGCCTGAGGAAATGCCCTCCATGAATGACACCAGTTGCGTCAACAGAGTGGTGTGTGCATGGAGGACACTCAGCATCGATGTCTGCCCTACATGGATCTGTCAAAGTAAGTCCACAGACTCCTCACTCAGGGCAGCAGGGGACACAGGGGCAGGGGGTGCAGTGCCTGGCACAAAGGAGACATGCTCCCGAACACGGGAGCCTCCACGGACCTCTGGGATGGGAGCCGATGGGAGGGTGGTGATAGTGGTGGTGGGGGCGGTGGCGGGGACAGCCTCACTAGCTGGGGTTTGGTTGCTGCTGACACCTACCTCCACAAGGGAGTCATCCTCAGAGCTGCTGTGGCCCTTAGCTGAGGGGGATGGTGCTGACGACCCCTCTGTGTGGCTCCACTCGCCCTCCGTGCCACTGGGTCCCCCGACTCCTCTCCTTCTGTCCCTGTCAGGCTCTGTGGATCCTCCTGGTCCGTGGAGCTGTCCCCTCCTGTGGCCGTGGATGTATCTGGATAGGAATAGGAAGAAAGAGAACAACATCAGTCACTTGCACTGACTGCACACACCACAGTGAGTACATCACAGGGCAAGCCCTGGCATCATCAGCTGAACACTGCTCAAAGTGCCAACACTGTTTAGAATAAGCCAATTGTCATTCTCAACATCAACCATGGCACACATATCCCTCCTTGATTTGCACCCATATGTCTGTTGCATGTTGGATGCTAATACCCCAATGTCCTGACATGCACCACCCACACATCAGTTGGACATGCAAGTGAACATGTAGGAGTATGTCACTATACACACTGCACATCTCTTGCAACTGACTCAGTCCAGGTGTCCGGATGAAGTGATGGGCAGAGACTCATTTCACATGCTTGTGATGCATGCCAGCAACACACACTATGATGTTCTCATGTCCTGATATTCAATGCCACAATGGGGTGCACGGTGCACACTTGAACACAATGCAGGATCACTCATAGCAAATTAAATGCCATGGCACTGGCATGCCTGGAAAGTCAGTCAACACTGTCTCCTGTCAAAGGCGGCAGGGCATCCAGACAACAACAGTATGCACTGTGTCACAATCATAGGGGTATAGCAAACTCTGCAGCTGACAAGTGCACTTGCCCATCCCCTGCAAACAACATATCCAGGACCCAGAAGACCCCACATCATGCAAATCAGACATATGAGTCTCTGCAAACACAACTCCATGTACATTAGCACATCACAGACTTCCGTGCATATAACCCAGCTGCCTGAAGTACACAGTTGCATACACCATTGTGCGCTGTCAGATGATCACACACCTATATGTCACACAGGTCTTGTCTCACACAGTCACATCTCAGATGTCCTGCTGACCCTCAAAATCATGGACACCCCAGTTGTACGTAACAGGAAGCCACACCATAATGACACAGAGGCAGACACCTGAAGACACATGTCACGAAGCACAACCTGTAAGTTGATACACAGGAGTGGGATTACAAAGTGTTTCTAAATGCCCTTGAGGAGGCATGACTGCCCAGGTCTACGTGAAACAGTGTTTGGCCCTGGACAGTAGTCTGGTGGCTATGCAAGTGTCACATACTTTATATACATACTCCTGAGGCCCACAAATTGGAGTCCCCTGCTGCATGTTTTTGTTTGAAATACCCAAGCCACATGTGGCGAGTCAGACCAGCAATTGTAACACATATCAAGGGCACACACAGATCACATGTCAGATAACAGGCATTGGGCAAACAATTGAACCACCCATGAAACACACAACAGAGTGACGGGAACAAATGCTGTCCGGTAGCTGAAGCATAGCTGACTGCAGGGACACAGTGCCCTAGTGACACAAGCAACAGACTGTGAAACAGATGAGGAGGGTACATCACACAATTGAGGGACCTGAGTATTGGACTACAAGACCTACGTAATGTGGAAGTGTGACCAGGCCAAAAGACTGCAAATCTCATGTCAGACATAGTACACAGATTAGGCATGGACTTACCTCCTCCTTGCTGCTGTCTGGCCTTCAGCTGCCTATCCAGGTCCGAGAAGACCACCGCCAGGATCCGGAGCATGTGGGGGGTCAGGGTCCGATGTCCGCCCCTCCTGCGTGGAGGTGACAGCTTCAGCTGGACTCTAGCTATCCTCCGGGTCCAGCCCCGAAGGTCCTGCCACCTCTGCTGGCAGTTGCGGATGCGGCGCTTGTAGACCCTCACCGAACTAACTGCCGGGCGATGGTCAGCCATATCTCCTGCTTCTGGTGGGCATCAACCTGTGAGGATGACAAAGTTAAAAGTACATTAACACACATGCCCCATATTTGTGCTGCACACATTTGGATATACATGTCATCATCACAAAAGGGAAATGAGTTACACAGGTAGTGCAACCATGGGGAAGGACAAATCACCTGCATGTCTGACATGTTAACAATGCCTGGGAAGTTTAAGCTTACACTAATGCACTTTAGCAGCAGAACACCTGTTCATTACATGTCCCTACACACTTTGGGTGATGAAAGTAGTCAGTGAGAATGCTTGCCACTGGTGTACACACTGCTAGTACTGCTAGTCAGACAACATGCACAATTAGGAAGGCAGTGGACTGCACACTCACCTGCTCCCCTGGTTTCCCATACAGCTTGCTCTACTGTGGAAGGAGCCCATCCAGCAGGGCCTGGTTCTCCTCCTCAGTGAAGGCTGGGGCCCTCTCCAGAGTACGTGCCATAGCAGGAGCCAGAGGATGCAGAGACATCAGCAGTGGTAGCAGGGATGTGGTCCAGGAGCATGTAGTGCAGGCAAGTGAGCTCCCTGGGGGCCAGCCAGCTTTATATTTGTGCTGCAGAGGCAGAATCTGTGCCATGTGTCCCAAGTGATAGGTCCAACACGGTTGCATTCTATGAATCTGGCCAATCCATGGAAATGTACGACTTGTACACGCCTTCCCCATCGTTTAAATCTTCATGACACACTAGTAATTGCAACATTGTTGTAGGCATCCAACTGAATTTCCAGCGCATAACTCGTACAAGTTTTGAATCCGCATCCGTCTCCATGACAGTCCAGAGCCAATGGGTGCACCCGGCTTGGTCAACTGACAGTACAACGCGTATTTTGAAAATACACATGCACCCATCTCCATACGATTCAATGGCCAAGGCGTACGCCTGTCTCGAACCATGCCTGCCCGATGCATATGCATGATAGTCACCCGCGTCGGACCTCATTGCAGTCAATGGCAAAGCGTACGCACGGCTCGGTCATGAACCGTGCAATGCGTACGCATTGTCACCCACGTCGAACCTCATTGGTGTGACTATTCGACGGATTCAACACACAATTACTTGCCAGGGACACCTGTGCACACCTACCACGCTACAGCATTGGCAACACAGTGTCCCATGGCATGTAAGGCTGCATTCCCTGTGTGTTGGGGGGGCACATTTGGTTTGTTGGGTGGCACTTTTGTTCAGCCACTCCCAGGCTGTGCACGTGTACATGGGGGCAGAATCCTTTGTGTGTCGTGCACATTACCACTGTGATGTGCAAATGTACAGTATTGGGGGGCATGAGTCACGGACACAGTTTCATGTTGGATCTGTTTAGGACATGTCACATACACCCTGAGTCCTGGGGGTGATGGCATGTATGTCACAGTGAGACCTGTAGCCACAATTCTGATGTGCACCCACAGTCTGGGTGCATGTTGTGTCTCAGATGTGGCTGATCAAATGTGCCCAATGGGAGACAGTCTCCACATCCATGTGGTATATGCATCTACCTTGATGGTGTGTGTGTGTGTCTAAGAGACGTACATGTAGGGCCTGCAGGGACAACAGTGGCCACCACCTGTGGGACTCACGCTTTCCTTGTGGTGTGATACGCCATGTCCATGGCATTGTCGATGTGTCAATGCAGGGACCCATGGTATCTGCATGGCAAAGATCTGTGATGCCTGGGAGACATCAGGCCTCTCTTGTCACTGTGGTGTGTGTTTGTAACGTCACAGCAGTACATAGGTCGGGTGACACAGCCAGATGATTGGCCATTGCACTACATGGGACTCATGTGGACATGTGGAATTGAGATGTGAGGTGATGGTCATGTAGGTGACATATGTGTCCATGCCCAACAGCACACACCTCAGTACATTGTGTAATGTCATGATCTATCATGTGATATTGAGCCTGATCATGGCCACATGGGTGGCTGAACCGACAATCTTCCTTTGTTCATCTCTGTTCTGCAGGGCACCAGCTGTCCATCAACCGTTCCCAGACCTTGCAACCATGCAGGAACGCGACTGCATCCGACGGTACCGCTTCACCAGGCCACTGATTGAGGAGTTGGCAGAGAAGTTGGCGCCACATCTGCTACCTGGCAGGACATACCCTACAGCACTGACCCCAGAGGTGAAGGTGATGGCAGCCCTGCACTTCTTTGCTACTGGTACCTTCCAGTACACTGTGGCTACAGCAGGTGGGATGTCACAAACTATGTTTAGTCGTGTGGTACGCAATGTCTTGGAGGGAATGTTGCATTTCCTTGGCCTGTACATCAAGTTCCCTAGCCCAGCTGAACTAATGTACAATTGCCTTGCAACTATTTTTGAATAAACATGTTGCTGATGTGTAATGAACCTGTGCTATGCTTTGTTAGGTGCGTTGTCTGTCTTCCCACATCTGAGTGACATTTGCTTACCTCACTTGTGGACTTGTTACCACTGACTGTGGATAGGTGTTGTGGTTGTGCATAACTATGTGTTTCAGGTCGACATCATTGTGTGTGATGAGTAACATGACCATGGTGAGTATGTGTTGTGTTGCCATAGTGGTGTGTCTCCCTCACATGTGTCACATCACCATGACTCACCTGACGTTGGTCACATTGTTGCAGTATTTGGCATGCACCGTGTTGTGTAGCAGATCGACATCTCCATGACACATGACAATTTGGAATCACAACAGAGGCAAGTATGGTGTTTATTTTCGAACATGTGTGAGGACAGTACACAGGATGGTGGGTGCTGTACATTGGTTTGGGAATCCAAAGTTCACATTAGAGTTGGAAGTGCTGGTAGATGAAATGTCCAGAGTGAAGTCCACAGTCATCTGCTACATTGACCCAACATGAACCCTCCATGTCATGTGGGCGAGTTGTGTGAGATTGGACAAGGTGAACGGGTTGCGCACAAAGAACATTGTCCAGAACAGGTTTAGAGGCCCTGGGGGATGTGCTGGGACATCTGCCTCTCACATGTCCTTCTTCGGACGACCCCTCTTCTTCCTGGGGGGGGGGAGATCCTCAGGTGCAGGCCTCTGCGGTGCAGGGGACTCTCCGCCAGAGTCCTCCTCCCTCCCTGTGGCGCTGGCAAATTGTGTTGCAACAGATGTTGTGGCCACACAGGGAGGTGTGGACAGGTTTGTGTTGATCTGGCGGAGGCATTGGAGTATGTCCCGATGCACCGCAGTAAGGGCATCCCACATGGCCTCCATGCGGGCATGGTAGGCAGCCTGCTCCTGTTGCATGTCCTTGAGGTTCCCCACTACCTGGCCAAATCCTCCAGTGCTATCCTGGTACGCATCACCGATGCATGCCAGTTGGGGATCATCATGCAGTCCAGACCCCTCTGCAAGGCGCGCCCTCTGCCTCCCACCCCTCCCAGCACCCCTATCCACAGGGGCAGGACCAGCGGCGGGACGCACAGGTGACACTGGGACCCCTTGTGTGGTGTTGCTGGTGGTGTTTGCTGTAGCTTCCGGGGGGTCCTGTGTCCCTGTGCTGTGGGTTTTCAGTTGGCTTGGTTCGTCCGTGTTGGAGGGGGTGCCCTGTCGGTGTCCAGACGCTGGAGGCGTGGGTACAGGGGGTGCAGATGTTGATGCTGCTGTGCTGCATGATGACTCAAACCGGAGGGGCCAGGTTGGTCGTCGTCATCCGAAGAGGACAGAGACAGAGTCAAACCAGAGAGCTCAGTGTCCACCAGAGTCTGGGCCTGGTAATCCTCTTCATTTGGTGCTGGGTCCCCAGCACCACCTGTGTTTGGAAGAGACACACAATGTGAGTTATGTTTCTACAGGCACCAATGGTTCACAAACATGACATTTTCTAATGTACGAACAGATGCCTGCCTGTACACTGCTTTTTTCCAGCTCGTCATGGACAGAGTTTGATATTGTTGTTGCCCATTTCCCAGCAGGGCCTTGTGCTCCCCACAACAGAGCCCAGTGTCAGACATCTTGTCAGTCCCTTCCCACTCCCTGTGAGGCGAGCATGGTTCAGTGTATGCTTACTGGGCCATGTGGGTGGGTGTGGATTGACTGTGACTGCAACTCCCATCATGGTCTTGGCTACACCCCCCTTTCCAGCATGCCCATACTTCCTCCCTCTTGACTCTGCTTTCTTGTAAGGGGGTGTGACAGCAATGGCAAGATGGCTGACTGTGAAGTCCTGGTGTTTGTTGTTACCCATTTCCCAGCAGGGCCTTGTGCTCCCCACAACAGAGTCCAGTGTCAGACATCTTGTCAGTCCCTTCATACTCCCTGTGAGGTGAGCATGGTTCAGTGTATGCTTGCTGGGCCATGTGGGTGGGTGTGGATTGTCTGTGATTGCAACTCCCATCATGGTCTTGGCTACACCCCCTTCCCAGCATGCCCATACTTCCTCCCTTTTGACTCTGCTTTCCTGTGAGGGGGTGTGACAGCAATGGCAAGATGGCTGACTGTGAAGTCCTGGTGTTTGTTGTTGCCCATTTCCCAGCATGGCCTTGTGCTCCCCACAACAGAGCCCAGTGTCAGGCAACTTGTCAGTCCCTTCCCACTCCCTGTGAGGCGGGCATGGTTCAGTCTATGCTTGCTGGGCCATGTGGGTGGGTGTAGATTGTCTGTGACTGTGACTCCCATCATACTCTTGGCTACACCCGCCTTCCGAGCATGCCCATACTTCCTCCCTCTTGACTCTGCTTCCCTGTGAGGGGGTTTGACGGCAATGGCAAGATGGCTGACTGTGAAATACTAGTGTTGGTTTGGCTACAAGTCCAAAGAGAGCCCCTGTGCTTCACACAGCAGCACCCAGTATTGAGTATCTTTTGATGATATTTCACTGAGGTGTGGGTCAATGCATTCTACCCGGTGAGTTGTGGGGAGTTTGTGTTGAGGGGGGGTGTGTCTCTGCTGGAGCGGGTTATGCAAAATTTTGTATACCTACCCCATTTTGCATGTCATTTTATTAATTAGATTAATTAATTAATTATAATCGTACTAATGGTCTGGAGTGATGTGAAAATAACTAACCAACCTTATTAATGATTGAAATACACGTGGGTTTTTGCATCTGCATGGCCTAATTAATTACGTGAACTAAATTTCGTACGCATACTTATCACAGACAATTAGAATATTGCATGATATATGTCGCTTTTGTGATGTAATTGTGATTCGTGCTTTATTTAGTAAGTATAAACCGCATTGAGTGTTGCTTTTGCTAGATAAATACACACACATATGGGTATTAGCGAGGGAATAGCACTTAATTAGTCATTTCTATGTATTAATTACGTTTTTGTGTTTCTTTGCTTAAGTTGTCCATTTTGGCCTATCGAAAGATGGCTGACTTTGGTGCCTAACCCGACTGCCAACGCTGAACAAGGCTTGGATGAAATGCGCCTGCGCTGATGACAGATATACAGTGGCCTGGATCTGACCCCAGATGAACATGTACCTTTCAAGGACAGTCTGGGACGCCGTCCAAGTATTCCAAACAAAGACTGTTGTGTGAACCGGAACTGACAAGGGTCATAACCCAAAAGACACTTTCGTGAGAAACCAAAAGGATGATCCCTGATTGTCCAATCAGCGAACTCGGATGCCCAAACTTTGATACATTCTGATATTGATTTTACTATAAATTATAATAGAATAGAGAGGTGTGGAGCGCGCTTTTCGATTTCCTGATGATATGCTGACGGAGAGGACGGTGACACTGCAGGACAGCTGTTAGCCTGAATCTTTGACGGACTGAATTAATGCCCAAATTCCTGATGAACTTAACCTGCTAAAATTGATGGGCATAGATTAGCGAGACTGCCAGATTTGACATAGAGGACGACTTTAGCCAGAATAGGTAAATATGAATGGCAACTTGATCAAATGAATGATTTAATTTGCAATATTATTATAAAATTGGATTTGAATATCTACAGAAATGAGTTGGGTTGTTTATTCATTGAAATGTGTTCATGAAAAGGTTAATTAGGGAATTAGAATTTCACTTAAACTGCAACTAACAGATCTGTCCCGGTTATGAGGGTAATACCAAATGTGGAATCTAGGGCCTAATGAGTATAAGAAGGGTTTGTAGGTTTGTTGCTCATTAGGGTAAAGTGGTATCTTCCTCCCTCATTATTCAGCGCTTAGGAGGATAATCGCCTCTTGCACGGATTAATGGTAAGTGTGTGTTGGTGTTATGGGCCCTACCAGTGAATGTATGGATAGTGTACGTGTGTGAGATCATTTAGTCCGTGGCAGTAGGGAGGGATTTTGCACTCCGCGCTGGATCATCTCCACATGCTGGTAAGTATGGTCAGAGCTGTCAGTCCTCCTTCCCACCCGGCCAGACATCCCATCATGAAACGTGCTTCCATTGGAGGGCGTGCAAGTTGTCTTTCATGATGTCAGTCAGTGGTGTCCTGCTCCTGATTTGCGCACATGCCCTACCACGGCCTTGTGCTCCCCACAGCAGGACCCAGTGTCAGCCATCTTGTCAGTCATTTTCCACTCCCTGTGATGTGGGCATGTTTCAGAGAGGTCTTGATGGGCCAATCAGGAGGGGGAGCATTATCTGTGACTACAGACCCCATCATGCTTTTGGATACACTCACTTCACCTGCATCCCCACTATTCCTTCCTGTCAGTCAGCTGCACAGTGAGGTAGTATGTTTGTGGTGGCAAACTATCTGGCAGTGTCGATTTAGCTTTGTGCCACTGCCTTGCTCTATTTGCTTGTAGTTTGGTGCATGTCATGACACAATTCCAAGTCACTATGAGACGGCAAGTATTGTGTTTGTCTGACTGGCATACACATCTTGGGATGATTATCTATTTGTTACTGTAGCTTTGCTTGCGGTGAATGGTTTCACTGTCCCCTTGCCAGACATTATTGGGTAAGAGTTTGTGTACTCACCAGGCTCTGGTATGTCTGTTAGCCCATGGACGCTCTCTGGTGGTAGGATGTCCCGCACATTCTCCTCCCAGGTCCTGAAGTAGACTGGTTTGGCAGGAGGGCCACCGCCGGTGCACTGACTCAGTGTGTGATCTTTTTCAATGAGTTTCTTGACCCTCCTGCGCACATCATACCACCTGTTCTGGATATCGTCCTTTGTGCGCCTTGCTGGTGCTTGTCCACAATCCTCGCCCTTTGGACCAATGTACCAAACAAATGTGGCTCGGTCGTACGGCTTGTATTCCGTATATGTGTCGGTTGTAATTGACACGCGTTGCATCGTACTGCACGGGTCGTACGGCGCCGGTCCGTGTCGGTCGGTCTCCGGTCCGGGTCCGTGTCGGTTGGTACGTTTTGCGGACGGACTCTGAATCGGCCCCTATGTAAAAGAAATTGAAGGAAAGAGGAATGCGTTGGATTTGTTGTTGTGTTTTTTGACAAACTTTGAAACTTTTTGGGGATTTTATTTTTGGGATGTTTATTTTTTAGGGATTACAGATGTATTAACACTATTTTTATTGCAGATAAAAGTGGCTATGCCAATCTGTGATTTCTTTTGATAGTTATGCACAGGCTTTCAATTGGAATGTGGATTATGGAGCTACAGTCTGGATTTTTGAGAAGAGCTGGTGACTCTTGCAGGACTTTGGATTTTTACAGAAGGACAAGAGTTGAAGAAGGAAGACATCTGAAGGAAGAAACCATTTTTTTCAATTGTTTGTATAAAAATGTTTTCCAAAAAATTCAAATCGTCATTAATTTTAAAAAAACGCAAAACATGGCAAGTAACATAGAGTAGGTATCAGTCGGCTTAGAAACGTAGTATGTGTGCAAAATTGTCTACTTAGTCTGAAGCCACAATCAATGAAAACTGTTGAATCTGTCCCAATAGTCTCTCAGACATTTCTTTTGTTCTTTTAAAAATTCTTGGGTTCAGCCTACCAGTCAATGATTCTGTAATTCTCATTTCTTAGAAACTTTGCTCCTTCTTCTAAATTTCCAAGAAATTATTAAAGTTTGGGTGAGACCTTCCGATTGATTTGTTGAAGGAGTTGTGCCATCCCTCTATGGCATTATTGGTCTTTGCTCCACCCTCTAAGCAGGTTGTGTAAGAGTTCCATCATTTGACAGGAAACCACAGGTTCCTCCTGCAACCCGCCCTGCTTAGATGGCCAATCCAAGTGTCTTCGAAGTAAGTTAGTAGGGAGCCCAATTTTTCTTCATTTGTAGTATAATAATCAGATTCAGTAATTCATGTGTAGTATTCATCTACACAGTCAGGTGAGACAAAGCAAAAAGCAGTTAGTTTTTTAAATTCAAATTAGAGTTTACTGTCTGATATGTAATCCTCAACTAAGGATGTTTTTTGAATTTTCAGCCAATATGTCTGTGAAAAGTGAAAAAACCTTCCTTGAATTTGGGTTTCCAGATAGGTTTTTGTAATGGTGTTAATCATTGATAATTCTAAGTCAATTATCACTTTTCTAGGACTTTTGTTTTGTGTTTTAGATTTTAGAACTGTTAATAATTCAGTGTATGTTGAGGATTGCTTATCAGGGAGTAAACTGTACACTAAGGGAACTACAGTATAGTTAATGTAGGCATGTATAGTGTATATTTGAGTGAATGGATGGGTGTGGATTTAAACGTCCCATTCATCATCCAAATATCACTACTCTCCAATTTTAAAAGGTTACGGGGTGTGCTAAAAATTAGTATTTTTTTTAGGGTTTTTGTCATCATGCAATAAAAAGCTTTCATTAGTGACAGTTGATTCTGGAAGAATGTTAATATCTGAGTATGTTTAGGGTTTTACATGTTGTGGGTTACTTGCTTGTTTTTTTCGTTGTATTATTCATCCTAAATTAGGGATTGTACGCATAGAACTTCGTACATGCATAGGAATGTGTTGTGACACCTCCCTCAAAAATGCGCCACAGGGTTCATTAGAGGTGGGTGCCAGCTCTTTCATTTGATTGATATTTTCTGTTACCTCAATCTCCATTGCAGAGGCAGAGTGGTTATGCTCTGTGGTTCTTTCAGCAGTGTCCCCCAGTGTAACAGCTCTGCCTGTGCAATGGGATGGGTAATATTGCACACACCTCCAATGACTCCTGGGCTCAGTTAGTCTCTCCTTACAATAAAGGTAGCCAGTGTGTTTAAGGAGTCTATGCCCTCTTGCTGATTTCACATACATGGCTTCTCTTCTTGATGCAAATTTTTCAAATTGTAAAATAGAGGGGAGAAAAAAGTATCTTTGAGTTTTATTATTGAATAGCAGCATTTATCCTGTTAAGAAAATATGGTTAGTTTAGTAAGGTTGTTAATGTTTATTTATGAATAACAGTTTTACAATGTTATGCTGTTAATAAGAGAATGTTTGCAACCAGAAAAGAATTATGGTTATATGAACTTTGGATGAGAGTGACTTTTGAATAGAATATGTTGTTTTGTGCTTTTCCTTTTGCCAGGAGTTAAAATTTAATTATCCTTTTCTGTTGATTCCTGGAAAAAGATAAATCGGTTTTGGGATTTGCTTGAGGTTGTATGCCTCATCTTTCTAAGGATTCTTTGTTCCCTAATTCTTCCTTTTGCTTTTTGTGTCTCTTCTAGTGGTATTTGCTGATTTAGTTTTGTCTCTCCTGAATGTTTTAAAGGTTGATGTTTACTTGAATTTCTGGTTTCTGTTAAAAAATATTTTTAGTTATTTTTTCTTTGCCATAATATTTTTTTGATCTGACTTACCTGTTACACGGCCTTCTGATTGATGAACTGGTATTGGAATTGTTCTTTGATTTTTTAGTAGATGGGTTTGTATTTTTGGGAATTAAGAAGGCAAGAAGCAACATGTACAGTTAACTTGGTAATATTTGTAAATTTGCTGCCTGCCACTGACCAGCACCATCCCTGAGGCATGCTCACTCTTGTGTTTGAATAGTAATTTTGCCGATCACCACTGACCAGCACTTTCCCTGAGGCGAACAGTTGTTGGAGTTAGAATAGTATTTTCGCCCACCACCACTCACCAGCAGTTTCCCTGAGGCTAACACCTTTTGGAGTTAGAATAGTATTTTTGTCCCCCACCACTGATTAGCATTTTCCCTGCGGCAAACCTTTTGGAGTCAGAATAGTATTTTTGCTCCCCATCACCGACCAGCACTTTCCCTGAGGCCATTTTTCTTTTGGAGTTAGAATAGTATTTTTGGCCCCCACAACTGACCAGCACTTTTCCTGAGGCAAACACTTGTCGGAGTTAGAATAGTATTTCTGGCCCCCACCACTGACCAGCACTTTCCCTGAGGCAAACACATTTTTGAGTTAGAATAGTGTTTTTGCCCACCGCCACTGACCAGCACTTTCCCAGCGCCAAACACTTGCTGGAGTTAGCAGCAGTTTCCCTGAGGCAAACACCTTTTGGAGTTAGAATATTATTTTTGTCCCCCATCACTGACTAGCATTTTTCCTGAGGTAAACACCTTTTGGAGTCAGAATAGTATTTTTGCTCCCCATCACTGACCAGCACTTTCCCTGAGGCAATTTTTCTTTTGATGTTAGAATAGTATTTTTGCCCCACACCACTGGCCAACACTTATCCTGAGGCAAACACTTGTTGGAATTAGAATAGTACTTCCCCCCACCTCTGACCACCACTTTCCCTGTGGCAAACACCTGTTGGAGTAGAATAGTAATTGTGCCCACTCCACTGTCCAGTACTTCCTCTGATGCACTCACCTGTTGGAGTTAGAATAGTATTTTTGACCCCACCACTGACCAGCACTTTCCCTGAGGAAAACACTTGTTGGAGTTAGAATAGTATTTTTTGTTCCCACCACTGACCAGCACTTTCCCTGATGGCAAACACATTTTGAGTTAGAATAGTATTTTTGCCCACCACCACTGACCAGCACTTTCCCAGAGGCAAACACCTTTTGGAGTCAGAATAGTATTTTTGCTCCCCATCACTGACAAGCACTTTCCCTGTGGCAAACACCTTTTGGTGTTAGAATAGCATTTTTGCACCCCATTACTGACAAGCACTTTCCATGAGGCAAACACCTTTTGGAGTCAGAATAGTATTTTTGCTCCCCATCACTGACAAGCACTTTCCCTGAGGCAATTTTTCTTTTGGAGTTAGAATAGTATTTTTGCCCCATACCACTGGCCAACACTTATCCTGAGACAAACACTTGTTGGAATTAGAATAGTACTTTCCCCCCCCACCTCTCACCACCACTTTCCCTGTGGCAAATACCTGTTGGAGTTAGAATAGTAATTGTGCCCACTCCACTGTCCAGTACTTCCTCTGATGCACTCACCTGTTGCAGTTAGAATAGTATTTTTGACCCCCACCACTGACCAGCACTTTTCCTGAGGCAAACACTTGTTGAAGTTAGAATAGTATTTTTGTCCACCACCACTGACCAGCACTTTCCCAGAGGCAAACACCGGTAGGAGTTAGAATAGTATTTTTGTCCAACCACCACTGACCAGCACTTTTCCTGAGGCAAACACTTTTTGGAGTTAGAATAGTAATTTTGCCCCAGATCATTTTTAAAACCTTTATGCTAAAAATTAATTTTGCATTGTATTAATTTCAATTTTAGTACACTTACATTTGATTTCCTAATTGATGTCTTTATGGAAATAAATTTGGATATCTTTTGGTCGAAATTCTGTTGGAAGGGTAAAAAAAATATTAGTGTCAGTTTTGGAGTTTAAATGTAAACTTATCTGTAATTTTAATAACACTTACTTCAAAACGTGAAAAATTATTTTCGGACTGTGGCTCGTTTCACATTCTATAAATAAATTAAAAATACTTTCATTTTAAGTGTAACATTTATTTTGATGCATTAAGAAGATTTTTGCTTAATCCGTACACTTACTTTGGTCAATAGATGACAGTGTTTGAATTGGTTTATGTCACCTCTCTCCTCGAGCTGCAGCTGCGTGTGGTCACCATGGAAGTCAGTGTACCACTGAGAACAAAATTGTGGGCGGCTGTATTTATACTTATGTTTTAGAAACATTTTTTGCACGCAATGTAGAGGCTGACAGAATGGATCATTTTAATGTATTGTGTGAATGTTTTTTTAATATGTTCCGTTTTAGAACGGTAGCCATTTTGAACAGATGGTGGTTCGGCTGGTGTGATGGAAACAGTGGAAGGACACTTGTTTTGTTTGCTTCTTGGAATCGTACTAAGAGGTTGATTTTGCCATTGACGCTATTATTTGTTTGGTCAAAATGTCTTGTGTGTATACATTAATGGCAGGTATGTTTTTTGTGTGGTTTGTTATAATTAATTAAATAGAAAATATTGCACAGGTAGTACAATTAATACTGGAGTATTAAAATTAATATCCGCATTTCTTTGCCAAAACGAAAAAATATACATTCATTCTGGAGTATTTATATGAATACTCGAGTATTAAAATGAATACTAGCGTGTTCATAAACTCCCCCACCCTTACTGCAGCTTTCGATACCGTGTCCCACAACAACCTACTGCGAATCCTCCATGAAAAATCGCATCCTTTCTGAAAAACAGAACCCAAAACATTCAAATGGGCCCTCGCTCCTCTAAATCAAACATGGAGTCCCACAGGGAGCCTCGCTAAGCACTACTGTCTTTAACACGTATGTTTAATCCTTAGCAGCAGTCAGTAAGAAATGGGGCTTCGACACCTGCTCATATGGTGATGACACGCAATTATTGATCCCTCTTGACGATAAGCGTGCTGACACTGACATCAAGAGCAATCTAATCAATTGTCTCACCGAAATTGCAACTTGGATGACAGATCACTGCCTAAAGCTAAATGCTGGAAAATCTGAGATTCTGCTCTTCGGGGTTGCACACTCAATCTGGGACAACAGCTGGTGGCCCCAAGCGCTGGGGGTAAACTCAAGCAAAAAATTTGGGTATCCTATTCGACAATGCCCTATCCATGCAGGACCAAGTGCGAACATTATGTGGAAAACGTTTCGCCACACTAAAACTATTCCGAAGACTTTTCCCTTGGATCCCACTGAACTGTTGAAAGACGGTCCCCCAGGCACTTTTTCTGAGTAGATTGGACTATGGGAATGCACTTTATGTGGGCATGCCCAAGTACCTCTTTTCTTGTCTGCAGGTAGTCCAGAACGCAGCTGCTAGACTGATCTGCAACAAGAGCAGATACAGCTCAGTATCTAACAGCATGAAGGAACTACACTGGTTGCCAGTGCGCCAAAGAGCCAAATTCAAGCTCCTCTGTCATGCTCACAGAACTCTGCAGAGGAAAGGCCCACACATTTTGCAAGAGAAAATTACATTCCACGTCCCGCCACGTAACCTGAGATCATGCCATCAGGCCCTGGCAAGGGTTAAACGCACCTCTAGAGTTAAGATGGGAGTCCACTCCTTCTCTAAACTGTCTGCTGTGCAGTGGAATGACCTCCCACTTGTCCTACGATTGACAGATGAATATCTGCCTTTTAGAAAGAAGCTAAATACCTTCCGGTTTCCTAGGTACTAAGTGGATTACCCATCACTCAAGAATATTCCACGTGCAACCAACCTTTCCTATGCCGCACTGTATGTTCTCCTAGCACCGTGATGTCCTTCAGGATGAATGTCGCGCTTTATAAATACAAATACAAAATACACCCAAAACCCCTATTTCCCTTGCATCCCGTCCCAGTGGATAGGTCACAAAAATTAATGGGATGCGTTGTAAAAGTATGCGTTGTCAATACATGCGTTGAAAATGTGATTTATTGGGCACTCTATTATTATGCGTTGTAATGACTTTCATTGTAAAAACATGCGTTGTAATGGTTTTCACGTTGTAAAAATGTTGTTTTAAATGCGTTATAATTGTATGTGTTGTAACGTCATATATTCCCCCAATAGCAGCTGTACCATTTTTGTACATTTTTTGCCATATCCATGTCAAAAGGCCAATATGTTTTCAATGTTAATCTCCTTTTCCTTTCAGCATATTAATGTGATTAAAGCTTCCAATTTGTTTAGTTGGTACTTGAACAGCAATGAATATTAGATGTAAAATGGGGGTTCAAATACTTTGGTCTAAGCTTGCAATTCACAATAGCTACACACACGATCGCCTTTAAGGTATAATGCTCTGATATTACACAGGACATAAAATAGGAAAAATTGTATTTGTCTTTCAGAGCTGATATGGTGGTCAAGCCTAACTCGAGGTGGATCATGTGATGAGGAGCAGACTGAGGCAGACATTGTCATTTGCATTCCTGTTTAATTGTTAAAGTTCTAAATTCTTAAGCTGTCCAGAGAACACTACTGTCCCACTTCCACTTTAGCTCTTAATACATCTGGAGCTTCAGCAGTCTCTCTATGCCCATAGTTAGTCATAGGACAAAGTAAATTCTACACCCACGACCAATGACAGTGCCGTAATAGCTTCAAGGTGGACCTGCTGGTTCAAGTAGGTGTGTAGCTAGAGAGCCATGTGTCCAATAATTATATTGGTAATCCTCCTCTAATAATTAGTTTGGGCCTTGGCAAAAACCATGATTTTAATTTGAGACAGATTTAGAGGCTGATTACGAGTTTGCCTGCCATCATAGCGGTGTTTGAGACCGCCCACCAGACATGCGGCGGTCCCACCACTGCGATTAGGATGCGCCCACCATAGTGGCAGACGCATCCAGGGCTTTTAACATTGCCGGCGTTGCTGCTGGCTGCAGCACCGTACGCAATGTTAAAAGTGCTTGCACTGCATTTCCCTGCACTATGTGGCAGGCACCACGCGGTCCCATAGGGGTTCATCATTGATTGCGCCACCCTAGCCCTGAAACGGAATTTTTTTGAGTTCGAGGGTACCCTGTATTTACAAACGGGCGGAACTTCTATGGGTAGTACCTTCGCCCCGAGTGTGGCAGGACTCTATGTCTATGACTTTGAGAAGAAATTCATCCTGACCACATCCAACCCCTTCTCTAGTAACATAACACTATGGCGCAGGTACATTGATGATGTACTCCTAATATGGAATGGACCTCAGAATGTTCTAAATGAATTTTTCTTATGGATAAATACATGTGATAACCATCTTAGATTTACTCACTGCAGTGACACCCAGTCCTTAGTCTTTCTGGACGTTGTGATCACCATAGAGAACGGGGCCCTTGAAACACGCACACACTACAAACCGACTGCGAAAAACAATCTACTTAGGTTTGATAGCTTCCATCCCAGGCCCCTCAGGGAAAACCTCCCCTTCGGACAATATCTCAGAATTAGGAGAAATTGTAGCAAGAGCTCTGACTTCCGTTCCCAAGCTAATGACCTGTCACTCATATTGTTAGACAGAGGATATCCCGAAAAGATATTAGCAACTTGCAAAAAACGGGCTGCCAATCAGAACCGTGAGGCACTGTTGGAACCCAATCTGAAACAAGTGACGGACACGCCTCTTACGTGCGTCACCACATACAGTACTATCTCTAACCAGGTCACAAGGACAATTAACAAACACTGGAACATCTTGAATACAGGCAATCTAAAATGGGATAAACCCTTGTTCTCTTTTAAGAGAGCAAGGAGTATTAGGGATGCATTGGTACACACCAGACCAAAACAACCAGAAATACCAACAAGATGTACTGTCCTTAATTCATGGGGACTACCTAACATTACAGGTCACTTTCCATGCAGTGACTGCAGCGTGTGCCACCTCACCACAGCCACGAAAACACTATCCCTAGAACCTGGCAGAGAATGGTCACAAAGAAAACACACAAACTGTAATACCACCAATGCAGTATATTTAATTACCTGCCCGTGTAAACTTCGTTACATAGGGATGAACACAGGGAAAGTGAAGCAGAGAATCTGTGAGCACAGGAGCACTATTAGATGCAAAAAACAAACTACACGTCTAACAGAACACTTTCTTCAACACCATCATACACCTAACGACATGCGTTGGACGATAATTGAAACTGTGACTGGTACCAACACACAGAAATATCTGTATGAGAATGAACAACGCTGGATACACAGATTGTCCACCCACAAACATGGTATGAACGATTGCATACCCTGGAACTCTGTGCAGAACAAGTAACCTCAATGTGCCATGTAATTTTAGTTGAACTACTGTTTTCGTTTTTGGAGCATTCCTCCTACGTGTGGAATGTCCTATTCCATGTAAAAAAAAAAATATTTTTTAACAATCACTCTTGACTCCTTTTTATCGTCTCACCTTTGACTAGCCATTCACCGGTAAAACCGACCTGTCCCTTTAAGAATTGTCTCCTCACTCCAGGCTACGCCCACTAGTCATGTGACGTTTATCCAGGAAGTGAGGAGTATTTAGTTGAAGCTTTGCAGCCCACTCAGTAACATCCGGGCACCTGGGGGAAGTACCGCAGGTTTGTGGCAGGTAGTCGGTGAGCTGAGGTAAGATTGTGGAGGGAAGAGCTGGTGGCCATACACACGTGAGGCACTTAGAGTTGAGTGTTCTGACCAGTGCCACCCGTGTTTTGTGTTTTTTGTCCAACAGTAACGCAGCACCGTCTGCCTCCCTTATGAGCCCATGATACGATTCGATTAAGAATCGCGAGTGAGTTTTGAGTCTTTTCCTCATTTTCACCGTGTTCTGTTTTTAAATAATTTCCTTAGCGCACGCATGTCACAAATATAGTCGTTTTCACTTGCGTCTGGCCGCTCTGTAGAATTACACATCAAGTATGCTCACCATTGCTGTGTAGCCGTAAGACACCCACGACTTCCACAACGATTTAGTGGGTTGATGCTAATTTCGCATAATATGGAACGGATGTTCGGTTCCAATAATCACTGGCAATTACCGGGGCGTATAACTCAGAATGTGGTGATTATATGCGCAAAAATGAGAGTTCACACGGAAATGGGCACTGTTCACTCTAATTTTAAATAGATTATTTTCTGACGGCCCAGTACTGTATGTTCTTTTTTCAGTTTCATCTGTACGCAGAGGACTCCCTGAACCCTTTTACCACCTCCGCAAGTATATGTAGGTGGCACACAGACGCTCCAGGGTTGAATGCACCTTAGTGTGTGTAGACCGCCCGGTGTGTCAATAGGCCCTGACGAAAACCTGTGACTACACTCAAAGGTTGAAACATGTAGACCATCAATATTTGGATAATACTTTAGGTCAAATCAAACCTACATTAGTATTACACCTCACCACTTTTTTAATTGTGATCCTGCTGCTCCATATTAAATTCATTAGGGAGTACAGTAGGATTACTTTTAACTTTATTTCACTCACTCACACACGTCACTTACACGTACTGACATAATAACAAACCTGCTCCGCTGCAATCAGGCGTTGAAGCACACCCGGGTGGTATTCGGCTGCCCGGGTGGACCCCGATGATGAAGCACGTCACCAACTAGGTTGGTGAGTGAGGGGTTTCATAAAAAAGAAATTATTTCTCTTTTTACTTCTCTGTGAACTCTCTAACAGATAGAAGGTTTTTACCTTCTCTCATTTAAGGATACCCCCTTCTTTGTTTATTGTGTATACCTTAGGGGACTGGGAGTACCCCTTACAACTTAGTTGTGAAATCCCTTTCTCTCTCTTTTGTTATATTGTATTCAGGCACCACGAGGTGCCTGCCACTTGGTGCATAGAAATGCAGGGGGGTACCATGGGTACTCCCCCAGTGAACCCCCGACTCCCACACAAAGCGGGCCCGCAATGGGCCCCCGAATCCAGACTCCGCCTGTGGGATGACCGCCGCAAAAAGACAGGCGGAAAGGGATTTCGTAAGGCACCACCGCAATGCTGCCCTGTGTCCTGGTTCCGCAAGGCGGGCGGAAAAGGACCTCCTTGCAGAACCGTGGCGGACCGACTTTCCGTTCGCCATAGACACATTGAGATTCCCACCGCCATCCTAATTCGGCAGTGGGAATTTTCTGTGTGATGGCGGAAGGACGGCCACCGCAGGCCCAGCGGTGGCAGTCCTTCCGCCATCCTAATGACCCCCTTAGTGATAAAACACGGAAGCAATGATCTTCTTATAATTTATTAAGTAATTTCTAATTCTCCAAGGGCCTGACTACCTTTAGTAATGGATCTTCTGCATATGTGACATCATTTAATTAGGCAGGCCAACCTTATATGAAACGCTATCTATCCCTGTCAGAAAAGATGGGAGCTCCACTAAGCGGACAGAAAAAAATACATCACTCCTTTAAATCATTCACAGTATACATTTCTGTCCAAATGACTAGACTTGGTAGTAGATTTTACCTTAACCCAAGTAAAGTAATAAATGTAAATATACTAGTGAATGATTGACTGTGGTATGACTCATAGCCGCACTTGATTCACACAATCAAACCTGGCACTAAAACAAGCAAACAGCCTCTTCTCTGTATTGTTTACCTCTTTAGAGGCCGTTCCTACAGGTGTAATAATTTTCTATATTTTCTCAGCCAGCATCATACTCACAGGCGGCAAGGTCCACCCCATCTTTGTATTCTCTGTGATGCAAATTCTTTTCGTTGTACATAAACTTATATAGACATGACTTCTTCATACAAGCATAGTGTGTGTAGTATTGGAATTCAAAGGATACTACAGCCTGGGGTGACTTTAATGGAACTTGCTCCCAGAGCTAGCCCAACCCTGTTAGACTTACGTATAAACACTAGACAGTCACATGTTTAAAACTCTTTAAACCATGCGTCTATGAATACAGGGGTCGATTAGGATGGCGGTCGGAAAAGCATTCCGACCGCCGTGGTAGCGGGAATTAACCGTCCGCATGTACCGCGGCAAAACCGGTGGTCAGATTAGGATGCACTGCCAGAAAAATCTGACTGCGGTGGACGGATTCCACGAAACTCCTTCGGGAACGTCCGTAAAAGATGAAACTCCATCCGCCGTGGTTGGATTTGCTGCGGAAAGACCAAAAACCGCTGTGCCACCAGCGGAATGACCGCAAGTGAAATTACGATACGATGGCGGTGCCAGCGGAGCGATCAGTTGTTTCCGACCGCCGCGATCGCAACAAATAATGTATGGGAGAGCCGGCGGAAGGACTATTGCATTCCGACCGCCGCGGTTGCGCGGAAAGAGTAATGGCGGTTGAAAGCAACCACACAACAAGGCTACCAAGTGTGGCTGAATATCTGGCTCAGCCTCAAAAAACATCTAACACACCCCAATGACACATCCCATTGGCAAGTAAAAAATACAAATTCCAGGTCAACCCAGACAACACACCTGACATGAATACTCCATTTTGACCCACCCACATAGCTGAGTATAAAACCAGCCCCTTTCCTGCCCAGAATCCTTTGCACAACTCTAGAACTGAAGGGCCCAACCCCACAGCACAAAGGAGAGGCAAAACCACACACACCACACACATCACCACCACACCACCACCTTCACACCTGCACTTTTCACCCATTTGCACATCACACACCATGTCATAGAAGAAGATGCCCAAATTCACTGACAATGAGTTGTCAGTGATGGTACATGAGATAATCAGAGTAGAGCAAAAACCAAAGGAAATGATGGACGGAGTATTGAACATTGCAAGCACTCACCCCCAGTCAACTGATCTGGGTTTAATCCATCACCATTCTTTAGCCCACTCTGCCACCCCAGTTCAGACATGGCCATATGCAAATCAGTCTGACCCTGTGCCTCATGGGAACAGTCCAGCCCGAACTGCCAAGCCATGTCTTCCCTGGACCGGAAACAAGCTTCCTAGGACCGGTTTCTGGCATTTCAGCCGTCTTCAGCCAGGCTTGCTTGAATCCAGTGGCAAAGTGAGCAAGGGACTCACGTCTGAGCATACCCTGCCAACTTATGGCGAACAAAGCAAAAACCAAAGGAAATGATGGACGGAGTATTGAACATTGCAAGCACTCACCCCCAGTCAACTGATCTGGGTTTAATCCATCACCATTCTTTAGCCCACTCTGCCACCCCAGTTCAGACATGGCCATATGCAAATCAGTCTGACCCTGTGCCTCATGGGAACAGTCCAGCCCGAACTGCCAAGCCATGTCTTCCCTGGACCGGAAACAAGCTTCCTAGGACCGGTTTCTGGCATTTCAGCCGTCTTCAGCCAGGCTTGCTTGAATCCAGTGGCAAAGTGAGCAAGGGACTCACGTCTGAGCATACCCTGCCAACTTATGGCGAACAAAGCAAAAACCAAAGGAAATGATGGACGGAGTATTGAACATTGCAAGCACTCACCCCCAGTCAACTGATCTGGGTTTAATCCATCACCATTCTTTAGCCCACTCTGCCACCCCAGTTCAGACATGGCCATATGCAAATCAGTCTGACCCTGTGCCTCATGGGAACAGTCCAGCCCGAACTGCCAAGCCATGTCTTCCCTGGACCGGAAACAAGCTTCCTAGGACCGGTTTCTGGCATTTCAGCCGTCTTCAGCCAGGCTTGCTTGAATCCAGTGGCAAAGTGAGCAAGGGACTCACGTCTGAGCATACCCTGCCAACTTATGGCGAACAAAGCAAAAACCAAAGGAAATGATGGACGGAGTATTGAACATTGCAAGCACTCACCCCCAGTCAACTGATCTGGGTTTAATCCATCACCATTCTTTAGCCCACTCTGCCACCCCAGTTCAGACATGGCCATATGCAAATCAGTCTGACCGTGTGCCTCATGGGAACAGTCCAGCCCGAACTGCCAAGCCATGTCTTCCCTGGACCGGAAACAAGCTTCCTAGGACCGGTTTCTGGCATTTCAGCCGTCTTCAGCCAGGCTTGCTTGAATCCAGTGGCAAAGTGAGCAAGGGACTCACGTCTGAGCATACCCTGCCAACTTATGGCGAACAAAGCAAAAACCAAAGGAAATGATGGACGGAGTATTGAACATTGCAAGCACTCACCCCCAGTCAACTGATCTGGGTTTAATCCATCACCATTCTTTAGCCCACTCTGCCACCCCAGTTCAGACATGGCCATATGCAAATCAGTCTGACCCTGTGCCTCATGGGAACAGTCCAGCCCGAACTGCCAAGCCATGTCTTCCCTGGACCGGAAACAAGCTTCCTAGGACCGGTTTCTGGCATTTCAGCCGTCTTCAGCCAGGCTTGCTTGAATCCAGTGGCAAAGTGAGCAAGGGACTCACGTCTGAGCATACCCTGCCAACTTATGGCGAACAAAGCAAAAACCAAAGGAAATGATGGACGGAGTATTGAACATTGCAAGCACTCACCCCCAGTCAACTGATCTGGGTTGAATCCATCACCATTCTTTAGCCCACTCTGCCACCCCAGTTCAGACATGGCCATATGCAAATCAGTCTGACCCTGTGCCTCATGGGAACAGTCCAGCCCGAACTGCCAAGCCATGTCTTCCCTGGACCGGAAACAAGCTTCCTAGGACCGGTTTCTGGCATTTCAGCCGTCTTCAGCCAGGCTTGCTTGAATCCAGTGGCAAAGTGAGCAAGGGACTCACGTCTGAGCATACCCTGCCAACTTATGGCGAACAAAGCAAAAACCAAAGGAAATGATGGACGGAGTATTGAACATTGCAAGCACTCACCCCCAGTCAACTGATCTGGGTTTAATCCATCACCATTCTTTAGCCCACTCTGCCACCCCAGTTCAGACATGGCCATATGCAAATCAGTCTGACCCTGTGCCTCATGGGAACAGTCCAGCCCGAACTGCCAAGCCATGTCTTCCCTGGACCGGAAACAAGCTTCCTAGGACCGGTTTCTGGCATTTCAGCCGTCTTCAGCCAGGCTTGCTTGAATCCAGTGGCAAAGTGAGCAAGGGACTCACGTCTGAGCATACCCTGCCAACTTATGGCGAACAAAGCAAAAACCAAAGGAAATGATGGACGGAGTATTGAACATTGCAAGCACTCACCCCCAGTCAACTGATCTGGGTTTAATCCATCACCATTCTTTAGCCCACTCTGCCACCCCAGTTCAGACATGGCCATATGCAAATCATTCTGACCCTGTGCCTCATGGGAACAGTCCAGCCCGAACTGCCAAGCCATGTCTTCCCTGGACCGGAAACAAGCTTCCTAGGACCGGTTTCTGGCATTTCAGCCGTCTTCAGCCAGGCTTGCTTGAATCCAGTGGCAAAGTGAGCAAGGGACTCACGTCTGAGCATACCCTGCCAACTTATGGCGAACAAAGCAAAAACCAAAGGAAATGATGGACGGAGTATTGAACATTGCATGACTATGGCCATGTCTGAACTGGGGTGGCAGAGTGGGCTAAAGAACAGTGATGGATTAAACCCAGATCAGTTGACTGGGGGTGAGTGCTTGCAATGTTCAACACTCCGTCCATCATTTCCTTTGGTTTTTGCTTTGTTCGCCATAAGTTGGCAGGGTATGCTCAGACGTGAGTCCCTTGCTCACTTTGCCACTGGATTCAAGCAAGCCTGGCTGAAGACGGCTGAAATGCCAGAAACCGGTCCCAGGAAGCTTGTTTCCGGTCCAGGGAAGACATGGCTTGGCAGTTCGGGCTGGACTGTTCCCATGAGGCACAGGGTTAGACTGATTTGCATATGGCCATGTCTGAACTGGGGTGGCAGAGTGGGCTAAAGAACAGTGATGGATTAAACCCAGATCAGTTGACTGGGGGTGAGTGCTTGCAATGTTCAACACTCCGTCCATCATTTCCTTTGGTTTTTGCTTTGTTCGCCATAAGTTGGCAGGGTATGCTCAGACGTGAGTCCCTTGCTCACTTTGCCACTGGATTCAAGCAAGCCTGGCTGAAGACGGCTGAAATGCCAGAAACCGGTCCCAGGAAGCTTGTTTCCGGTCCAGGGAAGACATGGCTTGGCAGTTCGGGCTGGACTGTTCCCATGAGGCACAGGGTTAGACTGATTTGCATATGGCCATGTCTGAACTGGGGTGGCAGAGTGGGCTAAAGAACAGTGATGGATTAAACCCAGATCAGTTGACTGGGGGTGAGTGCTTGCAATGTTCAACACTCCGTCCATCATTTCCTTTGGTTTTTGCTTTGTTCGCCATAAGTTGGCAGGGTATGCTCAGACGTGAGTCCCTTGCTCACTTTGCCACTGGATTCAAGCAAGCCTGGCTGAAGACGGCTGAAATGCCAGAAACCGGTCCCAGGAAGCTTGTTTCCGGTCCAGGGAAGACATGGCTTGGCAGTTCGGGCTGGACTGTTCCCATGAGGCACAGGGTTAGACTGATTTGCATATGGCCATGTCTGAACTGGGGTGGCAGAGTGGGCTAAAGAACAGTGATGGATTAAACCCAGATCAGTTGACTGGGGGTGAGTGCTTGCAATGTTCAACACTCCGTCCATCATTTCCTTTGGTTTTTGCTTTGTTCGCCATAAGTTGGCAGGGTATGCTCAGACGTGAGTCCCTTGCTCACTTTGCCACTGGATTCAAGCAAGCCTGGCTGAAGACGGCTGAAATGCCAGAAACCGGTCCCAGGAAGCTTGTTTCCGGTCCAGGGAAGACATGGCTTGGCAGTTCGGGCTGGACTGTTCCCATGAGGCACAGGGTTAGACTGATTTGCATATGGCCATGTCTGAACTGGGGTGGCAGAGTGGGCTAAAGAACAGTGATGGATTAAACCCAGATCAGTTGACTGGGGGTGAGTGCTTGCAATGTTCAACACTCCGTCCATCATTTCCTTTGGTTTTTGCTTTGTTCGCCATAAGTTGGCAGGGTATGCTCAGACGTGAGTCCCTTGCTCACTTTGCCACTGGATTCAAGCAAGCCTGGCTGAAGACGGCTGAAATGCCAGAAACCGGTCCCAGGAAGCTTGTTTCCGGTCCAGGGAAGACATGGCTTGGCAGTTCGGGCTGGACTGTTCCCATGAGGCACAGGGTTAGACTGATTTGCATATGGCCATGTCTGAACTGGGGTGGCAGAGTGGGCTAAAGAACAGTGATGGATTAAACCCAGATCAGTTGACTGGGGGTGAGTGCTTGCAATGTTCAACACTCCGTCCATCATTTCCTTTGGTTTTTGCTTTGTTCGCCATAAGTTGGCAGGGTATGCTCAGACGTGAGTCCCTTGCTCACTTTGCCACTGGATTCAAGCAAGCCTGGCTGAAGACGGCTGAAATGCCAGAAACCGGTCCCAGGAAGCTTGTTTCCGGTCCAGGGAAGACATGGCTTGGCAGTTCGGGCTGGACTGTTCCCATGAGGCACAGGGTTAGACTGATTTGCATATGGCCATGTCTGAACTGGGGTGGCAGAGTGGGCTAAAGAACAGTGATGGATTAAACCCAGATCAGTTGACTGGGGGTGAGTGCTTGCAATGTTCAACACTCCGTCCATCATTTCCTTTGGTTTTTGCTTTGTTCGCCATAAGTTGGCAGGGTATGCTCAGACGTGAGTCCCTTGCTCACTTTGCCACTGGATTCAAGCAAGCCTGGCTGAAGACGGCTGAAATGCCAGAAACCGGTCCCAGGAAGCTTGTTTCCGGTCCAGGGAAGACATGGCTTGGCAGTTCGGGCTGGACTGTTCCCATGAGGCACAGGGTTAGACTGATTTGCATATGGCCATGTCTGAACTGGGGTGGCAGAGTGGGCTAAAGAACAGTGATGGATTAAACCCAGATCAGTTGACTGGGGGTGAGTGCTTGCAATGTTCAACACTCCGTCCATCATTTCCTTTGGTTTTTGCTTTGTTCGCCATAAGTTGGCAGGGTATGCTCAGACGTGAGTCCCTTGCTCACTTTGCCACTGGATTCAAGCAAGCCTGGCTGAAGACGGCTGAAATGCCAGAAACCGGTCCCAGGAAGCTTGTTTCCGGTCCAGGGAAGACATGGCTTGGCAGTTCGGGCTGGACTGTTTCCCATGAGGCACAGGGTTAGACTGATTTGCATATGGCCATGTCTGAACTGGGGTGGCAGAGTGGGCTAAAGAACAGTGATGGATTAAACCCAGATCAGTTGACTGGGGGTGAGTGCTTGCAATGTTCAACACTCCGTCCATCATTTCCTTTGGTTTTTGCTTTGTTCGCCATAAGTTGGCAGGGTATGCTCAGACGTGAGTCCCTTGCTCACTTTGCCACTGGATTCAAGCAAGCCTGGCTGAAGACGGCTGAAATGCCAGAAACCGGTCCCAGGAAGCTTGTTTCCGGTCCAGGGAAGACATGGCTTGGCAGTTCGGGCTGGACTGTTCCCATGAGGCACAGGGTTAGACTGATTTGCATATGGCCATGTCTGAACTGGGGTGGCAGAGTGGGCTAAAGAACAGTGATGGATTAAACCCAGATCAGTTGACTGGGGGTGAGTGCTTGCAATGTTCAACACTCCGTCCATCATTTCCTTTGGTTTTTGCTTTGTTCGCCATAAGTTGGCAGGGTATGCTCAGACGTGAGTCCCTTGCTCACTTTGCCACTGGATTCAAGCAAGCCTGGCTGAAGACGGCTGAAATGCCAGAAACCGGTCCCAGGAAGCTTGTTTCCGGTCCAGGGAAGACATGGCTTGGCAGTTCGGGCTGGACTGTTCCCATGAGGCACAGGGTTAGACTGATTTGCATATGGCCATGTCTGAACTGGGGTGGCAGAGTGGGCTAAAGAACAGTGATGGATTAAACCCAGATCAGTTGACTGGGGGTGAGTGCTTGCAATGTTCAACACTCCGTCCATCATTTCCTTTGGTTTTTGCTTTGTTCGCCATAAGTTGGCAGGGTATGCTCAGACGTGAGTCCCTTGCTCACTTTGCCACTGGATTCAAGCAAGCCTGGCTGAAGACGGCTGAAATGCCAGAAACCGGTCCCAGGAAGCTTGTTTCCGGTCCAGGGAAGACATGGCTTGGCAGTTCGGGCTGGACTGTTCCCATGAGGCACAGGGTTAGACTGATTTGCATATGGCCATGTCTGAACTGGGGTGGCAGAGTGGGCTAAAGAACAGTGATGGATTAAACCCAGATCAGTTGACTGGGGGTGAGTGCTTGCAATGTTCAACACTCCGTCCATCATTTCCTTTGGTTTTTGCTTTGTTCGCCATAAGTTGGCAGGGTATGCTCAGACGTGAGTCCCTTGCTCACTTTGCCACTGGATTCAAGCAAGCCTGGCTGAAGACGGCTGAAATGCCAGAAACCGGTCCCAGGAAGCTTGTTTCCGGTCCAGGGAAGACATGGCTTGGCAGTTCGGGCTGGACTGTTCCCATGAGGCACAGGGTTAGACTGATTTGCATATGGCCATGTCTGAACTGGGGTGGCAGAGTGGGCTAAAGAACAGTGATGGATTAAACCCAGATCAGTTGACTGGGGGTGAGTGCTTGCAATGTTCAACACTCCGTCCATCATTTCCTTTGGTTTTTGCTTTATAATCAGAGTAGAACCACATTTGTTTGGAAGCATGGTCCAACAGACACCTGTAGCCACAAAAAATCAAATGTGGGCAAGGATAGTCAACAAAGTCAATGCAGTAGGGACCACCCCACGCACCCTGAAGGACATCAGGAGGAGGTGGCATGACCTCAAGACCAGAGTGAAAGAGCGAGCCAACAAGAACCATGAGCTAGCTCATAGGACTGGCGGTGGCCCCCCCATTCCTCCACTAACATTCACCGAATGGGAGGAGACGGTGCTTGCCACACTGCATCCAGAGAGTCTCACAGGAATCGAGGGGGGAGTGGAGGCTGGTAAGTACCAACAAATGTCTTCCATTACACTGCTATGTACTGTCTTGCACAACTAGAAAGCTACATTACCTAAACCCAAATGCACTTACGTACAATACACTCTTCCCAACACATGTCTCAAAGATCTAACATTTCCATCCTCTGAATCACCTCAAAGGTAGCTAGCAATATTTCCATGCGGGCATGTGTACAGGCAGCCAGCACTACAACTCCCACCAGGCCCCCTTGTCCCACAGCTGAGCAGGATGGAACACTCCCCCCACCCAGAACCATGTGGCACCCATTTCATTGCACTCATCAAACTTACAGGTAGGTAGCCATCTTAGTAGGGAGGGGTGTTTGTGTACAGGAAGCCATCACAACAACTCCCACCAGGTCCCCTTGTCCCACAGCTAAGCAGGATGGAGCACTCTCCCCACCCATAACCATGTGGCAGCCATTTCATTGCTCACCTTCACCTAACAGGTAGGTAGCCATCTTAACACAGAGGGGGGTTTGTGGGTGGGAAGCCATCACCACAACTCCCCCATGCCCCACAGCTGAGCAGGATGGAGCGCCCCCCACCCACAACCATGTGACAGCCATTTCATTGCACTCATCAAACATACAGGTAGGTAGCCATCTTAACAGGGAGGGGTGTTTGTGTGCAGGAAGCCATCACTCCAACTCCCACCAGGCACCCTTGTCCCACAGCTGAGCAGGATAGAGCACTCCCCCACCCACAACCATGTGGCAGACATTGTATTGCACTCATAAAACTTACAGGGAGGTAGCCATCTTAACAGGGAGGGGTGTTTGTGTGCAGGAAGCCATCACTTCAACTCCCACCAGGTCCCCTTGTCCCACAGATAGGTAGCCATCTTAACAGGGAGGGGTGTTTGTGTGCAGGACGCCATCACTACAACTCCCACCATGCCCCCATGTCCCACAGCTGAGCAGGATGGAGCACTCCCCCCACCCACGACCATGTGGCAGCCATTTAAGTGCACTCATCAAACTTACAGGTAGGTAGCCATCTTAACAGGGAGGGGTGTTTGTGGGTGGGAAGCCATCACTACAACTCCTACCATGCCCTATTGTCCCACACCTGAGCAGGATGGAGCACTCCCCCACCCACAACCATGTGGCAGCCATTTCATTGCTCATCTTCACCTAACAGGTAGGTAGCCATCTTGAGGGGTGTTTGTGTATGGGAAGCCATCACTACAACTCCCACCAGGTCCCCTTGTCCCACAGCTGAGCAGGATGCAGCACTCCCCCCCATCCACAACCATGTGGCAGCCATTTCATTGCTCACCTTCACCTAATAGATAGGTAGCCATCTTAACATGGAGGGGTGTTTGTGAGTTGGAAGCCATCACTACAACACCCACCAGGCCCCCTTGTCCCACAGCAGAGCAGGATGGAGCACTCACCCCACCCTCAACCATGTGGCAACCATTTCATTGCACTCATCAAACTAACAGGTAGGTAGCCATCTTAACAGGGAGGGGTGTTTGTGTGCAGGAAGCCATCACTACAACTCCCACCAGGCCCCCTTGTCCCACAGCTGATCAGGATGGAGTACTTCCCCCACCCACAACCATGTGGCAGCCATTTCATTGCTCACCTTCACCTAACAGGTAGGTAGCCATCTTAACAGGGAGGAGTGTTTGTGGGTGGGAAGCCATCACTACAACTCCCACCAGGCCCCGTTGTCCCACAGCTAAGCAGGATGGAGCACTACCCCCACCCACAACCATGTGGCAACCATTTCTCTCCACTGTGTCACCAAACAGGTAGGTAGTCAGTGCATGCACCCTGCCATCCTTCTCAAAATGCATGCAGCCATATGACCACACCAGCACTCACATGTTAGCCAACTTGGCATAGATCCAAAAGCCACATCCAGTGTGCAGACAGCTAAGCGCACATAACTGTCACAGAAATTAAACTTTGACTCACCAAGTCACATGTGAAAGTAATTCATGGCACAATCATGCACAGCACAGATTGCAATCTGTAAGTGCCATGGTATCAGAGCATGAAAGCCCATATGACACAAAACATGCCTGGTCAATCTGACAAACAAAGTAAAGTACATGATATGAAAAAGGTATGTATAACATTACAATGGCTATTTCTTGCTTAGATGAAAATGGTTCCATGAAGAGCAAACAAAAAAGTCGCATTACATAAAGTTGATGTGCTGCAAGTTGTTAGGTGATGACATGTCCTTGTAATCACACAATCTGTACGTGGCACATGGTTTCCATTTACATGTCACACCATGGACAAGTAATGTATGTACCTCAACATCATGTCATGATGCTCAGTATCTTGCAGCCATACCAAGTGATTGCAATGTAAAGTGTTTGGTGTGTCAAATGTAAATTCCAAAAGTCTAACACCAAGCTTGTGGAGTGCACTTCAATGACCATGCAACCTCTGTTCAACAGGAGATCCACAAGCAACTGCAGCAGAAAACACCACCAACCTGCAGAGCCTGTCCAAACCCCCTCCCCCCCCCACCCCCGCCCCCCCCGGAACGTGAACTCTCGGATGCAGACTCTCTACATTTCTCAGATGAGGAGCAACAACCTGGCCCATCCGGACTGCCAGGGCGCACCACGTCTCAGGCCCTTATTGCCCCCACCACCACCACCACAGCAACAACAACAGCGCTGACCCCTGCTACAACAACCTGTGCGGCCTCCAACACCACCATCACCACTGCTGCCTGCAACAGTCTCCCTACCTCAGTGGTTACCAATACCACAACACAATCAGAGGATGCCATGGAGAGTGTGCGGGTGCGTTGAGTGCCAATGCCTCATGTCCGTGTCAGCAGGTTAGGTGGGAGGGCAACTGGGGGACAAATATAGGAGGACACTGAGCCCTAAGCCCTGGCCACCATCGCAAGAGTCATTAAGGCACATGAACAGAACCAGGGACAGATGGGCCAGGTTGTGGAAGAAGTGCGTGAGCTCCACCTGCTGTTGAGGTCCATGGACACGTATGGGACAACTTGTGGACCTCATGGGCCAGCTTGTGGGTGTTCTGAGGGACAGACATGTGGCCCAAATGACAGCTCAGCCGCCCTCCAGTGGCCCACCTGCTGATACTCCACCACCTCAGCTGAGGCCACAGAGAGGGGTGAGCTGCAACAAAATGACTCATCAGACACCACTGAGGCTGCAGCAGAGGCCCCCCTGTCAAATGCACGAGGGGCCATCCGAGAAACACCAGGGGAGAATCACGTGGCAGTGCACCATCCAAACGCAAGTCGCTGGGCCAGCCATGATGGCACCTGTGTTCCCATTGACTTTGTTAACTATCCTTACCCACATTGCCATGTTGATGGCAGGAGTCTGTTGGACTGTGTGACTACATCAATGTGGTGACTACTCTATTTGTCTCATTTACCATCACTGACAGCTCATAAATTCATTTTGCACAATTTTGTAAATAATCACTTCTCTGTCACAAATACTTATTGTAAATAAACAGTTTTTACACACCTATGTCTTTGTGTGAGCTACATGTTTATCACAGTATGTACATTGTCAACTCAGATTCCAATGTACCACAAGCTCTGATTGTGATGAGGCATTGAGAGGGTGAAGGAACCTAAAAAGACACAAGAGAATGACATTTACTTGTCAGGTGATGCCATTACAGCTAAAACAAACCACTAGTCATCAACGTACAAAAACCAGTACATATAACAATGAGGAACAACATCAACATAGACATGAGGGGCCCGATTTACAGAACTAACTTAAGACAAAATCCTAAACTTACTACCATTTTGGTATTCACAGAATGCACTTACTGCTTTTGGTATTCACAGAATGCACTTACTGCTTTTGGTATTCACAGAATGCACTTACTACTTTTGGTATTCACAGAATGGATTTACGACTACTAACTTTACGTCCGCACTCGGGCCGGAAATTCCAGCCCGGAGGCGGAGCTTCCGGCCCGGAGGCGGACCGGCCTGGACGGAATCCCCACCTCCGGCCTGGAAGCCCCGCCTCTGTGTTGGTAGCTCTGCCTCCAGGCCTGAAGCCCCGCCTCCGGGCCAGAAGCTTCGCCTCCGGGCCGGAATTTCCGGCCCGAGTGCGGACGTAAAGTTAGTAGTCGTAAATCCATTCTGTGAATACCAAAAGTAGTAAGTGAATTCTGTGAATACCAAAAGTAGTAAGTGCATTCTGTGAATACCAAAAGTAGTAAGTTTAGGATTTTGTCTTAAGTTAATTCTGTGAATCGGGCCCGAGGTACCTGGAGAAAAATATACTGTGCCACACACATCAGACATTAGTACAGAGCTAACAACAGCCAGCGGTCAAAAAGATCATCTATGCCTTGCCACCAGTGGCAGCTCCTTCATAGGGGCGTTTGGGTGTCGCCCCCCTGCTTTCTCACAGTGCGAGAAGGCAGAAACATAAAATGGTAAAAACTACCATTTTATGTTTCTGCTTCTCACACTGCGAGAAAGCAGAAGTGCCTGGTTGGGGACGGAAGGGTTGGCGGTCGTGCTCGAGGGCAGGGGGGAGTGGTTTACCCACTGTTGTGGGTACTGACTGTTTGGTCGGCCCCTGGAGCCGACCAAATAGCCAGTACCCACAACACTGGGTAAGCACTCCCCCCCTGCCCTCCAGCGCGACTGCCCACTCTCCCTTGTTCTCTATGCGGGAGAAAATGGCGCGGCTGGGGCACTCTCCCCTGCGCCTCAGCAGCGTCGTGATTGGCGGAGGCAGAGGGAGGGAGGCTTCCTTTCCTGATGACGAGGTCACGAGGAGAGCTGCAGGAATTGGCGTAGGATGGTGGGAGTCGGACCCAGACCCATCCATAAGCTGAGTAAGTACCTTTTTATTTGATAATTTTATTTAATTAAACCCCTCCCGCTTCCCACCATTCCCCCGCGACAACCCTATCCCCCCCCACCCGCCCGTAATTCTGGCCGTGACTGGGTGTGCGCAGTCTATTTGCAATTCGCATATGTATCGTAGAATGCATGTTATAGAATACATATCACGTGGAGGACGTTTGTAACTTTTTTGTTTTCATATTCAAATACTTGTATGTGTTTTTGTATGAGAGGGATTGGATGTGTGAAATCGTGAAAGAATGTTCCTACATGTTCTCTCACCCTACGTCAATACTTTTGAATATTCACATAGTAATGTTGAAAAGGACCATAAAAACAGCATTTTCGGTACCTTGTTTGGAAAGAGGTCAGACAAGGTCGCTGTGAAGGTGCCGAGTAGCTGAGAAGGGGGTGGGAGTAGATTTGGTGCAAGGGGAAGCAGCACACCAAAAGAAAGGCAAACATTTGAATTGTGCTTGTCTCTACAAGAGTCTGACGGGCTTCTCTTGCAGAAACTCTTCCCTGGTACGAGATAAAACACATAGCAGAATATTCTTAGGACAGTGATTACTTTCAAAGGAAGGGACACATACATTGGTTCTGCAAAAAGATGTTCTTACAAGACGTATGTCATCTATATTGTATGGGCGGGAAAGAAGCAGCCATTCCTTCCACACACAAGGGATCATGCGGGCATCCTGAAAGCAAAACATGCTTGTTTAAGTGGAATAACACGATGTGCATGTAGCTGGAATGAAAGATGTGCACTTTTTTAACAAAGAATGTCACTTTAAAATTGCCCATAATACCTGCTCATTACGTAAGAAGCTACCTATTTCATTATCATATGAAATCTCTTTATTGATGTGATATCATAACTACTCTTTCACAATTGCTTTATCAATTTCTTGCTTTCTCAAATTTACTTGGAATGCACCATTTGCCCACTCTTTTATTTAAAAAAAAAAAACTCTTATGGTGGTCGGGGGTGCTTGCTACGCTTGCTCGCCACCGGGCAACCATACAGAGGTTTTACGCCGCACTACTTTCAAGTGTCACCAGCCGCCACTGCTTGCCACTACCATCAAAGACAATAGACAATGTCACTGTTGTACAATGTCACTTGCACTCAAGGGAAGTAGTTGTCGATGAGCTGTTGGCGGAGGTCAACACCTTCCTCTTCTCCACTATCGTAGTCACTGGGCATGTGTGGGGATTGCAGGGGGGGGGCATCTGCTGCTCATCATCGTCCAGGAGCAGTGGATCTCTTTGCAAAAGGCCAGGTTGTGGATCATGCAGCATGCAATTATGATCTGACACACCTTTTGGGGAGAGTAGAGTAGTGCACCTCCGCTCTTGTCCAGACACTGGAATCTAGACTTCAGAAGCCCAAAAGTACGCTCCACCACACGACGTGCCCTCCCATGTGCATCATTGTAGCGGACTTCACCCGGGTCCTTGGATTCCTTAGTGGACTCAGCAACCAAGGCCAGTTGAGATACGCAGAGTCACCTAGGTGTGAGATACAGAGAGCAATTTACTAATATAAAAAGTAGCTGAGAACAGCATGTCACACATACAGTACACTACTTGACTCTGCGTACTCACCAACAAGCAACGCGCGCTCCGGATGCAGATTCGCCATCAATCGTGAGATGATGCTGTTACGCAGTATGTAGGAGTCATGTGCAGAACCGGGGAATTTGGCACAGACATGGGAGATAATCATATCCGCTTGGCATACCACTTGCACATTAATGGAATGGAAATGTTTCCTGTTCCGGTAGATGTGCTCACGTGCCTGTGGTGGAACTAGGCCAACATGTGTGCAGTCAATGGCGCCAACAACATTAGGTATGTGTCCAAGATCATACAAATCACCCTTCACACCTGCCAATTCATGTCTCCTTGGGAAGTGGATGTAGCGGTCCTTGTATGTCATCATTGCGGACAGGACATCACGTAGCACCATGCTAAACATAGCTTGAGACATCCCACCGGCGATGGCTACCCTGTACTGAAACGAACCAGTTGCAAAAAAATGCAGGGATGCTATCACCTTAACTGTTGGCATCAAAGCGGTCGGATAGGTTCTGTGAGGCCTCAGATGGGGCTCCAACTGACCACATAGGTCTTGAAGGGTAAGGCGATCCAGACGGAATTTTCTTATGATGTCCTTATGCTCCATGTTTGCCAGCACTGGGAATGGATTATACACATTTGGTCGTCTCCTACATAATATGAAAGGGGACACATGTCAATTTAATTCCCCTATGAGATGTGTCAAACATCTTACATCTTGATTGACGCAGCGCCAACAATTACTGTACCGTAATAACAGCTTAATGCACTAGTCACATTCAGAGACACCTTGATCTCATGTAGTCGTACATATGGTCAGTATGTACATACTGACTACCTCCAAAACAGAATCTGACTATGTGAATGGTAAATGGTACACTCCTACATCTTGTGTCCCCAGCCCTGGGAGTAGTTGATACAGCACATGTTGGAAACAGCAACACTGCTGACTTCTACGTAGCTGCTGTACCTGCCACACCTTCTTGCTTAAGTTGCACAGAGCACAACGTTTCTTCACAGTGAGCACAGTGTGTGTAAGCTGATCAACTATCAAAATCAATACAGCAATGTGCACAGTGAAATAGGCACATTATGTGGTCTGTCCGGGCATTGGCCACAATAGAAAGATGCAAGATTGCGGTAGCGACCGCTCGGCCCCCGCAGTGTGACACCGCCAATGCCAATGCAATTGCAGCCAATGGGAACTGCAATCGCGGGAGTGAAATACAATTTTGAAACCCGCTGTAGGCGTGCTCCGCCACCGCGGGCCCGGGCTTTGGCCACAATTGAAAGACGCAGGATTGCGGTAGTGACCGCCTGGTCCCGGGCGGTGTGACACTGCCAATGCCAATGCAGCCAATGGGAACCGCGATCGTGGTAGTGAAATACAATTTTGAAACCCGTGGTAGGCGTGCTCCGCTTCCGCGGTCCCGGTTATTGGATACAATTGAAAAATGCTAACCAGGCAGACGAATTGCAGCAGCTGAGGGACACTGAAACAACCCCAGGGGCCTATAAATCTCTGTGAGAGAGCCACACATTTCACTTGCATTCAGACACTGCTGTCTGCCATTCTTTACCACCAAATGCTGTTGTTTCTGTATTCTGTACCCAGTGGCGGCGAGAACTAAGAACATTAGGGCCCGTCCCTTCACGACAGAGGAGCTGGATGTCCTGGTGGACGAGGTCCTTGCACAGTATGGGAGGCTGTATGGTGCGCCAGATGTACTGGTAAGTGTTTCAAAGTAAAAGTTGAAGAGTGCTCAGAATGCTCACATGATGTTGCTCAGCAGTAGTATGTGCCTGTGAGTTCAAGTCAACGTACATGCATCCATATTTTTCCTATAGCATGTTCCATACATGGCCTATTAAGAATTGCATTTGAGTATGTGGGGAGGATGGCAACATGGACACTTCTACAGCCCTTCTTCATCAAAAATAAACAAACGTTGGTCTGAGACTGGGTAATGTAAATGTGTGAAACACTGCCTAGCATGCTGACTTCATGTCAATGGGGTGTGTAGCCTTATTTCCACAGACCCATGACTGCATTGAAGGATGGGAGTGACATGTAGTGTTTTAGCAGCCATACAGTTACACTCCTGGTTTGAGACAGTCGAAGTCTGAACAAACATTGCCTGTGCTATGTGATTTCATAGTCCATTAAGTTTTTACATGCTCATTTGTGACATTACAAATGTATTTTGTCCAGAAGGTTCTGTGTGTACAGTTTTCAAATTGCCCCTATGTTGATGTGTGCATTATGCACAATAGTACAATGCCAGAGTGTAACACTCATGGTGGTAATTCACCTATGACACATCAGATAAATGTAATTTGGAGATGTCATCCTTCTATTGATTTCATTATGTGTTCAGTCTCGCATGTGTACGCACTGTTTACCCTCTCATATTGTACATGCATGTGATTTCTCTGATGGCCTATGTTTAACCTCAGTGTGAGTCCCTCTGGCCTGCACAGAAACTCCCCAATGTTACAAGGACCCATCTCTAAATGACTGAGTGAAACATATGTGTTGTCCACCACCCTATTTCTCAATGAGCTATCTTAGGCCTGAGGATTGCACAAGACAGGGCTACACCTTGTGAGAAGAGTGTGAGAACGTAAGATCATGGCCCTAAATGTGACCACCATGACACATGTAGCCATTCACTGGTCAAGGACATTGAGGGGTGTGTAGTGTTGGACACAGTAAGTCTGCCCCGACACATAATTTCCAATGTATTGTATGTCGTGGAAGAGGTGTGGAGCAGCAGCCAGGGTGCCTGACTCTGGACCACGGAGTTCACAGTCCGATCCCTGGCGCCGGCGGCAGGTTAGCCCAGCACCATGTGACTCTGGGCAATAGCTTGCTTAATCTTCCCGATGGCCCCCAGCGCCGGGACACCTCTCCGGAGGTAGCTGTGCGCTTTACAAATGATGGTATTATTATTATTATTATTATTATTATTATGCTCACTCACATACTGCATCACAGATGAGGGTCATTTTCACATTGGTTGATGTGCTGGCACTCTGCATGGGTATGAGATGACCATGCACTGTCCATCATCATAAATGCATACATTTCGATGAGATTATTTGATGCAAGTGTACTATGTGTCATGTTGTATGGCCTCGGCTCAACATTTATGTACTAGTGTGCTATGTATTTTCATGCTCCTGTACTGACACACAGTGGTACATGAAACAGTGTCACTGAAACTTCCTTTTCTTGTCTCCCATGCCTGCAGCTTAAGGTCCACCAGCTTAAGGCGATATGGAGGGCCATTGCACGCAAGGTGCGGGCTCTAGGTGTATCCAACTGACGGCACATCTGACGGCTGAGCAAAAACGTGGCAGAGATGGCGCGGGGGTGCTCCCTGGGACTGGCAGGTTGGCGCGCAGGAGGATTACACCACTAATGTCCCACATCTTGGCAGTGACACAGCCAGAGCTGGATGGATGCTTGAGGGCCCATTAGCAGCAAGTTGGTGGTAAATATTCAGGTAAGTGTGACTTTGGGTGTGAGTGACTGCATGCATCCCAACCGTTAGCCAGTGGGGAGCTATGAGATGTCTCTAGTGTGATGCAATGGCTTTTAAGTGGCCTCAGTGTTGAGTGTAGCTGTTCTGCATTTGTACAAGATGTGGTTTTTCATGTATTTAAAACCATGACCCTTGTCATTGACAAATGAGATGTGGCCTTGTGACATATGCTGCAGTATGAGTGTCATAGACAACACCTGGCAGTGAACAGCAGTGAGCATCATGTTAGTGTGCATTCAGAGATGTGTGCTGAGCACAACAGATAGTTTGTGAAATCTACACAGCTGACACCAATGTACAACTGTAGTTGTGCTTCGAAGCACAAAATGGTGGATATCAGGAGCTTGTAGCCATTGCAAACGGACATTTTGGAGTTTGTATCTGTGATGTTCACTTAAAGAGACTCCATATGTGACACAGAGAACATGTTTTGATGTATAGCTATCTCACCTATAGGCACTTAGGTATGCTTACAGAGAATATTATGTGTGGTTACAGAGAGGCACAGGGCCAGCTATTTTGCTGTGTCAACGCCACATGGAGCATTACTATTAACTATGCATGTTTCCATGCATCTTCTGATGATTGCATAAATGTAGCACATTCTGAATGTTCATGGAGGAGTCCAACATAGGAGTATTGTTAGCATCCGGGTTCTCTGGTTGGCACAGGTAGGTACTTGTGTCAAGCAGGGAACCTTTCCTCTAGTCAGGGTAAGGGGGTACACTTCTAAAATAACCCCTGCTCACCCCCTTGGTAGCTTGGCACGAGCAGACAGGCTTATCTCAGAGGCAGTGTGTAAAGCATTTGTGAACACATACAGTAACCAAATGACAACACTCCAAATGGACACCACACAGGTTTTATATTAAAAAATAAGGATTCTTTATATAGAGTTACCACAAGACCATTAAACGACAAAAATACACAATACTGTTACTTTAGATGGTAGAAGGTTGCTTAGTTCTCTTAAGTTCTTAAATGCGACACTTTAAGTCAATGTACCTTTTAGATGCGACACGCAGGGCAACGAAAGTGTTGCAACGATGTTGATGCGAAGAAGTTTTTGGTGCAAAGAAATAAAGTCGTGAAGATCTTCCAGATGCGTTACGCTTCTCCGATGTGGCGAGTAGACTCGACTCGATGCGTCAGCTGCAGCGGCGTCACCCTTTACGCGATGCAATGACAGCGGCCTTGGCAGCGGCACTCTTCTCCGACGTTTGCGAGACGCTTCCGCTCGATGCGATGTTGCAGCGGCGACACCCCTTGATGCGACGACAGCAGCTCCGACGGCGGCCCACTTCTCCGTGGATACGAGGCGCATTTCTTGATGCGGTGCAATGCGACAGCTACGATGGCTGCGATGGCGACACGCTTCTTCTTCGATGCGAGACTCTTCTCTTAATGCGGTGCGATGCGTCAGTTACGATGGCTGCGATTGCAACACGCTTCTTCGGCGTTGCGAGACACTTCCTGGATGAAGCGAGATGCTTCCGCTCGATGCGATGCTGCAGCGGCGACACACTTTACGAGATGCGACGACAACAGCTCCGACGGCGGCACGCTTCTCCTCCTTGAGTCGTGCTTCCAGCTCCTTGCGATACGCAGTCCCTCAGAAGGCCCAACAACAGCAGCAGACACTTCCAAAGAATTCTGGGGAGCTGAAGGGTGAAGTCTGTTGTTCCTGAGACTTCAGCAGGAGGCAAGCTCTATTCCAAGCCCTTGGAGATCTTTTTAAGCACAAGGTGAAATAAAGTCTTTTGTAGTCTTTCTCCTCTCCTTCAGCAGCAAGGCAACCACTGCAGGCCAATTCCCCTGGTCAGGGACAGTACTCCTCCTTACAGCTTTCCCAATTCCTTCTCCTCAGGCAGAGGTTCTTCTTGTCAAGCAGGATCTAATTTCTTGGGAGCAGGGTCCCAATACTTATACCCCTAATTCCTTTGTTCCTCTGGGGTAGAGGGGCCTTTGCCCAGTCCAAACCAGTTCCTGAGCACTTTGTTGACATGTCTCTGACTTTCTATTCAGGGTGCAGAGCAGAGACATCAGCCGCTCCACAGGAGGTGGAGCCAGCATTATGGTGGCAGAGCACAGCCCTATTCAGAGTCCAGGTGCACTCCTCCCACCCATCTGGATGTCAATCTCTCTATTCACCACCAGGCTACCTAGCCCTGCCCCTCTGGAATTCCCCAGCACTGTCACTCACAGAAACCAGACAGGCAGATACACATCATAGCAGAGGCGGGCTGAAATGGTTAGACAAGCAAATACCAACTTTCTAAAAGTGGTATTTGCAAACACAGAATATTAAAATAAACTTTACTAAAAGATGTATTGTATTGTTCAGGCATACTAAACTCGAATTTCTACCATGTTCCCTGGGTCTGATAGGATCATAGAATGTAACAATTCTAACAGCCCATTCTGGCCTATGGAGAACAGGTAGCCTTACAATAGTGAAAAACGAAAATGGCTGTTATTCACTATTAGGACATGCCACACACATCAGGGCTTGTCCTACCTTATGCTTACAATGCACCCTGCCCTTAGGCCTACCATAGGTGTGACTAATATGAAGTTAAGGGAAGGTTTAGGGACTGGTAAGTGGGTGCACTTGCCCAGTCAGCATGACAGTACCAGACTGCACGCAGGTTCTGCAATGGCAGACCTTAGACACATTTTACTAGGCCGCTTCTGTGGGTGGCACAACCAGTGCTGCAAGCCCACCAGCAGCATTTGTATTTACAAGCCCTGGGGACTCCTGGTGCACTTTACTGGGGTCTGACAGTAAACCAAATAAGCCAATCATGGAATCCAACCAACATATACATTTTAAATAGGGAGCACTTGCACTGTGGCACTGGTTGGCAGAGGCACAGTGCTCTGAGCAGCTAACACCAGCAAAACACATGAGGCATAGCGACAAAAAAGTGGAAGGGAGACTCACGCCAAGGTGCCAGGTCTAACAAGTGTCCCCTCCAGCTGAAATGTGGGGAGAACAACCCTACCCCAGGGAGTTTCTCATCACTAAGGCAGAAAAATCTGGACAGACCGTCAGCATTGGCGTGATCTATACCAGGGCGATGTTCCACCATGAAATCCATACCCTGTAGGGAAATGGACCACCTCAACAGCTTTGGATTCTCACCCCTCATATGCATCAACCATCTGAGGGGCCTGTGGTCTGTCTGAACCCGGAAGTGAGACCCAAACAGGTAGGGTCTTAGCTTCTTCAGTGCCCAGACCACAGCAAATGCCTCACGCTCAATAGCATTCCATCTCTGTTCCCGTGGAAGTAACCTCCTGCTAAGGAAGGCTACAGGTTGATCTAGGCCCTCCTCATTAATCTGTGAAAGAACAGCCCCACACCATGCTCTGAAGCGTCTGTCTGAACGATAAACTCTTTGGAGAAGTTGGAAGCCAAGAGCACGGGCGCCGTGCACATAGCAGCTTTCAGGGCCTCAAAAGCTTTCTGACAGGTGTCAGTCCAAATCACTTTCCTGGGCTGCTTCCTAGAAGTCAGCGCTGTCAAGGGGGCAAAAATGTTGCCGTACCCCTTGACAAACCTCCTGTAGTACCCGGTGAGACCTAGGAAGGCTCTCACCTCTGTCTGGGTTTTGGGCGACTCCCAATTCTGGATGGTTTCTATCTTGGGTTGAAGGGGCGCCACCTGGCCGCTCCCAACCTGGTACCCCAAGTACACCACGGAACCGTGCCCGATCTGGCACTTACTCGCCTTGATCGTGAGTCCTGCCCTCCGCAGCGCCATCAACACTTCCCAGAGGTGACGCAGGTGTTCTTCCCAAGTGGAGCTGAACACTGCGATGTCATCCAGGTAGGCAGCACTGAACGAATCCAGTCCAGCCAACACCTGGTTGACCAACCTCTGGAAGGTGGCAGGGGCATTCTTCATCCCAAAGGGCATAACCCGGAACTGGTAGTGCCCATCTGGGGTGGAAAATGCTGACCTCTCTTTGGCCCCATCGGTCAAGGCGATCTGCCAGTACCCAGACGTTAAATCAAACGTGCTGAGGTAGTTGGCAGCCCCTAGCCGATCTATGAGCTCATCAGCTCTGGGAATGGGGTGTGCGTCAGTCCTGGTGACTGAATTGAGTCCTCTGTAGTCCACACAGAATCGGAGTTCGGGTGTGGCTCCCGGCGCTGCAGCCTTTGGGACCAAGACCACTGGGCTGGCCCAAGGACTGCTGGAGGACTCAATTACCCCAAGTGCAAACATCTTGGAGACCTCCTCCTTGATGCATGCCCTCACCCTGTCAGTCACCCTGTAGGCCCTGTGCCTCACAGGTGTACTATCCCCAGTGTCCACATCATGGACGCACCAATCAGTGACACCGGGAACCAGGGAAAACAGATCAGAAAATTGTCCCAGCAGCTGGCGACAATCATTCTGTTGCTCAGGGGTCAGGGCGGAAGAGAGGATGACACCATCCACTGACCCATCTTGCTCCTGGGCTGACAGGTGGTCAGGAAGAGGCTCGGTCTCCACTTCCATCCCAGCATCTGTTGCCAAGAGCATACCCACTTGGGACCTCTCCAAGTGGGGCTTGAGGCGGTTGACATGAAGGACCCTTAAGGGGTTCCTTGGAGACCGCAAGTCCACCAAATAGGTAACTGGACTCTTGCGCTCCACAACCTCAAAGGGACTGGTCCACTTATCCTGGAGCGCACAAGGCTCCACGGAGGCCAAGACCCACACCTTTTGTCCAGGGTGAAGCTCTACCAGAGTGGCATTCTGGTCGTACCACCGCTTCATCTCCTCCTGGCTGGCTTCCAGATTTGCCTCAGCAAGTTGTCTGAATTGCCTAGTCTAATTCCTGAAGGCCAGCATGTAGCTATATACATTCTGGGGAGCTTTCCTGGGAGATTGCTCCCAGCCTTCCTTGACCAGACTTAGAGGTCCTCTCACTGGGTGGCCATACAGGAGCTCAAAGGGGCTGAACCCTAGAGACTTCTGTGGCACCTCACGGTACGCAAAGAGAAGGCATGCAAGAGGACGTCCCACTTATGCCTCATGGGTTCTTCCAGACCCATTATCATGCCCTTTAGGGTACGGTTGAATCTCTCAACCAACCTGTTTCCTTGGGGGTGGTAAGGTGTGGTGAACTTGTAGGTTACACCACACTCTTGCCAAAGGGATTTCATATATTTAGATATGAAATTGGTACCCCGGTCAGACACCACCTCTAGAGGGAATCTCTCTCTGGAGAAAATTCCGATCAGTGCACGTCCCACCACGGGGGCCGTCACTGTCCTCAGAGGGATGGCTTCCGGGTACCGGGTGGCATGGTCCACCGGGACCAGGATAAACCTGTTGCCCATGGTTGTCCTGGGGTCCAGTGTCCCCACAATGTCAATCCCCACTCGCTGGAATGGGGTACCGACCACAGGGAATGGCTGGAGAGGAGCCTTCTGCTTCCTCCCACTCTTCACTTGCCTGGCAAGTCTGACAGGTCCTGCAGTGAGTGTCTGAACTCCTGCGCATTTGGGGCCAATAAAAGTGGGTGACAAGCCTTTCAAAGGTCTTGTCCTGCCCCAAATGTCCTGCCAATGGCACATCGTGAGCCAGCCCCAGTAGGAAGGCTCTGAAGTCCTGGGGTACCACCAGCGCACGGGCTGACCCAGGATCAGCAACCTTAGGCTCTGTATATAGAAGGTCGTTCTCCCAGTAAATGAAATGTGACCCAGACTGATCACCTGCGGCCTGGTCTGCAGCCTGCTGCCGCATACCCACGAGAGAAGGGCATTCTTTCTGTGCCTTACAAAAGTCCTCCCTGGAGGGGCCTCCTTCCTGCTGCCAATGGGTCAGCTCAGGCAGGTCCCCCAGTTCAGCTATCTGTTCCCCGGTAGGCTCCAGGACATCCCCCTCAAGGTCTGCTTCCTCCTGGGCCGTGGGAACTTCAGGGGCCGGTTTCCCGCGCCCCCTGCCTATTCTCTCTAAGGCCGGACCCTGGGCCTCCCTCTCAGGCACCAGGACCTCTTGAGCACCTCTACTTGCAGCCATGGACCGTGTGGTGACACACGCCCAATCCGGCATACCCAACATCTCCAGGTGAGCACTCCGCTCCACCTTAGCCCAAGGTGAGCTCTCCAAGTCGTTCCCTAACAGATAGTCTACAGGCATGGCGGGCCTCACAGCTACCTGAAGAGTACCAGAGACCCCCCCCCACTCAAAGTGAACCTGAGCCACCTTACAGTGACTCTCTGTGTTGTCAGCGGCAACAACTGGATAGAATGCTCCTGGGACCACCTGCTCTTGAGACACCAGGTGACACTTGACAGCTGTCACACTGGCTCCTGTATCTCTGAGAGCTTCCACCCTACGGCCATTAATGGTCACCCACTGCCTGTATTTCTTAGTGTTATCAGGCAGCTGGGTTTGGGGGACCATCTCACAGTCTCCTAATGAGACAAGGGACATCTCTGCGGGACCCCATCTCCTCCCCCAAGGCTACACTAGCCATCTGCCGGGGCGGAGCACCAGTGGGTGCTGGTTTACCATACAAAGGACACTTTAAATCAGAGGCAAAATGCCCCATGTTACCACACTTGTAACATTTGAGGGGCCCCTTCTGAACAGGGGGACCTGTCGGGGCCCCGGTCGGTTTCTGGGGTGGGGGAGGCTGAGAACCTTTCCCTTGGTTCCCTTGGGGATTACTTTGGGGCCTTCTTGGGAACTCCCTCTGTTTACCCTTGTCCCCCCCACTCTTCTGCTGGGGACCCTGCCCACCTTTAGCGGAGTCTCCCACTGGACCCTTGTGGACCCTGGTACTGACCCAGCGGTCCGCCTCCTCAGCAAGCTTTCTAGGGTTAGTCAGCCTACTATCAATCAGGTGCTGGCGTAGCTCAGGAAAACAATTACTGGACAAGTGCTCCCATGCCACTAAATCAAGAAGCCCTTGGAAATCATCAACCTTGCTACCCTTCACCCAACCATCCAGTGCTCTGCAAAAAAAAGATACATACTCAACATACGTACTGTTTGGAATCTTTGTGCAACCCCTGAACCTTTGCCTATACAACTCAGGGGTCAACCCATACCTAGCCATCAAAGCTGCCTTCATATGGGGATAAGAATTATAATCATCTGAAGGCAAGTCTAGCAGTGTGTCCCGCCCCTCACTAAGGAACCGTCCCCACAACCCTGCTCCCCAATCCTTCTCAGGGACCGGTGGGAAGACATGGCTACCTCATAGGCTTTGAACCACTGCCCTATGTCATCATTTAAAAAAAAATATTTTACTACATCTTTTGATATGTACACCCTTGATTCTACCTGCACTGACGGTGTGCTGCCACCAGAGGGAGTGGACTCTAAACTCTTGGCCTTTAGATCCAATTCCCTCAAAGCCATATCATGCTCCATTTGGATTTTTTTCTCTTCCAGAGCGAGCTTTTTGCTTTCCAGCTCCAGTTGCCCATTTAATTTGAGCTTTGACATTTCCATTTTGTGCATCCTACCCTCTCTTCTATCTGCCAACTCCTCTGGAGATAGACTTTTAACAGAAACACTGCTACCGGCAGGGGAAGGGGTTCTCCTTCCTCTTGGACCCACTGGCCCTTCCAGCTGCTCCTCTGCATTATCATCATCAGTGGCATTCCTTGCTTCTACCCAGGCCCTCAGTGCCTTGTAGAACTCTGGCTTATTTTTGAATCCAGTGGTGCAAACATTGAATTTCCTGCAGAAGAACTTTAGCTGTGATACTTTGTAGCTTTCCAGTTTCTCTTCTTCCCATTCCCATTCATTATCAACAGAGACTATGGATGCTGCTTTCTCCACCATGGTTAAGCTTGGCAGTACTCAAGAAAATAGACAGTCCCAAAAAGAAATCTACCAACAAGTATTGGTTGCGTTAAGGTCTGCACTCACTAAGTAGTGTTCACCAATCACTGTACATGAGTCACAAATGCAAGTCCAGAATCCCCACCGCTGACCACCAATGTTAGCATCCGGGTTCTCTGGTTGGCACAGGTGGGTACTTGTGTCAAGCAGGGAACCTTTCCTCTAGTCAGGGTAAGGGGGTACACTCCTAAAATAACCCCTGCTCACCCCCTTGGTAGCTTGGCACGAGCAGACAGGCTTATCTCAGAGGCAGTGTGTAAAGCATTTGTGAACACATACAGTAACCAAGTGACAACACTACAAATGGACACCACAAAGGTTTTATATTAAAAAATAAGGATTCTTTATATAGAGTTACCACAAAACCATTAAACGACAAAAATACACAATACTGTTAATTTAGATGGTAGAAGGTTGCTTAGTTCTCTTAAGTTCTTAAATGCGACACTTTAAGTCAATGTACCTTTTAGATGCGACACGCAGGGCAACGAAAGTGTTGCAACGATGTTGATGCGATGAAGTTTTTGGTGCAAAGAAATAAAGACGTGAAGATCTTCCAGGTGCGTTACGCTTCTCCGATGTTGCAAGAAGACTCGACTCGATGCGTCAGCTGCAGCGGCGTCACCCTTTTCGCGATGCAACGACAGCGGCCTTGGCAGCGGCACTCTTCTCCGATGTTTGCGAGACGCTTCCGCTCGATGCGATGTTGCAGCGGCGACACCCCTTTACACGATGCGACGACAGCAGCTCCGATGGCGGTACGCTTCTCCGTGGATGGGAGGCGCTTTTCTTGATGCGGTGCAATGCGACAGCAATCATGGCTGCGATGGCGACATGCTTCTTCTTCGATGCGAGACTCTTCTCTTGATGCGGTGCGATGCGTCAGCTGCGATGGCGACACACTTCTTCGGCGTTGCGAGACACTTCCTGGATGATGCGAGACGCTTACGCTCGATGCGATGCTGCAGCAGCGACACACTTTACGATATGCTACGACAACAGCTCCGACTGCGGCACGCTTCTCCTCCTTGAGTCGCGCTTCCAGCTCCTTGCGATGCGCAGTCCCTCAGAAGGCCCAACAACAGCAGCAGGCACTTCCAAAGAACTCTGGGGAGCTGGGGGTGAAGTCTGTTGTTCCTGAGACTTCAGCAGGAGGCAAGCTCTATTCCAAGCCCTCGGAGATCTTTTTAAGCACAAGTTGAAATAAAGTCTTTTGTAGTCTTTCTCCTTTCCTTCAGCAGCAAGGCAACCACTTCAGGCCAATCCCCCTGGTCAGGGACAGTACTCCTCCTTACAGCTTTCCCAGTTCCTTCTCCTCAGGCAGAGGTTCTTCTTGTCAAGCAGGATCTAATTTCTTGGGAACAGGGTCCCAATACTTATACCCCTAATTCCTTTGTTCCTCTGGGGTAGAGGGGCCTTTGCCCAGTCCAAACCAGTTCCTAAGCACTTTGTTGACATGTCTCTGACTTTCTATTCAGGGTGCAGGGCAGAGACATCAGCCGCTCCACAGGAGGTGGAGCCAGCATTGTGGTGGCAGAGCACAGCCCTAGTCCAGGTGCACTCGTCCCACCCATCTGGATGTCAATCTCTCTATTCACCACCAGGCTACCTAGCCCTGCCCCTCTGGAATTCCCCAGCCCTGTCACTCACAGAAACCAGACAGGCAGATACACATCATAGCAGAGGCGGGCTGAAATGGTTAGGCAAGCAAATACCAACTTTCTAAAAGTGGTATTTGCAAACACAGAATATTAAAATAAACTTTACTAAAAGATGTATTTTATTATTCTGAGTTCAGGCATACTAAACTCAAATTTCTACCATGTTCCCTGGGTCTGTTAGGATCATAGAATGTAACAATTCTAACAGCCCATTCTGGCCTATGGAGAACAGGTAGCCTTACAATAGTGAAAAACGAAAATGGCTGTAATTCACTATTAGGACATGCCACACACATCAGGGCTTGTCCTACCTTATGCTTACAATGCACCCTGCCCCTAGGCCTACCATAGGGGTGACTAATATGAAGTTAAGGGAAGGTTTAGGGACTGGCAAGTGGGTGCACTTGCCCAGTCAGCATGACAGTACCAGACTGCACGCAGGTTCTGCAATGGCAGACCTTAGACACATTTTACTAGGCCGCTTCTGTGGGTGGCACAACCAGTGCTGCAAGCCCACCAGCAGCATTTGTATTTACATGCCCTGGGCACTCCTGGTGCACTTTACTGGGGTCTGACAGTAAACCAAATAAGCCAATCATGGAATCCAACCAACATATACATTTTAAATAGGGAGCACTTGCACTGTGGCACTGGTTGGCAGAGGCACAGTGCTCTGAGCAGCTAACACCAGCAAAACACATGATGCACAGCGACAAAGAAGTGGAAAGGAGACTCACGCCAAGGTGCCAGGTCTAACACGTATCATTTTAAAGTTTTGCGCTTTGCTTGCATAGGATGTTTGTGAGTATGGCACTATGCTGAACCTATGTCTCTGTCTCTTGCAGCATCTACAGAGGGCAGGGAAGGACGGGGGACAGACACTAGTGGGGGAAGCTTCTGGTACAACTGCTACACATGAGTTCACTAATACTGAGGTGACCTGTGCCTCAGAAGGGGACAGGAGTGCCCTGGATGATTCACGCCCTGAAACACCAACCTCCACGTCTTCAGACTCCAGCAGTGACTCCTCATTCTGACGTGGGTGGGCTACACCGAACTGTCCAGTCTTTGTCCTCCATAGTGACGGCAGCCATTCAGAAGTCACAGGCTCCCAGTCCAGCTCCTGTCCCTTCTGCAACCACCCTGCCAGTGGCAGCACCTGACGAGAGTGCCCAGACACCAGAGCCCTCAGGCACCAAGTACACCACACGCAGCACACAACAGCAGCACTCGAAGCGTGCCAGACCACAGACACCATTACCACAACACAAAACGGGCACACATGAGCATAAAACCAAAAGCCCATCACGTGGCATCAGGCCAAGAAGCAGGCATCAACATCACATTCATCAAAATCACCACCATCCAAGGGCGCTACCATCCCCACACCTGCTCCCAAAGACCCACAGACTCTTGCCCTGTCTGCTGTGAACCTGGTGCCTGCAACGACTAAGCCCAAACCCATTTCAAAGGCAGATTCACACACAGCGTCAACTCCCACCCACACTCCTGTGAAGCAGGGACAAGAGAGCAAAGTGGGGGTTTACCTCAACAACAGGTGAGGCAGAGGAAGAGGCAAGGCCACCCTAAGTGTGACACCTGGTCCAGCAAATCCCTACGGCGAGAGCCACCTGCACCTGATACACCTTTGGTGGAAAGTGAGGCTGTTGTACCCACCTCACTTCCCACTCCGGCCAATACACTTGTTGGCTATCAAATCTCCAAACAGTTGAGACCCAGCCCTCAACATTCACCCTCAACCACTGTGTCTCCACCTCCCCGTGCCACCACTCCACCCGGTCCAACCAGCCCTCGGACTCCCACAGCCATGGATGCCTCTACCTCAGCCGGTTCTCTCTCTCGGAGGTCCAGTCCTCCAACTGGCCCCGGCAATCAGCCCCCTCCTAGTTCAACTTAAAGCTAAATATTTAAGCCAATTCCTCCTCCCCACACCATTTCTCCAACAGCGGTGCCTGGACTGCCCACGTGTAACCCCTGAGTTGTGGTGATTCCCATGACTGGACGGTGTTACCCATTGGATGTGCAAGTTCTCATGCACACATGCACGGACTAGACATATGGACTGTCCAATGGCCTTGCTGTTTGTTACTTTTGATGCCCATTTCCTGTGCAGTTTCTCATGCACACATGTGCGGACTAGAAATATGGACTGGCCAATGGCCTTGCTGTTAGTTACTTTTAATGCCTATCTAGATATTATGTAATAAAGGCTGTTACTCATGTTGTGTGCTTTGTTGCTGCCCTTGCTAAATTAAAAGTTGTATGTATGGGTATAGGTTCATGTGGCACATGCTCTGTATGCCACTTTTACATTGGCAATTACTTGATTTACTTTTTCAGAGGTTGCCAGAGGTGACAGGCCCTTTTGTTCTTCTTGACTCTGAGGCTTGAGGGTGCAATGATGGTTGTTTGTGATGATTTACTCTTATCCTAATCATTCTATGGTCAGATTTGGTCAGGTTTTCTAAATTGTACACATGTCATGTTAGGATGCAATACCACAGCAGAGGTGAATTCTATCCACAGGATAACTTGCGGGGTGGCCAGGGTCCGTCATATCTGTGGGATCTTTCTTGATGTGTGAACAGTGTTGTTGATTTATAGTCATCTTGGTTAGGCCTGTCTTCATAGTCACATGGGTCATTTTAATGTGTGCACTTGAGTGGTCATACAGTGTGATTGGCCTGTCATTCTCAGTAGTGTTGAGGTGTATGTGCCCCTGCACATGCCAACTACACACATGTATGATCCAGGTAATGAGTGCCCGTTTGTTTACATTGTCAGAAGTGTGCTTCAAATTGTGGGCATATAGAGGAGTTGTAGGTTGAGCACTGTGCAGTGTGTCGGTGTGTTCTTGCACTCCAGGGGGACAACTACTTGTTGTAGCTGTCATTTTTGAGCATGCAAAGTGTGCCACTGCAAAGTCTGTGTTGTATTTTGTTGATCAGCCATAGGTCTTGTTGAAGTTTGTGCTCACTGTGCTGACCTGCTCAGCTACACTGACATTATTTGTAATTTTTCTCATGCATTGCTGTCACTTGACACATTTTTGGGACAAGTATAGTAAGTGGTATGAAGAGTCATACCATCCCTTATAGGTGCTTCGGATGCCTACACATTGTGAGTTACTCCTCTATGTGTTTTTGCACTGTACACTCCTTACCTGTCCAATACTGATGTACACACCCCTTGTCTCATGTCTTCCACCCCATGCCTTGCCAGTGTGTGACCCTACCCACCACTTCAAAGTGTGACACTATACTGTGGCGGGATGATCTGTGTACAGGACTAATGTGCCACTCAGGACAGTTCCACAATTAGTTATGTGTTATTTTCTTCTAGTTGGTTGCAGTCATGGTTGCTCATGTGCAGAGCATATGTTTGAGCAGCACAGTCCTCTAGTCATGTTGTTTGCATCTGGGTTTTCCTGTGTTGTGTAGCTGTGGGTGATGGCTACGATGTATGTCTGTTTGCTGAGGTACTGCTACCCTTCCTGAGTGTGATGGGATCTGTGTGATGTGATGATTTGTGGTGTGGGAGTTCATGGTGGAGCACTCAGATATGTGTGCTACTGGTTTGGTTGGTGTTCACACACTGCTTACTGTGCATGCAGTGAGGTCAGTGTATGTTGCTCTGTACTTCCCTGGTGTTCATCCCCCTAATGTCTAGCTGAGTTGACAATGTGATGAATGTTTTTTGCATATGTTGTGTTTTTGTTGTTGATGGATGTAGTGTTTGGACTGTGTTGGCTCTTTCCACTGACAGGTGCATGTGTGTGTGTGATGTTCTATTTGCATGACATTGTGTAAGAGTAGTTTGTGCATTGTATTACATTCAGAGGTGTGTTGAATGTGTAATGTGCATTTCTTGTGTGAATGTCACATACATGCAGCAATGTGCAGTCTTGTTAATGAGCTTGTTTTGAGTGCACAATAGTGCTATGTCCTCCTATATTTGACCTGTCACTTGTCAGGATTGTGCATGTGCATGCTTGTGGTACACATTGACACCATGCTCACTTGATAACTGGTGTGGTGTGTATGTCTGTGTTGACTGATGTGTCTCATTGATCACAGTTAGTGTTCATGATTGGCATTTGGTAATGCAATTTGGAATTGGGTTGGGGTATGGTGTCTGTGCATTTGTCCAGAGTGAAAATGTTGTGTATTCCTGTTCTGTCTAGGGTCACATTGCCTAGCCACTGTTTGCCTGCACATGGCTGAGCTTGCTGGACTGTTTTGGATGTTGTGTGTGAGATTTGTGTTTGGCTATTAGTTTTTGATCAGCATTGGTTCAGACATCCCTCAGTGGGAGTCTGACATTTGTAGATACACACCAAGGTGTGTGATTGGTTGTCAGGAAACTCACAGGACCTTATTTGCACCTTTATGTGTGTTTCTCACAGGTGTTGAGTAGTGCATGTGAGAGATGGGTAGATGAGGGGTATGTGTGGAGGTCCTACTTGGATTTGACAGTCAGGGAGTGTGACAATGAGCCATATGTGTTGTCCTGGTGACATACACATGTCAAGGTAGTTGACACAGATGTGGGGCTGGTCACTGTATGGGTTCTGACACTTCCCATCATTCATGTGCCTACGCATAGCTTGCATTGCTGTATCCCAGAGATATTGCACAGATATCACTTTGGTTTAATTTCAATCACTGTGCCACCCATGTCTGATTTGAAGGCCTGAGGGTAGTGTGATATGTTCCTCCTCTTGCATGTCATGTACAAATTCTATGTGGCTTGCTCCATGGTTTTCCAGCACTGTGCACTCCACTTTGGGCTAGTCCATTTCTTGCCATACATTGCTGCTGACCTAGGTATGTGTATGTGGCAGTGTCAGTGTGGGATCTGTCCGAGGGACTTGACATGCAGTGTGAGCAGTTCAGTGGTTGTTAACATGCAGAGTGAATCTTCATTTCTTAATTTACTCAGTTTGATTCACATGAGTGGAAGGCAGGTGTGAGGTGGATGGGTTGTCTAGCCCCTGACCTTCTGTGCAGGGTGTTCATCTTCACCCCCACCTTCCCAGTCAATCTACCTTGCCCTTTGATGCATGAGGTGCGAGGTCGAGCCACACCTGGCTGCTAAATAGTGCATTGAGAGGGGATGGGCAGAAGAGGGGCACACAGCATGTGCAGAAATGGATGTGGGAAGCGTGCTGTGGGCTGTGGCCAACTGTTGCGGCCCACCATGTGGGTAGGGTGAAGGTGGAGCACTGGGAAGCTGCCCAGACTGCCCATGTCTGGCGCCGGCCCTGCCTACTACATTGTGCGCTGGTTTTCCCGCATCTTCACCTCTGCAGTGACTGGGACATTGCAGTGATTTCGCTGTTGATGGGTGACCCCGATGCAGAGGTGTGGATTGCTAGCAAGCAGGACATGTGTGAGTACACTGGGGGGATATGTTCCTGTCTCCACCAGAGTGTCTGATGTGGAAAGGAAACGTATTTCAGCACAGGAGGTGTGTGTTGTGGTTGTATGCGGAGATGTGTTGTTTACGTACCTGCGGTGTTGACCGCGGCGACGTCTTATATGCTGGAAGTGGATCAGGTACAGCAGCGGAAGCGCTTGAAGAGCTGGATCCATAGCGGTCAGAAACGCGTGGAGGTGCCCAGGATTCGAGTTTCGATCTCCGCAGTAGTGCCTTCGCCGTCTCCGAATGGCTGGTTTCTCCGCTGCGTTGTGATGGGCTGTTTGAGGCATCGTGATTTGCCCGGCGGTCGTAAAGTCATTCTGCACGGCGGTCTTTCTCTATTGGCTCCCTCCGCCACCATTGCGGAAGGAAATTTCTGGTGGATCCCGAAACTCTGCAGCGGACGGGAAATAGGCTAGCTTGCCCATTGTAATATGGGGGACGAGAGGACCGCAGCTGGAGTGCGGAAAAGGACGTTTTCCACCATTGCTAGCACTGCAGATGTGCTTACACCCGCCATCGTAATCGGCCCCACAGTGAGGTTGTTGTTTCAAAGGGGGGCTGGCACTGTTCAAGCAATCCCTGTCACGGTGAATCAGAAAAAGTCACAAAATTAACCTGTGCTTAACCCTTCAGTAGCTTGGCACAAAAGCAGGCAGGCTTAGCTTAGAGGCAATGTGTAAAGTATTTATGCAGCAGACAAACAGTTATAAAGCGAAAACACAACAGAAGAAAAATTCCATACCAATTTAGAAATTTGAGTAACTTTATATAAAGTATTTGACACCAAAATGACAAAAATCTAATTAGCAAAACCGGAGTTATGAATTTTTAAAAGTTTTAAGTAAAATCTAGCACCTACAAGATTAAAGCGCCAAACACAGACATCTGGTCCCGCAAGACTTGGATAAAGTTGAAAATTATGGCCGATTGCAATGGAACACTGGTCGGATGCAAAGAGTGGATTGAGCCAGGTCAGAGCTTACCTTTGGACTTTGCAGAAATGTAGTCAAAAATGTTCTGAGAAGGTAAATTTAGCTTGGCAAGGCTACAGTAGGTGTCCTAGGAAGGAGCATTGTCGTCGGAGAGCAGCTGGACAAAGTTGCGGTGAAGATTTCTATGTTCAGACGTAGTCACTTTTTGGGAAATAGAAAAGTTCCAGCAGGACAAGGCAGAAAGCTGTAGCTGATGAGAGTTCCATTAGGCCGCACACACCTTTGACGAAAAACCGCTAACCAGGATTTGCCGGCTGCAGAGAAGAGCATAGCGGGAGCTGCCGAAAAGCTAGACTGACCGGTGATGCCCCTTGGGCGGATAGACAAGCAGGTTGGTCCCAGTCTTCTCTCAGTTCTCATTGCAGGTTTTAGCCAAAAAGTTTCTAAATCCCAAGTTTTTAATTTTGGCTATCTAGGCACCTTTAGCACCACCACCAAGGGTCCAGGACTGGAGGAGCACCTCTTGGGGTTTAGGACTCAGTCAAGCTGGGTCCAGGTGCAGGTTCAAGATGGATGGGGACTTTTCTGTACTTGAGGCTCTGAACAGGAGGCCAGCAAACTGGCCCTTAAAGACACTTTGGTAGTCCAGGGGAAAGGTGATGAAACAGGGCTCAGGAAGTAGGACAGGCCTCTTAGGGTTCAAGGCAAGCTACAGGCAGCAAAGCAGTCCTTCCGGGTGGAGCAAAGCAGTCTTGTGGAGTACACAGCAGCAGGCAGTCCTCTGAGAATTCTTCGCAGGTCCAGAAAGTGAAATGAAGCGTGGGTCTGAGGGTTCCCTTTTTATATATGATGTCTTCTTTGAAGTAGGAGACGTTTCTAGAGAATTGCCCTTGAAGTGATAAAGGTTTCCTGACTGCCGTGCCATGGTTCCAAACTGGATGCATGAACAATGCAGAGGTGACAAGTCCTTTTTGTGAAGTCAGAGCTTAGCCTATTCAGTTGCAAGTAGGGCTGTGACCAGCTCCGCCCTCCCAATCTTGCCTGTTGATGGCTCATCCAGGTGCATCCCTTCTCTCTAATGTGTGGCTGTATGGGAGAAATAAACATAGTCCAACTGCCAACTATACCCAGTCAGGTGACCAGGGAGAGGCTGCAGGCATCAAATAGTTTAGGGAAGAAAAATGCACTATTTTTAAAGATGGCATTTTCTAATTGTAACTTAAAATCGTACGCTACCATTAAAGAGGATTTTTAATTACAATTTCTCATCAGGAGCGCTCGTGTTTTTACTTGCTACAGTGCCATTGCAAACAGGGTAACAAATTTTTTTTATCTCATGACATTTGCAGAGCATGTAAAGATTGAGATCTAATGTCAGACACTGTTTTCATAGTCACCTGTTCTGTGCCCCAACCCCCTCCCTCATTGCTGCTTGCCCCCTCCATCAAATCATTGCTCACCGCAGTGCCACTGCTGAGAATGCTTGCCTGGATCACCCTGACCCTGGGGGAAGCTCTCCTGCCATGCACTATACTAATTCACAGTAAGTAAAACACCCCTCTCATGATTCTCCAGGTAACTAACCCTTTGATCTTTGCACTCGCGCTATGATGTCAACAGAGTGTAATAAGAGTACAGCCGATAAAGCATGTTGATCCAGCATTGTAGTCCGCATCTCATTCAACTTGCTTTTTGTCTGCGGCATTTAACACAACTAAATAAAAAAAGTGTATTATGTGTAAATTGAATCAACCATGCCTCCTCCAGCTTACTACGCTCTATGTACTTGATGATGTCCCTTGTCCCAGCATCATGAGCTATGTAGATCTGGGTCTGCCAACAACACCCAGGGATACGTTGTTTTAGATTCTCGAGTGACTGCTATCAAACACACCAAGTCCTCCACTCCCTGGTTATATGCGGAGCACGTGCTCACTTTCCATTGTATAACTTGCAGCGCTTGTGCAAGATACAAATGTAACAATTTATCAGGTTAACACCATCCATTGCATTATCTGCTTGAAGACGAACTAAGGACCGCCACCGCCAGCCATGCGGTGGCGGTCCTTCCGCCATCGGACGGCGATTCCCCCCCCCCACATTAGGATGGCAGGGGGATCCAGACTGCGACCATGGCGGACGGAAAGACCGTCTGCCACGGAACCGCCACAGGCAATCGGACCGATTGCCTAGCGGAGCGGTCTGCATGCATAAAATGGTGGCAGTGCCTAGCAGGCACCGTCCACCATATTATGATGCAGGCTGTGAGCCAGCCTTGCCATGATGGGGACACCGTCATGAACAGGCTGGTGGAGATCCTGTTCGGGGCCTGTTGCAGGCCCCCAACATGCATTTTCAACATTGCAGCGGGTGCTGCTGTTAGCAGCACCCGCTGCAATGTTAAGAATGCACCATGGCGGTCGCATCCTAATGTGGCGTACGGATCCGCCGCATGTATTGCGGACGGTCCCGGTCACCACCATGATGGTGGACTGACTCCAGTCCGTCCGCCATCGTAATTGGCCCCTAAATATATAATACCAAGAGCTTTCCAACTACATTTTTATCATTGATCATATCCTATTACAACACCATTCATTATTATTCAGTTTTGACTTTCACCTCTCTGTTTCATAGCGAATTGGCATTTATGGGTTGCCTCTTTATTGTGTCTCATTTAGTGTCCTCGGTTATGGTCATTTCACAGTTTTAGCACTGTCATTTACTTACAGGGAAAATCTCAAACAAATGTAAATATTTGAAACCATCATTGATAAATGACAGCTTTAAAATTGTGAATCACCATTACATGTTTTAGTGTTTAAAAGGGGTTAAATCATTAGATGTGTATCTTCATGGCAAAATTCTATTAACGTTCTTTTAACCTGTCTAAATGTTATAAGAAACATTTTAAGGTTCGGTGGGCCCCACGCACAGATGGTGGCCAAGTATTTACAGCAAGGGCAGGGCTTATAGGCATACACTGATGTGTCACCAGTGGAGTGCAAGCAGTATTGTATTGGCATTTATATGCGCTTTCATACCTCTTCTAAGCACATACGCGCTTTCGGAATCGATGAGTAAATAGCTACTATGTCATGCATGATTGGAAGAATGTTGGGTGAGATGTGGCTTATAAGTGGCAACGTTTGGGAGTATGTCTTTTGGATGAGTGCGCCGTTCATGTTGCCACAGGCATGTCGCAGCACTTTATTGCATGACGTGAGGCTCAAAAGAGTATGGGAGATGGAGGCGCTGTATAAACAGACTATTAATTATTTTCAGTTGAGGCCCTTTAAAATGTTTTTTAGGGAACAGCCAGAACTTTATTTTCTTTTTTAAATTCTAGGTGAGTGCTTATTATCTATTTTTCCATAGGTTGATCTAGAGCTTCCAATTCTGTGTAGTAGGCCTGGAGGTTTAGTGTGACACACAACACCACACAATTCAACACCACACAATTCACTGCCACACAATTCCACACAGCCAAACATAATTACACTCCACATAATACCACTCAACGTAACAAGCAACATGATTCAATCCCACATATTTACACTCTATTCAATACCACATAAATAAACCCAACATAAAACCGCTCTATACCACATAGCAACAATCCACATAAATACACTCCACACCATGCCACATAATTCCATTAGGCATAATTTCACTTAGCGCCACACAGTTCCTTGACACACAATTCAACTCTAAACATTTCCATTCCACACTACATAATTTGACACCAAACCACATAATTCAACTCAACAACACAATTACACAACACACCACATACATCCAATCAAAACCGCATAATTCCACATCATGCCACAAAATTCAACAGCACGCCACATAATTAAACTCCACTGCATACGACTCCACAACACAAATACAATTTCACATAATTACACTACATGACACACAATCCCACTCCACATAATTCCAGTATACTAACTACCACATAATTGCTATCCACATAATTCCACTGCACACCATTGATAAGGCATGGCGTTGTAATAGGATAACCTATCTGTATGAACCTAGCTACTAGATCTGCCACGGAGGCACTAAGGATTCTCCAGACATCCACTAACGACCCAATAGTTATTGCTATGGCGAAATTTTTTTAATGGGCTTGGCTTATCCGTTCCAAAAAAATAAGAGAAACCCAAGTCTAGTTATAACTACTTTTACGTAAAGTTATTTTAGCATGGCCCTGTTAATGAACTTACAATGGTGTTGAATTATCTTGGCTCACACATTTTATCGATGTAGCTCTATGTTTTTATTGCTGTTTCTGTACTTTCAAGCCTTTTTATATGATACAAAGTTTAGAACTAATTAATGTTTTTAGCGATATTTCTTATGATCGCTATTTATGTTCTTATTTTAAGCATTTTTGACCTAATACTGTTTGTGCTGTCTTTTATGATTATTTTAATCGACATAAAGACTTGATGATGATGATGGTAATAGGATATGATCAATTATAAAAATGTAGTTGGAAAGGTCTTGGTATTACAAAGTTAGATCGTCTTCAAGCAGATAATGCATTGGATGGTGTTAACCTGATAATTCCACTACACAAATCCACTCCACACCACACAATTCCACAACTAACAATTCCAACCCAACCCAAATAATTCCACTCCACACCACATACATCCACTCAACTCCATAACACATAGGTAAAATACATTGTCATTTACAACACCAATAGCTCTAACTCTCGCAAAAGCAAGACCTATTGGCTTTGCCAATGCGTGTTATACACTTGCGCGGCTTTATGATTTTTGTAGATAGCAATATTAAATGACCGACTGATGGCCTACCCTCATTCTGACAGGTGGCTGACTTGTTTACCATTGTCCAGATATTGACAGGGTGAGAGCCTGTATGTAACTGTGCACTGTTCACAAAGTGTCTAATCTGACACTATACAATTTTTGAAATTATAATGGGCTTTAATTTTCAACAAAGAAACAAGACATTATCTGGAACTTTCCACATTATTTGGGTGTGAAACAGCAAGTAAAGATATTGCGGTTTGTACCAAAAACAAATTCATGTCATGTATTCATGAAGAACAAAGTTTCATACAAGAATCATGTGTAACATTAATTCAATTACATGTTACGAACATCTACTAATGCGACAAAATTACATCACAACAGAAATTGAAATGCCCAATGCATTTCGGAACCAGCCGGTTCCTTCGTCAGGGGCCAATCTGAAAAATAAAAAATAAACCATTTTGCTTGTGAGTACAGTATGCTTAGGGCTCAATCTCTAGAGATCTGATGGTGAACAAACGTGTCTCAAAGAGTTACCTGTTCGTGTGTGCAATTTTATATACTCTGAAAGAGATAAAGATGTGACCATGTCAGCACCAACTAGGGCTATGGGGTATACGTGAGTGATGGCAGTAGATAACTGCCAAATTCACGCTTACCTGTTTTTAAGGAACCTCGTGATTCTGAAAATGTAAAAAAAGGGACTATGTAGGGTAAGTGAAGCTAACAAAACCAGAGATGAAATAAGTATACACAAGTATATTATTTCTCGAGGAGATAGAAATCTTACCTCTGACGAGATACTTTTAGAAGCTGTGTGGAGAGTAAATAAAAAATATCAACAAGCGTGCCGTGTAGAATAGATGAAGCTAATGGGAGTTGCGATTTGTGCAGTATACGCAACTATCGAACGTTTCCAAAAGGTAAAGGTCTTACCTCTAGAGAGATGTTTAAGAAGCTGGAGAGAAAGTAAAGAAAGCAAGGTTTTAAAAAACAACGCGTGACCGGAGTTTAACGAATACATCGGCCACCGAAAATGCTAGTGACGGAAACCTTACCTGAAGGGTAGCTCGGGGAAAGAGTAACCGACGATTCTCCTCAAAAGATAGGCGGGTGAAAAAAGTCAAGTCGAGGATGCTATTTCAAGGTAGAGACCAGAACACAAACCGGAAATGCTCGACATAGACAGCGGACTATTGGGAGCAGATGCAACCAGCTTGGTGTTTCAAAATAGACGGACGCACGGAAGCGCCATCTTGGAACGGAGTCAATTGACTTCCAGAAGAATGTGAAAATACACCAAGGTCATTGAATACTATCGTTAGAGAAATGGAAATTTAAAGAGTGGAGAAGCAGTATTCGGAAAGAAAAGTATTAATCGTTTGCGACAGTAAACACGCAGTCGGGGAAGCAAGCAGAAAGTCTCAGGAGCTGAGATTCCTGCCTGGAATATGTAAACAAATTACACAATTTCGGCTCAGAGAGAGAAACTACAGTATACGAAGAACCTGGAATTCAGCCTCTTTTGTTGGGAATAAGCCTCATGTTAGACGAGAGGAACATATGGGGAGTGTAGGTGCAAAGCGGAAACATGTGTGGGGATCAGAACATAAGGATAGATTGGTCACCGAGGGAAACGAAGGGGTGACCTGTGACTTGAAAATAGAGTGTTGGTAGGTAATATGTATGTATCATTGTATTGGTGCTCTAGTTATGCTGAAGTGCTTGTCACTTGCCTGAGATATGTAAAGCCACCTAGGGCTTATCGGTCTGGTCAGTCAGCTCGTGATTAAATGAAACATGACATGTGTAACCTGTCATTAAGACCAGTCGGTGCCATGGTGTCCAAAAGTTTGATCCAAAAGATCTCCCTTTGTAGGAGTCTAAGGTGGGTATTGACTCCTTGTTGTTGCTCCACATGTTCGATTATTTGGAACCTAAGTTGTGATATTGAATGGCATGCTTCGTGCCAGTGGGTCGCCAGAGGTGAATTTTTGCTCTGAGTTCTGATGCGACTTTTGTGTTCTGTAAGTCGTGTTTTCATTTTCCGTTCGGTTTTGCCAATATACAGTTTGCCACACGGGCATTTAATCCCGTAGATTACATTTGTGGTGTTGCAATCACTGGTGTGTCTGAGCAGAACATCCTTGCCCGTGGTGGGGTGTTTTAGGATATTTCCTGGGATGATGTTGTTACAATGCGAACAGTTTTGGCATTTCATAGTTCCTTTTTTAATGTTGATGATGTGGGGTTTCTTCGTGGAGGATAGTAGTTCTCGAAGATTTTGACTCCTGGTGTAGGCATGCAGAGGCAATTCCCGGAAGATGTTATTGAAATCGGTTTTGTTGGATAATAGTTCCCAGCGTTTGTTAATGATTCTTTTGATTGCAGTGGAACTGGTCGAGTATTTAGATAAGAACACTATGTTTGATTTGTTTGTTTTCCTGACAGATGTGAGTAATTCTCCACGTGATTTTGCCATCGCTCTTTGTGCACATGAGTCAATAATTGTGAGAGGGTACCCCCGTTCCTGATATTTTTCTTTGTATTCACTAATTTTAGCTGTGCTATCAGATGTGTCTGAGCAGATACGTTTGATCCGAATGAACTGGGAGTAAGGTAGATTGTTGATGAGGTTGTTGGGGTGGAAGCTGGAAAATTGTAGCGCATTATTGCGATCTGTGGGTTTAGTATAGACTGTAGTGGTCAGTCCATGTCCATCTGAATTTTTGTTGATGGTGACGTCAAGATATTGGATGGTCTGTGTGTCAATTTTGTGAGTGAATTGAATCCTGGGGTTATGGGAATTTAGAGTGGTTATCATTTGTTCGAGGAGTTGCTGTGAGTTAGTCCAAACCAAGAAGATGTCATCGATGTATCGACAGTATGTGTAGATGTTTGACCACCACTGGGGAATGTCCATGATATATTCCTGTTCGAACATCGCCATGAAGATGTTAGCGTACGATGGGGCCCCCGGAAAACCCATAGAGGTTCCCGAGAGTTGAGCGTAGAATCTTTCATTCCATTTGAAGTAGCTGTGATGAAGGCAAAAATGTAGTAGCTGTAAAATGAAAACTTTTTCTGTGTCAATGTCTTCGCGTTGGAGAAGGGCCCATTCAACTGCCTCCATGCCTGTGGAGTGAGGAATAGAAGTGTAGAGAGCCACCACATCGATGGTGCACAATAGCCAGGTTGATTGGATGTTGGGTTGAATCAGCTCAAGTTTTTTGAGGAAATCTGTGGTATCCTTGGTGTATGACCACCAGTTCTGCACAAACTTCTGCAAGTAATGATCCAGATATTTGCCTACGGTGTCAAAAATTGACCCGCATCCTGAGACAATGGGTCTGAAGGGTGGTTGCTGTAGATTTTTATGTATTTTAGGTAACATGTAGAGATGGGGTCTGCGCGGATCTGGTGTGGTGAGGAACTGTCTGGTCTGTTCATCGATCCACCCTAAATCATATGCTTTTTTCAGGATATCGTGTAAAATGGTGTCAAGTTGTGATGTTGGATCGGTTTGTAATGGTAGATAGATAGATTGATCATTCACGTGATTATTGACTTGTTGTTGGTAAAACTCTGTGTCCATTATGACAATTGCTCCTCCCTTGTCAGCGGGTTGGATGGTGATGTCTGGATTATTTGCAAGGGTTCTCAGAGTAATTCTTTCTTTATTCGTCAGGTTCTGGTGTGTGTTCGAACGAAGAGTCAAATTTTGTATGTCCTTTTTGACCATGATCTCAAATGTGTCCAACATCTTATGGGACACTGGAGCTTGGAAAGTACTACGAGGCTTAAATTTCGTCAGTTTGCCGGTTTCTGGAATTGCATCTGTGGTCACAACGTTAGAAAAATAGTGACGTAAGCGTAATGTCCGCATAAACTTATACAGTGCGACATCAATTTCCAATTGGTTAGCATGACTGGTTGGAACAAAAGACAAGCCTCTGTTCAAAACTGCTTTTTGGTGGGGTGTGATGTTAACTGATGAAATGTTTATAATCAGGGAATGTTCTTCCCGCTGCGTAGCGATTTTCCTGCCCTTTCCTCGCCTGGTCTTGCTGTTGCACTTTGTGTCTCTATTTGTGAGGCTGGTGGTATTCCTTGGTCCGGGGCCTGAGACAAAAAAGACACCGAGCTTGTCTTATCGGCATGTTCAGTAGAATCCTTAGTTGGAGTTTGTAGGTTAGAGGACGAGGTTCCAGGCTGCACTGGTATTCTGGATGTTGAGATATCCTTGTCTGAAACCAAACTTTCTTCCGATGAATGCGTGTTTGGTTTACGAGGTTCAAATCTTTTGCGTGCATATATTTCGGCCCAGGTATAAACCTCGTTTAACTTGTAGTCGATAGTGTCTCTTTTGTACTTCCTTAGTTTCCCCTCTTGTAATTCTCTACTGTATTTGTCTAGTTTAATGTTCAAGCCCTCTAAATTGATTCTCCAAGTGTCATGTTCTAACCTAGTCTGAAGTTCCTCTTTCAGTGTGTTAATTTCTTGTTCGAGATCCTTGATGGTTTTGGAAAGCTCCTCGATAATAAGAAGAATCAGATCAAGAGAACATTTGTTGAGAATTGAAAACCATTTGTTCATGAAGGTGGGGTTAAGGTGGAAACGAAATAGCATGGGTCTTATTGAAAGTCGTAGTCCTCTGGGGATCCGTTTGGCTTTGTGATACTGTACTAATGTGGAAGCATGAAGTTGTTGGTTGAGTTGACGTCTGGTTAGATATTCTAGTTGCTTAAGTTGTTGCGAGATCGAGCCACTGTGTGTGTCCATATTTTTTACTTCCTGAATTAAAGAATACATTTCAGATGCTTGATCTGTGGTGTAAACCAAAGTAGTTGCTCTGTTGTCTGTTATGTTCGTTATGGATTCGAACGACATTTTTAGTTTGGGTGGGTGCTACTCCTTGGTGGACAAAAAAACTGGTGAAGCAGCGGTTATATAGGGAGAGCACTCCAATAATAAACCACTTTTGTCAATAGTTCTGCATTTAGTAAGAAACAACGGTGCTACAGTTATGTGGGAGTTTGTCCTCTCCTACTGTGCTAAAGACCAGATATTGACAGGGTGAGAGCCTGTATGTAACTGTGCACTGTTCACAAAGTGTCTAATCTGACACTATACAATTTTTGAAATTATAATGTGCTTTAATTTTCAACAAAGAAACAAGACATTATCTGGAACTTTCCACATTATTTGGGTGTGAAACAGCAAGTAAAGATATTGCGGTTTGTACCAAAAACAAATTCATGTCATGTATTCATGAAGAACAAAGTTTCATATAAGAATCATGTGTAACATTAATTCAATTACATGTTACGAACATCTACTAATGCGACAAAATTACATCACAACAGAAATTTAAATGCCCAATGCATTTCGGAACCAGCCGGTTCCTTCGTCAGGGGCCAATCTGAAAAATAAAAAATAAACCATTTTGCTTGTGAGTACAGTATGCTTAGGGCTCAATCTCTAGAGATCTGATGGTGAACAAACGTGTCTCAAAGAGTTACCTGTTTGTGTGTGCAATTTTATATACTCTGAAAGAGATAAAGATGTGACCATGTCAGCACCAACTAGGGCTATGGGGTATACGTGAGTGATGGCAGTAGATAACTGCCAAATTCACGCTTACCTGTTTTTAAGGAACCTCGTGATTCTGAAAATGTAAAAAAAGGGACTATGTAGGGTAAGTGAAGCTAACAAAACCAGAGATGAAATAAGTATACACAAGTATATTATTTCTCGAGGAGATAGAAATCTTACCTCTGACGAGATACTTTTAGAAGCTGTGTGGAGAGTAAATAAAAAATATCAACAAGCGTGCCGTGTAGAATAGATGAAGCTAATGGGAGTTGCGATTTGTGCAGTATACGCAACTATCGAACGTTTCCAAAAGGTAAAGGTCTTACCTCTAGAGAGATGTTTAAGAAGCTGGGGAGAAAGTAAAGAAAGCAAGGTTTTAAAAAACAACGCGTGACCGGAGTTTAACGAATACATCGGCCACCGAAAATGCTAGTGACGGAAACCTTACCTGAAGGGTAGCTCGGGGAAAGAGTAACCGACGATTCTCCTCAAAAGATAGGCGGGTGAAAAAAGTCAAGTCGAGGATGCTATTTCAAGGTAGAGACCGGAACACAAACCGGAAATGCTCGACATAGACAGCGGACTATTGGGAGCAGATGCAACCAGCTTGGTGTTTCAAAATAGAGCAACTACTTTGGTTTACACCACAGATCAAGCATCTGAAATTTATTCTTTAATTCAGGAAGTAAAAAATATGGACACACACAGTGGCTCGATCTCGCAACAACTTAAGCAACTAGAATATCTAACCAGACGTCAACTCAACCAACAACTTCATGCTTCCACATTAGTACAGTATCACAAAGCCAAACGGATCCCCAGAGGACTACGACTTTCAATAAGACCCATGCTATTTCGTTTCCACCTTAACCCCACCTTCATGAACAATGGTTTTCAATTCTCAACAAATGTTCTCTTGATCTGATTCTTCTTATTATCGAGGAGCTTTCCAAAACCATCAAGGATCTCGAACAAGAAATTAACACACTGAAAGAGGAACTTCAGACTAGGTTAGAACATGACACTTGGAGAATCAATTTAGAGGGCTTGAACATTAAACTAGACAAATACAGTAGAGAATTACAAGAGGGGAAACTAAGGAAGTACAAAAGAGACACTATCGACTACAAGTTAAACGAGGTTTATACCTGGGCCGAAATATATGCACGCAAAAGATTTGAACCTCGTAAAAAAAACACGCATTCATCGGAAGAAAGTTTGGTTTCAGACAAGGATATCTCAACATCCAGAATACCAGTGCAGCCTGGAACCTCGTCCTCTAACCTACAAACTCCAACTAAGGATTCTACTGAAGATGCCGATAAGACAAGCTCGGTGTCTTTTTTGTCTCAGGCCCCGGACCAAGGAATACCACCAGCCTCACAAATAGAGACACAAAGTGCAACAGCAAGACCAGGCGAGGAAAGGGCAGGAAAATCGCTACGCAGCGGGAAGAACATTCCCTGATTATAAACATTTCATCAGTTAACATCACACCCCACCAAAAAGCAGTTTTGAACAGAGGCTTGTCTTTTGTACCAACCAGTCATGCTAACCAATTGGAAATTGATGTCGCACTGTATAAGTTTATGCGGACATTACGCTTACGTCACTATTTTTCTAACGTTGTGACCACAGATGCAATTCCAGAAACCGGCAAACTGACGAAATTTAAGCCTCGTAGTACTTTCCAAGCTCCAGTGTCCCATAAGATGTTGGACACATTTGAGATCATGGTCAAAAAGGACATACAAAATTTGACTCTTCGTTCGAACACACACCAGAACCTGACGAATAAAGAAAGAATTACTCTGAGAACCCTTGCAAATAATCCAGACATCACCATCCAACCCGCTGACAAGAGAGGAGCAATTGTCATAATGGACACAGAGTTTTACCAACAACAAGTCAATAATCACGTGAATGATCAATCTATCTATCTACCATTACAAACCGATCCAACATCACAACTTGACACCATTTTACACGATATCCTGAAAAAAGCATATGATTTAGGGTGGATCGATGAACAGACCAGACAGTTCCTCACCACACCAGATCCGCGCAGACCCCATCTCTACATGTTACCTAAAATACATAAAAATCTACAGCAACCACCCTTCAGACCCATTGTCTCAGGATGCGGGTCAATTTTTGACACCGTAGGCAAATATCTGGATCATTACTTGCAGAAGTTTGTGCAGAACTGGTGGTCATACACCAAGGATACCACAGATTTCCTCAAAAAACTTGAGCTGATTCAACCCAACATCCAATCAACCTGGCTATTGTGCACCATCGATGTGGTGGCTCTCTACACTTCTATTCCTCACTCCACAGGCATGGAGGCAGTTGAATGGGCCCTTCTCCAACGCGAAGACATTGACACAGAAAAAGTTTTCATTTTACAGCTACTACATTTTTGCCTTCATCACAGCTACTTCAAATGGAATGAAAGATTCTACGCTCAACTCTCGGGAACCTCTATGGGTTTTCCGGGGGCCCCATCGTACGCTAACATCTTCATGGCGATGTTCGAACAGGAATATATCATGGACATTCCCCAGTGGTGGTCAAACATCTACACATACTGTCGATACATCGATGACATCTTCTTGGTTTGGACTAACTCACAGCAACTCCTCGAACAAATGATAACCACTCTAAATTCCCATAACCCCAGGATTCAATTCACTCACAAAATTGACACACAGACCATCCAATATCTTGACGTCACCATCAACAAAAATTCAGATGGACATGGACTGACCACTACAGTCTATACTAAACCCACAGATCGCAATAATGCGCTACAATTTTCCAGCTTCCACCCCAACAACCTCATCAACAATCTACCTTACTCCCAGGTCATTCGGATCAAACGTATCTGCTCAGACACATCTGATAGCACAGCTAAAATTAGTGAATACAAAGAAAAATATCAGGAACGGGGGTACCCTCTCACAATTATTGACTCATGTGCACAAAGAGCGATGGCAAAATCACGTGGAGAATTACTCACATCTGTCAGGAAAACAAACAAATCAAACATAGTGTTCTTATCTAAATACTCGACCAGTTCCACTGCAATCAAAAGAATCATTAACAAACGCTGGGAACTATTATCCAACGAAACCGATTTCAATAACATCTTCCGGGAATTGCCTCTGCATGCCTACACCAGGAGTCAAAATCTTCGAGAACTACTATCCTCCACGAAGAAACCCCACATCATCAACATTAAAAAAGGAACTATGAAATGCCAAAACTGTTCGCATTGTAACAACATCATCCCAGGAAATATCCTAAAACACCCCACCACGGGCAAGGATGTTCTGCTCAGACACACCAGTGATTGCAACACCACAAATGTAATCTACGGGATTAAATGCCCGTGTGGCAAACTGTATATTGGCAAAACCGAACGGAAAATGAAAACACGACTTACAGAACACAAAAGTCGCATCAGAACTCAGAGCAAAAATTCACCTCTGGCGACCCACTGGCACGAAGCATGCCATTCAATATCACAACTTAGGTTCCAAACAATCGAACATGTGGAGCAACAACAAGGAGTCAATACCCACCTTAGACTCCTACAAAGGGAGATCTTTTGGATCAAACTTTTGGACACCATGGCACCGACTGGTCTTAATAACAGGTTAGACATGTCATGTTTCATTTAATCACGAGCTGACTGACCAGACCGATAAGCCCTAGGTGGCTTTACATATCTCAGGCAAGTGACAAGCACTTCAGCATAACTAGAGCACCAATACAATGATACATACATATTACCTACCAACACTCTATTTTCAAGTCACAGGTCACCCCTTCGTTTCCCTCGGTGACCAATCTATCCTTATGTTCTGATCCCCACACATGTTTCCGCTTTGCACCTACACTCCCCATATGTTCCTCTCGTCTAACATGAGGCTTATTCCCAACAAAAGAGGCTGAATTCCAGGTTCTTCGTATACTGTAGTTTCTCTCTCTGAGCCGAAATTGTGTAATTTGTTTACATATTCCAGGCAGGAATCTCAGCTCCTGAGACTTTCTGCTTGCTTCCCCGACTGCGTGTTTACTGTCGCAAACGATTAATACTTTTCTTTCCGAATACTGCTTCTCCACTCTTTAAATTTCCATTTCTCTAACGATAGTATTCAATGACCTTGGTGTATTTTCACATTCTTCTGGAAGTCAATTGACTCCGTTCCAAGATGGCGCTTCCGTGCGTCCGTCTATTTTGAAACACCAAGCTGGTTGCATCTGCTTCCAATAGTCCGCTGTCTATGTCGAGCATTTCCGGTTTGTGTTCCGGTCTCTACCTTGAAATAGCATCCTCGACTTGACTTTTTTCACCCGCCTATCTTTTGAGGAGAATCGTCGGTTACTCTTTCCCCGAGCTACCCTTCAGGTAAGGTTTCCGTCACTAGCATTTTCGGTGGCCGATGTATTCGTTAAACTCCGGTCACGCGTTGTTTTTTAAAACCTTGCTTTCTTTACTTTCTCCCCAGCTTCTTAAACATCTCTCTAGAGGTAAGACCTTTACCTTTTGGAAACGTTCGATAGTTGCGTATACTGCACAAATCGCAACTCCCATTAGCTTCATCTATTCTACACGGCACGCTTGTTGATATTTTTTATTTACTCTCCACACAGCTTCTAAAAGTATCTCGTCAGAGGTAAGATTTCTATCTCCTCGAGAAATAATATACTTGTGTATACTTATTTCATCTCTGGTTTTGTTAGCTTCACTTACCCTACATAGTCCCTTTTTTTACATTTTCAGAATCACGAGGTTCCTTAAAAACAGGTAAGCGTGAATTTGGCAGTTATCTACTGCCATCACTCACGTATACCCCATAGCCCTAGTTGGTGCTGACATGGTCACATCTTTATCTCTTTCAGAGTATATAAAATTGCACACACGAACAGGTAACTCTTTGAGACACGTTTGTTCACCATCAGATCTCTAGAGATTGAGCCCTAAGCATACTGTACTCACAAGCAAAATGGTTTATTTTTTATTTTTCAGATTGGCCCCTGACGAAGGAACCGGCTGGTTCCGAAATGCATTGGGCATTTAAATTTCTGTTGTGATGTAATTTTGTCGCATTAGTAGATGTTCGTAACATGTAATTGAATTAATGTTACACATGATTCTTGTATGAAACTTTGTTCTTCATGAATACATGACATGAATTTGTTTTTGGTACAAACCGCAATATCTTTGCTTGCTGTTTCACACCCAAATAATGTGGAAAGTTCCAGATAATGTCTTGTTTCTTTGTTGAAAATTAAAGCACATTATAATTTCAAAAATTGTATAGTGTCAGATTAGACACTTTGTGAACAGTGCACAGTTACATACAGGCTCTCACCCTGTCAATATCTGGTCTTTAGCACAGTAGGAGAGGACAAACTCCCACATAACTGTAGCACCGTTGTTTCTTACTAAATGCAGAACTATTGACAAAAGTGGTTTATTATTGGAGTGCTCTCCCTATATAACCGCTGCTTCCCTTGTTTACCATTGTACCATCATCAATCTCTGGGCACTCCTACAACAAGCCTTCGGGAGCATTAATTTAGCTGTACAATTAAATAAATAACTAAAAGCCTCTTTAGCTATCATTGATATTTAACAATGAATGTTTCAGGATAACAAAGTAAAACAACTGGAGGGCTCTTGCCACTATGAATAATCACAAAGCCCGATTGCATTAAGACCTTGGGTTTTTGCCAATGAAGAGCACATAGTTTTGTAACAAGACCTTTCAATATCATGAAGATAGGGAGGTAGCTCCACTGACTTGCCCACCACTATTCTTAAAACTTTGGCATGACTCCTGCCTCAAGGATAGATTAAGGCAGTGCTGGGTTTAATTTCTGCTTTCTCATACATGTTTTCAACTAATTAGGAACCTGCATAAAAGGTTAGTGCAGAACCGCTTGTCGCTGTCACAGTAGCCGCTGCTTGGTGAGGAACCAGCACTAGTGCCTTCACGCTAATTTAACTACATCACAGATAAATCCTGAGACGAGTACTTCCATTGTTAATTCATTTATAGAGCCACGTACAAAACCTATAATGACAGGCCAGAAAATTATATGCCTGAGAGCTCTGGATGTTTTTTTAAAGATGTCAATTAATTTAGCTGAATGATTATTTTTCTTTTCCCCTTGTGCCATAATTCCAAAATAGAGTATATCGCGAGCTCCACTAAGTAGGTGCTGATTAGGCACAGACTGGAGAACTTTCTAATTATGCATAGTTTTTTTCTTCCTTCCTTATGTCTGGACATCAATCTGATCTGATTTCCAGAAATACAGGTCTCTGCAGAATGGCACTCAAGTATCTACAAAGATGCTATTGTCACATTTATTTACTTTTAGGTGGAAACTCATCCCTAATATTGTTAGCTGACTTCCTACATTGCCTTGAAGGCCTTTTCTATGGGACCATATGACTAACTCTTAAGAGGAGTTTGGTTCTGGTCTCTTTATGGGGTGAGCCACCCATTTTTGGTAGACGTTTCATGTGATCATACTTTTCACAATGATCGTGGGTCTTCGCGAAATATAGATTTGAGATATCACCGGCCTCAGCAGAAGTTAAGGAATTCAAATAGATGTTTTTATACTGCTGAGGATTTTAATCTGTTTTATTGAAACTAGTGACTCCAACATACCATAACACGTGTTTTGAACTCATACCAGGACATCATCATAGATGACAATGATGACAGGACCCCAAGTGCAGAGAGGAGCATGAAAACTCCAATCCCTCCTCCTCAAGTGCTTCACCAATGTCAGTAACGTTCACAGATAACTCAGTATTTCCAGCTAAGTAACTCCATCATTTTGCATGCATACTGCAGTCTTAAGCAGATGCAATAATGAAGATCTTTCCTTTCTTGGTGTGAGAGATTCAATAAAAGAAATTGATAGCACAACAAACAGAGCTGTAACCACATCTGGATGCATGATGCTTACGTCAGATAGGGATCCATCGTTGGTCAAGCTCAGTGCCGAGATACCTGTTTCTGAGGAACTTTAAAGTGTTTTTCAACTAAAGTTTTAAGATTATGGGAGCGGTGTTAGAGTTTTAGACATATTTACATTTTGCTCTGTTTGGGACAAAGAGTGAGGCATGGAGGGGTATGCAATTTCAATCAACTCTCTTTTCCCCCGTTTCAACTGCAGAGAATGTATGTTAGCAAAAAGATTAGATATGTAAACTACCAGTTTAAAAGAGGTCAGACACAGCCTCTCTGAGGATGATTTCTGCCTCTGGTAATGCTCTTAATTAAACGCAAGTGCTGATAAGAGAAACTGTAGGCGATTTTTAGGTCTCGCCTTGGCAGTGCATGCTCTGCATGCACTGTCTCAGCGAGACCTAAAGTAATCTCTATGTTAGGGTAAACTTGATGTAATCTGTCTTTCCGCTTGCTATTGGCTTAGTTGTGGTTGTGTTGTTGTTATCTCTCTTTCTGTTGGCTGTTGGTCATTTGCTAACTTCCTTGTAGTCCCGATACAGCGGCGCCTAACTACAGTGTTAGTTCGCTCTGCTTGCACTTCTTTTAATTGAAGTGCAGTGTGCCATCTGTTTTTCAGCTGTAGCCTGGTAACTGAAGACTTTCACTTTCGTGTATACTGGTTTAATTTGACCGTTTTACAGCCCTCCTTTGTCGAACTGTTTTGCTTGAGAAAGTCCTTCGAGATTAGGAGTTTCTGTCACAGGCCAGTGCCCCGAGCTCTCAGTTATCTGACGCATCTGCTGTTCCTCTGGCTGCGCACAGCGCACATCACAGCAAAGTCAACAGAAACGGAATGGTTTTTGCTCCTGTATGTATTTTGCATGTAGAATGGCTACAAAGACAACATGTGCCTGAAGTGAACACACTCACCCATGCTCTTGTCCCAACAAAGCTCCCATACTTCTCTTCGAGGAGAAATAAACTACCAGGCCCACGGGACCGCCACGTGACATTAAAGAGCTACACTTGGCAGAACATGAAATTAATATTTTTATAAAACACAACTAACGCGCATTAACTGCTCTGTCTTATTGCAGAGACGAGACCGGCACCAAACTAATGACACCTTCAAGACGGCTGCTTCTAGAGATGTCAGTAGATTAGACAAACTAATGGGAACAATATTTCCTGATTATCACGCAGAACAGTTTCATCTGAGAACAACCGATTGCTTCACTGTGGCCACATGGCCACTTGTCAGGACATATGCCATGGTCTCCGGACGTGCGCAGGCTGGTTGTTGTGATGGCTATACTCAGCCATTAACTTTTTATAGGTGCTCGCGCTGAAGACTTTCAAATGGGAAACAAAGGGCTGTGCTCATCTGTTCCAGGGGCGTGTTTTAATGGCAATTCGTCAGTTCCGAGTAGGGCTTGCAGGGGGAGGGGAAGGGGCGCAAGTGTTTGTTTCCTGTCAGACTTTGTTAGCTGAGTGCTAGTTAAATTATACAGAGTGCCAGGTTAACAACAGTGGCGTGCGCACTTTCAGGAACAGCAGGGAGAGCTTGAGCGATTTCATAATCTACATTATTTCTCCACTAAGCAGGCATGCACCTAACCTTTCAATCCTTGGGAGTGCATGTATTTACAGGCTGTCAACCTTATTTGTAAGATCATGCGTGCTTCTTCTCCAGGCAGCCCTGTTCTTCTACAGCCCTATTCAGTTGCATGTACGTCCATTCCGTTTTAAACCACCAACGTTTTAAGGCACCTGGGGAGCTTGCCCCTCATTGCTGTCATGCTTTACTTTCTGTTGCTCAACTGGCCAAACTCTTATTTTTTCAATTGTATACACTTTTCGTAAGCAGCCGGGCATGCTGCGCTGCTTATGAACAAGTTACAATATTAAAAAAATAGGGGCAGATTTATGTTGCACTTGCGCCACTTTTGCGCCGCCGTTGCGTCACTTTTGTGACGCAGCAGCGGCGCAAATCCTGCGCCATGGTGCGGGGTATTTACAACGTGACGCATCTGGGAGATGCGTCACGTTGTAAAGCCCTGCGCCACATGTAGGCGTTCCAGGGCAGGTGGGGGCGTTCCTGCGCAGGAACGCCTCCTAAAAGTGGCTGAGTGAAATCTACAAGATTTCACTCAGTCACTTTTAGGCCCATGCTGCGTCAAAACCCTGCGCCTGCTTGAAGCAGGCGTAAGGATTGACGCAGCATTGTACAGATAGGGCCCCCCAGAACATTGCTGGAGCTGCGTCGCGCTTGCGACGCAACTCCAGCAATGCGCCACTTTTACGGCACAGATGCGTCACGCATCTGTGCCGTTTTTGTCCCATGGTGCGCCGCATTGTAATGCGGCGCATCCATGGTGGCGCAGCTGTGGCGCATAATAATTGGCGCATCCCTGCTGATATGCAGGGATGCGCCAGTTAACATAAATCTGCCTCATAGTGTTTGGCGAGCTGCGCCTCTTTTCTCTGGGAAGGCTCACCAAACTCTATTTTTTCAATATTACGGGGCATATTTACAAGCTCTGTGTGCCACTTTTGCGTCACTTTTCCCATGTTAAAAGTGACGCAAAAGTGGTGCAAGGGGCTTGTAAATCTGCCCCTATGTTTTTTCGGTGCTGGGGCTGCTCTCTGGCCAGCTATCAATGTGGTGGGGGAGGGGCAGTGTGAGTTTAATATTACCACCTGGCTTGGTTCCCTGGTCTGTGTTGCAGTCTGCAACGGCTGCGGGCACGCTCCGTTTGTCTTCGGTAAAAGTTCTCCGGGACATTCACCGTCGTTGCGTCCAAGAGGGCACTGCTCATCCTTGCCAGGGGGGAAGTAGGGGATCTCATGCATGCGCTGTGAACATTAGTTTAACACAAAAAAACAAATGACGCTTGACAACTTAAACATCGTAAAAAGCCTCCAGTGCTCTCCTCCGCAGCAGATATTTATCTTCCCTCAAGGAGCACCGGATAACTGTACTGGGAGTCTCTCCATTTGACCAGAGCTAGTTGTTGTTGGTTTACTTTGCAACTTCTGTTGGCTGTTGTGGCTGCATGATGTAGTGCTGTGTTTACTCACTCGTGCCTCTGCTGTGTGCGGTTCACACAGCTCATGAACTCTGTATATTTATTTTGGTTGGTCAAAAAAGGAAGTAGAACGCTTAAAGCAAAGAATTACTGCTCCACTCACATTGCACCTGCCTCATTATAAGGATACAAACGATAGTACGATCTTTTACACATGTACATGCCATTCTCCACTGCCTTAAGGAAGAATTGCGTATTTCAAATAGGAATCGTGAATGTTATATATTTAAACCATACATTTCTTAACAAAAACACTTTTCAGACTTCTGTACTGAAAGATGGGAACTGTGTCTCCCGATTTGTTCTGTAAATAAACAGAGAGAGAACCAGTTGAATGACGAGGTTAGCTTCGCCAAGCTCAATGGTTGATTAATACTGCAGTACAAGAAGTCACTGATGACATATTCATGCTGCTGTCTTTATCTTTACAAACACTGTTAAAGTGTTGAGCTGACTCGAGATTCATCTGACTCGCAAAAAATGTTTGTGCTAAGAGCTCAATTCTTTCATGATTTACGCTACATTGCAAGTGGTCAAGTAAACAGCTTTTTACTTATTCATAGTGGTTCAAATTTAAAGGGAGTATTGTGGAAATCGCAAACAAAAGTGTGGGCGCAGGAATAAAGAGAGCCACACATTTTAAGGGATAACACAATGCATGTTTATAGGTGCAAATCCGTTTGCATTCACGGAAGTGCAGGTAATTAAGTGGCCAGCTTGAAAAGCAAGCATTTGCAATGCAGTAGGCCTTGCATTACTGAAAGTTTGAGCTATTGGCGTTGCAAATAATAATGCAACACCAATAGCTCAAACTTTCAGCAATGCGAGACCTATTGCATTGCAAATGCTTGTTTTCTTAATTTCTCTTCAAGCCTTGGCTCCCACTCTCCTTACTGGAGTTGCAAAGTTCTGAAAATGCTGCGGAATAAAAAGTATGGGATGGGCAACAACCCTCTCTGCAGAAGAGAACAGCACTGTGGCGTCACGCCCATCGTGGGTGGGCTGGCACATAAATAGGAGGCTGTACACCGGTGATAGGAGGAGCAGGGTCGTCTCAACAACATTATAGGCCCCGGGGCAAAGCACTGCATTGGGCCCTGCCTACACAACCACTCACAGGAATAAAAATGTTTAATGGAAAATTAGTGTTAAATTCTGATCTGCCTGGGGGCCCCCTGGCAACTGACCAGAGTGTCCATGCGTTAAGACAGCACTGAGGAGAAGCCGTGGTCAGGGTCAACCGTGCACAGACAGACTCCACCATTTCTATTTAAAAATCCCCTAAAGCCACGCCCCAGCGCGTCATGGGACACTTCCAGGTACGGATATTTTTCTGAACGTGGGGACCAAGGAGAAGTGCAGATTTGTCTGTATTTAAATCTTCACTCAATGTTTAACCGTACATAAATCCATGATGGGAGGGGAAGGGGGGTTCTCTGGGGCAGAGTCACTATATGTTTTTAAACACTCGGCGCCTTTATCTGTGGGAAATAAATTATTGCAGGTAATTCATGCCAACGGCTGCGCCGCCTTTATCCCAAAGGACATTATTGCATCCTTGATCCCCGGCTGCTGTCCCGCTGAGGGCTGTAAACCGTTTTGGTTTTTAATTGCACGTTGCTGATATGGGAAATTAATAACTCGGGACGTGTTTGTTTAATACCAGTATCTCTTGTCGTGAAGGGTCTTCCTTAGAGGACGGTTTTCTGATAAGGGCATTAAACTTTATTTTCTTAACATTTAATTTGCTGCTAATGTGCCTCAGAGTCAGATCGCAGGGCGCGTCATGGGGCATGCCGCTGATGTGCCTCAGAGTCAGATCATAGGGCGCAACGGTGAACACCCATTCTGCACGCGTCTCCTGTACATCTGAGGGGACTAGAGCCCAAGCGCCCTCTTTACCACACGCTGTCCCTGTGTAAGGGAGCGCTGCACACCTCTCGGTGCTGCACCCCCTCTGTGGTGATGAGACAGCACGCACCCCACTCTCAGGTACTATACCACCTCCGTGGTCCGAAGAGAGCGCCGCGGGAGATCGGAAGACCCCCGCAGTCGTTATCTGCCGTCACATCCGATGCTCCCAGTACCTCCAGGCCGCCAGCCTCCCGCGAGATCGGCGTTTCCCATTTAAAATAATTAATAAAAGAGCCAAGAGACGGGGCCCCGCGCCTTCTTTCAAGGCTGTCTGATCGCTCCTAGGATTAATTAATTATTAGTGCAGATTCCGCGGCAGGCCAAGCCGTCTGTTTACAGAGCGAGCCTAAAAAAATACTAACCAGTGAAAAGGGAGAGCAGAACCATTTGTAGCGGCTAAAGATATCTCTGTCACCTTGGGGCAAAATTGGACGGGAGGCGGGGAGGAGGGTGGAGGGGTATGTTTGGGGGGAGTTAGGGAGGCGGTCACGCTTGGGAGCTGGCAGCTTAGTGGTAACGTTAATATAAATGCCCCAGGCAGGACCATCTAAGAATGTGTAACAAGACTGGGTGAAGTGTTCTGGCGGCGTATGAAAGGCGGAGCCGCGAGTCTTGAGATTATAAGGGGAGAGCAGACAGCTTCAGTGGCCAGACAGATGGACCTAGGAACGATGGGGAGTGTTGACGACATCCTGTCGTTTCAGTGCAGCTTATATGCAGAGGCGCAGGGTACCCTTCAGAGAGATATGTGAACATTTCAGCATCGGTGCAGGAGCCAAGGAATCTGTGGAAGAAGCGCAGAACATCTGTTATTTCTGAGTTGAATGCCAAAATACTTTTAAAACAATTCCTTGGACTGATCTTCCTGTATTTATGATAAGGCCGCAGGAATTATACGGCAGGGGAGGACAAAATTATTTGGCAGTGTTTGCTAAATTATGCTTAAAAAAACCTCTACTATTCACTCTCTTCTACTCACTCTCTAGTACTCACTACTACTCTCTTCTACTCTCTACTCACTCTCTACTACTCTCTACTACTCACTCTCTACTACTCTCTACTACTCACTCTCTACTACTCACTCTCTACTAGTCACTCTCTACTACTCACTCTCTACTACTCACTACTACTCTCTTCTATTCTCTGCTCACTCTCTACTACTCACTCTCTACTACTCACTTTCTACTACTTTCTACTACTCACTCTCTACTACTCACTTTCTACTACTCTCTACTACTCACTCTCTACTATTCACTCTCTACTACTCACTATTACTCTCTTCTACTCTCTACTCACACTGTACTACTCTCTACTACTCACTTTCTACTACTCACTCTCTACTACTCGCTTTCTATTACTCTCTACTACTCTTTCTCTACTATTCACTCTCTACTACTCACTCTACTACTCACTTCTACTCTCTTCTACTCTCTACTCACTCTGTACTACTCTCTACTACTCACTCTCTACTACTCACTCTACTACTCACTCTCTACTACTCTCTACTACTCACTCTCTACTACTCTCTCCAACTCTCCTACTCTCTACTACTCTCTCTACTACTCTCTACTCTGTACTACTCACTCTCTACTACTCTCTACTACTCTCTACTACTCTCTACTACTTACTCTCTACTACTCTATACTGCACTCTACTACTCTCTACTACTCACTCTCTACTACTCACTCCCTACTCTCTACTCTCTACACCTCTCTCTCTACCTCTCTCGCTGCCTCTCTCTACCGCTCTACCTCTACCCCTCTACCTCTGTACCTCTACACCGCTCTACCCGCACACATATGCACATATGTATATATGTGTATATATATGCATATATATATATATACATACATACATATATACATCTGCATATCTATATAAATACAAATATAAATGCATGCATACATATACATATATGCATATATATGCATGTTATATATATGAAAGTTTGAAAAACATTAATAAAACCAAAGCTAAAAAGCCACCTAATTACAAACAGAATTGCTTTAACTTTTACAAAGCCGAGACCTGTTGCATTTTTAATGCTTGTTCAATATTGTCTTGATGTTCAACGCCAATCCTGATTCCTTTATTGAGTGGCCTTGTCTTTCCACCTCTCCGTTGGCTTGATTCAAACAAGGGGTGATAGTCAGGTGAGTAATGTTCGGGGGCTTCAGGTACTCTTTGAATTCATTGAAAAGCTGGGCCATTATCGGTTTTGAGTGTTCTTGGCAGTCCAAACAGTGTGAATTTCTGGTCCAACTTGTTTCAGGTTTGCACAAAGTTGGTGGCTGTGAATTTTAAATATGCGTCGGATGTCGCTAACATGTAATGTCCATCCAGGAGGGAGTCGAAGTCTACTCTAATGTTTTGCTTTTTGTTATAACAGGAGATGGTCTGTCAGGAAAGTTGTAGGCTTGGCACCATTGGCTCATAGGTATGAGCAGCTCTAGACTCTCACCATGACTGTAAACCACACGTTGCTTCTGAACTGGGCTTTCGTTTTATTCAGACTTTGATTCCTCCTTTGTGCAAGCTGTAGTGTCTATTGTCGGAGGAACCACAGGATGACTATTCTGTGCCCACAAAGAAGGACACCTTCATCTGTGACCATTAGTTTGTCCATGGCTCACTAGAGAGTGGTGAGTTTAATGTTGCTGAAGTAATCACAGTTGCTCACCTCTAGTAAGAAGTCCTTCTATTTGTTGGAACTGGTTGCTGCGCAGGGTCATTGGAGACAGTATCTGCTTTGTTGCCTTTCCAATTTCAGCAAGTCCCACCGATCAAGGACCATTCACCGAGGTGACCATGCACTCATCAGCTCCCACATCGCTGTCCTGCTTCTTGCCCTCTGCTCTTCTAGGCTGGCAGGACAGATAGTCTGCTTGGTTTGTGCATCCAGGTTTGTACCCTAGTGCCACCTGGTATTTTTCAAGCTGCAACACCCATTTTTCTATTCTTGGTGGGTAGTGCGAATGAATAGGGGGATCAGGGGCTTGTGTTCATTTGTGACTTTGTAGGTGTGTCCATACAGTTTAAGATAAAAAATGGGCCCACCCTAATTGATAGGCAGGACTTTATTTTAATGTGAGCACATGACTGACAAATGTGATGAGCCTCCACCCATCGGGGTCCATGCATTGCTATGGAACCGCCCCTAACCCAACATGACTGGCATCGACAACGATCTTTGGTAGGGTGGAAGTAGGCCATGGTGGCATCTTTCAAGAGTACTGTTTTGATGCTGTGAATGGTGTTTTTTCTCTGCAGTAACCCCATGTGACCTACTAGCGCGCCACAAAGATACACACACACTCAGTATCAGTGGTGCGGGCAAAAGCAGCACCCGGCTATCGGTGCGTATACTGTGAACGAGAAGAGCACCCCCTGGAAGAATGCCCTGCGCAAGGGCAAACTTGCTGCAAATGAGGAAGCCTCAAACACTTTGACACTGCATGCAGGGGAGGTGTCAGGACCAGCAGACCGGGCTCAACAGCGATCCTTAAACGAAATAGAGCAAGACCAGAATCTAAGATGGCCGCTGCAGTTGGAACGCGTGAGCAGCAGGTTAGCGCTCTAGCGTTCCATAGTACTCAGTAGGATCCAGGTGTCAGCCCGGTGGAGAGGCGCACTTCACCGGAGTCGTGAGGAGAGAAAGTCACCTGTTATGTGCCGCGCGTTTGTGAGGAGAGAAATTCGTCAAGTAGTAGAAACGTCGAGTTCCAGGTTCCAGAAAATTAAGTAAGACTGTTCCGTTGCTCTGCACGGAATATTTTTGAAGAGTTATTTCCTCAAAAGAACTTGTGAGAGAAGGGAAGGCTAACGCATGCAGTCCTCCCCTTCCCTTGAATCGTTGTTCAGGGCAGCAATACATAACGACCAACAAGAGCGAAATATGAAGAGGAGAATGTCCAGCGACCATAATTATTTATAGCGTCACAGGAGAAATTCCAGTTGTCTCTGTCAGAGAAAAGAGCCCGGTTCCTGCATTACAGCGGAGAGTTCATAAATAGTACAGACAACTTACCTCAGAGTAGAGTGTCAGTAGGACAGTGCGCAGACTATTTAGTCCTTGTGAGGAGAGCATTCCTGAGTGTAGCTGGTTAGGGGTACACCATTGAATCTCCTATTTTAAGGAAGGACTGAGCAACTACTAAGCAGACATAAGGAACAAAAAAGCAAAGATAGTAGTTCTCAGGAAGTTAAGGAAGAAATACTCACCAATCCAGAATCCAGTTGAGGCACCTTCAGTGGTATCTTGGGTAAGAGAACCTATAGGAGGGAAAAGAAATAAGAAATAATAAGATGAGTAGAGAGAGAGTAAGACAACTCTAAAAGAAAGGATTTTTGTCATTACAGTAACTTCACACCAAGACAACACCACCCCCCCCCCCCACACCACAGAAGAGGAGCATCGATTACTTCTTTTACAGTATACACACTACTGTCACCGCAGTGGAAGATAGAAAGAGCGACAACACTCAAGAAAGAAAAAGACGTAGTGACTGTCTCTTCTCTGTCCCATTCCCCTTCCCCCCCCCCCCCCCCGGGTTTCTTGGGCCAACTCGTATCTAAAGGCGTGTGGTCCGGGGAGCTGGGAAGGGGCATTGGGAACAGCGACGTTCTGCTCCCGAGCGATTCAGAAGATCACCGGCCTTGACAGAGTGAAGTGCCCACGTGTTTGTTCGCTCTTGAGCAGAATGGCTGAAGGATTGGATTTGAAGAAATTAGGAGAAGTTTTAGAAGGGATCCAAAGAGAACTAATTTCCGTTAGAGAGGAGAATAGGGAACAGAGAAAGGAAACCACCGACTTAAACTTAAAAATGGGTAGCTTAGTCTCTGATTCAAGTTTTAGGTATCCCGTTAATCCAGAAGGAACTTCCAGTGAATCTTCAGTCACTCAGCCTAAAATAACGACACAAGTAATTCATTCCTTGTCACCTGTAATTCCTGTGGCGCCCCCAGAACGTTTTAGTGGTGATCCACAAAAGGCACAGGTGTTTTTGACCCAATGCACACTACATTTTATGTGTCGTCCGGCTTTATTCCCTGATGCGCAGTCTAGAGTGGCATTCATATTGTCGTACTTAAGTGGAGATGCGGCGTCGTGGTCAATGCCTCTGGTCACCAGTAACGCTCAATTATTATATGATTTGGATGAATTCAAGAAGGAATTCCTTCGCATCTTCGACAGAAGAAGAGTCTCCCAGGCCACAGACAATGAATTACTGGAAATAAAACAGGGGAGCAGAGATTTAGTAGCTTATTTGGCTTAGTTCAATAAGTTAGTGGTAGAAACCGAATGGCCAGAGAACAAAAGAGCCGCTGTGTTTTATCGAGGCTTAAAGGATGAGTTGAAGGATGCATTAGCACAAGTACCCAATCGACCCACGGAAATATCAGCACTAATCGATCTAGTCTTGGTGATAGACTTCCGTCAAGGGGAGAGAAGAGGAGAAAGGAAGCGAGATTATCGTCCAAGCGTGGCTCGGTTTGATCGGGTGAGAACTGAGGATAGCAAGGAAGGCGACCTTGCCCGTGGGGGTGAACCCATGCAGATTGGGATGGTTCGAGGCCCGCTTTCCAAAGAGGAGAAAGATAAAAGGAGGTTGAACAAGCAATGCCTATATTGTGGAGGATCTGGGCATTTTGTTCGGGATTGTCAGAAGAAGCCCAAGCAGAAGCCGTCGGGAAACGCCTTGCACCACCAGTAAGTGGAGTTGGACTGGTGGTTGCAGATGTAGAAACAGCTCCAGATGCTCATACCCTGGCGAATACCTTGCAGTCGGCGGCTCCGCATTTGACCTTAATGATGACATTGCGTTACAGAGAACAAACACTAAGGCGAGTCACAGTAATGTTAGATTCGGGAGCAACAGGCAATTTCTGTGATCTAAAATTCGCAGAAAAAATTGGGTTAAAGGCAATCAAGAAGGAAAGAAGTGAGGCAGTTCGAGCAGTAGACGGAACAAATCTTTCATCTGGGCCCATTGTGAGTCATACCGAAATAGTGGAGTTGGAATCCGAAGAAGGTCATCGAGAAGATCTCCAATTCAATTTGATTGATGCTCCACAGTTCCAATTAATTTAGGGGTTGCCATGGCTCACCGAACATAACCCTACAATAGATTGGGGAGCCCGTACCGTGACCTTGAACTCAGATTATTGTAAGGAACACTGTTATTTAGAAGGTCACAGAAGCCAAGAAAAGACTCAGGCCCTTCTTTTAAGCGAAGGAGGATCCACGATCTGTATAATCAGTACCATTGAACTACCTGAAGAATACGCAGAGTATTTAGATGTTTTTAGTGAAGTAGAAGCGGAAAGGCTTCCTCCGCATCGAGATTTTGATTGCAAAATAGAATTGGAACCGGGATCCAATCTCCCATGTAGTAGAATCTATGCTCTGACAGAGAGGGAGGATGAGCATCTGAAGGAGTATCTGCACAAATATCTGGAGAACGGGTTTATAAGACCGTCACAGTCCCCCGTCTCCTCGCCACTTTTTTTTATTCCAAAAAAGAGTGGGGAATTAAGAACCTGCATTGACTATAGGGCAATAAATAGAATAACCGTTAAGAATCGGTATCCTTTGCCTTTGATCTCTCTATTATTGGACCAGGTGAAGGAAGCCAAAATCTATACCAAACTGGATTTGAGAGGGGCCTACCATCTGGTCCGAATTCGGGAAGGAGATGAGTGGAAGACGGCATTTAGGACAAAACATGGCCTTTTTGAATATCAAGTGATGCCGTATGGCCTATGTAATGCCCCAGCAGCCTTCCAGCACTTCATCAATGATGTCTTGAAGGAGTTTATTGATCGGAATGCTTTGGTGTATATGGACGACATACTAATTTACTCGAACAATGTGGAAGAACATGAAGAGCATGTCAAGAAGGTGTTGCAGAAATTGCGAGAGCACAGTCTTTACGTCAAGTTGGAAAAGTGTGCCTTTAGTGTAACATCCGTGGAATTCTTGGGTTTTGTGCTCGCTCCCAGTGGTGTGACAATGGACGAAAGCAAAATCAAGGCAGTTCTGGAGTGGGAATCTCCGAAGTCCGTGAAGGAAATCCAAAGCTTCATCGGATTTGCTAATTTTTATAGGAGGTTTATTCAAAATTTCTCGCAGAAACTAATTCCAATGACAAGGCTACTAAGGAAAGGCGTCAAATTTGAGTGGACAGAGGAAGCAGAAGAGTCGTTTAAGCAGTTAAAAAGGGATTTTACTTCCGCCCCAATCCTATTGCATCCAGATCCATCTGAGCCGTTTTTTGTAGAAACGGATGCCTCCAATTGGGCCTTAGGAGGAGTGCTATCGCAAAGACACAAGACAACTGGACAACTGCACCTGGTGGCCTATCGCTCTAGGAAGTTGACTGCACCGGAAGTTAACTATACCATCACAGAGAAAGAGCTGTTAGCAATTTAGGACGCCTTCAAGGACTGGAGACACTATCTAATGGGGGCCAGACATGTGGTAACAGTTTACACAGATCATCGAAATTTGAAATTCCTGAAGTCTGCAAGAACTTTGACACCGAGACAGTTAAGATGGTCATTATATTTTGCGGACTATGACTTCATAATTACTTACCGTCCTGGTGCACAAAATGGTAAGGCTGATGCCTTATCTAGGAGAGGGACAGAAGGAGTTATGGAGGAGGTTAAGATTCAGACTATCATCCCTTCGGAAAAGGTAATTGGAGCAGTTTTGCGAGAATCGCAGGAAAAGAAGAAGCAGTTCTCTATGTCTGAAGTAGAATTGGAAGAATGGGTGAAAGAAGACTCTGGACGAGAAATTCGGGAAGGTTTACCATATCATCATGGAGTCCTTTATTTGCCGACAACAGAAATGCAGCAAAAGGCCTTGAAAGAAAGTCACGATGATCTTTTGGCAGGCCATAAGGGAATAACAAAGACCGAAGATCTTGTGAGGCGACGTTTTTGGTGGCCCAGTTTGGCAAAGGATGTGTGACAATATGTAGCCACTTGTGACATTTGTGCTAGGGGAAAGCCAGAAAGACAAGCCCCGCAGGGGCTACTACAGCCTTTGCCTACGCCACCACATCCATGGCACACTATAACCTTAGACTTAATAGTAGATTTACCATCCAGCAAGGGTTATGATACAATTTTGGTGTGTGTAGATGCATTTACTAAAATGGCGCATTTTGTACCTTTGAAAGGAGTTCCCACAGCAGCAATCTTGGCGCATGCCTTTAGTCAACACATAGTTCGAGCCCATGGAGTACCCAAGGTTTTGATATCAGACAGGGGGTCCCAATTCTTATCCCATTTTTGGAAGGCTTTCACTAAGAAACTAGGTATTGACTCCAGGTACACGACTAGTTATCACCCAGAGACAGATGGCCAAACTGAGCGCACAAATCAAGAGTTAGAGCAGTACTTAAGACTATGCTTATTAGAACAGGAAGGAGATTGGCCGGATTATCTGTGGGCAGCAGAATTTGCCCACAATAATGCAAAAAACATGTCCACAGGTTTTTCCCCTTTTTATTTAAACACAGGAAGACATCCTCATCAATCTGTAGATTTTCAAGAGGTAGATGTTCCAGCAGTGACTAATTTAGTTGATCACATGACAAGAGTGCACTCAATAGCCACAGATAATTTAACCAAGGCAAAGGCAACTTACAAGTTTTATTCAGATAAAAAAAGAAGGAAGGAACCAGACTTACTAGTTGGAGATAAGGTGTGGTTAAACACAAAGAACCTTAGACTTAAGGGAGTTAGAAAGTTTCAACCAAGATTTGTAGGGCCATATGAGATTGAGAAAAAACTAAGTGCCGTAAATTATCAGTTGAAGTTGCCCAAGGGATTGCGGGTGCATCCGGTCTTTCATGTCTCCCTATTGAAAAAGGTGTCAAGAGAACTACGAGTAAAAATACCCCCAAAACCTATCCAAACTGAATTAGGGGAAGAATTTGAGGTACAGCGAGTCTTAGACTCAAAGATACAAAATGGACAGATGTACTATTTGTTGGATTGGAAAGGTTATGGGCCCGAAGAAAGAGCTTGGGAAGTCTCTTCAAACATTCATGCTCCTAGATTAATTAGGGAATTTCACAAGAGATTTCCTAATAAGCCCAGAGCGGGAGGACGTTCTTTGAGAGGGGGTACTGTCAGGACCAGCAGACCGGGCTCAACAGCGATCCTTAAACGAAATAGAGCAAGACCAGAATCTAAGATGGCCGCTGCAGTTGGAACGCGTGAGCAGCAGGTTAGCGCTCTAGCGTTCCATAGTACTCAGTAGGATCCAGGTGTCAGCCCGGTGGAGAGGCGCACTTCACCGGAGTCGTGAGGAGAGAAAGTCACCTGTTATGTGCCGCGCGTTTGTGAGGAGAGAAATTCGTCAAGTAGTAGAAACGTCGAGTTCCAGGTTCCAGAAAATTCAGTAAGACTGTTCCGTTGCTCTGCACGGAATATTTTTGAAGAGTTATTTCCTCAAAAGAACTTGTGAGAGAAGGGAAGGCTAACGCATGCAGTCCTCCCCTTCCCTTGAATCGTTGTTCAGGGCAGCAATACATAACGACCAACAAGAGCGAAATATGAAGAGGAGAATGTCCAGCGACCATAATTATTTATAGCGTCACAGGAGAAATTCCAGTTGTCTCTGTCAGAGAAAAGAGCCCGGTTCCTGCATTACAGCGGAGAGTTCATAAATAGTACAGACAACTTACCTCAGAGTAGAGTGTCAGTAGGACAGTGCGCAGAATATTTAGTCCTTGTGAGGAGAGCATTCCTGAGTGTAGCTGGTTAGGGGTACACCATTGAATCTCCTATTTTAAGGAAGGACTGAGCAACTACTAAGCAGACATAAGGAACAAAAAAGCAAAGATAGTAGTTCTCAGGAAGTTAAGGAAGAAGTACTCACCAATCCAGAATCTAGTTGAGGCACCTTCAGTGGTATCTTGGGTAAGAGAACCTATAGGAGGGAAAAGAAATAAGAAATAATAAGATGAGTAGAGAGAGAGTAAGACAACTCTAAAAGAAAGGATTTTTGTCATTACAGTAACTTCACACCAAGACAACACCACCCCCCCCCCCACACCACAGAAGAGGAGCATCGGTCACTAAAGACAGGGTGGGTATTAGAGAGGAAAGGTCACTCAGAGCATAAATAGAGTAGAGTGTAAGAGTAGGGTATTTACTAATGTGATCACTTCTTTACTTCTTTTACAGTATACACACTACTGTCACCGCAGTGGAAGATAGAAAGAGCAACAACACTCAAGAAAGAAAAAGACGTAGTGACTGTCTCTTCTCTGTCCCATTCCCCTTCCCCCCCCCCGGGTTTCTTGGGCCAACTCGTATCTAAAGGCGTGTGGTCCGGGGAGCTGGGAAGGGGCGTTGGGAACAGCGACGTTCTGCTCCCGAGCGATTCAGAAGATCACCAGCCTTGACAGGAGGCCCAGAAACATAGGCGCCCGTTTATTTATAGCCTCTGGCCACACCTGGCCAAAGGGTGTTACAGTGTTTGTAGACCCTTCCGGGTCAGCTTGCAACTCCACTCTCATGGCATTAGGGTCATTACATCCCTTCCCATCTTAGTATTGAACTGTCTCAACAAAAACAACAAATAAAGTCTTTCAGTCTCTGACTGGGCAGTGGTTTCGGCCTCAGGTTGTAGCATTGGTAATTGGACCGACAGCCTGCACTCTGGGTGTTTGGGTCTGGGCAGGAGTTGACATTCGACTCTTTGCTCCCTGCAGGTAGGACTGCTTGAGGGCTTGGAGGACTGGCCACGTTTGACCATGCAGGGCTGGGCTGGGAATTTCAGTTGACCCAGTTGGTTCCTGTTTTGATGTTTTCCAGATCGGCGCTTCCTTGATTTAGGTGTTCTATTCTCTGGAATCATGACATATTCCTGGTGACCACTTCGTCCCCACGCCTGGCAATAATGGCTGTTCCATTTACTCGCACTACCGTCCAGGTCCCTGGTTCATAGGTTGTCTTAAACTTCCCTCCTTCCCAACGGTAACGATCCAGCACCAGGTTTTCTGGGTCGAGGAGCCGAGGCTTGGCTCTTCGTCTCTTGATTGCCAGCTCGTTGGTTTGGACTCGTCTGTCTTGGGCGTAGGCTGGTTCATAAGGCGTCGGAGTCCAGCAGTCAGATACGGGGATGGTGTCTCATCTGTGCCCTGCGAGCATTAAGGACCATGGGGGTCTTTGTGTCGTGTAGTGTAGGGTGCTGCGGTATTATCGTAGGAAACAGTGTGCGCCATTGGCTTGCAGCCATTGAGGGGGAATGTGGCGGTGTTGTATGCCGAGTGATGGGAGCAAGTCTCTGAGTTCTCCTCCTTGGAATGGTGGACTGTTGTCTGTCTTTAGTTCCTGGGGTAGTCCAAACAAAGCAAACATTTTCTCCAAGACTGCTGCGACATGGGCATATGCCATGGAATTCACTACTTCCACCATTGGATATTTAGAATAAGAGTCAACCAGTAATGCTGTCACTCTTCCATCGGGGAAGCACCCAAAGTTGAGGCTGAGTTGGGACCAGGGAGCTGAGGAAGGTTCCTCAGTGATGATCGGCATTGGTGTTTCCTGGCTGCTGGTGATCTGGCAGGGGTGGATGTTTCATACTAGGTCTTCAACAGTGGCTGCTAATCCTGGAAACCAAATCTTCTTCCTCATGCGCGACTTCATTCGGACAGTCCCTTGGTTGCCCCCATTTGCAAGGGTTGTCACTCTCTCCTGGAGGCTCTCAGCAATCACAATTTGAGATCCTCTTAACACTAAACCTTCTGCCGTCTTGCTCAGATCGTCCCGCACTCTCCACAGCTTCCCAAGGCGTTCTCTGTCTGGACCGCACCAGTTGTTGGCATCGCGTAAGATGTTTTCCCACGACCCTCCAAGTAGGGATCCATGACATTTGCTAGGACTGGGTCATTCTTGGTTGCTGGACTGATCTCCTCAATGGTGAGGGCACGGGTACATGATCCTTGTGTCACCATGTCTACATATTCTTCTGCCCTTTCATCATTGTCAGCGTTGCTTTCTTCAAGATTTGGCGGGTGCCGGGAGAGGGAATCCGCAGCATTCTTCACCCCTGGACAATACACTAGATCCATTTGGTTGTGTTGCAACTGTATCGCCCATCATTCAATTCGTGGTGGAGGGTGTGGGGCTATGCCCCCTGGACAGTGGGACAAGCGGTTGGTGATGGGTGACCACTCGAAATGGGTGTCCGCTGATGTAAAGATGGAAGTGACTGCACGCCCACTTGATTGCTAGCGCTTCCCTCTCGATTTGAGAGTACTGTGCTTCCGTGGGTGTGAGGGCCTTGCACGCAAAGGTGAGGGGCACCCATTTGCCTGGCTCCACCTCTTGCATAATCACTGCTCCTAAGCCTACTGGACTGAAATCCAAGAATAACTCTGTGTTCCGTGTTGCATTGAAGTAAGCCATTGTATTCTTACTGAGCAATGCTTCCTTGATGCTCCTGAATGCATCTTCTTCCTCACGCTCCCACTTCCATGAGGCATCTTTTTTGGTCAAAGCCAGGAGGGGTTCTGCTATTGTGGCAAAGTTGGGGATGAATCGCCCGCAATACATGGCCATCCCCGGAAAGCTAAGCACTTCGGACACGGTTGTTGGAGCTTGCACTTGTTGTATTGCATAGGATTTCCGTGGATCCACTTGTACCTCCTCCTGGTTAAAGACATAACCAAAGAATTAAATGGAGTTTTAAAAAAAGGATCATTTGTCCTGGTGAAGTGTCACATCCTGATCTGTCTGCTGTTGCAAAGCTGCTGTAGGATGTCTGTGGTGCTCCTCGATGGATGAGGAGTTAATTAGGATGTCATCACTGACATTCAGCACATCTTGTAGGCCAGAAAGAGTCTCTCAGACTGCGTCTTGAAAGATTTCGGTGGCAGATGAGATGCAGAAATTGAGCAGCGTAGCCCGATGTGTGTCGAGAAAGTTGTTATGTACCATCTCTCCTCCGCTAGCCTTAGCTGCTAGTATCCCGCATTAAGGTCTAGCTTGGAGAACCATCAGGAGCCATTCAGCTATAATATCGTCCATCGTGAGCGTTATATGCCTCTCCCTTTTGATCGCCTGGTTGGGCAGGTGCATGTCTATGCAAACCGTATTTTGTCTGGTTGTTTGGGTTTCTCTGCGATCACCATGGGCGAGACCCATGGTGTTGGGCTGGTGACCTTTTCAATTACCCCTTATTGTTCCAGGTGGAGTAGCTCTTGTTCCACGAGGGGTCGAAGGTAAAATGGTATGCATATGTGACGGGGGCTCTCTTCATGCACCCTAGCACAGTGAAAAGATGTGGGAACAGTTCAAATATCTGCTCCATTTGGAGGGTCTTGACAGCCCAGGCGAAGTTGACCAGGCCGAGGTCTTCTGCGGTGTGGCTCCCTACGAGGATGTTGCCTTCTCTATCCACTGCATGAAATGTGGTTGTGATTCCTTGGTCCTCTGCCTTCACCTTCACAGTCATCTTTCCTTTAAGAGGTAGCAGTCTTTGGCTTCCATAGGTGAAGATTTTGATATTTGTCGGGGCTAGCTGAGGGCGCGGGTGCAGTTGCTTGTATTGTTGGCCTCCCATAACGTTGATGGACGCGCCTTTGTCGATCAAGGCTGTGACGCGGGATCCTGCTATTTCTATTACTCTTGAGTGCCTCCTGTGCTTCTGGTCGGTGGCAAATGATATAAGGCAACACTCTTCCTCATCTTCGGTGGAAAATCTTCAAGGCTGTACTGCTGCCGCTGTGATCCTTTGCTTGTCTTCTGGATCTCATCGTCCTCTAGGGAGAGTTGCCTTACGGACATGGAAGGCGGCCTCCATCCGCGGGTGCCTCTGTTTCTGGGCCTCCTCTGCACATAGTGGCAAAGTGATTGCGGTTCCTTCATTTGGAGCAAGTTCACCTTTGCGTAGGACATTCTTCCAGGGGGCACTCTTCACGTCCACAGTATCTGCACCGATAGCAGGTGTTGCTTTCTCCGGTTGCTTCCCTCTGCCTCCTCTTCCTTGTGTCCGGATTGCGTCTGCTCGCTCCACTTTCACTATGGTGGGCCTCACTGGTTGCTGAGTGATCGTGATATCCATCTCTGTTGTTCTGACGTCCGACAAGTCGTGCCATGGCGAGGATGTCTTCTAGCGGGATTCCTGGTTGGAGGAGGATGAGGCTCCTGAGGGTTTTGCTTCTGGATCCTTGTATTACTTGTGCTCTCACCTCTTTAGCTTGGTCGTCTGCTGTGCACGTGCTGGCTAATTCTCTGAGGCGTGAGTGGAATGCGTCCATGGACTCCCCTTCTCTCTGGCCGGCCTGGCGAAGCTTGAACAATTCATAGTCTGGATTGAGTTGGGGTTCAAAGTGTGCGTCCAGAGCTATGACCGCTGCATCACAGATCTAGGTTGAATCCATCATCAAAATTTAGCTCCGTTTGTCACCCGAGTTCAGTCCCAGCCATATGCAAATCAGTCTTGACCCTGTCCCCCTGGGAACAATCCAGGCTGAACTGTCAAGCCAGGTCTTCCCTGGACTGGAAACAAGCATCCTGGGACCGGTTTCGGGGTAACACCCCTCATCAACTAGGCTAGATTGAATCCAGTAGCAAAGTGAGCAAGGGACCCACGTCTGGGCATACCATGCCAACTGAGGGCGAACAAAGCAAACACAAGGAGATTATGGATGGAGCGCTGAAACTTTTCAGACACTCATCCCCAATCATAGATCTGGGTTGAATCCATCATCGTCCTTTAGCTCACTTTGCCACCCCAGTTCAGACCCAGCCATATGCAAATCAATATTGACACTGCCCCTCATGGGACTTGTCCAGCCCGAACTGCAAGTCAGGTCTTCCCTGGACCGGAAACAAGCATCCTGCGACCGGTTTCTGGGTAACACCCGTCATCAGCCAAGCTAGCTTGAATCCAGTGACAAAGTAAGTAAGGGACCTACGTCTGGGCATACCCTACCAACTTAGGGCGAACAAGGCAAACACAAGGACAGGATAGATTGATGGAGCACTGAAACTTTTCAGACACTCACCCCCCAGTCACAGATCTGGGTTGAATCCTTCATTGTTCTTTAGCTCACTTTGCCACCCCAGTTGAGACCCAACCATATGCAAATCATTCTTGACCCTGCCAAGCCAGGTCTTCCCTGGACTGGATACAAGCATCCTGGGACTAGTTTCAGGGTAACACGCCACATCAGCCAGGATAGCTTGAATCCAGTGGCAAACTGAGCAAGGGACCCACTTCTGGGCATAACCATGGATATTAAAAAACTTTAGCAACTGTAACAGCGAAAATGTTGTCTATTTACTTATGTGCCCCTGCAATTTGATGTATGTGGGCGTGACAACAAAGAAGATCAAGGTCCGCATCAACAAACACAGAAGCACCATCAGATGCAAAAAAACTAACACAAAGTTAACAAGGCACTACTTGGAACACAACCACAAAGATACAGATCTAAAATGGATAGTGCTTGAGATCATTAAAAAAACAGGAAACAGGCCCAGATATCCAGAGGTTCCTCCACACTGGAGAGCAACGATGGGTATACCGCCTAGGCACATGGGAAAGAGGACTGAATGACAAGATACCATGGCTCCAGATTGGGTATTAATACAACTTTCCAGTGGGGAATAATGTTACTGTAAATTTAGGCGTACAGACAATATTTCACTGGTCTGCGCCCTATGGGGGCACTGTTCTACCCACAACCCCCCTTGCCTGTTGCCTACTCCCCCCCATGTCCATGATTGTAAATAGAAAAACTGTAAAAAAACTAGAAGTTTACAAACACTTTTTATAATTGTGCTCTGCTACTCTTGTATTATACTTGATTCAACCATATTTTTCATACTGGAATGTAAAGTTTTATTGAGCTAATTTGAAACATCGTTACGTCACAAAAATACGATGTTTTAGTAACACACTCCAGAGTCAGTACACAACTGACTTGCATCATACAAAATTGTGAATCTTTCCTTCTGGCTCTATCAATCAGAACCTAAAATGCGATGCCTCTGCACCCGCGCGCATCCTTAATTTTCATTTTATACGGAAGCGCCTGAGGGTCCTTACCATAGATCCTCTATCTGGGCCATTTTGGGAGTAAGTCCTTATACACCTTTGATCATTTATCATTCCAAAAAACCACACACACAGTCATAAATGGGAGGGAGTACACGTGGGTTAAAAGAAAGGGGTGGGGCCCGCACATGTAAACACAAGCAGGACAGCTCCACACTGTACGCCGACGCACCGCCCAGGCAGGGCCAGGCGGTGTCCCGCATGACACCTGGAAACCACAGCTGTCTTAACCACAAATGTGAGCCCTTTATTTAACAGCATTACCCCGGGTAATCACAGGTATTCAGCCTAAACACAGGTCCTTCCGTTCTTTGAATCGGCTGACGCGGGGGTCAGGTGCGCTGCCAGTAATATAAAGGGGCACTCTCCTGACACCGGAAGCCTTTGTAATTACGAGCACATGTGAAGTGTATTCCACGAATGTTACTAATTAAGGGCACTTATCATTTCGCTGTTCATTTGATTCCATGGAGGAAGAGCAGACATGTCTAGGATCACGTCGAGAGACGCACCTTGATATAGTAAGCGAGGGAATGGTAGTATGAATGTGTATATGAATGAATGAATGAAATTGTATTTGTATAGCGCGTAGCGCTTGTGGACACGGAGAGCGCAAAAAGAAGGAGTATCACTGAAATGCTGATAGAAAAAGGTGGGTCTTGAGGTGTTTACGGAAGAGTGAGATGTTGGGTTCACTACGGAGCGTGAGTGGGAGGGTGTTCCAGAGGTTGGAGGCATTCAGAGTGAAGGAGCGTCCGCCCCACCTAGCTCTTTGGACTTTCGGAGGCGTGGCAAGGAAAGTGGCACTGGAACAAAGCGTCCTGGTAGGTTGATAGGGCACAACCAAGGATTGAATAATATGGGAGCCGTATTTCCAGATGGCTTTGTGCGCTAAGCACATGGCTTTGAACTGGATCCTGGCACGGATGGGCAGCCAGTGTAGGTTTATTAAGGCAGGCTTAGCTGACTGTCTTCGGGGAATCTGTGCCAGGTAACGCGCAGCGCAGTTTTGGATCACCTGCAGCCTATTTAAGGTGGACTGAGGAGCGCCCAGGTAAAGTGCATTCCCGTAATCCAAACGGGACAGAATCAAGGCTTGGACCATGATTCTCCTGGCTTGGAAAGGGAGTAGGGGGAGGATTTTCCTGAACATTCGTAACAGTCCAAAACATGTGGCCGAAAGCTTCATGGTCTGATGATTAAAACAGAGGGAGCTGTCAAGCCATATGCCGAGACTTTTAATTTGTTGCTTAGGAGTGGGCATAGGTCCAAGACAGGGTGGCCAGACGAAAGAAGAGGAGGGCGAGGGGGTCTTTCCTAGGAACATAAGTTCGGACTTTTCCCCATTTAATTTGAGGTGAGAGTGGCGCATCCATTGGGCGACTGCCTCTAGGCAGAGGCCTAGGACGTCAGATGAACCCTCAGGGTGGTTAAGTGCCACCACCAGTTGGGTGTCGTCTGCGTAGGTGATTATTTTGATGCCGAAGGGAAGCACTATCTCGGCTAGTGGGGCCATGTAAGAATTAAAAAGGGTGGGGCTCCATGAGGATCCCTGCGGGACCCCGCGGTTAAGAGGCCACTGCTTGGACATGGATGTCCCCTCAAATACTTGGTAGAAGCGGTCCTTTAGAAAGGACTGAATCCAAGTGAATGCCATCTTTCCTATCCCCATGTTAGTCAGCTGTTCGAGTAGGATGTTATGGTTGACAGTGTCGAAGGCGGCACTGAGGTCAAGTAGAATAATAGCTGCTGAGCCGCCCTGATCTAGAAGTCTTCTGGCTTCTTCCGAAACAGCAAGCAGGGCCATCTCGGTGCCTAACTGGGGACGGAAACCTGTTTGGGAGGCGTGGAGTAAATTATTGGCTTCAAAGTAATTGACTAGAGTAGAATTGATATGACGTTCAATCAATTTGCTCAGCCATGGGAGGAGAGAGATGGGGCGATAGTTTGCCAGGTTAGAACGGTCCAGATTAGGTATTTTTAAAAGAGCTCTGACCTGGGCGCATTTCCAGGCCTGGGGAACTCTACCAGAAGTAATGGAGGAGTTGAGTATGTCAATGATAACTGGGCCTACCGTGTGCTGGACCAGGGAAAGGTGTTGAGGAGGGGCAGGGTCAGTAGGAGAGCCAGACGTAACCCTAGTAAGGAGAATATCCAGATCTTTTTCGTCTAGCAGGGGGAATTCTTCTAAAGAATTCGTCATTCTGGTTCTGGAACTAGAGTCGGAGGGATCAGGCACATAAGGAGAAAAAGACTGACATATTAGTTGAATTTTCTGATGGAAGTATTCGGCTAGCTTGTTACAGTGATGAGAGGCGTCCTCCATTTTGGGAGGTTCCTGGGGAAGGGCAGAAAGGGATTTGGCTATTCTAAATATTTCTTTAGGGGCAGAAGCGGCGGCATTGATCTTGTCCTCGTAAAAGTGTATTTGAGTTGATTTAATCTCAGCTTTGTAGGACCTTAAAGCTTCTTTATATTCAGATTTCCTACATTCCTCGTAGTTTAGTCTCCATCTTCTTTCTAGTTGTCTGCAGGATTGTTTGATTTTCCTTAGGCTAGGAGTGTACCACGGGGCCGATTTCTCCCTAAATTTCTTGTGGGCCGGTGCCTTAGGCAGGAGCGAGTCCAGCGAGTTACGGATCCATGCATTGAAGTTGTTATTTGCCAAATCAGGGTTAGGGTAATGGGAGGGTCTGTTGATGGCCAGAGTAGTGGACCAAGTGCTGGCAGAGAGCTTCGCCCATTTTCTCTCCAGGGTGATTGTAGACTGCTGAACGGGGTTTGGGGACGTAGCCTCCCAGGTCATGGGAACTAAAAAGTGATCAGTCCAAGGGAGTGGGATAGGTGCGGCCACTGATAGTTTCTGTGCATTACTGAAAACGGGATCGAGGAGGTGGCCTTTGTCGTGGGTGGGAGAAAAACTCTTTTGAATAATTTGAAGGGCAGAAAGGCAAGTAGATAGCTCCATAGCGGAAAGATTAGAGGGGTCATCTAAGTGGATGTTGAGGTCACCGAGCAACGTGAAATTTGCGAGATTTACAGCTCGTTCGGCCACAAATGAAGGAAGGGACTTAAGGAATTGGCCTATGGGTCCGGGAGGTCGATATATCAAAAGACCAGAGAAGGTACAAGTTGGTGAGATTTCCAGAGCGAACTGCATACTTTCGCAGTCGGGGGGCCCTCTGAAGATGAACGGCGGCTGATATACATTTTATGTATTAAGGCTAATCCTCCGCCTCTGGAGGTCTTACGGTCAGCTCTATGTATAAGATAACCGGGGGGTAGGGTCTGGACAATATCTGGCTCAGAGCTGTTGTGTAGCCAGGTTGCCGTTAAGAATAGAACGTCAGGCTGACGATCTTCTAGTAGAAGGTGGAGTTCTGTAGAATGTCTGGGGATGGAGCGACAGTTCAGCAGGAGCAGCTTTAGAGGTGGGGCGGGTGTGTGGGGGTCCTTGAAGCTGGGTAGCAGTGTGAAGTGGCAGGAAGGGCAATCAGAGGACTCTTTAATAGGATTTATGGAGTGTGCGCAATTCGCAGGGATGGAGCCCCTTAGGGTTTTAAGAAAGTGGGTGCTATAGCGGATAAGGGTACGAAAACCGCCAGGGGTTATGGCCCCAGGTCCCGGCCGGTCGCGGACGGGCGCAGACGGGCTTGCCTTTTGTGCGCCCGCTGCGTGCGTCCGCTGCGTGATTGGAAGTGCATCTGTTTAAGTAGAGAATCAGCGTGAGAACTAGAGCGCTGACTGGCTGACCCGGAAATGACCTGTCCAGGAGGAGCCCTCCGCTCAACTGCACTTGCCGAGTCGGACCGGGGCTTAAGGAGCACTCCAGGGAAGCAGCAGGTAAAATGTGCAAATAAGCAGAACAATTTTGAGAATAGCAGCGAGATGGGTGCAGCGATAGAATAAGATAAAAGCAGCACAAATTGTTTTGATTTTTAAAACGATAAAAGTTGTGAGCAGTTAATCACCAGCTAGCGGCATTACCTCTTCAATTCAGGCTCTGCGCGCGTCCACTGCGCGATTGGAAGTGCATCTGTTTAAGTAGAGAGTCAGCGTGAGAACTAGAGCGCTGACTGGCTGACCCTGAAATGACCTGCCCAGGAGGTGACTCCGACCAGCCCTCCGCTCAACGGCACTTGCCGAGTCGGACCGGGGCTTAAGGAGCACTCCAGGGAAGCAGCAGGTAAAATGTGCAAATAAGCAGAACAATTTTAAGAATAGCAGCGAGATGGGTGCAGCGATAGAATAAGATAAAAGCAGCACAAATTGTTTTGATTTTGAAAACGATAAAAGTTGTGAGCAGTTAATCAGGAGCTAGAGGCATTACCTCTTCAATTCAGGCTCTGCGCGCGTCCGCTGCGTGATTGGAAGTGCATCTGTTTGCTAGCTTTATATGCGAGCTAGATTTTCGCTTCCATTAGCAAGAAAAGGTTATCGGATAGAGGGGGACTTGCTTTGTGCTTCTATCCCTTCTCCAGAGTTTGACTACAGAGGTCTCTCCTCCACTCTCCTCCCATGGGGAGTGTTTGAAGCCACCATAGGGTAAGATTTTGAGTTGATCTCACATTGGTTTTAATGAGATTATGTGTATTCACAGTTGTAGTGACACGTGTTACACACAAATAGCCACTATGTATTAGCTTGTGCATGTGGGGCAATTACTTGCCTACGATCGAATATGTTGATGGCAATTTCTTCTCTTTTTCTCCACTTCTGTTTACAGGTTTATTGAAAATCTTCTTTGGTAGAGTGTGATACAGGACTTTTTATGAAAAAAGCAGAACAAAGAACCCTTGAGCAGAGCCTGGATTCCCATCAATTCTTTTTGTGATCAGTATTATCATCTGGTCATCCACCCAATAGAAGAATATGCCTCTTGATCATAGAGACTATCTTCTTGGGGAAAAACTCTCTCGCTCAGGTGAACAGGTGGAGCCAGACCCAAAGACAAAGAAAAACATTTGTTTCTATAATCAGTGATCACGAAGAACTTGTGCAGTGCAAAAAATATAGTGGGTGCAATCTTAAAAAAGAGTTGTTTGGAGAAAATTAATTTTTTTTATTTCAAACAATCCCCTCACACTCTTATTAAAAACAGTGCAAATAGCAGTGTTAGCAAATAACTGCTAGCTAAAGGTCGACATGTTTCAGCCATACGGGTACAGTAAGACCATAGCATGTGCTGGAAATTTGCATTACCTGAGGTACAGTGGGGTGCAGTGCAAATCTGCTGTGGTAAAGTAGCGATTGAGTTGTTTGGGGGTCAGGAATGCACGGTGGAGGATATAGAACTGAATATTTTTTAATCTGGCATTTCTCGAGACTATGTGGGTAAATGCCAGGGCCAGGGTCCATTCCGTATCATTTAGCATCCTCAATTGATCTTCTTCCTATGGAAATGCTGATGTGTCTGTGGAGTGCCCTATAGAGCCATGTAATCAAGTGACCACCCTCTCCTGTGGTAAGGAGTGCCTGCAGTGCAACATGTGTAGGGGTTTCTCATCTCTAGTCAGCCACAGTGTATGACAAGTGTTATGAAGTTGTCAGCTGGTGAGGAACTGCCCAGCTGGAACATTAAAGCCTGCCTTGAGCTGCACAAATGAAATAAGTTGGCCATCTGAAAATAGGCCATTAGTTGTGGTCAGGGGGCAATCCTGCCAGCTAGGCACAGCTGAAGCGGTATATGTGCCAGGGTACAGTGGGAGGCCGTGTAGTGGGGACCCTCGGGCATATGCAAAGACATGTTGTGTTAGGATGCGTGCTCTGGACAAGCATTTGTAGGCTTTCTGTAATTGCAGCAAGTGCTGGGGGCAGCCGGATGGTGCCCGTTGGAGTAAGAAAAGTCTAACAGAAGGGGAGGTGAGCACGTTTTAATTTTCTCTTTTGTAAAGCATCCAGTTTTCCTTTAAGGAAAACGGGCTGCTTTACGCATAAAAAAAGATTGCTTTATTAACAAGCATTTGCAATGCAATAGGTCTCGCATTTACGAGAGTTTGAGCTATTGGCATTGTAAATGACAATGCCTTTTATTTACGTGTAGTTTTTAAAACAGATAAATAAAAGGCTTTGTCATTTACAATGCAAACAGCTCCAACTCTCTCAAATGTGAGGCCTATTGCATTTCAAATGTATTTGGCACCTGTGCTATAAAAATAAACAAAAAGGGTTAGGAGACCGTGCTGGTCACAGTATAATTTACATTGTTGTCATTGTATTCCACCACTTCCACTAAGACACAGTTCCATGCATTTGCCACTTTTTCTCTGAAAACATAACTTCTACTATAACCCTATAGTCTCTGGCCTCTAGGTCTAATTGGATTCCCAGAGTAGATTTAAAAAAATAAAATACAGGTGAGTAACTGATCCTTTCACCATCATTGTACAAGGCCCTTCCCGCTCAGTTGCGCAAATGCACTGTCATGTGAAGATGGGGCAGACACAGCTGTATGGAAATTGCCACAGAAGATGTACGTTGTAGATGACCTGGTAAACCATACTTTTCGAGATCTTGAAATGTGTTTAAATGTCTATAAAAACGCATCCACTTCGCCTTGCTGGCATAGACAACAAACATTGTATTTGTTTTTTGTGGACAGTTTGCGCCAAAATGCCCCTAAAAAACACTGCCCTGTCACACTTCACAGACAGGCGCACATCTGATGAAGGGGCATGCCCAATGGCGCTAATGTAGCCTATCACAAAAACTTCACCACTGTAAAATCAAACACAACCAAACACTGGATTGTGAATACAAGACAACCCCCTCAACCGCACCCATCTGACAGACCAAGGCCATTGTTGTGCACGCCTTAGGCTATGGTGGTCCAGCTCTGGGCAGTGGGGCATCACATGAGCAGACAGTGGTATGCGCTCGCTCTGTATGCATTCCATAACCTATTTATACTCCAAGTACAGCATTATATATTTGCACACACAACAAAAGTATATGCACATTATCTATCTACAAACGCGCTCACACACAACGCAATTATCCACAATATTGTACATGCCTGCAACAGAACTGCGGTCATAAAATCACCACTTAATTAATTCCAATCTATAGAATGCACTTGCAAAGAAATAAGGCAGCCCAGGCGCTCTCTCCCTGTGCCATAGCAACGCCTACAACAAAGCGGCGGGTGTGCAACTCACCTTGCAGCTGCTTGAAGCGCCCCTCGAGCTGTTTGTAGTTGTAGGGTACCTGGGCAGTGTACGCTGGGGACATGGGCCCCGGAATGCTGGACGCCCGCTGTAATTCCATTTAGGAGAGATGTCGCGAAGGTGGCATGCACAAACACAAGCTGCTCACGGCGTGTGCGGCCACCGGCTTCCTTGGCCCTTCCCCGGGGAGACTCTTCAGCCTTCTGCAAACACAGCTCGCGGTTCAAAATGTGACACGGGGAGGCAAGCTTTGTGCAAATCAATCAGGGCTGCAGCAGCATGCTCTTCACAGTCCGGGCTGGGGGAGGGGTGCAGCAATATAAAAATAAATAAATAATATGTACATATATGTATATTTAAGAAAAAGCTGCTAGAGGTGTGCCTGCCTTGCAATCGTGCTCTCTCCTCAGAGCTCCCCGCGCGCACACCTCCCCAGCCCTTCCTGCCAGGGTGTAATTCAATCAGCAGCCACTCACTGTGTATTTAGTGCTTATGTCACTCGATTAGCATAAGGCATTGTAGAGGAAACCCAGAACGTACCAAGTTGAAGTACAAGCAGGGGCTGAGAGGTGGCAAAAAGAAACAGGAATCCAAGTCAGACGGCTGCAGGCATATATTTCACGAGGTCGGTCTCTCACAAAGTACTGTGATGAGGAAGTACTGCACGCTTACAGAGCCCTTACACGCACCAGTGTGCACACTGTAAAATAGTACGCCCCTGGACAAAAGTGGTGGAATTACAACCTTTTGTTAAGAGCCTCATGTAACGGGAAAGTCTCAGATTACCGTCAAAGGAGAACGAGAACGCGTTTGCTTCATTACAGATGGGGCTGGAAGCGAGCAGACTTCAATGACGTATTTGCTTGGCTTCTGCCAAAAGGTTTCTTGTCTTTATGAGGCCATGTGTTTGGCCCCATAAAGATAAGAAACCATTTGCGACCAACGCAAAGCAAGCAAGTCCGTAAAAATGGGACGGCTCGAAAAGCCAAGCAAATACGTCACCGACACCTCTTTTCCAATGGCTGGCCACCGTTTAGCATAAACGGTGACGCCAGCCAATGGAAAAGAGGGACAGGGCTTAATGCTCCTTACAGAAAATACCTGTTAACACTAAATCTCGCCAGCGAGACTGCGCTTGCGTGAAGCTACGCCAGGCGAGACCTAAAAAGCAATCACGGACATGGTGGCCTGCTGACCCAAGCAGGTCACCATCCCCGTGATTTTTACGATTCCTAGGGGGTCGCAAATTGCGACATACCTCATTAATATTCATGAGGTAGGTCATTTGCGATCCCCTAGGAATCGCAGAAAGTGTTAAACACACTTTCATTCATTCCATTTTGCGATGTTCTAATTGCGAATTGCAAGAATTCGCAATTATGAAATTGCAAAATGGATTGTTGATGCATTTGGCCCTTAGCTTCAAATGACGGGCGCCTAGTCTGCCCTCTCTAATAGGCAATTGTAATTTCTTCAAGGCTATTCAGTGGTGGCTAGTGCCCCGTATAAATTTGATGCGTTAAGTGTCGAGTTCGCAAAAGAAACTGCAGGGGGTATCACTGGGAGGTTAGCACAATAATATAGAAGCAGTGGTAGGATTACCATCTTCGACGGTGCGATCTTCCCAGTAGTTGCCAGTGGGAGTTTTCTCCAGAAGGATATCAGGGATTCTAATGATGCAAGCATAGGACGCAGATTACCACTAAACAGATTAGATGGGGTACGGTATAGGTGAATTTCCAGGTATCGAACTGCCAAGTTATGCCAAGTGAAGGGAGCTCCACCCAATGTGATGTCTCGCGTTGTCAGGTCATCATGAAGGGAGATGCCCCAGTGTATACCATCCTTGCGGAGTCGAATGGACAGGGGTTCCATGGCCATCGCAAGGATGAGGGGTGAGAGAAGACACCCCTACCAAGTGCTGCTTTCGACCAAGAAAGTTTTAGAGGATGTATCAACCCACCCGTACACGAGAAAGGGGATTTGTGTATAGAAGTCGAGTGTAGGCTAGAAGGCTGTTGCTGATGCCCATCCGCTCACGGACCTGAAAAAGATAGCTACAGTACAGGGAGTAAAACACCTTCTCTAGGTCCAGGACCAGGCACACCGTGAACGTGAACCACCCCTGGACCTCAACCTGAATCAAGAACAGGCGCCGAAGGTTATGTGAAGTGCTGTGCCCGGGAACAAACTTATTTTGGTCCAGATGAAAAAGCTCTGGAAAAATGTGGGTATATCGGGCAGATAAAATCGCACCCGGGTTTTTATAGTCTTCCCGTAGTATAGCTCTCGGGCGATAATAGGTGTCGTTAGTGGGATCTTGGTCTGGTTTGGGGATAGAAACTAATTAAGATTCCAGAAAAGAGGACAGCAATTTGCCCGGCTGGAGGGCCTCGCTGTATGCCTCTGCCAGGTCAGGTGCCATACTGTAAGCGTACACGTTATTGTATTCAAGAAAGAGGCCATCAAGGCCTTGGGTCTTGTTTCTGGCTAGGTTCTGGATCGCTTCATTCTTAGCTTTGAAAGCCTTCAGTTCCAGCTAAGTTGCTGTCAATTCACGATCGAGATCTCACTGATTGTCCACTAGGTCAGAGATTTGTGCCTCGGCTTGAGTTGGTGTAGAATAGTGTTGGTCCTCACATTCTTGGAATCTATCCAGGTGGACAGTCCATTTTGTCATTAATTGAACTTAAGCTTCCTTTAAGTTCTTTAAACATCGCCGCTACATTAAGATCCACTGGGTCATGTGAGTCCACAGCTAATTGTTCACCTTTAAAAATGGGCTGGTGCTTGTCAAAATGTAATTTGACTTGGCGTTGGTTGGTTTTATCTATGTCAAAGAGTACTTTAGAGGTGCAGTGGTTGGGAAACAGTAAATGATTGGTGGTGCTGGAGACCAGGAGCATTGCTCTGTTTATTTCTGAAAAGCCCTATCATCTCAAACCACCCAGCAGAGCTATTGATCCACACAGGGCAGCATGGCCAGAGTCTCAGCCTCACTGAGTATTGTTTGGGCAGGTACCAGCTTGAGTGAAGTTCACCATCTAGCCGGCACAGGCCACTAACATAGTTGTCAACATTTGAAAAAGAAATCCTGGGATACTTTGCAGCACAGGGCTGCTGCAGATAGAAAGTTCTTGTTTGCGTACCTGTGTGTAATAAAGAGGAACAATTTCTACAACAATATTACCCAGACAGTCTATAACTTGCCTGGACTCTCCCTGCAAAAACTGGACAGTTGGCAACTATGCACTAGCAAGACAGCAATAGGTAAGGAGGGAATGGCTCAGCATGTAAAGAGGGGCAACACTGAGGATAGTGCCTGAAATATAAATGCGGGAGTTCGAGCCTCAAGCCTAATCACAGGGGAGCAGATGCAGTGTTGTGCTGGCCTCGAGCAGCTCTGCCACCCATCTGCAGATGAGAAAGGTAGTCCTCGGTGCGATCTGTCCCCCACTAAAGCTGCTGAGGTGCTGCTCTGTGGTTTGCTGAATCCCTTGGGGGGGGGGGTTCAGCGGGCCGGCCGCTCAGCAGTGGAGAATAGTCTCCTCTGCAGGCTCCGGCCGGCAAATGAGTGTGACTGCCATTTCAGAAATCTCAGAGGCTGCAGAGGTGCAGGGGGCCATCAATGATGACGCAGAAGGAGTCAGCTTATGCCAATCTTCCAGCCTTCTCCCCCTCAGGCACAGTAGAGCAGCAGGGACTCCCAAGTGGACAATAGGCCGGACATGCAACAGCAGTGACAGGCCTTGACAAGCCCCAACTGCCGTACGTGCTCTACTCTACGCCAGCGGGGGAACATGCAGCAATTGTCTCGGGTCGCTAGACAGTCCCCAAGGGTGGTTGTGCATAGGAAGGTGCCACCTCTCCCCATGCTCGGTGGTTCCAGTTGAAAGTACAGGCCCAGAGACCTGTCGGTGAACTGTAAAGGCAGGTGGGAGTGCCACAGGCACTCTCAATGGCAAAAGAGACCAATGAGCCCTCACAGGGGGACCAGTCTTGAGCAGAAGGGCACAAGCAATGTGAGGGCTCACCCGTCAGTGGGCCCAGTCACCAAGTCGGCAGCTGGCACACATTCACCAAATCTGTATCAATCCTTCACCCCACAATGGCGCTGCTAGCTCCAAGCTGCCACACTCCAATGTAGTCAACTGATCAACGTGGCATGGTTGGCAGCATATATTGGTGTAGGTGTGGTAACTTTATTCAGGGTCACTGGAGCTATTGCTACAGCCAGCCATCTACATTGCCAGCTCTCATGCGCCCCCCATGACACATATCTTTGCGTGGAAGGATTGTGGAGTGCTCCTTGTTATGATGGAGTTGTAAGTTTAATTTTTGGCAGCTCTAACTTTTGATTACATGAAATTCACAGCTATTTATCCTGGTGAAGTAATTTCTACTATATGCTGTGCATGGGCTAGCGATTGGAAGGCAAAAGGTCTCAATAAATCTGCTGTTCAGCCGCATCCGCTGCAGGTAAGAGAGGTGGGCCGGCTGGGGGGATTTCAAGAGACGACCACAGGGGAAAATTAAATTAATAATTAATTTTCCCTCATGGTCGTCTCTCGAAATCCCCCCCAGTCGGCCCCACCGCTCTTACTTGCAGCGGCTGTGGCTGCTGCTGTTATTCATCTTTCTTTTCTTGGATGTACTCACTTTGTGTCAGGCCTTGACCGGCTGTGCGCCTACCTCAGGTGTAGCAAAGAACTGTCAGCTGAACTGCATCTCCCAGAAGGCCGTCCTTCTGGGAGGGAACATTCACCATTAAAACCACGTCCAACGCATGGAGCGTTGTACGTGATTCTCGTTGTTTCAGGAAGTACCGGGTGCCAGGTGGCCGCTCTGCACTCACTGGTAACAGTTCGTCTCGTCGTTGCCGAAGGATGTGGCGCACTCTGTCCGAGGCACTGAATATCCCCCTCTCAGTTGTGCTCCGCTCAGCCGAGCGCGGACGTCCAGATTTTCGTTTCCCCACCCGCGGCTGCGGCGGGAGAGGCCTCCACTTGAACTTATCTACCGTGGGTTTACTGGCTCCTTAAGTAAACCGCGGAGATCCTACCGGCTGTTGTTTTTTTTTCTTTGCTTTGTGAGAAGAGAGGAGGATCTATATGGAAGGTGCGGTACCTTGGGCCTAGAAATCTTATTGAGGTACCGCTTTTCTTTTTTCTTTGACTGTGTGGGAACCTATTTCACGTGACATTGGAGTTGATCATTCTGAGTACTTTGGAAACTGCATTAAGTCCTAAAAGAGAGAGGGAATCTTGGATTTTGCAGATCTATTGCAGTATGACCGTTTCTCTCACAACGTGACATTTTGCTTACCTGTTTTCTGGATTTGTTCTTTATTCTTCTTCTTGCTTTAAGGGAGTATGAAAAAGGGTGTGTATGAGTATTAGATCCTTCTGTTTAAACTAAATGGAAAAGGTTGTCAGACTGTTAATTGGGCTGTGTTTGGTTTCTAGGTGTTTGACTTTCCTGAAGTGAGAGAGGTATCTTACTGGGCAGAGAGGTTTCATTGCAGCCAGGGAAGATCTTTGACAGGTATTGGAGATGCACTAGCGAGAATTTATGAGTGTAGTTAGATTTATATATTCTACTAATCATGTTTATTTTGTTACAGATCTTCCTTTTCCCACGCTGCTCCTACTCTATCCCTATCCCTTGCTTGATCGCCTCAATACTCTTGGTTTATTTCAGTCAGAGTTGGGGATGTCAGGAGGTGGACCCCTTTGAGCATCGCCCAGATCCTGAGGAGTTCTTGTGGTCGCAACACTTTGGTTCTCTGCTGGATGATATTCTAAAGAAGTAATTTAGAAACAGAAAACGTGCCTTTCCTCTATTTTCAGCAATGGGTCCCGTCTGACTCTTCCAAATCCTTCTTCAAATCCAAGGCATACTTCTGCTGCTTACAACACTCTACCCATGCTCAGTCAAGAGGTAGGGCCATTTGCTTTAGAAGCAAGAATTTGTGATCTTCTAATGAGACTTTATGGTATTTTTTCTAAACCTCAGCATTTTCCAGTTATTATTAATTGATTTAGACTTCTACTGAGGTCAACAAATAGAATACCAAAAGAAATACATTGCTTCTGTGGTAGGCAAAGGCTTCAATTTTTTATGGACAGTTGGAAAATAGTTATTTTTATGCCTGGGCTTTGGAGGTTGTTTAAAATGAGTTCAATTTAGAAGGGTGCACCTTGCCTCCAGATTCCAGTCCTTTGATCATCCCATCCCAAATCTTAACAAAAGAACAAGGGCCTTTAATCAGGAATCAATCTCTCTTGGACAAAGGGATCATTGTTCTGATACCCTCCTACGATCAGGCCAAGCTGATTTATTCCTATATCTTTCTAGTTCCAAAAGTGTCTGGGGGTTTCCATCTTGTCATCAGCCTGAAGTGAGTTAACTTGTTTGTGAGAACTGCTGGAGCGGGAAGCAGTTTAAATAAACTCGGTTTACCATCACATGGGCAGAAACCCCCTGGTGAGCCTTTTAGGTCTGATGGACCATTGATGTTGTGTTAGAGAAGATCAGGAGCAAATCATCACATAAATTATAATTACAGGACCAATTCGCAAAGGTAAACTTAGACATGAAGTCCGAGTTCACACCTAAAGTCTAATTTTAGACATGAAATCTAGCTTTAGACCTAAAGTCTAAGATTAGACGTGAAGCCTAAGTTTAGACCTAAATTCTAACTTTAGACCTGAAGTCTAAGTTTAAACCTGAAGTCTAAACTTAGACTTCAGGTCTAGAGTTAGACTAACTTACACTTTAGATCTTAATTTAGACTTCAGGTCTAAAGTTAAACTTTAGGACAAAACTTAGACTCAGCTTTAAGTTTACCTTTGTGAATCGGGCCCCCAATCTCTATACCAAGTTCAGTCAATAATGAGAATTTGGGTATATGTTTCAAGGGTTTTATTAATTGTTATATCTTTTTTTAGTAAATCATCTTTATTCAAAGTGATAAGTTTTATTGAGTTTCAGTAAATCATTCATGAACAGATATCGATAATAATAATTGGTTAATTAATAATTAATAATAAATGTATTAAGCATGTTCCATAAAGGATAGAACCCCTATCTTAAGAATCGGGAAATAGGTGTCAGTTAGAACCTATGAAGGGTTCAAGTTCGATAGAGTTTGAGATCAAGCATAAACCTCACAAATGTATTAAAAAATCTATAATAAATCAAAGCAGGACGTCCTGTGAAGAGAGGTTCAAGAAACTCAGTAGAGTCTCAGAGCAACGGAGAATAAGTCAGGGTCAGTGGAGTCTGGATAAGTCATGAAGATGAACAGTATCTGGGTGTGAAGATGGCAAAGGAAATGGCGTAATGGCATTGAACTACTCTACAAACGCACACTATTATAAACAGTTAAAGGATGTTGCAGTTTATGTTGAATCGTCTCCTCCTTTTGTCCAATCAGCTTTTGGTGCTCACCTGGGAACAGGATTACTCCTCTTCTTCTCGCAATAGGGAATGAAGCACTCTGCAATGTTGGGGTGGTGGGTAGTTGGGGTTCCGCCTGGCTGGGGAGCAGGGAGGGGGGTGGTGAGGGGGATTTGTTCTTTTTGTTGGTTTTTGTTCATGAATGTTTCTTTCGCTATATACACACGAGTGCAAACACAACAGGTAGAGTTAGTCACACGACCGGTACCCCACACGTTTACTAACCCACTATCAAGAAACGCCAACACAATTCTTTAGACTATGCCATCTGGGACCACAAGCTCACAATTAGATCACGCACGTGCGCAGGTCATGCCATTGACCATAATATCCTGGAATGTGAATGGGCTCGCGAATAAGATAAAACGGGGTCTAGTGTTGCAATATCTCAGGAGGCGCGGCCCGTCAGTCTGCCTTTTACAAGAAACCCACCTGGTGGGCACTGCTGTTAAAGCACTGTATAGATGGGAGTTTAAGATTGTGACTCACTCGGAGTTTACGTCTGGATCTTGAGGAGTCAGGATTCTGATCAGAAAGTGTACATACCGCCGGCACTTCACACACTTGCTTTCCCAGCCCTGGGCAAATTTCTGTTAGACCTGCCCCCCAGAGAACTTGTAATAGGGGGAGATTTTAACGCCACAATGGATGATGTAACGGACAGACGCCCATCAAGGGGGACGGTAGCATGCACATCGATCCTACGAGACTTCACCGAGGCGATGGAATTGGTGGATGTCTGGCGCATGCGACACCCAACAGACCATCGGTATACGTACCACTTAGGCGCACATAATAGTCTCTCACGGATAGATCTATTCCTCACAACACCGACAGGCCTGGGCGCTATACGAGACATCACACACCTCCCTAGGGGAATCTCGGATCACTCCCCTATACTGCTATTGTACACACCACACCTCACGGGATGGAGACGTATTTTCCCCATTCACCCCGGGTACCTCAAGGTGCCAATCATACGTAAGGGTATACATAGGACCACGAACCAATACTTTCAGGAGAATGAATATTCAGTGGCCTCCCCAGTCACACTCTGGGAGGCGTACAAAACGGTCATATGCGGCCAGGCCATCTCTGCAGTCACGGCCCACAAACATGACATGACTCAGCAGGTATTGACATCAGAACAGGCGATGGATCTTGCGGAGGGCGCCCACACTGCAGATCCCAACGAGGACTCTGCCCACACCCTTAGTCTCGCTAAGCAAGCCTACAGGGATCATGTATGGGAGGAAGCTAAGGTACGTATCACGAAGACGCAGCACAAGATATATGAAGTGGGGGACAAGGCTGGGAAATTGCTAGCGTGGTTAGAAAAAAAAGAAAGGGCCAGCCGGTGGGTTGCACAACTCCAATTAGATAGTGGGGAAACAATAACAGACCCTGATGACATCGTTAAGGCGTTTGTATGCCACTATGAAGCCGTATACACTCCTGTGGCCACTACAACGGTAGAGGAAAACTTAGATTTTCTAAGCGACATACTTCTCCCTAAACTTACACCACAGGATGTACAATTACTAGAGGCGGACCTCACAAGAGAAGAAATCACGGCTGCTATTAGGGGACTGCAATCGGGAAAAGCACTGGGGCCCAATTGCGTCCCAGTGGAGATGTTTAAAAGGGAGGCGGACACTCTGGTACCACACCTGCTACGAATGTACGAGGCCAGCCTAGTGGCGGGCTCTCTCCCCCGTGATCAAAGGGTAGCGCACTTATTACAATTCTTAAGCCTGGTAAACCCCCCCAGGAGTGCAACTCCTATCGACCAATTTCACTCTTTAACGCGGAGGAGAAAATACTGGCTAAGGCATTAGCAACTAGGCTGCAGCCCCACCTCGCGACACTCATACACCCAGACCAATCTGGTTTTATGCCTGGCAGAAACACGGCGATGAACCTCAGACGATTACACGGGTTTTGGCTAGGGGTCCATATACCCAAGAGGAAGCAGTTATACTCTCCCTAGATGCCAGTATGGCCTTTGACCGGGTTGAGTGGCCCCTCCTGTTTGTGGTGTTGCGACACTTGGGCTTTGGACCCAAATGTTGTGCCTGGATACAGCTGCTCTACGCACAGCCAGGTGACGGTCAATGGGCGCCTGTCAGAGGACTTTCCGTTGGGGCGGGGAACCAGACAGGGCTGTCCCCTCTCCCCGCTTCTGTTCGCCCAGGCATTGGAGCCGCTAGCAGCGTGGATAAGGTGAGACCCAGTGATTCAGGGACTGAGGTGGGCAGAGGGATGGGAGGACCGTATCTCCCTTTACGCTGACGACATTTTATTATACCTGACACATCCCAGACGGTCCATTAATTGTTTACTCGACATTTGCGCGTTCTATGGAGGGGTCTCCGGCTACACCATCAACTGGGCCAAATCTATGTTGTATACACTTCAGGGCCTACCCCGGGGAGCGGAGATACAGATAACACAGACCGGTTTCAAATATCTGGGTATAAATATCATGCCCCACCACGAACAATTCATGGAACGTAATCTGCTCCCACCGCTGCGGAGGCTGAAGAATGATGTTAAAAACTGGCAATCATTCCCATTGACATTACTGGGGAGAGCGGCATTGTTCAAGATGATTGCCCTCCCTAGGTTCCTATATGTATTACAAAATACCCCCACACCGATTCCTGACTCATATTTTAAAGGCATCGAGGCAGAGGTGGGCCATCTCCTATGGGAGGGAAAACCTCATCGAATAGCTTTGAGTAAACTAACTCGCAGTTGGTACGACGGCGGCATCGCCCTGCCCAACATACAGTTATATTACTGGGCATCCCAGCTTATAGTGATCAATAAGTGGCTGCACGCCCCACAGGATGAACCAGCTCTGCGCCTGGACAGGCTCATGTTAGGTGTGAATGGTCCCCTAGATGCACTGTACGATAAGCACAAGAAAAACACGCTAGTTGGACCCACGGCCCACACTGTGCAAATCTGGTACACAGCGCAGCGAGCACTTAAATGGGAGGGGGTAAGAACTCAGCATACACCACTGTGGGACTCCCCAAGACTCGGCAAATTGCGCACGTGCAAGGGTTTCACAGGGTGGGTTCTCATAGGCATTTCCAAAGTTGGCGACTTATGGAAAAAAGGTACGGTGGTTTCCTTTGCACAGCTACAAGAAATGTATCAGATGGCGGGAAAGGAACAGTATCGCTACACTCAAATAAGACATGCCCTTACAAAGAACATATCCCCTGGAGCAGATCTGCCTGAGTCCTCCCCGCTTGAGGACCGTCTACTCACAGACGCGCTATCCAAAAAGGCAATCTCTCTCACTTATCGAAAGCTGATAAATAATCAGAAAGATCCCACACAGACATTAAAAGAGAGATGGCGGGCAGAGGTGGGGGAATTGGACGAACAGGAGTGGCAGGAGGCACTGGCGTCCCCACGGGAGGTGGCAACCCCTTCCAGGTTAAAACTCGTGCAACTCAAAGTATTGCACAGAACTTACTATACGCGATCGGTACTGCATAAAATAGGGAGGGCTGACACGCCACTTTGCTTGAGGGGTTGCGGGCTTGTTGGGTCCATCCATCACACAATATGGGACTGCCCTCACATCACACACTACTGGAGAGCTGTTATGACGACGATCATCCAGGTATGTGGGTTCGAGGTCCCTCTCGAGCCCCGAATGTGCTTACTTAATGTGTGGGAACCCACTGATCTAAACCATGCGGCGCAGAGCTGGGTCACACTCCGCGTCACCCTAGCTAAAAGGAACATTGCAAGACACTGGGGTGCCCGAATTGCACCGACCCATCAGCAGTGGTGTTGAGATCTAGACAGCACCATGGTGGCAGAAAAGGCAGTCTTTATTAACAGGGGATGCCCCCGAAAATGGGCACGGTGTGGGAGAAATGGAACAACTTTCGGGGAAACATATGTACCCCCCCTCCCGACGACTCAGATTCTGGCATGAATGACTGATTCTCAAAATATGGATATGCTATGAGAAAATATCAAATGTGGCTCAAAGAAACTTGGTAATTATGTGGCAATGGGGGGGGCGCACCTGTATCTACATGTCCTTTACTATGTACAAACTTATTGTGTGTTGCAGCATATGGGTTACTAACTGTATACGGTCATGTCCATGAACTGCTTTACTCGATGTGTATTGAATTGTCAATAAAATGTTTTAAAAAAATAAAAAAAAACTTGTTACTTTGAAATGGCAACTTAGATTCTCGAGAAACATTTACTCAGAGACTTCTTTTCTCACATGTCTATATGTCTAACCTCCTGAAATATCAACTCGTACATTTTGATAACAATGATCTATGTAAAGCTGGACCATCCAATGAAAGAAAACAATTCTGCACATCAGCCTTTGGGAAATAAAACAGTATTGTAAAAAAGGTCACATTCAGTTTAAATGCTTCATTTTATATTAGATTTGATTCATTATTTTACTAAATGGCAATTCCTAATCAAATACTCACCAGTCTTCTTTGTGTAAGTAGAAACATTTAGCAAAGTTACGTAAAAATATTTGTGTTACTTTTTATTTAAAGAAACAAAAATGTGATCATTCAAAGGTGAAGAATTAAACATTTTATGTGTAATTCAGCAGAACTAGTCAAACTACTTTCAGACAAAAAACAACTTTAGCCGTTTGAATATTTGGTGCATTTTCTACAATTTAAAGCATTTTAGTTTCAATAAAGCTGGCACATTAATTCTGAACATTTATTTAAGCAATGTTATTTTGCATTTTATTTAAAAACACATCTCCAAATCCCCTCTCTGATGGTTATCTTAACCATTGCAGTTTCACCTATTAATCTTTTAGAGCACACTCTCATCTCCAGTTGAGTCTCTTCTTTTTCTTTTAAGCTTTCATATTGTTTTAATTTTCTGTATTCTTCATAAATGTGATCATTTAATGCTATTTCTCTCTCTATTCATTTTCTCATTTCTCTGTACTTCCTTTTGATAATGCAGTATTTAAATATTTTGAATAAAGCAAACAAAGTCAAGAAGTGAAGGCCTACCATTAATATTGGCATTAGAAAAAAGGCTATAGAATTCCTCCTCCAGCAGTTGCAAACCAATTGTCAATAGTTGTATACCCCATTCCAACATTTTTTTAAATCCCTGGTATCTCTAAAGGTTCTAATTCAGGTTTTAAATAAGAAATGTTGTTTACAAAGACTGGCAATTTCTTACTTTTGTCTAGAATACTGAACTTTCCGTTTTTTGCAGATGCTGCCTTTTTCTATGAGCAAAATGTCTACTACTAAGAGATTTTTCTAAACCATTGATCTAATAGCTATTAATTCTGTGTTGCCACCAATAAAGCTCCAGAAGTACTGATTCCCAGTTTGTCCACAACTGTTGAAAGCTTTCTAATCTTTCATCATTTATTATGACTCCAATTGGTGGTATGATGGCACCAAAAATGTCTCCCAATACTTGTGTTCCATCTTCTGCACTATGTTTGTGTCTCTGTGACAGTGTCATTGTTTTTTTTAAAGATTCTTTTTATTGCAGTGTATTTGAACAACAGAATAACAGAATACAAGTGAACGCATTCTTACATTTAAGAGGTTTCGGTAATGCATGAATAATCCACAAAGAGAGGCAACAGATTCACTCCCCCCTCACCCTCTCACAGCCCTCTATATTCCTGCCAGTTCCCCAAGATCTTTTCCCATTTCTTTGAGCATCCTCTGCTCAAATAAATTGTACACTCTGCTTGTCTAGATCGTTTTCCCAGTATACCACTTTAGGCAAGGTTGGGACCCCCCAGTAACGTGAAATGATCCGTTTTGCCACTACTGCAGCCAGAGCCAGCCTGAGCTTTGTATGTTTAGGCCAAGCCTCATCTCCCGGGATCAACAGCAGGAGCCACTTTGGGTCTATTGGGACCTCCACCCCTGCAACCTCCGCCATAATTCTCCCTTCTGCCTTTCAGTAGTCTTGTATTGCCAGGTATTCCCACAACAGGTGATAATAGGTTCCCTCCTGCCCACACCCTCGATGACACAGTGCATTACCCAGATGACTAATTGATGTAATAATGTTCGGGGGTAACATATTTGGTGAAATATTTTTAGTTGAATTAGACTAAATCGGGACCGTATCACTACTTCTCTGGGGCACTGCTTAGCGTCTATCCACTCATCGTCTTCGATGTGGCCTACATCATTTTCCTACGCTGCTCACAGGGGACCCTGGGGATCTAGGGCATTGTTTACTAATTTCCTGTATATTAGCAATATTGCCTTTTCCTCAACGGGTTCCATTAATAACCGATCTTCCAGGGGAGATGTCTCTGCCAGTTCCTCCCCCTCCCGGATATAGTTAAGTAATGCATGCCCTAACTGCATATATCTCAGCCACTCACCTTTTCCCATCTCGTATTCCCTTTGCAGGCTGTCAAACGTCACATATGCCTACCCTCTCAAGACATCACCTAGGGACTCCAATCCAATAAGCTCCCATTTACTAGTGCTACGCAACCCACTCACTTTGAGTTTATCACTGTCCCAGAGCAGGATCATCGCCGTTATCTTATCCTCCCAGCCCAGGTATTCTGTGGCCACTCTCCATGCTCCTATCACGGATTTTGTATGTATTGGAAGGCCTTTCTCTGCTTTCCTGTTGTGTAGCAGCGGTAGGTGGCCTCTGGCTCACATGACAGCTCTGTCAACTCTGTGTGCTAGCTCCCCTCGGTCTCTGACACCCAACCATTCATGGTAACTAGTTGGGAGGCCCAGTAATACAATTTGGCATTGGGTATCTCCAGTCCCCTATCGTATACCCCTCTCTGCAATTTACACAGGGCAATACGCGGCGCACCTCTCCCCAAATCAAAGTTCGCAATTCGGCCTCTAATTTATGGAAGAAAGGTGGTGGGACCTGATAAGGTGGGTTCTGCAAGACATATATTATGAGGGGCAGTGTCATCATCTTGAACAGGGTATTGCGGCCCATCAAGGTGAGTGGGAGTGTCCCCAACGCTGGGCACCACTTACAATTTCTCTAGTTGCAACACCAAATTCCGTTCAAGGAACTCTTTTATTTATTTATTTATTTTTTTTTTTTTTTTTTTTTTGAAACCGTTTATTACAGGACTCAAAAAAATTGTACAAGTATGGGCCTACAACCTTCCGGCCGGCCGCTAGCAATATAAGGAGCATACGGTATACATTTGTAAAACACATGGTGCCGCTGCCGAGCTTTTACAGGAGATAACATCGTTGCGTGTCACATTATGCAGACCCCATCATACGGTTCCATTTTAAATTTAAAGCACAGCAAACACAAACAAACCCACAAGGCAATCCTCAATCGAAATAGCAACACGTGCTCCCCTAGAGGGGAAATCTAGCCATCTATAGGAGTCTCAAGAAGGGGGGGAGAGATCAGAACTAGGATTGGGGACACCCGATGCCCAGGTACCGGGGGGATGAGTTGGCTAAGGGGACGGGGCCGGCGATGGATCAGGCAGTAGGGGTGGAGCACAGATTCCCCCGCGGTAGGCGTTCCAGGGGCCCCACACTTTCACCCATGTCGCAGGCTTACCTCTCGCCACATACACCACCTTTTCCCGAAACATGCACCAGTCCATATGCTCCTTCCAGGCCGAGACTGTCGGGGTGCTCTGGGATCCCCACAGCTGGGCAATATCACGCTTGGCAACCATATATCCCAGAGTCACCCACCACGTCTGCGGCACCGAGTAGTCGGTAGGCTCCCACACATTCAACAGGCATCTCCTCGCTTCGGGCAACAGCGCCACATGCGTGACCACTCGCAGCACCTCATGCACACCTCGCCAGAATCCCTCCACCTGCGGGCACTCCCAAAGGATATGCAAAAAGGTCCCCAGCGCACCACACCCACGCTTACACAAACCGTCCTCAGCATAGCCCATACGCAGGAGCTTTGGCCCCGTCATATAGACCCTGTGGAGTATCTTGAGCTGGACGAAACGAAGGCGAGCCGGTATGGCCACCTCTTTCGGGGAGGCCACCGCGGAGATCCAGTCCTCGTCGTCCAGCTCCAGCCCATCGGCTACCCAAGCCTCACGAAGGGCAGTCAGCAAGTCTGAGCGATCGTTGATTAGTTTTTTATAGATCAGTGATATCGTGCTGTCAGGGACGTGTCCGTCCAGCACTCTATCCTCCAGGGGGGAGCACTCCGGGATGGAGGCGACGTCCGGAAAGACGGAGCCCAGCGCATGCCGGACCTGCAAGTACCGAAAGTACTCGCTGCCCTGCAACTGAAATTCCGTCTGCAGCATCTCGAACGTTTTAAATCCTCCCCTCGTCCAGAGATCCCCCACTCTGCTGATGCCTATTAAATCCCATTTCTCAAAGCCCTTTGAGGTCCACAAGGAGCCCAACCGCTCAGATGCGTATAGTGGTGACGCCCGGGTCAAACGGTCCTTCCACCCCATTGCAGCATTAGCCGTGTGCCACACTTGCACCATGACACGCGTGGGGCCCGTCAGGCGAGCGTCGGGCGCGCTAGAGTAGAGCGCTCGATTATAGTCACCACCTGGAAGTAGCATCCTATCCATTTCAAACGCAGGGTTTAAGGCTGGCCCATATAGGCCCTGATTAATTGCGGCTAGCTGGGAGGCCCAATAATACCGTTTAATATCCGGGAGGGCAATCCCCCCATCATACCAGGGGAGCGTCAGCTTAGCCAGGGCAATACGTGGCCTCCCGTCCCAGAACAGGCGGCGCTGCAAACTCTCCACTTCTCGGAAGTAGCGCGCCGGGACAAGGTCCATCGTGTTCTGTAACGCGTATAGGAAACGCGGCAACGACATCATTTTAAACAATGCCGCCCGGCCGAGCGGCGAGAGCGGCAAACGCCGCCAGCGCGCGACATCCTCTTTCAGACGCTGGAGGGGGGGAAGCAAGTTCCGATCATACCGAGCCTCCGGGTCCAGAGTAATGAAGACACCCAGGTACCTAAATCCCTGCGGGGCGACCTGGATCGGACAGCCCCGCGGGAGGATAGGAGCCTCCCCAGAGAGAACGTACACACACGATTTAGCCCAGTTGATGACCAGACCGGAGTTACGACCGAATGAATGCAGAACATCAACTAGTACTATGAGTGATTTACGTGGGGAAGCTAGGTACAAGAGGATGTCATCAGCGTATAAGGATACACGGTCCTCATACTCGGGGGTCCAGCGGAGACCACGGATGGAAGGCTCCCACCGCAGCCACTCCGCCAGGGGCTCCAAGGCAAGTGCAAAAAGGAGCGGCGATAAGGGGCAGCCCTGTCGAGTGCCTCGGCCCAGCTCAAACGGAGCCGATACTCTTCCGTTCACCACCACCTGCGCCAATGGGCCCGAATACAGCAATTTGACCCAACTGATGAACCCTGGGCCAAATCCAAACTTCGCAAGCATCGCCCAGATATATGGCCATTCAAGCGTGTCAAACGCCATGGTGGCGTCTAAGGATGCCAAAATGGCCGGCTCCCGTATAAACGGGGCACGTGCGAGCACACCGTGCAAACGCCGCAGATTAAGGGCCGTGTTGCGATGAGGAATAAAGCCAGACTGGTCCTGATGAACCAAATCGCCCACCACGCCGACCAGCCGATTGGCCAGTACCTTAGCGAGAATCTTGGGCTCCGCATTCAGCAGCGAGATGGGCCGATAGGATGTAACCCGGTTCCGAGGTCTCCCCTCCTTGTGGATGACCACGATTGTAGCCAGACGCTGGTCCGGCGGGAGGGAGCCCACCGAGTGTGCCGCCAGGAACATAGCCCGGAGGTGGGGTGCCAGCGTATCCGGTCGTAACTTGTACAACTCGATAGGGAGACCATTCGGACCCATGGCCTTGCCGGAAGCGACCGAGCGTATGGCGAGGGCGATCTCGTCGGAGGTGGGAGCGGCGTCCAACGACACCCTGTCCTCCCCAGAAAGGGAGGGCAGCGCGATATCACTGAGCAGGGCGAGGGAATCCTCTTCCGAGCAGGAAGACACCGGGGAATACACCCCATGGAAATAATCCGCAAAGCAGGAGACAATTTCTTCTGGTTCGGTCACGCACACACCATCCGTTTTCTCAATCTGCGGGACCACACGATTCGCTCTCTCTTTTTTGTCCAACCACGCTATAAGCTTACCAGCCTTATCACCCACATCATACAAACGCCCCTGTTGCTCTCTACTGAGGCCCCTGGCCGCCTCCGTGACGAGGGCCTTTAGGCCGCCTGCTTGAGTTGGAGGACATGTAATGCAGCATCCGTCACCCCACCTTCTAGATTCCCCTCCAACTCGGCTATTTCAGCCTCCATCCGGGTCACCTCCTCCCGCTCGCGCCTCCGGGCATGGGAAATGAGGGATAGGGCCTCTCCTCGGAGTACTGTCTTGAAGGCCTCCCATAGCGGTATGGCCGAAGGCACAGACCCCACATTTTCATCAAAATATCGCTGAAGGGATTTAATCAATGCAGCGCGAATGGAGGGGTCGCGCAGGTACCAAGGATTGATTGGGACCACCCTACCCTCACCCCTCGGAAAGACATCAAAGTGCAGTAGGAGCGGGGAGTGGTCCGAAATACCCCGTGGCAAATGGCGTACCTCTCCCACCCTCCCAACATAGGCCGCCGGGACAAGGACATAGTCTAGTTGTGAGAGACTACCATGGGCTCCCGAGTGGAAAGTATACTGTAACTGCGCGGGGTGTTTTAAACGCCAGCAGTCCACTAATCCAAATGTATCTAAGAGGCCGGGGAGCCACGCCTGTGCCCGGGGGAGGTCCCTAGGGGGGTGACGATCCAAAGATCCAGATACCACCGCATTGAAATCCCCCCCACAACCAAAAGCCCCCCCGGAAGGCCAAGGAGAAGGCGCCCAAGGTCCGCAAAGGTGGTCGACTGCAGCCCCGGCGGGATGTATATTGACACAAAGACAACCACTTTGCCCTCCAGTCTTCCCACCAAGACCGTATAGCGTCCCCTATCATCATGGAGCACCTCATCAATCTCCAACGGGAGCGAGTTCTTCACCATGATGCCCACACCCCGTGAGCCGGACGTAAAGCCCGAGTGAGCCACTAGGCGATATCCACGCCGATTCATGGCGCAGAAGGAGTTACCAATGAGGTGTGTCTCCTGCAGAAAGACTACATCAGGCGAGATTCGCTTCAAAAATTGCAGGACCACACCCCGTTTGATCCTGTCCCCCAGTCCATTCACATTCCAGGATAACAAAGTTAGTTCCCTACCCCCCATCATATACAAGAGCCATCATTCGTACCCCGGAGAGCACTTTAAAACCAACACAATAATACGTTTGCCTTGTGGTAAGAACGAACAACACCCCATCCCAACCCACCCACCCCAACAGAACTCCCCCCTCCCTGCACCCCTGCATGAGCCCAAACAGCCCCCCCAACGTGCAGTGTGCCTGTCGCCCCATATATAGTTAGACTAACTAAGCCCCCTAGAGGAGGAGGGAGAACCCCCAAGAGACCCAACACAACCTCCATAGGAGGGGAACTTACAAAAAACTGACGCAGAATTGAAAGTGGCATCATTTTCGTCCAGAGTGAGGCCCATTATGAGACCCTCAGTCCTGATCCAGCGTGCCGTCACCCCCCGCCGACCCCCCCCCCCCCCCCCCGCCCCCCCGATCACGATCTCCGGGCAGAGTATCCAGCCAGTCCCCGGCCGCCTCGGGACGATCAAAGAAATGCGTGCGACCATCCACCTCCACACGCAACTTGGCCGGGAAAAGCATGGCATACTTGAGGTTTAGGTCCCGAAGACGGCGTTTGACACCTAGGAAGCTCAGTCTCTGCTTCTGGACCGCTGGAGTGAAATCAGGATAGAAATTAACCTCCATATTGTCTAGCTTGACCGGTCCATGCAGTCTTGAGGTTTGCAGGATAGCGTCTCTATCCCGAAAATTGAAAATCCGGGCGATGAGAGGTCTCGGAGGGGCTCCGACATTAGGCCGACCCCCGGGAACCCTGTGAGCCCTCTCCACAGCGAAGAACTTGCTCAGCCCCCGTGGCTGGAGATGGGTAGCAATCAGGTCCTCCACAAAAAGATCCACCGCCGCCTCCTCGCGTCCCTCGGGCACCCCGATAATGCGGATGTTGTTCCTCCGTGCCCGACTCTCGGAGTCCTCCAGGCGCCGATCCATTAGCGCCGTCGCCCGACTAAGCCGGCGCACCTCCGTTTGCAAGGCCGCCACATCTGTCGTTAGGCCCGATGCGGTGTGGGCCAAAGAATCTACTCGGTCATTGGTTTTGGAAAGATCGGCCCTCACCAGGCCAACATCCACAAGGACCGAGTCAATCTTCTGCGCCAGTGTATCAAATCTGCGGGCAGGTCATTAGAGATTGAGCAGAGATTGCACTGTAGTTATCAACTAGAAGCCTCTGGCATTGTTGAACAGCTCAATGAAACCATAAAGTCTTGATTATAAATAATTTATGCTACCATATCGATGAAACGGCCTGATGCTTTGCCTTTGGTGTTGATTAGTCATCGAAGTTTCCCTGATAGAAAGACTGGTTTATCGCCTCACTAGATCTTGATGGGGCATGTGATGAGACTGCCTGCTGTACCTGCAAAAGCACTTGTGAGCATCAAAGATGACATGATACTAGATTACTGAAAAGTGTTGGCTGATGTGGTGTGTTCTGTTTTTCACCAGCTTCAAGCTGCTACACCAGATTCGCAACAACTACAGTGCCATGACCTCAGTCCTGGTGACTGGGTAGTGATCAAAATGTGTGTTCGAAAGACTTGTCTGAAACCAAGATGGAAAGGCCCTTTCCAGGTGATTTTAATCACAAACACTTCTGTTATGCCTGCTGGAGTACCAATCTAGGTGCATGCTTCGCACACTAAAGAGTAAGGAATCCATGCGAGGAAACAGTTTTCTTTGACCCTGAAATGCATCCCCACAAGCTGAACAACTGCAAGGAGCAGTGTCACAAGGACCACAATAACAAGAAGGGGAAAGGGGTGAAGTGCTGCAGAATGTCACACCAATCCAAGTTCCTTTCACAAAGTGGCATTGAAGTCTCTAACACCGAAGAAGAAGAACTCAAACCTTTACTTACAAAACCAGTTGAAACAGCACCAGAACGAACAGAGGATACCAGTGAAGAAACGAGCAGTGAAACAAGAAGAGTCACCCGCAATGCTAAATGGGCACACAAATATGGACAAAGGAGATTGAGAATAAGTATGTCAATTGATCGAATACCACTTACTATCACCAAAGAGAGAGAGTTAAGTGGTGTAAGGGACATAGGGGACGATCAACAGAGACTGAGGAGATCGAAAAGAGCGAATGTGCTATGTCAAAGGTGTTCTGCAACAGAATGGACTTTCTACGTAAACCATGTGCTGAATGGGTCAGTGGACGAATTGATTGGTTTGAAATCTGATCTGTTTAAACCCCCATGACGTCATTTTAAAACAAAAGTTGGATAAAGCTGTTCGAAAAGATTTCTGAAAAGAAACAAAAGTTTGAAAAACATGTGAGAGACCATATAGAAAGTGCAAAAGACTGTAATGAAATATTATTTTTTTGCTTTAAGAAGATTCACCTTTGCCCAAGGCTGCTGTAGAAGAATAGTTATAACATTTAGGAAGAATACGAAGTAGGGTTAAGGCTGACTATACGAAGATTTCTGAAAAACATAGAGACTGTGTAAAAAGAGACTGCTTAAAAAATATTAACTGTTAAATGAAAAACAAGAAAACTGTTGAGGAAAAACTGAACTTCTGACTTATTGCTGTATATTATTGCTTAAATGATCTGATTACAGACAAAAGTGCTGTGTTAGAAATAGATACAAGATCATTTGGGGTATTACATCTGTTGTAGTAGCGATTATTATACTGTTAGTAGGATTTTATTTCACACCCGATAAAGGAATTGGGCCTACACATGCAACTATGATATTTACACACACAACAGATGAGGAGTAATTGGAAGCATCATTTGCAAATTACAAGAGAGAGGATTATTCATCTAAAGTATATTCTAGATTAGTTCAAGAATACACACAGGCTATGGACGTAAAATATTGTCATGATTGCGCCCACTTACATTCATCAGCTTCAGAAGAGGTGACTTATCCCCACATACCTTTAGCGTATGTAATCACATGTAGTATATTGCTTCCATTAGTATATAAGAGAGAACACTTTGAATATTTTTATCCAAATTTGGATTTAGTTCTTTCTAGAGAACCGTTACAGCAAAGCATGAATTTACACCCGCAGGGAAAGGAAATGGACACCGCTTAGTATTATTTTAGACCCTCCATGCCTATGGATAGTGTTATGGCTTAATAAAACAGTTTAACCTGCTTAATGAGACCTTTAGAGAAAGTATTCATTATGACACTCTAAGGAAGAAGTACTAACATTTACACAGTAGGATAAGAGAGGAAGATGTTTTGAAAAATGTTTGGAAGAAAGAAGATGAGTTGAAAAAAGAAAATGGTTTACCCCAAATTTAAATTAGACAGAAGACAAAAAGGAAAAATATGTATATACAAAAGAAGAACACAAAGTAGAATTAGTATTTGTGAACACACATTTGAGATTATCAGAGGTACATGGAAAATTTTACAAGGAGAAGAAACAGCCACTCTAGGAGTTTATTTTGTTTGTGGACAAGACGCTTACTTCCAGCTAGCTACTGATTGGGAGGGTATTTCTGATTTAGCTCTGCTAGTTCCTAAAATGTATCATGTATAGAGGATAGATAGTTTAACAATGACACCGTCACTCGGAGTTTTGAATAAATTGGGGGAAATCCCTTTTGTTTCCACTGGTAGGCCACCCCCCCCCCCCCCCCCTCTATGACATCTAGACAATCATATTCAATGTCATCATCATTAACACCTTCAATTATGGGCAATAGGTTAGCCAAATTGAAAATGTGACGTCTAAAACCACATTGTCTGTTGCCAAAATCAATTTCTCATACTTAGTGAGCCTACTTGTTAGAAATTGGGTTTCTGGTTCTCAGAGGTATGCACCCTGTCCAAGCAGGAACCACAATCCTATTCAGTTTAAGTCAGATACACAACCTAAATGAATCTGTGCTCACCCTCTGGTAGCTTGACATACAGTGGTCAGGCTTAACTTAAGAGGCAATGTGTAAAGTATTTGTGCAACACTTCAAACAGTAACACTGTGAAAACACCACAAAAAGACTCCACACCAGTTTAAAACAATAGATTATTATTTTATAAATAAAACCAGTTCAAATCGACAAAAATCCAATGAGTTAAAGTCGAAATACAACTTTTATTAGAATAAATATATTAATAGCGCTTAGAAGCAATAAGCGTCTCCTGGGAGTTATCTGGTTGTGCTGGACCGGGGGGAAAGTCAAGAGTTTAGGCCAACCTCGATGGAGCATTGTAGTGTGGCTGAATGAAGAATCAGAAGCGAAAGAGTAGTTTTCCAAATAATGTGCAGACGTTTATTGTCATATACAGGACACACGACTGGCTAGGACAGGAGCTAGGCGCAAGAAGTGCCTTGGAAGCTCCACATTCCAGAACCCCAATCATGACGTGGAAATAATGAAATACAAAGAATTCCTTTTCTATTGAGAACACAACTTACCCAATACATTACTTATATACCACACATCCCCCTTTATATACAATAAAGAAGAAGACATTTTTAGAGTATTTCAATACATTTCAATACAGTGTGAAAAATCTCTAATTTAATTATAGACTTACATAATGAAGTAATCTCTTAAGCAGACTGGAGCAGTTCTAATTCCACTACTGCTCCTGTATGTCTCATCTCCCTCCCCTCTTGAAGCATTGACACTCTCTGACAGCAGACTAGAACTGGAAGGGACAGGTACACAATCACCATGACCTGACATCTCAGTGTGTCTCGGTACAAAATCTATATTGGTGGGAATAGAATGTGTCAAATCACCCACATCATACCAATCGTCGTTGGCAGACCTACATTCGTTTTCCCATGTACTATTGCTCCCCTTTTCACAAATTATGTCTGCTTGTTCTTCTGTGAGTTTCACAAGAGCATTTATATTCCACCATCCTCTGTCTTGCAGTAGGACAGCCATACGAGATACTTTTAAAACTTTGATAGGAGAAGAAAATGTAGATTGTCCCTTGGCAATTTTAATAGGTTTTTTAACCCAATTTCCAGGGGCTAACTCTTTTTCTTTCACATGCATAGGTTTGTCATAATCACGCTTGTAAATCTCCTGTTTATTTCTGACCATATCTCTTACTTTACTTAAATCAACAAAAGATTGTGTAACTCTATCCAGTAACCAAGCTGGACTCAACTTGGAAATGGGTTTCCTACCCCAAAGAAGAATGTAAGGTGAAACAACAGTGGTGCTGTGAGAAGCGGTATTATAATTCCAGACCTTTTGGTATAAGAAACCAGCAACATCTAAACCATTAGCCACAGCAGTTTGTATACCCTCTTTCAGCATGTGATTGTCAGGCTCCTCCGTTCCGAATCCTCTGGACTGTGTTGATGCTCTAAAGGGGCCCACCTCTGGACAACCCCAAGTCTGGCATATAACAAAACACAGACTTTTGGGGTAATCGAGCGGGGGAAGGAAAGGGTAGGGACTGCGGGTAGGGAGATCTGCGAAAGATACAATAATACTAGATAAGCACCACGTCTAACAGGATAGAGCTTTCATAGCAGTAAACGATGATAAACACCATGCACATATATCTCCCACACCCATCTGAAAAGCAAAGAAGACGTAGCCTAAATACAGCAGAGAGCAGAGGGCGATGGCAGGATCACCTCATGATACTAGTGTTTTAAAGATAAAAAAGAAAACACACATTGATACTAACTCAGGGAATACAATGTACTAGGAAAGGCTTGATTCTGGTTCCCCCCGTGTTACACCTACCTAACTCGTATCTGAAGTGATGCTAGTATGCGTAGCCCAATTGGCAACACGCCCTCTCCGGGAGCTCTCTCTAGGGTGACCAGATTCTCAAAACAAAAAACGTGGACAGGTCATAGACATAGAAGTAGGACTACGATTTGCAGTAACCACCGACATAAAAGTAGGACTATTTGACAGCTGTGATAAACATAGAAAAAGGACTACGACAGCTCCCTCCAAGACCGAGATGAAGCATTACAGATGACAAATCAGAGGTCTTTTATCGGCAGTAAGCATTAATTCCATTTAAACCGACTTTGCCTCAACATTTGCTTTAGTCCAAGTTTGTTTTCTTATTAGATAAGTATATATATTGGGATTGTTAACTGAACAATAAAGAAAATTGCACAAATCGAAGAGGAGTTTGTGCTCTTGTTTTTGCCACGAGGAAGTGAACGAGTGCATCGCTAGCGAGTTTGATAGATATATATATACACACATATACACACACATTCTGTCATCGTCAAAATCAGATACTGCTGTTTGTAGAATACTCCTTCCCATAAAGCACTCCCCCTACGTTCAGCGCAGTTGATTGAAATATAAATAATGTTTGCTTTATTTACGTGGAAACATTTACGCACATTAGCATAGTAAATAGTTTAGAACATATAAGACAGGGCTGGCTTTAGTGCTGGTGGCGCCCTGTGCGACAATGTTTGTTGGCGCCCCCCCCAATGACCACCTCCACCACGGATTCTCTCACTAGCACCCTTTAACAGTGACCAAGTCACCATAACCACACTCTATCAGATGCATTATATATAGCGCCACTCATACCAGTGTAGGGTGTCCAAGCACTTTGCATCACACACACATTACACAGAGACAATTAATCATACGTGTGTAAATCAGTGTATAGGAAATGTTACATAAGCCAAAGGACTGAAAGTGTAGGAGTCACATGTCATCCATACTGGTAGGCAGTATAGTTTAAGAGTGCTTGGTGTGGAGAAGCACAAACGCAGAGTCGAAAAAGAAACAGCATAGTTGGGAGTTTTCTTTAATATTAAGAATCGATTTCTAGCCAGATTAACCCTTTTTGAAACATTAATCAATGTTCTAATAATGTATACTTTGCAGTGTGTATGCAGTTCTAGGATGAAAGTTAATAGCTCACTATTCTATATTAGGACTTTAAGTTCTAAATTGCAAGTAGCAAAAAAATTTCTCTTTTGAAAGCAGTAACCCTGCTGATCTGTTTACATCATACGCACTCTGTAATCTACTTGGTACACGTTCTTTGCAGCAGGCATATTAACCCTCTGCACTAACTTCAGCCAAGTCAAAACCTCAACTATACAAAATGCTGATCTCTCTCCAGGAAGATAATTAATCACACTTGACATTTATGTGAGGCCTGGGGGAAAGAAACGCTACACGGCGCCCCCAGGAAGCCAGCACTGGTGCGGATAAAACTCTCAGGGTTAAAATACACGTTGCGGGCTTGCAGGCTGGGAGGGCAAGGATTCCTGGATGATGCAGCTCTGATGCAAGGGAGTGTCCCGACGGTGCTGGTAGGGCTGGGGAGGCGTCACGAAGCTGCTGCTGGATTCTGCTGTAGTTTGAGACTGTCCGACCCTCGCTCGCTTTAAGGCAGAGCAGGGTCACGGTGGATTGCTGCAGGCTGTAAAATCAGGGTCATGCCGGTCACAGGTGGTTCTAACCAGCTGCATGATGACGTAGGTGGCGCTGTGTAGACAAAGAGAAGGGAAATCCCGAGAGAACATGTCTCTCTTCAAAGGATTTCCCTTCCTGCTACAGTGCTCACCTCAGTGACGTCACCAAGCTGTGCAAACAGAGCATGCGCGCAACCGGAACAGTAAAAAACCGGGACATTTCTTTGTTCAACCCGGACACTGTTCTAAAACGGGGACATTTGACTCCATTGGAGTACAGTGTCGGGACACGGGGACATTTCACGAAAAACGGGGACCGTCCGGGCAAAACCGGGACGTCTGGTCACCCTAGCTCTCTCCTATATGTAACGATAAGAAGAAACAGAATAATCTTTGAAGGTTTTCTTCAGGACTTTGGAACAATAAGCGTCTTGCCCTAGCCTGAGCCTGTCTGTGTACTGATGAGAGTTTGTTATAAATTCACAATGTCTCCAGCATGCTAAGTATTTACAATCCTCTGAATATCACCACTGTGCTCAATATTTCCTTAGCCAGTGGTCTTGAAATATCCCAATTCCGCTGCACGCAGAAGGAACACAAGAAGAGCCCAATGATACCTTACAGTCGAAATACTCTCCCCACATGAGACCAGGGAATCCACGTCTCTCCAACAGGGGGAGTCAGGGGGTAAGGGGGTGGGTTTCAACCACTGTTCCCAATAAGGTGCGCGCCGGCGCTCACGCGCACCTCTAATACCTGTAGCGCGCAGTGCTGTGTGTGGAGCGCGCAGACACACAGCACATCCAGCGAGAGCATTCGCGCCGCTCCTTTTAACAAGCGAGCGGCGCGAAAAACGGGTATTAACTGGCAGAGGGAGAGGCAGGAAAGTCTTGGGCACCTTCTTTTATATGTAGAGCCCGGCTGCGGTGCCTACTGTGTGCTTTTGTTAAGTATTCATGTTAATTGCAGGGCCATCAGGAGCTGCGATTAACATGAATACTTTAACAAAAGCACACAATAAGCCCACAGCCGTGCTTATGTAACAAAAGAAATTCAGCAAGTTTACAAACACGGCGTCTAAAGTTCACGCCGTTTATGTAGACTTGCTGAATTTCTTTTCTAAGCAGAGCTGGGCTTTGGGGTGATTGTCTGACTTTGTTAAAGTTTTCAGGTTAATTGCAGCTCCAGACGGACGATGTGATTAACCTGAAATCTTTAACAAAGTCCCACAATCACCCCTCAGCTTTGCTCTATTAAGAAAAGAAATGCATCAACTCTACAAACACGGTGTGTAAAACACACGTCGTGTTTGAAGACTTGCTGAATTTCGCTTCACTGGAGCCTTTGAGGTGCACTGATAGTTACAAAGCTGCGCTGCTGAATGCTTTTAAAAAAACATATTTTTGTCTTTATAAATGCTAGTGGCGGGCATATAAATACCTGCAGGGCGCCCTGAAGCAGCAGGAGAGCACTTTAAAGCTTTCCCTGCAGCCCGAGTCCAGTCTACATGTCCCTCTGCCCACCCTCAGAGAACAAGGAGGTGAAATGAGGCTGTTTCATGCTCTGGTCAGATTCTTTATGTACCGCCTCCCGGACGCTTTCTTCTGGGAGGGTAGGGTGTTTAAGGTCCAAGTTTGGGACAATACAGCGGAGCCTTACAAGCTACATGTAAATGAGTTTCCACATTCTCGTGTGTGTCACAATAAAGTGAGGAAGGAGTTTTCTGAGTTTCTAATTTAACGAGGCTGAGCACAGCTGTTGTGTGTGCTGCTCGGGCATCCAGGTAACTCCATGTTGCTGATTACTCTCTCCCGCAGCTGGTGCTTCTAGTGATGGTGACGGAGTGCATTTTAGACGACTGAAAATACATGTCCAGAATCTTAGTCTTTGAAAGGTCATCAACCGTTCAGGGGCATTCAGAGAGTGCACAATTGTACTTATCTCATTATAAAAAAAGACTGCACATACTACGTAAGGTTAGTGAGCCAGAAAGCAAGGGTTCCCAGAAGTCGTCCCAATTACAGACCCTTACACAAGCCTTGTCCCTGAGGACTCACACTCACCTCCAGATAGCTTCAGAGAGCCACCCTGTAAACCAGAAGCGTATGCCAGACGAGCCAGCCCTGTGTGCCCTCTCGTAGTTCACTCTAGACAAGAGACATTGTCATATGCTGGGGCCTTTCAGATGAGTCACCGTCAGATCAAATAGTCCATATAAAAAGCAAACTCACCACAGTGCGTTCCGCCAGGCGGCTGCAGAGTCCCCACCCTCTTACAACCTTCTCGGGCAAGTCTAAAATGGAGATTAGGAGCTAAAGATAGACAGAAACTGTATTCCTCCTTTGCAAATCAAAATAATTCAAATAATAATAACTTTATGCAGTAACTTGAATGAATGAACGGATTAGTGATTGTGCAAGTAAACAGTGAGTGAGTGAAAGAAAGAGAAATAGAATGAATGAATGAGTAAATGGGCAAGTGAATTTATGGGTCTTTGAATGAACATGTGACTGTCCAAGCAAGTAGGAGAACGAACAAGTGAGTATATAAGTGAAACAGTGGGTGAGTGGAGTGAATGTCCAAGTTATTGAACAAGTGAGTGAGCAGTTTAATGTGGGAATGAGTATGTATGTGAATTAATCAGTAAGTGTTTGGATGGCAAGTGTACGAATTAGTGAATGAATAAGCAAGTGAAAAATCAGTGAAAGAGTGAGCAGCAAGTAACTGAGTGAGAAAGCAAACGAAAGAGTGTGCAAGTCAGTAACTGACTGAATGATATAAGCAAGTGATTGAGGTGAGTGAAGAAGTGTGCAAAGGATAAGTGACTAAGTACATCATAGTGACTTAGTGAGTGTGAGTTTACAAGTCAGTGAATGAGTAAGTGAGTGAGTGAACCATGAAGTGACTGAAAGAACAATTGACGACCAAGAGTTTGAAGCTTCTCTTGAATTTAGACAGAAAAAATAAGCGTGACAGTGAGCAAGCTAAGTGAGTTAGTGCAGAGGTTTTTGAGTGATTAATACAATCAGTGAGTGAAACTAAAGCATTCTGCTGATGGGAGCCTAAGCGGTGTAACACAGTCCCTTAGCCACACTGCCTTTACCTCTCCCCTAACACAAAATCTGGCTCAGCATATTTTTCGTAGAAGAATAACAAATATTTGTCTAGAAACACTATCCCTTTACTCATTATTTGACACCATGCGTGGGATTGGGAACTTTTGGTTAATACATTCTGCAGCAAATTCAGCAGCCACTCCAAAAAAGAAATACAAAAACATGGCATACTAAAACATAATTCAATAAAAGGGGTGTAGAGAATTCATGGAGCTCCCCAAAATGTGGGGAAAATTATGCAAAGCTAATGCTTATTTATGCAAATGCAATCCGGTAGTTCTTTAGAGAACTATAATTTTGTTCGTTCCTCATTTTATTGCAGGATACATGATGGTTGCCTTGTAGGAAAGCTTATTCTCAATACATTTGGCCTGACTTAATTACAGTGTCAAGCCAATGACAAAAGCTATACACATGATTGGTTCACTGGGAAGGTATTTCTGATGCAATAGTTTGGATCTGTCTCATATTAAAAGTTCCGACAAAAACAGTAGACCTGATTTATTCACTATGAAACCTCTGTTAAAGCCAATAGGAATTTATAGATGGATCCCTACTGGACCTTCTTAAAGCCGACAGATGTATTCGGTTACATGGAATCTCACAGATTACAGTTTTTAGGCAAGGAGTTTGGTGTTGAATACTCCCTTCAACAAACCTTAGGGGTTTAAAATCCGCACTGTAATAATTCTTGCTAGAATCTCCATGGAAGGCCTGACAGGTTTATTTGTATACGAGGATCTTGTAAAAAAAAAAATCCTTAAGAAAAACATACATATGTATATATATATACATCCATATAGATACAGAGAGAGGCTTATAGTCAGCCATTTTTTGCCACTGGTCTATATGGGTGTCATTTACACTTTCCTTCCGTCATTGTCATCATAGAGCATAGGGAAATCGGTCCTTCCACTTCAGTTCTTGGTTCTCTTACCATGAGAGTGACATTTGTCTGATCACATGTGCACATCCATCTGAAAATGAGTGCCCTCAGTGTCCAAGCTAGTAGGCCAGTCTTTTAGTTTTCCCTTTTCTGCTTACAAGTGCTTTTATTTACTTTTTATTTTCATTAACCCCTTCAGTGCCACGCCCTTTCCCCCTCCTGTGCCGGGCGTTGCACTAGTGGGTGGGGTTCATGACGAGATAGTCTCGTCATGGGCACAGTGCAACCGTGCTCCATGACGAGACTATCTCGTCATGGGCACTGAAGAGGTTAAGCGCCAAAGATGGAGCTTATTGACTACTTGCTTGACGCTTACTTCATGTGCAGTGCACTGCAACCTGCCCAACTGTTGCCTCTAAACTAGCTGACCACCATGCATTGATATTATCCACACTGCATCATTGTTTTACCATTGCAAGATGTTCTACAGAATTCTAACGTGGCAGTCAGCTGGAACTATACACAATGTACAATACCACTGCAAGATGTCCACCACTATTTACAATACCATTGCAAGATGTCCATCTGCTGCTTTGTTTAATTTTGTTATTGCAAGCATACGTCTGCCATTTTTAGCCAATAACACGTTTTGTACTTTTATCTTGTATATGTGGCAGAATCTGTGTATGTGTTGTATTGTGGTTTTGTAAGTGGGTGAATTCAAGAATGAATAAGTGATTAATGGATGCACAAGTACAAGGATGAGTGACCGAGTGCATGTATGATGACCAATCAGCTTCTAAGGAGTAACTTTAATGCTTGTTTTCAACAGTTAAGGGGTAGTTGGTCGATTTGTCTAGTTGCACATCTCATCACGCAGTTGTGCACTCTAACAAGAAAAGTGTGCACACAAACATTCTATTGCCGCACACGAGGAAGAATAATTAGAGGGAACATTGGTTTCAACCCATTGTTATTTGGCTTTGTGAGAAAACAAAGAGGCTCCTCTGCAAGAGACCGTGTGAACGAGTCTCGGCCAACAGAGGAGCACGGTGGAGAAACAGCGCTGCTAGCCAAATACCTGCGCCTTTCTCTGGGAGTGCGGAGAACAATAATTGTGCTTAAGCAGTCTTACCGCACCAAAATGATGATGTCCGTAGGAGAAGTCTGATATGGCATCCAAAGAATTATTATCGGCGGTGAAGGTTTCCTTCTGCCACTTCGTAATCCTGTAGTTGACGTCGTGTCAGCGTCACGCAAGGCACGACTCGCGATGCCTGCCGGGATTCGTAGTTCCAGCGGGGTGCGTCCCGCTGTCAGCCATACACACAACGGGGCAGTCAGTGTACAACCGGCAGCGGGATTATGACAGCAATTTGCTCGCTCAACGAGTTCCGAACCTGTAGTTATAGGTGATTTGCCTGTCTCTTCTATCAATAATGACCCAAGGCTACGTGACTTATTTAAGAAATATGAGAATGTGTTTAGTGATGATGTAGGATTTGTAAAAGAGTTTGAATACACCATTAAGCTCAGGAGCAATGATTGTCCTGTTGTTCAAAAGGGGAGACCAGTACCTCTCTCAGTTAGAGAAGATTTAAAGAAGTTATTAGATCAGATGTGTTCTCAAGGCATAATCAGTCCAGTTTAATCTTCTGAGTGGGTTTAGGCTGCTGTTGTCGATTGCTAATCCATTGTGCTTTGCACGCATGGGTTTGTATCCCATCCTCATCACCAACATATGTAGTATGGCTGAATGAAGAATGAGAAGCGAAAGAGTAGTTTTCCAAATAATGTGCAGAAGTTTATTGTCAGATACAGGACCCACGACTGGCTAGGACAGGAGCTAGGCAAGAAGTGCCTTAGAAGCTCCACATTGCAGAACACTAATCATGATGTGGAAATAATGACATACAAAGAATTCCTTTTCTGTTGAGAACACAACTTACCCAATACATTACTGACATACCACAAGCATGGGCCAGATACAGGAGCCATGCAAGACCTGCTGAACAAAGCACCTTGATCCTGGTCTCAATAGCTAGATTCAGGGTGCAGCCAAGCGAAGCAATTGTGTCGATCCTGCAGACGAGGTGATTGTCATTTTCCTCGATGCAACAATGGCGATGCACCGGTTCCGAAGATGAAGTGCTGAAGCCAACTTGTGTTGGTTCTGAAGCCGATGTGCCAGGTTTCTCCATGCAGTCGAGGGGATGTATCAATTGTCTCTTACAGCAGTGCCAGCGATACGGCGTTCCAATGCATCGGTTCTGGAGATGATGCGCTGGTTCCAAATGTGATGCACCGGTTCTGTTCCCACAACAACCGCGATGCATTGATTCTGCTACCCATAGCAGAGGATGCATCAGTTCAATTGGAGCAAGCATTTGTATTAAGTTACCACTCACCTAAAAACCAGGTTGTTCCCTTGGGGAGATACGATACTGAATCTCCACACCAACAAGACCCTGCTTTCGCAAAAGTGATTAAAACACTCTGTGCCAAGGGAGAATCCCAGGGAAAAGGGGAATGGGACAAAATAAAAAAGAGAAAAGACACTGCGACCTCTGGTTCGTAGTACTTCTGGCGCACTGACAAGCTTCTACCTTCAGACTAGTTTTGACACTATTTCGTGGCACTGTGCTTTTGTCTTTAAACAATACACAAGATATAGGTCTTAAATACTGGATTCAGTTTACTCATATATCAACTTGTGAATAATATCAAGATACGTTCAATGCCTTCTATTATTTATACCTCTCTAATAAAGATTGCAACTCTTATAAACCATTGCTGTTCATCCAATCATTCGTGAAGACATTCTTTGGTATTGTTTCTTGATTACACCTTATGCTAGGAAATAAAAACAAAGCATGTAAACCTTTACACAAGCTTGATTCTTGACATAACTGTCTCTCCTAATAGTCCAAAGAGTAAATGTCAATAACTTACTTTTTATAACCAAGTTCTTATTCAAATAAGTCTCCTGCTTTAAAATGCAAAAGAAACAACAATCGTCGTATTCCAATAAGTCTGAACCTAATTCTTGATTGTCCTGGAATAAAATGTTCTCCGATTGCAGTTTGCGAGTACAAGTATACATAAAGGGTACCTGTTAAATCTTGTGACCGAATTCGCAAGACGCAAACACGGGGAAATACCTTGTTCTGAACTTTGTCCTCTTTCTTTTGTTTTTCTTATTGATTAACTGCTGAGGGAATCCGGAAGCGATGCTGGACTCCGGAAGGTTACCATGGCAACCGGAGCCGAAGAGTGGATGATGCACAGGAAGTCCGGACGGAGAAGATGAGCCCAGGAACCAGAGCTGGATCAACGCGCTGGAATGCAGGTAAGCGGGAGAAATAACGAGGCCAAGCGTTTCTGCTAGAGAGATGTTCCTTTTTATAGCTCTGGGACGGGTGGGGTTTACACATGCAGGGTGTATGACTCATCATCAACTGGCCGAGTGCTGCACATGGAAAACGGGTGTGGCAGCACATGTAGAGAAAACCTGAAGGTAGTCATTCTTACAAATAATTATTTGACACATGTTACTCATGCAGGGTGTATGACTCATCATCAACTGGCAGAGTGCTACACATGGCAAGTGGGTGTGGCAGCACACATGAAGAAATCTTAATCATGCTTACAAATAATTCTTTAACACGTGAACAATTTGTTTTACTATAAACGGGACTTTAGTTATGCTTACAATTCGTTTCCAATACACCAATATTATTTAAACACATAAAATAAAATAAAACAAACAAAACAACATGTCCACTTTCTAATGTTTTGCACAACTTCAAGGCATATGTGTCTGACCGTAACCTCAACTCAAAGGTCTTGCTTCCTGTCGTTCTGTGGTTCCTGAATTGGTTAAGCTTTGTGCGTAATTCCTAACACAGGAATAGGAGGTGAGACTTTGATATCCCTGAATCTCAAAACAGGAGGCAAACCAGCATTCCTTTGGAGATCACTGTGGGTTCAAGCAACTGTCCAGTTCACCAGTTGTGTCTTTGAAGTGGGGGTGACTTCAAAGAAGGGTCTTTGACGTGCACAGAGGTCCTTTCTTGCTAGCCCTAGCTCCAGACTCACTACAGGGGGGTACGCAGCCCTTTGCATGGAGACACGACACTGCCTATTCAAGTGTAAGTGTAAGCTCCTCTGCCACATCCTGCCCAGGATGAGTCATCAGGATGCAGATGGGCGCTCTGACACACCTAACCTTCCTTTGTGTGTGGGTGTCTAAAGGGAGTACACAAAGTCAAGCTGTCACCTCCCCCAGACGTGTATTGGAGACAGGCTGCAGGTACACACAGTTTTAAGAGCAGAGAAATGCCAACGTTCTAAAAGTGACATGTTTAATATAGTAATGTTAAATCCTACTTTCCCAGTAAAGAGGATTTATCATTACCATTCCAATGGTATAAAACAACTCATTCTCAATCAGGAATTACAGCTTAAAGGGGTCATAAGGAATTCCTAATGTGAACCTAAGCGAGTAGCAGGCCTCACAGTAGTGAGAAATGAATTTAGGTGTTTTCACTACCAGGAAATGAAAAAATTAAAAGTACATGTCAAACCTTTTACTTACAAAGCACCCTGCCCTGGGGACTAGTAGCATTTAATTTGCAGGCTCTGGGCACAGGTAGTGCACTCTACAAGGGGCTTACAGATAAATTAAATATCCCAGTTGTGGATAGACCAATGTTACCATATTTAAGGTCGAAGCACATTCACTTTAGCACTGGTCAGCAGTGGTAAAGTGTGCAGTCCTAAGGCTAACAACAAAATCAGCAAATAGAAGGTTAGCAGGCAAAAGGTTTGGGGAGACCACCCTAAGGCTGATAGGTCTAACACACACCACCATTGCATCTCTTCCTAGAAATATGTGTCCATGGAAATGTTATGTCATGGGAGACTGCCGGGCAATACGAGTCTTCCATCTGCTGACATTCAAATGTAATTTGCATTTTTCTCACAGGCAATACGGGTCTTCCATCTGCTGACATCCAAATGCCATTTGCATTTTTCTCACAACCTGCTGTGATCCAACTCTGCTGTTCTGATTCTGAAACATTTTCCTGTAATCTTTTGAGCTCTTCCAATGTGTTTGCTATTGACAACAACATTGAAAAGACAGTGTCCTCCTCAGATTAATTTGTGTGAGCCCCAATAAATGCGCAGGCCACAAGTGCACAATACCGTGCTACTTCATCAGCATATCTGTTTCCGACTGCAATGTAACCATTGCCACTTCGGTGAGCTGCACATTTAACCACAGCAACCTCTGTTGGCAACTGAAGTGCCTTGGGCAAATTTCGTACATGTTTGCCATTTCTCATGGGGATCCAGATGAGGTCATAAAACCTCTTTGTGACCATAACTGTCCAAAATCATGGAAAACACCAAAGCCATACTGACTATCTGTAAATATAGTCACTCTCAACTGGCCTATCAAACTGCAAGTGCTGGGAAGGTCAATCAATTCTGCAACTTGTGCTAAAGTAATACTTCGAAGCCATGAAGCTTCTACTACATCTTCAATTGGACAGACAGCATAAGCTGCTCTGAGGGACCCTTTGTTGTTTCTCAGAAAGGAGCCATCGACAAAAACAACATAATAAGGCTCTATCAAGGGGTTCATCTTTAGTGTCTGGCCTTGGCTTGGTGCATACGTCTGTGACATCTAGACAATCATGTTCAATTTCATCATCATTAACACCTTCAGTTATGGGCAATAGGTTAGACGAATTCAAAATTTGCCATCTATTTAAAACCACATTGTCCACTGCCAAATCTATTGCTCATACTTGGTGAACCTACCATTTGTCATATACTTGTTTTTTTGTCCTGGTGAGTAATATTTCTACAGAGTGAGGGTCCAGTACATTTAAAGGATTCCCCATCACTATCTTGTCACTCCTCTCCATACTGACATTGACAACTATGACTGCCTAAAGGCAGCCGGGCAGCCCTGCAGCTACAGGGTCAAGAGTAGTCAAAAAATAAGCCACAGGTCTTCTTGAATTTCCATGCATCTGAGTAAGCATTGAGAGAGTGCAGCCCTCAAAACAATGTAAACATCTCACTGTAATCAAGCATTCCTAGTGCTGGGCACGACAGAGAATTTCTCTCAGCTCTAGGAAAGCTTTCAAGCACTCGTTGTCCATGGAACTGGATCAGGCACATCTTTGTGTGTCAGACTCAGGAAAAGCTTAGCAACTAGGGAAAAGTTCAGTATCCAATGTCTACAATAGTTAAACATTCACAAAAACATTCTGACTTCGTTCTGTGTTCGAGGCGGATTCATCTAAAGAATCCCCTCCACTCTCTCGGATGACACCTTTCTCACTCCTTTCTCAATGATATGTCCCAAGTACTGGACTTATTTTTGATAGTATTGTAATGTCGGTTGGAAAGCATTCTGACTGACTTCTTGTTGGAATCGGTTCTGACCGACTCAGGTTCAGCGAGTCCGACCGACTGATTACGATGTTTCTGAACACTGTTCAGTCAGACTCCCATTGACTTCAATGGGAGCCTGTGTTCCGACCGACAACACAGGCTCCCATTGAAAAAAGGGTGGTTCCAGAAAACCTTGCACCCTGTCGCAGGCACTCCATGATTGTAAATAGGGGTCCCATGGGTACCCCCCAGTGGCCCCTACCGGAGGCCTCTGAGTGAAGAAGGGGGCATACTATGGGCCCCCAAAGTCAGTTTCCAACAGCCATTTCATGTCGGACAGACTGATTCGGAAAGACTTCGACCAACTCGGAGTCTCCGAATGCCGGTCGGAACTAGTCGGAAAGACCCAACAGTTGACTTCTATTGTAAATGGTCGGTCGGAAATGTTTTCGAGTCGGTCGGAAACATGGGTTCCGACACGGTTAGGAAAATTCGAATGCCGTTCGGAGCCTTTCCATCCGACATCATAATGAGGCCCTTTGTGTCCATTCTCAGCCAAGTGATTCAATAAGGCAATTGTATCCTTTCTGCAAGTGTCTTTGATGCCACCAGTATGTCATCAATGTACAGCACGAGAAATTAGTTGCAAGGCATCTGCAGAGATTCAAGATTCTTTTTCAGGATTTGATTAAAAAAGGACGGACTCTCTGTGTACCCTTGTGGGACTCGACATCATGCCAAAACCCTCTGTGGAAACATTCACTGCTGCCATTGTTCTACAGGTTCACCCACCTGGACCGGTTGGTTTTCAATATGCGCCTTTCTCTTTTTTCCCACCTTACTATTCCATTCTCTTTCTTCCCGTTGTCCTCAGGCCTCCATTTTTGCTCCCCCAAATGACGTCACAAATACCATGTGCGCCATCAGCTGCTGTTTCTAAGCTCCAAGCACCCACACACGGGTCATGCTTATATTTAGGTCCACAGTTAAGGTTCATTAATTAATAATGTTTTGTTTCCATTTGTCTAGAGACTACCCACATATGGGGCATACTGATCTTTCTGCTGATTATTAATGATTTTTATCCTAATAATAAGTTTAGTTTAATTTGGTTGAGAGACCCAACGAATTCGGGTTTGACCCATGACTGTTTGCTTTGCGTTCATTTTTCGTGATACTTGAAGTCTCCATCATCCTGCCCAGTCACAATTTTGGAGGTCACTTAACACCATCACACAATGCACAACGTATGATGTCACTTGTTGTCCCGCAAAATCACTCTAAGACACCAAGTCACCGTTATAATTTTTGTCACACTATTGCACTTAGGGTTTCCACGTTATATTGGTGTGTCTGATACACTCACAGTGGATTTCTAGGTCGTGTCTGAGATTAGAACTACTTTGTCACCAGTGTAGTCTCTCACCCAATGTCTTGTATCCTCTCCAGCCCTGAAGAGTAACGGGATACTTCCAGCATGTGACAAAACACGTGTCGGCTGGCCGTGTCTTTGTTTGTGGCATCATTAAATAACTTTCTAAATCATTCAACTGGTGTCGACCGCTGAATCGCCAGTACAAGACATTTCTACCAAAAATAATTTTGTTATCCTCTTTACGTGTGCCGGGGACTTTTTCACATAGTAATACAGTGATAACACCACAAATGGACACCACACCGGTTTAGAAAAATAAAGTATCTTTATCTAAACTCAACAAGACCAAAACTACAAAAATCCAACATATATGTAATAAGAATATGACTTTAAAAAGGTTTCAAGCAACTGAGTCCATAGAAAACTATGGATGCTTGATTTCTTACAAAGTACCTGTAGATGGGTCAAAATTCACAAGGCCAAACAGCCGCAGAGATGGGAAGTGTCAAGAAACAAAGAGGTGCGACCATGGGGAGGCAATGCGACAATTCTGCTGCACTCAGGAGAATTGATGTATTGTGTCTTTGTTCTCTTGGGGGAAGGGTTTCTGAGCCCAGTCCAAACCAGTTCTGTCCTCACTGGTTCACTGTGACCACAGGGAGTGGAGACAGCATTGTGCAAGGGAGACAGGCCGTATTTAGGTGCAAGGAAATCTCCCTCCACTACTCTAAATTCAGCCAAGGTCTATTTAGCTCAGCTCTGAGTCATCCAGGAAGTGCCAGGCAGACCTCAAACCCACCCCCCCACATCCCCTAGTGGCTGTCGACAGTGAATGCATATGCCCAGCTCCTGTCACTCCAAAACCAGACAGTCAATACACAAACAGGCAGAGGCACACAGAATGGTTAAACAAGAAAATGCCTACTTTCTAACAGTGGCATTTTTAAACACACAATTTAAAAACCATCTTTACTAAAATATCTGTTAATAAATTCTGATTTCAGAGATCCTAAACTTTATTTCTCTATTTTGTCATAATGGGAAGTTATACTTTTAAGATGTTACAAACTATTTCCCATTCTATCCTATGGGGCAAGAAAGCCTTTCAATAGTGAAAAACGAAATTGGAAGTATTTCACTATCAGAATATGTCACACACACCAGTACATGTCCTACCATTCACATACACTGCACCCTGCCATGGAGAGGGTACCTTGGGCCTACCATATGTGTGGAAAACGTGTAATATTTATTTGGCATAAGCAACAGCCATTTTGGCTGAGGTGTCCATTTTGTTTCCTTCGTAATTCTCCCATCCTCTGCTGCTCGTCTTTTTTTCCTGCCTGTGCTATCTATTTTAGTTGACTTCCTGACTCAGCTAAAAGCAATGTATGTGCTGAGAGTTTGTAGCTGCTAGTACACCTGTTAAATGTCAATCATTTGCTACTGCCATAACCACTCCTGCTCTCCCTTCCCACTTTGCTGACCATGTAGTTTTCATCTGCCCTTGTTTGCTGATAACTATTTATAAAACTGTTCTTTCCATTTCTGTTCACATGCTTACACTGCGCAAAACCTGTATTTAAAGGGCACTAGTTTGTGAAGACAGTGTACTACCTCAGGCTGCACTTGAGAGTGCTGTATGGACATAGTCCCACTCATGAGTGATTAATAAACATGTTATTTATTCCCAACTCCAGTGCTGATCTCTTCTTTGTTGGTTTTTGAACCCATGGATAAAAGGGTTACCCTGCACCAGTGTGCCCCTAAAAAGGTATATTTCCACAGTTGGCGCCCATCGTTGAACCCCATTGGAGACGCGGCCGTCCGAAAGGAGTGGTCTTGACAGAGGATTGGAATTTCACTGAGGAAGCGCACTGCACGAGGAGACCTTTGTCTTTCCAGGCCGACGTGATTTTTCCGGTTTTCCCTGATTCGACCCTCCAGGTGGTGCCAGCCTCAACTGGGGTTTTCTTTGGCGCACTTTTGGAGAGACCATTAGGTCAACCAGGGATCAGCAGGTGGGAGTTGGAGACTTCTGTCTGGTAAGGTCGCTAAAGCGACACTCTTGATTTGTTAAGCCTGGGCTTTTTGTTTGAATTTGTGATTCACTTTTTGCAAAAATAGAAGGCAGGTAATGTGGAGATTTTTCTCCTTTTTAAATATTTTGAAGTAGTAATATTTTACATACATTTTTGAAGCATACCTGTTCTCAGCACACTCCGTAGGTGGTGGTGTTGCTCTGGTGGTACCAAACAAGGTTTAGAATAAAGTCAGCCGGCTCCCCCAGAGGGGATACCTAATAAAGACATATATATCAAATATGGTATGCCTTCCATAATATACAGTACACTGTGGAACAAATACACAAAGAAAGATTCTGATCTACAATGGCCTGTGAATGGGTCCGGTTGGTTTTCAATATGCGCCTTTCTCTTTTTTCCCACCTCACAATTCCATGCTCTTTCTTCCCGTTGTCCTCAGGCCTCCATTTTTGCTCCCCCACATGACGTCACAAATACCATGTGCGCCATCAGCTGCTGTTTCTAAGCTCCAAGCACCCACACACGGGTCATGCTTATATTTAGGTCCACAGTTAAGGTTCATTAAATAATAATGTTTTGTTTCCATTTGTCTAGAGACTACCCACATATGGGGCATACTGATCTTTCTGCTGATTATTAATGATTTTTATCCTAATAATAAGTTTAGTTTAATTTGGTTGAGAGACCCAACGAATTCGGGTTTGACCCATGACTGCTTGCTTTGCGTTCATTTTTCGTGATACTTGAGGTCTCCTTTTTAAATATTTTGAAGTAGTAATATTTTACTTACATGTTTGAAGCATACCTGTTCTCAGCACACTCCGTAGGTGGTGTTGTTGCTCTGGTGGTACCAAACAAAGTTTAGAATAAAGTCAGCCGGCTCCCCCAGAGGGGATACCTAATAAAGACATATATATCAAATATGGTATGCCTTCTATAATATACAGTACACTGTGGAACAAATACACAAAGAAAGATTCTGATCTACAATGGCCTGTGAATTGGTAATTTGATTTTAAAAAGTTTCAATATGTAGAGCAGTGTTTAATTGAAGGAAAAAGTAGACAGGATATGTTTGATTGTGTGTGTATGTGGGAGAAAGAAGTACAAAATAGAGTGAAGAGAGCAGAAGCTATAGCAGAAAAAGAACAACGAAAAATGATATATCAAAAAGCGCTAGAGTTAAAAAAATTTAAAAAAAGATGGTAAAAAATAGAAAAAGAAGATAGGGAACATTGATTAGAGGTAAATGGCCAGTTCCCTATTAGGCGCCATATTTATCCCATACTTAATAAACCTCAGGATGACTGCATCCTATTAGAACGCACCCCACCCCGTATAAGTTTCCCACTCCAAGTGCCCCTGTTGAGGTTTCTGACGACGAGCATTTGTCTTCAGACAACAATGAACAAGATAAACAAGATGGGCGACAGACTCGCTCTACTTGGACTAGAGCAGAAAAAGATTAATTAAAAAGCCGCTGCAAGGGAGGAGGGTCGACGGCCTCACGCGGCATCGCTCATTGTAACTATGGTTCAACAGTGGAACAGTGCAGAGCAATTTTATTTTGTAGTAAAATCCGTTTGGGAGGTAATATTTGATTATAGACAAATTTCTCAGGAATTAGAGCCCAAGGGATTTTTTATATACTGGGTTTATACTCCTTGGAGTAGAGCTGATGTGATGGCTCTTAAAGCTGCTTTGCCCGAACCCCGGAAAAATCCTGCCTCCGTCTATGAGGAGGTGGAAGGAGCCATTAGCTCCTGCACTATGACCTTGCCAGATATTGATATGTTCTTTGGGCTTAATTTGCCCCCTGATATGTGGAGAACAATACGTAAAATAGATGACAATGTAGCTTATGGTGATACCTGGGAACATTTAGAACAAATAGATGCAGAAAGGGAGCCTGCGCAGAAACCTCAGAAGGAGATATTAGATCTTCCTAAAGCTATTGTGGCTAAGTTAAAAACGTTCATTCCCCCTAAGAAAATAGATTGGACTACGTTAGTGTCCTGTAAACAGAAAAATTATGAGTTAGTTTCTGACTTCTTTTCGAGGTTTGAGGAAACATTCCATGATTTTAGTGGTCAGTCACTGGCCGATGATACGGGTAGGCATTTGTTTGTTCATAAATTTGTCGCTAATATGTTACCAGAAATATCTAGTCGCTTAAAGGTCAGCGAGAGTTCTTGGACCACGTCTTCCCCAGTTTCCCTTCTGACTATGGCCCAATATTATGAGCGGCAGAAACAGGAAGCAAAAGGCAGGGAGGATAAGAAGGTTAAAGAATTAAAGACAAAAGTTATGTTGGCTCAAGTATATGGTCCACCATTTAGGGGAGGTGGAAGAGGCGGACGCGCAATGTATACACCTGGAGCACCCCCTCTCCCTCGAGCAAATTTGTCCCCTGATCAGTGTGCTTATTGTAAACAGACTGGGCATTGTCGTTCTGAGTGCCCTCTTTTGCGAGGTCAGCAGTATCAGCGGGGAAGTGGCAGTATGAGAGGATGCCCAGGGAATTCAGGAAACATGGGAGGTATGGGAGCTCGTCCCAGGTGTGAGGCAGTTGAACAAGGATCAAATTACTCTAACACTTTTGATAGATGGAATCAATATCAAATGTCTGATTATTCTGATGAGGTCCTTGCAGATTTTGATTACGCATAGGGATGCCTAGGACGGGGTAAGGAACCGGTTGAGGTGCCAGTAGATCAAATGGGTCCTCATATGGACGCAAATGTCTTGGGATCTACTGATCGGTTTCTGGTTGATACAGGGGCTACTCGTAGTGCTCTGTCTAAAAAACTGGTTCCTAGGGCTCCCCTGACTGGCACAATGATAACATCGAAAGGATTCGATGGGACACCTACACCTAGCCCACTTTCACAGTCACTTCTGACTTGACAAATTCACTGCAGCATGTCCATTTTTTGTTTTCCCCTTACACGCTGGACAACATTGTGGGTATTGATTTGCTTAAATATTTTCGTGCCACAATACGTTGTTTTCCGGAAGGTGTGTGTGGTATTTTAACTAACAATTATCCAATGGTTCAGTGATCCTGTCTTATCAATGAGGATGCCGCTCTGGCATCCTTACCTAGTGTGAAGAAGGAACACTGTCATTGTTACTATTTCTTGCCTCCCATCATCACAAAGTCTCTAGAAAGAAATTACAATTTTGTAGACAGCAGGTTACCTATTTAGGTCACCTCCTGTCTAAGGGGGAACATGCACTCACACCAAACTGCATTCAGACCATTCTAGACACTCCTGTACCCCGCACTCAGAAGGATGTTCGTGCACTGATTGGCCTCACCTTTTTTTTTTAGGCAGTTTTTCACACATTATTAAACCTTTGTTGGCACTTTTTGACTAGAGAAACTCCGATGCCTTCGCATGGACCCTGGAATGTCAGAATGCCTTCTATCAGTCATGCCAAGCTCTTTGTTCTGCACCAGTATTAGGAACTCCAGACTACACCCACTAACAAGAGTATGTGAGCTTAGTACAGACTTACTTGTCAATATCTTTACCGACAGCCACTACGCATTCAGGGTGGCACATAATTTTGGTCACTTGTGGAAAGAAAGGGGTTTCCTCACCTCACATGGGACACAGATAGTGCATGGAGAATTAGTGCATAATCTTCTTATTGCCCTAACCTATCCTAAGAAAGTAGCAATTGTTAAATGTAGTGCACACAAGAAAGTGACTGATAAAATAGGAGCAGGTAAATGCATTTGTGGATCACACAGCCCGTGAGACCATAATGCAGCAAAGTACCACCTCCTTGTATGTGGTGAAGTCACAAGCTGAACGTTGGCATGATGCCAGGCAGGAAGTGCTGGACATGCAACAATCTGCTTCTGCTGATGAACTAGATCAATGGTCTAAGGAGGGTACACTGGATGAAGCGGGTTGTTGGAGGAATAAAGATATGACCAAATGGAAGTTGCCCACAGTCTACTTATATCCCTTGATTCACATGGCACATGGGCCGGCACATGTTGATGCATCCTCAATAGCAAAACAACTTATGCAAGTTTGGGATCATCCTGATATTGCCGGCACTGCTAAAAAGATAGTCCAGTCTTGTCTGGTCTGTCTCCAGTATAATCCTGGAAAGTGAACGCAAACTCCAACAGGAGGGTTTGCGGCACCAACTGCACCTTTTGAGGAGCTGCAAATGGACAACGGACCTCATTCCATTGGGCAAGTTGTAGAATATGTCATGAAAGGGTTGGGCATTAAGCTGCTTTTCACCCACAATCAGCAGGCCTGGTGGAGCATTACAACTCCACCCTGAAATTGACATTGGCTAAAATACAGGCTTCCACGTCTTTGAAATGGCCTGATGCACTGTCCCAAGCTCTGCTTTCCATCAGATCGATATCACATACACGGTCTGGCCTTGCACCGCATGAAATAGTCTCTGGGAGGCCCATGAATATTTGAGGGGGGTCCCTAAGCCTCACCCTATACATGATGTACCCTATGTGTTGATGAGTGACTATTTGTCCCAGTTAACTAACAGCTTGTCTTCTATTTATCAGTAGGTACGGGAAGTTCTTCCAGACAGGTCGCAGGGTGATGGCCACGATCTGCAGCCTGGCGATTCCATGCTGCATGCCCTCGTGAGCCCAACTGTGTTGACAGATCACCGCGACATCCTGGCCATCGAGAAAGGACAAGCTGTGTCAACTGAAAAACCTGAGGAAGTCTTCCCGGACCACACGATCCCTGGTATATCTAGATATCTGCTTCGATCCAGGAAGAAAGACATTTCATCGCAGAAAGAAACTGTTTGAGCCACTTTCCTGGGTGGTTAAAGACAGACTACAAAGAGGGGGTAGCCTATTAGTGACTACTCGTCTCAACATTAGTGAAGAAACCAACGCCTGCCCAGGACCTTAGGGCATCATCTATTTTGTTGTTTGTCGATGAATATGAGCTCACCTAAGAAGAAGGAGATCGCTGCGACATTGTGCAATGGCTGTACAATCTGAATCCTTGTTCTAACTTTGACTGCTGCCATCATCGCTACTGTAATGTGGGTAGTGGAGGAAGTAATGCCTGGACCCTCCTTACCTAACATTACTGTTACATCACTTGCTGCAAAAGAGCACCATCATTTTGATTTGCCGCAACATGAACAAGAATACCGGCAAAATCTGAGAAACAGTTCATTTCTTCAAATGTGGCATCAGACACACCAGCTCAGTAATGCTACTAACTGTTGGGTTTGTGGCAAGATTCCTCCTCATCAGAACATAAAAGGAATCCTGTTGTCACCGCTGCCATTCTCTCACAATGGCTCATGCCCAGCTTAGTTCAAACTTCTACATGTCTCTAATGAACAAAGTCTGTTACCCCAACGAAGATGGGGATCCAGAAGCAAAAGGGACTGCTTTGGAAATGGAAGAATATAGTAACAGAAGTGCAGCAACAAACTATGTGTAGAGGGAGGAGCCTAGCACGCAACCAAGATGGCCGCGTAGGCTTGTGGCTCCCGAGGGCCTCCGCAACCTCCCACGTCTATCCTGTCATAATCCTGGTTTTCTCGATGGGCTTCTGTTTATGATCTTGCACTAAGGTGCCACTCGTTTTTTAAATCGAAATTGGACTCCGGGAACCGGTTTTGTGGCGATCTGAAGTTTGCGGCCTTCTTCGGCCTTGGTCCCGAACTCGAGTTGGTGAAGTGTCCGGGTGCGAAGTGAACAACAGCGGCATGCCAGGTTGGGCCAGCCCCGGACCCCGTGCTTTCACTTTCGGTTTCGTGTTGATCTGCGGAAACTGACGTCGGGACATTGGGTGAGCAGCGCCGAGGACGGAGTGCATAGCCTGATTCTTGAACTGTAAACGGGCCTATTTCAGTTGGTGGCCCTGGTCTCCTGGCCTTCCTCCGGGTGCTGGAGGGTGCTGACCTTGGTGGTCGCCGACGATGACGACTAGAGTGGACGGCGATAAGCTGAAACCCAAGTCTACCCGGAGGGGAGCCTATTCCCAGGCCAACAATATGGACCGCTATGCGCAGCCAAAGGGATCCCCTAGTGGATCACGTAAATCGCCTGAGCCGCCCAAGGAGGCCTCGGGCGCCTCATCCGAATTGACTCTGCTGGATGTCATGGGGGCCATTGAGGAGATGAAGGCGACTGTGAACCAGCAATTTGATACCTTGGCTAATAAATTGGACTCGGTGTTGATTGATGTCACTTTGGTCAGAGCAGACCTGTCCAAAACTAATGACCGGGTCGACTCATTGACTCAAGCGGCGTCGAGCCTAACGGTAGATGTGGCCGCTTTGCAGACGACGGTGCGGAGGTTGCAGCTCACCAGTGACCTGACTGATCGTCGCCTTGAGGACACCGAAAGCAGGGCCAGGCGGAATAACGTCCGTATTATCGGGGTGCCCGAACGATCGGAGGAGTCTGCTGTGGATCTTTTTGTGGAGGATCTAGTGGTGACTCATCTAGCACCCAAAGGGCTGAGCAAGTTCTTCGCCGTGGAACGGGCCCACAGGATTCCAGGGGGTGCACCGAAGGTGGGTGCCCCCCCGCGGCCTATCATTGACCGACTTTTTAATTTTCGGAATAGAGACGCTATCCTTCAGGCATCGAGGGTGACTGGGCCAGTAAAATTTGAGAATTCTAATGTTAGCTTTTACCCAGACTTCACGCAAGCGGTTCAAAAGCAACGGATGGGATTCTCGGCCATCAAACAGCGCTTGAGAGACATGGAGTTGAAGTATGCGATGCTATTCCCGGCTAAGCTGCGGGTCGAGTTAGATGGTCGCTCACACTTCTTCGACCGGCCGGAGGCGGTGGGAGAGTGGCTGGACGCCCTACCCAGGAGTCGAGGTCGGGAAGGTCGGATGGCGGAGAGCGGAGAGGGTTTGACGGCGTAGGAATGGAACTGTGATCCTGTCGATGGACTGGACTGGTAACGTTTTGCACCGGTGGCTGCACTGGACTCCAGTTTGTAACTCTTTGCCCCGTGGTATTTGGAGGTTGCGGGGGGCTAGCTGGGGCCCTTTCCTCCTTCAGGGGTTTTTTTCTTTTCCCCCTTTTTTTGTCCTTTCTGTAGTGAGTTTCATATTGGGGCGACAGGCACACTGCATGTTGGGGGGGCTGTTCGGGCTCACGCAGGGGTGCAGGGTGGGGGGAGTTCTATTGGGGTTGATGGGGTGGGGTTGGGGTTTGTTTGTTTGTTTCACAAGGCGGGGTAATGTTTTTTGTTGTGCTATTATGATTGTGCTCTCCGGGAGGGGGATAGTTTGTGCTGGGAGGGATGGGGGGTAAGGGGTTGAGACTTCTTTCATGGAATGTGAACGGACTGGGGGACAGGATAAAGCGGGGGGTAGTCCTGCAGTTCTTGAAACGTATTTCGCCTGACATCGTGTTTCTGCAGGAAACACACCTCATAGGGAACTCTTTCCATGCCATGAACAGACGTGGGTATCGCCTTCTGGCCCATTCTGGTTTCACCTCTGGCTCGAGGGGAGTGGGCATTTTAGTCAGGACCTCTCTCCCGTTGGTGGTGGATGAGGTGCTCCATGACGACAGAGGGCGGTACACTGCGCTGGTGGGGAGGTGGGAGGGTAAGCTGATTTCGCTGGTCACGGTTTACGTGCCGCCGGGCCTGCAGACGGCCACCTTTGCTGATTTGGGGCGCCTGCTACTTGGGCTTCCGGGGGGGGGTTTTGGTCTTGGGGGGGGATTTTAACGCGGTGGTTTCCGGAGTTGAGGATCGACACCCCCCTAGGGACCTCCCTCGGGCCCAGACCTGGCTGGGGGGCTTTCTGGATACCCTGGGACTGATAGACTGCTGGCGGTTGAAACACCCTGGACAGGCGCAATATACCTTCCACTCTGGGGCCCACGGTAGTCTTTCGAGGCTTGACTATATGCTAGTGCCTGCGGCCCAAGCTGGGATGATCGGGGAAGTGCGACACTTGGCACGCGGTATATCTGATCACTCCCCTCTTTTGCTACACCTAGATATCGCCTTGGGGGCGGAGGGGAGGGTGGTGCCGATCAACCCCTGGTACCTACGAAACCCCACGATCCGTGCAGACCTGGTTAAGTCCCTGGAACACTATTTTAATGACAACGTGGGGTCGGTGTCTTCCGCCATCTCCCTTTGGGAGGCCTTTAAGACGGTGCTCCGGGGCCAGGCTCTGTCTCTCATTTCCCATACCAAAAAATGCGCGGCGCAGGAGGTTGTTCGGCTAGAAAATGAGATCACCGAGTTGGAGATTGATTTGGAGCAAGGTGTTACGGATGACAGACTGCATGTGTTGGCGCTTAAACAGGCCGACTACAAGGCGCTGGTTACCGAATCTGCTAGGAGTATGAGCAGGGAGCAACAGGGGCGTTTGTACGATATGGGTGATAAGGCCGGGAAGTTGATTGCCTGGTTGGATAAGAGGGAGAGAGCGAGTCGAGTGGTGCCGGATGTTGAGAGGGTGGATGGTGTGCGGGTGACGGACCCCGGTGATATTGTTGATTGCTTTGCGGAGTATTTTCACGGGGTTTACTCTCCGGTCTCAGAGCGATCAGAGGAAGACTCTCGACTACTGCTTCGAGATATTGCTCTGCCATCTCTATCTGATGAGGATAAATTATTGATGGATGCGGCCCCGTCGCCGGATGAGATTGCTTTGGCCATTCGCTCTATTGCCTCTGGTAAGGCCATGGGTCCTAATGGCCTTCCCATCGAATTATATAAGTTGCGCCCAGATAAGATTGCGCCGTATCTCCGGGACATGTTCCTTGAGGCTCTGGCGGCGGGTTCCCTCCCCCCTGACCAACGTCTTGCTACTATTGTTGTTATCCATAAGGAAGGGAAGCCGCGGGATCGGTGTACTTCTTACAGGCCTATCTCTTTGTTAAACGCGGAGCCCAAAATCCTTGCCAAGGTACTGGCCAATCGCCTGATCCGGGTTGTGGATTCATCAAGATCAATCCGGTTTTATACCCCATCGCAATACCGCTTTGAACCTGCGGCGACTGCATGGCGTCCTCGCTAGAGCGCCATTCATCCGTGAGCCGGCCATTTTGGCGTCCCTTGACGCTACCATGGCGTTTGACACCTTGGAATGGCCGTATATTTGGGCAGCATTGGCGAAGTTTGGGTTTGGCCCGGGGTTTATCGGTTGGGTGAAATTGCTTTATGATAACCCACTGGCACAGGTGGTGGTCAACGGACGGGTGTCGGCTCCCTTTGTTTTGGGTAGGGGCACCCGACAGGGATGTCCGCTGTCGCCTCTTCTCTTTGCGCTTTGTTTGGAGCCCCTTGCGGAGTGGCTGCGGTGGCACCCCTCGATGCGTGGCCTTCGATGGACGCCGGAATACGAGGATCGTGTCTCCCTATATGCGGACGATATCCTCTTGTATCTTGCATATCCGCGCAAATCGCTTATTGTATTGGTGGATGTGTTGAGCTCCTTTGGTCGCAACTCCGGATTGTTCATTAACTGGGCTAAGTCTTGTGTGTACGTTCTCTCCGGGGAGGCCCCCCCCCCTTCCGCGGGGGTGCCCTATCCAGGTTGCGCAGTCGGGGTTCACGTATCTGGGAATCTTTATAACCCTGGACCCGGTGGCCCGGTATGAACGGAATCTTCTCCCCCCCCTTCAGCGCCTCAGGGCGGATGTGGCGGGTTGGCGGCGGCTGACGCTCTCGCCGCTCGGCCGGGCGGCGTTGTTCAAAATGATGTTGCTGCCGCGCTTTTTGTACGCCCTGCAGAACACTATGGACGTAGTGCCGGCCCGCTATTTTCGGGAGGTGGAGTGTCTTCAGCGTCGATTGTTCTGGGATGGGCAGCCGCGGATTGCTCTCGCTAAACTAACCCTACCGTGGTATGATGGGGGGGTCGCTCTCCCTGACATTAAACGATATTATTGGGCCTCCCAGTTGGCTGCTATCAATCACGGGATGTATGGGCCTGCTTTGAACCCGGCTTTTGAGATGGACAAATTGTTATTGCCAAGCGGGGATTATAATCGAGCACTATACTCGGGGTCCCTTGATGCGCGGTGGACTGGCCCGACGCGGGTCGCGGTGCAGGTGTGGCATGCAGCAAATGCGGCGATGGGGTGGAGGGATCGCTTGACTCGGGCAACGCCATTGTACGCTTCCCAGCGTTTGGGTTATCTGTGTACTACGAAAGGCTTTGAGAAATGGGATATGATTGGTATCAGCAAGGTAGGGGATCTCTGGACGAAAGGGAAATTTAAGACGTTCGACATGCTGAAAACTGAATATCAGCTGAACGATAGGGAATACTTTTGGTATGCTCAGGTTCACCATGCCTTGTGTTCCGTGTTCCCGGACGTGGCGGCTATTCCAGAGTATTCCCCGTTGGAAGACAGAGTATTGGACGGCTATGTGCCGGATAGCACCATTTCGCTGATTTATAAGAAGCTTATCAATGATCGAATGGGTTTGCTGACCTCATTGCGAGAGACATGGACTGCCGACGGCTTGGAACTTGACGATGAGGATTGGGTGTCAGCGGTGGCCTCCCCGAAAGAGGTGGCTATCCCGGCCCGTTTGCGTTTCGTCCAGCTTAAGATACTTCACAGAGTGTACGTCACGGGGCCTGGTTTGATGCGTATGGGGTACTCGGTGGATGGTCTGTGTAAGCGAGGCTGTGGACTACTGGGGACTTTCCTCCATATCCTGTGGGAATGTCCGGAAGTGACTCGGTTTTGGTGTAGAGTGCATGCGGTATTAGAAGAAGTCACGCATGTTGCCTTGTTGCCGGAGGGACGGAGATGTTTGCTGAATGTCTGGGAGCCGACTGATTACAATGTGATGCAGACGCAGTGGGTGACTCTGGGCTATATGGTAGCAAAGCGGGACATTGCACAACTGTGGGGCTCCCAGAGGCCACCAACGGTCTCAGCGTGGAAGGAACACATGGACTGGTGTATGTTCAGAGAGAAAACGGTGTATGTGGCGAGAGGCAAGCCTGGGAAGTGGATTAAGGTGTGGGGTCCCTGGAACTCCTATTGTGGAGGTATTTGCGCCCCGCCCCAGACGCGTGAGATGGATGCTGCTCTGTCTCCCTAGCCCGCGCATTCCTATATGCTCCTGCGACATGCGACTTTGGTTTCTTCTGCCTGCTCCCCCCCCCCTCTGTCTCCTTGGGTTTGTTTACTCCTTCGATGCGGGGAGCACATGTTTTTGCCATTAACCCCCTCTGCCTTGTGTGTGTGATGTTTCTTGTTTTTTCAAAATATGAAACCTTTCTTTGCTTATTTATGGACTACGGCTGCGGCCGGCGGAGTTGGTTAGCACCCCAGTAGCTCTTTTGTTGCTTCATCGATGTGAATGTAAAGCTGTGCCTAGGTTTACACTGTGCGTTAGCGGCCGGCCTGTTGGTTGTAGGCCCATATTTGTATGTCTCTGCAACTATAATAAAGGTTTTCCACAAAAAAAACCAAAAAAACTAAAAAAACAAAAAAAAACTATGTGTATTCAAATTCTAGGTTGGCTAAAGGAAATGGACCCCTTGGTATCTCTGTTGCTATGACCACTGGCCCCCTTTGTGTACAAAGTACAGGCGATGTGCCAGTGAGCCACAGTAACTGTACTACAGTGTTGCAGATGTCTATGAGAGGCCGAAGCAACTTCCTTGCATCATGTCACACTTCTTTTGTTTGTGGAACTAAGGAATACTACTTCCTACATCCAGGATGGTCTGATACCTGTTATATAGCATTCCTTCTACCACCTGTGTTTTTGGCTCCCCCAACCTACCATCAAGATTTGCAATTGTTCGATCACCATGCTGGTAGTAGGGGAAAATGTCTCTGTAGTCGACCAGACAGAGACCATATGGGAGCCCTATAGACTGGGGCATGCTGTATCATCCAGCTGTTGTGTCTTCACACCGAACAGCTTACCTTCTGTATATGCGGTCATCTCCAAACTACACAAAATAGCTACTGAGATATATCAGGATTCAGGAACATGGACTTGGGCTGGATGGTTCTGGAGCTTATTTTCTGTATGGGGATTGCCAATATTGTCGACCTTGTTCATATTTATAGCCATTCTCTTCTCTTGTTGTTTATATATCCAATGCGGGCCAATGCTTTGTTCCCTCTGTATTTTCACTTGTACTACTTGTCTACCATCTAAAACAAATGTCCAAAAATTAAATGCCCGTTTAGCAGTAGATCAAGAAGTCAGCAACATGATGCTAATTGATATGTATAACATTTATCGTACCCCTTTTAGAGCAAAAGAAAAATGTCTTAGCTTATGCCAAAAGGGCCGTCTGTGGAAAACGTGTAATATTTATTTGGCATAAGCAACAGCCATTTTAGATGAGGTGTCCATTTTGTTTCCTTCGTAATTCTCCCGTCCTCTGCTGCTCGTCTTTTTTCCTGCCTGTGCTATCTATTTTAGTTGACTTCCTGACTCAGCTAAAATTAATGTATGTGCTGAGAGTTTGTAGCTGCCAGTAAACCTGTTAAATGTCAATAATGTGCTACTGCCATTAGCACTCCTGCTCTCCCTCCCACTTTGCTGACCATGTAGATTTCATCTGCCCTTGTTTGCTGATAACTATTTATAAAACAATTATTTTCATTTCTGTTCACGTGCTTACACTGCACAAAACCTGTATTTAAAGGGCACTGGCTTGTGAAGCCAGTGTACTACCTCAGGCAGCACTTGAGAGTGCTGTGTGGACATAGTTCCACTCATGAGCGATTAAAAAACTTGTTATTTATTCCCAACTCCAGTGCTGATCTCTACTTTGTTGGTTTTTGAACCCATGGACAAAAGGGTGACCCTGTACCAGTGTACCCCTAAAAAGGTATATTTCCACAATAGGGGTGCCTTACATGTAAGAAAAGGGAAGGTTAGGCAGGTCTGGGATACTTTTTCAGGGCTACTCATGTGGGTGGCACAATCAGTGCTGTAGGCCCACTAGTAGCATTTGATTTACAGGCCCTGGCACACTCAGTGCACTTTACTAGCGACTTACCGGTAAATCACATGGAAACACCAATCCAAAAACACCATTTACAAGGAGAGCATATGCACTTTAGCACTGAATAGCAGTGGTAAAGTGCCCAGAGTCAGAAGCAAAATGTTTGGGGATAACCCTGCAAAAAGGGCCAAGTCCAACAGTGGCCATTTACGTTTCCTTCTACAAATGGTCCACTTGCTAACAGATCCCAACAAAATAATATTAGGATGATAGGGGTGCCTGTATCTGCCACTGACATCAACATCGAACGTTTTGTGGAGGACATTCTAGACAACCTATTTGGTTCTCCAACATCTATATTTATTGCTCCTCTTCTCAGAGAGTAAACCTGCCTCCTGCTACCAAATTTTGCTGGAGCAGGAATCAGTTAAAATAAACTTGGTTTACCATCATACGGGCTGACACCCAGTTATCGACTCAAGGTATGATAGACCTTTGCCGTTATGTTACAAAAGATCAGGAGCAAATCATCACATAAATTAAAATCACAATCGCTATTCTAATTTCAGTCAATAATGAGAATTTGGGTGTAAGTTTCAAAGGTTTCATTAATTGTTAAATCATTTTAGTAAATCATCTTTATTCAAACTCATACGTTTTTATTTAGTTTCAATAACTCAATCATGAACAGAAATCGATAATACAAATTGGTTAATTAGTCATTCATAATAAATGCATTAAGTGTGCTCCATAAAGGAAAGATTCCTTTTCTTAAGAATATGGCGAACAGGTATCAGTTAGAAACCATAAATGGGTCAAGTTTGAGAGAGTGAGAGATCAAGCATAATGCTCACAAATCAATTCAAAAATCAATAAACGATCCGAGCAGAATTTCCAATTAAGAGATCGTCAAGAAACTCAGTAGAGTCTTAGAGCAACGGAGAATAAGGCAAGGTAAATGGGTTCTGGGTAAGTCATAAAGGCAAATGGTATCTGCGTCTGAAGAGGGCAATGGAAAATGGCAAAATGGGGTTAAACATCTCTAGGAACACACACTATTATAAACAGTTGAAAACAATGTTGCAGTTAATGTTGCATCTCTTCCTTCTCTCGTCCAATCAGCTTTCGGTGCTCTCCTGGGAACAGGATCACTCCTCTTCTTCTCAAACTAATACAATAGTCCACAAACAGAAACGTTAAACTTGTTAATTTTAAATTACTTGGATTCTTGCAAAACATTTTCTCATGTGAGACTTCTTTTCTCACGTCTATCTACATGTCTTACCTTCTAAAATATCATCTTATACATTTTGCTAACAATGATCTATGTAAAGCTGAGGGTAAAAGAACAATGGATGGACAGAATTCTGAGCAATGTCAAACATTCACCCCAGTACAGAGATCTGGGCCTAAATCCATTGTTGTTTAGCTTCTCATGCCATTCGAGTATAAACCCAGCCATATGCAAATCAGTCTTGACCCTGCAGCCCATGGGAACTGTCCAGCCCAACCTGCCAGGCCAGGTCCTCCCTGGACTGGAAACAAGCATCCTAGAACCGGTTTCGGGAGATCACCCCTCATCAGCCAGGCTAGCTTGACTACAGTGGCTTGGGGAGCACGGGACCCCCGTCTGGGCATAACCATCCCACTCGGGGTGACACAAGTAATGATAAAATGCTGAACAATGTCAAATATTCACCCTAGTACAGAGATCTGGGCCTTAATCCATCCTTGGTTTGCTCCCCATGCCATTCCAGTTTAACCCCGCCAGACGCAAATCAGTCTTGACCCTGCTCCCAGTGGGAACAGTCATAGTGAGCAAAGGAACGATGGATTAAATCCGGATCTCTTGACTGGGGTGAGTGGTTGAAATGTTTTCCAGACCATGCTTGCTGAATTTGTTCCTGCACTTTATGTCCCTGAGGGCTTTCTTGTCGATTTCTGCTCAGAGCTGGACGTGAATCTATTGGAGAACTTACTTCTCTTTCCTGTTTTCTGCTCGTCTTTCAGGCCTCCACGATCTTTGCTGTTCTGCTGTCTGGATTACTGTGAGGAAGAGTGTCAGTTGGATCATGGGCTGAGCAGCAGGAAGGCTGCTCCTGGTGGGGCTGATTACAAGTGTACTACTGAACTTACTAGAAGACCATCTTCACTGCTAAGAACAATAAATCTATTCATCTATAACATGGGTACTCACAAACTTTCTCTCGGGGGCCAAATTTACAGTGTGGTTTCTGGCTGAGGGCCGCACCGGTGGGGGCGGGGCCAGTGGGGGAGGGGGCGGGACTAGAGCAAAAAAAAACTATGACCATGAGGTTGAACACAGGCCACTGCAGCGGACGCCTTCATCCACTGAGCCACCAGACCCGGTATGCACACATATCTATCTATCTATCTATCTATCTATCTATCTATCTATCTATCTATCTATCTATCTATCTATCTATCTATCTATCTATCTATCTATCTATCTATCTATCTATCTATCTATCTATCTATCTATCTATCTATCTCTCACTCTGTCTCCCTCCCTCTCTATCTATCTATCTATCTGTCTCTCACTCTGTCTCCCTCCCTCCCTCCTCCCTCCGTCTCCCTCCCTCTCCCTCCCTCCGTCTCCCTCCCTCTCCCTCCCTCCGTCTCCCCCCTCTCCCTCCCTCCGTCTCCCTCGCTCTCCCTCCCTCCCTCCCCCTCCCTCTGTCTCCCTCGCTCTCCCTCCCTCCCTCCCCCTCCCTCTGTCTCCCTACCTCTGTCTCCCTCCCTCCCCCTCCCTCTGTCTCCCTCTCTCTCTCCCTGTCTTCCCCCCTCTCCCTGTCTTCCTCCTCTCCCTGTCTTCCTCCTCTCCATGTCTTCCTCCTCTCCCTGTCTTCCTCCTCTCCATGTCTTCCTCCTCTCCCTGTCTTCCTCCTCTCCCTCTCTCTCCCTCCCTCTGTCGCACTCTGTCTTCCTCCCGCTGTCACCTCACCCGCTGCTCTCACTCCCTGCTGCCCTCCATCACCTCACCCTGCTGTCCTCTGTCACCTCACCCCGCGCTGAGACGGCTTCCAGGGAACGCACACGGCCGCCGCACCCAAGTACTTCACAGGTCTTTTAAAGACCATTCACTTGTTAATGAGACTTTGTTGTATTTCCTCTCTTCTTCGCGCCCCTGCATCTCCACTCAATCAGAGGGGAGATGCAGGGGCGCTAAGAAGAGGTGAAATACAACAAAGCCTCATTAACAAGTAAATGGCCTTTAAAAGAATCGCCCGGCCTCACAGCTCCGCGCTGCTGTAACCGGCGGTGTTCGCTGACAAGCACAGGGCACAGGCACTGTCTGCAAGGTCCGCGGGCCGCCAAGGAAGGCTTGCCGGGCCGCTGACGGCCCGCGGGCCGTACTATGAGTACCCGTGATCTATAACTTAACCTCGACTACTGAAACAACTCCTTACATCATAACATAAACTGGCGATGAGTTGGTTAATCTTCTTCAGGAACTACGCGTGAGGATCTACTTTAAGCTTCTACTAAAGACATTTTCTTCTTAAGATACTATTTTTAAGAGCCTATTCAAGAATTTTACGCCCTGCTGCCCCAACAGTGTCCTGCTTCATAGGACCGCCCATAGACAGGGCATATTTTTCTGCTTAACAATCGATTTAAATCTGGATAATGATGGCTCAAATGATGAAAAGGGGAGAGGGCACTCCCATTCTTTTGCGGTAAGACAAATGTAGCATTTTCGGAGTCTCAAGTTACTAATGTGTCATTTTCTCTCTATATGCGGCATTTTATTCAAGTTGCTCACCGCACACTCTCACCGTTATCATCGTGCGCCATTCGAATGGTCCACGAGGAGTTCATACTTGCTCTGCGTGCACTCGTTTACTGCTAATAGACGCTTTTCAACTCTGACGTGCCTAGAGCCATCCGGCGTGCGTCGTCTCTGCATGCCGCCATTTTGATTTGGAGTGATCCGTCCAGCATCCATCTAGATTCTTCTCTGCAATCTTTTTCTCGCAAGTTGGTGTGGCATGACGTTCGTGGATCCAGATTCATAAGTGTGTTGAGGGGATACTTTTAAAAGCATCTTATTCGTCCTGCTGCCGCCTGAACTCAGATACGCTATGGAGTCTACATTGCTGCATTTCTCTTTCATCATTATAATTTGTTTACTCCAGTATATTTGCTTCGGGATTGAAGTAACGGAATTTTTTCATTATTCTTTTGGTTCCCCTCTAGCAACGTCTCGATAACTTTTGATTCCAGCATGTCTTTTTGTATATTATTTTCTTCACTCTAGGTCACTTCACTATTCTGAGATGTCATCGTCCAAGCGTTACCTTACATTTTGTGGTCAGTCAAGGCTTTGCCATCGTTTTGACTTTGAGTTATTCTGCTTTTCATTGTACCTGTATATTTATGTTTAGTACTGCCATGATATTCATGACATCACATATGATTTTTTGATTCGATTTTTGCTGTTTTATTTTTAATGATGTTTGTTATTGCTATATTGTCAATACATGCAATTGTGCTGTGTACATGTGAATCCTTTCTTACATGCACATCTTCAAATGTTTTCTTTCCTGCCTGTACCGTGGATGTGCAACATTCACTTCTTTATCGGCCTATGAATTCTACTGTGTTTTTAACTACATTATTAAACTACCTAATATAGTGTATTTTTCACTTGTGCGCAGGTTATTGTGCTCTTGCATTCTTAATTTTGTTTGAGGTGTTACTAGACTAGAAGGGTACAGTCTACCTGCCTCTTACTTTCCTGTTTTTAGGTCTCGCCTACGCAGTGCGCATGCGCTGCGTAGGAGACCTTTAGTAATCGTTTCAGTTTTGACCCCAAAAACGTGCACGCGTTCCATTGCTTTCACTGGCAACGCGTGCACGTGTGGCGATTCCCTTGCGGGAGCGAGCTTTGAAACCATCTGTTAGTAATTAACAGATGGCTCCTTCTCGCTCCCGTAAGGGAAACAGGCGCAGGCCCCCTCCTCTCTCCCCTCCCCCAGCTGCCTCCTCCTCTTTTTTGCCGAGGCGCACGCACTTGTTTTGGGACTGCCTGAGCCTAATTGAAATCCCACCGACTCCGTCAGAAGCCCGGCGGTGGACCTAGCCGACATGAAGACACTCTCAGCCTGCAATGTTTGTCACTTCACTGTGGAAAGACACGTCGGCAGTTAGTGAGGTGAGTGAATCACGGCCAGCGGCAGGTGGAAAGCGAAAAGATTAGCGCTTAGCCGCGGGATCCATTGGTTATTCAGCTTTGGAAGTGATCTGCTGTAGCCGAAATTGGCTCCAGAAGGAAACCGACTGCCCCAACCATTGTACTATAAGTTACCATTCTAACGCAAAGGTAGCCCTGTGCCATTATTGTCCGGGGCCTAATGCTGTTGAAGACAGATGGTGCTTGAGAGGCTGCTGCGGAAGTCCCTAGAAACCTCACAATGGGGAATTCTACTACTAATGTAGGAGTTGGCATGAAGGGATCCTGGCGAGACATATAAGACGCTTTGGGGTGTGCGTTCGGAGACGTTACTGCGATTAAAGAATCAGCAAAAGCCGACACGGTTCCAATGTCTTTGTAAGTCCATTTCCAACTGCCCCGCCTAGAATCCTAGAATACATTCCAGATCTACTGTACCTCACATCCTAGCACTGTATTTATAGTAACAAATATGCACACGCACTCGCATGCACGTTTATTGATACGCTATCTTACACCGACAAGACGAGATTGTTATAAAACATCACTCCTGACCAGAGCCCAAGTTCTATCACAGAGGGATTAAGGTAGTAATTAAATGATTTGTCTCGATTGACGATTTAAAGGGTTTTCTTTGAAACCCCCCCAGACCCCTACCATTCACCAGTGCACCTTGACAAAGAGGTGTTATTTGCGAACATTAGCTCCCTACTCATCCTTTAAATACTGTAGTTTAGAATCTTTTGCTGTTAAAATGATGCCTTCCGCATCAGTCCTGTGCTGTTTTTATGTATTTAGTGAGTGAAAAGAGTGATTCATTACCTTTGCCGTAATTGGTGGCGCTTATGTCAGTGACAATTTCTGCTCACTTTCTTTTAGTTCATTGTTCCTGTACTCCAATGGTAAGATTTGTGCCTTAAATTACTCAAACTAGGATAATCTCTTAATTCTTGTATTCTTGCATCATAAGAGTAATTCGTTTTTTGGTCGGGGAGGGGAAGTCTTGATTGGTAGAATGGGATTACAATATGCCTGATTTGGTGGCGGGGAAAGCAGAGGAATTTCTCCTGCAAACATTTTGTGTTTCTTTACCTGAGACGCAAGAGTGAGTGCCTTTTCTTATAATTGTTCATGCTTGTTAGGACAGTGCAGATGATCATTAGTTGAAACTTCATTATGTGTTTAACTTTGTTGTTTGGCTTAAAAAACGTAGGTGTATCTGAACAATGTAGTAACGTTTGTTGGGTGTTTTAAAAAATGTTCTGGAAAGTTCCCTGTATAAGTGCCTGTGGTGTTGCCGATATAATAGACTATGTATAGCACCTTAAAACTAAATGAGAGTGAGGTGGTTAATAAGAAGCGCTATTCTGTAACCAAAGGTAATCATTTTGTCAACCCTACAAGGATGAAAAGTCAAAGCAGCGCGTCAAGGTTTGGACCATATGTAAAAAGAATCTGTTCTTTTTGCAAAAACAAACTGCAATTGCTTGCTTTATCATCAACTTCCCCACCTGCTTTAGGTTATGCCGTAGGCTCAATTTATTTTCAAGTAATCTTACAGTAGCTGTTTGAGATCTGACACCTTTTCTTTCAGCAGTTTATTCAAACAAACCTACTTGTGGGACACCAAGGGCCAGATGTATGACCCTTACGTTTTACGACTCGCAAATTGCGTCACTTTGCGACTCGCAAAATGCAATGCACAACAGTGTCACAGACACTGTTAGAGATTCCCAATGGGGTCGCAAATTGCTTGCCTCATCAATATGTGTCCCCAATGGGTATGGCTAGCACTCTCAGGGATGGTGGCATGCTGGCGTCAGCAGACCACCATGTCTGGGACTGCTTTTTCAATAAAGCAAGTTTTTTTTTAAATGCAGACCGTTTCCCTAAAGGAAAACGAGCTGCATTTAAAAGAGAAAAATGAAACTTTTCAGTTTCATTTTTTAAGGGCAGGCATTGGTCCCTAGGACCACTGCCTGCTCTTAAAAATATTCTTGCACCTATTCACAAAGGGAAAGGGGTCCCCTGGGGACCCCTTCCCATTTCCGAGTGGCTTACCACCCTTTTGAAAAGGGTGGTAAACTGCGAGTTTTTTGCATCCGCAAATGCGGTCGCAAAAGAATCATACATTGGTGTGAGACTCGCTATTAGGAAGGGACGCCCTTGGTACGCCTCTTCCTAATAGCGAGTCGCAAACCATATTTTGCGAGTCGCTAATAGGTTAGTGACTGGCAAAATATGGTTTGTACATGGGGCTGACCTATTTTGCGGTCGCAAACGGGCCGAATTCCCGTTTGAGACCGCAAAAACCGGTCATACATCTGCCCCCACATCTTTTGTCTTTCTGTGTACAGTTTATAAATCTGATGATTTTGTTTTTAAATAATTATAGTTGTTTCAATCCAATATTTCACAGTTCACTGCGATTGAACATCACCCCTTCCTCACTTCCACTGCTGGAACTGTTGAAAAATAGGCCCTTGTGTGCATAAAATCTAGCACAGAGGTTCACTGAACAAAAGGAGCTAGGAAACAGTTTGCCAGTATCAGTGCAAGGTACTGCAGTCTGCCACAGCAAACATGTGTCTAACTAGAGGGATCTATAGTAACTGCATAAAGGCCCTGCAGCCTGCATTGGGAATGTGTTGATAGTAGCTTTTCATGGACATGTGAATGTGGTCTTTAACCCCTTGGCTGCTAAGCCTTTTTAGGTCGAGCCTAGTGCAGCGCGCATGCGCTGCTCTATGGGAGGCTTCTTGTGAGCACTCCAAAACATTCTGTGTGGGTCTAGCAACTCCCACACATTTGATTGGCCTCTGCGTGTGGCTTTCAATAATGAAAGCACGCAAATGGCCAAAGGTGGGCGCATGTCCCACCTCTTTGTTTACTGGTCACTCCCACAGTGTTTTGCTTGCGGAAGCGAGCAGCGGCGCACTCGCGGTCTTATTGTCTTTTTTCCGCGTGAGGAGGGGCGCGCAGGGCAGCAGATGCATTCCTGTGCCTGCCACCACCACTCCTCTTGAGCTGCTTGTTAAATGTTCCTTTCTGCTGCAAGCAGTTAAGAGCGTGGTACAGAAATATATAGCTATATGCGCGCCGTGCCAGCCGCCTCCCCAGACGCACTGAGCCCACTGCGAGCTCGAGGACTTTCGGGAGATTTTCTTTTTAAATGTGTCTGATTTTTTCTGTAGATTTTGTAGTGCGTATCCCTCTGGGAGGGGCGCAGGAGACGCACAAAGGAGGTAAGAGTTTGTGGTGAGGTGGAGCATGTGGGGATTGCAATATATCCGACTTGGGGTGGTGGGCAGATGGTAAGTCGCTTTGAAGTTTAGTTTAGTGGCAGAATCTAGTGCTGTCCCGCGTCAGACGAACAGGTCTTCCAGTCCGATTTATTTTTCTTTGCTCTGTAGTATTAGTAATTGTTGCCTTTTCTTTGTCAACCCGTATGCAAGATTAACAGTAACTAGCCACAAAGAAACCTAAAGTTCCGAGCCTGATATTTACTAGACAGCAGTGGAAGATGGAGGTTGCGTGCTTTGAAGATTTATATAGTGCCCACACGGGCCTGACAGCTCTGTAGACTAATACAGCTTCTGCAAGACCCGTGTCTGATCACATGGTTACATTTTCTAAACCATCGCGCAGAGTTGGTTAAATCCCTTACGCGATATTTTGACGATAATGTGGGGTCTGTGTCATCGGCGGTCTCTCTGTGGGAGGCGTTCAAGACGGTACTCCGGGAGGAGGCCCTGTCCCTTATTTCCCATTCCCCGGAAGCGCGAGCGGGAGGAGGTGACCCGTGTGGAAACCGAGATAACCGAGTTGGAGGGTGATCTAGAATGGGGGGTGACGGATGACAAGTTACATGTTCTCCGACTCAAGCAGGCGGCCTATAAGGCCCTCGTCACGGAGGCGGCCAGGGGCCTCAGTAGAGAGCAACAGGGGAGACTGTATGACGTGGGTGACAAGGCTGGGAAATTGATTGCGTGGCTGGATAAAAACGAGAGAGCGAGTCGAGTTGTCCCGTCGATTGAGAAACTGGATGGTGTGTGTGTCACTGAACCGGGAGAAATTGTTGATTGCTTCGCTGAATATTTCCGTGGGGTGTATTCCCCGGTGTCCTCCCGCTCGGAAGAGGATTCCCATGCCCTGCTCAGGGATATCGCGCTGCCTTCACTTTCGGAGGAGGACAGAGTGTCGTTGGACGCCGCCCCAACATCTGAGGAAATTGCCCTCGCCATACGTTCGGTCGCTTCCGGCAAGGCCATGGGTCCTAATGGTCTTCCTATCGAATTGTACAAGCTGCGACCGGATACGCTGGCGCCGCATCTCCGTGCTATGTTCCTCGCGGCCCGTTCGGCGGGTTCCCTCCCGATAGATCAGCGTCTGGCTACTATCGTGGTTATTCACAAGGAGGGGAGGCCGCGGGACCGGGTCACGTCCTACAGGCCCATTTCGCTGCTGAATGCGGAACCCAAAATTCTCGCCAAGGTGTTGGCCAATCGGCTGGTTGGCGTGGTGTGCGATCTGATTCACCAGGATCAGTCCGGTTTTATCCCTCATCGCAACACTGCGCTCAACCTGCGGCGCTTGCATGGGGTGCTCGCGCGTGTCCCGTTCATACGGGAGCCGGCCATTTTGGCGTCCCTGGACGCCACTATGGCGTTTGACACACTTGAGTGGCCATATATTTGGGCGACGCTGGCGAAGTTTGGGTTTGGCCCGGGATTCATCGGTTGGGTGAAATTTTTGTATTCCGGACCGCTGGCGCAGGTGGCTGTAAACGGTAGAGTGTCGGCTCCGTTTGAGCTGGGCAGGGGCACGAGGCAGGTCTGCCCGTTATCGCCGCTCCTCTTCGCGCTTGCCTTGGAGCCCTTGGCGGAGTGGCTGCGGTGGCACCCTTCTATCCGTGGTCTCCGATGGACCCCCGAGTATGAGGACCGCGTATCTCTTTACGCTGATGATATTCTTTTGTACCTGGCTTCCCCGCGTAAATCGCTGATAGTGCTGGTTGATGTATTGCACTCATTTGGCCTCAACTCCGGCCTAGTCATCAATTGGGCTAAATCTTGTGTGTATGTCCTCTCTGGGGAGGCTCCTATCCTTCCGCGGGGTTGTCCTATCCAGATTGCCCCGCGGGGATTTAGGTACCTGGGTATCTTCATAACCCTGGACGCGGAGGCCCGGTATAAACAGAACTTGCTTCCCCCCCTCCAGCGCCTGAAGGATGATGTCGTGCGTTGGAGGCGCTTGCCGCTCTCGCCGCTCGGCCGGGCGGCATTGTTTAAGATGATGTCGCTGCCACGTTTCCTGTACGCCTTACAGAACACAATGGACGTTGTCCCGGCGCGCTACTTTCGTGAGGTGGAGAGTTTGCAGCGCCGCCTGTTCTGGGAGGGTAGACCACGTATCGCCCTGGCGAAGCTGACGCTCCCGTGGTACGACGGGGGGGTTGCCCTCCCAGACATCAAGCGATATTACTGGGCCTCCCAGCTGGCTGCGATAAATCACGGCCTTTACGGGCCCGCTCTAAACCCGGCCTTTGAGATGGATAAAATGTTACTGCCGGTCGGTGACTATAATCGGGCGCTTTATTCTAGCTCGCTCGACGCACGTCTGACGGGCCCCACGCGGGTCATGGTGTGAGTGTGGCACGCGGCTAACTTGGCGATGGGGTGGAAGGATCGTTTGACCCGGGCGACGCCACTATACGCATCTGAGCGGCTGGGCTCCCTGTGGACCTCGAAGGGCTTTGAGAAGTGGGACATGATAGGCATCAGCAGGGTGGGTGATCTCTGGACGAGGGGGGGATTCAAAACGTTCGATGTGCTGCAGACGGAATTCCAGTTGCAGGACAGGGAGTACTTTCGATATATGCAGATCCGTCATGCGTTGTGCTCCGTATTCCCGGACGTTGCCTCCATCCCGGAGTACTCCCCCCTGGAGGATAGAGTGCTAGATGGGCATGTACCGGACGCCACGATTTCATTAATTTACAAAAAACTCATCAATGATCGCTCGGGACTGCTGACTGGCCTTCGTGAGGCGTGGGGGGCTGACGGATTGGAGCTGGATGACGAGGACTGGGTGTCTGCGGTGGCCTCCCCGAAAGAGGTGGCCATACCGGCTCGCCTTCGCTTCGTCCAGCTCAAGATACTTCATAGGGTCTATGTTACGGGGCCGAGTCTGATGCGTATGGGCTATGCTGTGGACGGGTTGTGTAAGCGTGGGTGTGGTTCTCTGGGGACCTTTCTCCATATATTGTGGGAATGCCCAGAGGTGGCGCGATTCTGGCGTGGTATGCACGAGGTCTTGCAGGCAGTTACGCATGTGCCGCTGCTGCCCGAGGCGAGGAGATGTCTCCTGAATGTGTGGGAGCCAACCGATTACTCAGTGCCGCAGACGTGGTGGGTGACTCTGGGATATATGGTGGCTAAGCGTGATATTGCGCAATTGTGGGGTTCCCAGAGGTCACCGACTGTTTCGGCGTGGAAGGACAACATGGATTGGTGTATGTTTCGGGAAAAGGTGGTGTATGTTGCGAGAGGTAAGCCTGGGAAATGGGTGAAAGTGTGGGGCCCCTGGAACGCCTACCGTGGGGGAATCTGTACCCCGCCGCTGATGCCTGATCCGTCACCGGCCCCGTCTCCTTAGCCTGCTTGTCTTCCTGGTTCGGGGCATTGAGTTCACTTTGTCTCCGTCCCGACCTATCCCCCCCCCCTTGATATTCCTGTGGATCGGTAGGGTCCCCCCCAGGGGAGCACATGCTATTGTTTCTGATTGTGGGTTGCCTTGTGGACTTGTTTCTTCGTTATTTATATAAAAATGAAACCGTTGTGTGGGGTCCGGATGGTGTGGCTGCCACCGCTTCTTTCAACTCCTGTGATCACTCTTCTGCCGCAGCGTGTGTTCTACTGTTTGTATTATGTGCTCTTTCTGTCTGCTAGCGGCCGGCCTGAAGGTTGTAGGCCCATCTTTGTATATCTTTTGGATTCTGTAATAAACGGTTTCAAAAAAAAAAAAAAAAAAAAAAAAAAAATTCTAAACCATGTGGGTCCACGCTGCCACTTATCCTTCGATGGTCGACAAAGTGCCTTTCAGTTGGGTAATAAGCTTCTTTTGTTTTGTTTAGTACTAAACCAGCAAAAGTGCCATATGCAGAAGAAACACAATGTATCCAGTTGTGTGCTTTCATTTGAAACATCTCTGCATTCTGGGACTTGTAGTCAATACTTCAATTGAGCCAACTGGACACATAATCTTGTCTTTCTCGCGGTCTTCTTGTTATAGGCAGAGGATATCTTATGTGTGGAGTTCAACAGAAGTGGAAATACAAAAGGGTGACGTTTCCACTGAGGCATTCAGTTGTAGACAGACATTAGCACTGAATCGGATGTCAGTGAGGGGCACTTGTTACACGGAAAAGCATGTGGCTGACAGAAGTGTTCTCGCTTCACTTTGCTGCGTTCTTGCAATGTTCTGTAAGTGACCATGTTTGTGTTTTGTATTTTTGCAAACACAATGCTTCACTTGCAGTCCTAGGTGATGTACAGATTGTTTGAGATTTGCTTCACATTCATGTGGCATCTCTTTTTGAAATGTTTGTCATAGGCTTGTTTTTATCCTTGCTTCATGTATAGCTGACAGGTTTAATGCTGAAAAGGCATTGTTCTTGTTTTACTTTGACAAGCAACTGGGGCTAAATTGCTGAGTAGTTTTTTTAATCTCCTGTCTGTTCAGCAGAGGACTGATGTATTATGACCAGTTGACTATTTGGATGTGTTTCTCAAACCATAAAATGACGCTCTTAGCCTTTACACCCTTGGCAGAGAGACTGTATATTGAAGTCTTAGCCGCCAAAAATGTATTTTGCAGGACTATGCATTAAATGTGCTTATAGGATGAGTATGATCTATGTTTATTGGCCGACTGGAAAAAACGTGTCAACTTTCCCTCTACAATTTCTTGCTAAACGTGCTGCAAAGTATCGGCTAACTCCTTTAAAGCATACCAGTTTTGAGATGGTAGATGACCACTGTTGAGAGTAGTGTTTTGTTTGCCTCATTTATTAACAGTTGTTTGAGTGCTTGGCTACTAACCACTGAAGTTTGCACCAGTAATTAGGCATTCTGTAGTTTATTGCTGTTTTTTTTTAGTTCACCTATTTAAGCCAGAGACCGGGTGACCAATTTTGCAGTACTATTTCTGTAGCCTAACACCAACCAATTCTAAATTCATTTATCCTGTGTATGCTTTTCTCAAGTAAGGCAGAAATTGTTCTTCTGGTTGACACCTTCAGGGGGTGTAGTTTAGGTAGATACTTTAGTGGGGTAGTTCTCCCTCTCATCTTTCTTCTGATTGACACCTTTAAGGGGTGTAGTTCACGTTGATATTTCAGTGGGGTAGTTCTCCCTTTCTTTTTTCTTCTGGTTGACACCTTTAGGTGGTGTAGTTCACGTTTATACTTTAGTGGGGTAGTTCTCCCATTCTTTATTTACTTCTTGCTTATTCACCTAACTTTTCACTAGATTCCCTCCTCTAGGGATGATGTGTTGGGTGTAGTCACCCGTTGCTTGTTTCCTGGTTGGGTGTAAGCAACCCGTTGCTTGTTTTCTGGTTTAGTTGTTTTCTGCACATGTGAGAGTTGGGGAGTTCTGTGTGTATTTTGTTATGGGAGGGCCTGGCTTGTTTCAGGTTATGTCTCCTTCTCGGTGTCCTCGTTTGTTCTTAGGTTGTGTCTTTTCTTCTTTTCTGTGTTCCGTGTTTCTCTCACCTTCTATGCCAGTCTGGCCAGCTGGTGTGGTTGTGGTGGTAAATTGGGGCATCTTGCTTTTGGGTTGTATACGTGTAGAGGACTTATACGTATTTTTATATGTTTCTCTCCTTATTTTATGTCGTTTATGGACTGCATCTTTCTGCTTGTATTTTCTTGCTTTCTTTTTTTCCGCAAAGAAGGGAGATGTGTATCACATCTGGTATTAGTATGCGATATTTCCATTTTTGTGTTGTTACTTATTAAATGCATCTTTTATATATATTATTTCCTCCTTGCATGTTTCAGCATGATTATGCATTGTCACCATTGAAGTGCTTCATGTTTTCTTATGAAATGCTGTATACAATATGCATTTGCAATATTTTCTCATGCAAGTTTCTTCTGTATAACCCAGATGTTTCTACTTATATTCTCAATTGTTTTTCCTATGTATTTCTTCTGCCTTGCATATTCCAATATGTTTGGGCAGAGTTTATATAGCGCGAACTTGACCCGTATCCAATCAGGTATCAGAGCGCTTTACATAGCACCAGTTACGTTACATAAGGACACACATTCATTTTTCTTTTTTTTGTTAGGCACGGGGAGATTAAGTGATTTGCCCAGAATCAGAGGATGTTCAGCGTCATTACCGGGACTCAAACCCAGTTCCCCAGGTCCGAGGTCGAGCGCCCTAGCCATTAGGCCAACACCTCTCCCCGTTTATGCATGGTCACTATTCTAGTTCTTTGCGTTTCTTATGTAATGCTGTTTACAATTTGCATTTGCTATATTTTCTCTTGCATGTTTTTTTTGTATAGTTGCGATTTTTCTACTTATGTTTGCTATTGTTTTTGTGTATTCAGTAAAGGGGGAAGGTATGTTATATCTAGGTTTTCATACTATGCATCTTCACCGTTTCTCTGCCTCTGCTGCTCAGCCAGTGTGAATGTGTTGGGTAGAATGATGGTGTGGATGGTGATGTAATTGAATGTGTGGATTGCTGTGAGGAAGAGTGTCAGTTGGATCATGGGCTGAGCAGCAGGAAGGCTGCTCCTGGTGGGGCTGATTACAAGTGTACTACTGAACTTACTAGAAGACCATCTTCACTTTAAAGTACAATACATCGTTTCATCTATAACCTAACCTCGACTACTGGAACTCCTCCTTACATCATAACAATATGTTACAAATGAACACATACAATTTGGTGTACAGTCGTACTTAGTATCACGTCCAGGCATTTGTAGAGTTAAAACAACAGCAGATGGGCGATGTTTTTGACTCGGAAAGGTGGCAAATCTAGTAGTAAGTCAATTGGAAACACGGAATCCGAAACGTTTACCAATGCAGACGAAGTGCACGTGGGCCGGAAACAGAATAAATCACTAAATACGTTCTTATTAACAACAAGCTGTTTTCTTTATTCCTGCGTATTGCGATACCTTTTTCAGAGCTAGCGGGCGCTGTAATACAAACAGGCAGCATTGTGCAAACAGCTCTCCTATCTGCGCCCTGTACCTTTAATTACAACCATTATGCGTCGGGCTGAATGGCGTTGCCATAGTGACTGCAAACAGCCAGGCCTCCCACTTCCGGGCCTGCTTAGAGCTCATGCTCTCCTGTGCCTGTTTCACAATAAATGGCAGCAGGGTGAGGCTACCCCCGGGAACATCAGCTTTTTTTTGCCTCAAAAAATGGAGTTTGTTCGTGAAGAAACAGATTAAGATGAGAATGGAAGGCAAGATCGACCCTGCAACAAAAGGAACGTATTTCTTTCTATTGCGGCGGAAATCATCCCACGTTGACGTTTGGTATGTGCTTTGGTGTTGTTATAGTGTTAACAAAGGGATTAAAAGTTAACGAGGAGGGGGTCACTCATTTCTAGTTCCGTGGTGTTATTTAGATTTTGGGCGTTGTAGTTGGGCTTGATTAGACCACCGCACGACCCTCACATGCTAACGCTCTCGCTTTAGGTTGGAGACTTTCGATTTTTAAGATGTTATATTAGCTTTTTCCCGCTTTTATTTTCCTTCCATACCAAGGCAAGTAAATGTTGAAACCAAATTGACATATCAGCTAACGCTCTCAACTTAGGCTGGAAACACAATTAATTTTTTTAAGCTGGAAATGATGCAGTTGTAGATCTCTCGCCCTTAGAAATTCCTGCGATCCACGGTAATTAAATGAGGTAATCAAATGTCCTTAAATGCCATTATTTTTTGTCACCGGAGAAAGTCAGCCCCCCAAGTTTCATATTTTAAATCTGTTTTTTCCCCAAACGCTGTCATGCATTAATTCTCCAGATATTTTATTTGCAAATCTCCCTTTAAGATGTTCCCAAATGTTGACATGTACGATTATGATGCAATTTATACTAAAGGACCATAAAGTACTAAAACCTGATCAGAAGGGGTTAAATACTTGTGTTGATAAGAAGTCTGACGAAGTACCTGAAGCCATTTTAAAATTGGGCAGCTTTACATTTGGTAGCAGTGGTTAAACTTACCGCACATCCAAAGACAAATGTATGGGTAGTAGAACCGTACAGAAAGTTGACTTGTTTACATAATTCATATGATCTTGGATGCTACATAGATCGCACTATTGCTACCAACTAAGTGCATACAGAGTACATTAAAAAAACACACTCAGCCAAATGTATAGAAGATCCGGAGCACACCTCGAATTAGAGTACATAAGTAAGAAATCAGAAATAGAAAATCGTTAATTTTTTTTTTTAATATATATATATATATATATATATATATATATATATATATATATTCATATTCATAGAAGGGTTTGCCTTTTGTGGGATGCACTCGAGATGGATGGATATAGCACAAAGGAGATGTGGCCCCCAACCTCCAGACAGTTCTTGCGACGCGTTTCGGGCCTTGCGCCCTTCTTCTCTGGCAACTGTCACACAACAAACAAGCGCCACTGCCAGGTGATTCCTTTAAATAATTTATATATATATATATATATATATATATACACCAAGATGCCCAAAGCATTTGAAAGCGCACTCGACTTTCAGAGGAAACCAAAGGTTTGTTTTCAAGAAAGAGCGAGCATCAGCATTCAAATAATGTCTTTTTCCTTCCGACGCGTTTCGAGGCCATTGCTTTTTAGTCATGGATGATTAGCATGTTTCTCAGCAGATGACTCAGATCGCTGCGCTTGTCACGTGTCTCATTTAAAATCCCAAGTGGGTTTTGCAAAGTGCGTAAATGGATCAGTTGCATGCTAGGACTTGTAGTCCACAATCAGTCTCTAATTATTTTTAACCACAGTGGGCTCCGCTTTGAAGATGCTGTATTTAATCTTGTATTTCCCACAGTGGGGCTTGAAGCTGAAGCCCGTTTGTATTATTCGCCTCCGAAGTGCTGTAATGTGAGTCAAGGCACAGTTCCGACTCCCAGCCTCTGAATGGTAAAGAGATGGTGCAGCTCTCGACGGCAGGGCTGTCGTATTTTGAAACCAAGATGCCCTTGGATATGATGGATATTTAAATGAGACACGTGACAAGCGCAACGATCGGAGTCATCTGCTGAGAAACATGCTAATCATCCATGACTAAGAGGCAATGGCCTCGAAACGCGTCGGAAGGAAAAAGACATTATTTGAATGCTGATGCTCGCTCTTTCTTGAAAATAAACCTTTGGTTTCCTCTGAAAGTCTAGTGTGCTCTCAAATGCTTTGGGCATCTTGGTTTCAAAATACGAATACGGCAGCCCTGTCGTCGAGAGCTGCACCATCTCTTTACCATTGAGAGGCTGGGAGTCGGAACTGCGCCTTGACTCACATTACAGCACTTCGGAGGTGAATAATACAAACGGGCTTCAGCTTCAAGCCCCACTGTGGGAAATACAAGATTAAATACAGCATCTTCAAAGCGGAGCCCACTGTGGTTAAAAATAATTAGAGACTCTGATTGTGGACTACAAGTCCTAGCATGCAACTGATCCATTTACGCACTTTGCAAAGCCCACTCGGGATATTTAAATGAGACACGTGACAAGCGCAACGATCGGAGTCCTCTGCTGAGAAACATGCTAATCATCCATGACTAAGAGGCAATGGCCTCGAAACGCGTCGGAAGAAAAAAAAGACATTATTTGAATGCTGATGCTCGCTCTTTCTTGAAAATAATCCTTTGGTTTCCTCTGAAAGTCGAGTGCGCTCTCAAATGCTTTGGGCATCTTGGTTTCAATATATATATATATATATATATATATATAACCACAGTTTGCCCACAAACGGAGTTGCACTCAAAAGCAGGCGAATCCCATCACGCGGATTTTCACGAAGGATTCTTTATTCCAGCAACTGGTTACATCACCAAATATTTCATTTTGCGCCCTACGCGTTTCAAAGCTTCAGTGCTCCTTGTTCACGGGCTGGATTGCAATGGGCAGGTGCAGGCAATCACGAGTCACAAATGTGGTATTTATCCTCCTCTGATGGACCTCAACGCCTTCTGGGACTTGTAGTTGCTGTATATATATAGTGCTCTAAATGGACAAAAATAAGTGCAGGTACTCATCAAAAGAAGGGATAGACTTGCGTGGAGCTTGGGGCGGGCATAAGGGCGGTGCTAAAGGCGGAACAAGGGGTGGGGCTACATTTTTGACCTAAGGTTTTTATGCAAGAAATCTGCATGCATTGTTAGAATATAGGATGTATCTATCCATTAGCTTTTTACACTAATAACCATTTATATAGCACTTACTAATAAGTGTTTATTACTACCCAAAGTAACCCTTTTTTAGCAACCTTAACAAATGAAAAGATTGAGGAAAAAACGGTGCGCACACGGTGAAAAACTTGAAAAAAAAAAAATTAATAAATACATAACTTAGCATTTAAAAAAACGTACAAATTCACTCAAAAACCATAGGTTTCACACATGTTATAGTTAGCTGGACATTTCACTCGTAAAAAACCAATGAAATTCCCCCGTTATAGTTAGTTCAGATGACTATAACTCGCGCGACCGCCACTCTATCACAAGGATGATGTCATCAGTGATGTCATGAGTGATGCCACTGACCATGTCATGAGTGATGTAATATGTGACGTCATGAGCAGTGGATTGCGGGCGTGCGAGTTATAGTTATCTGAACTAACTATAACGGGGGAATTTCATTGGTTTTTTACGAGTGAAATGTCCAGCTAACTATAACATGGGTGAAACCTATGGTTTTTTAAGTGAATAGATATATACACCTTGTTGTTTAATGCAGGTCCTTGCTGCAGGGGCATAGTTCACTAAGATATATGCCAAGAATGTTAACTTGTGACCTACAGGGATGACAAGGATCTATGCAACAAAAACAGTATCCAACTGAGCTATATACATAAAAAAAATCTCTGAAATACATGTTGCATGCTTTGCTTTCCAGCAGGCACAATGACCCTCTATGCAATTTTATGGTGAGTTGAACCTTAAATTAGAATCTTTCTAGCAAGCGCATTAACCACCAGAGTTATCCACTTTATTGCTACTTATGGTGCCCCAATCTTACTTAAGAGAAAGGCACTGGCTTCCTATTTCATACGATTAGTAAATGCTTAGCTGCAGAAAAGCTAGCAATTCATCAGACACTTTTCATTCTCGGCACTAGTGGGTGTTTCTGTGTAAATGAAAACCAGAGTTGCTTTCCAAGGGACATACTTTGTGTAACTTCAGTAAGCAGCATATTCTCTCTCTCGCTGCCACTGGATAAGAAATGTTAACATAGAAACACTGGTGAAGTTGCTGCTGGTGGCTCTACCTTTCAACATTCCATTTTATGTAATTATTAATGAGTGGTGGACAGAATAAACAGGTTGAACATGTGATTTTAGATGAATAAAGGTATCTAACTGGGTTCTCGGAATACACTGTGTAATTAAAATATACACCCATATATGTAACACAGCACATATGTTGAAAAAAACGTCTCTGTTGGATAATCTGAATTGCTTTAAAATCTTTTGTTGACATTACTTTGCTGTATTTATTGCAATCCCACTTAAATAATAACATATTATATGCCTCATATACTTAATATAGTAAATGTCAAATGTATGCTTGCATTTTTAACTGTAGATGCAATAAATCTTTTTAAAAAGCAAGACATTCACATCACGTTACATATGGCAAGAGGGTCTGTCTGAATCGAAATATAGCTACTGACGTGAAGTCCCAGTCAGGAGATGAGACTTATTACAAATAAAATATGTTTCCTCTGCTTGTACTCAAATAACTTCTACCAATGACCAGCTGGGGGTGCAAAATAGATGAAGCGTTTCAGTTTTCCTGCTTTTGCTGTCTGACCACAGTGTGCAATAAATTGCAACCATGAGTGTGAGTTACATGCACTTACCTAGTCGTGCATTACATATATTGGCTTTTGCTTAAAATACAGCCGTATACTTCCTTGTGACATGTAGGCCAAGATGGTTTAGCGGTGGCTGCAAACATGTCTGTTCAAAGAGCATATCACATTTTTCTCAGTGATCAGTGAGTTTGCTACCAAGATACCATTATATTTACACATGCAAATAGGCAATTTAGTTGTGAAACGATGGTTAGAGATTGTGAAAGTAAGCACAACTATTTGTTCTGTCCAGGCATATTGAAAATACCCACCACAGGCAACAGTAACTGGAAAAAATGCTTGTATGTGTTTTGACGATGCACAATATCAATTATTTGACTTTTACATAGTTCTCAACATCTTGTTTTGTGATAGATGTACTGACAAATTTGTGTAAAAACGTCTAATAGCAGCAGTTTACAAATAGCGCTTCCTGCTACAGAAGCGTCATTGTAGCACTGTGTTACCCTGAGCAATGCCTCACACACTCGCCCATGAGGTTTTATAGCCTCCTGTCTGCACCCGCTGTGGAAGAACAAAGGATAAACTAACCTCTCTGCAGCAACACCTCTGCTCTGATGGCTTCCAGAGCAGCACATGCAGATCACTGTGTAATGGTGATAAGAGCAGCTGTTCTCTTGTACGAGCACAGCCCAGGCTTCCACTGTGATTAAGAGTGGATGGTGCTGCCGAGGTACGAGGTGATTGAAGACCGGAGCGCCACCTGCATCAACGCCAGGCCCTCGTGAGTACCTGTACTCTCCTTATTCAAGGAAAAGTGTTCCTGAACTCGATGCGAGAAAATGAAAAAGTGCCGGTACTCCGTACCGGTGAGTATCGGCCCATTTAAAACACTGTATATTGGTTGATGAGCAAGCCTGCTGTGCAGGCGAAACGCGTCCGACAACAGCCATCAAATTATTTTGGTGGTTCAAGACAAGGTGTCGTCATCCTTGGGTTTACGAGGTCGAGTGGCAATTTGATCTAGACCGTGCTTGGGTGGTTCAGCACGACGACACGCCCTCTGGTTTGGAGCAGCAGCGGGTCTTACACAAGCAGTGAATGCGGAGATATATATAAGATCGTGTACATCATATATGCCAGTATTTCAGAACAGGAAAATGAGAGATAGTAAAAAAATAAATCGGAGAAATGTATTTTCCCCATTTACTTCTGTTGAGGCAGAGGCAGTTTTAGGCTGGAGACAGCTAAAATAAAGCCATTTTTGGCATACGAATTTGTGAGTCTCCCGCCTGAATTAGGTTTGTTGCCATGTATGGTACATAGGCAGGATAAGTTCCTGAATGCAAATAAAAAGAATACAAACAGAGCCAGCCATAGAAAACTTTAATGAAGAACAGTTGAAAACTCTTTGTTAAGCTGATCAGATGCAGTAATATTCATAGGTGTGTGTATATAAGAAATGTTGTTGTTAGTTGACTGGGGTGTGAGCCCTAGTCAAGCAGGAACCACAATCCTTGTCAGAGTATTGCACAAACAAACCCCAAATAAACCAGTGCTCAACCCCCTGGTAGCTTGGCACAGAGCAGTCGGGCATAACTTGGAGGCAATGTGTAAAGTATTTGTGCAACACTTCAGATAGTGAAAACATGACAAAGAAAATCCCACTCCATGTTAGAAACATAGAGTTTAATTTAATTAATAAAACAAGACCAAAATGACACCAATCCAATTAGAACCAGCGATATTGAAGTTAAAAGTTTTTTGGTTGGGCCAGACCAGGACAAAGTCACAAGTTCAGGCCGACCACGATGGACTGCGGGCCAGCTACAGGGACCCAGTTAGGCTCACTGAACAAAGTACTTTCAATCCTGGTATGCAGAGCGTTGTGTGGATCAGCGTCAAAGATGCGTTGCGCAGCTGAATCAGATCTGAGATGCGGCAAGGCTGCGATGCGAGGACCTTCGTTGCCGAGGATCCTGTTGACAGGGCTTGCGATGCTAAGGCCAACGTAGGGGATGAGGCATGTAGTTGGGCGCTCAGTTCTGAAGAGTCGCGATGTGGAGTCCAGCATCGTTGTCGAGGTTGCCGTCGACAAGGGATGCAAGTACCTGCGCCGAGGATGTGTTGTGCAATGGCAGTTCCGAAGGCGTTGCGGCGGTGATACGGGTCTTTGCGACTGGTGCAATCCACGCAGCAGTTGAAATGTGTCGGTTCTGCTCGGGGTTGTGCAGCGCAGAAGATGCATCAGTTTCTCAGGATCCACCAACACTGGCAAAGCACTGTAAGCCCACTTCCAGGGACCAGTTGGCAGGGTAAACTTACAGATTGCAGAGTCCAGGTGCAAGGTTGTTGAGAGCCTGTTATCTCCCTGAGGCTTCAGATCAGGAAGCCAGACAACTAGCCCTTAGAGTCACTCAGGGTTCTGGATTTAAGGGATGCAGGTCCAGTTCTCACCCATGCAAAAGGGCAGTATGCATCATGTCGATACAGCAAAGCAGGAGTCCAGCAGAGTGGATTCCTTCAGCAGCACAGCAGTCCTTCTTCCTGGTCCGGAAGTGTACTGAAGAGTTGATGTCTGAAGTTCAGTATTTAGACCCAGTTGTGTAGGAGAAGCTTCTAGAGGTTTCCCCTTTGGAGTCCCCAGGCATCCTGCCTTCCCTGTCTACAGAATAACTACAGGGGGTATGCAGCCCTTTGTGTGGAGGCAGGATACAGCCTATTCAGGTGTAAGTGGGGCTGGGCCCAGTCCTCCATCTCCTCCTGCCACTGATGGCCTATGCAGGCACACCTAAGCTCCCTATTGTGTATGGCTGTCTAGGAGGAATACACAAAGCTCACCTGTTGGCTACATGGAGTCATGTAACCAGAGTCCGACTACAGGCATTAATGGCTAAGGCAAGAAAATGCCAACTTTCTAAAAGTGGCATATTCAGAATTGCAATAAAAAAGTCGACTTTACCATTAGTTAGGATTTTAAACTGTGATTCAAGAGAAACCAAACATGAAATGGTGTCCCTTCCCATGTGGAAATTACACTTATAGAATGTAATAAGGCAACTCCAGTGTTTTTCCTATCGGATAGATAGGCCTTGCAGTAGTGAAAAACGAATTTCAGAGTTTTTCACTACCTGGACAGATAAAACTTAAAGTGTCCTACTTTTTAAATACATTGCACCCTGCCCTCTGGGCTGTCCGGGGCCTACCCTAAGGGTGTCTTATATGTATTAAAAAGGAAGGTTTGGAACTGGCAAAAGGTTTACTTTCCTAGGTCAAAATGGCCAAACGTCTCTTCTGATATGTTTTCTGTGAATCAAGGACCAAGCGCAGATTGATTAAAGTTATTCAGTCCCCATCCGCTGCTCCCGACATGATTCAGGTAGTATTTCTTACCCCTCCCACTCTCCCTGCTTGCTGCTCCCTCCATAGTACTTTCTTTTGCATGTTTGATTAGGCACTCTGTAGAGAGTGCAGTGCGTTTTATAACTTTCACCCTTGTGTTCTTTTCTGTGAAACACACCCTCCACCGGTGCCCCCTCTCCCAGTGGTGGCTGGTGACATTTGAAACTGGTGGGGCATAAAAGTTGGGGATGAATTTTACTTAGAGAGCAAGTGCGGCCGACATAGGAGGTGTTCAGCCCATGCATCATTCACCCAATCATCCCCCATTAATTCCTCCATGTTTGTCATCCACTGTGTTTATCTGTTCATCCATCCATCTGTTCTTCTAGAGATTCTCCCATTCACTTACCCATCCATATATCCATTCACTAGAAAATCTTCCACGCATTTGTCCATCATTTGGAGCATTCATCCATTCATTCCTGTATACATTCACTCTTCCTTCCGGACACACTCTCCTGTAACTCTTCTGCCCACTCATCCATCTATGTATCCTTTCACCATTGGCGAATCACCAGAGCATCCAGCCATCTTCAGACAATCTCCAATCTGGGGGTGGGCGGAATTTGCGAAATTGACTTTCGCAAATTATCGCGAAATTGCGCAAAATCTCCGAGAGCACGCGGAACTTTTGCGAAGATGCAGAGATTGCTTTTCCCGCCCGTTCGCGATTGTGTTTTTGCGTGCTCGCGGGGAAATATATCTCCAACTTGACCATGCGGTTGCTAATGGACGCGGCCATCTTGCTCGCGATGCTTATTTCTTGTTCCGGGTCGAATGACGTGTTCACGATCGCAAACTCTCGCAGGATAGCGCGACCGGCTAACAACAATCCAACATCTCGTGGTGCACGCAAACGGATAGGAAAACTCGTCGGCGAACGCAGGGACCCGGTAAGTCACGATCCCGCACACGAGAACTCATTTGTAAAGCGCAAACAAGAAAAATTCTTCCATTTCGCTGCAGATTGCGAAAGTTTTGACATTTTCGCGCTCTCCACGGAACGGAAAATGTCAAAATATCGCAAATTCCGCGAGCTGAACGAAATTTACCGCCCAGGCCTACTCCAATCCATCCATCTCAATGAAAGTATATTTGGTTGTCTGTATTTGAACCACGTTCTCAATTAGCCTGTTTGCCAGACAAGCGGAATCCCAATATTGTATCAGGTCACAACACTATACAGATATGGTGAGATTTTAGCATTATGAAACCCTTCGTGGGCCGATGGAGACTGAATATGTCCGGGTAAAGATGATAAACAATGATTGAGAGTTCACATGTGCACTTATTTATGAAACTGTGAGGGCACAATACCTTCTACCCAGACTGTTTGCGCTGTAGGTACAGCATATATATGCAGTGGGATTGTGGAAAGCCAGTCAGAGCAGCCAGGGCGGACGGGGCATAGAGAGTGAGAGAAGAAAAGCAAGGGATTAGGAAAGAGAGCGGAGTAAAGAGAGGGAGGAAGGGGGAGGTGAACTGACTGAATGAGGGATAGAGAATACAGTCTAGGCGAGCAGGACTAAAAGGGAGAGAGGCCCGGGAAAGAGGCAAATGAGAACAGGGCAAGCGACCACTGAAATGGGAACGAGTGTGACCAAGGAGATGAGTGGGAGCATGAGAGAAGAGAGTTGAGAGGAAGGGGAGCGAAAGTGGGCAGAACTGGTCACACCAGAAGCAACACTTCTGAACATAGACACAGGACAGCCTCTTGAAGACTGCTTCCACCCTGACCGGTACTGATATGAAGGCTTCCTGGGGCAAGAGGAGTGTAGAGGAGGAGAGGAGTTGTGTGAGAGAGAGAAGGGAGCGGGAGAGAGGGAGCGCCATAACAGAGTAAGAGAATGCAGAAAAGAAAAGCCAGATAACCCTCTGTGATCTCTTCCGAGACGGATCATGTTGTAAAGCCTGTGCAGGATCATCACACAAATTGTTCGGTGCAGAACGTGCACATAAAGTCGCACACTAACGCAGTGGAGCCTGGCGACATTTTAAAGTGGCGGTGGAGCAGAAGCAACCATCAAGAACCGCGTTGAGCGAGAGAAGTCGTTTTCTCCAACTCTTTCCAGGAGTATTGTGCTCTATTTAAATTTGGAAAAATAAAGAGCAAATCCAAACATAATCTAGCAAACATCGAAGCACTGACTGAATGCACTGATCGGCACATGGCAGCTGAGGCTACCGTAGCTCACCTAGGTCAGTGCATTCCATTGCCTCTTCATGCTGTGCTGCCTTTGCTTTAAAAGAGTGGGATGTTGTGAGACGTCCTCGCTCTGCCTGTAGCAGTTTTGTGCAAAAACCATCCTGCCTCCAAACAGTTCTTCTTCACGCTGTACTTTCACCTTCATACCCCCACACAGTGTCGTCCGTCGTTCTGCAGGGAGCCAAAGAGCGTACTGCCAGACAGTGAAAAACCTATGACCAATCACTGTAGCATCAAAATAAAGAAGCAGAGTGATTGGCAATGCTCTTTAATTATCCTGCCCCTGCACTTCCTCATGTGCCAACCCCCAGATCCAATCCCGTAAACACTCTCATACTGTTTGCAGTACACCGCATGACCGCAGCACCAGGATTGGAGCGAAAAGGTGAATCAAACGTTCCATGGGAGACAGGGAGGCTGTGACTGTGTTCCCCTGGCTCCCTAATACATTGTGAGTTCGGGAGGCTTCAAGTGCGCATGCCAGGTTGGACAGAACAAGACACCCGTCCAAACTGACATTCGTACTACACTTGCTAAGGACAAAGTAGTCTATTGCTCCTAGTGCCCTGCCAATAAACAGGATTGGCCACACCCTTTAACCCTTTCGCTGCAGCGGGAATTCCGCCGCAGCGCTGGGTGGGTGCGGGGGGGGCAGCGCGGTGGCGCTGTGCTCATGACGGAGCCACTCCGTCATGAGCCACGGTTGAGCTGTGCTCATGACGGAGCGGTTCCGTCATGACTCCGCCCAGTTGCGTTGTCCCCCCGCACAGGCGGGGAAACAGCGCCGCGTGGGCGGAGCGGCCGCCAACGGTCGTGGCATGACGGAACCGCTCCGTCATGAGCACACGGCAACCGTGGCTCATGACGGAGCGGTTCCGTCATGAGCGGGGAAGGGGTTAAGCCACCTGTCCTGCAGAGCCAGTGTCTCTTTAATGGATTGGGGTGTTGACCCCCTTCCTCTGAGTTACCACATCATATTAAACTTGGCCACTGCGCTCACAGCACGCTCTCCGTTGTGCTTTTGTATGTCCATGGGCTTCAGTGCCACTGCTGCTGTCTTCCATGTTGCGCTCTCACCTGTGTGCTTCTGAGCTCCCCTGTAAATCATATTTTCTTTTCTTCAAGTCATCACATGTAACAGCATGAACTTAAAACTCTGTATACCTGTCTATCAAATTGCGTGCATACTTAGCTCTCCACTGTAGGCGCCGCGACCTTCGTTCCTGGGTAATTTGTTTTAAGTTACATTAGCTTGATTCCGTACCTTGAAGGCCATCTCCAGAAAAAGGAGGCAGTAAACTGTATTTGCAGTATTTTACAGTCTGAAAGGCACTGTGCAAAAGTAAATTCTCTAAGACAGACGTCCGACCATTCTGTATTGTAAATGAGTATATTTAAAAGATTCTATTCAAGGCACAATCTTATTTGCTTTCTTCATCTCACGGGAATTGTAGCAGCTCAGACTTCCCAATTCAGCCTCAGTCACAAAACTATTTCAAAGCATCTTGAATAAGGGTGGGCGGCAAACTCCACTCCGCAGGCGGAGTTCCTGGAGTTTTGCAACTCCACTTAGAAATGCAAAGTTCGGCAAAAAAACTTTGCGTACCTCCGGCGGATCGGAGTTTACCCACGCGCCTGCGCTCACCACTTATAATAAGGGTTTAGTAGGAAAAACACTAGCAAAACATGCACACGGTGCTTGCAAAGAGTGCTTGCAAAGAGCAGCAACGAGGCAGCCTGTTTGTTTCTTGAAGAAAATAGGTCATTTATTGGACAACTAGCAAACCTAAACAGATCTGTTTCTCATAAACACATCTACTCCATGGCTACACTGCCAAACGTGCTGACTGCCATACAACTATTCCCTTCATAAAAATCTCAAGCAACATCAATACTCCAATCTCTGGTCTGCGCGAACACCCACGGTCATCTTGAAAAGCATATTCCAGAGGATCCACTGGACAAGCGCATACCAATGTCAATTAAGTTCTATAAAAACACTTTGAAATTTGAGAACCATCGCACCTTACAGCAGACTGCATACCTTCTCTCTGCAATTCTGTCTCCATTATACCACCACTTTAAGTCAAGCATTTGAGGGTAAGCAGAGCAAGGGTCGCGGGTTCCAAATGTTTTCTACGGCTATAGTGGACCCCCTCCCCAGACGAGAGCCATCCAACACGCACATTGTGTCAATATGAGTCATCATGACTCTGGAGGAGTGCGTCGCTTCCTGTTGCTGACTGCAGCGCTGCTGAGAGAGACTCCGATCAGAGCGAAGGCTGCAGAGGAAGAGTACGAGGCCGAGCGGAAGCTGGAGGAGGGCAGCTCCGGCTGGCGGTGGCTGCAGTGCACACCGTCCCATTGGTAAGTGTGACCTTACTCTGCCTGCTCGTGGAACTCCGCGTAGCACGGCGGAGTTGTTGGGTCATTTACGGAGTTTTGAGGAGCACGACTCCGTGGACTCCGCCCAGCAGTCATCTACTTCCTCCAGGGCTGGACGTTGTGAACGCACAGCGCCGAAAGGCGTGCCTTGCATTACTGCTGCTTTTTGTTCTTTAAAGCCTCAATTCTGCTCTCGGTTCTGAAAGCCGGTCCTCGCCAGATGACTACTCAACACAGGCCATTTTACTTGAGCCCAAAAGTTAGCAGCAGTCTTCTCAGTATGCAGGCTTTCTGCCTTTCACATAGGTTTTGTATACAGTAAATGTTAAGTTGTTTATTATAACTTCTTCATGAACACGTTTAGTTTTTATTTTTATTTTTTTTTTTATTTTTTTTATAAAACCTTTATTTCTTCTAAAATCTGGACACAGCTATTCAGCCGACAACCCGGAGGTTCGGCAGCTTCGGTAGGAGAGGACAAAGAAGCGTCCACAGTGCATTGAAGGAGCAGTGAAAAGGTTCCATTTTTAAATAATTACAAACACACAACAAACCCCAGCAAGGCAACAACACTGAATACCCACGGTGTTAGCCCCTCAGGGGGGGGCCGGACCCCAATCGTCTAACAGTTACAGTACTGTGAAAAGAGGAAAACGGGGGGGAAAGCAGAGGCCCAAGAAGTCAATTAACCATCACATCTGCATACTAAGCTGGAACGAAGATCAAGAAGAAAGCTGTTCCTCGGGGGGATCCAGATCAGGGGCAAGACATATTCCCCCCCCCTGTATTGATTCCACCGCCCCCAGATGGCATGCCACTTCCGAGGGCGGCCTCTAGCGCAATAGACTGTCTTCTCCCTGAGCATACTCCAGTCCATATTTTCTTTCCACGCGGTTAACGTGGGGGGCCCCGCGGAACCCCACAAGCGCGCGATGTCCCTCTTAGCAACCATGTTACCCAGAGTCACCCACTGGGTCTGCGCCTCATCATGATCAGTGGGCCCCCAGACATTCAGGAGACAACACCGCGCTTCCGGCTGCATAGCAATGCCCGTCACCTCCCCCATCACCGCATGAACTCGCCTCCAAAATTCCGTGATGACACCACATTCCCAAATGATATGGAGGAAAGTACCCACCATACCACATCCCCTCCTGCATAGGCCTTCCTCAGAGAATCCCATATGAACCAGTCGCGGCCCCGTCACATACACTCGATGCAATATCTTGAGCTGCACCAGCCTCAGACGCGACGGGATCGCAACCTCCTTAGGAGAGGAAACACCAGACTGCCAGTCCTCATCATCCAACTCGAGTCCGTCCCTGGTCCACTGGTCCCGCAGCCCCAGAAGCATATCAGCCCGAACATTTATCAGTTTCTTGTAGATGAGCGAGATCGTGCTCTCTGGCATATGGCCATCAAGGATCCGGTCCTCCAGAGGAGAGGACTCAGGCACCCTCTCACCCTCCACAAGGACTGACCGCAGGGCATGACGCACCTGAGCATATCGGAAAAACTCGGATGCCCCCAACTCGTACTCCTTCTGCAACTCTTCAAAGGACTTCACCTTCCCCTTAATCAGCACATCTCCAACCCTGGAGATGCCGATCAAGTCCCATTTATCAAACCCTTTCGTATGCCAAAGCCTACCCAACCTTTCAGATTCAAACAACGGGGTAGCTAGGGTGAGCCTATCCTTCCAGCCCAGAGAGTCAGTCGCCATCTTCCATACACGCACCGCCACCCCAGTGGGCCCCGAGAGGGACGAGTCGAGGGACCGCGAATACAATGCCCTAAGATAGTTCCCACCGCGCAGCAACCATCTGTCCATGGCATAACCAGGGCTGAGAGCCGGGCCATAAAGACCATGGTTAATCGCGGACAACTGGGTGGCCCAGTAATAGCGTCGGATGTCTGGAAGAGCGATACCCCCGTCATACCATGGAAGCGTCAATTTAGCAATCGCTATCCGCGGCCGCCCATCCCACAACAACGTTCGTTGGAGGCTTTCGACCTCCCGAAAGTACTTGGCCGGCACCCAATCCAGAGTATACTGCAATGCGTAGAGGAACCGAGGAAGGGACATCATTTTGAACAAGGCAGCGCGCCCGACGAGGGAGAGCGGCAACCTCCGCCAGCCCTCAACATCCCGCCGCAGGCGCGCCAGGGGGGGGAGCAGGTTTCTCTCATACCGCAAAGCGGGGTCCATGGAGATAAAGATCCCCAGATACATGAAGCCCTGCTGAGCAATCTGGATCGAACAAGTTCGCGGGACCGGTGGAACCTCACCACTCAGGACGTATAAATACGATTTACTCCAGTTGATGACGAGACCCGAGTTCCTACCGAAAGATGTAAGAACGTCACAAACCACTATGAATGAATTCTTGGGCGAGGCAAGATACAACAGGATGTCGTCAGCATATAGCGAAATGCGGTCCTCGTGTTCGGGCGACCAGCGAAGGCCACGTATGTCCGGGTGCCAGCGTATCCACGCCGCCAGCGGTTCAAGGGCAAGGGCGAACAGCAGAGGCGACAGGGGGCAGCCCTGCCGAGTCCCCCTCCCAAGCCGGAACGGAGTCGATGCCCGGCCATTTACCACCACACTCGCAAGGGGTCCCTCATACAGCAACCTCACCCAACTCACAAAACCAGGGCCAAAGCCGAACTTGGCTAGCACAGCCCACAAATACGCCCATTCCACCGTATCAAAGGCCATCGTGGCATCAAGAGACTCCACAATAGCCGGTTCTCACAGTGTGCCAGCCCTGGCGATCACACCATGAAGGCGCCGAAGGTTTAACGCGGTGTTGCGATGCGGAATAAAACCGGATTGATCCGGGTGAATCAAGTCTCCAAGTACCCTGACCAATCGGCCCGCCAGGATTTTAGCCAGAATCTTCGGCTCGGCGTTGAGGAGTGAGATGGGCCTATATGAGGCACACTTATCTCGGGGTTTACCATCTTTGTGTATCACAACAATTGTCGCCAGCCTCTGGTCCAACGGGAGGGTCCCACTCCCCCGCGCCTCCACGAACATGGCGTGCAGGTGAGGGGCTACCCCATCCGGGAACAGCTTATACAGGTCAATCGGCAAGCCATTCGGGCCCGAGGCCTTGCCCGGGTTCAGCGCGCGAATAGCTCCCGCCACCTCATCGACCGTTATGTCTCCATCAAGATCATCTCTATCTACATCAGAGAGACAGGGCAGAGCGATATCCCTCAAGAGGTCACGCGAGTCCTCGGGCGGCCTATCCGACACTGAGGCATAAACCTTACTGAAATAGTCCGAGAAAGACTGTACAATCCCCTCAGGTTCCACAATCACCTCTCCCCCCTCTCCCGTCAACTCCGGCACTACTCTATTAACCCTTTCTTTTTTATCCAGCCAAGCTAGGAGCTTCCCGGCCTTGTCACCAACATCATACAGGCGGCCCTGCTGTTCCCTACTGAGGGTCTTAGCGGCATTTGTCACAAGGTCCTTATACTCAGCTTGCTTCAAGCTCAGCTCATGCAGTGAGGCCGCTGTTACCTCCTCCTCTAACGCTCCCTCCAAAGCCCCGATCTCCTCCTCCACTTGCATAACCTCGCCATCTCTCCGCCGCTTGGCCGCCACTACAAGTGAGAGGGCCTCCCCTCGCAGCACGGTCTTAAATGCTTCCCACAACGACACAGCCGAGTCCACGGACCCCTGATTGTCCTTGAAGAAATTATCCACTGTCTTCACCAGTGCGCTGCGCATCTTGGAATCTCGAAAGTACCAGGGGTTAATAGGAGCCACCCTTCCCCCTCCCTCGCGGCTTATATCCAGCCTGACCCACACTGGCGAATGGTCCGATATGCCACGCGCCATGTGCCTGACCTCAGACACCAGTGGGGCGTGCGCAGCCAAAGTGAGCAGATAGTCAATCCTAGAGAGGCTACCATGCGCCCCGGAGTGGAAGGTGTATTGACGCTGTGTGGGGTGCCGGAGCCTCCAGCAATCTATCAGGCCGAGTGTGTCTAGTAAGTCTGGGAGCCACTTCTGAGCCCCCCCAGTGTCTCTGGGCGGGTACCTATCCAGCAGCCCAGAGCCGACAGCATTGAAATCCCCCCCCACCACTAGCATACCTCCCGGGAGATCCAGCAAGGCCCTACCCAGATCTGTAAACGTGGAGGCCTGCAGGGCTGGAGGGACATAAACCGAAACCAAAACCAAAGTTCTACCTTCCCACCTCCCCGCCACCGCCACAAACCTCCCCCTATCGTCAACAATTGTGGAGTCCACCTCAAATGGTAGCGAGGCCCTGACTAGGATGCCCACACCCCTGGACCCGGAGGAAAATCCCGAATGAGCTATGAATTTATAACCCTTCCTATTAGGAGCATAACACGTATTACCTATAAGGTGTGTCTCCTGCAGTAGGGCAACATCTGGCATTGACCGTTTCAAGTGTTGCAAAACTATCCCGCGCTTAATGCGATCTCCCAAACCATTAACATTCCAGCTAATAACACTTAAACCTCTACCCCCCATCCCCAAACACAAAGAGGCCCACCCCCCACCCGAAGAGCCACCATGGAACAATCCCGAGAATGATCATTACGCCTTGCAGAAACAAACCCCCCAACAACAAACCCAAAATCCCAACCATCCCCCCCCACCCTGCACCCCTGCTGCAGCTTACAAAGCCCCCCCAACTTGCAGTGTGCCTGTCGCCCTACCAAACCCAAATCTACAAAAAGTACCCTAAGGGAGGAAAGAGCTCCCCTCGTCCTCCCGCAACCCTCCGCATTTACTGCACTCTATTCAAGTCATTAGATAAAGTCAAATCGAGTCAGACCAGCTCTGAAAACATCACCCTTGCCCATCCCGGCCACTGTCCCCATCCGCGGCAGTGTCCTCTCCCGTCCGTCGTCGGGGCAAAGCGTCCAGCCATTCATCGGCCATGGCGGGAGACTCAAAAAAGAATGTCCGGTCTTCGTACACCACACGTAATCTGGCAGGGAAGAGCATGGCATACTTCAGATCCCTCTCCCGAAGGCGCCTCTTCACCCCCAGAAAGCCCTGTCTCTGCCTCTGCACCTGCTGGGTGAAATCAGGATAGAAATTCACCGACGCGTTCTGGAAGGGGACCGGGCCCGTTACCCTCGATGCTTGCAGGATAGCGTCCCGATCTCGAAAATGAAAGAGCCGGGCGACGATCGACCTCGGCGGGGCTCCCACCCTGGGCTTCCCACCCGGCACTCTGTGGGCCCTTTCAACCGCGAAGAACTTCCCAAGACCCTTAGGCTGCAGATGGTTAAGCACCAAGTCCTCCACGAGCAGGTCAACCGAAGCCTCATCCGAGGACTCCGGGACCCCGATAACGCGCACGTTGTTGCGCCTGGCCCGGCTCTCAAAGTCCTCCAGCCGACGGGCGGCGAGATCACTCTCGGTCCTCAGCTTACGAACCTCGGTCTGCAATTCCGAAACCTCATCGGCGAGGCCCGTGGTCTTGAGGTCCAGGGTTTTAACCCGTTCGTTGGTTTTGCCCAAATCTGCGCGGATCAGGTTAACGTCCACCAAGATGGTATCCACTTTATGCGCCAGGGCATCAAATTGTCTCCCAATCGAGGTCTGCATCCCCTCGAGCGCCCCCATGACATCCTGCAGCGAAAGCTCCGGGGCCAAGGGCGAGACCTCCTTCTGGGTATCCGGCGACTGGCTCGACCCACTCGGTGACCCCTTCTGCAGAGCATAGCGGTCCATATTATTAGCTTGAGAATAGGCTCCCCGCCTGGTAGACTTAGGCTTCAGCCGATCCACCTCTGCTTTGCCCGACATGGTTGGCACCAAGCAGTTCGGTTCCGATAAGACGGCCCTCTCTCAGCAAGAGGAATCAGGAGTGATCAGGTCTGCAGTGGGCCGCCAGAGTAGCATGTAGAGCGTCCAAAGGAAAATAAAGCCACCAAGGGCTCTCCAGGGGCAGGGCAGACAAAGGGAGAGAAAGTGAAAGTGAAAGGACGGGGACCTCCATCCGACAGTTCACACCTCGCCTGGCCGCTGTTGTTCAACTAGAGGTCGGGCATACTTCCAACTCCAGCCCCTGGCATCCCTCGGAGATAGGCCGCAATCTTCCGCCATGCATAACTCCGGTTCCCGGTGGGCGATCCAACCTCTGGTAGCATCAATCGCCTCCCTGACAAGTCATCTACACGATGCCATGCATGCAGACAGGATTAGAGACAGGATAGTCGACGGAGGGCGCGAGGGTCTCGGGAGCTCAAAGCTCACGCGGCCATCTTGGTAAAGCGCTAGGCTCCTCTCCCTATTTTTAATTTTTATAATTGCTCCCAAATGTATATGGAAACTGAGGAACAGTAAAAAAACAGCTCAGGATCACACAAGGCTGTGGTGTGGAGGCATCTGGTTTACAGCTAGAAGTCTTGGAAGGAGAGTCACCAGTTTAACCACAGAGACCCATCTGGTAAAGCATTCGCCACTACATGAATTCCTCCTATGGATTAAGTGCAATTATAACTAAGACTTTTGAGCATAACGGACAATCACACTTAAATTGATTACAAACTGTAATACAAAAAACATTGTTTATCTGTTACTATGCCCATGCAGATAAGGCTATGTCGGTGAGACATCTAGAACATTAGCTACACGATTGACAGAATATCGCTCTGCGATACGGACAAAAAAGATGGCTGCCCCGCTAGTGAAACATTATGTAGACGTAGGACACAGCCATGAAGATATTAACACCCTTATGCATCAAGCCAAAATCCAGTCGGTAAAATACCGATTCGGTAATAGCTCCCGGTATTGTGTGAAAAATACCCAATCCCAATGCATCAACCCAAAACCCGAGCAAATAACGAATCGCTAAATAAATAACCTCGAACATACCGAATCGCTAATACCCAAAATGCTAATTTACCGAATCGCTAAATACCGAATTCGCAATTACCGAAATCACTATTAGCTCCCGGAAATTGCCAATAGCAAATAACGAATCGCACCCCAATGCAACAAAACTCGCTAATAACGAAAATCCCAAAAATCGCTATTTTGCCAGAGCTAAATAAGGGGAATCAAAACCTGGAGGTAAAGTCACAAAAAAAAAAAAACAAAAAAAAAAAAAATCTTCCTACATGTGCAAATGATTGAGGCAATCACTAAACCCTTAAATGTGGCCCAGGAGACCCTGTTGGCTCCCACAAAATGGCTGCCCTCTACGTGCTTGCAAGGAGGATGCGGATCAATGCAGCAGGACAGCGCAGGAGAAGGGTCCAGGAGCGAGTGTTCAGACTGCGCATAACCCTGCTCGGCCAGAATGAGGACGAGGTGTACCAGAAGTATCGCCTCAATCGCGCTATGATCATGCGCCTGATTGCAGACCTGGAACCATTACTGCAGCACCAGACACACAGGACAAATGCTATCCCTGCGCACGTTCAGGTCCTATGCAGCCTGCACCTACTGGCCTCAGGGAGTTTCCAGGGGGTAATTGCGGTTGCCGGAGGTGTGTCGCAAAGCGCACTGTCACGCTTCTTCAAAAAATTCCTAGATGCCATGCTGACAATGCTCCACACACACATCAGCTTCCCCACAACCCCACAGCAGTTGGACCGCACCAAACAGGCATTCTACCAGGTGGCACCATTTCCACATGTGATTGGATGCATCGACTGCACGCATATCCCCATATGTCCTCCGTCAGCAAATGAGTACCTTTTGAGGAACCGCAAGTCATACCACTCGATCAACGTGCAGGTTGTGTGCGATGCCAACATCATCATAACGGACCTAGTGGCACAATTCCCAGGGAGCACACACGACTCATACATCTTCCGCAACAGTGGAATGCACAGGCGACTACTCAATGGAGAATTTGGAGAGGGACTCCTGTTAGGTACGTAGAACTACGCTTCCCCACACCAACACCACACATGTATGTACATCACCAATGCTAAGTCTATGCTTCTATCTTCTAGGTGACAGTGCTTACGCCCTGCGGGAATACATACTCACCCCATACCTAAATCCAGCAACCCCGCAGGAACATCGCTACAACGCTGCACACATCAGCACGAGGTATGTGATAGAGCGGACTTTTGGGATTCTCAAGAGCCGCTTCCGTATCCTCCACAAGACTGGCGGCGCCATGCTATACCAACCAGACACATGCTGTCGAATAATTGCTGTATGTGCAATGCTGCACAACATTGCCACCAGAAGGGGGATACCCATGGAGGTGGACAGGGATGACGACCCCCAGGCTGACCAACCACCCGCCCAACGACGACCGGCACACATCCCAAACACAGCAGAGGGCCATAGGAGGCGGACAGACATAATGCAAAATCATTTTTGACCCTGGGTAAAATGAGACATTACAAGTTGGTGTTGGGTGCAACTGTTTAATGCACAGTAGCACTGAGGATTGTGCAACAGAACTAGCATTGTGAATCATGCTCCGATTGCATACATGTAAATAAAAGGTTCCTTAAAGTCAGGCCTGTGCAAACACAATAATTGGATGGCCATGGTTGCTCCACCATGGACCTGCAGCATGTCCAAATTTCTAGTGGCGCTTGCCACGTACACCAAGCCTCCGCTCAGGTGCATCCAAAGCCTCACCACGGCCTGTCCCCGTGGAGGCACGCGAACTTCGGCGCCTGGTGCTGGCCTCTGCCAGTGACACGCTGCTGACACTGGAGGCAGCCTCACTGGTGTCATCCCCTCCCAATGCTGCAGCACTGCATGTGCTGCTCTGAAGTTGTTCCACAGCAGTGGTGATGTGTCCCAGTGACTTGGCCACATCACCGCAGAAGTGCCCAAGGTCCACCTGCAGGGAGACTGTGCGGCGTGCCAACACAGCGGTGCAGTTGCTGTGCCGTTGTATGGCCTTGGTAGCGGCGGCAGAACGCAACATTAGCTGCCGGTTACTCCTCCTCTGGGACTCATGGCCCTCCCTGATGGCACGGGTGAGCTCACGTACCTCCTCCCTGAGCTGAGCATTGCCATCAGCAACCGCAGTGGTCTGGTCCCTGACCGCCGTGCCCATGTCCCTGACCGCGGAGCCCATGTCGGTGACTGCTGCAGTCATGGCGCGCATCTCCCTCGCTAGGCGCACGATATTGCAGCTGATGCTAGCCACATGTCTTCCCTGCAGGTTCTGTGTACGCAGCATCCTCTCCTCGATTGCAGAGGTTGTTGGGACATCCTGGTCTGCTGAGGAGACGGAACTGCGACGGGCCCTGTGACGCCGTGCGTGTCTTGAGCCTCCAGGTGGTGCAGCAGGTGGTGTGGATGTGCGCTGCGTGGGTGCCAATTGCGGGGGGGGGGGGGGGGGTTGCCATCTCCTGCAAGGGCGCAACTTGGTGCCTGTGCCTCTGCGGTATTGTGGCTGTACTAGCTGCAGGCTGTCTTGCTGGTGCCGTTGCTTGTGGCGCAGGTGCTGGTGCCTTGGCTTGTGGCGCAGGTGCTGGTGCCTTGGCTTGTGGCACTGGTGCTGGTGCCGTTGATTGTGGCGCTGGTGGAGGTGGTGCTGGTGGGGTGGCAGGTGTTGGCGGTGCGTGCGCATCCTGCGCAGTCTCCTGGTCTGACTCCACGGGTGTCTCAGAAATGATCAGCTGGTCGCTGTCGTCAGAGTCCCCAGGTGATGCATCTGTGTGTGAAACAGTGCATGATTAGTGGGATGATTACACCTACATAGTGTTGTACCCATTAATGTCCCTCTGTGGTCCAACAAATGAACAGTCTACAGCCATGTACAAAATATGTGGTGTGTGCTCAGAGGATTTACGCCTGTACCTGCACTCTGGGCTGACTAGACTACAACTCCCAAGATGCAGTAGTGTCATGTGTGGAGCTGTCTGTGCCAGAGCTGCAGACACAGTGAGATTGGGCTGGGGGCATGGGTATGGATTTACGCTATGCTGGGTGTGGCACAGGCATGCATCTTACCTTGGGCACTTGTGGCTGCGCCGGACGTGTCCATCTGGATCACCCCCACGACGGCTTCCCGCTCTATCGTCCCTTCCACAAGGTCCTCCAGGGCTGTGTTGGATGGTGCAGTGGTTGTTCCGCCTCCAGTCCTTCTTGCCTCCCGGAGCCTCTCAGCAATCCTCTCTTTTGCGCGCTTCCGCAGGTCATACCACCGTTTTTTAAGGTCGTCGATGCTGCGGCTAGTGACGCCAACCGCATTGACCCTCTCACGGATGCGCTGCCAGATGCGCCGCTTCTCGGTCTCAGGCACCTTGAGGGACAGCTTGCCAAAGAGGCGGTCGTGTTTGCTGGACACTCCCTCGATGAGGTACTCCAGCTCCCTGTCCGAAAACTTCTTCTTGCGCTTGCGTGCAGATTCTGCGCTGGATGGCACTTCCTGCGACATGATGGATGTGTGATGTGAATGGCAGAATCTGTGTGGCCTCACTCTGCACAGCCTGTCCTTCTTTCCAGCTCCTGTCTGCTCCTCTGTCGAGGCTATGTGGGTGGGGCAGCAGTATTTCCTGGTTGGTGATGTCATCAGCCTGTTCCCGGAGCGACGCGGCAATTTGCGATTTCGCTATTACCGATTCGGTAATAGCTAATTCGGTATTACCGAACTCGCTATTAGCCAAATCGGTATTACCGAACTCGCTATTTGCTAGTGAGGCCGTTTGCCTGCCCCGCTATTAATGAATCGGTAAATTTAGCGATTTTTAAGGAATCGCTAAATTTCACCGAATCTGTTGATGCATGCCAATTACCGATTCCTTAATGGCGATTCCTTATTTTTCGCTATTAAGGAATCGGTATTAGTTTGGTTGATGCATATGCCCCAAAGTGGCTAGTCCTGGAAAAAATAAACATTAAAGAGGGGACTGATATTGACACTAAAAAGTAGAGAAGTATTTTGGATATTCATTTTGGTTACAGTCAAGTATGGCCTAAAGCAGGAAATTCCGTGGGAACAGGCTATACAGTACAATGCCGGTTAAGCCTGATAGACTATCTATAGCGTCTGTTCTCCACACTCTTTATCCATTCTGCACATTTTAATTTACTGCACCTAGTTCTCATTTTTCATTTTTCCCAGCATCATGTATGTGTAGGGGCTTTGTTAGCCATCACCTTACACTGTTCCCCATTGCTTATATCCCCGTTTGCTATAGGGTCCTTTCCCTAGCGTCATGCATGTGTAGGTTATGTACCTGCTCGTGGCCTCCTTAGCCATCGCCTTATACTGTTCCCCATTGTTTAGATCATTGTTCGCCACAGGGTTCCTTCGCACAAAATAATGTAGCCATCTCTCATCATGTGTGCCACACTGTAACAAACTATGTCTGTATCACTATTCTCCGCTGCTTGACGGTTGTAACATTATTTCATTACAGCTTCGTTCGCATGTATACTGCCCCCTGTAGAGTGTCACACATTCCTTAATATAATACAAATTAGATAATTTTCATCGTCTCTAAGATGGTACATAAATCAGATCACTGTGCCAAGTTTAGTATCGTTATTCGCATACATGTCTTTAACATCGCCTCAATAAAGTTATGTTGAGGGACCTTGGCGATTGACCAGATTAACCACATGGCTTATTGGCTGAAAGTCAAAACTAGACTATTAGCTCCCGCCCGGCTTAGTTTCCAGGCAGACTCACTGAGAGAAGGAACCCCATATGCGGAGGCTCTGGAACAGCCGAAATGTAAGTACGTGCTGAAGCTGTACTTTAGTTTAAATCATGCTTGTGTACTCTTCGCAAACATATTCACGCTCTGTGGCGCTATAAAGCACTAAATATCTTTCAAAGTGTTTCTATTTTGCACCTACCACGCTTTCAATTTCATTGCCCACATATTCCCGCCTGTAGATACCATAAGCGTTACAACAAACAAATGATGGACGGAATGCTGACAATGCAGACATTCTCCCCCAGTCAAGAGATCTGGGTTAAATCCATCGTTCTTTTGCCCACTACACCACCCCAGTTTAGACATGGCCATATGCAAATCAGTCTTGACCCTGTGCCTCATGGGAACAGTCCAGCCCGAACTGCCAAGCCATGTCTTCCCTGGACCGGAATCAAGCATCCTAGGACCGGTTTCTGGCTATCAGCCGTCATCAGCCAGGATAGCTTGACTCCAGTGGCGTAGTGAGCACGGGTCCCACGTCTGGGAATACCCATCCCACTTAGGGCGAAAAGCGTTACAACAAACAAATGATGGACGGAATGCTGACAATGCAGACATTCTCCCCCAGTCAAGAGATCTGGGTTAAATCCATCGTTCTTTTGCCCAACGCTTTTCGCCCTAAGTGGGATGGGTATTCCCAGACGTGGGACCCGTGCTCACTACGCCACTGGAGTCAAGCTATCCTGGCTGATGACGGCTGATAGCCAGAAACCGGTCCTAGGATGCTTGATTCCGGTCCAGGGAAGACATGGCTTGGCAGTTCGGGCTGGACTGTTCCCATGAGGCACAGGGTCAAGACTGATTTGCATATGGCCATGTCTAAACTGGGGTGGTGTAGTGGGCAAAAGAACGATGGATTTAACCCAGATCTCTTGACTGGGGGAGAATGTCTGCATTGTCAGCATTCCGTCCATCATTTGTTTGTTGTAACGCTGTAGATACCATAAGGCACGAATTACCTTTAAACTTGCTCACACTATATTTACGCATCGCGCGCCCGCATATCCTTACGTAAAGCTCTATATGGCATCATCTAGCTCTAAATTCAATTCATACTCTCTTGTTACCCTAATGGCGTGGCATTTGAGGGCCTGATGCTATTTTTCATCACAAAAGCTGTGATTCTTATTTCATGTTAGAATAAACGTATGTTTCATTTATAGCTATCTATCTTCCATTGTGTCTCCTCTGTTCACATTACAGTAATCCTGGTCTCTGTCAACAAGGATCACATCCAGGCCCTTATAATCGCATTATATCTAAGTAAGTGCCGTGTCTCGTCTGACAATTTTTATACCCAGTATTAACAAACCTTAGGTTACCAACCTTTAGTAGCATTCATTCGCTACTATGTGCTGTTAATATAGTACCTAATCTATTCCTCAAGTTTTAACTAATCATCATATATCTTTGCGATTCTATTTTTCAGCATTGGAAATAAAGACGTGATATCTAAGTTATTACACTATGAACATCACCACTTTAGCTTGACTTTATCTGCGACGACGATAGCTAACCCCATTGCCAGATCTGGCACACAGGTACATATGAAAATAGCCTATCGGATCTCTAAGTATCGCCATATACATTTAAATAGATCTGCTTATTTATACAAGAGTTTCTTCCTTTTTTAGCAATACTTTGGACTCACCAGAGGACGCACTTAAATGACAAATCGACAGTGTATTTCTGCGTCTCATCTTAATTTAAGCCTTTGGCAATCGAGGTAAACATCAGCTAGATATCTAGAACTCTTGTTCTCTCTACAATGTAAGGACAATTAAGCACTATCTTCATGTGTCTTCCTTTTTTATTTTTTCATGTCTAGATTATATATCAAGTACCGTATTACTTCTATTGACCGTCAAACAGGACTGGTTTCTACATAATCACCATTAGTAGGTAAAACCCCAGACTGAGCATTTTTATCACTAAAAGCTGAGCATGTGATTACGTCACGAATAGGGGGTCCCCATTTTATGTATATACTAAAATTCCTCTTTCTTATTATTCACACTGGGTTCTTCTTCATCACAAACTCTGTCACAAATTACGTCTATAAATCCAATTTCATACTACAAACCTTGCTATACACTGCTGAAATAATCATTCCGTGTCATCTTCTTGCTCCGCTTTGTCACTTTCCTATATTATTCAATGCAAATGTCTCTTATTGTAATTTATTGTTAATTGAATTCTCAGAAAGGACCTCCCATATTGATAAGGAAACAACTTTCATTCACAGATTCATCAATTGTTCCTACTGTGGCCCTCTTCCTGACGAAGGCACCCTTGTTGTGCCGAAACACGCGTAGAACACCACCAGTCACTTGATTTTGTGCCACTTAGTTTTCAATCGAATCTTCTTTTTATACATTGTGTCAATGCATTATTGTTGTGTAAAAGGTCATCTCTCCAATAATGTTTTTAATCTGTATTTGGTGTACATGGGAGTGTGATTGAAGGACATGAAAGTTAATGTATGCATATCACAGGTTATTCAATTGTTAAGAATCCAATAAATGCTATTTTTGTATTTTTGCTAAATAGTTTGTAGCCTTGGTTCTTTCTGATTTTTATTGCTCATTCATCAGCACTAACTATCATTATTTGAACGGTTGCCTAAATCTGTACATTGATTGTTTTTCTCTACTTTAAGGAACTTTATCTTCATTGTAGAGGGCCTCTTCTTTTGTGCTCAAAGCAATCGCCCCCTCCATTATCTCGTTCACTTTTTGCTGATCTGATCTCTCTCTTCGCTAATTTAAAAGTGACATCTTACAGTTGCAGTAAATGTACATTGACCCTTTGAATTTTTACAATCCGTGAGTAAAGCTTGCTGATGCCTTTCAGTAAACTGTAAATACATAAAATAAAATATGTTTTTCAGGTGCTAGATAACACTGCAGGAAGAAAAAGATACCAGAGCCCAACTGCAGCACCCAGGGGTCAAACACCACCTTTCTATGCTTACTAATGGTAGCAACATCTACATCTATCCGTGCAAACTGCTCAATACCACTACACACCACACAATGCAACTCTACTCCACCATACAGAATGTCACTCCACGCTACACAATGTCACTCCATGCCACACAATCCCACACTACTGCACTGCACGCCAACAAAGGCAATAGATCTCACATAGGTGGGACCTATTGGCTTTCCCAAAGCTTGTTTATTTTGTATTGATTTATCTTCCACAATGTCTAGCCTATATTATCAGTTTTATTTCAGTCTGAGTCATCTATTCTCTCTAGTCTTCATTTCATCACAACTGTCCATTATGGTGCCTAAAATCTATACATCACCGTCTGCTCTTAGCATATCTACCTAGTCATTCATACTCATAAGCGGTGTTCGAAGAAGACAAACACACAAACCAGACTGGTCCTCTTGATGATGACCACGAGGATGGAGATTACTAGACGTTTTGTGCTAATTAACTGTTAGTTAAGAATATGGATGTCGTTTTCATGGGTAAAATATGAATACAAAATTACTTTATCAGTATAGTAGAAGTGCAGCAGAAACAAAGAAGGGTATCTGAAAAATTATAAACACCACACAAAGCCTGTGCCCCCAAACACAGCTGTTTGCAGAGAGCGTACTTCTGACTAACATGGTAACGAGTGCAGCTACATCTTAAATGTAGTCTTTTTTCAGGTGGCAGAATGTAAAAAAACAACTTTAATTTTCAATATATAGTCGACGTGCTTGAGGGAGATAATTATTGGTTTCTAGTGAACTGGATAAGATCTTTATGCTGGGCTATTGGAAAGAACCTAGGAGAGAGCCAGCACTGGGACTGAAGTGATACCCTGTCTGCCTCTTTAGTGAAAACCGCAAGAATCACGGATTGTCTTTAATAAGCCCAAACACCTAGTAACACCAGCCGCCCCTAATGCATGGTTGTACCATACCACAACATGTAGCCTTTTAGTTACAGTAACCTCACATCTCAAGCTTTGCTGTACTTTGTGTGTAAACCAATATCATTTGTGGCTAGATGTTTTTAAGAGAGTATAAAGGGTTGAAGAGAGATTGATAGAAACAACACACCTTTTAAACAAGACCCAACTCCCAAATCAAATTTATTTATTATGTTTTGGCTCTCAAAGAGGGCCACATAAACATGTACAGACAAAACAACACAGTCATCACAAGTACAAGAATTATAAAAACATAGTATTCGAACCGTAATAGGTACACTGCAAGCCATCAGTCCCACAAGGCCGGGCCGGCACAATCTTCCAGAGAATTTAATAAATAGCTAAAAATCCTTTAAAAAAGTTAAAAACATAAGCACAGAACATTTCATTTGGTGGGCAATAAAGTGCATGAAGAAAATCTTGTAAAGTGACAATGCTGAGGCGAAGACAAATTACTTTAAGCCATCGCTTGCGCAAGCTACGTAACATAGGACAAATCAAAAGTACATGCATACAGTCCTGATTATTTAATTTACATAGATTGCACAACGGTGAAGTGCCATGCCATTTAGACAGCAACACGTTAAGAGGGATTAAGTCATAACGTAATAGAAACCAAAACCTACGTATCCCATGTGGCAGGTTCCACAGGGCATACGGTTGGGGCTGTTTCAACCTATAGGAGGAGATCAGCAGCTCCACATTCCTTTTATCTCCAACTGTTTCTTTGTCGGATAGAAAACAATACTCCCACGAAGCCTCCCTGAGAACCTGCTTTAACTGCGTGGGAGAATAGGAGAAAAGAGCGCTTTCATCCAGTCTAAGGATTTTCACAGCCCTTCTAAAATTATTAACAAGTTTAGAGAACTCCTTAAAATTGCCCAAAAGTTCATTTTTGAGTAAAACTCGCAGGGTTCCTTCTCTCGCTCTGGCTAAGCTGGCTACCCACCTTATTAAGGCACACAGCCCCTGAACCCAGGCACTCCTGAGTCCAAAATCCAGCCTGCAAGCAGCCAGTGGACAGGCATTGTTAAGATTCGAGAGGGATCTTAGGAGTTTTCCCTCAGTCTTGTGGCAAAAGTCCCAATATTTTATCTCAATTATTTCTATACCATACAAGATGGTTGCGGGGATTTTAGCTCTAAATACTTCTAGAAGGCTAGAAAAATGTCTTTTCCCCGTTGCCAGGTATAGGGACTTTAACCCATTGCCTTGGGCAAGAGCTTTGCGGGAGCAATGCTCTATATGAGAATTCTCGCTCATATTGACCGAGAATATTTTCCCTAAAAAGGTATAACAAGTTACGACCTCCAATCTAAGCCCTCCGATAGCCCAACCAAAATTTGTCGAGCGGCATTTCTTCCTACCAGCGATACACATCACTTTACTTTTATTAATATTGATCTTCATATGATGCTCCCCAGCAAAGTCCTGAAGAGCCTGAAGTCGATTAGCCAGACCCATGGGAGTTAAGTCAAGCAATAACACATCATCGGCATACATCAGACAGGCTATTGGCACCCCTCCTATCAACGGTGCGATCCCCTCACTATGGGACACAGCTGCAGGGAGGTCAGTTGTGTATAGGGAAAACAACAGGGGCGCCAATAAGCAGCCCTGTTTAAGGCCATTCTGAGATGGTATTTTGGCCGACAGCCCCCTTTCGCCCCCCATTAAGACCCTGCACCAGGTCTCAGTGTGCAGAGCCCGCACCAATTCCAGCAGGGGAGTAGGGACACCCATCCTCGCCAATTTTCTCCACAGCGTTCCCCGATCTACTTTATCGAATGCTGTGGAGAAATCAATGAAGGCGGCGTATACAACACCCCCTCTCACCTGGACATATTTATCAGTAATAACCTGAAGGGCAGTCAGGTTGTCCAGAGTGCCATGTTCCCTTCGGAAGCCAGTCTGTTCCAACGGCAAGATGTTGCGCTCCTCGACCCAATCAGAAAGAGATCTCAGGAGGCATTTCGCAAAGACCTTTCCGATGGAGTCGAGGAGCGCAATCATGCGATAGTTACTGGGACTGTCCCTTGTTCCCTTTTTGAAGATAGGGACCAGAATGCTTCCTCTCCACGATGCAGGGACACGTTTAGAAAGATGGCATGCCCTAAACAGGGGGTACAAGATTTTACTCCAGGTTGAAGGGTCTTGTTTTAGGACCGTCATCGGAAGCTCATCCGGTCCCATAGCCCCAGAGGATCGCATATTTTTTATAGCCAACTCGATTTCCTTCTCAGAGGGAAAGAAGACCGAGTCATCAGGGGCAGCGTACATGAAGTTATCCACACCTGTGGTCCCATTCCCTGCATATAATTCTCGGATATGAGAGGACCATAGATCTTCCGGTATAGCTATGGGAGTAGGGGAGTGGCGAGTAACACATCCTTTCCCGATTATTGCCCAAAAATCTTTAATGTTGCCATAAGCAGCAGATTCCCTTAATTTAATCCATACTTCATCCTCCCTGTCCCTTTTAATTTTTAGCTTAAGTCTGCTTCTCTTTCTTCTTAACCTAGCGATATCTTTCCCACGTTCCAGTACCCTTTCGACATACTGTGCACGGATTAGTTTGTTTAATTCCCTATTCAGATTACGGAGAGTTAGAGAAACTACCTCTCCTTTTTTCCTAGGGGGGACAGTTTTTTTAGCATTCAATAAAATCTTTATCATGAATTCCTCAAAACAAACTATTTCATTTCCGTTCCACTCTTCTATTTCCCTAAGGGTATCGGTCAGTAGCTCCTGCACCCCATTAATGGCAGCGTTATTCCAGAAGCATCTTCCAGATGTCGAGTGGAAGGTAGCCTCCCTGCCATTTAGCGACCAGGAGGCCGTATTCATAGAATTTAACGAAATTGATAGTGACAATATACTGTGGTCTGCTCTTAGCATATCTACCTAGTCATTCATACTCATAAGCGGTGTTCGAAGAAGACAAACACACAAACCAGACTGGTCCTCTTGATGATGACCACGAGGATGGAGATTACTAGACGTTTTGTGCTAATTAACTGTTAGTTAAGAATATGGATGTCGTTTTCATGGGTAAAATATGAATACAAAATTACTTTATCAGTATAGTAGAAGTGCAGCAGAAACAAAGAAGGGTATCTGAAAAATTATAAACACCACACAAAGCCTGTGCCCCCAAACACAGCTGTTTGCAGAGAGCGTACTTCTGACTAACATGGTAACGAGTGCAGCTACATCTTAAATGTAGTCTTTTTTCAGGTGGCAGAATGTAAAAAAACAACTTTAATTTTCAATATATAGTCGACGTGCTTGAGGGAGATAATTATTGGTTTCTAGTGAACTGGATAAGATCTTTATGCTGGGCTATTGGAAAGAACCTAGGAGAGAGCCAGCACTGGGACTGAAGTGATACCCTGTCTGCCTCTTTAGTGAAAACCGCAAGAATCACGGATTGTCTTTAATAAGCCCAAACACCTAGTAACACCAGCCGCCCCTAATGCATGGTTGTACCATACCACAACATGTAGCCTTTTAGTTACAGTAACCTCACATCTCAAGCTTTGCTGTACTTTGTGTGTAAACCAATATCATTTGTGGCTAGATGTTTTTAAGAGAGTATAAAGGGTTGAAGAGAGATTGATAGAAACAACACACCTTTTAAACAAGACCCAACTCCCACTTGAATAGGGTCACTGAGCTGCAACGTGTTTAGAATATTTACAACAGGCTGTGTATTATAATATAAACCTAATGGTGGAGAGATCAGTGTAGTTAACTGTGCAAGAACTGATAGACTTGGGGCCAGATGTACATAGACTTTGTTTGCGATTTCCTAATAGCAAATTTTTACGATTCGCTTTCAGGAAATTGCAAACGGCTATGTACAACAGAGTGTTTTACTCTGTTTGCGATTCCCAGTGGGTCGCAATTGACCTGTCTTATTAATATTCTTGAGGTAGGTCGGAGTTTGCAACCCATTGCGAATCGCTAAAAACACAGGGATGTTGGCCTGCTCAGGACAGCAGAACATCATATCTGTGTTTGCCTTTAAATAAAGCAACGTTTTTTGTTCTTGAAATACAGCTGTTTTTCCTTCAAGGAAAACAGGAGGCGCCTTAAAAAATTTAATATTTATTTTCATTTTTTAGGAGTAGGCAGTGGTCCGTTCCTGCTCCTTAAAAATAAAAGGCCAAACAAAAACGTTTTCACAAACATTCCCAACGTGGACGGGGTCCCTTGTGGACCCTTCCCGTTTGCAAACAGTTTACCACCTACTTGAAGTAGGCGGTATAATGCAAATGTTTTATGACTGGTTTTCGGTGGCAAAATATTCACACATACCACTGCAAGTCGCTATTAAGAAGGGTCACCCTTAAGGCGCCCCTTCGTAATACCAAATCTCTAACCCATTTTGCGATTCGGTAATAGGGTACAGAATCGCAAAATAGGGTTTGGTACATAGAATTTGAAGAAAATGTGTGTTTTTAGCCTATGTTGATGATTTCAATTGATTCTGGGTAAGAAAACTTTGAGGGATCCACGCAAGACACCCTGGAGTCCTCCTGGTGTCTAGTTTATGAAAATATCTGGCATTGGTATATTTTCCCTAGAAACAATGTAAATGGTAGAGATACAGAAAAGCCAGCTATCACTGACCGCCATTTTTTACTCCAGTACAGACACATAGTGGTTGGATTTGGCATGAGATTGAGTAAAAAGGTCCAAATGTAATTTTATTAACAAAAGATTTCACAAAAATTAAAACTTAGAAATCCAGTTAATAAGATAATTATAATATTTCAATACTGAACTAGTGACTCGCAGATCATGAGCTGTAAAGTCACGACAATGCACCAACCGCTTTAAAGGCCATTCACACACCTTTCATGCGTCACGCACACAAAACTATTCTCACTGCCAGCCCCTGGCTCAGCACTTTGCAACACTCGCTTCAACAGACCGAGCCATTCAAGGGCCTATCACTTTCATACGTCCACAGGACTGACACAACAATCACATTGCATCGATGCTGGCTGAGTGTGTGGACTGGCGTTTGGCTGCCTGTGTGTGTGTGACCAGCAGAAAGTCACTACACACACACAATGCAAGCCAAATGCCAGTTCAGTTCACACGCACTGCTCTCCAGACATCAGCCACACACACTGCCAGCCAGATGCCAATTCAGACGTGTGTGTGTGTGTGTGTGTGTGTGTACGTGTGTGTACGTACGTGTACACACACCCATACTTGCAGCAGCTAAACACCAGTCCACATGCTGAAGCTCCACACCACTTTCATTTCTAAAACACTCCCATAATGAACAGATTAAACACACTCAAAGCACAGAGAGGAGAAAACATCCAACTAAAAAAGAGCAAATTATTTTCTAATAGAAAGAACCAAGCTATTGGTACACTATGAAATACCAACTATGACTGCATACACAACAGGTGTAAATAAGCACATCGTTCTACTTCCAACCAGTTATTGAAATGGGGAAAAAAAACAATACATACCAGTCAGTTCACTTTTACTCTCATGGCTGCTCCCAATATTTGAGCTGTGTATGGTACAATTTAAATGATGTGGGCACACATAGGCCGGGATTAGAAGCCACTCTGGGCAGTGCATATGATCCTCTTTCATACTTATTTTCGGACACAGACTCTTTAATCTCCAACAATAGGAACACTTGCCTACTCAGTTACAATAATGCTGTCTATTACAAACTGCTGAAACTGTTCAAAAGTCATCTTGGAGTCTGGAGAACGATTCTTGAAAACAACGTAAGCTTTGAAGGATGCTAAATGAATTAGTCTACTTCTTGTACCACATATACGACTTTCGAGCAGCATTGTAAGGCTTCAGCCTTTGATCTACTCTATCTACACCACTCATGTGCTTGTTGTATTCTAGAATGCATACTGGTATGCTCACTTCTGCAACCCGACCCCAAACAGTCTCAGGCGCTTTACTTTCATCAGGATAAGTTGTCAGCATGTGGACATCTCTTCTGTGTGAACATTTCACAGCAAAAATTAATTACTACACAAAGCACAGCTCTGTTCCCTTTCAAGTGTTTTACACACAGCTCTTTAGGGTAACCTTTACGGTTAGAGACGATTGTGCCAAATGACACAGTGCACACTCTGAACAAGTCTGTAAATAATTACACACCTGCAAAGAAATTGTCCACGTATAAATAGTGAACTTTGTGTAAAAGATCACATGCAATTTTCTCACTGACTCCAAGTGGAAGGACAGCCAGCGGGGTCAATTGAAGAATCCCAACAAGTGTACACCTTGAAATATGCATATCCAATGGCACTTTCACAAAGCATATATAGTTTAATACCATAACGCGCTGTTTGGCTGGGAATGTATTGTTTGAAAACCAAACGCCCCTTAAACAAGACCAGAGACTTGTCCACAGATGTATCTTTCCCTGGAACATACATTTCTGAGAAATGATTTATGAAATGGTCAAGGACAGGCCAAATCCTGAAGAGCCGGTCGGAATCCGGGTCATCACGTGGCAATGCTGTAGCATTTTTCCACAAAATGTAGCATCCACTGCAGAAGCAAATACTGATCTCGAATAGTAGGTGCTGGCACTATAGCAGTTGCCATCGAGGGACTAGTAGACACATGTAAAGACAGGGATGGCTTCCTTATCAATCCCAATAGGAAAGTTAAACCCCAGAACTTGCTAATCTCATGGAGATTTGTGGGAGTCCACCGGGTAGCTCTGGAGTGGTTCATAAGTGTGGCACTTGTCACTCAAAAAACTGTTCTGCATACAAATTAGTCTGCTCAACAATATCATCCTAACACACATCATCAATAAACAGTTTGAAGCAACTGATAGGTAGAAAGTTCTATGGATTGACTCTACACCCTGAAACACCACTAAAGGTAGGCAAATCAGGCTGCACCATATTAGGGGAAACCCAGGGTTCAGCATTCTCAGTGTAATGCCTTCCAGCCCCTGGTGGCAGTCCAGCTTGCTCGTGCTGCACAACCAGCATATCATCATCCTCCTCTAAAAGAGGCACTTCCATCAGTACTGATAGTGGATTAATCATCAGATGATTCCTCCTGAACAGAAAATTAACTACCAGATTCTTAAACTTGGTCCTCTGTCTCAGATGCAGAGTCAGTCTCAGAACCATGTTCAGAAGCAGATTACAGCCTACATACAACCTGCTGGACGATCAGCTTGCAGGCAGCCATAATGCTTATTTATAAAACTAACACAACCAACAAGACAACACTGTATCAAACTCCAACTCAGCTGTGTCAAACAGTAAATATAATTATGACACAATTATCTGGAAAATAACTCGCTGCAATCCACACAATGAACTTGATACTCTTAAAATATACCTCTAACTTGCCACAGACAGCTAGACTGAGGATCAACTGCACCTCCTCTGCATGGCCACAGCACTCGCCAACAATGTCCCACTAGAAAGGAAAAAATAAAATACACACGACAAAACAACATGGATCTTTCACAAATCCAATCGTGAATTTGAAGAAATAAATAAACCATACGCTAAAAATGCTACAGGTATTACAACTGTTTAAGAAAAATAAAATTCACACATGGTAATGATACTTATTTGAAGTAATTATTACAAAAACGTTCCTTACCAAATGCATGCAACCACTAAATCTGCACCTCTATTAGTGCGTGCCCAAACCGCAAGCAGGAGTCGCCAACAAGGAAATCGAAAGTTGCACTGCAATAAAGGAAAAATAAAACATTAAGATCACAGATTCAAATGATGACAAGAATAAAACAGTTAGCATTATAAAACACTATGAAGTCTGCCCCTGGGGGCAGGTCGGCATCACAAACTTCTGATCTACCCCCAAAGGGCGCCACAAAGTAAAGGCAAGAACTTGACACCCCAGAGGGGAGTGACCCTTACAGAGCCAAACTACAGTTCACACACACGACTGTCCAATTGCCAGCCACCCACATCTCCAGTCAGAAACAAATCCACCCGCACGACCAGCAATATCCCCAGTTCAAACACACCATCAGCCAAACGCCAGCCTCAGGACATGCGTGGACAATACTGGGAAGCAACCCTTGGACAAAAGGCTGCTGCCCAGCATACATATACAATAAAATCCCTGGTGGCTAGTGGTTTTCTGCCACCCTTGGGGGTAGATCGGCATAGAAAATGGCCGATCTGCTCCCAGAAGAGTGGAAAGCTGTCAAACAATGCTTCTAAAAATTGGTGAGTGACCCTTGCCCCAGGGCCACTCCCCAGCATGCATATACAATGAAATCCTTGGTGTCTAGTGGTTTTTCACACCCCCTGGGGGCTGATTTAGCCTAAAAAATTATTTGCCCCCAAAAGAGGCAGGAAACAGCCAAAACCTGTGGTAATAAATTTGGGGAATGACCCTTGCCCAAGGGGGTGGGATGGTGTGTGTGTTTGTCTATCTGTCACCAAAAAAGGTTATACTCCACACTCCAGGACTTAATTACACAGCAGTGTTTATTTAGTTGCCATCTATTGCCACACACCATCACCAACGCATTTAGACTACGAAGTCTTGTTTGCGGTTAAGTGAGTCCCTCTTTTGTTTCTCTATTTATACTGAATTCCCACTTAGCCCACTATGAAGCATTGTGGGATATCTAGTTTAAGAGCTTACATACAGTGATATATTAAAAAACAAATTATACAATTGTTAATACTTCTCTTTCTTGTTTAACGCACATAACTGGTGTGTATTATTTTTATGAACCCAATCATGGATGTCAGTTTCGGAGGTGGGATGTATACTTGACCAGTTCTAATTGTTGTTTTGCTTTCTCTTATTTGACTAGGTATTAGCAATGACTTCCCCTCTTCCTCTGTCAGGCTGCCAGGTAGTTTGTGTGTGTGTGTGTACACACCCTTGTGTGTATATATATACACACACACACACAACTTTTTGGTGAAACAATGCTGATTTGGTGACTGTGATATATATATATATATATATATATATATATATATATATTGGAAATTTTCATCGAGATTAGTCTAACGACGACAAAGTTATAGGATATATATATAATCTACTGGCGGTCGCCAGTAGATAGTTATAGTTAGGACCGAGTTCCCATAGGAAATCTGCAAATTCTATTTTGAATAACTTTGGCGCCGGTTGACTTATCTTCGTGAAATTTCCAAAACTAATGGGGCGCTCCGCTAAGCTCCTACCCTGAAAGTCTCGGGGTGATTCGTCAAGCGGGGGCTGAGAAAAAGGGGGGGTCCCAAAATGCGTTTTCCCCATGCATTTTCCCATAGGACCTTTAGTCGAAGGTACAGTCCGAACGGCTGAACAGAATTACTTGAAATTTGGCAAAGAGGTAGTCCTCAGGTCAGGCATGTGCCTTTTGCATATATGGTGTCAATCTGTTCAGTAGTTCCTGAGAAAATCAAAAGTAAAATCACATATATATCTGGGCGGAGCCTAACCACACATCTCCTCGTGAGATCTGATTGGCTGTCAGCACTTCATCCAAGAAGTGTTGGCAGCCATCTTGGGACCAATATACATGATAGCACCTCATTAAAAAGCATTGCAGTTAATAGAAGGTTTTAAGACTTTAGTCACATTATAAATCATTTGTTGATGGTACCATACTCATTTTAGGACTTGTGGTGTGTTTTAAGGTGATTTTACCATGTGAAAAAGCCTTCTGCTGTGATATCATGAATCATGTTTGAGAGAAAACTATTTTCTCATGCTTTTCCCACAGAGGTTTGGAAGGTGATCTATAAGCTAAACTGAGAGCATATTTTCTGTAAATTCACATTAGCTTTCTCAGTCATGTGAGAATGAAGTCTGACATTCTCAGTAAAACATGTACATCCAACAAGGGCAGAGACTGTCAGTTGATTCCTTTGTGTTCTACTGCAGCTTCCCAGAGTGATCTAAAGAACAACTAGAGCGCTAACAGTCCTACTTATGACAAACGTATGGCACACCTTAAGCCATCTTGGTTGGAATAAAGTGGTAACTCTTAATACATTTAATTTAAAAAGGAATAAAATGAGGGGGTTCATTTTGCCATAGAAAGTATGATTAGTGCTGCAGAAAGAAAAATGAGGGCACATTTTGAGTGACTTCTCAAATCCTCTTCTATTTCATTAAAAGATTCTGACATGCAGACTGAAAAATGCACTTTCAATACCAGCAGCAGACTTCCCTGGCGAGCAGTAGCTTTACTACAGTGATCTAATAAGCAACTAGAGTGCTAACATTCTGAATTTATGGCAAATGTGTGACACGTCTGAATGCCTTCTTGATGGAATCAAAGTAAAAAACTGAAAGTATTTCCTACTGAGAAGACTGTAGTAAATGAGGAAATTAGGAACCTTCATAACAAATAAGTCTCCCAAAATGGCCACCAGAGACAAAAGAGCCCAAATGTAGCCCAAATATCACCCAGATGTAGCCCAAGTATAGCCCAATGACATAATGTCCCAGAGTGTTCTAACGAACAACTAGAGCGCTAACAGTCTTACTTATGACAAAAGTATGGCACACCTAAAGCCATCTTGATTGGAATAAAGTGGTAACACTTAAAACATTTAATTTACAAAGGAACAAAATGAGGGGGTTCATTTTGCCATAAAAACTATGATTAGTTCTGCAGAAAGAAAAATGAGGGCACATTTTGACTTCTCAAATCCTCTTCTATTGCATAAACAAATTCTGACATGCAGACTGAAACATGCACTTTGAATACCAGCAGCAGACTTCCCTGGTGAGCAGTAGTTTTACTACAGTGATCTAATGAGCAACTAGAGTGCTAACATTCAGATTTTATGGCAAATGTGTGACACATCTGAATGTCTTCTTGATGGAATCAAAATAAAAAACTGAAAGTATTCCCACCGAGGAGACTGCAGTAAATGAGGAAATTAGGAAACTTCATAACAAATAAGTCTCCCAAGATGGCCACCAGAGACAAAAGAGCCCAAATGTAGCCCAAATATCACCCAGATGTAGCCCACAATTAGCCCAATGACAGAAGTGTGCAAAACACTTATTTTTCGTGTATTTGCAGTTTTATATAGTGCAGACTTGTCAGGTATTGGAGTGCTTTACATGAGCATTGGTTACATCACACAGGATCAAATTCATTTTGGTTGTACACATGGGGAGATTAAGTGATTTGACCAGAATCACAGAATGTTGAGCTGAAGCAGAAACTCCAACCTGGTTCCCCAGTTGCAAAGTCTGCAGCTCTGGAAGTAACACCACATCCTCTCCCCTAGGTGCAACCTTTAATCAAGTGGTCAACTGGATAAAAAAACATAAAGATTACAAATAATTTAAAAGTTCTTTGTCTCTATTTGAAAACTCAGAAAATGTATCCTCATTTTAGTTTTTTAGAGCACTAACCATAATTTTGATGCAAATAAGACCCTCTCCTATATGTAATTTCTAAAGGAAATACTCTAGGTATTACAGTTTTGATCACATCAAGATGACGTCAGGCATTCCACACTTTTGTAATAAATATAGAATGTTAGCAATCTAGTTGTTCATTGGGATACTGTTGAGAGGCAGAGGCCAGGGGCACGGACTCTGAAAATTGAAGGCAGGTAGGAGAGTGCAGAGGCAACAATTTGACCACACTGGGCAGGCAGGAAGGGCAATGGCAGCACAACAGACTATGGAGGGCAGTGGAAAGGGGGGCAGGGGCAACACACCAACAATACAGGACTGGCAAGAGAGTCTGTGGCAATATAATAGACCATTGTGGGCAGAAGGAAGAGGCAGTGGTAGTACAACCATATATGCCAACAGACCCGTTTCAGCCAGGAAACGTCCAATGTTTTTAAGCTCAAATGGGCTTTATTTGATCTGTCTCCTGTCTACAATCTCCTCTTTTTCAATGTAACTCAAAGGGGAAAATCAATAGCACCGTTTTTTTCAAAATCTCCCTCTTACCATGTTCAAAATGTTCGCAAGTATGGTACATTGGATCACGGTAGGCAGGAGGAATTGGGGTAGGGACATGGACTCGGATAACAGAGGACAGGAGGGACATGGAGAGGTGCATCAAACTGACCCTACAGGGCAGGCATCAGGGTTTGCAGCAGCACAATACACCACACAGCGCATGCGGGACGGGAGTGCAGCACAACAATCCATAGAAAGCAATAGGGAGGGGACAGGACCATGCACATGGACAACAGAGAACAGAGGGGAAAGAGGCAATGGTAGCTAGCTGACCATAATGGACAGACAGGAGAGAAAGCTGCAGCATAATAGACCATAAAGGGAAGGAGGGACGGATCAGGGGCATTACAATGGAACAGACAAGCCAGGAGGGAGGGAATAGGGGTCTGCACATGGAAACAGAGGGCTGGGGGCAAGGGGGCAGGGCAGGAGCAGCAAGATGACCATGGAGGTCAGGCAGGATGGGCACTAGAAACAAGACACACCATGGAGAGCAACAATGAGACTATCATGGCATACACACAGACCATGGAGGGAAGGTGGGAGGGGGTCAGGGGCAGCTAGCTGACCACACAGGGAAGGTGGGAGGGGCCATGGCAGCACAGAAGACCATGCATGGCAAGCTGGAGGGTTAGTGGCAGCACAATGGCTATGATGGGCAAGAAGGAGGGTGCAGGGGCATGCACAAAGGACCATGGAGGATAGAAGGGAGGGTCAGGACCTGGGCACAGACAAGAGAGTTCAGGGGAAGGGGCCTCACAACAGACCGCGCGGGGCAGGCAGAGGAGGAGCAGTTGCAACACAACAGACCAGGGAGGGCAGAAGGGTGTGGCAGTAAAATGGACCATGGAGGACAGGATGAAGGGGACAGGGGCATGGCATGTGGACAGGCAGGGTGGAGGTGCAGGGACAGGTTACAGTCATCTGACCATGCTAGGCAGGTGGGAGGGGAGTGGCAGCTCAACAGAACACTCAGAGTAGATAGGAGTGGCAGGTCCATGGAACATGGTGGGCAAAAAGGATGGAGCAGGGGGAAGGAGAATAGGGGCAGCAAGCTAAGCACAGAGGCTAAGCAGGAGGTCAATGATGGGCCATATAATTGGGCAATGGAGGGCAGGAGGAGTGGACTGGTACATCATGCTAAATGGAGGGCAGTGGCAGCCCATCAGACCATGCATGGCAGAAGGGAGGAGGCTAGTCCATGGATTCAGACAACAGAGGATAGAGAGGAGGTGGATGGGGCAGCAAGCTAACTGTTCAGAGAAGGTGGGTATTAGGAACTTTATTGTTTTTAAAATGTGTGTCTGTGCGAACTACTTAAAATATGAACAAGTATGCAGCATAATCTCACTTTCATTCAGGAAGAAGAGGCCGTTTGTGACTGTGACTCCGGGCTCACTTGGCAGAAACACCCCCTGACCCTCCACCCCCCATCGCAAAATGTAATGCCCGTGAAAAGGGTAGGTGGACGCAGTGTTATATAGAACATAGCCCTGAGAGCACGATTGAAAATGAAAACTAGATATAGTATATGGTATAAACTATGCACCAAAAAGTGTGATATAAGATGAACCGGGGCGTGAAATATAATATGCAATACATTGTGACTCTAAAGTGAGGTTCGTCTCCTTTCCAGAGAGTAAAATAAAAAGTATTACACATCCGGCGGTGGATGTGTGTTTTATTAACCGTGAGGGGGGTTTCTTGCATAGTTTGGTCGAATTTTTGTCGAATCCCCTTTGAATGGCTTGGTGTGCGTGTATATGAAATGTGCCCGTCAATAGCTACCCATGTTTGTATAAATAAACGACAAGGGTGTCTACTTGGAGAGTACCCACCGGTGGGGGCGCCGGGATTAGGCACGGTAGGGCGTCAGACACGTCAGAGCTTCACTAGCAGTGTAAATACATTCCATGTGGATTCATTCTATGCATAGTCGCCTTTTAATGAATATCACGCAAATCGTCATGGTGATAGGTACATACGGTTTGTCCAGCATGTCCTAGGTGTTTCTATAAATATATATATTTTTTTTAAATAATAAAAAACAAAGGCCGGCCCCGGGGGATGGTGTCCCCGGGGCCATAAGTGGCCTGAGGAGGGGGGCAACGCAGCCCCCTCCTAAAGATTTTTTTTTTTAAAAAGGCCATGACCCGGGGGTTGGGGTCCCCGGTGCCGATTAAGGCCTTGGGAGGGCCAAATTTGTTTTTTTCAACAAAAAAAAATTAGGGTGCAGTGCAGGCCCTGGGGGATGGGGTCCCCAGGGCCAGTAAATTAGAAAAAGAAGGGGGGCCACACAGCCCTCCGTCTTAAAAAAATAAAATAAATAAAAGACCGGCGTCGTGCCGGAGGCCACGCCCCCTCCTTGCAGCACTCTGCAAACGTGCCCCCTGGCCAGTTGTAAGTTGGGTAATTAATTCCTCTTCAATACTGAGGGTCCCTGAGGGCCAACTAGCCCAACAGGTATCTCCAGTATGCGCCAGGGAGCTGCGTTGCAGACAGGTGTTCTGAGGCCACGCCCCTTTTTACACCTTTATGCAACGCAGCTCTGTGGCGCTTACTGGAGGTACCTAGTGGGCTAGTTTGACCCTAGGGACCCTTAGGATTCAAGGGGACTTAATCTCTCAACTCAGAACGGCCAAAGGGCGCGTTTATACAGTGTCAGTGTTGAAGTGAGGGGACGGGGCCTGAGGTGACATGGGCAAACACGCCCTGTGGCGCGTTTTAAGTTGGGGAAATAATTCCCTTTCAATCCTGAGGGACCCTGGGGGCTAACTAGCCCACCAGGTGCTTCCAGTAAGCGCCACTGCTCTGCGTTGCAGAGAGGTGGTGCAGTCCGTGCCCCTTTTTACACCTCTCTGCAATGGCGCTTACTGGACGTACCTAATGGGCTATTTTGCCCCTAGGGATCCTCAGGATTCAAGGGGACTTAATCTCCCAACTTAAAAAAAGGGCCACAGGGCGTGTTTACACAGTGGGGAAGGGAGGGGACGGGGCCTGAGGTGACGTGTGCAAACACGCCCTATGGCGCGTTTTAAGTTGGGGAAATAATTCCCCTTCAATCCTGAGGGCCCCTGGGGGCTAACTAGCCCACCAGGTGCTTCCAGTAAGCGCCCCTGAGCTGCGTTGCAGAAAGGTGGTCCAGGCCGTGCCACTTTTTACACCTCTCTGCAATGCAGCTCTGTGGCGCTTACTGGAGGTATCTAGTGGGCTAGTTGGACCCTAGGGACCCTCAGGATTTAAGGGGACTTAATCTCCGAACGTAAAACGGCCACAGGGCGTGTTTACACAGTGGGGAAGTGAGGGGACGGGGCCTCAGGTGACGTGTGCAAACACGCCCTGAGGTAGTTTTAATACCCTGCCCTATTATACACTAGGGGCTTACAGAGGAGGTCATGCTGATCACAGGGGAACCCCAACGCATAGTGTTCCCTAGTGTATGTAGGTGTTTTCACTGTATTCTGAGTGTCTTTTAACATAGCACTGGCTCTAGGACTGGTTAGTCAGACTCAGTTACCACCAGTATCTATCTGAAAAAGTTGAGGGTACAGGATGATTTTGCAACAAGGCTTCTTTCTGCTCTTCTGTTTGTTCTTTCTGCACGTTATCCTTCTTCCTGCACTTTTCTTCGTCTTTGAGGACTTCTGTTGCTTTTTTCTGCATTTCTTTTTTTCTTTCTGTGCGTTTTTTCTTCTTTCATCACATGTCCTATATCTGTAGGCATAGTTAGAAATTAGCATTTAAAAAACCTTTGAAATTCACTGAAAAAACTATAGGTTTCAGGCACGTTATAGTTGGGAATTAGCATTTAAAAAACCTTAGAAATTCACTGAAAAAACCACAGGTTTCAGGGGCGTTATAGTTAGCTGGACTTTTCACTCGTACAAAACTATTGAAATTCCCCCGTTATAGTTAGTTCAGCTAACTATAACTCGCGCGCCCGCAATGCACTGCTGATGACGTCACATATTACATCACTCATGACATGGTCAGTGACATCACTCATGACATCACTGATGACATCATCCTTGTGATAGTGGCAGACCTCCTCTCACCCTAATATAACCTTTGATACACACATTCAAAAATAGAAACTAAAATTTTCAAAACAATGGACATACCAATATCAGTTACAACAACCTATTCAGTAAATCTAAGATCCACATACACATCCACTCATTCACCAACAGTCCTATACAGTCACTCATACATGTACTCACTCATCATATGTACTCATACACCTATACATCCTGTTACACAACGCCACTCATCCATAGAGTTACTCACACACATAGTAACTCATGCTAATAAAGAATCAAACATCCATTTACTTGCATATACAGTTATACACCCACCGCCACACTTACTTCTACAGAAACTTACACATACTTAGTCTTTTAAACAATCACTTATAGAAACACATACTTATTCATACAGGAACTCTGTCAATCTCTCACTCTCACATATACTCACTTATATACACCAATAGTCACATATACTAGTTTAAAACATATGTAGTTACTCTTAAAGACACTATTGAGACAGACATTCACTCACTAACACACCCATGTACACACTCATCCACCCATACAGTCCTGCACACATGCTGTCTTCAACACATACAAATAGTGAGTCACTCATTCATGCACCTATGCACTACGTAATACCCCCCACCGAACCACACAGACACACAGACACTCATACTGATATTCAAAAAAACAACTAATAACCTGTATAGACACTCATGTAGCTACTCACCAACCCATGCAGCCACTTATACACAAAGTGAGAGACTGATACAGATATTTACACATTTAAACATTACTCACTAAGCCATATATTCACTAAGATACACTTAATCAGTCAGTTATACAATCAATTGTTCAAAAACAAATCATCCATTTAGACACTTATATACCCATTTATTCTTCCATCGACCTTGAGATATACATATATAAAACATATGTAATTTTCAGAAAAACACACATTTACTGGATGATGTCATCAGTGATGTCGTTTGAGATGTCATGAGTGATGTCATGAGTGATGTCACTGACCATGTCATGAGTGATGTAATATGTGAAGTCATCAGCAGTGCATTGCGGGCGCACGAGTTATAGTTAGCTGAACTAACTATAACGGGGGAATTTCAATGGTTTTGTACGAGTGAAAAGTCCAGCTAACTATAACGCCCCTGAGACCTGTGGTTTTTTCTGTGGTTTTTTCAGTGAATATATATATATATATATATATATATATATATATATATATATATATATATATATTCCTTTCAAGAATGTCCATGCAAGTAGAGGCGCACTCCTCCAGTCGGGGTAAAACAGGTAGGCGGGCAGATGGAAGAAGGTCAGAGCTGTAAACCTGTCTTCCAAGAAATAAAGGTTGTTTTACCCCGACTGGAGGAGTGCGCCTCTACTTGCATGGACATTCTTGAAAGGAATATATATATATATATATATATATATATATATATATACACACACACACCGGTAAGTAGTTATAGTTAAGATCGTGTTTCCATAGGAAAAGCATTTTTGACTTGGCTATAACTTTGTCGTCGTTTGACTAATCTTCATGAAAAGTTCCAAAAAAGTGTCAAAGTAGGTTCTGTGTATCATGGAAAGTTTGCTGGTGATCCGTGCAGAGGGGACTGAGAAATTGGGGCGCTAAATAAGGGTGCCTTTATAATGTTCATTCCCATAGGAGCCTTCAGCCACACCTACAGCCTGAACCGATTAAGGAACTTACACCAAATTTGTTAGGGAGGTAGATGTTGGTTCAAGGAAGTGCCTTTTGCTTATTTGGTGTGAATCTGTTTAGTAGTAGTTGAGACATTTAAGTTGAAAATTATAGTGAGATCTCTGATTCTGAAGCCTTCGCGAAAAAAGACTAGCTTGTGCAGGTAAATGCACTGCTCTCAGTGGCTGCCATCACTTCAACCAGGAAGTGTTGGCAGCCATCATGGGACTCTGCCCCCTTTCTTGTGGGAACTCGGTGAAGCAGAGTAGGAATACCCTCACCCCCAAACCATGGTCTCTGGGTCCCCTGGGTGGACCAGGTCCCGAGGGCATATAATAGATATAGGAGGGGGGCACATGGGCCTCCCTCCTAGGGCTATTTAAAGCCCGGGGACCGCAATCTCCCCAGGGCCCTGTTGTATACAAATACGGGGGTCAGCTCAGACAGGGGAGCTTTGGCCTCACAACGTAGCCCCAGTGACCGCTACCTCCCAGAGGCACAAATACAGTAATGAAGGGGTCTGTTGTGGGGTCCCGGGGACCACCACCTCCCCGGAGCGCACTTAACAAAGGAGGGGCGCCCTTCATAGCTCTGGCACTGCCACCCCCCAGGGGCTGGTTCCAGCAATGTCCTGGGGTGCCGACCCCCGGGACATTGCAGTTTGCTATGGCTTTGCTGTAGTGAAGGCCATAGCAACACTCAGTTTTTATATTTAGGGTAAACTGTTTGTAGTTCAAAAGGTTTTATATTTTATGTAAATTTAATGAACAAGCATTGGCAAAGCCGATAGGTGACACCTACTCTAAATCTATTGACTTTGTCCGTTTTTTTTTTCTAGCCATGTTGTGCAGCAGCATGGCTGCCTTGCAGCATGGTTGAAAGTAAAAAAGAAAAAAAAGTGCTATGACGTGGCCAGCGTTGAAAGTGTAATAGCCCTTTTTTTAACATTCACTTTCAACCATGCTGCACAGTGGCCGCGCTGTTCTACAGCCTGCCTAAAAAATCACTGACAAAACCAATAGATCGCTGATAAGCAAGACCTTTTGGCTTTGCCAGTTTTTTTTCTATTACAGGTATATCGGTGTTGTTTTCAACATGCTGTAAATAGTGTTGCAGGGATTCTGCACATATACAGAACTATGTGCAGGAAACCAGGACCTCGGTGTACAGTGGTGTACCAACAACCCACCTTAGTATCCGACTAGCTATAGTGTCTCATTCGTTCTCCGTAATACAGCGAAGCTACCAATGATTAGACATCCTAGAACATGTAACTCGGACTCTCTCAGTAATCGCGGGAGCAAGAACACTCTTTCGCCAACTCACTCATACTTGTCCACAACGTGGGTAATCAGAGACACAGTATAGTTTAAAATGTTTATTTTAACTAAAGTGCTCTATAATACAGTACACGAGCCAATACTAGCCGCAAAATGCATAAACTCAATATAGTGAGCATTGGTACAATTCCATAAAATATGAACGAGGAGATCATTGTATAAAGCTAGTGGAAAAAAGACCTAATGAGCCTTGCCACCCTCCCCGTGCTAGGAACTAGTTTATAATAATTATAGAAGACCTCTGGGCTTTGTCAGGGGGACCCCATACCTCCAGGTTTAGATGTAAAAGCTTTACATCTCCGGACAAGCACCGCTCGTCTTCTCTAAAATGTTTTCTTCGAGTGTCTTAACATGCCTACAATGCAATATTAAAAGCACCGGATTTTCAGTAGTGCACCTGTGGCAGTATTATGTCTAACATGCATGGGACTGACCAACAGCAGATTAACGAAGCTCGTTGTTTTTTTACCTTGAGCACGCTGTGCAGACAGAGCCTCCTAGTACAGCAAGAGAAGTGAAAGGTGTAGACGGTTCTCATGTGAGTGAGCACAGGCAGAGGAGTCATGCAAAACAAATGCGTGTAGAAACGTGTGCAAAAGCGGCAACATGGCAGCCAAGCTTGTACTAACTTATGCTAACTTAGCAATGTACGCAGTGAATCCATAACCTCACTACAATAGCAGAGGCTATTAAGGGTGAAAGACTGAACTGTCCTTCCCAAAATTCAAATGTACTACCCGCAGATCACATTAAATGTATGTAGTGAGTGCTTAACACTCCATAAAAAGTTTGCTGGTTAGCTCTAACCGAATGACACTCACTTCAGCAGCATTGGAAAAAACTAAAGGATCACGTTTGCCTCTTTAAATTCCTTGTGAAACCTCGGTATTTGTAGCATGGCCTGAGCCCCTTGGGCTATCTCGCTAACATGTTTGTTTCCACACTCGAATATCAGACAGTTTCCACTAACATGAAATTATGTGGCATGGCTGTTGGCTGATGTTAGTTCAAACTTCAGCCACGTGTCGCAACCTAGTTCACAAACCACACAAGTCAAGAAAAATGTGGTGTGTGCAGTACCGGCGCTTCTACGCCAGTTGCCAGTAAAAAAGGGATGCACTGAAATTATATTAAAAACTGTTTCAGACAAATGTTTATCATTGGACATAAAGACCCAAGGTCACCAGTTATTCATTAATGTGTTGCACTATCTCAAGACGCATATTTTCTTATAACTCAGAACTTATACATCTGTGAGGATCGTTCGCAAAATAGATGTACAAGACAAACTGATTTTTTTACCTTGTGTAGCAAACACAGGCCGATAGCATTAAGAGGGAAGAGTAGAGCTTGTTTACTCTGGGAAATGGGCAGCTGCAGGGATCTTCATCCCGGGACTCCCAGCCAATAGCATCTGACCTCGCAGTCTTAAAAAAACAGCAAACCAGGCTCACCGACGTGTGACAAGCAGTCCAGAGAGCAGCTTATGTTGTTAGCCTGAAGAAGCGAACAATCAGTGGGGTTCGAACAGAACTTGACTCTGTGTCCTGTTTTACGCTTAGTAAATTCATTATGAAAAGAAATGCTCAGAAACCCATTTCTCATATGCTTTTCAATACCAACATTTATTCCCGGTTGGGTGACCCAAAGTTTGCATTAACATGAAGTAAAACACTGGGAGGTGAAACTGCGCCATATCATACAATGCAGCGAAGTGGGGAAGCCGAAATTAAAAACAAATCCTAGGTCTCTAGCGTCTATAGCTTAATCAAGTCTACCTGATATTTCAATCTAAATGAATACAAAAAGCATTTAACAAAAAAAAGGAGAAACTCAGAGAATAGTAAAACATATTTTGTTCAGAAAGCGCGTTTGATGCAAATTCCCGAAGCTTTTTTACATTTAAGTTTATTAACATTACGGAAATCCTAAATGAACCCCCTTCGGGTTAACGCGTGTGGATCAACAAGAAGACCACACAGGAAGAAAAGCCGACATTCCAAAAACACGGGCAGAAACAAAAGAAAAAATGGTGCGCTTGAACAAACCTACATGTACAAAAGGGCAAGACTACAAGTAATAGGGCCATGCTCCATGGGAGGGATTGAGACACAAAAAGAAGGGACATATAATGAACATTGACCACAGAGAAGCAAGACTTTGCGAAGCACATGCAAAGCAACAAATAAAAAGTAATGGGCAAGCTGTAAGCCCACAGAGTAGCTACAACATGTCTCGAAGAGACAGCACATGCTTTGCCTAGGCGAGGCCTTAAAAGTTGGTAGTTCTTTTGAAAACTGCACTTTACATGTATAGCATGTGCTCCTAGAAACAGGTAACTTTTACATCCTGGCAACATTTTCCAAACTCTATATTAACTCTCTAATTTGCATGAATGATAGTCAACTTTTGCACTCTTTCTATACACTTTCCAGCGATATTACCTTTGAAGAGGGTTGGGTATGTGAGGCTATGTTGGATAGGGGCAGGTTGTCTGTCATTCTTTCTAAAGTTCCTTAATGTAACTACTGATCCTAGTGTGATGTGCAAATGCTCATGCGGTTCTCAGGTTCAACTTACAGTGGAAATAATTAATGTATCTATGATAGCTTATATTTCCATAATTCGCTTTTTATAGTTCACTTGTGGTAGCAGGAATTGCTGGCATTCTTTCAGACTGTGGAATGTGTACCTATTCCACCTCAACTCAGTTGCTTTAGTAGCCAAGGGGTTGGGAAATGGAAGAGAAATGTGAGGTAAAGTCAGCCACTATGGTCTGATTAGCTTGCCTAGGCCTGGATTCTGTATGACTGGATATGTGGGGCAAGGCAACATAATGCAGAGAAATGGGAGGTGAAGTCAGCCACTATGGTCTTATTGGCTGGCCTTAGGCCTGGATTCTGATTGACTAGATATGTGAGGTGGAGCAACATTATGCAGATGAGTGGGAAGGAATAAACTTTACAAGGGGGAAATCAAAGGCTGAAAACTTGCTGTCTGGCCATGGGATGGGTATCTATCCTGCCAAAGGTGTGGGGGATCACAATGCATTGTAAATGGGAAAATCAGACCCTGAATGCACATCTACTAGTCCTGAGGACGTAGCTAACCAGTTGTCATGAAACATGTTTGGTGCGAGACACAGTAACTAAGCCATGAAAGAAAGATTTCAGCTCAGAGTTTGGCCTGCCCTCTGTATATGTGTGTCCTGCTATGGTTGTAGAACAGGATTGGGGTGATTACTACTTCTTGAGTAGAGGAAATCAGCCACTGAAGCCTAACTGGCTGGTCAACACGTGCTGTCCAGAACTTGGGAACCGGGAGGAATGGATGAGTGGTGTATGGTGACTCAATCAAACATTTGTATAGCGCACTACTAACCCTGATGGAACTAGGTAGGATTTGAAGGGCAGAGGAACAGGCCTGGAGGTGAATTAGGGGTCGCAACTGAGACCTCCTACGCCCCCTGTTGTGACCCCTGCATTTTTGCTTGCAACCCCTAGCTCTTTGTCAGTACGGAGCAGTTATGTGTTTACCACAGAGGAAAACAAATAATACATTCTGTTTATGTTGGGACATATTTCCTTACAGTTGTTGGGACATATTTTCTTAGTTTGTACAACTGCAGGCCTGTGTCATTGATTCACAGCGCCAGTGAGGTCACAGCATAAAACTGCGCATGTGCGGTAGGTCCACGTAGGGCAGGAGCCTTTTCAGCTCGTGCTGTGCGCAGTCACTGCGTTGAAGGGAGTGCGTGCGTGCGGGGCTCACTGAGGCGGCGACCTTGTCCTTAACTAGACAACTTGCCGCAAAAGCAATGTAACATCGAGCACGCACAGTGGCATGGTGGCGTATATCAGTGGCTTTGCAGTGTCTCTTCATCCAGCCCCAGAGGTCCGCACAGAGGTATATTCTATGGCTGGGCCTGCAACTGGTACAGTGAAGGCTGCGTAGCAGGTGGTTTATTAGCTTAACCCCTTCGATGCTCATGACGGAACGGTTCCGTCATGAGCATCGGTTGGGCTGTGCTCATGACGGAACCGTTCCGTCATGAGGACAGCCCCCGGGGGAAGCGCTGGCGCTCCCCCCCTTGTCCCTCGATCTTGGCCCCCTTTACGGGGGTGGCAGCGGAAGAGCTTCCGCTGCCACCCCCGACCCCCCCCGAGCCCCCCCACGCTTTCTGATGACGTCAGCGCGCACAGCGCGCGCCGGCGTCATCAGGAAGCGTTGGACGCGCTGGAATCCATTTCTTCCAGCGCGTCCGAGGGGAGCAGAGGTAGGTGTTTGGCGTCTGGTGGGGGCCGCGGCGGTGAAATCTCTAGTATTGAGGCATCGGGGGAGAGGAAAGAGTATTTCCTCTCCCCCGATCTCTCAATACAGGGCATTCCTGCTCCACGATCGCGCACAGCGTCGCGATCGTGGAGTAGGGATGCCCCACTAGACACCAGGGATTTTGTATTTGGAGTTTGGGAAGCGACCCCTTAGGCAAGGGTCGCTTCCTTGGGGACGAAAATTTTGCAAAGTCTTTTCTGCCCCCCCTGGGGGCAGATCGGCCCGCTTTCTGCGCGTTTCTGCCCCCGGGGGGGGCAGAAAAGCCCACTAGTCACCAGGGATGCTGTTCCTACTATGTAGGAAGCGACCCCTTGGGCAAGGGTCGCTTCCTTGGGGGCAAATTTTGTTGAAGTCTTTTCTGCCCCCCCTGGGGGCAGATCGGTCCGCTTTCTGCGCGTTTCTGCCCCCGGGGGGGGCAGAAAAGCCCACTAGACACCAGGGATATTGGTTATGCTATGTAGGAAGCGACCCCTTAGGCAAGGGTCGCTTCCTTTGGGGGCCAAATAATTTGAAGACTTTTCTGCCCCCCCTGGGGGCAGATCGGTCTTCTTTCTGCCCGTTTCTCCCCCTAGGGGGGGCAGAAAAGCCCACTAGACACCAGGGATGTCTATTTCGTTATGTAGGAAGCGACCCCTTGGGCAAGGGTCGCTTCCTAGGGTGGTAAAGTGATTAGGAGACTTTTCTGCCCCCCCTGGGGGCAGATCGGTCGTCTTTCTGCCCGTTTCTGCCCCCAGGGGGGGCAGAAAAGCCCACTAGACACCAGGGATGTCTTTTTCTTTATGTAGGAAGCGACCCCTTGGGCAAGGGTCGCTTCCTTTGCGGCCTAATTTTTTAGAATACTTTTCTGCCCCCCCCTGGGGGCAGATTGGTCGTCTTTCTGTCCGTTTCTGCTCTTTGGGGGGGGGGCAGAAAAGCCCACTAGACACCAGGGATATAAATATTATTGTAGGAAGCGACCCCTTGGGCAAGGGTCGCTTCCTTGGGCCCCTAAATGTTTTGAAGACTTTTCTGCCCCCTCTGTGGGCAGATCGGTTTTATTTTTTTGCCGTTTCTGCTCCCATTGGAGGCAGAAAAGCCCACTAGACACCAGGGAATTAGTTCAATTAGAAATAGAAGTGACCCCTCGCTTCCAGGGTGCAATTTGTTATATGTATTTGGGTCACCTGCCCCGGGACTGAATAGCCTTTTTTTTCCTGCTGTTTTCTGCCTGACCTGGCACACAAACCGATTGACCATTTGGGTAGTGACATGGCATGTTATAATGTTTATTGTTATATGTTTTGTGATTTCCAATTGTAATGTTTTTTTTGTTTACTTTTTTGTTCTAGGTGAAGGCTTTTCTTCTGTTCACGGTGACATTTTGGTTCTGGTGGTTTTGCTGTTTGTGTAGTTTGGTAAGAGACTGTTTTTTTGTACAATGCAAATGTGTTTGATTTCTCTGCCTGTTTTTTTTTGCAAATGGTGTAATAATAGCAGTATGTTTGGTTTTTGAGTTTCAAAAACTTTTTGCATTGGTGCATGATGTGTATTTTGTTGTCTTGTGAGTAATTTGTTTTTTTTTCTTCTTTCTAGTTTGATATCGTTGGTCTTTGCTGTGTCACTGCAGAGTTTGTTTCTGGTGAGTGTAGCTGTCTCTTTTGATTTTGGATTGTATAGTTTTTGAGTACATTGATCTTATTGATATAAGGTACACATTTCTTTACTTACTTGGTTTGCACATTGTTGGTTGTTGTTGACTTGTTTGTGCAGTCTTCCATCTTAGTAGGTATAATGGCTAGCCGCAGGATGACTGCTCAGCAGGTTGTTGGTTTGCTGTTTGAGTCTTCCTCTGATATTGGGTCAGAGACTGACTCTGCTTCTGAGGGAGAGGGGGCAGGGGACGATTCTGGCAGTGAGTTTTCTCTCCGTATGGGGTCATCGGATGATGAAGATACTCTTAGCGCGGATGAAGTGCCTGTGTTAGAGGAGGAGACTGATGTGCCGATAGTGCGGCAAGAGGCATCTGGGCTGCAGCCTGCGCCTGCAAGGCTTCCCGTTGGTGTAGTGCGGCAAGAGACATCTGGGCTGCAGGCTGGGACTGCAAGGCTTCCCGTTGGTGTAGTGCGGCAAGAGGCATCTGGGCTGCAGGCTGGGGCTGCAAGCCTTTCCGTTGGTGTAGTGCGGCAAGAGACATCTGGGCTGCAGGCTGGGGCTGCAAGTCTTCCCGTTGAAAGTGATGACCTCTGGGTTGCCCCTGGCATGGTGCAGCCGGAATTTCCTGAGTTTACTGGTGTTCCAGGGTCTAGAGTGAATACCGAGAACTTTTTGCCTGTAAATTTTTTTCAGTTGTTTATGGACGATGTGTTTTTGGCAGAGATTGTTGAGCAGACTAATTTGTATGCCGAACAGTTTTTGAGGGACAACAGTGCCAGTCTTAAGCCACACTCTAGAGCTACCCGGTGGACTCCCACAAATGTTGAAGAGATGAAGAAGTTCTTGGGTTTAACTTTTTTGATGGGCTTGCTAAGGAAGCCATCATTGGCTTCATATTGGTCTAGCAGTCCCTTGATGGCAACGTCTATTTTTCCGGCAGTCATGAGTCGTGACAGGTATTTGCTTCTGCTTCGGATGATGCACTTTGTAGATAATGGTTTAGCGTTGCCACGAGATCACCCTGATTGTGACCGTCTTTTTAAGATTAGGCCTGTCCTTGATCACTTTGTTGATCGATTTTCTGAGATTTATGCCCCTGGTAGAGAAATTGCAGTGGATGAGTCTTTGGTGTTGTTCAAGGGCCGCTTGGTTTTTAGGCAATACATTCCTAGTAAGAGGGCACGCTATGGAATAAAGCTGTATATGCTGTGTGACAGTAGGACTGGATATGTCTCTAATTTCAGGGTGTACACCGGTAAGGAATCTAGGTTTAACCTCCCTGGTTGTCCGTCCACTTTTGGAGTGACTGAGAAAATTGTTTGGGAACTTGGAAGAGGATTTTTTAACAAAGGCCACCATTTATATGTAGATAACTTCTACACTGGTGTACGGTTGTTCAGGGAATTGGCCAAAGTGGACACTTTTGCTTGTGGCACAGTCCGCTGTAACCGTAAAGGTTTTCCGAAAGAACTTGTTTGTCAAAAGCTTGTGCGGGGACAGTGCAGTGCGTTGCGTTGCCAGGAGCTTCTTGCTGTGAAGTTTACAGACAGGAGAGATGTCTACATGCTGACTTCCATCCATGATGAAAGCACTGCACCTGTGACTGTTTGGGGTCAGGTCGCTGAAGCGCGCAAACCTGTATGTGTTTTAGACTATAATAGGTACATGGGTGGTGTTGACAGAGTAGATCAGAGGTTGGAACCTTACACTGCTCTTCGTAAGGCTTACATTTGGTACAAGAAGTTGGCTATCCATCTTTTCCACTTGGCAATGTTTAATGCTTTTGTTGTGTTCCAGGATTCTTGCCCTGAGTCAACGATGACTTTTGTTAAGTTTCAGGAGTCTGTAATAGGCAGCCTTGTTGTAGTGGAACAGGCAAGTGTTCCTAGAGTTGGACTGGTGGAGGATGTTGCTAGATTGAAAGAACGCCACTTTCCAGATCACATTCCTCCCACACCCGCAAAAGATTTTCCCAGTAGGAGATGTAGAGTCTGTTGGCGAAGAGGTACGCGGAAGGAGTGTCGTATGTACTGCCCCGATTGTCCCTCTCATCCTGCACTGTGTCTCTCTGCTTGTTTTAGAGTGTACCACACGCGAAAAATTTTTTGGGAGGATTCTTGAGTGGTAAAGTGAACTGGCTGGTCTGTATTCTTTGGATAATTTGATTCTGTTTCAATGTTGGTGTTAGTGCAATGTATTTAGTTGCTGATTTTCTGTTAGAAGATTTTTATCTATTTGCAATTTGTTTGTGTTTTTATTTTTTTCTAAAAAAATCCAAAATGTGATGGCGGTGTGTGTAGGCTTGCGCTTGGCTGTTGGTGTGTGTGGACTGGCACTTGGTTGGTGGTGTGCGTGGAATGGTGCTTGGCTGACGGTGTGCGTGGACTGGCGGTGTGCATGGACTGGCGGTGTGCGTGGACTGGTGCGTGGCTGGTGGTGTGCGTGGAATGGTGCTTGGCTGGCGGTGTGCGTGGAATGGTGCTTGGCTGGTGGTGTGCGTGGAATGGTGCTTGGCTGGCGCTGTGCGTGGACTGGTTCTTGGCTGGCAGTGTGTGTGGACTGGTGGTGTGTGCGGACTGGTGTTTGGCTGGTGGTGTCCGTGGACTGGAGCTTGGCTGGTGGTGTCCGTGGACTGGAGCTTGTCTGGTGGTGTGTGTGGACTGGAGCTTGGCTGGCGGTGTGTGTGGAATGGTGCTTGTCTGGTGGTGTCCGTGGACTGGAGCTTGGCTGGCGGTGTAGGTGGATTGGCGATTGGCTGCCGGTGTGCCTGGACTGGCGATTGGATGGTGGTGTGCCTGGACTGGCGCTTGGCTAGCGGTGTGCGTGGACTGGCGTTTGGCTAGCGGTGTGTGTCGACCGGTGCTTGGCTGGCTGTGTGTGAGTAGTGACTTTCTGCTGGTCACTACACACACTGCTAGCTGAGTGCCACTCCACGCAATCCTTCTGCCTGTGTAGTTGCTGTGTCTGGATTGTGGGCGTGTGAAAGTGATGGGCCCTTGAATGGCGCTGTGTGCCGGTGTGAGTTTTGTTATGTGATGGGCCCGCGGCTGGCGGTGTGAATGGTTTTGTATGTCTCACACGTATGAAAGGTGTATGAATGGCCTGTAAAGAGGTTGGTGCCTTGTCGTGGCTTTACAGCTCACGAGCTGTGAGTCAATGGTTCAGTTTCTTGCCCTTTCAATTATTACCAGTGCATTTCATTTTTTGTGAAATCACTTGGTAATACAATTTTATCTACTGAACCATCACTCACCCTCGTGCCAAATCCAACCAGTATGTGCGTGTGCTTGCGGGTTAGATGACTGTGCAGTAATATTTGTTTTTTTGAAGCAGGGTGTACCTTGTCCCTTTTTGGTGATTTTTGTACTGTGTTGCTTTTGTACCTGGTGGTGCGAATGGTCTTGTTTGTATCACGTATGAAAGGTGTGTGAATGGCCTGTAAAGCGGTTGGTGCCTTGACGTGGCTTTACAGCTCACGAGCTGCAAGTCATTGGTTTGGTTTTTTGTGAATTTAATTATTGACAGTGCATTTCATATTTGTGAAATCTCTTGTTAATAAAATTTAATACACTGAACCATGACTTGCCCTCGTGCCAAATCCAACCAGTATGTGTGTGTGTTTGAGGAATAGATGGTTGTGCAGGAATCTTTTTTTTTTGTTTCTCTGCCAAGGTACACTTTCCATGTAAGAATAACCCACCAACTGTAGATATTGTCGAAAACCTTTGGGAGTTCATGGTGATGTCTCTCTAGTGATTTGAAAAATATTTTTTATCCCCATTGTCCTGTAAACCTCAAATTGTCTGCCACATTTTCTTTGCAGTATTATTCCTAAATTCTCACGCTGTAGTAACAATAGGTAATCTGGTTATGCAAGGGGGGTTACTTTTGTTTTTTGCCCAGGGCTCGGCGGCCATCTAGGGAAACCTACCAAACCCAGGCATTTTTGAAAACTAGACACCCGGCGGCTTCCAGGGAGGTATGGCTTGCGTGGATCCCCCAACGTTTCCTTACCCAGAATCCCCTGCAAACCTCAATTTTTGCCCAAAAAATCACTTTTTTCACACATTTTGGGGTGGGAAAGTAGTGGCATCACCGGGCTCACACAAATTTACCACCACCCAGCGTTCCCCCAGGTCTCCCGGTAAAAATGGTGCCTCACTTGTGTGGGAGGCCCAAGTACCCGCGGCAGGCAAGGGCCCCAAAGGTAGTGAGGCCACCTCAAGATGGCCTATCGCCAAACCACCTGGTTTTGCAAGGGGGGTCACTTTGGTTTTTGGCCCGGTGCGCGGCGGCCATCTAGGGAAACCTACCAAACCCAGGCATTTTTGAAAACTAGACACCCGGCGGCTTCCAGGGAGGTATGGCTTGCGTGGATCCCCCAACGTTTCCTTACCCAGAATCCCCTGCAAACCTCAATTTTTGCTCAAAAAATCACTTTTTTCACACATTTTGGGGTGGGAAAGTAGTGGCATCACCGGGCTCACACAAATTTACCACCACCCAGCGTTCCCCCAGGTCTCCCGGTAAAAATGGTGCCTCACTTGTGTGGGAGGCCCAAGTACCCGCGGCAGGCAAGGGCCCCAAACGTAGTGAGGCCACCTCAAGATGGCCTATCGCCAAACCACCTGGTTTTGCAAGGGGGGTCACTTTGGTTTTTGGCCCGGTGCGCGGCGGCCATCTAGGGAAACCTACCAAACCCAGGCATTTTTGAAAACTAGACACCCGGCGGCTTCCAGGGAGGTATGGCTTGCGTGGATCCCCCAACGTTTCCTTACCCAGAATCCCCTGCAAACCTCAATTTTTGCTCAAAAAATCACTTTTTTCACACATTTTGGGGTGGGAAAGTAGTGGCATCACCGGGCTCACACAAATTTACCACCACCCAGCGTTCCCCCAGGTCTCCCGGTAAAAATGGTGCCTCACTTGTGTGGGAGGCCCAAGTACCCGCGGCAGGCAAGGGCCCCAAACGTAGTGAGGCGACCTCAAGATGGCCTATCGCCAAACCACCTGGTTTTGCAAGGGGGGTCACTGTGGTTTTTGGCCCGGTGCGCGGCGGCCATCTAGGGAAACCTACCAAACCCAGGCATTTTTGAAAACTAGACACCCGGCGGCTTCCAGGGAGGTATGGCTTGCGTGGATCCCCCAACGTTTCCTTACCCAGAATCCCCTGCAAACCTCAATTTTTGCTCAAAAAATCACTTTTTTCACACATTTTGGGGTGGGAAAGTAGTGGCATCACCGGGCTCACACAAATTTACCACCACCCAGCGTTCCCCCAGGTCTCCCAGTAAAAATGGTGCCTCACTTGTGTGGGAGGCCCAAGTACCCGCGGCAGGCAAGGGCCCCAAAGGTAGTGAGGCCACCTCAAGATGGCCTATCGCCAAACCACCTGGTTTTGCAAGGGGGGTCACTTTGGTTTTTGGCCCGGTGCGCGGCGGCCATCTAGGGAAACCTACCAAACCCAGGCATTTTTGAAAACTAGACACCCGGCGGCTTCCAGGGAGGTATGGCTTGCGTGGATCCCCCAACGTTTCCTTACCCAGAATCCCCTGCAAACCTCAATTTTTGCTCAAAAAATCACTTTTTTCACACATTTTGGGGTGGGAAAGTAGTGGCATCACCGGGCTCACACAAATTTACCACCACCCAGCGTTCCCCCAGGTCTCCCAGTAAAAATGGTGCCTCACTTGTGTGGGAGGCCCAAGTACCCGCGGCAGGCAAGGGCCCCAAACGTAGTGAGGCGACCTCAAGATGGCCTATCGCCAAACCACCTGGTTTTGCAAGGGGGGTCACTTTGGTTTTTGGCCCGGTGCGCGGCGGCCATCTAGGGAAACCTACCAAACCCAGGCATTTTTGAAAACTAGACACCCGGCGGCTTCCAGGGAGGTATGGCTTGCGTGGATCCCCCAACGTTTCCTTACCCAGAATCCCCTGCAAACCTCAATTTTTGCTCAAAAAATCACTTTTTTCACACATTTTGGGGTGGGAAAGTAGTGGCATCACCGGGCTCACACAAATTTACCACCACCCAGCGTTCCCCCAGGTCTCCCGGTAAAAATGGTGCCTCACTTGTGTGGGAGGCCCAAGTACCCGCGGCAGGCAAGGGCCCCAAAGGTAGTGAGGCCACCTCAAGATGGCCTATCGCCAAACCACCTGGTTTTGCAAGGGGGGTCACTTTGGTTTTTGGCCCGGAGCGCGGCGGCCATCTAGGGAAACCTACCAAACCCAGGCATTTTTGAAAACTAGACACCCGGCGGCTTCCAGGGAGGTATGGCTTGCGTGGATCCCCCAACGTTTCCTTACCCAGAATCCCCTGCAAACCTCAATTTTTGCTCAAAAAATCACTTTTTTCACACATTTTGGGGTGGGAAAGTAGTGGCATCACCGGGCTCACACAAATTTACCACCACCCAGCGTTCCCCCAGGTCTCCCAGTAAAAATGGTGCCTCACTTGTGTGGGAGGCCCAAGTACCCGCGGCAGGCAAGGGCCCCAAAGGTAGTGAGGCCACCTCAAGATGGCCTATCGCCAAACCACCTGGTTTTGCAAGGGGGGTCACTTTGGTTTTTGGCCCGGTGCGCGGCGGCCATCTAGGGAAACCTACCAAACCCAGGCATTTTTGAAAACTAGACACCCGGCGGCTTCCAGGGAGGTATGGCTTGCGTGGATCCCCCAACGTTTCCTTACCCAGAATCCCCTGCAAACCTCAATTTTTGCTCAAAAAATCACTTTTTTCACACATTTTGGGATGGGAAAGTAGTGGCATCACCGGGCTCACACAAATTGACCACCACCCAGCGTTCCCCCAGGTCTCCCGGTAAAAATGGTGCCTCACTTGTGTGGGAGGCCCAAGTACCCGCGGCAGGCAAGGGCCCCAAACGTAGTGAGGCAACATCAACATTGCCTATCCCAAAGGTCGCCTCACTACGTTTGTTGTCCTGGCCTGCCGCGGGTACTTGGGCCTCCCACACAAGTGAGGCACCATTTTTACCGGGAGACCTGGGGGAACGCTGGGTGGTGGTAAATTTGTGTGAGCCCGGTGATGCCACTACTTTCCCACCCCAAAATGTGTGAAAAAAGTGATTTTTTGAGCAAAAATTGAGGTTTGCAGGGGATTCTGGGTAAGGAAACGTTGGGGGATCCACGCAAGCCATACCTCCCTGGAAGCCGCCGGGTGTCTAGTTTTCAAAAATGCCTGGGTTTGGTAGGTTTCCCTAGATGGCCGCCGCGCACCGGGCCAAAAACCAAAGTGACCCCCCTTGCAAAACCAGGTGGTTTGGCGATAGGCCATCTTGAGGTGGCCTCACTACGTTTGGGGCCCTTGCCTGCCGCGGGTACTTGGGCCTCCCACACAAGTGAGGCACCATTTTTACCGGGAGACCTGGGGGAACGCTGGGTGGTGGTAAATTTGTGTGAGCCCGGTGATGCCACTACTTTCCCACCCCAAAATGTGTGAAAAAAGTGATTTTTTGAGCAAAAATTGAGGTTTGCAGGGGATTCTGGGTAAGGAAACGTTGGGGGATCCACGCAAGCCATACCTCCCTGGAAGCCGCCGGGTGTCTAGTTTTCAAAAATGCCTGGGTTTGGTAGGTTTCCCTAGATGGCCGCCGCGCACCGGGCCAAAAACCAAAGTGACCCCCCTTGCAAAACCAGGTGGTTTGGCGATAGGCCATCTTGAGGTGGCCTCACTACGTTTGGGGCCCTTGCCTGCCGCGGGTACTTGGGCCTCCCACACAAGTGAGGCACCATTTTTACCGGGAGACCTGGGGGAACGCTGGGTGGTGGTAAATTTGTGTGAGCCCGGTGATGCCACTACTTTCCCACCCCAAAATGTGTGAAAAAAGTGATTTTTTGAGCAAAAATTGAGGTTTGCAGGGGATTCTGGGTAAGGAAACGTTGGGGGATCCACGCAAGCCATACCTCCCTGGAAGCCGCCGGGTGTCTAGTTTTCAAAAATGCCTGGGTTTGGTAGGTTTCCCTAGATGGCCGCCGCGCACCGGGCCAAAAACCAAAGTGACCCCCCTTGCAAAACCAGGTGGTTTGGCGATAGGCCATCTTGAGGTGGCCTCACTACCTTTGGGGCCCTTGCCTGCCGCGGGTACTTGGGCCTCCCACACAAGTGAGGCACCATTTTTACCGGGAGACCTGGGGGAACGCTGGGTGGTGGTAAATTTGTGTGAGCCCGGTGATGCCACTACTTTCCCACCCCAAAATGTGTGAAAAAAGTGATTTTTTGAGCAAAAATTGAGGTTTGCAGGGGATTCTGGGTAAGGAAACGTTGGGGGATCCACGCAAGCCATACCTCCCTGGAAGCCGCCGGGTGTCTAGTTTTCAAAAATGCCTGGGTTTGGTAGGTTTCCCTAGATGGCCGCCGCGCACCGGGCCAAAAACCAAAGTGACCCCCCTTGCAAAACCAGGTGGTTTGGCGATAGGCCATCTTGAGGTCGCCTCACTACGTTTGGGGCCCTTGCCTGCCGCGGGTACTTGGGCCTCCCACACAAGTGAGGCACCATTTTTACCGGGAGACCTGGGGGAACGCTGGGTGGTGGTAAATTTGTGTGAGCCCGGTGATGCCACTACTTTCCCACCCCAAAATGTGTGAAAAAAGTGATTTTTTGAGCAAAAATTGAGGTTTGCAGGGGATTCTGGGTAAGGAAACGTTGGGGGATCCACGCAAGCCATACCTCCCTGGAAGCCGCCGGGTGTCTAGTTTTCAAAAATGCCTGGGTTTGGTAGGTTTCCCTAGATGGCCGCCGCGCACCGGGCCAAAAACCAAAGTGACCCCCCTTGCAAAACCAGGTGGTTTGGCGATAGGCCATCTTGAGGTGGCCTCACTACCTTTGGGGCCCTTGCCTGCCGCGGGTACTTGGGCCTCCCACACAAGTGAGGCACCATTTTTACCGGGAGACCTGGGGGAACGCTGGGTGGTGGTAAATTTGTGTGAGCCCGGTGATGCCACTACTTTCCCACCCCAAAATGTGTGAAAAAAGTGATTTTTTGAGCAAAAATTGAGGTTTGCAGGGGATTCTGGGTAAGGAAACGTTGGGGGATCCACGCAAGCCATACCTCCCTGGAAGCCGCCGGGTGTCTAGTTTTCAAAAATGCCTGGGTTTGGTAGGTTTCCCTAGATGGCCGCCGCGCACCGGGCCAAAAACCAAAGTGACCCCCCTTGCAAAACCAGGTGGTTTGGCGATAGGCCATCTTGAGGTCGCCTCACTACGTTTGGGGCCCTTGCCTGCCGCGGGTACTTGGGCCTCCCACACAAGTGAGGCACCATTTTTACCGGGAGACCTGGGGGAACGCTGGGTGGTGGTAAATTTGTGTGAGCCCGGTGATGCCACTACTTTCCCACCCCAAAATGTGTGAAAAAAGTGATTTTTTGAGCAAAAATTGAGGTTTGCAGGGGATTCTGGGTAAGGAAACGTTGGGGGATCCACGCAAGCCATACCTCCCTGGAAGCCGCCGGGTGTCTAGTTTTCAAAAATGCCTGGGTTTGGTAGGTTTCCCTAGATGGCCGCCGCGCACCGGGCCAAAAACCAAAGTGACCCCCCTTGCAAAACCAGGTGGTTTGGCGATAGGCCATCTTGAGGTGGCCTCACTACCTTTGGGGCCCTTGCCTGCCGCGGGTACTTGGGCCTCCCACACAAGTGAGGCACCATTTTTACCGGGAGACCTGGGGGAACGCTGGGTGGTGGTAAATTTGCAGGGGATTCTGGGTAAGGAAACGTTGGGGGATCCACGCAAGCCATACCTCCCTGGAAGCCGCCGGGTGTCTAGTTTTCAAAAATGCCTGGGTTTGGTAGGTTTCCCTAGATGGCCGCCGCGCACCGGGCCAAAAACCAAAGTGACCCCCCTTGCAAAACCAGGTGGTTTGGCGATAGGCCATCTTGAGGTCGCCTCACTACGTTTGGGGCCCTTGCCTGCCGCGGGTACTTGGGCCTCCCACACAAGTGAGGCACCATTTTTACCGGGAGACCTGGGGGAACGCTGGGTGGTGGTAAATTTGTGTGAGCCCGGTGATGCCACTACTTTCCCACCCCAAAATGTGTGAAAAAAGTGATTTTTTGAGCAAAAATTGAGGTTTGCAGGGGATTCTGGGTAAGGAAACGTTGGGGGATCCACGCAAGCCATACCTCCCTGGAAACCGCCGGGTGTCTAGTTTTCAGAAATGTATAGGTTTGGTAGGTTTCCCTAGGTGCCGGCAGGGCTAGGGTACAAAATCTACAGCTAGTCACTTTGCCAAAAAAAGGGTCATTTTTCACTCCAAAACCACGTTGCGTTTTGCGCCGTTTCCTGTCGCGGGCACTAGGCCGACCCGCACAAGTGAGGTACCATTTTTCTCGTAGGACTTTGGGGAAGGCGGGGTGGGTGGAAATTTGTGGATCCACGCAGATTCCAGAACTTTCCATCACAGAAATGTGGGGAAAATGTGTTTTTGTTGTCAATTTTTTACGTTTGCAAGGGATTCTGGGTAACAGACCATGGTGGGAGGCAGTCAAGTCACCCCATCCTGGATTCCCCTGGGTGTCTAGTTTTCAGAAATGTATAGGTTTGCTAGGTTTCCCTAGGTGCCGGCAGGGCTAGGGTACAAAATCTACAGCTAGTCACTTTGCCAAAAAAAGGGTCATTTTTCACTCCAAAACCACGTTGCGTTTTGCGCCGTTTCCTGTCGCGGGCACTAGGCCGACCCGCACAAGTGAGGTACCATTTTTCTCGTAGGACTTTGGGGAACGCGGGGTGGGTGGAAATTTGTGGATCCACGCAGATTCCAGAACTTTCCATCACAGAAATGTGGGGAAAATGTGTTTTTTTTGTCAATTTTTTACGTTTGCAAGGGATTCTGGGTAACAGACCATGGTGGGAGGCAGTCAAGTCACCCCATCCTGGATTCCCCTGGGTGTCTAGTTTTCAGAAATGTATAGGTTTGCTAGGTTTCCCTAGGTGCCGGCAGGGCTAGGGTACAAAATCTACAGCTAGTCACTTTGCCAAAAAAAGGGTCATTTTTCACTCCAAAACCACGTTGCGTTTTGCGCCGTTTCCTGTCGCGGGCACTAGGCCGACCCGCACAAGTGAGGTACCATTTTTCTCGTAGGACTTTGGGGAACGCGGGGTGGGTGGAAATTTGTGGATCCACGCAGATTCCAGAACTTTCCATCACAGAAATGTGGGGAAAATGTGTTTTTTTTGTCAATTTTTTACGTTTGCAAGGGATTCTGGGTAACAGACCATGGTGGGAGGCAGTCAAGTCACCCCATCCTGGATTCCCCTGGGTGTCTAGTTTTCAGAAATGTATAGGTTTGCTAGGTTTCCCTAGGTGCCGGCAGGGCTAGGGTACAAAATCTACAGCTAGTCACTTTGCCAAAAAAAGGGTCATTTTTCACTCCAAAACCACGTTGCGTTTTGCGCCGTTTCCTGTCGCGGGCACTAGGCCGACCCGCACAAGTGAGGTACCATTTTTCTCGTAGGACTTTGGGGAACGCGGGGTGGGTGGAAATTTGTGGATCCACGCAGATTCCAGAACTTTCCATCACAGAAATGTGGGGAAAATGTGTTTTTTTTGTCAATTTTTTACGTTTGCAAGGGATTCTGGGTAACAGACCATGGTGGGAGGCAGTCAAGTCACCCCATCCTGGATTCCCCTGGGTGTCTAGTTTTCAGAAATGTATAGGTTTGCTAGGTTTCCCTAGGTGCCGGCAGGGCTAGGGTACAAAATCTACAGCTAGTCACTTTGCCAAAAAAAGGGTCATTTTTCACTCCAAAACCATGTTGCGTTTTGCGCCGTTTCCTGTCGCGGGCACTAGGCCGACCCGCACAAGTGAGGTACCATTTTTCTCGTAGGACTTTGGGGAACGCGGGGTGGGTGGAAATTTGTGGATCCACGCAGATTCCAGAACTTTCCATCACAGAAATGTGGGGAAAATGTGTTTTTTTTGTCAATTTTTTACGTTTGCAAGGGATTCTGGGTAACAGACCATGGTGGGAGGCAGTCAAGTCACCCCATCCTGGATTCCCCTGGGTGTCTAGTTTTCAGAAATGTATAGGTTTGCTAGGTTTCCCTAGGTGCCGGCAGGGCTAGGGTACAAAATCTACAGCTAGTCACTTTGCCAAAAAAAGGGTCATTTTTCACTCCAAAACCACGTTGCGTTTTGCGCCGTTTCCTGTCGCGGGCACTAGGCCGACCCGCACAAGTGAGGTACCATTTTTCTCGTAGGACTTTGGGGAACGCGGGGTGGGTGGAAATTTGTGGATCCACGCAGATTCCAGAACTTTCCATCACAGAAATGTGGGGAAAATGTGTTTTTTTTGTCAATTTTTTACGTTTGCAAGGGATTCTGGGTAACAGACCATGGTGGGAGGCAGTCAAGTCACCCCATCCTGGATTCCCCTGGGTGTCTAGTTTTCAGAAATGTATAGGTTTGCTAGGTTTCCCTAGGTGCCGGCAGGGCTAGGGTACAAAATCTACAGCTAGTCACTTTGCCAAAAAAAGGGTCATTTTTCACTCCAAAACCACGTTGCGTTTTGCGCCGTTTCCTGTCGCGGGCACTAGGCCGACCCGCACAAGTGAGGTACCATTTTTCTCGTAGGACTTTGGGGAAGGCGGGGTGGGTGGAAATTTGTGGATCCACGCAGATTCCAGAACTTTCCATCACAGAAATGTGGGGAAAATGTGTTTTTTTTGTCAATTTTTTACGTTTGCAAGGGATTCTGGGTAACAGACCATGGTGGGAGGCAGTCAAGTCACCCCATCCTGGATTCCCCTGGGTGTCTAGTTTTCAGAAATGTATAGGTTTGCTAGGTTTCCCTAGGTGCCGGCAGGGCTAGGGTACAAAATCTACAGCTAGTCACTTTGCCAAAAAAAGGGTCATTTTTCACTCCAAAAACAACGTTGCGTTTTGCGCCTTTTCCTGTCGCGGGCACTAGGCCGACCCGCACAAGTGAGGTACCATTTTTCTCGTAGGACTTTGGGGAACGCGGGGTGGGTGGAAATTTGTGGATCCACGCAGATTCCAGAACTTTCCATCACAGAAATGTGGGGAAAATGTGTTTTTTTTGTCAATTTTTTACGTTTGCAAGGGATTCTGGGTAACAGACCATGGTGGGAGGCAGTCAAGTCACCCCATCCTGGATTCCCCTGGGTGTCTAGTTTTCAGAAATGTATAGGTTTGCTAGGTTTCCCTAGGTGCCGGCAGGGCTAGGGTACAAAATCTACAGCTAGTCACTTTGCCAAAAAAAGGGTCATTTTTCACTCCAAAACCACGTTGCGTTTTGCGCCGTTTCCTGTCGCGGGCACTAGGCCGACCCGCACAAGTGAGGTACCATTTTTCTCGTAGGACTTTGGGGAACGCGGGGTGGGTGGAAATTTGTGGATCCACGCAGATTCCAGAACTTTGCATCACAGAAATGTGGGGAAAATGTGGTTTTTTTTTCAATTTTTTACGTTTGCAAGGGATTCTGGGTAACAGACCATGGTGGGAGGCAGTCAAGTCACCCCATCCTGGATTCCCCTGGGTGTCTAGTTTTCAGAAATGTATAGGTTTGCTAGGTTTCCCTAGGTGCCGGCAGGGCTAGGGTACAAAATCTACAGCTAGTCACTTTGCCAAAAAAAGGGTCATTTTTCACTCCAAAACCACATTGCGTTTTGCGCCGTTTCCTGTCGCGGGCACTAGGCCGACCCGCACAAGTGAGGTACCATTTTTCTTGTAGGACTTTGGGGAACGCGGGGTGGGTGGAAATTTGTGGATCCACGCAGATTCCAGAACTTTGCATCACAGAAATGTGGGGAAAATGTGGTTTTTTTTTCAATTTTTTACGTTTGCAAGGGATTCTGGGTAACAGACCATGGTGGGAGGCAGTCAAGTCACCCCATCCTGGATTCCCCTGGGTGTCTAGTTTTCAAAAATGTATAGGTTTGCTAGGTTTCTCTAGGTGCCGGCAGGGCTAGGGTTCAAAAACTACAGCTAGACTCTTTGCAAAAAAAGTGTAAATTTTCAGTGTGAAAATGTGGTGTGTTCACCTTAGGTTTTGAGCCACTTCCTGTCGTGGGCACTATGCCTACCCACACAAGTGAGGTACCATTTTTCTCGGGAGACTTAGGGTAGTTCAAATTTGTAAAGCTACTGTTATTACCTGTTGATTTTTGATGCATTTCTCCCTTCCAAATGAAAGACATTGTGTAAAAAAAAAGTCATTTTGAAAAATGACCAATAATTGTCATGCAAATATGAGTATTCCCAATTTCGAAAATGTGCAAATATGCACTGTTTCTGAACTCTGTAATTTGTTCCCATTTCAGAAATACATAGGTGACTTTCATACCGATTTTTCCAAGTATACATTTTCCCACAATAATTGCTATATACCCGGACCAAAAAAAAAAAACATTACAAAATGCTGCTCATTTTTCTACTCTGGGTTCGTTGGGCTCTTGATGAACCTACAAGTCCTATATGTCCACACAACCAGGAAGGTCTACCGGATGTAACGGTACATTGCTTTCAAAGAGATGTCATAATTCGAAGAAGTTACAGGTAAAAACGTTGACTCAAGAGGCTGCTTTTTTCAACAAATTTTTAATTTCTCCTATATTTGCCTGTAAATTTCTATAAAGAAACCTTGATGGATCTACGCAAATGACCCCTTGCTGAATTCAGAATTTTGTCTACTTTTCAAAAATGTATAGCTTTCCAGGATCCATTATTGTTTTGTTACCCTTTTCTACCGTTAACTGGAAGGAGGTTGAAAGCACAAAAAATAGCAAAAATAGGGTATGTCCCAGAAAAATGCCAAAACTGTGTAAAAAATGTTGGTTTTCTAACAAAAGTCTGTCATTCCCTAAAAGCTGGAGAAATTGTGATTTCAGCCCCACAAACCCTTTTTTGATACCATTTGCAGAGAAAAACCCAGAAGCTTTCATTTGCAGCCCGTTTTTCACATTTTTCACAAAAAAAAAAAAAAATTGCTGTATTTTGACTAATTTCTGTGACCCCTCTAGGAGAATCCACAAACCCTGGGTACCTTTAGAATCCCCAAGATGTTGGAAGAAAAGGACGCAAATTTGGCGTGGATACCTAATGTGGTCAAAAAGTTACAGGGGCCTAAGCGCGCACTACCTCAAATAGCCCAAAAAGGGCTTAGCACAGGAGGGGAAAAGGCCTAGCAGCGAAGGGGTTAAGGCATGCTTCGCATTGTAGAATTTTTTTTCTTGAAGAATAATGGCTGTTTTACAGCAGAAGAACGGTTTTTATTCTCAGTCCAAACTGTTTTCGTTCTCCGAGCAGTTAAAGCAAAGCACTGCTTCTGTGTGTACTTCGGAAAGTGAAACTGTTTGCCTTCCTTTTCTATCCTAATGAAAGGCTAGTTTCCAATTTCCATTCTCTGTAAGACATACGTAAAGGATGCAACATGTTACTTCCGTACCTATGATGACATAAAACAACCTCAGTTTGTTAAAGAACATAAAGGTTGAAATTTTTGATTTAGCAGTTTAAATGAGCTATGTAATCATAATTTAGTACATTTGACTTTGGTTGACCAGCTAAATCGGGCAGGAACAGTGACTGGCACTCAGGGGCGTGGCAACCACTGGTGCAGCAGGTGCAGTGGCATCCGGACCAAGAGCCTTGAGGGCCACACTGAAACCTGATGATTGCTGTGTTTTACTACCCCAACAGCAGTCAAAAGGGCCATTTCCATGCTTGCACTAGAGCCTGGGCCGGTGGGACCACACAGGGCGCAGACTTCATGTGGGGGCATCCTGTTTGCAAACCTATTATGATTTTGATAGCACCTGCTACTACGTTCCTGGCCTCCAACAATGTTCAGGCAACAATAAATATGTCAAGATAACTCTAGTGATTAATGTTCTTCCTAGCGAGAGATCGGAGGTTTGTCTAGTGGAAGTTTTGACTCGTGGTAAGGTAGCGAGAGGGTTAATATTCCTGCTGCAAATAACTTACCATGCAGAACACAAAGTGCATATAATGTAAATAGGTCAGTGAGTTACTGCTTTTGCCTGAGAGCACCTTTTGTTACTTGCAGTTTATACGTTAAAATCCTAACACAGAACAGTGAGCTATTAACTGTCATCAAAGAGCTGCATTCAAACTGCAAGGTACAGATTAGAGCATTATGATTTTTTCCCCAGTCCTTAATTATCCTTATGTTGAAAAAAGGGTTCATTTGGATATAAATCAAACTTACCTTGCCGCGACCTTGCCGCCACCGCCAGGAGTCACGAGGAGTTGCGCGGAGCATTGTCCAGCACGCCAGCGCCAGCGCCAGAGGCGGGTACACTCGTCCGCGTCGCCGCCCCGGGACTCGAACTCCCGGCTGTCCCAGCGGCGGCGCGTAGAGCTGACGCAGCGTAAGCGCCAGGAGGCGTCCATAAACATCCCTGAAGCCGGCGGACCGGGGGGGAGCAGCCAAACTTACCTTGCCGCCACTGCCAGGAGTCACGAGGAGTTGCGCGGAGCATTGTCCAGCACGCCAGCGCCAGAGGCGGGTACACTCGTCCGCGTCGCCGCCCCGGGACTCGGAACTCCCGGCTGTCCCAGCGGCGGCGCGTAGAGCTGACGCAGCGTAAGCGCCAGGAGGCGTCCATAAACATCCCTGAAGCCCGCTTCGCGGGACGCGCCGGGAGAAGCCCGGGACAAGGGCGGGACCGTCTGTGGCCGGGCCGGGCCACCTCACTAACACCAACCTTGCATTGTAAGTACTTATAGTATACTGTCTATTATTTAGCATCTGGTACAAATGGCTGGGAGAAGGCCCGCAAAAGCCACACCTGTTGGGATGGTTGCAGGGACACTGGATCAATTTATATCGAGGGCATCCTCTGTCTTGGAGCATGAAATTGAAATAACACAACGTCGTTTGTCCCAAGACCCGGTTTTCTTAAGAAGATCTTCTTTGGGCCCTGCTGCTCATGCACGTTCACCTGCACCAACACAACCACATTTAGCAAGCGTGGACCCATTACTAAACTCTCTCAATACCGGGCTCAGAACTGATGCTCAAGTTGAAGCCCCTCTGCAACTACATTGTGGTCAGTCCACTAGCCTAACTACGGCCTCAATTGAACAGAGTTTAAATAATGACAAGGAGTTAAGACCAAAGGAAGGTGCTATTCCTAAGAAGAGGAAGGCTGATCCCTCGTCACGTGGTAACAAATTGAAACAAGCTAAATTGACTTCTAAATTGCCACCCCGGACTGCGGAACGTTTGGAGTCTTGCTCCCCTGAGACCCCTATAGACAGTCCTGTTGAGAATGGTAGACTCTCCGCAAATTTATGCTCCCTTGATCTAGATCTATTAGTGGGAAAACTGAGTCTGGTATTATCCTCCCTCATTCAGCCAGTGGAGGTCAAGCTGCAACTTTTAGATGCTAGACTTGGGAAAATGGAGGCCTGTATTGTGGAAAATTTGGGCCTCAGGAAAGATTTTCTTGCCATTCAATCCCAAGTCAATGCTCTAGTTCCACCAACTAATGCCTCTCTCCCACATTATATACCTACACCCACTAATGCAAAGGTTCAACCACCCACGATTAACACTCATGGACTGATTTTGGGCTCCTTTACTAGCGACCCTATTAAGAGCCCTAATCCTGTGGATAAGGTACATCCTTCCCACCCTTTATTATCGGTACCTTCTGCACACCCTGTCATTCCAAGGAAGGAGTACGTTGCAGGCACTACCAACCCTCAAGCCTTACCATGCATCAATCTACCGCCGGAGTGCGTCACATACACTGTTATTCTAACGGAGGTTCCAGAGTTGCCGAGTAATAAAACAGAATCATATGAGGAACTCAGGAATAAGACTATGCATTGGTTGAACACCCATAGACCCCTGCCTAGAACTATTTTTAGTAAAATTCTATTTGTTAGATGAGTGAGGTGGGTGGGTTCTAGATCAAAAAATGTGGGAGGGGATTGTGTGATTGTTAACTTTCAGGATTTTAGGGCAGTTGATCATATATGTAGCTTCCCTCAGTCAAGTTATAATACTACGATTAAACCATGGAGGTTAGACTATTTTTATCCCACAGCATATGCTCATCCCCCTTCCGATTACGGGAGGTCTGGTTTGAGCTCTCAGCAAGAGAATTCCTGGCACCTTGTATCCAGAAGTAGGGGTGGACAACCAAGGGGGGAACTGCTGGAAGTCCCGTTACGCAATCGATATAGTCTCCTAGACCAAGTAGATTGACTTCCTGTTTCAGCCAACAGATTCCCGCCCTACCAAACTGATGATCACAATAAGGTCGAAGCCCTGATGACCACAGGGAACAAGCATCTGCAGGCGGCAGAAGCCGATATTAAACTTGCATTACCTATAGAGGTTGGGCTAAAGGCCAAAGAGAATCCCCTCCCATTAGATGGGGAGTTAGGGGTTGACTTACCCACCCCTACGATTATTATCAGTACATTGGTGTCACAAACTCAGTCTGCTAGCGAACATGCAGACTTTTACTCACTTGGTCTCGGGACTCACGGCTCGGCCGACTCCCGTTGTGAGGGTAGCCTGGCTGCCGAGCTGTTAAAACCAAATGGGTCCCTAAAAATTTTATCCTGGAATATAGCGGGCCTTTTATCTAATTTAGACATCCCGGATTGGTGTTCTTTTGTGGACTCCCATGGGATCTGCTTATTTCAGGAAATATGGGCTACAGGTCCCACCCATAGAGTTGGGTATGTAACCTTTGCAGAACCTGCAGTACAAGGCACACGAGGCAGACCGTCGGGGGGGCTGTGTATCTGGATAGGCACCCATCTTGGATTTACGCTAAAAAGATTAGAGACCAATAGCCCTGATCTTACGTGCCTCCTGATGTCACACAAAAGTTTACCCAAGCTGGCCTTGATTAATGTCTACTCACGGCCAGTCAAACCCGGTGGAACTTCTCATACCCTGGACAGGCTATCTGATTTACTGCACACATTAGGGGGTAAGGTAGTGCTTCTGATTGGAGGTGACTTTAATTGTCACTTTGAACCTTTAGAGGGGGTCCCCCCAATCACCAAGACTGAAGACGAAATATGGTCAGTTCCCCCCCCCAATTGCCTACCCAGTAAAAAACTGGTCAGCATTGGTTCTCCAACTGACCTCTCTTATCCTTACATTCTCCCTTAGAGCCTGTAATGGTCGCTTTAAGAGTGACACCCCTGCACTTTATACTTAAAATGGCATGGGGCACTCATCAATTATAGATTATTTCTTGGTGAGCCTGACATCCTGGTAAAATTTTTTAGATTTTACCGTATGTCGGCGCGCTGAAAGTGACCATAATCCTCTGTCAATCGAGATGGATTTCAAACTAACTGGTGGGGATATTGTTATAAACAATTCCCCTAGTAGTGATTTAAGATTAGAGCAAGGTGGGAGAAGAGTTCGATGGGAAGCCGCGAAATCTTCTATTGAAATAATGTCTAATCTATATAGAAATGTAATCCCCCTTCTCGAAAAGGCAAATTTTGCCTCTAGTGACCCATCTCATATCGACATGACTGTAATCACTGATATTCATAGTGAGATGGTCACCCTTTTAAAGGATACCTTCTATAAAGCAGGCCCCATTAAAAATAAACCATGCTCTGGAGATAACCCATGGTTCAATGGAGGATGTAGGGATGCAAAATCTGCACTTCTATTGGCTATTAGCCATGGAAACAGACAGTGCATTGTTCAGGCTAGACATGCATATAAGAAAATGTTAAAGAATGCGAAATCTGAATGGGAGGCTGACCGTTGGGCTGCCATCTCATTTGCCCTTGCGGCAAAGGATTCGCGGTCCTTTTGGAACCTTGTCCATACTGGGAATACAGTAGGAAGATCTGCAATTATTCCTAATATATCCGAGGAAGCTTGGTCCACTTATTTTAAAGATCTTTATTCTCTTTCTCCTTCTTGCATTAGTGAAGCCCCTCAGAGCCTTTTGGCCCCGAACCCTATATGCCCGGCACACCTATACACTTTGGAGGAAGTAAAGTCGGCAATTCTCAGGATTCAGCCCAATAAAGCTCCGGGTCTTGATCGCATCCCGGGCGATCTATTCAGAGAAGAACTAATAGTTTGGGCCCCCTATCTTTTGGTCTTATTCAATGCGATATTGCAGGGGTTATCTTTGCCTAATACTTGGCTTGGGGCGGAGATTATCCCAATACATAAGAAGGGCTCCCCGCTCCAACCTTCAAATTACAGGCCGATTAGCCTTATTGATGTTACACAAAAAATTTATGCCAGGGTACTGTTACAACGTTTGGAGACCTGGTCTACTGATAATAATATCTTGACTCCGCTTCAGGCGGGTTTCAGGGCGAAAACCTCAACTATCGACCAATTATTCAGGTTACAAGTGATTTATTGGAAGCATGTGACCTTGGAAGGGGGTAGTCTTTATCTTATATTTGTCGATTTAAAATCAGCTTTCGACATGGTGGATAGAGAACAACTATGGTCCATTTTATCAACAATGGGGGTTCCATCCTACCTATGCCACCAGCTTAAAATTTTACACACTGGCACTTTCGCTAGAGTACGCTTCGGTAAACAAGGCCAGCTAACAGGAGCCTTCCCGATTGAGAAAGGTGTTAGGCAGGGCTGCGTCCTTGCACCAACCCTATTTTCTCTCTTTCTCAACGGGCTTATCGAAGATCTCTTAGCTAAAAACGATATAGACTCCCCCAAATTGGGCGCCCGAAGATTTCCCGCATTAATGTTTGCGGATGACACGCTTCTGCTTTCAAAATCACCAATGGGGTTGCAGCGCGTGTTAGACCAATTCTCCAACTTTTGCTCTAAAAGAAACCTGGTGGTTAACATAAATAAGACCAAGTATATGGTTTTCAATGCAAAGACAGTTAATTGCCCCCATCCAATGATGGATGGCAAACCCCTTGAAAGGGTTTCAACCTTTGAATACCTGGTTCTGACCTTGAATGACAAAATGGGTTGGGGTCTTCAAGTGGCTAAGGCTAACTTAAGATTAACTCAAGCAGCAGGGGGTATCCTGAAAGTTCAGAAGAGCTGTTCTCTTAAACTTATTAGTCCCCCACTTGAAATTTTTAAAGTGCAAGCTAGGGCTTCATCGCTCTATGGGGCAGAACTTTGGGGTCATACATCAGTAAGTAACTTATCCATAACTGAAAATAATTTTATAAGACAACTATTGGATCTTCCAAAAAGCACTCCTTTAATCCCGCTAAGACTTGACTTAAATGTCTGTCCAATTGTTGACGCTATCACTATTCGACCGTTACTCTATTGGAAGCGTCTTTGGAGCACTCCTGAGCTGGTGACCTATAAGGAGGAGCTCAAAGTTGTCATGGCTCTAACTGGTTCTGGTGGGATTCCTTGGCTAGCATTCGTCAAACATTCACTTGCATTGACTGGTCTTGAGGAACTCTGGTTCACCCCTGAAGTTTCCTGCCCAGTGATTTCTAAGAAAGCAGTGGCGAGTGCTGTCAAGCAAATGAATTTAAGGAATCTCTTTCGCTTAGTAAAATCCTCAAGCTTAACAGATGCTTTTTTGGATGTAAAGTCCGTTTATAGCTTTGAGCCTGCGATTGATTTAATCCAACCAACACTAGCAAAAAAAGCTTTATTTACAGTTCAGATATGGCACTTTGCCCCTTTTTAATTTTTCTGATAGGTGGAAGGGGGGACTAGTACGCCCCTGTCCAGGTTGCCTCATTGAGGATGAAACCCCGGTTCATGTTATCCTATTCTGTCCCGCTTACGCTTATATTAGGAAGATATGGATAATTCAGCTGTGCAAGAACCTGGGGACAAATCACTATTTGGCTTTTTTTAGGATACTAAAAACAGATACTGACCCACTGATTGTCTGTGCAGTAACTAAATTTCTACATTCAATGTGGATTGCACGAAGGAACTTGATCAATAATGCTGTTTTGACCTAAGATTAAGCAAGATGAATTCTGAGAGACCATAATATTTTAACTTTTATGAATATCATTGTTATGTCAATTTTAAATTTCGGACTTATTTAAATTTTTAAAGGAACAAATGTCTAACAACCATGCAATTATCAGAGGTTATATGTATGAAATGGATTGTTTGTTTTGTTAACTCTGTATTTTTATGTGCTTTTATGGTAAATTCAACCGAAATAAAGCTTAAATGAATGAATGAATGAATAAATCAATTCTAATTATTAAAGAGAACCCCAATCATGGTGTTACATTTTAAGTTCTGAGTTAGTGCTTCTCAACCAAGCACTATTTGACTATACTGACTACTATTAAACTATACTGACTACTATTAAACTATTCCTACTACTATTAAACTATACTGACTGGCTCCTACACCTTGTAGTCCTCTGTTTTATGTAATATTAACCGTACACTGATTAACACATACATGATTCATTGTCTGTGGCCCCGATTACGGCTTTTGGTGCAGTGTAAGCGGGCAGTACACCACCGATATGCCCCTGCTGCGTCAAAGCCGTGGTTGGGCCAACCGCCAGATTAGGAGTTTCCTCCTGTCTGGCAGGCTGGGTTTTGACGTTCCCATGGCGGTGCCTCTGAAAATAGGCACCGCAATGGGAACATCAAAAACAGTTCCTACGTGGCATGGACTTTACAGTCCATGGGGTGCAGGAACTGGTGAGAATGCATACAGGGGGGCATACGTTGTACCCCCCCTGTGTGCATCCACATGGTGTAAGGCACCAGGGGGCCATGTAGGTCCCCTTTTGTTTCCTCTCCGCCATGGTTTTCATGTCGGTGGAACCGCCATGAAAACCATGGCAGAGAGGAAACTCATGATATGCTTGGTGGGACTGCGGCGGTTCCGTCAAGCATATTGCGGCCTCAGGACTGCTGCGCCAGCGCCAGGGAATGGCAGGTTCCCTGGCGGCAGTCCCATGGCAGTCTGACCGCCAAAGTCCTAATAGAGCGGTCAGCCTGCCAGTATGGCGGTGGCTGGACCTCCACACTACCACAAGTCTGGTGGTCCTCGCACTGCCAGGCTCATAATTAGGCCCTGTGTAGTCTGTGTGATGTAAAGTCCTCTGACAACCGACCCTGGTATGAGTGCCGCTATAAAATTAATTAAATGCATCTGAGAGAGCGTGGTTATGGAGACTTGAGAGGCACTGTTAAAGGGTGGTATTGATTGAATCCATGGAGGAGGTTTTCGTTGGGGGGCACCAACAAACATTGTCAGACTTGGCGCCATCAGCACTAAAGCTGGCCTTGCCCATGGCATCTTTGCTGCAATACCTGATGGCACCATGGCACACTGCGCTTTGAATGGACTGCACGGTCTGCTGTGATACAACTATCATCAAATCTGGTTTTTTTTGTTTTGTTTTAAAAAGACTGCTACCTCATATTCATGATACCCCCATAGTTATCAGGCAGTTATGCAGGTCATCTCAAGATTCAGAGGGTTTCAGATCGCTTTAATTTTCGAGACTCCTTTCCATAATTTGAAGCTGAAGTGAAGGTGTGTGCTGAATGAAAATGATTGCCTTTTAAATTCATAATTAATTTTTCCAAAAATGAGTGACGTGCAATTTGTTTTAATGAAAGCCTTTACAGAATGCATGGCTGCCCCAGGTTTTCATTTAGCTTGTGTGTATGACATTTTAATTGTTTTTATTGTACTTCTGTGTGCCGTTCTGTGTCCTGTGCAACGTCGTAGCTTCCATTGGTGCAGCAGCTGTAGTAGCACCAGGGCCCAGATGCGTGAGGGACCCACCAAACCCTGAATAATGTTGTAGGTTATCATTCAAATAGCAGCCAGGGGGCCCATTTCCTTCTTTAGGGCTCATGACACACTGGCTACGCTACTGGTTTTGTGACACTTCGTGTGAATCAGTTTCAGCAGTTAAACAAAGAAGTGAAACTCGTATATAGGGAAAAATATCAAAAAGTATCCCCTTTTTAGAATCCATTGAGAAATGTCCAGCTGCCTCACCCCTCACGTGCTTATGGAAGTCTACAAACCTACTTCTCCTTTCTTACATAGATCTTACTGGAAATAACTTTGACATTTTAATATTAAACAGGTATTTCCAACAAGACTCTGATGCTACTTTTCTCATACGAAGGACACCCACATATACCTTTATTTACATTAGTTTGCTACATTTTGGTGGCATGCATTTTTAAAGAATGTTATATATGTTAACAAGGCAACAGCACACTGTATGTCTTTCAGGTACCAGCTTGGAATTGATCCCCTGCGTCATATATTTATACACTCTTAATCACCTTTGTTGTGTATATCACTGTGGGAGGGCGGGTCGGATAATCAGACGAGGAGGCTGTATATAGTGAGATGCTCTGCGAGTTTTATTAGGAATGACAGGTATTGGGCCACTCGAGGGTTGTATAGGTGTCTCAACAGTCCCCTGTGGTTCTTCTGCCGTTACTGGTCCTTCGACTGATGGTTCTCCGCCTCTTCCGACCGCTCCTAGTTCTTTGGGGGATTCTTCCTCTCCTAGTTGTACATCCGGACCCACATTCGTCCCAGGGAGGCTCATAGGAGAGAGGAAAAGACGGGCTGTCAGTAACTTATACTGGATGTGCCAAGGGTGTAAACCATCACCGCAACACCACGTGTGAATTGTGCTTTCCTCTTTTCTTAGGAGGGTGTTTTACAAGTGAACTCGGTCGAGAACGGTGAAGAGGTTTTTAAGGGGGGGGGGGGAGTGCTAGGAATAAGGTTTAGATCAGGAGTGTCTATTGCACGTTAAGAAAGGGGCCTCGTAATCTCTTCTTTGACAGTGTATACGCCCCCTAGGCAACCCAAAACGACAAACATAAAAGGGGGGAGGGGTTTTCAGGTGAGTGCAGACCCAGGGGTGACTAATCATCACTATCGACAAACCAAGGTTACGGAGGCAAATGCGGACTTTACTGTAAACAGTTCTCCCTATCGTTAGCCAATCCCTCCCCTCTTGTACCCGGTCCCAATCTCCACCCGCTCCTCTTTTGCCCTCGCTCAGGGTTACTCACAGGCTCCGCCGCAACTCTCCTTGAGTTGCGGCCGCTCTCCAGCCTCCTCCTGTGGGGACCACCACTCCTCGCACCACGTCTCGTCGTCTTCGGTATATCCGTCGTCTTCGGTCTTTCTCCCGACTCGATCTCTGTCCTCACGTCCTTCTTCTCCGTTGCTTCCGCCTTTCGCTTCTCCTAGTCCTTCGACCGCTTCCTCCCCGATCCTGTGTCCATCGTCTCTTTTCACTGCCTGGTCCGCAGTGCTTCCGGGGTTAGCCCCTCCTCCTACCACGCTCTCCACGTCGCTGACTCGTCCCTGTGAAGGGGAAGGACAAGGGGGGGCGGTTATCTTTTCCGTCATCTGTTTGACGGACCTGTGACGTCGGGTGTCGACTCTCCGGGCTCCCCGAGACCTGGGGATACGGGGGTCCCCAGAAGGTAAGTGACGGGGGGAACCTGCTCCCTTCTCACATCCCCTTTCCCTTGCTGTCCTTCCCGTAGGGGTTTGTGTTTGAGGAAATCGAGAAAGAAAGTCTACGTTTGCTTGTTCACTTCCTTTCCGATGTTTGGTATGAAAGCGATAAGGTTGGATGGATAAAAACCACCGTAGCACTCTATCGTTGTTCCCCTTGTTCCGCGCCAACCATTCTAACGGCGCATGATCGGTATACAGGGTGAAGTCCCTTCCTTCCAAATAATACTTCAGGGCGTCGATGGCCCATTTGATGGCCAGGGCTTCCTTTTCGATGACTGCATAGTTCTGTTCCCTGGGGAACAATTTTCTACTGATATACAGTATGGGTTTCTCCTCCCCTTGTTGGGTTACTTGAGACAGGACAGCCCCCAGCCCTTGATCGGAGGCGTCAGTTTGGAGTATAAACGGCAAGCTATAATCAGGGCTAGCCAATACAGCGTCTGAGGTTAGGGCGGTTTTCAGGGTGTGAAATGCTTGAACTACTGTGGGGCTGGGATTCCTTAGCATGACTTCTGTTTTTACTGATTTATGTAATAGATCTGTCAGGGGGGCAACTATCTGGGAGAACCGGGGTATGAATCTCCTATAATACCCCAGGAGCCCCAGGAAGGCCCGGAGTTCTTTTGCGGTACGTGGGAAGGGAATTTGTGTAATAGCCGCTAGTTTATTGTCTTGTGGCCGTATAACTCCTTCTCCTAACAGATACCCCAGGTATCTTACGGTTTGGGCTGCTAGATGGCTTTTGGCCGGGTTGATTTTGAGACCCTGACTGCCCAAGGCCTGAATTACCTCATAGAGATGAGTCAAATGTTGTTCCCAGGTTTCACTGTAGATGACAATGTCATCAATGTATGCCCCGGCGTACCTTTCATGTGGTTGTAGTATACGGTTCATAGCCCTCTGAAAGGTGGCCGGAGCCCCGTGTAACCCGAAAGGGAGTACTACAAATTGGAACAACCCATCGGGAGTGGAAAAGGCTGTCTTTTCTCGGTCTTGGGGTCGAAGGGGTATTTGCCAGTACCCCTTACACAGATCCAGGGTACTGATGTATTTAGCCTTCCCGATCCGCTCTATCATCTCATCTACTCGGGGCAAGGGGGTAGGTGTCAAACTCCGAGATTTTATTGACCTCCCTGAAATCAATACAAAAGCGTACCGAACCGTCTGGTTTCGGTACTAGTACTATTGGCGAGTTCCATTCACTGGTGGAAGGTTCTATAATACCCATCTGTAACATCTGCTGAACCTCCTCGCGTATGGTATTCCTACGGGCCTCCGGTATCCGATACGGACGAAGGCGTACCGTTTTCCCTGCCTGTGTTTTTATCGAGTGTTCCACCAAAGTGGTTCGTCCAGGGGTTAAGGAGAAGATGGGCTGGAGGGGCAAGAGAGAGTTTACTAAATCCGATCGTAAGTCGGAGGGTAACTCCGCATCAATGCATTGGACATATAAAGGAAGATCCTTCACAATCCCTACTAAAGAGGGAAGAGGCCCTTCCCATCGTTTCAAAAGGTTCACATGATACACCTAGGTGGTTCCGCGTTTCTTATCCAATTCGATCTTGTATGTAACGGGAGTCACTCTCTCTAACACTATATAGGGACCCTGCCATTGTCCTAATAATTTGTGGTCAGAGGAGGCCAACATGAGCAGAACGGCATCTCCCACAGCAAAGGTTCTACTCTTCGCCTTTTTATCATACTGTACTTTTTGGGCTTCCTGTGCTTTTTCCATATTGTTTCTTACTATCGTTCTTATTTGTCCCAGATGGGTCCGAAGTTGGGCTACGTATTCTACTAGCGGTTTAGAGTGGTCGGGTTCTGCCTCCCAGGCCTCCCGCATCATGTCCATTAAGGACCTGGGTTGGTGACCATACAGGAGCTCAAATGGGGAGTAACCCGTGCTTTTCTGGGTTTTGCAGCGGATCGCATATAGGGCTAAGGGTAACATATTGTGAGAAGTTGGCCTGGTATATGATGCTCACTAGTTAAAGTGATCACCTTGTACCATGCCAAGCAACCCTTATGGTGTGGTTGTAAGTCAACCTTTTCGGACTAGCTGCCCTAGTGGTAGCGTAGGCTAAGCAGTCTTTGAGGCTAAACTCGTGAAGCGTGTTAAGCAAGCTGTTTTACCAATAGTAACCCCCTTTTATACCAATGAAAGGACACCACACAGATATATATTCAAAATATATATGTATTTATTTATCAAAGTAACCCCTAGTCTCTTTATGAGCACAGGAGCACAAATCGTCAAACAAGATTATCACAGAATACACAGAAGTTGCACGTTATATGGATAGGCCCTGGTGGCCACTCAAACCATATACTAAAATAGTGGTATAAGTACCACGAACAGAAAAGGGAAAAGGCCTAGGGCCTCTAGAATCGCTGGGCCTACAAGGAGCTAACGTCAGTTAGTGACCAGGAGGTCCACGGGTGGCGTGTGCAGAGCAAATAGTCACACGCGTGCTCCCATAGGTTTCAATGGGTGCGTAAAAAGTACAAAGTTACTGCAAAAGGAATCTTCCGGATGACCTAGGAACTTAAGATTTGGAACACAGGCACTAGAGATGTAATACTACACTTGGGCACAGGAGTGCCAGCTTTACCTCACCCACAGGAAGCGGGTGCATAGGCCTCGAAGTGCGTCGGGTTTCTTCTATCTGTTCCGTGGGGCCTGTAGACAAAAGTGCTGCAGGCGGTCGGTCGGGAAGAGATGCAGTGGATCCAAGAGTGGATCGGAGATGTTGAAGACCTGTAAGCAGAGGGGACAGTGTTCACAGTCACTAGCCAGTGACCAGCGTGGCACCAGGTGGGTACCAGGCGATGTCGGGTGCAAACAGGAAGGCAGATGTAGCTTGACTCTGCAGCCACGTGGTCCCTGAAGGTCGACGACGTCCAGGAGTCGAGTCACGAGCTGTCCCACGCAGGCTCTCGCTGTCGGCGGTGTCGGCGACTTGATTGAAGCAAACAAGCCTTGGCAAAAGCAATTGTTGTAGGCAAGGAGTTTAAGCTGATGGTTCTGACCAGCAAGGTCAGAGGAACTGCTCCTTTGGAGGGGAGCAAGGGCCAGTCTGGAGCAACCAGACCAGCGGTGTTTGTTGTAGATTTCGTCGCCAAGATGGCCACTAGCCAGCGGGCCAGCAACCGGTTAGGCGCGTCGAGTGGCAAAATGCAGAAGGGCCCCACGCAGATCGTGGAGATGCTGGAGGGCTCACCTTTGGTGCAGATGCTGCTCGAGGGTTGGGCTTCTCAGGACCCAAAGCACAACTTGGAGGGAGCCTCGGTGGTTGCACTGGTCAGCTTGTCGTAGTCGTTTCAAGATGGCTGGCTCCACGTGTCTCGGTGCCTCCACGGGTCTCCTCTTTGCAGGGACTGTGGATCGGGCGGTGAGAGGTCTGGAGGTCCAGGTCTTGTCAGTCTCTGGGCTCGGGCTCCGGCGGGAGGCGGCGGCAAAGCAGACGTTGATTCGCTGGATGGTGCTTGCGTTAGCAAGGTGGTCACTCCCTGACCACAGGGGAGATTGGCTTCAGTCCTCTGTGCAGCAGAGCGTCGAAGTTCCCGTCTTCTTCTTAGTTTTAAGTTGATTCCAGGATGTCTGAAGTCTTAGGACACAGCTCCTACCTTTATTCGGATTCTAGGGGCCGGACTACCTGCTAGGTCCCTCCCTATGGGTGGGACCAGGAAGGGGGGTGGTTACACCCCCAATCCTTTGTCCAGCTCGCCCCAGGCCCGGGACTGGTGTGCCCCAGGACCGGTTTGAACTGGCATATGCACCGAGGCTCCTTGTGAGCCACAGGCATGTCTGGTTTCTTTCAAGCCCTACCTGACCAATACACAAAATCCTGTCTGGGGTGGTGCACGCACCTCCCCTGGCAGGAAACCCTTTGTCCACACCTCCCAAGCTGGAAGGACTCCCAGCAGCAGGAGGGCAGACTTGTGTCTGTGGTGGCAGCATCCATTTTGTGGAGCTGAGGCTATGTCTGATTTTACCCGGGTTTCAGGTACTGTACATGTCGTGTCCCTCTAGAAGGGTGGAATGCTAACCCCGTCGCCAGAATTGGCGAGGGGTTAGTATTCCAATTCGTATGACACCTTACTCGACATGTTTTGATAAAGCCAAACCAAAGATAGCATTTAACCGCGAGGTTCATAATGCACTTAAGAGTATATGGTATGACGATATCTGGAAACAGTAGAAGGAAGTTGTTCCGACCACTGCAGACAGGCTCAGCTCATGCCAGAGCACCATCTCACATGGAACCACGCACTCTGCCTTCAGGATTGTTAAGGCCTGCCATAGGAGTGACTTATAGGTTACCAGGTGTCCCATTTAAGGTTAGGTATAGGTATACTACACCTAAGTAAGAGGTGATTACACCAACTTACCCCAGCTGAGTGATCAGCCAGTTGTGTCAAATTGTTAGGCCAAGCCTGGGGTGGCATAATACATGCTTCAGCCCTTGGCAGGCCTTGGGTACACCAATGCCCTGGGTACCTAGTGTACACTGGTACAGGGGCTGACAGGGTGATCCACTTCCAATTGGTTATGCACCTAGGGTGCATAGTTTTAATTTAGTAGAGAGAACAGCAGGCTGGGGGTCCGATTGGCAGGCCCACAGCCTCAATATGTCAAAAACCAGTGAAGCAAAAAGCAAAAATTTGGGGTGACCATAGGATAGCAGACCCTACTCTCCTACACAACCCCCCCCCAAACGCTGGGACATTAAACTAGCCTTGACCAGTCTCGTCTTCATGTCCTAAGTGGAAGTACCTGGAGAGACCATCTGCATTCCCATGGTCAGTACCTGGCCGGTGCTCCACTGTAAAGTCCATCCCCTGTAGGGAAATGGACCACCTAAGCAGTTTGGGGTTTTCACCCTTCATCTGATTTAGCCACAAGAGGGGCTTATGGTCGGTCTGAATCTTGAAGTGAGTGCCAAACAAGTATGGCCTCAGCTTCTTCAGGGCCCACACCACAGCAAAGGCCTCCCTCTCAATAGCTGACCAATTCTTCTCTCTGGGGGTCAACCTTCTGCTAATAAAAGCAATGGGTTGGTCTTGACCATCTACATTAAGTTGTGACAGCACAGCTCCCACACCCAACTCAGAAGCATCTGTTTGGACAATAAACTTTTTGGAGTAGTCAGGACTTTTCAGGATAGGTGCAGAGCACATGGCCTTCTTCAGGTCATCAAATGCCTTTTGACAGCTTACTGTCCACTGAACCTTTTTGGGCATCTTCTTGGATGTCAGATCATTAAGAGGAGTCACAATGGACCCATAGTTCTTAACAAACTTCCTGTAGTACCCAGTCAAGCCCAAGAAAGCTCGAACTTGAGTCTGGGTGGTTGGAGGGGACCAGTCCTTGATGGATTGTATCTTACTCTCCAGTGGTTGAACTTGGCCTCCACCTACAAGGTGGCCCAAATATACAACCTTACTCTGCCCTATCTGGCACTTAGTAGCCTTGATAGTGAGGCCTGCCCTCTGCAGGGCCTCAAGAGCCTTCTTCAGGTGGATCAGGTGATCCTCCCAGGTGGAGCTAAAGACAGCAATGTCATCAAGATATGCTGCACAAAAGTCATCCAACCCAGTAAGGACTTGGTTCACCAGCCTTTGGAAGGTGGCAGGTGCATTCTTCAGACCAAAGGGCATCACCACAAACTGATAATGCCCACCTGGGGTTGAGAATGCTGTTTTGGCCTTAGACTCCTCAGCTAATCTGATTTGCCAATAGCCAGCTGTTAAGTCAAATGTGCTCAAAAACTTTGCAGAAGCTAGTTTGTCTATGAGCTCATCTGCCCTTGGAATAGGGTGTGCATCTGTCCTGGTGACAGCATTGAGTCCTCTGTAATCCACACAGAACCTCATCTCTCTCTTGCCATCTTTGGTGTGAGGTTTGGGGACCAGAACCACTGGGCTAGCCCAGGGGCTCTCTGAGGGTTCAATGACACCTAATTCCAGCATTTTATGTACCTCAGCCTTTATACAGTCCCTGACGTGGTCAGGTTGTCTGTAAAGTTTGTTCTTTACAGGCAGACTGTCACCAGTGTCCACAACATGGGTACACCAGTCAGTTTGACTAGGTATCAAGGAAAACATATGTGAAAATGATTGTAGAACCTGTCTACATTCAGTCTGCTGATGGGCAGTGAGGTTGCCTCCAAGGGTCACTCCTTCAACTGAGCCATCTTCAGGGTTCTGAGACAACAGGTCTGGGAGAGGGTCACTCTCTTCCTCCTGCCCCTCATCTGTAGCCATGAGCAAGCCCATGTCTGCCCTGTCAACATATGCTTTAAGCCTGTTAACATGGAGTACCCTGTGGGGACTCCTGGGAGTTCCTAGGTCGACCAAGTAGGTGACCTCTCCCTTCTTTTCCAGGATTGTATGGGGTCCAGACCATTTGTCTTGGAGTGCTGCTGGGGCCACTGGCTCCAACACCCATACCTTCTGTCCTGGCTGAAACTCAACCAAGACAGCCTTTTGGTCATGCCAAGCTTTCTGTAAGGCCTGGCTTGCCTCAAGGTTTTTGGATGCCTTCTCCATATACTCAGCCATCCTGGAGCGGAGACCAAGTACATAGTCCACTATGTCTAGCTTAGGCTTTTTGAGAGGTAACTCCCAGCCTTCCTTCACCAAACACAGTGGGCCTCTCACAGGGTGCCCAAACAACAATTCAAAGGGGCTGTAGCCAACTCCTTTTTGTGGGACCTCTCTGTAAGCAAACAGAAGGCAGGGTAGAAGGATGTCCCATCTTCGCCTGAGCTTTTCAGGTAATCCTTTGATCATACCCTTTAGGGTCTTGTTGAATCTCTCAACAAGCCCATTGCATTGTGGGTGATAAGGGGTGGTGAACTTGTAGTTGACACCACATTCCTTCCACATAGCTGTTAAGTATCCTGACATAAAGTTGGTACCTCTGTCAGATACTACCTCCTTAGGAAACCCCACTCTGGAGAATACTCCCAGCAGGGCCCTGGCCACAACAGGAGCTGTAGTGGTCCTAAGGGGAATTGCCTCTGGGTACCTGGTGGCATGATCCACTACCACCAGTATAAATCTGTGCCCAGATGCAGTGGGAGGATCCATGGGACCCACTATGTCTATTCCCACTCTTTCAAAGGGGACCCCCACCACAGGTAGTGGTATTAGGGGGGCCTTTGTTGTGCCACCTGATTTGCCACTGGCTTGGCAGGTAACACAGGAGCGACAAAACTCCTTTGTATCTTCATTCATGTGAGGCCAGTGAAAGTGAGGGACAAGTCTGTCCCAGGTCTTATTCTGGCCTAGGTGTCCTGCTAAAGGAATGTCATGGGCCAAGGTAAGAAGGAAGCCCCTAAATTGCAGAGGTATGACCAACCTCCTGGTAGCACCAGGCTTGGGGTCTCTAGCCTCTGAATAAAGGAGCCCTTCATCCCAATACACTTTATGGGTACCTTGAGCATTCCCAGCAGCCTCAGCAGCAGCCAGCTGTCTGAGGGGTTCAAGAGAGGGACAGGATAACTGAGCCTGCCTCAAGTCAGCCCTTGAAGGTCCCCCTGTCCCCAGAAACTCAACCTGGTCAGGTTCAAGCTCTTCAGGGACAGTTCCTTCAGGGTCCTCTAGATCAGCTTCCTGGGAAGGCTGATCATCACTCTGAGGCAGGGGGGAAGGCACAGCCTTGACCCTCCTGTTCTTCTTCTTGGTAGGTGCTTGGTCCATTGTTCCAGGATCCAAGACCTGAGGTTCAGTGAGGCACTTTTTGGCCTGTGACCTGGTCACAGCAAGGACATGTGATGATATACCTAACATCTCTGCATGAGTCCTGTACTCCACTTCTGACCATAGAGAACTCTCTAGGTCATTGCCCAACAAACATTCTACTGGGAGGTCTGCACTAACCACAACCCTTTTGAGGCCAGTTACCCCTCCCCATGAGAAGTTAACAACTGCCACACTGTGTGAAGTAGTGGCATTGCTGGCATTGGTCACCAGGTAGTTCTCACCTGGTATGTACTGTCCAGGGTCCACAAAGCCTGATGTCACCATAGTGACACTGGCACATGTGTCCCTGTAGGCTTGAGCCACTTTGTCATTAATTAAAGGAGTCTGTCTGTACTTGCCCAGGTTACTGGGGCTCACAGTCAGGGACAAATCAATGTCCCCATCACAGATCAAGACTGCCTGTGTCAGGGTTCTGTCTAAGTCAGAATCTCCTTCAGTTCCCATAGTGATTCCCACTACACCCTTTGTCTGGGGACCAACACTGCTAACAGTAGTACTGGGAGCAGGTGCCTTAGGGGCAACAGTGTTGGGGGCTCCACCCTTTTTGCAATCACTAGTCCAGTGAGTTGTATTTTTACAATGATTGCACCAGGGTTTCTTTTGACCTTCTTTCTTCTTTTTGGACTGTTGTTGGGACCCACCCTCCTTAGCAGTAGTTTGGGGCCCTGTTGAAGACTTCTGGTCTTTAGATTTCTGATCTCCACCCTTTTGGTCTGTTTTCTTCTGATCACCCCCTTGGCCCTGGTTCTGGTTCTTTTGCTTAACCCTGGTTCTGACCCATTTGTCTGCCTTCTTTCCCAATTCTTGGGGAGAGGTCAGATCAGAGTCAACCAAGTGTTGATGCAGTTGCTGGTTTTGACAGTTATTTAAAATCTGTTCTCTCATCATCAAATTATACAATCCTGTAAAATCAGATACCTTACTTCCCAGCAACCAACCCTCCAAAGCCTTAGTGGCACATTCAATGTATTCAGACCAGTCCTGAGTCTGTGTCTTTTGGGTGTCTCTGAACATTAACCTGTACTGCTCAGTGGTTAAGCCTAACCCATCAACTAGAACACTCTTCAGGACTCTGTAGTTTCTGACATCCTCTTCTCTAACAGTGAGGAGTCTGTCTCTGCCTCTTCCCTCAAAGGAGAGCCAGAGGATTGCTGCCCACTGGTCTTCAGGAACCTGTTGTACTTTGCAGGCTCTCTCAAGAGCAGTTATCCACTTGTGGATGTCATCCCCACTTTTGTAGGGGGGCACAACCTTAGACAGGTTTCTATTGTCGAAAACCCTATCTTTGTCCTTAGGGACAATGCTGCCACCAGTGGGTATAGACCCACTCTCTTTATGCTGTCTAGCCTTGCTAAGTTTCTCTTCCATCAGGGCTACTTCTAGCTCCTGCTTCCTGATCCTCAGCTGAGCCTCTTGCATCTTGGCCTCATGTTCCCTCCTCTGAGGGGTGGTCATCCTTCTCCTGGAGTGACCTTGAGAGCCTCTAGAGCCATGGGAAGCATTGGAGTCACCTGAGCGATTCCTTTGCCTTCCCAGCCCTGTGTTAAGTCCACTGGGGAGATCCAGTGGGTTGAACCCACTGTCAGTCCCCAATAGCCTTGGTTTAGCTGGGCCAAGTATAACACTTGGCACTGGGCTAGTTCTCCCTTCATCCTCACTACTGTCAGTATCCTTTTCACTCTCCTCCTCTGTGGTAGGCATCCCATCTAAGGGGTGACTATTGGGAAGGGGTACTTCAGTGGCATCTTCAGAAGGGGGGCCTCCTGTTCCTGACCCTAAGGGGGCTAACTGGGAAGCTTTCTTGAGTGCTCTCTGATTCTCATCATTCTGTAAGAGCTCTCTGAGCTCAGCAGAGTTTGGGTTCTTGGGCTGTTTAAGGCCTCTAAGAGTTGCCAAATGCCTGAGCTCATTCTGATTAAGGGTAGCAAAGCTGGTTGGTGCCCTCTGGGGGTCACTCTCGACAGAGATGGGTACAGTGGACCCCTCTGCCCCGGCCATTGCTCTTAAGTGTGGGTGGATGTGTTGCAATCTACCTACACTTGGGTTTACCTACTAAACCTATCTAGTAGTTGTAGTCAGGGTGTGCTACTCCCTTTGCTCTACAACAACTAAGTTCAGTAGAACTTAAGTATATCTAATCTTGTTTTATATGTACCTACAGGTACCTATGTGATCTTTCAATTGGTAACCAAGAGATTACACTGGTAAAACACAGCAAGCTCAAATCCAACCGCTGCTCACCAATGTGAGAAGTTGGCCTGGTATATGATGCTCACTAGTTAAAGTGATCACCTTGTACCATGCCAAGCAACCCTTATGGTGTGGTTGTAAGTCAACCTTTTCGGACTAGCTGCCCTAGTGGTAGCGTAGGCTAAGCAGTCTTTGAGGCTAAACTCGTGAAGCGTGTTAAGCAAGCTGTTTTACCAATAGTAACCCCCTTTTATACCAATGAAAGGACACCACACAGATATATATTCAAAATATATATGTATTTATTTATCAAAGTAACCCCTAGTCTCTTTATGAGCACAGGAGCACAAATCGTCAAACAAGATTATCACAGAATACACAGAAGTTGCACGTTATATGGATAGGCCCTGGTGGCCACTCAAACCATATACTAAAATAGTGGTATAAGTACCACGAACAGAAAAGGGAAAAGGCCTAGGGCCTCTAGAATCGCTGGGCCTACAAGGAGCTAACGTCAGTTAGTGACCAGGAGGTCCACGGGTGGCGTGTGCAGAGCAAATAGTCACACGCGTGCTCCCATAGGTTTCAATGGGTGCGTAAAAAGTACAAAGTTACTGCAAAAGGAATCTTCCGGATGACCTAGGAACTTAAGATTTGGAACACAGGCACTAGAGATGTAATACTACACTTGGGCACAGGAGTGCCAGCTTTACCTCACCCACAGGAAGCGGGTGCATAGGCCTCGAAGTGCGTCGGGTTTCTTCTATCTGTTCCGTGGGGCCTGTAGACAAAAGTGCTGCAGGCGGTCGGTCGGGAAGAGATGCAGTGGATCCAAGAGTGGATCGGAGATGTTGAAGACCTGTAAGCAGAGGGGACAGTGTTCACAGTCACTAGCCAGTGACCAGCGTGGCACCAGGTGGGTACCAGGCGATGTCGGGTGCAAACAGGAAGGCAGATGTAGCTTGACTCTGCAGCCACGTGGTCCCTGAAGGTCGACGACGTCCAGGAGTCGAGTCACGAGCTGTCCCACGCAGGCTCTCGCTGTCGGCGGTGTCGGCGACTTGATTGAAGCAAACAAGCCTTGGCAAAAGCAATTGTTGTAGGCAAGGAGTTTAAGCTGATGGTTCTGACCAGCAAGGTCAGAGGAACTGCTCCTTTGGAGGGGAGCAAGGGCCAGTCTGGAGCAACCAGACCAGCGGTGTTTGTTGTAGATTTCGTCGCCAAGATGGCCACTAGCCAGCGGGCCAGCAACCGGTTAGGCGCGTCGAGTGGCAAAATGCAGAAGGGCCCCACGCAGATCGTGGAGATGCTGGAGGGCTCACCTTTGGTGCAGATGCTGCTCGAGGGTTGGGCTTCTCAGGACCCAAAGCACAACTTGGAGGGAGCCTCGGTGGTTGCACTGGTCAGCTTGTCGTAGTCGTTTCAAGATGGCTGGCTCCACGTGTCTCGGTGCCTCCACGGGTCTCCTCTTTGCAGGGACTGTGGATCGGGCGGTGAGAGGTCTGGAGGTCCAGGTCTTGTCAGTCTCTGGGCTCGGGCTCCGGCGGGAGGCGGCGGCAAAGCAGACGTTGATTCGCTGGATGGTGCTTGCGTTAGCAAGGTGGTCACTCCCTGACCACAGGGGAGATTGGCTTCAGTCCTCTGTGCAGCAGAGCGTCGAAGTTCCCGTCTTCTTCTTAGTTTTAAGTTGATTCCAGGATGTCTGAAGTCTTAGGACACAGCTCCTACCTTTATTCGGATTCTAGGGGCCGGACTACCTGCTAGGTCCCTCCCTATGGGTGGGACCAGGAAGGGGGGTGGTTACACCCCCAATCCTTTGTCCAGCTCGCCCCAGGCCCGGGACTGGTGTGCCCCAGGACCGGTTTGAACTGGCATATGCACCGAGGCTCCTTGTGAGCCACAGGCATGTCTGGTTTCTTTCAAGCCCTACCTGACCAATACACAAAATCCTGTCTGGGGTGGTGCACGCACCTCCCCTGGCAGGAAACCCTTTGTCCACACCTCCCAAGCTGGAAGGACTCCCAGCAGCAGGAGGGCAGACTTGTGTCTGTGGTGGCAGCATCCATTTTGTGGAGCTGAGGCTATGTCTGATTTTACCCGGGTTTCAGGTACTGTACATGTCGTGTCCCTCTAGAAGGGTGGAATGCTAACCCCGTCGCCAGAATTGGCGAGGGGTTAGTATTCCAATTCGTATGACACCTTACTCGACATGTTTTGATAAAGCCAAACCAAAGATAGCATTTAACCGCGAGGTTCATAATGCACTTAAGAGTATATGGTATGACGATATCTGGAAACAGTAGAAGGAAGTTGTTCCGACCACTGCAGACAGGCTCAGCTCATGCCAGAGCACCATCTCACATGGAACCACGCACTCTGCCTTCAGGATTGTTAAGGCCTGCCATAGGAGTGACTTATAGGTTACCAGGTGTCCCATTTAAGGTTAGGTATAGGTATACTACACCTAAGTAAGAGGTGATTACACCAACTTACCCCAGCTGAGTGATCAGCCAGTTGTGTCAAATTGTTAGGCCAAGCCTGGGGTGGCATAATACATGCTTCAGCCCTTGGCAGGCCTTGGGTACACCAATGCCCTGGGTACCTAGTGTACACTGGTACAGGGGCTGACAGGGTGATCCACTTCCAATTGGTTATGCACCTAGGGTGCATAGTTTTAATTTAGTAGAGAGAACAGCAGGCTGGGGGTCCGATTGGCAGGCCCACAGCCTCAATATGTCAAAAACCAGTGAAGCAAAAAGCAAAAATTTGGGGTGACCATAGGATAGCAGACCCTACTCTCCTACACATATCCTCCCATTTCCTTGTTTCTAGTTCCAAGAGTTTTTTTAGGGTGATCTTGAGGGTGGCGTTGTATCGCTCCACCAGACCGTCGGTCTGTGGGTGATACGCTGCTGTTCTTATTTGCTTTATCCCCAATTGGGCACATACTTGTTTCATTAATTTGGACACAAACGGTGTTCCCTGGTCAGTTAATATTTCCTTCGGGAACCCAACCCTAGAAAATATAGCGATCATCGCTTTGGCGATACTAGTGGCATCGGGATGTTTTAAGGCAACGGCTTCCGGGAACCTGGTCGCATAATCCACCAGTACTAGCACATAGCGACACCCACTCCGGGAAGGAAGTAAGGGTCCTATGATATCCATTCCAATTCTACAAAATGGCTCATCGATTATTGGGAGAGGTTGTAATGGGGCTTTTGGGGGTCTATACCTACTGTTTTTTTGGCATATAGGACACTCACGACAATAGGTTTCTACATGTTTATATATGCCCGGCCAATAAAACTGTTCTAAGATTAATTGCTCGGTTTTCTTATCTCCAAAATGTCCTCCCAGTAAATGACTATGGGCTAAGTAGAGCACTTTGTCCCTAAACGGGGTGGGAACTAACAACTGGGGATTGGCTGTGGCTTTGGCCTGTCTATACAACAGACCGTTCTTGATGAAGAATTGAGGTCCTACATGAAGGGGGTCTACCTGGTCCTTGGCTTGGTTCCATGCTTCTTGTAGTACAGGGTCCTCTCTCTGGGCAGCTCGAAAGTCTCGGTTGGTTTCCCAGGGACCCTCTTCCGTCCTTACGGGAAAAACGGACGCTGGGTGACCCTTTTCTTTCCTTCTTTGATTCTTGGTTTTTCTGCTCTTGGAGGGTGGCCATTCGTGATTCTCGTCCTGAGAGAAGGGAGCTATCTTCCACCAATCCTTCTCTTCAGGAACGGCTTTCGTGAGTAGCTCGGGTAGGTATTTATAGTCGCTCCCTAGTATAATTGGTTCCGGGAGACGGGGAATCAGACCCACTTTGAGATCTGAGCCGGAATCTGAGGCATGTTGTATGTGAACATGAGTGGTGGGGTACGATTTAGTGTCTCCGTGTACGCACTGGATGTGCACTGTGCCATCTGGATCCCCACACGCTGGACCTAGATCCTGGGGTCGTACGACACTCTGTCGGCAGCCTGTATCGGCCAATGCGGTCAGGGGTTGTCCATTTACGTAGACCCCGCAGTGGTATGGTGGGGTTTGTCAGGTCGAGGTGTGACAACTGAAATTCCGTGCTACTCCGATCTCCATGGGTTCTTCCTTTTGGGGACAAAACCGTGCTATGTGTCCTAGCCCTCCACAGTTAAAACATTGGGGCCCAGGGTGGGGAGGTCTGAACACCGGTGGACCCTGAGGTCTGAAGGGAGGAGGTCCTGGGATGATAATAGCAGGGTCGGGTTTTCGACTTAACGTAGGACGAGAGGGTCGAGGGGTCCCACTTATTCCTGTTCTCCAAGGATGCTCTTCTCGTCCCTTCTGTGCTTCTTGGGCTTGGTTATAGGCACTAGCGATCTCTACCGCTGTTTCCAGGGTCAGGTGAGCGTGCTGTCTCACCCATTTCTGTATGGGAGGATGAAGGGAGGATAAATATTGTTCCAAATAGACTTTGGCCATAATATCCTCCTTGGTGGCTGTGGCAGGTTTTAGCCACCGGTCGGCCATGTCTTTTACTCTAAAGTATAGGGCTCGGGGTGTTTCTTGGGGCCCTTCTTTGATCTGTCTAAGTCTCAATCGGTAGGTGTCGTCATTGACGCCTAGTCGTTCCATGATACAATGTTTGATATCCTGGTATGGAGTCAGTCCCGTGATGTTCGCTGCTTGGTATGAGGCTTGTAGTTCTCCCGAGAGTAAGGGTCCTAGGTTTTGTCCCCATTTATCAGCTGGCCATGCGGCGGCTAATGCCATGCGCTCAAAGTTATTGAAAAAGAACTCCGGATCCTCACCACTGACGTATTTTTGTAGGATGACGGAGGGTAAAGTACTGGGGCCTCTTTGTTGTCCCAGGGCATCTGCTATTTTCCCCATGGTCGTATCATGAGTCTGTCCTTGATTGGTGATGACTTGTTGTAGTTTCCCACGGTCTTCTTCCACCACCGTGAGAAATCTCTCCATCGCCTTTCCTAGGCTCTCCTGATTTTCTGCCATTTTGGTCAATACGGCCTCCATGTCTCCTCGGAATCCCACTTCTGACACCACTTGTGGGAGGGCGGGTCGGATAATCAGACGAGGAGGCTGTATATAGTGAGATGCTCTGCGAGTTTTATTAGAAATGACAGGTATTGGGCCACTCGAGGGTTGTATAGGTGTCTCAACAGTCCCCTGTGGTTCTTCTGCCGTTACTGGTCCTTCGACTGATGGTTCTCCGCCTCTTCCGACCGCTCCTAGTTCTTTGGGGGATTCTTCCTCTCCTAGTTGTACATCCGGACCCACATTCGTCCCAGGGAGGCTCATAGGAGAGAGGAAAAGACGGGCTGTCAGTAACTTATACTGGATGTGCCAAGGGTGTAAACCATCACCGCAACACCACGTGTGAATTGTGCTTTCCTCTTTTCTTAGGAGGGTGTTTTACAAGTGAACTCGGTCGAGAACGGTGAAGAGGTTTTTAAGGGGGGGGGGGAGTGCTAGGAATAAGGTTTAGATCAGGAGTGTCTATTGCACGTTAAGAAAGGGGACTCGTACTCTCTTCTTTGACAGTGTATACGCCCCCTAGGCAACCCAAAACGACAAACATAAAAGGGGGGAGGGGTTTTCAGGTGAGTGCAGACCTAGGGGTGACTAATCATCACTATCGACAAACCAAGGTTACGGAGGCAAATGCGGACTTTACTGTAAACAGTTCTCCCTATCGTTAGCCAATCCCTCCCCTCTTGTACCCGGTCCCAATCTCCACCCGCTCCTCTTTTGCCCTCGCTCAGGGTTACTCACAGGCTCCGCCGCAACTCTCCTTGAGTTGCGGCCGCTCTCCAGCCTCCTCCTGTGGGGACCACCACTCCTCGCACCACGTCTCGTCGTCTTCGGTATATCCGTCGTCTTCGGTCTTTCTCCCGACTCGATCTCTGTCCTCACGTCCTTCTTCTCCGTTGCTTCCGCCTTTCGCTTCTCCTAGTCCTTCGACCGCTTCCTCCCCGATCCTGTGTCCATCGTCTCTTTTCACTGCCTGGTCCGCAGTGCTTCCGGGGTTAGCCCCTCCTCCTACCACGCTCTCCACGTCGCTGACTCGTCCCTGTGAAGGGGAAGGACAAGGGGGGGCGGTTATCTTTTCCGTCATCTGTTCGACGGACCTGTGACGTCGGGTGTCGACTCTCCGGGCTCCCCGAGACCTGGGGATACGGGGGTCCCCGGAAGGTAAGTGACGGGGGGAACCTGCTCCCTTCTCACAATCACTCAGTTGCTAGCCAGCCAGCTATGGTCACGTGACAGAAATGACAAATAGGAAATACACGCACATATAAATACTGTGCTGTAAATTATCACTTCAGTTTGGGTGATAAACCCTAAGCCCAGCCCGCAGCTACACGTCTCCCACTGCAGGCTTATTTACAATTTTCTTTTAAGTATGATGGTGCAGTTCGATAATTTTACCTATGTCAGGACTTCAGGTCTCAGCACGCATGATATGTATGCATGTTTGAATGGGAGCAAACTGCCTCAAACAAGTCAGTGAGAGTACTAAGATATTGAGATCAGGAAGTGCATGCTGCAGAGAGGTGATGGTGGAGAAGGGGGGACCTATGTTAGATCCCCAACTGTGCCATAAAGAAAAGTACTACACAACCGTTTTTCAGGCTCTGGTAGAGATATCTTGTGTGATTGGGGTAGACTCATCCAAGCAGGTGAAAGACACAGTCCCATGTGCTCACTGGCGAACGAAGGGTGCACATTGACTTCTGCTCTTTAGCAGTCTGACATGGTGCTTGTTTGTGTATTGAAGCTTGTGTCGTTCTTAAATGTTGCCATGAATATCCCTCTTGTTACCCTATCTTTTTCTAAGATTGATATTTGGCAGCAGTCTGTCACTCCAAGGTGACTGTGATAAGGTAGCCCAAAGCAGACATAATTTGGATATTTCTTGTCACATTGGATATTATGACCTTTTCTGGGCAGAGGCAGTCATTATACATGCATGGTATTCTTTGGTGACTGGATGTATACCAATAACTACAAGTAATGAGTGCAACTGTGTAATGTGATCTACCATTTCTCTGGTCTCTCACAATGATAACAGATGTTACTTATGAATACTCAGTTTCATCTTGCAGTAGCTTCCTTTAATCAGGATATTCCAATTGAGGATTTTCATGATTATATAGAGGTGCGCACGTCTGAGATGGCTAGAAATAGCTTCAATATGTACTTTGCCTCTTTACATAATGTTCTGTTGTATATAACACTTATACACTGCTAGGCAACTCCTTTGCAGCTGAGGTATCATTTGTAGTTTTTGTTCTCATCTCAGTGGTTCTGATGTCATCAACCTTGGAAGGATGTGAGTCAGAGGGGAGTCACTGGAATTCAAACCTGTGACTGCAGGTGGAACACAGATTTCTGTTTCAGCCTCCTAAACTTGATGGGCTATCTTGTCAACAATGGATGGATTTTAGTCCATCAATCCCCATCTTATCCATTTTGTAATGCAGACTGTGCCCCAAAACTGTGTGGTGGCCCAGAAAATCCTTTCTATGATGACACCTGCATATAAACAACCAGTGTCCTACTCTCCCCTAAAATCCTGGGTTCCATGCCTTCCAATTCCTGATGTTCACTCCCACTGATTTATATATTCACCCATAGGTAGTATACCTGTGGTAATGTAAGCTCCATTTGTATCTTTTCTATGGCAAAAATGTGAACTTAGAAAACATAAAACTCAAAAAAGGAAAGGGAAGACAAATGCTGTCCCTCTCAATTCGCTGATTAAGGGCATTATTTTCAGGTTAATGTGATTATTTTCAGGTTAATTAATTCAAATTGACTTCAGTAATACTTAAATCATATTTTTTTAATATAATGTTTTAGCTGCCTTTCCGTTCTTATGTTACTGACCGACTGCACATTCTACAAACCAAATCAAAAGAGATACTGTTTTCATAAAAACATGCTTGTGGTGCATGACAATAAGACTTGGTTACTTTTCGCAGCAAGATGGCAACCGTGTAGCACACCCCGTGAATCGCTCCATCCCAGCTCTAGTAGGCTTTCTGTGAAGATCCCGGAGGAAAGGAAGTAGGGAGAAACTGACAATTCTGTGGCATGTGGAGGTATTCCTGCTGGAGAACGCAAGTACCACAGTGAGCATTACGGCAACGCACTCAGGGAACGGAGGTTCAGATCCTGGTTGCATTGTCGTTACCGCCAGGGCTGTATGTAGGGCGGCTGGAGCCCTCGGCGGCACTCTGAGATGACTTTTCCTAGAGGCAAACATGCCTCCAAAAGGAACGAAACCTGCTTGGGATCGTACGAAGCGGTACAAAAGGGGGTGGTGATGGACGGAGCATCAGAACCAATCAAACACTCACACCCAGTCAACAGATCTGGGTTTGATCCATCACCGTTCTTTAGCCCACTCTGCCACCCCAGTTCAGACATGGCCATATGCAAATCAGTCTGACCCTGTGCCTCATGGGAACAGTGCAGCCCGAACTGCCAAGCCATGCCTTCCCTGGACCGGAAACAAGCTTCCTAGGACCGGTTTCTGGCATTTCAGCCGTCTTCAGCCAGGCTTGCTTGAATCCAGTGGCAAAGTGAGCAAGGGACTCACGTCTGAGCATACCCTGCCAACTTATGGCGAACAAAGCGGTACAAAAGGGGGTGGTGATGGACGGAGCATCAGAACCAATCAAACACTCACACCCAGTCAACAGATCTGGGTTTGATCCATCACCGTTCTTTAGCCCACTCTGCCACCCCAGTTCAGACATGGCCATATGCAAATCAGTCTGACCCTGTGCCTCATGGGAACAGTGCAGCCCGAACTGCCAAGCCATGCCTTCCCTGGACCGGAAACAAGCTTCCTAGGACCGGTTTCTGGCATTGGGATCGTACGAAGGCTGCTCCGCACTCTCTCAACGCACAGATGGACAAGCTCACCCAAAGAAAGCTTGTGGAGCGAGGCAACCAGTGGGCAGCTTGCATAAAGACCTGGAAGCACAGGGACAAGCTGTTGTACTGAAAAACGTAATCAACCGGGGTGATTCTCGGTGAGAGCAGCCAACCTCAAATTGCTGGCTCTCACCTAATTACCGCAGTGAGTGAGTCAATCTCTAGGCGTACTACGACTATGAAGGTGCTCCCAGGACTACAAGGGTGGCCTCATTAGATGTCCCACTTTTATTACACCTCCCTGACAGTGCAGAGTTTACTGTGAGATCCACCAGAAGGTCGTAGACACGTTCCTGGAAATTGAGACCACGGATGCTATGCTGATCAGTGTAGGGCATATGGTGGTGGGGGGAAATGCATTGGTGGGGTTCAACCCTGGAAGATGCAGTTGCGTTGGTAGAGGGTCATTCATCCGCACCCTCAGTTCATAAACTGGCTGAGACTCAAAAAATGGCGTAACTTTAATGCCCCCAGGTGCCCTAGTTTACCTTCCCCCTGGTCAAGATAGTTGGGGTGTATGCCCGCCAAGAGCAATCGCAGGAAGTTCAGAGGTTGTGGCAGGTTCTCCGGATCACGTGGATACATTCTGTTCACTCACTGAGGAATCCGAATCCTCTAACCCGATGATTTTGAGCTAATCTGAAGCTAACTCACACTCTTGGGCCTCAGGGGGCAGCTCAAGTAGTGCACCGGATGAGATTTTTGGGACAGTAAGACGGGTGAAGCCACATAAGGGTGGAGTTGCACTGGAATCTGACTCTCACATTGCCCGAACCTTGAAACGGGACTACTCGCAACCCAGCAAGTCTACCCTGATGAGTACAAGGGGCAGAGTATGTCTCAGGGACAGGTGCGTCCGGTCTCGGTAGTCGGATCAGAAAAAATAGAGGAACCTTCACTAGGACTCATCTATAACTCCATTAGGCAACTCCAAAAGAAACTCAGTGATAGCCGTTGGGCCCAACTCGCTACTAAAAAGCTACGAGGGACAATCAGGAAGGTCAACAAAACTTGTTCGGAAATCTGGGATTGGATTGCCTCAATGGAGGAGTGCGCAGCGGAAATCGAAATGTGAGTCAGTGTTTTGAAAAGTCAGAATGAAGCCCAGAATCGTAGTTGATTGAGGTAATGTGGAAGATGGAAGACATTGAAAACAGGCAGCGTAGAAACTATTTGAGATTTTAGGCGGTAGCAGAAGGTGTGGAATGTAGTCATATCTTTGATTTCATGCGAACCTCCTCAATGGGCATTTCCCTGACCTCACAACCTGGAACTGGACTCTGAGGTCCAACGGGTACATCGCTTCCCACTGCTGCTCAAAGAAGACCAGGCAGACATACCCAGAGCTATATAGGTGTACTTTGGTAATTACTTACTCCGGCAAGCAATTTTTGAAAAGGCTCGACCAGATGCCAAGCGGAGCCATGATGGTCACACATGTTTTGTACAGCTCGATTTTTGTCATGCCATGGTGGAGCAGAGGTGGCAATTGAGACAACTTATCAAGCTATTTCAGGATGTTGAGGGTGACGTTTTTTTGATGAACCCTGCCTGATTAAATGTTGATATCCGGGGAAAGAGCCAGACATTCACCTCTTAGATAAAAGCTAAGGAGTATATGAACACACTTTCTACAGGGACATTTACCAGGACATAAGGGTTGTGAAACCACGCTCTCTATGTAACAGGAAGGGTTTTCAGTGCTACATTTATTCATTCTGGTTTAATTTTCCTTCTTAGTGGTAACATTGAAATATCTCCCTGCCCCTCCTCCCTCCCCCCCCCCCCCCCCTCTACCGATTAGGCTGTTCTCATGATTTGAGGGGGAGGGTGCTGGGAGTGATATCTAGAACCATCGCTCAAGTCTTGAGTGACCTGACTGCTTCAAGATGGTGGGTGAGGGGTGGATGGGTGTGCTGTGTGTTTTGGGCGGGATGATGGGAGTGCTCTGGGATGTACTTGTTGGGGGATCAGGTTCAACACAAGAAGAGAATCATGGATAATGATCATTGCCACACTCATCCTTGGTAATGCACACATATGTGGAAAGCAAGGAGCAGTAGTTGCCGTGTTATCTTTTTGAGATTATTTCATGAGTAATATTTGCATTGCTACTCTGAATATCTGTGGTCAGAATGATAACCTGAAGAGAGGTAGAGGGTTGCTTTAGACCTGCAGATATTGCAGGCTGATATACTATGTCTCCAAGAAACGCGTATCGAGGGGAAAAGGAAACACATGCTTGACTCTTTTGGTTTTCAGGTGATTGGGTGCATGACCCAAGGGACGAGAACCCGGGTGGGGGGGCGGAGATGGCTATTATTGCGTGCAGGAACATTTGTCGTTTTAAACGGTCCAGGGCAGACACCTTAGGCAGATGGGGATTACCGAGTGTCCTTATCCTAGTGGGGTAGTCCCCTTATGTTCAGTATATGGCTTGATCACCGATGATCCTGCAGTCTTTAATTGGCTGAGCAATGAACTACACTCTGGACTACCCCGATTCTCATATGCAGTGATTTTAATATAAGTTTAATGGGTGGGTCACTGGGTCTAAATCTTATTCCGATAGGAAGTCCAAAGTATTTAGATCCCTGTGTTTTCTGGGGAGGGATCACGGGTTAGTGTATGCCTGGAGTAAGATGAACAGTACAGACCCAGGGTCCACTTCTCTGCGCCACACAGGACACATGCTCACCTGGTTTACTTTTTTTCATTTCCCATGGTCTTCTCCAAGGTGGTAAAATTGAAAGATTTCCTCGTCTTGGGTCCAATCACAATCCATTGGTCTTGGAGATTCTATTTATGTGATTTGCTCAGATTACGCTCAACTGGACTTTTTAGCTAGCACTCCTCTTTGACAAAGACTATATCGGGAACTTAAGCAATTGGATTCCTGCATTTATGGCAGATAATAAATAGAGGGAGCGCCACCGTTGGGGTAGTGTGGAATGCCTCAAGGTGGGTGTACTTTGGGAGACACTCTGATTCATCTTCAGTTGACAAAAAAAAAAGAAAAATAACTACTGGAACTTTATGGTGTGTTGATTGAAGATGAATCAAGATTAATACTAGCTACATCCGAAGGGGTGAACATCGAAGGAGCACAACATAAAATAGTCCTTGCTTAATATGCAATCATTGATATTTACACCAAAAAGACAGTTATGAGTATAGTGAACAGGTGGGCCAATTATTCACTATCCGCACTAGACAGAAAGTGATACAAGGGAAGTTAACAGAACTTAAGGAACCCAAAGGTAGCTTAGTTACTGGCACTGAGAGTATTCGGACGGTTTTCCAAAGGTATTATCAGAGACTTTATAGCGAGCAAAGTGACTCAGGAAATGGGGATATATTATAGTATTTAGAGTCAATTTCAAGTACGAAATGTAATGAAGAACATCGAGAATTCCTAAATATCTCCTCTTGTGGGAAGAAATCCAGGCTGTCACTCATCAGACGTATATCAATGTAATCAACAGGCTTAATCCAATGTAATCCTTTTTTTAGTGTTTATTACTCTTCTTTCTTCAAAAGCTTCTTCCATATTTACACCCAGACACCGCTATTCCAATGTTCAAATAAATATAAAATGCCAATTCAAGCCTCTTTTTACAGCTTGTTTAAATTCACAATTCATCAAATAATGATAATGTTATAAACCCAATGCATTTCTTTGATAGGTCCTTCTTCGGGGGTAACTAATATATCAAAAAAGGCACATCAGTACCAGAAGATAACCTGTGTTTACGTTAATGAGCAATTAAGCCCTAAGGTAAACTATTACCATGTGCCTAATGTGCAGTCCCAAACTGCATCATCAAACTCTCCTGGAATCAACAGGTGCAACAAATACCCTTTTAACGTAAATTGCAATTGGTACAAGGAACATAATCCGTACAAACGTGGAAAGATCGAAATTAACATAATACGTGAACCACCCTTACGAGTGACATAGAAGAAAAAACTAACATCATGCTACCCGTTAATGATGAAATTCCTAATTATACTGAAATTACACACAAGTGTGTATTGGCTATGAGGTTGAACCGCATAATGGGTAAAGTTGTCTCCCCCAGGCAACATGGTTTCATATCTGAGAGGGGGAACCATGGATCACATTTACCATGTTATTACTCTCTTTGATGCCTCTGCTGGGGACCCTATGACTTTAATATTATTAGATGCATAAAAAGTGTTCAATAGTGTCTCCTGGAGGTATTTATGGGTAACTATGAGCTAGCTTGGCATAGGGCCCTGCTGCATTGATGCAGTAAGAGCATTATATAGAAGCTACACTGCAAGGATTTTATTGATGAGGGGCCAATCTGGACAAATTCAGATTCATAGAGTAACCAGGCAAGGGTGCCCCTACTCCCAGCTGCTCTTTGCTCTATATATTTAACTTCTAATCCGAAAGCTTCATAATAAACCCATTATATTATCTATGCAATATCCTGGTTAGGATACAAAAATTCTAGCCTATGCTGACTATGTCACTGTTGTCACGTCTAACCTGGGGATAGCGCAAAAAGAGATTGAAAGGGAAGCTGGTCTCTGGCAAGGCATTGAGATATTCTTTAAATCAGGATAAAACCCAAGTGGTCATCAACACGAATGTTCATTTTAATGATAATTGTGTGGTTGAGAGTCTTATATTTGGCTGTCAGCATACCAGCAGAGGTAGATCTCATTGTCGGAAATAACCTAGCCTAGTTATCGGTAAGGCAAAAAAGGGTCTGGCAAGGATGGACAATTGCATCGGTCTCTCAAAGTCAGCAGTAATGTCATTAAAATGATTTCCTTGCTCAAGGTGTTATGGGTTTTTTCGGGCCATCCCACTCGAGTTCGGGAATTATTGCTTTAAAATAATTGATAATATGGTGACTAGATTTATTTGGGCATATGCTATAACCACACGGGCTCTCAAAAGTTATGATACTTCCTAGAGAGAGATCGGGCCAGGCAGTCCCGAGTTCCAAACTGTTCCATTGGGCGGTGGCTCTTCAAAATATGGCTACTGGGCGGAGAATGGAGTCCATCTAGAAACTGGAGAAACCTCTTCTGTGTTTGATCTGTTACTGGGAGAAGATGCCAGGGGGTATCTCCCTCGTTTAGTAGAGACCAGTTACTATAAAAAGATTAGCTTTAAGACTCTCCAGGGAGCTTACAACATATGGACCACACTCTGAATGAAACTGGGCTTAGGGAGGTTTAAATATTACATCCCCCAGTAAAAAAATCCCTCTCTCCCTGACAGCTTTAGGGATTCCTATATCCTCCATTGGAAGGGTTGTGGACCTAAGAGATGTGGGGATTTTTACTCTAGCATGGGAATAATTTCCTTTGAGGAATTCAGGGCAACCTTTAAGATAAACCGAAAGGAATTCTTTAAATATTTGCAAATCCGAGATTTCCTAGTTAGGAAAGGTGAAGGCCCTTGTGGTTTTACTCCTATGCGATTGGTTGATATACTAGCGGGGGGGTGGGGGGGGGGGGGGGTGGAACACTGCACAATTGGCTGAAAATTTGGCTTATTAAACTCCCTCTTGCAAAATGATCTAGGTAAGCAGTCTGTGAAATGGCAGGAGAAACGTGGTTCTCCACATCTTGTATTATTCAAATCTCTCGAACTAACTTAATCTGGTCTACTTTCAGCTAATTTACAGGCACAACATTCCAAAACTGTTTTTGACATATACTGTACTCCTGGGAAAATTGCTAAGTTTGGGGGGTGGGTGGTTACCAGTTGCCCTCGCTGTACATTTTTAGGGCAGATCTAATGCATGTTTGATAGTTATCCCACATTAGATCTACTTAGGAATGAGATCACACAGTTCTTTGACACAAGACTCAAAATGAACATCTCCTTAACCCCTCCAATTTATATTATTGAGAGTAGATAACGATTTGGTCCCCTGGCCCTCTCAATTATTTATGTTTGTGGCTATTGCCGTATATCGGCTGTGCATTGCATTCCCCTGGCTCAATCGGATTCCACCTTCTTTCCACCAATGGTTAGCTCGCTTACTGGCACTTTATAATATAGCGATGTCTTTGTATTCACGGCAAGGCACGAAGGCCAGAAAGAAGGGGAAACGGATATAGGCACCTCCTGGAGGAATGGATAACTTCCCAGCAGGACATGAAGGACCGTACGGGAATTAAACATAAGGCAGCCCCTAAATGACTAAAGAACGAGCATGGGTCACTTTACGATGTTAGATGTAGTCTTATACCTGAGGATTGTTGCTATTTACAAAAATGTATTTCATTCTTTTTAATAAATTTAAAAGTATACATGGTCACAATAGGTGTACTAGAGGAGCAGCGCAAACCTCAACATAACCATAACTGATAAGTAGAACTTGTTCTTTACCTATTTATAGCTGTTTTGTATATGGTCACGTCCCAACTGTGGGATTAGGAATATAATGCTCTTGCACAGTTTAGGATTCGATGGTTAGGATCTGCATATGTCTAATTGGTTGAAGTACAGGTTTAAATCACAGTATGCTGCAGGCTATTATCGAATTGTTTGATGTCGTATCATATTGCTCTTTGTACTGATCTTCTGATATCTTGTTTTCTCTAATGAATTTGAAACGGTATAGTTTTTATCTAGCATGTCCGTGGCTACCTCCTTTTGTGTTTGTGTATATGAAAAATGCAATACAGAATTTATTTCAAAAAAAGGATTTTTTACTTGATTGTACATGTATGATGATGCTATTTTGTTCTACCTGAACATTAGAAATTATCTTCTTGTCTTTCAGTCTTGTCTTCCATTCCCTCTTGTGGCCACACTAACCTAGCCAATAGGCTAATGCACATGGACATCAATTGGGGTATTCAAAGGTCGCAACTTACTACTTTCCCATATTTCTTATCTCTTTAAAAATCTTGTCTTTTAATATTTTCTGTTGCCCTTAGTTTGAGCCGCTGTACAGTTTTAATCCTTGCATCAAAGGCTGCATTAATTCATTTAAAGTGTCCTGTGGTATTTTAAGGAATAACTACATGAGAGAAAGCGCCATCTGTGCACTCCAGTCCCACTCAGTGAGCAGTATTACACACGATCTTGATCCTAGCTAGAAGTTGAGGCCTACTTAATGACTAGGAAATGCTCAATTTGCAAATGAAATTACAGAAACACTATATTCTCCTGTCAAGGTGAGCTAAAAATGGTGCACCTGAATGGAGTAACACTATCTGCCCATGACTGTTGTTTAGAAATATACAGGCCACTCTAGGTGACCCCTGCCAGTTTGCTTGAGACTCCTTGCTCCCATTCATTAATATTTGTCAGGCCAAGCATGACACTGGTTCAGATTAGAATTGCATTGGCTTTAAAATAGTTAAGATGGCTTTAAATGGTTGTGGTGGGCGGGCTGCCCTATCAAGTACACTTACATCTGGATTGGCAACAAGACATAACAGCTTCAAAATATCAGGTTCTGCTTCAATGCACCTGGATACCTTCAACTGAGGAGGCAACGCATGAGAAACAGGTCTTTATTTAGGCAGGCCAGGCTCACCAAGGTTTTATGGCTTACCCTTAGTGATGTGCTGCAGAGACAGCACTTTTATATCCTTCTACCATCACCCTTATTAAAAATTGGAACTAGGCTAATTTATCATGCTTGGAGGTAGAAATAATAAGCATACAAAACAGTGATGGATGGAATGCTTGAATTCATCTTAGCCACTGGTAATGACTCGGGCCGCATCCCAATCCATCGTTATTTTGCACACCATGCCACCTCAGTTTGGATCCAGCTACCACTCATGGATGCATGGCCAGGTGTACACCCCCTCAAAAGATAAAATAATGACTCACTCTGTCATGTTTTAACAGACTGTGTTCAGCTGATGAATGATGAAACATTGAATCAGGAGAGGTCTCACTTAGGACACCACAATTAGTATACGAAACATTGAACAATTAATCTGAGCCCTAAGTGGGACGGGTATGCCTAGACGTGGGTTCTGTGCGCACTGTGTCGCTGGAACCAAGCTATACCCGGCTGATGAGCCTATAACTAGGGCGAAACAGGTCCTAAGTTGCTTGCGTTCCAGTTCAGGGAGGACCGTTTTTGGCAGTTCCAGCTGGATTGTTCCCATTGGAGCAGGGTCAAGACTGATCTGCATATAGTTGGGTCCAAACTGAGGTGGCTTGGGTTGCAAAATAACAATGGATTGGGATGCTGCCCAGTGTTTACAGTGTATGCCTGAAAAGTGAACAATAGCCCTGCATTAAATATTATATAGCTTGTGGGACTGCATTTGGGCTGTTCCAGTACTGGTGACCCTGTGAATGGGATTGTATTACTTTTGGGTCAGCCCAGTAGTAGAATTTCAGTCTCTGGACAGTCCCCCTTCAGGACCCTAGCAGACTGGTGGCAGAGCCAGCAGTGAAGTTGAGAGCACTTCCTTTCCCACAGCCTCTGTGACCCGCCCATAGAGGGGCACTGATTTATTTTTTAAGCCTCAAAAACGTAGGGCAAAGTTTATAAGCAGAAGGGTATTCATGCATCCTTTTGAGGCTACTTTGCGCTCTGGCCAATTGTTCGCCTTCCACCCCCCCCCCCTCCCCCCCCCCCCCCCCCCCACCTCCCACGGAAGAGTTTTAGCATACGTCATATATGAGCATCTCCATTCTTCTTTTTGACCTCCTACTGGGTATGGATATTGAAATTATATTGGTTATGGGGTTGATTGCAGAAGAAACCATAAGATTTCTGTTCACACAAAGTGGAAGTGGGTGAGCTTTTATACAGCATTTGTTATGCCGCCTTGGGTCACTGTAACATAATTCAAAGGAGCTAATGGAAAAACAACTCGATGCATACCTTCAGAATCCTAGTCTACACCACCATGCTTTTTGAATTTTGGTGAATTATTATTCCTTTAGCTAGTGGACTAAATTCATTACTTGATAAATGATCATCCAATGTTCAGGTATATTAACAAGATCAGCATGGTGTATTGCTAATCCTCCACTTAGGTTGTAAAGTTGGGCTACATTTGGTTTAATTCAATCCGTGTTACCACAGCTACACTACACTGCAGTACGCTTTATTCTGTTTAGAAAAAATATGCTCTAACCAGTGCATTTAGGAGTTAGTTTGTATGTTTTTATTACAATTATTTTTATCTTTTATGTTAGAATTGCCTTTGTTTAGATTATCTTGTTGTCGCTGGATGTTGGCTTACACCAGCATCATTCAGTAAAATGGCTAGTAGGGCCTGAATCCAACGTCCTCTATTGTGTGTTACTATTGTCTATCAGTTAACTGCATTAATAGTGCCTATCATCCCACTGTGATCTGTGAACTTGGTCAGCATGGGAGGGATTCTAGTGACCAGCGGCCTTCCCAGACAACATAGCAACCATAGTAAGACAAAGTTGAGAGACGAGCAAACTCAATTGGAGTGTAATGGTCCTTCCACTACTTCCCGGATGATGTGAGTGCTCCTAACATCTGTGGGAGTGATGGTCAAGGAGGCTAGCGTTGGATCCCATGGCACTCTCAGGGTGCAGAGCGGAGCTGTGAAGCAATTCTCCCATAACACCCATATACATTTTTTTTGTCTGGATATAAAAAGAATATGTGCAATATATTGTACATATGCATCATGAACTTATTGTTGATATCCCTGAATTATGTCAATATCACTTACCACATATATTGAATTTTATTTTTATGCATTTCAGGTTATCAAACTTACAGCCCTGAAGTGGCTCAGGCTCACTGACTAATCATCTCTCTGGAAAGGTAATTTCTTTATGATGTGATTTCAGGGGTAAAAAAAAGCAATGAGAGAACATTAAAACATTAGCTGAATTCTTCAGGGGTGCCAATAAATTGTTCTCATTGGGCAAAACATGCTCAAACGTTGAGCGCAAGCAAAGATTAAGTTTGTGCAAAGCTTATACTTTCTGTCATAAAAGTTATCGAAATTATGTTTATGGTGCAACCTCCTACCTTCACAACAATATTGTTGCTAAACAGTTTGTAACGTGAGTGGGGTCCTAACGCTATCATGGATGATTATTGATTTAAATAAACGCCTACCAGCTCTTTCATAGACTATTCTGAATCACTTGAGGTTTTACTCACAGTCCTATCATACACAAGTCAGACAGAAGCAGGATTAACATATCCTTACCTGCATTGATTATCATTTACACATTCAGATTTTGTGCAAACTAACCTCCAGCCTTAAGCAATGTTTTTAAGAAAGAAAGTCTTGATGTCCTGTCTCATGAGCATCTCTGATATCATATTACACTTATTTCGTATAAAACATTATCTCAATGTATATTTCCCACCATATTTTTCCCTTAGAGTTCAGAAGTTATTGCTACTTGATTTATTTCTCTTGATGGTTTTGAAATTGCTTCATATGCAGAAAGTGCTTTAGCGCCATTAATGTTACATACCTTCACTCACATTGATTTACCTGGACATAATGTTTTAGGAAATGGAACTATAAGCATGCTGGACAGTTAGTTTAGCAGTTGCTTTTTGTCTGGTATGATGTAGTCCAGCTTTAAAATAAAAAGAAAACTGAATAAACTTACAAAGCAGATACCTAGAGGAGAAAATATTACTCTTTAAGTACACACAAAAAGGGTCCGGGTCGGGAATAAAATGGCCCCAGGAAATTTCTTTCAAACCAGGTCCAGATGACAAATTATGAGTAAGCTTGACAAGCGAACCCATGTTTTTGTAAGGTTTTCCCCTGATAGTGCAGAGTAAACATTGACCATGTAGTGGCTTTTATGGCACCTGTTCTCCAACATATTGACTGAAAAGACACAGAATTCGCATGCTTATGGCAAGGCTCAATAATTAAATATTCCAATACTTTGTCCAACAGATTAACCAGGAGAAACAGAAAATCCGCTATGTGCTTAAGAAGAAATAATGTGCCAGATGCAAAATATTAGATGCGCGTCATCTTTGCCACAGTGAACACAGTACTATTTTGGGAGGCCCACTCATTATTCTGAGTGTGTCTCTCAGAATAAATGCAGATACAAAACCTTCTGCCAGCAGACTTCGGCTGCAGCAGATACCAGCGAGTTGCCAAGCTGAGGTGGCTGTCCACCCATGACTTGCCCAAGTGCTAGGTGATTGGCAAGCTGCTTTAAAGATAGACAGATCCTGCATATTCTTTTCCTTCCACATTCCTCCTATCTTTCTACAGCAGGGAGGTAGAGTAGCCCTTCCACTCTGGCCTTTTGCTACACCTCTGGCTGCCTTTGGCTGATCACATTCAATTGCATCTATATAGCGCTTACTATTATAAGGGTATGTGGCACATGCTTGGTGGTATTAATGGATGAGCTAGAGGAGGTCAGATATTGTTAGATTGTAGGGGTATAACTTTCAGAAGGGGAGGTTGTGATCTTGTAAACGAGTTGTTGGCAGTGTTCAAAACTACAATAATGGTCAAGTCAAGCATACTTATGAAAAAGTAAGTTGAGCACAGAGAGAGGCATGCAAATGGTGGAAGGGAAGCAGAGGGCAATCCTGTATTTTCTTTTCCTTCCACACTCATCCTATCTTTTTTTCAGCAGAGAGGTAGAGCTATTTTGAAGAAAAAAAGTCACAGCAACAGTTAAACCTTTTGAGTAAATGTCTGTCTTTCATGCCAGATTTTGGGAATGCAAAGGATTTCTTTTGTGATGGCATGCAATTTGAAGATGCAAGACTGTAGGAAAAAACATTATGTGCGTGTGAACATAGTACTATTGTAGGTATTTTTGATATGCACTAGAATCGGGCAAACAGTCTGCTGCTACTAAGCTGCTGGTAGATCACCGCTCCAGCCAGGTCAGCTACTTAGTTCAAGGGTTGAAAGCAATGGCTGATTGCATATGTAGTGACATATTGAGCGCTTTCGGCTGCGCTCAAAGGGAGCAGTAAACATAGAATCATAACGGCATAAGAAAATACATGGGTAATGAATACAGAGATTGAAAATGCTGGAACAGTTGACTTCTGATGTTCATCATCAAGTTTGGCTTATAGTATTAATTACAAAAGCAAAGTGGGAGCCATTGCATGTGTCTGGATTGGGATGGTAATAGATGGAGGGCAAAGTTGGCTTCTCCAGACAGTGGAAGTGTATTGCCTGCACTTGTGGCTGGAGGGTAGAGATCCAAACAAAGAGGAGTGGCAGATGGTGACTGGGCTCCCTTTAGAAATCTAATGAAGGCTTTGATAACAAGGGGCTTCTGATAAGACTTCCTGAAGCACCGCCCTTTGGTGAATGGAATGGCTGAGGGGTGGAGCTGTAGATTATCTTGTGCAAAGTGAAGGTACCCTGTAGGGGTGGTCCAGCCTTTCCTCGTTATCACACTTTCAGTGCTGAACCTTCTCATCTCTTTATGCCTCTGGTGTGGGCTCCAGACCGGAGACTAACCTGCTATGAGGGCATCACCACACAAAAGCTGTGTCTATGAAGCAGCCTGGAAAAGCATTTGAAAGGAGAACCACCCCAAGCCCATTCTGATTCAAGAGACAGTGATTGTAAAACTGATCTGAGCCTGTAGTCCTGTGTTCTAACACAGTACATGCACAGAAAAACTGCATGAATCTTCTGTCTATTCATTTAAACAGTCACCGTATAAACGTATTACCCAGTAGCCATATACGCTATAAAAGTAAACAGAACAAAAAGAATCAACCTAAACGTGTGCAGCCATAAAGTGCGCAGCCCCCACAAAATCTCCTTGCATACTGCTGTCTACATTACAAAGACTTAACTGCAGATATTATGTAGCGGATGCCAATGATCCAAAAGCCTGCTTTATGGGAGCCACGTCCGCATCACACATTCCCTGCTCTAATTAGCAAAACAATTGGTGACAAGTCTCCAAAAATCAGAAACATTGTTGTTCCACAGCAATCTAGTGGCGCTGCAGAATGGATGGTGGGTTTCAAGACGGGTTGCGGAACCTACCCAGAGTCACGATATAGCCCAAGCAGAGCAGCAAGGAGCCTCAATGCAAGCATGGACAGATGGCCAGTTGCCCTCTACTTACATGGTAAAATGCATAAATAAATGGCATCTGGGGGGGAAGAGAAACACACACACACCACCCTTTGATGTCAATGCACCTGCTGCATTGAACATAGGCTAGCTTCTGAGTCCAAGAAGAATCATCTGCCATATGTGAACCTGAGGCAAACTTGCAATTCCATGCTGTCCTTTATTAGCAAACTGCAGTCAATGCTGCAAGTGCCCTTTCTTATAAAAAAAAATACACATACGCTCAGATATGCACTGGTATTCCCCAACATGCTTGCACACACAAAACATTTACCTGCCAAACAAATGTTTAGACATTTTACTTACCTTCTGATGGTTTGCTGCATGGGTTCCCTTTGCCCCAGCTCCATGAGACTGGCCCAGTCCTGACCCAAGGGCTCTGTTGCTGTATAACTTGGCCACCAACCGCGTCCTCTATTGCGGCGGCCATTCCTGAGGGATATAAAATCATGAGAGGAAGGACCCCCCCCCCAAATGGGAAAGGAGGCGGTGTGGCCATTATCGTTAAAGAAGAATTGGACTGTGTCCCTCTCTCGCTAGAGCCGATAGAGGGAGATGAATATTTAAGTTTCCGCTGTTTCTTATCCCCCCAGAAATGCCTACCAGGGATATTAATGTATAGACCCCCTAGCACCCTCTGTAATTTCCTGCCTTCATTGAACGAAGTCATCACTCCCCTTGCGATTAAATATGATCAGTTCCTCCTTTTGGGTGATTTAAATTTACACATGGATAAACACACTGATCCTAATACTATCTGCCTGTCTGAAATCACGGCGGCGTGCAATCTGACACTGTCCATCTCTGCTCCCACCCACAATTTTGGACATACTCTTGATCAGATATTCTGTAGCACAGAATTAAAAACTGACCTCCGGTCCCCATCATTTGGTCCGACCATTTTCTCATCAACTTTAAGATACCTAACCCACACTCTGGTTTCCCACTCAGGCCTATTAGGACTGAACACAAATATAGATCTTTTCATAAAATATCTCTGCCTTTATTGAGTGAGGTTTTGAAACTATCAGCTCCTATACTGGTCGGTGATCTTGAATGTGATATCACCGCCCTAGAATGCTGGCTTAATTCCAACCTGGAAAACGCCGCTCCCCTGTCCTCAAGGACCTCTAGGAGAACCCACCTGTCCGCTTCATGGTTTAATAAACCTCCAAGTGCAATTAAAAAGACTTGTAGTGTGGAAATATGGATTTTTCTGATCAGTTATGTCCCCTATCTTGGACCCCAACGGTTTCATGTATGAATCACAAGTACATGTATGTTCCCTCCAGTTCCAGTTATGAAGACGCAAACACATGTGCGTCCACCGTCAACATGTCCTCTTTCAGATCCGCCATGAATAGGCCGGATATTCCATTCCTAAGTATGAAAGGCCACCGGCTTTATATGGTTCACTCATGCCATTTTACAGTCCAGGCAAGTAGGCCCTGATTCTGTCATCAAGCTTTTCTTGCTTTCTGCCTCTGAAGCTCCAGTCTGAGCCTGCATCTGTGACCATGAACTTTGTCTCATTCCCTGCGCGGCTCACGAAGCCTGACATCAGCCTGTTGCCTGCCAAGAAACTGTATTTCACCTTCGAAATTATCTGCTCCGCTCCCTGCCCAATGCATTCCTGTCTAGTAGTTTCAGTAAACATTCTTCCAGCTACCAAGCAAAGGCCCGGTTTCTCTGTCTTTATGCAAGTAATTCATAGCCCTGTTACTATGGAAGATTCCTGCCCTCGCATCTAGTGTAGACACTTAGACGCTTGTACACGCACTAACAGTCAGTATAGTCAGTATAGAATAAGATTCTACTCTAAGAGACCTCTCTTCTGGATAACATAGTTCTTTAAACATAGGATGTTAGATATGATTTGGGATTAGGTTGACTTGACCCTCCAGACTTCTGTCGCCACATGTAGAGCTAAATGTCAAGTCCCCTTCACCCCCTAGTCGCACGTCAATCATACGTCATGCTGCTGCGCGCGCATCTCTGCCAAATATTTCTGCTGACATTGCGAAATTATTTCATAGGTCCACCCATATGTGACATCACAACCAATGACGTTTCCTTGTTACTCCCACTTACGCCTCCTTCAGCTACGCATGTGAAATGTTATCTTTGCTATCAATTGTTACGCCTCTTGCATTTGCTTCACTGTAATGCCTATTGTATAAAAGTGATTAATTATCAATAATGTATGTACTTCACTTCCTGAACCTTCGTGGTGATGGAACTTGGAGCAACCGATTCGAATCGTCCATTGGAATAAAGCCCATTCCGAATCTCTAATACCACGGATTCTGCCTCTTATTTACTGAGCTATTTTTATTATGTTTCTGTATCAAATTAAGTCCCGGTAATTAAATTATTTACCACATGAATGGCGCCCGAATAGGGACACTTTCTCATCTCACGCGCCGGCGGTGCGTTGCAGGCCCGGTCTCCTGCCACAGCTGGACGGACAACAACGCGTACCAGCAGGATTTCCTGTATCTCCCTCCGGTTAAGCGGGGGCGACTGAGGCTGCGATCAACACCCAGACGAGGCGGTGAGAAGTGCGAAGTATCCCGACCAGAGCCTAGCTGAGAGAGCAAGATCCGAGGTATACAGAGGCCCACCAGGTTTCCGAAGCTCAGAAGTGTCCGAAGTTGTCGAGTCGAGTCCAGTCCGGTCCAGTTCAGTTCAGTTCTGTTCCGAGGCCTTCCGTTCCGAGCTACCCGGTGAGTACCATTACTGGGGAGGCGTTCTGGCGTGCACATAAGTTGTGCCGGTCCAGACGGGTTTGGGTACACAAATCCGGTCTGCACTGTTTTAGCAGTGTATCTGTACTGTTTAGCAGTATATCTAGTATATCAAGTATATAAATTCAGAATAATTCAGTTAATGCCGAGTATTATGTTTAGTGATTAAGTTTCCTTAGATCGTTATCATCATTGTTTGCTCATTTAAATGTTAAATGTTAAATGTGTTAATACGTTCTGCATATTGTGGTATGAATGACTGTTCATTATCGTGTTTATTGTATTAAATTTGTTCAAGATCAAGTATCAGACCAGTTCTCAAAATGCCGCTCTTTTCGAAATTAAGATAGATCACAACTAGAAAAGGGGTACTCGAAGAAGCTGTTCCTATTCCTCCTAGGGACACTCCAGGGTACTTCATGTATCATAAACATGGCCTAGACGCCATATTATTTCTTGATCTATGGGTAGACTACACTAAGGAATTACCAGAAAGTCAGAGGTGGCCCGCAGCTGGGACCTGGGATGCAGAGTGCATCGTGAAAGTAGAGGAAGAATTATGGAAAAAGAAAGCTAGACAATCACAGAAAGACGCCATTGAATTATGGCGTAAAGAATCGTATAGACGTACAGAAAAAGCACGTAGACAGGAAGAGAAGAGTAAAGAGAATTCAAATGAAGTCCGAGAAAATCTATTAATTGAAGAAGTTACACGAGTGAAATCAGAACAAGTAGACAGACAAAGAAATGCCCTTATGAAGGGTATGTATCCCCTTCTGGCCGAGGGATTACCTAAGGCTACTCCGGGGATACCAAAAGACTTGCCACCCCCATTGTTTCCAATAAAAGTACATCCTAAAGAGCATCCTAGAACCGCAGAAGATGTTTTTCTTTCCTCATATTTAGATGACGCAGCTCCCGAGTATGCTAACCCCGCCCCACATAGACCGTCGGCCGGGGAGGTTCAACGTCAAGATCCTGTATCTGTATCTCTACAGCACCAAATCCTGACACAAGTTCCGGCAAGCACATCTGTTTCCACATCTGTTCCTACAGCTACTTCTATAGCTGTGCCCACACCTATAGTTGCTGTATCGCGTTCAACGAATCCTTTCACGCCCGATACCCCAGACGGGGCTACGGGAGGTGCTACCAATATTTTTTCTACGCCACCCAGAATAAATAAACTTACTTTTCAAGAGTCAGCACATCCACGTACCCCCAAACTCATAAATGCCCGCACGCTTAAGGAACTTCTTGTAGATTGTAGATATGACCCTGTGCCCGGCAAAGAGGACGAAATGATCATGGCATCATTGCGTATCAGACGAGCCACGGTGTATTTAGGGAAGTTACCAGGAATGACTATGCATCTAGATAATATATATCATTTTGTCCAAACAGGGCGAGATTCTGAATGTATTAACAGAGCTATGGAATACCAGAAAGTGGAAATACAGGGGGAACTGTTACGTTTCCTCATAAATTGTGTGATCAGAAATCAAGACCGACCGGGGGTAGACCCGGAAGCAATGCAAATTCTTACCAGATGGAGCCAGAATATATCAGAAGGGAGACATGATAAGCAAAACTGTATAATAGCCATGTGCCGAAAGATCCGTAAAGAAATAGAACGCCTACACGAAGAGAGATTAGCGGTAGACCAGTTCGAACAAAGCGAGGAGGAAGGATCAGGACTGCCCACAGGACAGTCAGACACCATAGCCTATGTAGGTAGAGGAAGATCTTGTAATAGTACTAGATGTTTTACTGACCCGATACGTCCGATATGTCCAGATAATAACAGGAATTTCCAAACACCTATAATAAATATAAAGTCCCCCGAGCATTCGTTCCAAGCCGCTGACAAATTACTGCGAGAACGAAGGGGTTATCATTTTCTCGATTCTATGGATGAACAAGAATTAGCCAGGTCAGCCGTTCATTGGATTGACAGTCCCGGAAAGTATGATGATGATACAGTAGCACACACATTTTTGAATCTCACCCCAGATGAACAGCGTTTAGCTGGGATTTATATGATTCAACAACTTCTTATACTATATAAAAGCCAACATTCAGATCCTGGTCCCTTACCTGATATATTGACTGAATTACTCACGAATAGATGGAGAGGTTCAGGTACTAAGCTAATTAAAGAAATACTAGAATCAAGAAAGCAGTACATTCTTTTTGTATGTCCAGAACATGTCTCACTGCCCATCAAGGAAAGACCGATGTATTACATGGACAGACAGAATCCCTTACGAGAAGTACACCCAATAAAGGGCGAGGACAATCAGTTTAAACGTGTATATGTATATACGCCCATATCGAAAATAGAATTGTTAGAAATGAAGAAAGTGGTACCCAGTCATGACAAAGACCCAGCGGGTTTCCACCGAGAAATTAAAGACATGTTACTCATGGGAGAGTACACCTATCCCGACATTATGACAATATTAAAGGTATTAATGCCTGCTGGCATTTATGAAAAACTCAAGGAAAAAGAGTGGGAGGTGGGAGACCAAAAGATAGACTGGACAGCATTAGAAAATAAAGAAAAGGCCCGAGGTCCAGGTTCGGGGCTTGGGGACAAAACTAAAGCACTACCAGGTCTACTAGTACAGGTACTGCCACGTTTATTAACTACGAAAAAGGAAGACTGGGGTGCAATTTCAGCTTGTAAACAAAAGCAAGATGAAGACACTAGTGATTTCTATGCACGATTTGAAAAATGTTTTGGTATAAATAGTGGCATAAAAGCAAGTAGCGAATCATACCCACATCTGTTTGTGACAAAATTAGTTGAAAATTCCTTGCCCCAAGTGAAGAATAGAGTATTAAAATTCGAGAGTACCTGGCAAGGTAACACCCCATCACAAATGTTACAAATGTTACAGTATCATCACAATAGAATTAGAGAGGAACAAGATCATGAACAAAGACGCATGAAAGACACGAAAATGAAAATGCTAGTCTCCCAGACAGTTCCAGCTGAAGGACATAAAAAGGGTACGACACATTCCGGTGATTCAGCAGGACCTGTAAAAGGGACATGCAACTACTGTAAACAACCAGGTCATTATATACACGATTGTCCAGTCCTGAAGCGTAATATCGCCACAGGTATTACAAAAGAAAGACCACGGCCACTTAGACAGGATCAGAATGAACAAGGAGCCCCGCAGCATGCACAGTCCATGCCAGCTCCACAACAGTCTATACAGTTTGTGCCAGCTGCACCAGCGCTGCCTGTTGCTGCCACACAAACCACGACACGACAGCTGTACCAGACCGCACAGTATGACTATCCTGATTATCAACGATATGCATGAAACAGCCTAGAGAGGGAAGTTGACTTACCCCTTATCGAGGTCCCTGTAGACCAAGAAGGACCTTATGTACATAGTGAATTATTAGACCAAGATAGAAAATTTTTACTCGATACAGGGGCAAGTCGAACAACCATAAAACGTAGTGAAGTTCCAGGGGCACCCCTCTCAGGCTCACAGAATATTTCCCTTGGTTTTTCAGGAAAACCTATTGTTAATGAAGTATCACAGCCTCTTCCACTTACGATAGGACCCTTGACCAGAACTACAGATTTATTGCTTACTAAATCATGTCCAGAAAACTTGTTAGGTATAAAAACACTGAAAGCTCTAGGAGCTATAATATGTTGTTCTCCGGAAGGAGTAAGATTGTTTTTACGTGATTTCAAAGGTCACTATGTGTCTCGAGACATGGATCCCCGACTGCAGACTTTACCTACACATCTATGGGCACAAGGCCCTACTGATGTTGGTTGCATGAATATTACACCATATCGAGTTACACTAAAGGCAGGAGTGGTACTACCACGAATGCGACAATACAAGTTACCACCAGATGCTGTAGTGGCTTTACTACAAATCATTGACGAGCTCATTGCCCAAGGAGTGGTTGTAGAAACAGACTCCAATGTATGTAACTCACCGATAATTCCGATTCTTAAACGAACAGATCCGAAGACCCCGCCAGTATATCGATTGGTTATTGATCTGCGCGAATTGAACAAATGCATTGTGCCACAATTCCCTGTGGTCCCAGATATCTCGTCATTACTGACAGCTATTGATTCTGAAGCAACATTCTTTACTGTAATTGATCTCAAGAATGCCTTTTTCAGCGTCCCTATAGATCCGGAAAGCCAATACTTGTTCGGATTTAGTTTAAATGGACGTAGCTTTAAATTCTCACGCGCACCTCAAGGATTTACAGAAAGCCCCAGCATCTATAGCCAAGCACTGAAACGAGAACTCGACAGTATCCACATGCCAGAAAACACTGCCCTGCTTCAATATGTCGATGATCTGCTGATCACCGCTAGAAGCGAACCTGAATGTGAGAAAGCATCACTGACAGTTTTACAATTTCTAGCCGAAAAGGGGCACAAGGTGTCCCCTTCTAAGCTGCAATTCTGTATCCAGCGAGTTGTTTATCTTGGACACTCGCTGTCCAAGGAGGGAAGGCAGCTTACACCCGACCGCATTCAGTTAATAGCTAACATGCCAATACCCAAGACACAAAAGGAGGTGCGGGCTTTTATAGGCCTCACTTCATATTGTAGGCAGTGGATCCCTCAGTATGCATTTCTAGCAAAACTACTCATTCAGTTGACAACACAGGAGGTAGCCACATCGACTGTTCTCCCTTGGACTCAGGAACATACACACGCTTTTGAAAGTTTAAAGAAAGCTTTATGTCAAGCACCTGTTTCAGCAACACCATGTTACAATAAACAGTTTACACTCTTTGTTACAGAACGCGAAGGTACTGCCTTGTCAGTACTCACACAGGAACAGGCAGGATCCCACAAACCATGTGCTTATTTTTCTAGTACATTAGATCCCGTAGCTCAGGCTTTGCCTGCATGCCTAAAATCGGTGGCAGCAACAGCTTTAGCAATAAGACAAAGCGATGCCATAGTGTTAGGACATCCATTGACAGTTCAAGTACCACATGCAGTAGAGGTTCTTTTGAATCGAACGCAAACACAACATTTAACTATAGCGCGACTTACAGGGTATGAATTAACATTGTTCCAACCACATATAGAAATCAGACGTTGTAACACATTGAATCCTGCCACACTTTTACCCGTAATTGGAACAGACCCACTAGCGCATGACTGTATTGACGTTATTACAATCACGACGAAACCCAGACAAGACTTGACAGATGTCCCATTGTCAGACCCAGACCTAACGTTGTATGTAGATGGTTCATGTATGAGAACAAGTACAGGAGAGTTAGTGGCCGCTTACGCAGTCACAACAGACACTGAAGTCATCGAAACAAATTGCATAAATACCTTGTCAGCTCAAGCCGCAGAGCTCGTCGCTCTAACACAAGCCTGTATTCAAGCCACAAATAAGAAAGTCAACATATACACTGATTCACGTTATGCATTCGGAGTTGTACATGACTTCGGCGTGCTGTGGCGAGAGAGAGGTTATTTAACGTCTCACGGTGCCCACATTCAGCACGGACCCCTCATTCATGCCTTATTAGATGCAATACATCTACCCACTGCAATATCAATTATGAAATGTAAAGCTCATACGAAAGTTACTGATATCATTTCTCAAGGCAATGATCTAGCTGACAGAACAGCTAAACAGACTGCTCAAACTCAAACATCCGACATGACAAAGACAATAGTCCCGACGCCAACACATTGTATGACGATTAAAGATCCCGCTCTTGATGTAATTGACATACAGACGCATGCTACACCAGACGAAATAAAGAAATGGACTGAATTAGGAGGGATTCAAACGGACCAAGGATGGATGACGAAGGAAAAATCTGTGTGGTTCCTTCCTGATTCAATGGTCCAAGTTATTATTAACACTATACATAGTCCAGCGCATCTAGGAGAAAAAGCTATGCTAGACAGCATCCAACACATTTGGTTCAATAAACATTTACGAGCAGCAGCCAAGCAAAAAGTTCGTACCTGTATGATCTGTTGTCAGTTCAACCCAGGAAAAAGCGTTCCCGTAGAACAGGGTGGATTTCAGTCTCCTGATCACCCTTTTGAAGTGCTCCAGATGGATTATATCCAGATGGAACGATGTCGAGGATTCAAATATGTTCTCGTAGTTGTCTGTGCTCTTTCCCGTTGGACAGAGGCATACCCGGTTTCAGATTACACTGCCCCGACTACTGCCAAACAGTTAGTTCGAGAATTCTTCCCACGATACGGTTTACCACGTGCTGTCTACTCAGATAACGGCCAGCCGTTCTCATCCGAACTAATGAAACACGTTTCACTTTTGTTAGGCTATCAGTGGAAATTCCACTGTGTCCGACACCCCGAGGCAGCAGGTCTCGTAGAAAGACATAATCAGATTCTGAAAATCAGATTGTCCAAGATATGCAGAGAGAAGGGTGTCGACTGGGTAGTAGCCTTACCAGTTGCACTCTTTTACATGAGAATGGTAGCACACTCTCGAACAGGGCTATCCCCGTATGAGGTGATCTTTGGCAGACCACCAAATATGTGGGGGACGCCTATACCACGTAAAATAACTGATATTGACTGTAATATGCTGACAGATTACCTGGCTTCCTTGATGTCTGCACTACAATCTTGTCGTTCACAGGTAGCTGCAGCCTTTCCTGACAACACTGAGGTGAAACCCCATGACGTAATTCCAGGGGATCTCGTTTTAGTGAGGAACTTTGATCGAAAGACTCAGCTGGATCCTAGGTGGAAGTCGCCGCAATTGGTCCTGCTCACCACAAGGACAGCCGTGAAGATCGAGGGCAGAAAAGGCTGGATACATTCAAGTCATATCAAGAAATTTCATGGACTACCATCGGACGTAAACACCACACCTCGTGTGTCTTCACCCATTGACTGAAAAATTCCTTTTGTTGAAACCAGTAGTCACGAACAATATAAACTAAAACTCAGATCTAACCGGTCGGGAAATTTGATTGTTTAAGTCCTCTCCAAGGTGAAGCGGTTGAATTCGTCTCTGACATGTATCCCTTAGATCTGAATAGAGAAAACACCCGAAAAATGTTGAAACGACATGCATACTGTAAATCACTGCGTAGTCATTGCACAGTGACGTTATTAATTTTGTTTTTCCTAAGTCTTTTAATAATTACTGCAAGTATATTGTTGCACATATATTATCCTATTTCTAGACATGTTTATAATGTTACTGCTGAACATTCTTTTAGTGAATTACCTCCGCATGAGTTGTCTTATAGATTTGCGCTGCGCAATAATACGTTTATTAGTATGTTACATCATTCCCATCAGGTTAGCAATGCTACAAATTGTTGGATATGTGGCCGACTCCCTCCCTATCAGAATTATAAAGGAATTCTACCTCTCTTTCCATACCCGTTCACACACAACGGCTCCTGTGGAGCATGGTTTAGTTTCATTAATTCCCTAGATTCAAATTCTGCAGTTTATCAAGACAACTGGGTATGGGGAAATTTAAACTTAGTTTTACTTAAAGTCTGTTACCCTAACAAGGAGGGACTTCCCAAGAGAACAGGAACTGATCTAGAAAATGAAGTATATGGATTAGGTAATTTTACGCTTAATCTTATGATCCTAAATGTCGAATCCGAAGCTACTCCAATTTTGCCCGCCATGTCAGTATTTCCAGTAAAAGGTGAATTATGTGTAAGAAAGAATGGTTCCATACATATGGGCCATAGTAAATGCACCACTGTAATAGAATTCAGTGATCTAGGCAAGTCGACATTTAGAGCTTCCCGCCATTCCTATTTTATATGTGGTCAGACGGCATATGTACGTTTGCCTCTAGATTGGGATGGTACCTGCTACATCGGATTTCTTTTGCCACCTGTTTTCCTAGCTCCTCCCGATTATCACAGAAATACTCATTTAGTACACAATAGAGAAAGGAGAGATCTCCCAATTGTCGATTACACTGAAACAGCATGGGAAAAATACACAGATTTCAATAAAGGTCTCTTTCCCTATATAGGTACCGTTACTAATAGTAAGCTGATACGTAGATTAACTAGAACCCTTGAAGCAGTAGTGAACGAAACTATTTCCGCCTTAGGCAATTTAACAGAAGAACAGTCTGCTATGCGGATTGTTGTGCTTCAAAATCGTCTTGTCCTTGACGTCATCCTGGCCGATAGGGGCGGAGCTTGTAGGGTCATCGGATCAAGTTGTTGCATTTTCATACCAGAAAATTCGCCATCTGTATATAAAGCCATAACTCGCCTTCATAAGATTGTAAGCCAGATACACCAGAATCCAGGCACCTGGACTTGGTCCGGATGGTTTTGGAGTGTATTATCTACCTTTGGATGGAAGGTCCTATCCTTCCTAGGTATTGGCTTTCTCATACTATTCAGTTGCTGCTTATGCCTACAATGTGGACCAGCGATTTGTGGTCTGTGTGCCACATCGTGTGTCCCATCACCAAGATTTCATTCGTCCCAGAAGAAAAAAGAAGAACAAATGATGCTATATGAACAGATCAATGGATTGATGAAGATTGATATCTCTTGACGGGCAAGTAGGGGACAAGGAGGGAATGTGGAAATATGGATTTTTCTGATCAGTTATGTCCCCTATCTTGGACCCCAACGGTTTCATGTATGAATCACAAGTACATGTATGTTCCCTCCAGTTCCAGTTATGAAGACGCAAACACATGTGCGTCCACCGTCAACATGTCCTCTTTCAGATCCGCCATGAATAGGCCGGATATTCCATTCCTAAGTATGAAAGGCCACCGGCTTTATATGGTTCACTCATGCCATTTTACAGTCCAGGCAAGTAGGCCCTGATTCTGTCATCAAGCTTTTCTTGCTTTCTGCCTCTGAAGCTCCAGTCTGAGCCTGCATCTGTGACCATGAACTTTGTCTCATTCCCTGCGCGGCTCACGAAGCCTGACATCAGCCTGTTGCCTGCCAAGAAACTGTATTTCACCTTCGAAATTATCTGCTCCGCTCCCTGCCCAATGCATTCCTGTCTAGTAGTTTCAGTAAACATTCTTCCAGCTACCAAGCAAAGGCCCGGTTTCTCTGTCTTTATGCAAGTAATTCATAGCCCTGTTACTATGGAAGATTCCTGCCCTCGCATCTAGTGTAGACACTTAGACGCTTGTACACGCACTAACAGTCAGTATAGTCAGTATAGAATAAGATTCTACTCTAAGAGACCTCTCTTCTGGATAACATAGTTCTTTAAACATAGGATGTTAGATATGATTTGGGATTAGGTTGACTTGACCCTCCAGACTTCTGTCGCCACATGTAGAGCTAAATGTCAAGTCCCCTTCACCCCCTAGTCGCACGTCAATCATACGTCATGCTGCTGCGCGCGCATCTCTGCCAAATATTTCTGCTGACATTGCGAAATTATTTCATAGGTCCACCCATATGTGACATCACAACCAATGACGTTTCCTTGTTACTCCCACTTACGCCTCCTTCAGCTACGCATGTGAAATGTTATCTTTGCTATCAATTGTTACGCCTCTTGCATTTGCTTCACTGTAATGCCTATTGTATAAAAGTGATTAATTATCAATAATGTATGTACTTCACTTCCTGAACCTTCGTGGTGATGGAACTTGGAGCAACCGATTCGAATCGTCCATTGGAATAAAGCCCATTCCGAATCTCTAATACCACGGATTCTGCCTCTTATTTACTGAGCTATTTTTATTATGTTTCTGTATCAAATTAAGTCCCGGTAATTACATTATTTACCACAGTAGGGTTCTGGAAAGAAAATGGCACAAATATTACCTATTGGATGATAGGAAAATCTATGAGTGTCCAAAAATCCCATTACCTTCTGGTAAAAGAAGCTAAAATGAACTATTTACAGGCAAAGATTGATACGGCACAAAATAAAGGGAAAGTAATCTTTAATATAGTGAAATCCTTCTCTTCCCCTGGGGCAACAAAGAAAGAATCCTCGCACTCAGCCGAATCGACTCGGCAGGTTGCTCTGTCCCTTCACAATAAGATCACCTTAATTCAACAATCCTTTGTGGAAATTACGGAAGAGAGAGATCAATCCCTGTCACATAGGGCCGATTTTTTTACCGACTCCTACGTTAGTAGAGTTTCCTAAAATACTATTAGCCGATTCGCTCCACTATCTTAAAGGTCTTCGGTCCGGCTCTCCAAGTAATGCCTGCCCGGTTAATCTACTTGCCTCCCATGGCCCTACGATCAATGTCACAGTTAATATGGTATAGAATTCTTCTCTTTCTGCTGGTAAAGTGCCACTTAGCTGGAAACCGGCCACAATCCTTCCACTTAAAAAAAAAACTTTGGCCGACCATAATGATCCAGCCAACTATAGGCCGATATTTCTCCTTCCGACTCTTTCAAAAGTTCTGGAAAAACATGTTAATAAAGTTATTTCAAATCATGCAGAGAGCCACAATCTGTTGCACTCTTCTAAGTCTGGCTTTAGGGCCAACTTTAGCACTGAGACTGCCCTATTGGAAGCAACTGAGTATATTAGAGGAATACTAGATGAGGGTGGAAGGGCTGTCCTGATATTGCTCGATCTGTCGGCAGCATTTGATCCTGTCCTGCACAAGAGACTCATTGACAGATTGAGGAATCTGGGAATCAGCGGGACAGTATTGACCTGGCTGGACTCTGTCCTGCAGGAAAGAGCTAAGGAGGTATGGCTTCCCCCTTTTTCAGCCCCTATGCTTGGCATAGGGGTTGGAGTTTCTCAGGGCTCCATTCTTAGCCCTACTCTTTTTAATCTGTACTTTTCCCCTCTGGCATACATAGCAGAGACAAACGGTGCAAAGATCATATCCTACGCGGATGACGCGCAACCGAATTTCACCTGCGAAAAGGGAGCAGATTTCGACTGTGTTATTATCAGAGCCTGTCTCTCTAAGGTTTTTCAGTGGCTTAAGGTGAATCGGCTCAAATGCAACTCTGATAAATCCGAAATTGTCTTCTTTGGCCAACCTGCTGTCAGTAACTGGAACACTCGGTGGCCTGAATAATATTTGCCACCGCACACCGAGCAGTCAGCTGTAAGAAACGTCAGGTTTTTGCTGGATAATGCTTTGTCCATGAAGTCTCAGGTCCAAGCCTTGATTGCCACCTGCTTCGGTATCCTGCGTATGTTGAAAAAATGTCTTCCTCATTTGACAATCGGGTCTAGGAAAATAGTGGTCCAGGCCTTGGTGACATCAAGACTGGACTACGCAAATGTCTTGTATCTGGACCTTTCCTTTTTCCCTTGTACAGCGCCTACAAGTAGTACAAAATGCCGTAGCCAGGGCGATCCTCCAACCTAAACCTAGGTCTTCAATGCCCCCCCCTCCTTGAATCACTTCATTGGCTGAGACTGAAGGAGAGGATCAAATTCAAAGCTTATTGTCTTTTTAAGGCTTTCCAATGGAAAGGATCCGGCTAGCTTCGAAGACGAGTCAATCGCTACATCCCGGCTCAATCTTTAAGATCATCCTCCTCCTCCGACCATGCTTGTTCTCCTAAAGTACGCCTGGACCGGATGGGTGGCAGATCTTTTGGATTCTTGGGGGCCCAAGCTTAGAACAGGCTCCCAGTCACCTTATGTTCCGTTTCAGTTATCTCAGTATTTAAGAAAGATCTGAAAACGTGGCTTCTCAAAACTTAGCAGCATACCATAGTTCCCCTAACCGCTTCTGTCAGCTGTCAGCGCTGGGACACTCTTTCGAGTAGCCGTTTGCGCTATAACAAATGCGTTTTCATCCATTAATTTTCTCACCCTATCTTTTATGGAGTATTGCGGACCCTCTACCGGTTAATCCCCATCTCAATATGATGATTACCTTTACTGTGTACTTCTTGTATCAATTTCACTATGGTATATGCCCCCTCCCCCCCAACCATTCCTCCAGCTCCAGTCTCATTATACCAGGCCTCTCATTATCCCTCCTCTGTCTGTTATGCAGCACACTTTAGGTGTTTTGGGAAGTAGTCTGTTCTTTCTCCTCAGGCTCTCTGACTTCTTGATACAGTAAGTAGATTTGACAGGAAAGGTATGCTTTTTATGTAGATGGTGTTTTTATGCGATGCAGAAGATTTTAAATATGACCCTTGCTTTCAGAGGTAAACAATGCAAGTCTCACAAGATCAATAACATATGGCCACACTTTATCTTTGCTGTAAGGAGTCTTGTTGAAGATCACTTTCAGAGGGGCAATGGTTGACTCTTGGATACTGGCCAGAATGATGTTGCCATGGTTCAGTCCAGAGACTCTGGGGGTGTGGGCTACTGTTTTTATTATGTTTCCATGCATCATTGGTCGACCCCTTCACCACATGTGCTCTAGGTAGATGTGCCCTTTAATGAGAGAGCTCCCATACCAGTACAAGGACGTAATTTAAGTATCCATGCTCCTGGAGGTTGGACGGCTATATGCCTGCTAGTTTTCTCTTGTGCAGGCAGATGTTCGCTTTACTTTTCTGGTTATTTGATACAATTTCCCCTATTAGTAACACTGCCCTCCTGTGGTGGATGGTTTACTGATCACAAATTATGCCCATCTGTGACAGTCTTCTTTAGCCATTCCCAAAAAGTGTTGGGGAACCGTTTGGGTCACGACTGCCTATGATTTCCAGTCAAATATTTGGAACTGCTTAGTATAGCTTCCTGATGTAAGAACTGTGGGGTGACGTGTTAGTGCTCTGATTACTTACGGCAACTCTTCATTACACTGAGCTCTACTCATCCTTGTTTCGATCTCCTGTTCCCTCCCTTCATCATCTTGAGCAGTCTGGCTTTAACGGCTGAGGTACTCCGTGGGTTTTGCAAACAGGCCTTCTGAGTAGGGGTCCGCTTTTTACATCCTCATGACAAATGTTTTCCTGATATGACTCTTTCTCATAATGTAAGGTTTGTTACAAAAAGTAAGACACTGTGTTGTAAACATCATCGGTAAGTAGTTGCAGCACTCTTAATGTGTAGACTTCATTGTTCTCTGCACAAATACATTGTCAAGAAAGAAGAGCAGAAAAACTGATTCGATAGAAAGTCATGTTGGTGAGGTATTCGGCTGCAATCTCAGAAGCATAATTTGAGCCCGACGCCACATTTGCTAATCGAAGTAACCAGTACACTTTTTCAGATAGTTGTGTATTTGGCCTATATGTAATAGGAGATTATAGTGCACCAAAATGAGGCTTGTGTCTTAGGCTTTTGGAATAGATCTGGGTGTTTGGCACATTTGTTCAAGAAAGGAAACCGTTAATATGGAAAAGACCGGCTAATAATTCACCAGATATGAACTTCCAATCGTAATAATTTCTCTTCATTTAATTAAACTAACATCTTCTTTCAATGTATTTTTCCCTCTGCCAATGGGGTAAGCATGTTCCATCGTGCCTGCGAATGAAAGTAAACATATGTTGCCCTATCAGAGAAACGTTTAAGCAATTTGTCGCACAGCATTTGTTCTTTAGGAAAAGGGTACCATGCCCAGAGATTCCAGCGGTCGTGTAGGGAGAAGCTATTGAAAGAAATAGGTATTGGACTATACATTTACTTGTGTGGCAACTGCAGAAAGAAAAGCATTTTCAAATACAATGGAATCGTATGATGTTAGGATGCTGTGCGTTAGCTGCACTCCTGACCTCCCTACAAACATATCACATTTGAAGCATTTTCCCTGTACACATTGGGCTTCAAATGCTTGTTCGCACAGAGGGAAACATTTCTGTTGATTATATGGGAAAGGCCAACAGAAAACAAAGGAGGATTGTATTTTGCAGCCTCAAAAAATGGTTGTTCCACACATAAGGCTACTAAAACCATGGCTAATTAGGAAGCCTTGCCTGTCGCCCTCCATAGTCTCAGACCTTCCAGAATTCACCCTGCTGGCAGAGATGAGTGAAATGAGGGCTATACTGGTTTCAAAGGTGGGCACTATTGAAATTAAACAGAACTTACTGCAAAAACACTTGGAAACTGTGACATACGAGTTCACATTAGTTGAGAGCATGGTGAGCACTGCGTGATGTCTTCTGAATTGCATACAAATGACTTAGACCTAAAGCCAAACCTAGTGACAATCCTAGCCTTGTATCGCAAGGACCTTAAACTACAAGGATAGAAACTCCACATTATGTGCTGCAGAAAAGCTGGTGAGTTGTTATATGGAAATCAGAGTGAGGGTGTAGCCCAATTTTACTATTGTTGTACAACGAGCATGTACACATTTTAGTAGGGGTTTGTTCCATAGTGAAGCAGTAAAAGTCAGAAACATCACATATGCCAAGATGCCCCCTCCCAAATTTAAGATTATAGTTCAGGATAAGGCTCATTTCTTTACAGATGCCAAGCACAAGTTTTGTGGGGAAACTGCAATTAATGTACTCTGCCCCCCTTTTTTTAAATTTGTGATAATACTGTACAAAGAATAATTGACTGCCACTATCCTGGTTTGATGAGCAACTAGCTGATCTCAGCAAATTGGAGCAGCACCAATGTGAACTCCTGTTGGCTCGCCAAGTACTTTCTTGTACCTGCCGGCCGCTGTAATGGCTTGGGGTTCTTCCTTATTTTTTTCATCAGGTTTGATGACGTGAAAGTGCTCTGGCCCCTCACCATCACCAGAGAGTTCCACTGTAGGGCAGATTGAACAAGATCGCAACAGCAGTTTCCCCTGTGTGGACTTTATCCCCACCTGTTTACGTTGTTTCACTTGGACCGAGTGGAGCTCCAGCGGCTCATGAGGGAGAAGGTATGTTCGTCCCTGCGGGAGATACTGCACTGGTATAGGCGGGGCCCTACGCCAAATGGAACTAGTGACTACCTGTATGTCTTGCATAGAGCTACTGCTCTCCAACAGATGAACTGGCTTCCTTCGGATCTGCTGGCACAGATGGTGGGCCATCACTAGACTCTAGGCTTTTGGCATAACTGAACAGTAAGGGATCTGCCTGAATTGAACTCCATGGACATTGTCTGCTCATTCACATAGTCATTGGGTGCTTTACTCCTCCTATGCTGTGCTTCCTGGCTCTTAGTAACAAAGGGGGATATCGTTGTGTTTAGATTAGTGCAACTTGGCTCTCTTGTTGATAATGTGTGCCGATGTTGATTCCTGGTATTTCACCTCCCTGCTGTATAGACTTGGGAGATGGGAAGCAGGTCCCAATCCTCTTAAAACCCTTATTTAGCCTTATGCCCGGGTTATTGTAGCTGTTCAGCCTACCATTTGGGTGTCTCCCCTTGCCCTTTTTGATTGAAGTTATAGTTGGTTGCAAGTAATTTACGTTCATATCTTGGCACTTTGATATCATGATTGTCAACAGCATGCTAGGAACTACCACTATTACGCTAGGGCCAGGAGTACATTAGTATAAGCAACACCATGCATATGTGTCCACAGTATGTCATGAATTACCAACACAATGAAGGGACCAGCAATATTTTAGGTGGAAGTTTCATGGATGGCCAAACTATGTAAATAATTAGCACCACTGTGTAATGGATGCCTGCAATATGGCAAATATTACCAACATGGTCCCAGAATTATGCCTGGAAAATCTGCTCTTTTCTGTTTTTTTTAATGACGGATGCGTGTCCACTCCTAATTTCCAAGGATGAAAAATTAGATGGGTGCAGGAAAAAGTCTGCCGTACATGTGGTTCTCCCTGGTTGCTGGCCAGAGAGAACTACATAACATGCACGAAACAACAAAAATCTGTCTGTTTCGCTGGTTCACCTGCAGATCCAATCCATACATTTGTATACACCAATGTTGTGCCACACGTGCTTAAAACAAATTGGTTGATTTTGCCTATTTCGCAGTTCAGCAAAACTATCATTGTGCTATGGATTCCCAAAGTATGCTAGGAATTACAACTATTGTGCCAGGGAGTAAATTTTACCAGGGTTGGGCATATCTGTGCACTGGCTCCCCAAAGTATGCTAAGAATGATCACCACACCATACTGCCTTTACCATCATTGTTGCAGAGATAGACACCGCCATACTCTGGGTTCCCAAAATGTGTCAGTTATTACCATCATTATACCAGGACCATCAATTTCCCCAATGTGGTTAACATTCCGTAGATGCCTACAGCTTGCCAATAAATTCCACGATTATGTGAGGTACAGTATCTGGATAATAGGTTGTCACCCCATGGATACCCAAAATGTGCCAAACATATTTCCATTTTGTGAAGACCATCATTTTACTAGGGCTTCTGGTTAGTGGGCATCATTCAATGGGGGCAGTAAGTTGCTGAGAATTACCACCATTTTACCAAAGATGGGCAATAAGCATAATCGTATGCATGGAAATTGGCAGGAATTATCACAATTATGCTAAAGCCAGCATTTCACCAAGGTGGGCAGGTGAACACCGTGCACTTTCACACTGCCTAATTTTGTAAAAACTTTCATTACAATACCAGGGAAATATAAATGAAAGAAATGTGGCTGGTCTGAGCTGCTGCTTCTCTTCTCACGCTCCCGGCTGTTTCTCCAGGTAAGCGCTCCTGGGGGAAGGGGGCTGATCTGGCCGGGGGACAAGAGGGAGCGTCTGGAGGAGAAGTGGGGTATGGAGAAAGCAAGAGTGACTAGGGGAAGGAAAGGAAGGGAGCAAATGGAGTACTTGGGGAAAGGCCCCAGTCAAGCCGATGTATCTGGGTGGAAGGGCCAAATGGGAAACTAAGGTGACCTGGTTTCAGGGGAGGGAGCAAGCTGGAGACACTTGTGTGACAGAGGCTGTCAAGTAGAACTGGGGGAACTTGAGGAGGGTTCATCAGATGGTCATGGTAATTTGTGGGGAGAGGACTATCCTTCTCTCCAGTGGCAGATGCACTGGCAGAGTTTCTCTCTTTCGCAAAGGAATAACGTTTGTAATCCAGGTGGAATATGTCAGTTGGTGGCTACTGTATCATATGCACTGGCACTTATCTTTCTGTGACTTATGGTTCCTGTTGGAAATCTACCCCGCTCCCACACCGGTAAGGGTTGGGGGTAACGGAGTATATTCCGGGACATACACAGTGTGGTAGCTTGGCTCGAGTGGTCAGGAATCAGGCACCGTGCTAAGCATACGACATACCCATACAATAACCATGCGTGCATCCGTTCCAAAAACGACTCTACACCGTAAAAATTATGAAAAATATCTTGCTTTATCTTCTTTTTCTCTTAGTTGCTGATTAGATAAATAATACACAATCACAATATACAAAGCTTTTTAAATAGTGCAGGTCAAATAAATACTGTCTTAATGATTCAATAAATAGGGGTGATCATAAATATGGAAGGCATAAATATAAGTGCAAAACATACAGGCAATTAAATATTCTGAGGCAATAAATACTGTAAACCAATAAATATGGTGCATCAATAAATACTGTGGACCAATAAATACAGTGAAGCAATAAATAGGTTAAATACAATAAATACAGTGCCTCCAATAAATAATTAAAAGCTGACAGTGACACTCATAGAATCAGATCACATTTGAGATTACTATGGGCTAATTTGGCCCAGGCACAGCTTGTGGGGATGTGGAAGGCTTGAGGGTGTCTACTCCCTGGCTTGGACAAGGCCGAGGCCTAAGCTGAGGTAGATCAAGGGGGGAATACCAGAGACCTGGCTCTCTCACTCTACACAACCCCTCTAAATTAGTCTCAGCTCTCCCCTGGCACAGTCCAGCTGGTTCCAGCACCTCTCTAACCCCTAGAGTAGTCTCTTAGGATTCCACAGGGCCTTTGGCGCCCTCTATTCCACTTACTGCCCTTTTTCTGAAGTTCCGACGCCGCTGGAGTCGTGTCGACGCCGTGAGGCGGATCCGGTTCGATGTCGGCGGCCTCGGCACAATGTCAGTTCCTGACGACGCCGGTAGGCGGCTCCGGTTCGATGTCGGCGGTCTCGGCTCGATCTCGACCTCCGATTCGATGGCGTCGGGCAGTCTTGACTCGATGTCGACTTCGGGCGGCTCCGGTCCGATGGCGACCTCAGCTTCGATGACGTCGGCCGGCCTTGGCTCGATGTCGACTTCCGGCGACTCCGGAGTGCGATCCTCACTCCCGACCTCCGGTGCTCCTCTCCTCAGGTTTCCGGCGACTCCGGAGTGCGACCTCCATTCCCGACCTCCGGCACGATTCTCTCAGGTTCCGGCGACTCCGGAGTGCGATCTCCACTCCCGACCTCCGGTACACTTCACCTCGGTCTCCGGCGACTCCGGAGGGCGGACTTCACTCCCCCGTCGACACCGCTCACTCGACCTTGGTTAACTTCCTCCTCGACCTCTGGTACACCTCACGTCCTCCGTCGGCGCCCTCTCACGATCTCTGGCGGCTCTGGGCACGACGTCTGCTTTTCCAGTCAGCGCCGCTTCTCCACCTCAGGCTCCAGGTCTCCAGGCTACTCGACGTCCGGCTCCAGGGAAACCAGTATCCAGGTCAGGATCTTGCTTTCTTGACTTCTAAGGCCTGTTCCTGCTGTCCAGGTCCTTAAGATGGTTTTTCTCACTTCTTCCCACACAGGGCTCCAGGCTGGGCTCAGTCAGTAGGGACTAGTATCAAGGGTGGGTTTATGGACCCCACTCCAGGCACAAGTTTCCACCCCTGCTGCCTCACTCCTTCAGGTTTCTGCTGCTCACTCTTCACCAGTCAGGTGCCAACTGCCAGCTCCAACTGCCAACTCTCTGTCTTAGCTTCCCAACATTCTAAACCGCCTCCAACGGTCACAGGGTTCTGGAATGTTCTGGAAGGTGCTGGTAGGTTCCAGTGGATGCTGGTGATGTCACAGGTGGCCACCATTTTGTGCTCCAGGCCCTCAGACAGAAGTTTCAGGGGTAGATAAAATGGCTCCCTGAATCTGCAGCAACACGAAAAAGTCTGGTGGTTCCCAAAAAGGAAAAATTCAAACAGGGTTTGAGGCAAAAGTGGGACAAAATAAATAATGATGAGGAGGGACCACCCAAAGGGCTGACAGGTCTAACAGTTCCCCCTTTCTCATTCATGAGATTTGCAGAAGAGCTCCTCTTTTCCCAATTATGATACTCTATTGGTACTGATAGAACACCACCTTGTGGTGAGTTTTCCAATGTAGAATTAGTTACTAAATAAGAATAGAGTGGCGTTTCACAGACACTTTTCTTCCATGTGATCCATTGTCAGTTGTGTGCAATGAGCAAAACAAGGTGAGCGGAGCGAATGGTGAGTGAGAGTAATTTAATTTAGCATGTTGTATGGAATGCCGAGATTTCCTCAGCCAATCCAAATATTACGGTGCCGGCGCTAATTATACTTGTTTATCTGCATTCTAGGTTCAGTAAGAGCAGGGGCGTAGCTTAGTCATTGTGAATCTGAAAGAAACACGTTAGTGAGATTCCTCACCTTAGAATATCCCCAGGCGTCAGGCTGGATCCGGAAAGATTTTTGTAGCAATACCCCTTGCGCGTCGCTAGGCGTCGTCTGCGGCTCCGCGTCCGTCGTTGGCATTGTGCACCGGAATGACGTCGTCGGAGTACTTAGACGTCGCCCTCGCGCGCTGACAACAGTTCTTCTTGTTTTCCAGCGCCAGACAGCGCCGATCCGGGAAGAGCTTACCCCTTAGTCACTTTTTGACTAAACTTTTTTGACTCTTTTTGGTCTTCTGTCGACTCGACTCTGGTGCCGGTAGGATGCCTGGGTTTAAAGCCTGTGACTCCTGTCATCGACTGATGTCGGTGACGGACCACCATCGCCGGTGCCTTTACTGCCTGGGGGCCGACCACGAAGCGGAGTCGTGCCTCGATTGTCAGGCCTTGACTTCGAAAGCTAGGCGGGAGCGGTCCCGTAAGCTTCTCGAGCTTCGGCACTCGGCTCCGCGCCGTTCACGGTCCCGGTCCAGGAGGAGGTCCAAGGACCGGTCGCGGAGCTGCAGCCACCATCATCGCTCGTCAGGCTCGAAGTCTTCGGGTAAGTCGAAGCGATCAAAGAAGCCCAAGAGGCGACACCGCTCTTCGGACTCCCCTCGCCGGTTGCGCGACTCGGCCGAGGGTCAGGGTTGTCCCACCCCCGCGGCTCCGTCGGAGCCGCAGGAGCCACGTCCGTCTCCGCACCTGACGCCGATGGATGAGCATTTCATCTACCGCCCCGCTCCGATCATTCCTCCTGTTTATCAGGAATTGGATGACTGGGGTGACTGGGAGGGGTCTGAGGACCCTATGCTTGTAAATAAAGGGACCCCCTCACGATTAATTAAGGTCTAGGAGCTTGAGGGGAAAGTAAACAGTAATATACAAAAAACTCCTCTATGACCTATATTGCTTTTATTCAAAATTTGATTAATACATGGGCTGATCAACAATTATAAGCCTAAATGCTACACATGTTAAATCATATTCACAAAGACTTTTTGTTTTTTTAATAAAAATATATTCTTTTTATTCATTTCACAATGTCATTTTTGTAGTACATCAATCTTCATTATTTTCTAACATGTGAATAATCATGTTCTATTCAAATAAACATAAACAACAATTTTTTGGAAATTGTGCAAAATCTGTAAGACCTCAGACAACCTACTCAGCAATTGACCAATCAATGTTCAAAACCACACTCATAACTCAAATACACTCTCATTCATACTATACACGTATACTTTGTTGGTATAGGGAGTATCAGAATGACAAGACATCTCCAGTAATAGGTATGGATGGAAATAACCTAGATAGGTCAGGGCGCACGTGGTCTACGCGCGTTTCGGTGGGATTACAGGAAGGAAACCACCTTCATCAGGACCTCGCCCAACTAAGGTACAGTGTCGTTGGATTTATACCGAGTAGGGAGACTGTTAGAGAACAGGTAGAAATTTCATTCTTCAGATTTCTACTGGAGCAATAGGGCACGTGGCTTCTATTGTGATCGAGGCAAACGCAAATTCTGATAGGTACGCTAGACTAGATTACACTAATCTGACGCGGTGTCAAGAAGAGAGACGACAATATACTGTACATCATGGCATTTACATGTCGGCTGAGTCCTAGGATGTGACGACCGGAAAAACTGTTCCTAATACAGATTTTGAGGGGTGTGCAGCAATAGCTGATATTTCTTGGAAGTGCGTAGGAAAAAACCTCCCTTTTCCTCGGTCGATTCTTCTGTTGTGGATCAGCAACCGTCTCGTCAGGGTCAACAACGTCTCTCGCCGCGTCTCGTACCACCGAAACGCGCGTAGACCACGTGCGCCCTGACCTATCTAGGTTATTTCCATCCATACCTATTACTGGAGAGGTCTTGTCATTCTGATACTCCCTATACCAACAAAGTATAAGTGTATAGTATGAATGAGAGTGTATTTGAGTTATGAGTGTGGTTTTGAACATTGATTGGTCAATTGCTGAGTAGGTTGTCTGAGGTCTTACAGATTTTGCACAATTTCCAAAAAATTGTTGTTTATGTTTATTTGAATAGAACATGATTATTCACATGTTAGAAAATAATGAAGATTGATGTACTACAAAAATGACATTGTGAAATGAATAAAAAGAATATATTTTTATAAAAAAAACAAAAAGTCTTTGTGAATATGATTCAACATGTGTAGCATTTAGGCTTATAATTGTTGATCAGCCCATGTATTAATCACATTTTGAATAAAAGGAATATAGGTCATAGAGGAGTTTTTTGTATATTACTGTCTGAGGACCCTATGGCCAGACAGGCCCAACTTTCACAGGACTGGGCAGACGAACTGGGGTAGGCCAGTGGTCTGGACACCTCCCCGGACGCTGGTTTCATCTCTCCTCCGACTGTGGCCTCGGAGGAAGGTGCAGCTTTCTCAGTGGTGCTGCGCAAGGCAGCCGAAGCCCTTGGGCTTGAGTTGCCTGCTGTGGCCGTGAGGACTAACATCCTCACAGAGGTGCTTCAACCGTCAGCAAGCTCCACAGAGCCTCTGCTGCAGTTCAATGAGGCCCTCATAGACGTTCTGCAGGGCACTTGGTCCAAGCCCTCCACAGTTCCTCCTGTGGATCAGAACGTGGCCCGGCGCCACCGCCCTGCTCCGGGCGACCGCAGTTTCCTGTCCCAACACCCCACCCCCGAGAGTCTGGTTATCCAGGCCTCAACTTCCCAATCCTCCTTCCCGTCCGCTCCTCCGGATCGGGAATCCAAGAGGTTGGAGCAGTTCGGAAAGAAGCTGTTCTCTTCCCTGAGTTTGGGCCTGCGGTCTTTGAACACCGCTTGCCTCTTGGACCATTTCTCCCACTCTGTGGGATGTGGTGGAGAACGTGCTGCCCCTGTGCCCGGAGGAGGCCCGGACACGACTCACCCAGGCGCTTGCTGACGGGCGAGATGCAGCACGACATGCCATACGTTGTGGACTAGACACCACGGACTCGCTGGGTAGGGCGATTTCCACCACAGTGGCGCTTAGGCGCCACGCCTGGCTGCGGTCCACGTCTTTCTCGGGGGATGTCCAGAGTATATGCCCTTTGATGGCACTCGCCTTTTGGTGAGAAGGCGGATAGTGCGCTGGCTCGTTTCAAGGACTCCCGGGCTACGGCCAAGTCCTTGGGTCTCTTGGCCCGCGGCTCAAACTTCCGCCTTTCGTCCCTTTTGTGGCCAAGGAAGGGGCGCCTCCTCACGTCTGCCTAGCCACCGGCCGCAGAACCAACCTGCACGCGGACGTGGATTCCGCCGAGGGGGTACTGGAGGACAACGTGCCGGTCAGTCCACATCCACCTCGGCAGCATCCGCCTCAAAGCCCTCCTAGTCCGAGCTTTCAGGCCCATTCCACGCCAGTGGGCGGCAGAGTTCGCCATCACCTGCTCCACTGGCGATCCATCACATCGGACAGGTGGGTGTTGCAAATCGTCCGAAGGGGCTACTCCCTCCCCTACGAGACTACCCCTCCAGCCATGCCACTGCAGTGCCACCGTATGTCGGGGGATCACTTGAATCTTCTGCGGGAGGAAGTTACGGCCCTCTTGACCAAGTATCTTGGACCTCAGGAGCGTCAACGCCTTCCTCCGGAAGGAACGGTTCAAGGTGCTCACTTTAGCTCAGGTTCTGGCTGCCCTCGACCCTGGAGACTGGATGGTGGCGTTGGACTTGCAGGACGCCTATTTTCACATCCCCGTCCTGCCGGCCCACCGGAGTTACCTGCGGTTCACGGTGGGTCAGGAGCACTTTCAGTTCACCGTGCTCCCCTTCTGCCTCACCAGTGCCCCTCGGGTGTTCACGAAAGTGATGGCGGTGGTCGCAGCTCACCTGCGCAGATCAGGGGTTCCAGTCTTCCCCTATCTCGACGACTGGCTGTTGAAGGCAGGCTCGCCCCAGCAAGTCGTCTCCTACCTCCAGACTACGGCCGACCTCCTGCATTCGCTGGGGTTCTCCATCAATGTGCCGAAGTCGCCACTGAGTCCCTGCCAGAAGCTCCTCTTTATCGGAGCGGTTCTAGATTCGGCGCAGTTCCGGGCCTATCCTCCGGAACAGCGGGACAGGGATATTCAGGCTCTGATTCCCATCTTTCGGCCTCTATCCTGGGTTTCGGTCAGGTTGGTGCTGCGGCTTCTGGGGCTGATGGCCTCCTGCATCCTGTTGGTGCATTACGCCAGGTGGCGAATGCGGGCTCTGCAGTGGGACCTGAAGTTTCAGTGGGCCCAGCATCGAGGCAACCTGTCCGACCGGAGGGCACTGCGAAACAGTTGCAGTGGTGGCTCACGGACAGCGATTGGGTCAGCGGAAGATGCCTCTCCCTAGCCCAACCGGAGCACGTAGTAGTGACGGATGCGTCCCTCCTGGGATGGGGGGCCATATGGGAGAGGCGGAGATCAGAGGCCTCTGATCTCCGGCGGAGTCTCAACTCCATATCAACTTTTTGGAGCTGAGAGCGATCCGGCTTGCACTGAAAGCCTTCCTTCCCTCTGTCCGGGGAAGTGTCGTGCAGGTGTTCACGGACAACACCACCGCCATGTGGTATTGCAACAAACAGGGCGGGGTGGGGTCGTGGACCCTTTGTCAGGAGGCTCTGCGCCTCTGGACATGGCTGGAACACCAGGGCATCATCCTGGTGGTTCAACATCTGGCGGGCTCTCTGAACGCCAGAGCAGACGAACTCAGCCGCCGGTGCATGATGGATCACGAATGGCGTCTGAACTCGGACGTGGCGCAAGGTCTCTTTCTGCAGTGGGGAGAGCCTTGGTTAGATCTATTCGCCACCGAAGAGAACGCGCAATGTCAGCAGTTCTGTGCGTTGGAATTTCCAAGGCGGCACTCGCTCGGAGACGCTTTTCGTCGCGAGTGGAGTTGCGGTCTGTTGTACGCCTATACCGCTTCTGCCCAGAGTGCTGAAGAAGATCAGGCGCGACCGGCCCCAAGTCATCTTAGTGGCTCCGGATTGGGCACGAAGGTACTGGTATCCCGAGCTACTCAGTATGTCAATCGATCCTCCGGTACGACTGCCTCTTCAGGAGGACCTTCTGTCGCAGCAGCAGGGGACGGTCCTCCACCCGAACCTGTCCAGTCTCCACCTCCATGCGTGGAGATTGAGCGGCGACAGTTGATGCCATTTGACTTGCCTCCTGAAGTCTGTGACGTCATTCTGGCAGCCAGGCGTCCCTCCACAAAATCGGTATACGCCTGCAGGTGGAACAAATTTGTGGCATGGTGCACAGCAAAGGCTGTGGATCCCCTTTCCGCCCCTCTTTCTGAGGTTCTACTCTTTCTTCTTTCTTTGGCCCAGCAGGGCTCTGCTCTGGACACCTTGAAAGGTTATCTTTCTGCAATCTCTGCTTTCTTACGGCTTCCTGATCAGCCTTCTCTTTTCAAATCCCCTGTTGTTTCGCGTTTTCTTAAAGGCATTACTCACATGTTCCCTCCTGTCCCCTTCGTAATGCCTCAGTGGGATTTGAATCTTGTCTTAACCTTTCTGATGTGTGCTCCCTTTGAGCCTCTTCACAATTGTCCCCTTCGTCTTCTGACTCTTAAGACTGCTTTCCTGGTAGCTATCACCTCCGCTAGACGGGTGAGTGAGCTCCAGCCTTTGTCATCTAAGCCTCCTTTTCTTTCTGTTCATCCGGACAAGGTTGTCCTCTGGACTCGCCCTTCCTTTCTCCCTAGAGTGGTGACCCCCTTTCACATCGGGCAATCTGTCACATTGCCCACCTTCTTTCCGCCTCAGCATCCTTCGAAAGAGGAAGAGAGGCTCCACCGTCTGGACCCCAAACGTGCGCTGTCCTTTTATTTGGACCGCACTAAACAGTTCCGGGTGGACGACCAACTTTTTGTTGGATACTAAGAAGGGGAGGGCTGTACACAAGCGGACCATCTCACGGTGGGTCGTATTGTGTATAAAGAGTTGTTACTCCTTTGCGAAAAAGGACCCTCCTGTTGGGCTGAGAGCCCATTCCACCCGGGCCACAGCGGCGACTACTGTCCTGGGATGGGGAGTTCCCTTGCAGGACATCTGTCAGGCTGCGACGTGGGCCTCACTGCACACATTTGCCAAGCACTATTGCCTGGACAGCCAAGTCCGGAGAGATGGCTTCTTTGGCTGTTCTGTTCTCCAGGACTTTCTGGTGTGATCTTGGTTCGCAGACCCACCACCGGGGTTGGTATTGCTGGGGTATCTATTCTAAGGTGAGGAATCTAACTAACGTGTTTCTTTCAGATGAACAAGTTACTTACCTTCGGTAACGATGTATCTGTAAGAAAACATTAGTTAGTTAGATTCCTCACCGACCCACCCATCCTCCCCGTTCTGCGAACCGACATCTAGGGTTAAGGCCATCCTGTTCAGGGCCCTAGACTTTTTGGCACCCGTGTCGGTCTCTTGCATGGCTCTGCGTTCCTGGCGCAGAAAGCTATGTACAAGAACTGACGTCAGCGCGCGAGGGTGGCGTTTAAGTACTCCGACGTCATTCCAGCGCACAACGGCAACGACGGACGCGGAGCCGCAGACGACGCCTAGCGACGCGCAAGGGGTATTGCTACAAAAATCTTTCCGGATCCAGCCTGACGCCTGGGGATATTCTAAGGTGAGGAATCTAACTAACTAATGTTTCTTACAGATACATCGTTACTGAAGGTAAGTAACTTGTTCTTCGGGGGCGTCCATCACATATTTCCACCTAAACAAGCAATGGGCCACCGGGTGAATTTGTGAGTTGACCAAGGTTCGGTTTGGATTGTTCTCATTAGGAGCAGGGTTAGTACAGATTTGCATAAGGGTGGGCTTCATGGGCTTATTTAGAGATTGGTGGCAGGTCCGCTGTTGCAACGGTGACAAAGTAGCCTGTCCGCCAAACTCAAGGTCTGCTCGTCCAATTTTGAGTCGGTGGATCACAGGTTTTACTCTGACTGAGTGAAATTTACCGTCGGTGTAAAACTTCCTTTGATGGCCCAACGGAGTAGGTGCCATCTAAAGTAACATTTGACCGTCCGCCCTGTTTAGAGTGGATGGTCAGGTGGCTTTTTATTTTAACTGACCGTCACCACCAAACAGTAAAAAAAGAAAATTGACTCCCACTCCATTTTTTTCTTTTTCTTTCAAAAACAAACTCCAGCTTTTGGAGTTTATTTTTGAGAAATAAAAAATCTTGGCTAGGTTTTGACTTCCAGCCATCATACTTGATGGTGCTGTCAGTTACACTTTTCCTACACTGACAGGAACCGCCAGGATGGCGGTTCCTGCCAATATATAGAAATATCCACTGGGCTGGCAGGCATCTATAAATGTGACTGGCAGAGTAAAGGCAGTAAAGTCCTTAGTCACCCTGTCTGCCTTTACTCTGTCTGCTAAATCCTAAATCAAGCCTTTTGTCTAGAGTGGCACAGTAGTTGAAAAACAATGGTTTGGACTGCTACCCCAAGGGATTGCCAGTGGGTAAGATTGTTTGCAAGCATTTGTCCCTTCACTGTTTGGGTGTGTGATGGCCAGTACTATGCCTGAAAACCTGAAACTGGTGTAGCTTTCCAAGCCCACTACTGCCAATGTTTATGGATTCTAAAAAGTAGTAAATTTGCATCCATTCACGGAATACTTCTAACGGTGCAGGTATGCTACTTTTTTTGGTAAACCGGTCAATAAGAAGCAGATTTACAAAGAACTAGCACAAAGAAGCACATCAAGCACAGTCAATGCATTGTATTGCACCACCTGAAGAAGGAGAACTCTGCCATCTCTTCAAAGAAATGCACAGTTCTGCTCTTTCAATGGGTTGGCCGCTTAGAGCTGCTATGTGCCAACAAAGTCACCCTTCTGCGATGGGGCAAGGATGTCTGCATTATGGTCAGGATAGTCTTGTGCAGGAAACTATCCTTGGAGGCTTTTCATCTTTGTATGTGTGCTGCAAAATGCAGCATGCATGCAAAAAGGAACAAGAAAGGGAACTAAAGGTATTTCTGCTCATTATGCCAGCCTCGGGCAGGTACACCATTTAGGTGTAAACCCATGTCTCAGTGTAAATGTGTTTGCATCAAAATCCATGGGTGAATGCATGGGAATGCCTTTGCACCACCTATTAACCTCTTCAGCGCTGCGCGGATTCCCGCGCAGTGCTGAAAGATCTGAGCGCGGGCGGGGCCATGACGGAACGGTTCCGTCATAAGCACAGCCCAACCGGCGTGCATGACGGAACCGTTCCGTCATCAGCATCGAAGAGGTTAAATGCATACCTTACTGAAAGTAACTCCAGACTGTGTAGTGCGTTGCGTTGCATTACTTTTTCTTACAAAGCTACGCAAATCAACAATCAAAATGGTGATGCGACCCCAACACACAATCTTTCTAAATTTGGCTCTATGTAAGGATTTTGCGTCGGGCAACCACGACAGAAAATCTTTGTAAATTTGGACCTAAATATATTTAAGTTCCTGGTTCAAAAAATTTACAAATTAAAACATTTTGGTGAAAACAGGATAACGAGAAAAAACAATAGACATAGTAGACCTGACTCGGGGCCCCAGAACCAACAAACAACCTAAGAATACATTTCTTTGGGGCGTGCCACACCTAAACATTTTTTATTTATTTATTTTTTTAATATAATATTTCCTAGTGTTAGGCTTTGCGGGGTCACTCAAGAGACTGGACAGCATAGAGGTGATGCTTAAGGTTTTTTTTATTAAAGAACCAACGGTCCAACTGCAGGGGAAGAGAGTAGTCTCTCCTATGTAATAGCGTCTTCGTCAGGGGATTCTTTGCTTCTCCTCCTTGGCGCTCGGCTCCTTCTCCTCCTTCCTGTTTTCCTCCTGGTCTCGGCACATAGAAGGGAAAGGAACCAATTTTAGGGCAGAGCACTTTCTATGAATGTAAAGGGATGGGGGGTGAGGGAAACGCACCCGATAGTGTGAGGGGCGGGGAAGATCCTGACACCAGGAAACAAAGACAGTCTATCCGGGGTATGGGAGTTGAACAGCACGTTTGTTAGCCTAACCCACCCCGAAATTCTGCCTTGCCGGTGGATCCCCGTATGCCCACCCTGCTTCTAAACTCGTGGAGTCGAGTACGCACCTGTTGTAGCCACGACCCTCCGGGGCCGTGGCGGGGCGCAGCGTCCTCCTCTCTGTCTTTAGGAATCCCGAACTCCTGGGCAACAGCTTTGCTTCTGTTTTTGTTCGCTCCGGACGCTCCGACTTCCTGCTTCCGGTCGATGACGACTTGCTGTCCGGCGCCTTCCGTTTTTATTAGCCAAGGATCGTCATTAGTGCTTCCCCTTCCTCTTTATCGGTGTTAAAGAGCCAGTCCGCGGACGGGAGGTGCCGCGCCTGATACGCTTGCCTCGTATGAACGTCTGGGGGCTGAGAAAGTAAGAGAGCCGGATTGCGGGGGTGAGTCATGTTTATCAACGGGGATGGAGGGCGATGAACTCTGACACCTAGCAATTCGTTTTATAACCTTGTGGCAAAGAGCTCTGCCTGAAGGGAAAAAGCCTTTACAACGAAGGTTGAACAATGAGAAGCCTTTACAACGAAGGCAAAACGTCTTTACCACGATTGTTTTTTTACAAAATTTGTTTTACGAGCGAGCCTTTACCACAAATGGCTCCACAACAAATTTTGTTGTAAATGCATTAAAGGCAAAGGCATAGTCATAGTATAAAAAAAGACATTTAAATGTACGTTTTAAAGCTAAGTATTATGCTTATTTTATATATGCACACGCCTATTTTTAAGGGTTTAGGGTGAGTATGGGTTTTTGGGTGGCAAGTGTATTTTTAGGGTTTAGTGTGGGTGGCAAGGGTATTTTTAAAGTTTTGGGTGGTTGTGGGTTTCTGGGATTGGAAGGGTATTTTTAGGGTTTAGGGGGGGTGAGTTTTTGAGTGACAGGGGTAATTTTAGGGTTGGTATGGGTGGCAAGGGTATTTTGTAAGTTTTGGGTGGGAATAGGTTTTTGAGTGGCAACGGTAATTTTAGGATTTAGGGTGGGTATGGGTTTTTGGGATTGCAAGGGTATCTTTAGGGTTTAGGTTGGGTATGGAATTTTGGGTGGCAAGAGTATTTTTAGGGTTTAGGGAGAGTATGGGTTTTTGGGATTGCAAGGGTATTTTTAGGGTTTAGAATGGGTGTGGGGTTTTGAGTGACAAGGGTAATAAGATTTATGGTGGGTATGGGTTTTTGCGCGGCAAGGGTAATTTTAGGGTTTAAGGTGGGTATGGGTTTTTGGGTGGCAAGGGTAATTTTAGGGTATAGGGTGGTTGTGCGTTTTTGGGTGGCATGGGTAATTTTAGGGTTTTGGATAAGTATGGGTTTTTGGGTGGCAATGGGCTTTTGAGTGGCAAGGGTAATTTTAGGGTGGGTTTGGGTTTTTGAATGGCAAGTGTATTTTTAGGGTTAGTTTGGGTATGGGTTTTTGGGTGGCAAGGGTAATTTTAGGGTATAGGGTGGTTGTGGGTTTTTGGGTGGCATGGGTAATTTTAGGGTATAGGGTGGTTGTGGGTTTTTGGGTGGCATGGGTAATTTTAGGATTTAGGGTGGGTATGAGGTTTTGGGATTGCAAGAGTATTTTTAGGGTTTAGGGTAGGTATGGGTTTTTCGGTGGAAAGAGAATTTTTAGGGTTTAGGGTGGGTTTGGATTTTTGGGTGGAAAGATCATGTTTAGGGTGGGTATGGGTTTTTGGGTGGCAAGTGTATTTTCAGGGTTAAGGGTGGGCCTTGAGGAAGTGCTCCGCACGAAACGCGTCGGGCAGGGGCAGGACTTGATTTAAGGCGAAGTTCTTTTCAACTGCCTGTGATGCAATTCTCCATTAAAGTAGTTGGCAACAGCAACCTACCTGTGTGGGCTCCTCACTGCAGGCAACTCTGTTTGTTTGACATATATATATATATATATATATATATATATATATATATATATATATATATATATATATATATATATATAGTGGTTAAGGAGTCGTTGTTTAGACTGTAGTTGTTCAAGTGGTAGTTGTTCCATTATACAACCCTGCCTGGAAGTTGCTCGCCAGTAGAAGTCTGAAACTGTATGTGTGTTGGTAGCAAATTTTTTAATAAACAATAACTGCATGTGTATATATGAAGCTTCCTCGTTATAAATTAGAAATCAAAACACAAAGCTTTGCCTATGATCTGTCCGGTGTGAAATTCAATAGACATTCTTTATTGATACACAGATTTCCCTTTCATAGAAGCACGACATGTTAGTGTAAATAACTTTCTATCGAGACTGGAAAAAACATAAAACAATCAAGGTACATATCAGGTTGTGCAGTAAAAGAAATTCAGCTGTGCGCCCAGAATACCAGATCCAAGAAGGCATATGTGCCAGCGAGGCCCATATTCCTGAGGACACACCAGGTAGGGATAAGCCTTGGCGATAGACATGGGGATGGTCTCTGAAACAGAAAAACAGCATGGCTTGGTCAAAGTTTTATTTAAATGACACCATGTCTGGCAGCACAAAAGGAGGGGGGGGCAATTAATCATCCCCAGAGTTATATTTAGATAGCGCAGACTCGAAACAAAGGTATTGGAGCACTTTGCATGAGCACAAGTTACATTAAACAAGGACACATTCTTTTATTTTTTGGCACCAATCCCAGAAATACAGGATGTTTATTGAGCCGACGCCGTGACTCAAACCTGGTTCCCCGGTTTCAATTTGGCATCTCTGGCCCAAACGCCACATCCTCTCCTCTTGCTCGGGTTCTCTCCTTTTCTTTAGACAATATTCAGCGGATTCAAATCAATTATACATTTATTGCATCTCCATTCAATTTCTGAATATTTTACATCTGAAGAACCTACCAACGAATGCAGCCTTTTTTCAGACCTTAACCGACATGTTTTTTGTTTTGAACTGAAAGTGCCCCTTCCAATCTACAACCACATGCCCAAAAGTAAGTTGGGGCCGCAGCGGTCCCCCATCACCACTTCGCCACTCAAGGTCCTCCAACCCACTGTTGCTCAAAACGAAGTGGGACCTGCAATGGGGCCCCAATAATCCCTTCACACCCACCCACGGCACAAGTGCCCCGTCCTCACCACCATCCAAAACACTGTACTCCATCCTGCCAGCCTATACCCAAAATAGTTGTGCCCCTCCTGCAGAATGTGATGATGTACTCCGGTGTCTCCCAGATTGCACAGATATTGGTCATGGGCTCAGTAGGGGCCCCCTGAAGAGTCGCCCCCTTCCCCCCATGCTGCCAGGGGCCTGCTCGGGAAAGTATAATGATTTTCTAGGGCGTTTAACTATTTCTTATTCTAAGCCTTTGCACGCATTTTGCAAGACATGTAATGTGATGGCTTAGATGGTGGAAAAAACAGAACTATAAGAAATGTAGAGTGTTAGTTGACATGTGTAAGTACGCACCTTGTGTAATAATCACAATTCTTGTCAAGGTGAACCACTCAAGTAACTAACTAAACCAGAGTTTAACCCATTGGTAGCTATGGCACAGAGCAGACAGGTTTAACTTGGAGGCAATGTGTAACTGATTGACTCTTAAATGCCCCTAAATTTCTGTTATTATGCCACTAAGTGCACGTTTTTGTGCCGCTAAATTTGATAATCTATGCATCGATATCCTGGATGTTCTGAATAAAGAAAAACAGAAAAGGTGGAATGAAGGAGGACGACAAAGATGTAAAAATGGTGAAAAGGAATGGAAGCAATAATGAAAAAGAACTTGAAAGAGTGAGGTAAAGAGGCAGGGAGTGTCTGGTAGTAGATTGAAGAAGCGTGATATGGAATCGAGACACGTCTGCCTTAGTATTCAGCACACCCGCATTCGATCGTTTGGGCTGCGGGATTGAGAGCAAAGCTCTTGGCCCGGCACTTATGCATTTAACAAATTAGGCACTGTCCACTATGCTGTTGAGCATTAACCGTTTTAATTGCCCTTCCACCTCATGTTGTTTTTTCCTGTGCTTTGGCAAATCTTAACGCCCCATATTTCGGCTCTGAGAAGTGGGAAATGAGGCCTAATTATCATCCTGCCGGTCACTTATTTTCATTTTGGCTTTTTTTTAAATTATTATTATTGTTTTGCTTCTCCCTTGCTTTCTCTACATTATTATTTGGTTGTTTTGTGAACAGTTTGGCTGATAAAAAGCCATACGAAGTTAAAAGAGAAAAAATCCCCACTGCCTTCGTCCTTCGAGTATGGTGTGGTTATGGCAAACGTTAAAGTAAACTAAGGGATTTTATACAAACATGTCTATTTTCATTTTTGCTGTTACAAGCCGTGTGATCCATGATGCCGTGCCATTCAAAGTTATTCTACTGAGTGAAGTTAGTTTCGACCCAGCTTTGTAAATAATATTTTTGTAATCCTGGCTCCTTCATATTTCCATCTAGCAGATATTCTACGTTTGTTGAGAGAGAAAAACTAATTTTATCAGCTCAAAATGGGGAAGGACCACTAATTGCCTCCAAATGGGATCTATAAATGCCTTGTACCAACAGGGCTTCACAGTTTGTTTTTCCCCCTCTGCTTAGACCCGTGAGCCACTTTAAGCCTACTAAATTTCCACTTAAACAGGAAAAATTGCAAGTGTGTTCACCTACTTGTTTTTCTCTCTGTTACGCTTTATTTTATATAATTTAGCTCTTTAAAGAAAGATTCTGGTCTGCTTTAAGGGCTACTTAAGTTCTCTCTGGGTTGCTCACAAAATAGGATTTAAATTAAAACAGTGGCGTAACAAAAGCCCCTGCGGGGCGATGGGCCCAAGCTCCAGGGGGCCTCCCTTAAGCAAATGTAATAGGTGTTGTGCCGGGGAGAGGGGCCCCCCTCCATGCAATTTGCAGCCCCTCCCCCTCAAGTTTCGTTACGCCACTGATTTAAAAGGTAATTGATAATTAATTCTTCAGACATATCCAGTACCAGAAGAAAACACCAGTCTGCTTTGTCACTGACAAAGTGAGACTCTGTACAGGATGCGGTATAAAAGCTATCACAGTAAAGCTTCAGAGACACACGTTTGTCACCTTCTCAAAATTCTCATTCTGCCTTCTTAATTTCAGTTGTGGATCACTAGCCTAATGTGCCTAGTGTACTCGCTTTTAGGGGATTACATGGAAGTATTTTAGATAAACCATAAGAGACCTTTAAGCTCTTCATCCTACTTGACTGACTTCCAGCACTGAAGATTGCCTTTGGCAATTCTAGAAATCAGTATCTAGGGCTTGTAGCTGAGATTCTGTAGAATATATATTATAGCAGTGCTCCGTGTGTCAATGAGACAAAGTCTCAAAAGTTCTTACATATGACTATCTTGTCGACTATTGTCTAGAGCAGGGTATAGAGATGAGGATTGAGAAGTAACTTGTTTGTTACCTTGGTGTCTTAAAGACATACTCAACTTTGAAAAGCACAAAAGTTGTCTTCTATTCACAAAGCAGGATATGCTGTCACTAAGGATACTCATGTTGAACACAGGTGAATAAGATGATCTATGTAGACTAGTAGCTGCACAGGGATTTTTCCTTGAAAGCTTCTCATCAAAAGCAAATGATACAAAACTTGTACCATAGATTTGCTGCAAAACCAAATTCAGCAAATTGACCTACAGAAATACCAGAGGACCAGAAATAAGAAGTCCCGCTTTGATAATGCAGAATTGGCATACAATATGCTAAGGGAGATGGGAGAGCAGTGATAATAGTTTCTGCTCACTGGCTAAGCACAGAGCATTGCTTGCTCCATGAAAAGTACTGACGGAGAATGTGCAGTTTCTTGAAACTCTATATTCCATCATTGCATAGTTTTTCCTTACTGAAGGTATGAGATGATATACCTCAAACTATAAAAAAGGAAATCTGAGAAATTGAGATAGGAACTTAGTTTGTGTTTGGTACATATAAAAATGGAACACTGCAAAACCAAATCGCGGTCTTCCACAGTTGTGAGTAATGAAAGGTCATCGATTCAGACATGATTACCTTCTGTCATATTGTGATAGAGGCTAAGATAATTCCATCCAATAACTATGTTGAGCTTTTTTATTTTTTGGACAGTTGTGGAGAGTAGAAATCCGCATCTCTGGAGTGGGAGGAACCGTTTTCACTATATTATTCTAGAATCTAATCATTTTCCTCTTGGTGGTGGGGCCTTTTTATTTTACTCTTTAAAAGTAACAAGCATGTGGCACCTATCTCTTGTAACATCTCTGGCTTGCAGATGTCTCTCAAGCCTTCAAAAAAGATTAGTTTGTTTTCTTACAAGTTTGAACTCAAGCTGCATCCAGAACATAGGTTGTTAAATCGAGCTGGTGGGTGCTATTCTTCATCACAAATTTCGTCTTCATCTTTATCCAGTTCCTCTGCGCTTCCTGAATCCATAGATGGCTTGGAAGTTGATCTAAGTTAATTATTAGGAGATTGTATTAAATCTATTGACCAAGAACCATTCAACATAGGAGTTATTAAAAGAAAGCTTCAGGCTATGGCTGATTTATTTACTGCTTGAAACCCTGATGTAGTTGATATGTTTATAGGTTTCTTTTAACCTTGATTGCTAATGATACAGATGACCACTTCTGGGAGAAAGTTGAGACACCTTCAGCCTTATAGCATGTTTTTAAGTAGTATACACGTCTTTCAGCATGTTTGTACCACATCGACAGTGACATAATCTAGCTGTAAATATCCTATACTCTTCAAGGATTGTGTTCCTTCCACCATGAAGGCCTACACAGTAACTTCAGCCTCTTTGTATTTGCATTGAGTTGATTTTAAAAATGCGTGTTCCAGATCTTCAAATGATGAAAGTTTATAGACCTGTCAAAAAAACACCTGCAATATTTTAATCTTTGTAAAATGGAGTCCAGTATCTCTGGGTTTTAGTAAAAGGTAATTGTTAATTTTCTGCTGGCTGCAAAATCCTAGTAACATTCAAGCTATTCAGTGGCAATAGCTCAGTTTTTGCCTCTGTTGTGAATCTGCACCAAGAGTCCGTTTTCCTCTGAGCTATCCCTGCACAGGCTTTTAATATGAACTCCGGGAGAACTACTAATTCTAGGTTGGATGCCTGATGTGGCTAGACTCCTCCACATCCTATTTACTCCAATCATTGCCTTGTCTTACAATGTTTCCTCATCTATTCCTAAATTCTGAAAATTGAAAGGAGACCATGACGCAAGAGGAAGAAACAATTACTTGTTGCATAGGTTCTTTTGATCTCTATACTCCTTGAGATTGCCAACCCTCTTCCGCAATCTCTTATCCAAAGTGCATCCAATCCAGAGATGAACTGCTTGAATTTTTATTGGGGACCATTTGGGCATCCTCCAGCTACTTTGTTCCTTTTGAGCTGATAAAACAGAATTCCAGTCGTCTTCTTGGCAATCAAGGATTCCTTGCTGGTTGGTAATCGGAAAGAGTCTATAGATCACGAAAACCTATGTTACAAATGTGTAACTTCCTTTTCTTTAAATTGCAGGTATTAGGATAAATTAACTATGATGGCCAAGGAAGAACATTGGGTTGAGAGACTTTTGTCCCCGCATGTCACTATTCAGGAGTTTTCATCTCATCCCCACCAGTTCGGATCGTTCTTATGTGAAAATAAATCCAAGAAAAAAGCTAAGCGAGTTGGAGAAATCTACAACATTTCAAAGTTTAAAGATGAACAAAAGCTGAACTTCTCTCAAAACGTTGCAAAGCAGGTTGGAGGAGAGCATGAACGAAAATGTTCTGTAAAAGTTCCAGTCTGCATAAAACTATCAAAGGGAGGTGGGGACACAGTTGCCTGCTTTGGAGAGGCATACCTCCTGAGCGGAATAGACGAAAATACCAATCTCTTTATCTCAAAACCGAAGGAAAAAGAATGTTTGCCACGAGAAATGCATAAACACTGTGACGAAGAATCGGATAAGATGCAGCTGTTCATACTGAAGAGCGAGATGTCAGAACTGAAAGCTAAACTACAACAGAGAGAATTAGACTTTGAAAATGTACAAAGAGAACTGTTGGAATCTAAGAAGAAGGCCAGATGCTATGCCTTCTATATCGAACAGAGTGCGAAAAAAGATGCAACTATTCAGGCTTTACAGGAAGAACTGCATGAAAAATCAAAAACTGTTAACAAGTTAAACAAGGATGTGTATATGGAGAAAAAAGCAAGTGCAAACTTGCGGCTACAGAACAAACATTTACAACAGCAATTAAGTGAGTTGAAACAGCAAAATGAACTTAGAGGTTTGACGTTCAAAGAAACAGTGAAAATGCAGTACAATTCACAGTTAAATAAATTGACCAAGAAAGTAGAAGCTGTTAAAGATGCAGTGCACGCGGACTATAACGTTCCAAATCACAGTGCCTATGACATATACAGAAATTCTTTGTCCTAAGCATCACTCCCGGAGGTACCTGGCAGTTTTTAAGGAAATTGGCAATGAGAAGGAGAAAAAAAGTTTCAGTTTGCGCTCTACCCGATATCATGTAATGTGTCGTTACAAATAAATATCTGTTTTCAAACTCACAGATTTCTATGATGCCATTGAACATACACCGCAAACGTGTCTTAAGTTTCATAAATGTAACCAATAGCTTCTCATTTTATCTTTTCAAGTTGAGTGGTAAAGCTGGTATCATGTGATTCACTCATAGAAAATCCCTTACACTTAGAATATTCTAATAAATCAGGAAGATAACTTCAATAACTACCTCCCGACCTACAAGTGTTTGGTCAATAACTTTCCAAAATGGCCCTCCCAATACTTTTTTGTTGGCACTGTACCAGCAGCTAGATGATTTAATGTGGAGGACTGAGATTCAAAATGCCAAATTCCAAAGGCTGAACAATATTTGAGAGTAGCTATGAGGATGAGACCTATCGGTCCATAAGAATGCTAGACAGTTGAATGGCGACAAACTGTGTTGCTAAGCAGCCCCCCAAATTAGTAGGTTTTTCTTTTTTCAGATAATCAACTAATTTAAAAAATATTTTTTGAGGAGCAAATGATCCTCCACCTATCTAGAACTCTCCTGCTTCTTCCGCCTCTGTAGCCTAAATTTTTGGCCTAACATGTTCACTGTTCCACTGCAAGAACTCATACAATTGAATCAGATGAATGGCTTCTTGACTCTCCTGTCCTTACACCAGTTGCACTTGTCTGCAGCATTCTGCCTGATCAGAGATGAGCTGACTAAAATATTTGTGCAAATGTGTGATTACATTGGAGTGGCTGCAGTTCTGATAATAAAAGTACTTGGGCTACTGATGCAACACCAAGTATAATTTCAGCAGAACGTTGTTCAATTTCCAACTTGAAATGTGGTCCAGCTTGTTAAATCATTACAGTAAAATGTTTAACATGCATACTAGAAAATTTGTAATACTGTATTGTACTTCACATCCTGAAAACTATACCCTCAAGATCCTTTGGAAGACTATGCCATTACCCAAGTTTTTCATGCTACACTACCACAGTTCTTTGTGTATTTGTCTTGTATGTTCAATGAAGAAGGGCAGCTAGAACATGCTACTTGTTGTTCACTGGTTACAGTCATTTTGAGTAGCTTTCAAGAAGTGCAGGCGATGAAGTAGCAGTTGTTGCTGGAGAGCATGGCAGTGGCTGAATACAGAACTTGACTTTTATGCCAGTCGAAGGCAGTTGCTCACCAATCTGATATACATGCAGAGTTAGCCACCCTTGCATGCTGCCCACAAGGTGCTATCTTCTTATTCCTTCTGTCACAGCATAAAGTTGAGATACAATCTCTAGGTATGTCCCAACACGAGGTCCATGTACTGGTTCTGGGGTTATTATAGTCTGACACACTGAGGTGCCTTCTGAAAACCAAGTTATCGAGGCACTTGGTGGGAGTCTAACAGAAATACTGTGGTGTGCAGTAAAACCCAGAAACAACACTGAAGGGCACTAGAGGAACATTACAGAAATGCTGAGGGGCATTTCTGCACTTAAGAAGCCTGTGAGAGCCAGCAATAGATATAGAGGGTCACTTATTGATCTTGTCACAGCCTGGCACTCTAGTACTGAGATTACTGAATACATGAAATTGTGGTTCATATATAGGGCTCTGTTAGAAATTGAATTTTTGGTGGGCTAGGGCATGTGCCAAAGCCAGACAGAAACCACCACTCTAGTCAGGATAAGGGAGTTACAGTCCTAAAATAACCCCTGCTCACCCCCTTCGTACCTTGGCACGAGCAGTCAGGCTTATCTTAGAGGCAGTGTGTATAGCATTTGCACATAACCAACAGTAATACAGTGTGAGCACTACAAAAGGACACCACACCAGTTTTGAAAAATATCCAATATTTTTATATACTTGAGATGACCAAAAACGATAAAAATCCACAATACAGTACTTAAAAATCTTCGGTTATCAAAATATACTTGAAAACAGTTCCTTGATGTCGATAGCTCCGTCCGGGGCTATCAAGGCATCGTGAGCAAATAAATCCATACCGTTCTGGCTGACCGCGGTGTCGTGGGCCAGCTACAGTGTCAGAAAGACCTGCAAACAGTACCTTTTAGAAATGCAGGGCATCGGCGACCTCTCGTGGAACTTCCGAAAGCACGGCGTCCGCAGGCGTCTGTTCCGGAGGTCTGTGCAGGAGTCGTCGGGGCCCTCTAAGTCACACATGTTGCAGATCGATCTCCTGTCTGTTGGAGTCCTTACAGGCCCTGGTAAAGTCAGTGCACTTTACTAGGGACTAACAAGTAAATCAGATATCCAATCATGGAAACACCAATCCATAATTCAATTTACCACAAGAGCACTTGCACTTTACAACTGATCAGCAGTGAGAAAAGTGCACAGAGACACTACACCAGCAAAATCAGTGTCAAAACCAGGAGGTCAGCAAGCAGAAACTCAGGGGAAACACAACAAAAGATGCCAAGCCTAAGAGGCTCTAATAGGCACTGCCACCAAGCACATAACTGGGCAAAACTAATAAGTCTTGAACAAAAAATTATTTACAACCTGACTATTTAGCACAGCTTGCATACAAATCTCTCCATACCCAATTCCACCCCATAGGAGAGGAATTGTGTCTTATTCTGTGGTGTGTTCTTAGCAATTTATGTATGTGTTTAGCAGGTAGGTGTTCTTCAATGTTTAGTTTTAACTTAATGTTAATAATTAAATTTTCCAACACATTAGTTAACCATATAAATTCACTGACTTCACAAATTCCCTATCAAGGTTGGTCATACAATTAAACGCAACACCATTAACACGTTGACATTGGTAAGTTAGCGTGGTGAGTAAGGTGCTTGTTGCCAAGCTCTACATGCAAAGGATCTCAGCACTCACACTGGGCACACCTAGTTAGCATTTCATCTTTCCAATGTCAATACAATGAGGAAAGTTGTGTGATATTAACTCGCAAGGTGAGATAATACATTTCTCATTTTAAAAACTTAAGAAAGATGTACCTTGGACTAAATGACCGTGATTAGCAAACTAAAATGAAAAGCATTGGCAAACCCAGTAGATGCCACCTTTTATAATTCTAGTGCCAAGCTAGCTAAATTTAAAGAAATAAATTTCAAATACTGGAGGAAAAGCAAACGCATTTTTCAGGTATCTCAAAACTGAACATGAAATTCAATATTTGCAATGTTTATAACGTGGCTCGTTCATTTTTAAATACCTTTTATGCAAGAACCTCTTAACAGAATTAAAAAAAGGTTTTGTGAGTGATCCAGCTTAAAAGTAGCAGAGAGCTAATTACAAGTACTTCTGAAACAGAACAACCGATGCAGTGTTTAAACCCATAACAGAATATAAAGATAATAAAGGCTTGCCAAGGTCTAATTTCCTTTCCACACAATTCGACAAATGCTCCGGCCATCTGATGTTCTGCACCAGCCTAAGGAGCAGATTTACAGCAGCCAATTCTTTGTGTGCCAAGGCCTGGACTTTCAAGTACCATGTGAAATACAGGAGAGAAAACAAAACCAACCTAAAGAAATGTGCTCTTTAGTCAAACCGTGGCAAAAATGTATCTGTAGCTGTGCTTTAACAGACGAGCTGTGGCGTTAGGGGTGTCAGGGGCGGAAACAGCATATGGGGGAGAACAAGACAACACAAGTACTGCTGAAAGAAAAAGAAAGAATGTTCCCTGATTTGAGCTGTTGAAGCACACGTCATCCAAAATTGTAATTGCATTTATATAGCGCTTACTACCCCTGATGAGGGGTCGAAGTGCTTTTCAGCAGGTAGCACGCTATTTCGGAACCCAAATACAATTGGTGGGGAATTAGTATAGGAAAATATGAAATTAATTTGAGCAGTGGACATGTGAGTCTGCTAGTTAGATTGAAAGGGATAGAAGAGGGAGGGGTCTATAAAGTGTAATTCGGAGATCATAGGAGTAGGCTGAGGTTTGGGATGAGTAAAGAGGAGGTGGCTGGAGGGGAAAAGAGTTAGATAGAAGGATTTAGAAAGGCTTGTTTGTGAAGTCAAGTATCAAAAGAATGCAGAAGAAGCTACGCTTGGGAGGGACAAACACAGGAGAGGAGAACATTTTAGAATAGCAATGCAAGCAGGACTGACAAGAAAGCCAACCAATGATAAGCAATGAGCTTACCCAAGACACACAGTAAGTATTGACATCGTATACTATAGGTCTTATATTACAGGCAGCTAAAAACAGACTGTATGCATGACCTAAAAAAACTAAGATATGTGACACCATTCATGCATCTGAGAACAATTCCACACACGGGATCAACAGTTATGTGACCTGCATTCAAGATCCCAGCCACAGCTCTTAAGACACTGAAATTAGATTGCTTCTGCTCTGCAGCATTATTCTGTCTCCTTCAATAGAGGCACAAGTACCAACCGAGATAGTGTGTTGAAGACTACAGTTTTCGTTATTGTTGTCATATCTATGTGTGATGGCATGTATGTGCTGATGTCGCCCAATAATACATGAGGCAGGGAGAAGGAATCTTATCAGATGTTGAACACTTACTCAAATTCAAAACTGGATTTCAGTAGATTTCTTGTGCCAGGTTCATCATACGTTCTAAACCCTTGTAATGCCTCCTTTCCCAATACAGTTATTATGTAAGTGAATAGTACAGAAGGAATGTGGATAAAATACCTGGAACCATTCTGGCTGCATCTCTGTCCATGGAGAAACAGGTGGTTTTATACATTTGGTGTGCCCTGAGAGGTGTGTAACGTCTGTTCTTTTTGAGTGAGCATGATGTTTGAAGTAGTGCAAAAGATATGCACATTGCTATACTAGTGTAATGCACTGTAACAAGTAACCAACACATCTTTTAAGTAAACCTGCATGCTACAACATGCTTGATCATTCAGATAGAGGCTATGTATTAAAGAAGGATACACGTTACTAATTTAAAGTTTTAACTGATGTTTTAGGCTACTAATTACTACATTACGGATACAATTATAAATAATGGAAGACAAATGCCTTAGAGGATTTTTTGGGCTTAGGATCATAAAAGAGCTCGTAAGGCTGTGAAAAAAAAAGTTTTTACAGCGTTTCAGATGCTCATCCTGGGTGCTGGTGCAAGGGATTGCATTTGGTTTTAATTTATGTCTACCGCTTTAACACAATCTACCTCTTCCCCCTCGGGGAGCAGGGTAAAGGTATCTATTCGGGATGGGCCTAAATAATAATATTTAAAAAAAGATCTTGGATCATAGAGTTGTCTTTGAGGAGTAAAGTATGGGCCATTCTGAGACTTAGATAATCTAATTCAAACACACAACTCCAGACGAATAGCAGCAGGCAACGAATTCTTGCTATTCATGCCAGAACCAAGAAGGTCCCTCCTGCAGATCTCTTGCTGTCAGTAATTAGCAGCCTTCTATCTCAGATGTTTAGAGTCGTTTGCTGGGCATTGTAGTCTGTGGCACATACTTTTTGGTTGAAATTAATAAATGTCTTTTTGTACTAGACACAAGCTCTTAAACCTTATTCTTTCCTGAATATGAAACCAGTGCAGAAATGCCAAGTGGGGTCTTACATGGTGTTAGCAGCCATTGTTTAACAGGTTCCTTACCTCATTCTACATTAGCTTAAGACAGCCTATAATGCTTCAATTACAAGGTGTCCGAATGTATTTCAGGCCACACAATAGCCCTGCGAGTAAAGTTTCTTGCTGGTATCCCACGCAAAAATTCAGCTATCACAAGTATTTGTCTCTGGAATGGGGAACATGTCGCTCCAGATCCACAAGTAGTATCTACATTCTGTAAGCTGGTGACAAATAGAAGCAAGAGGGTGGGTGCAGGGTGGCAGTGGGGTAGCTAGGGGGGTGTTGGGCCAGAGCAGAGGCCGTGGGCTGGCAAGTGGAGTGTTCCCTACACCTCTCATGCTATTGAAGAGGACTCGGTCCAAGTTGCACTGGCAATCCTAGCCTTGTGATCTTAGAGCCTAGTTTTTCTGGTCACTAATATTGTTTTTGGTGTTCCCATCCCTGGAAAATCCAGATGCAAGAACATCAGGGTGGTTTTGATTGGGAGGAGTGGTTTCTCACCCAAGGTTCTATTCTGCCCAGTTTATAATAGGGGCCTAAGTGTTGTACGGAGGATCTGGTGCAGTAATCCTGCATAAGTGAAATAAATATTAATATTTATTTATTTATGGCCTGGTTTTGCGTGAACCAGACCCCAATGGATATCATAGCACATTTCATAGGGCAACGTCATGAGAAATGAACAGCTCTGTAACATTACAACTATACATAGTCTGTAAAAACATGCGTGAGCAATCCCCGAGTGGTAACAGGAGTGCTTTACACAGGTAATCGTCCATAGAAACATGCATAATCCTGCGTGTTTAGAGGGAACAGTGCGTGTACAACATATACATTCATATGAAGTTATTCAATTAGGATGTGACATAGAGGGTGAAAGACTAGACTTCTAGGTGGAGGGGAGTTAGCATAAGTCCATGATTAGTCTACCATAACCATGATTTTCGAGGCAAGTGTTGCCGCATGAGAAGAAATATAAGTTTTCTTTTAAAGGAGAGATGTGAGAGGTTTGTCCTGATGGAAGGTGGACATTCCAAATGTTGGGAGACTTTTTGAAGCTCTGGGTTTTAAGCCTTGGGCAGTTATAACTATTTATTAGTGATGTAGTTTGGTGCACAATCGTGGAAATAATTGTGGATGATGCAGACCAGTTTGAAAGTGCAGCTTTCTTCAGTTGGAAGTCCGCTTAGAGAGGAGATGGTTGATGTGGTCATGTCATCTTGTATGTGAGGCCAGGTTTGCAGTGGAGTTGAGGGCTGCTGTCATCGGGGCACACTGGATCTTTGGAATGCTTTTAAGAAGTGAGTTGCCATAGTCTGGTTTCAAGAGGACCAATTGGACTACTATTTTGAAGTCATCAGCTGGAATTAGTGGTTTGATGACTGGAAAAGCTTGATTCGAAACTGTGCACCCTTTGCAGTGGTGATGATGTGGACGTTTGAATTGAGGGTGTTGTCGAAAGTGCGGTCCAGGAATTTTGATTCGTCCACAAGCTGCAGGTTAGAGCCAAGTAACTTTGAGGTGGTTAGCAGGGCCTTTGCTGGTGTGATGGGGAGAGAATGTTGAAGGAGTTGAGTTTGAGGTAGTGTAGAGACATCCACCCTTGAGATCCAAGACTCTTCTAGAAAGGTTAGTTAAGTCTCCCTGGCTACCGTCCCACGCATCCGTAGAACCACAGCCGGAGGCAGATCCTTCTCCCACCGCGCCGCCAAGACCTGGAGCACCCTCCCCCTCATCCTACGACAAACCAAAGACATTCTAACCTTCAGGAGACAACTCAAGACCTGGTTGTTCGACCAGTAGCAACAGCACCCCCCTCTCCCCACCCTCAGTGCCTTGAAACCCTTGCGGGTGTGTAGTGCATTTTACAAATTATTTGATTGATTGATTGAAGTCTTCTGGAGGGAATACATTTTTGTATAGCTGAGTGTTGTCGGGATAGAGATGAAAAAAGATCTTGAGTTTTCAAGGAGGGTGCACAGGGGCTCAGCGTAGAGAGTGAATAATGTGAGAGAGAGGATTGAGGTTTGGGGTACTCCTTGGCATAGAAGCGTGGAGATCAAATGAGAGTTGGCAAGCTTGACCTGTTGAGAGTTGAAAAGATAGGATTTGAACCAGTTCAGTATAGTGCCTTTGAGACCCAAGCTATCTTCTAGGAGATGAGTGTCTGACTGTATTGAACACTGATAGGTCTTGGAGAATGAGGAGACAGAAGTGCCACTTTCCATTATGCGGAGGGTGTCCTCATTGATTTTTAGCATCAGGGTTTTGGTGCAGCTGCTGGGCTAAAGCCAGATTAGTGGTCATCAAAGAGGTTGTTTTTCTTTGTGTGGTAGCTGAACTGTTGAGCTGTGCAGCTTTCCATGAATTTGGCCAGTATAGGAAGGTTAAGATAGAGTGGAAGTTGTCATGCTTGGAGTGATCCGCATCGGCTTTCATTGGCAAGGGAGTAACCTGGTCTGCTTTTAGGCAACCTGGAACTGTGCCTTGGGTTAAGGCTGAGTTGTGTGTGTGTGTGTGTAAATATATATATATATATATATTAGGGGATGAGGGATGGAGCAAGAAAAGATTTAAGAGTTTTGGATGGTATAAGGTCTGCGAAGTGAGAGGAGGGCTTCAGTGCTGGGATGGTGTTTTCTAGTGTGGATTAGGTTATCAGTGCAAAGCATGACCTTTCTGCTGAAGCTATACATGGTAGTTTGTCTAGTGGTAGGATATGGGTGGGTTTTGAGATGGATTTCTCAATTTTATTAACCGAGAAGTCTGAGAGGTTTTTGCAGGCCTTTGTTGGTAGGGAAGTTGTCTGGGGTTGAAAAGCTTCTTTGTTTTGTTTTTTTGCTAACCTTATTTCTCTTCTAAAGAATTCCGCCTTTGCTTCGAAGATATGTAGTTTCTATTCTTTACTCTGATGCCAGAGGGTTCAAAGGATGTCTTTGTGAGCTGTTGTCTCCATTCACGTTCAATGGTTCTAAGGGTCTTCCATTCCTCTAATAAATGTTTGGAGAACAGTTGCTTTGAGGAGTGTTGTGGGGCTCTTTGAGCTTTATAGGAGCAAGATCATTGTATTCTGTCAGAATGGAGGTGAAGTTCTCTAGTAGTCCTGTTGTGTCATTGGACGTTTGAGGGATGAAGTTTAACTGTAATTTTGGAGCTTAGAAGTTGCTGTTCCACACTTTTTTTTGGGGGGGGGGGGGGGTTGACCGCTTGAGTAGGTTTTAGTTCAGTGGAAGGAGAAAGATACAAGAAAGTGGTCTGACCAGTCCACAGATATAGAAGGTCAATCAATGAGGTCACTATTGGTGACAATGAAGTTGAGGATAGAGCCTTTGTTGTGAGTGGGGGAGAGACAGAATTGTTTGAGATTATTGTTTAAGGATATAGTTAGTTTGGACATTGCTGAATCGGAAAGGTCTCTCCAGCGTAAGTTGTAGTTACCGAGAAAAATGTGGTTAGAGTTGTTCATCAGTCTTTCAGCAATAAACTCCATCAAATATTTGACAGAGATAGTTGCTCCCCAGGGCAGGTGGGGAAGGGTTTATATGGAAGAATGTGGGTTTATTATGTTGTGTCTTCACCTCAACAGAGAGACGATTGTATCTCAGTGCTTTGGTTGATTGTAAGATTTTCCTTTGTAAGGAAGTACTGCGGATAAGGTAACTCTTGTTTCCCTTTTCAGTCTTGGCAGATGATTGCGAATCCTTTGGGGACCCGGAGGTCAAGTTAGTGCTTGGAGGAGTCGGATAGCCATGTTTCAGTGAGGAATAGAAGGTTGAAGTTATGTGAGAGGTTCAAGTCGGAGATTTATTGGCTGGTGATCTGCAGTTGTGGAGCATGCATTTGTAGTTGTATGGAATGAACTTACTTAGTGGCGAGAAGCTGGTGGGGACTTGTACGAGATTTAGAGGGTTGATTTAAGTGTTTATAGGTCGAGTATGTTGGAGGCTATTCATATTGTTGGCAGGAATGGTGTGAGGGGGTACTGGAAAATACTGAGGGAGGTGGGGTAGCAGTTGATATCGGAAGCAGAAGAGGGAGCGGGCAAGGGAAGGATGGTCCTCTCATCTGGGCTAGAGGAGTGGGACCTAAGCTGGGTAGAGAATGGGACGGATTCCCTAACAGTTGTGTTGGGAGAAAGGGCATCAGTGTTTGAACAGCTGAGGAGGAGTTTTCTTGGGATCTTATATAAGAGTAGAGAGGGTTAGGAGAGGTGCGGTGGAAGCAGTGGGTGCGCTCTAGGAACTTCAAGGTCCTGAACAGGAGGAGATTTGAGGAAGAAAGGAATGTAATCTCCGAGAGTAGAGTCCTATCTATTTAGTAGGGCATAGTGGTCTGTGGTAGGGGATGGTGTGAGGTTGGCCTGGGTAGTAGTGGTGTCTGGTTTGAGACTGATTTGGATTAAGAGAAGGGTCTGGGAGCAAAGGGGTGATATGAGGAGGATCTAATGCAGAAGGGAGTGTCAGTATACACTCTAAACATGATTGGCTTGTGGGGTAAATGAAAAGAACTTAAGCAGACATCGAAGAATTGAGAGTTTTTAAAGGTAAGACCCGAAGATAGCCTTGATCTGGAGTTCCACTTATAGCTTAGAATCAAACTTCACTCTCAGATTTTAATACTTACCATCCAGTCTGGAGAGTGGTCGTGATCACAAGGCTAGAAGTAAATGGACCATAAGTAGCAGCGTGAAATACAAGAAAACTCTTAGTATTGCTGCCATTGACCTTAAATCTAATAATGTGCATTGAGGAGTCCTTTATGATCAGACAAAACACAGAATTATTAACTATTGAAACCATATAGTCCATCAATGTGGAGGAGGATATGGGTATTTTGGCATGCATATAAAATGAAGGTATGAAGGATTTGAACAATACAGCCAAAGAGGTGAACGGAATGCAAAATTGTTTCCAGTTTGAACACAATGTTGAAAATGCATTATATTCATTAAGGAACAGAAAATTATGAGGTCATTTCATCTTTTCTGCATCACCCATATTTAAACCTAGGTGTTTATTTCAGAAATGTTTTCATATTCCATCGAGATATTACCCCATTCATTCATGAATGAGTGTTACGTTTTCCCTTGTATCCCAGTGTAACATGCTCTGGAGGGAAATACACCATTTATGATGCAGAATACTTGGGAAGAGGGATCAGGTCCAGGGAGCTTCTTTTCTTTCCTTCAAACTCCTGCACCAAATTAGCCTTCCGCACTATTCCTCTAAAGCCGGAGAATTTGTGGTAGATAATGTTTATAGACTGAGCAGGGGTACCAGTGATGAATCTCCATTTTGCCAATGACAGCTTTTGAATGGACGTAGCTCTTAGTCGTATAGAAGCTAATAATAGTCCGTCTCATTATGAGATTCGAAATGCTAAATTAATGTGTATTTTGCCACTGGCACCTCGAGGGTAGGTATCCAGCTTATTTTTGATCAAAGTAGTTCTCCAGATAAGCCAAGAACATGTGCCACATCTTCAGTCAAATGACTGGTCTAGGGCTTCAATACAAATTCCTTTGTTTCTCAATATTTCAGAATCCTCAATGAAATCTAGATAGGATTTGTGGTGCATCCATAATCTGATAACAGTATCCAAATACACAGCAAAGCTACAGTTGTTCTTGCAGCATGACCTGTGAGGATCAACAGAAAACACAGAATGAAGTTGACTTCCCTGATCATGCTGCTTCATTCTCTGTTCCACTTTGGCTGGAGCAGTACAGCTGTAGCTTTATGAAAGGGGCATCAGATCTCCATCTTGAGGAGAATCCTTTGTAGTTGGTGTACAATATGACAGAATGAAAATATTGAACATGTCCTAGTTTTTATAGCGATGAGAACCTACCATTAGTTCATCCTTGGCAAGGAATCTGCCTTTTATTTTATTCCCTATTTTGACTACATTGAAGAGTAATGGGATCAACATAAGTGTAGCTCTACATGAAGCACACAAATTCCTGCAGTATTCCTAGCTGACCTAGGATCCTTCCAAACTCTCCTTTTTTATTTGGAGTGGAGAATAGTATGGAGTAAAAATACACAAATCAGTCGCTTCATATACAAGTAATTCATAATAGTAGTAAGGAGATATTGCAAAGACGAGCAATATAATTTTATAATATATCGGCATATTATGCTACCTACCTTCAAAAATAGATGCACAGAGATTGAAAATCAAAATTACGAATACACATCTTTCATTTGAATAAAAGACTCACAACTTCAATTAATTCGATTCTTGCCATCTATACCTTTAGCATGTTGAGTAGCTGCCTCAAGTTCATATATTCTGTACAACTCTTTCCACCATTTATCAATACTAGGTGCATTAGAATTAATCCAATCTTGGGAGATAGCTACTTTTCTGTGACTATAGTGACGAATACACATTTTACATATTTACATGGAAATGTTAGATCAATGCCAAACGCAATACTCTGAGAAGCCAAAATGAGGTTCTGCTATACCAATCCAGAAATAGTCTCTGTAGCTCCAGTCCAAAACTCCCTTAGGTGGGTACGTTCATCAAATATGTTAGTCGTCCTTTTCCAGTTGATCACAGCATGGGCATTTAGAATCTGCCTGACACCTCCACATATGTAGTTTACTTGGTGTATAATATAACCTAGTTATTACCTCAAACTGTTGTGGTCGAAAATGGGAACTCTGAATGTTCTGTTACCTATATCAATTGCCACCAATGTACATTTTGTATTTATACTAATGCAAAGTTTTTGTGGACCATTTGGTGTACGGCATTTGCAACCCGTCGTCTTTAAAGTTTATAAAAATGCTATAAAATTCACAAAAGTGTACTTCTTTTGGGGGCTAACCAAATAACTCTTATTTTAGTTTTATCAATCAGTAAAGTTAATATATGTTTAAAGAAGAAATCTCTGATTTGCAAATATTTAAAGCGGTATTATTCTGCCTCTATATAATTCTAAAATAGAACCAAATACCCCATCAGTATATACTTGTCCAACAGTTATCAGTCCTTTTTGTGCCCTTTTTTTTTTCTTTTTTTTTTTTTTTACAATAACCTCTTGAAAAATACCAAGGAAAGATGCCTCCCGCTCTGCCCCCCACAATATTGCAAGTATTTCTCATTGTGATATTAGAACATTGGAATGTTGGAAGCTCCATTGAAAACAATGGAGTAGCTCCGGGCTTTTAATGGCTGGTAGAAACCCGGAACTCCAACATTCCAAGTGTTTCTTTGTTCACAGCTGTGCCTGTGAACAAAGCCTTCAGGGAGCCTGAGGGTATTTCAGTCCCCTCGCGCTCCCTGAAGCCTTTGTTTAATTTGTTAGAACATTCTGCCCTCTATTGTCAGAATGTTCTAATAGCCTTATAGCCCTTCTTAGCAGGGCTATACAAGCTATTAAAGTCCCGCTGCCTTGTTAGAGTCCCTCGCCTTCGGCTCGGGCTATATTAAACAATTTGCTGCTTTTTTGTCACACATAGTGAATGGCTTTAATGACCTGAAATTGAAGCTTCAATAACTTGGGTCAAAATATTTCAAAAATGTAATCTTGAAACTTGTGCCAAAGCAACGTTGCATCACTATTGAATAGAGGTCATTCAATGTTGTAACTCTATAATAAAATGTAAAATTATGGAGTCCTAGTTGTCCCTTTTTTATTATTTTATTAGGTAGTTTAAAAAAACACAGAGCATGTCTAGCTTTTTAAATGCCCAAACAAAACTTTAAATTATGGAGTCCTGTCTCTGAAAGAAAGTATCAGGTATAGCCAATGAAGTAGGTCGAAATCGATATACCAATTTGGAGAGAATATCAATTTTGCTAATGTTGCATCGACCAAACATAGTTAATTCAGGTCTATTCCCATTGTGAAGCTGCGCGATGCACCTCTTGCTTCAGCTGAAATTTTTTGCAATATCACTGCTTAGCTTAATACCAAGATACATACCCAGTTCTACGACACATGATTCTGTGTTTTGTTGCCTATTATTCATCAAAACTTGTGTTTTTGTTAGATTCAATTTATAGACAGAAACTGCCCCGAATAGACCTACTTCTTTCTCCGTCTCCAACATAGCCTGTGCTGTATTGGAAGAATAAACTGAAATGTCTTCTGCATACGTGGAGATCTTCGTACATACACTGTGTATCCTGACTAGTAAGATGTTAAGATTAGTGACCAAGATGCAAAGGTATGGTTCGAAATATAAGGTATATAAAATGGGTGATATCAGGCAGCCTTGATGTGTGCCTCAAGAGAATCGACTCTTATCTGATACCATTTCCATAAGCAATGAGAAACTGGTATAGTATCAAACCCCGCTGTATATATTTTAATCCAACCTCATTTTATATAGAACACCCCACAAAAACTGCCAGTGAACATGCCAAAAGGCCCTTTCTCCTGTGTCCTGCAGGATCATTCTGGCCTGACATGATAGGAGACTGTGCAGTGCCAAACATCACAATGGCATTGTTAATCTACATTGTGGTATCCCATCCAGTTATAAAACTGTGTTTGTTAACTGCTAATTGATTTGTTCTTTAAAACAGATTTTAGCATCTGTTTTAATGAGCGAAATTGGTCGATGTGAGCCACCCACTTCCATTCTCATTTATCTGTGTTCTAGAAAAGCTGCAATATGTATTGAATTCCATCGTGATGGAGTCTTGGATCATCTATCCATCTTCAAGTGTCTTCACAGGGGCTAGCAGCTGACAAAAGGTTTTATAAAACTCAGCTGGAATAGTGTCATCTCCAGTGACTTTGCAACCCGTTAAGTGGTGTGTGTCGCATCTATAACTTCTTGCAGTGTGATCTCAGTTTCAAGCATATTTATATCAGTCGTTGTCAACCTGCAGAAATTTCCTTTTTCCAATGTATTCATTAATGGCACTCCGGTTAGGATGAATACTATTAATATTTTCAATATCCAAATAAATTCAATTTCTGATAATAAATCTGAAATTGCCGAACAGTATTTTCTGAGTCATAACAGTTTGTCCAGCTTCATCGAGGATACGGGCTGTACTTGTGTAATTTCTGCGCTTTTCAAGAAGGCGATCAATAGACTCCATATTCTATCTCATGCACTTGGTGATTAAAATATGGCACTGCCACTTGTTCCCTGGCCTATCTACCAATTTGAAGTTAACCTATAATCATTTACCTGTGTATATGTGTTGTATTGCCCAGTGAGCTGATAACTGCATCTACAGATTGGATTTCAAGTGTACACAATTTAAGTACATTTTCGTAAACAGCTTATTTCCTAGCCTCAATGCTGGTGCTAGCCTACGCAATAGGGATGCCTCAAATAGGAGTATGAATTGTCTCACACTAAGAAAAGGAAATAAAGAGTGTTGGTCTTGCACATATTAACATATATGCGCTGTTGCTGCAGTGTTTAGGATGCGGGAGGGAGTCTATAGAGTTTAGGGATAGCAAAGTGATCAGCACGATCTGCCAACATCCGCCTGCTGCCGCCAACCTACAGCAACTGGGGCACCTTCAGCATTTCCTCCCACTTTTAGTGTTCAACTCAAAATAATTTAGAGTACTTTTTTAGGTCTCACCTAGCGACGCAGCGCATGCGCTGCTCGCCTTGGCGAGACCTATTGTCGTCGGTTTTGCTAGTGAAGGGGGACAGAAGATGTGCACGGCCGGACAGGCGTGCACGCACACGCCCGGACAGACGATGTGCACGCTTTCACTTTCCTCATTCAATGCCTCTCGCACGCGTTCACATCTCCTGTCCCTCCCTGTCTACTGCTCGCTGTGCCTGCGCGGACAGGAGCTGTGCACACGGAGACAGCTTGTATTTCTAGTGTTTTTTAACTGTGCGTCATGTCCAAGTGCAGCCTGGGAACGGTATACGCAATTTCTGCCACCAGGAACAAACAAACTCGAGTACAGAACTCTCCTTGAGTACAGAACAAGATAAAAAGATTAAAGCTCCAGCACCCAAATATATTGCGGCTTTTCAATGGAAGCTTATTTAGTTACGAGGAAGGTTGTTTCTTAATGCTAATATGCTAATAACATTGCTTGGTGTCCTGCAGAGATCGTTCCTTCCTGATGTGCGTGACATCAGTAAGACCACCCAGACAGATTCCCGCCGGGCAATTCCTTTTCTTTACATCTTATTTATTTTTTAAGAACATGCAAGTGACGTCATTCTGCTCTTTCACAAGTAACACATCTACACACAAAGTTCCTTTTAGTGCTAGGGATTACAATGGCAATGGTAAATAGTGATTTGGAGACCAAAAAATCTTTGTTTCTTCATAGTTTTTTTTCACATGGGTCAGGGATGAGCACCTTCACGAGCACCAATTTAGAAAAAAACATGGGAAACGAGCATTAGCAAAGCAAACGTTGGATGTCAATGCAGACCTATAAGCTTTGAAAATGCTTGTTTTTCTCTGTTGGCTCAGCTTAAATTGGCAGTATTTGCAAGGTTCAGCCCTGTGAGTACATACTGTATTTGCTGTTCTTTTCCGCTGTGATTGCATTAGTATTCATAATATCCAGAGTCTGAGAACGGTGCACACAGTGCACTTGGTGGAGTGTCAGACCGAGAACTTTGCTCTTTAATAATGCAAGACACCTTAAGATCGTTGCTATAAAAAAATAGGTTCCAGTCGGAGTACCGCTTCTCATAATACACTGGCTCACGCGGAACTCTTTATAACACCCATTCCGGCTCGGAGCTCTGTTCATGACAAAACCCAGACTCGCTCCTGTTAATAAGCAGGCCCAAATGGAGCACGGCTCCTGATAACATCCATATATTAATCTTTCTACAATAATACCCGGGCATAACAAGCTCTGCTAATGATGACACCCATATATTCATATCTCTTTATAATGCTCACAGTCTCTCAACAATCACTCTCAATAATACCCAAACGTCAAAGAGCTCTGCCGGGGATGACACCCAGATTCTTAAACATACCCAGGTGTATTCAAAGCTCTGCTCTTGATGAGTCGGACTCATTCTGATCTCTGCTCTTAATACTGGTTTGGGCCTCCAATAAACCTATGTTTGGTAATAACCAGACTCGTCAAGTACAAATGCAATAGGTCTCACATTTGTAAGAGATTTAGCTATTGGGATTGAAAACAACAATGCCTTTTATTTATGTGTTTTGAAAACCTGCAAGTGGTGTGTAAATACGCACTTTGTACTTAAAGTCCTTGCTTGCGAGAAGCAAGCCTTGCTTCTTATAAGCAACGACTATCAGCACAAAGTGCATGTTTACGCACCGCTTGCAGGTCTTCAAAACCGATAAATAAAAGGCATTGTCATTTACAATGCCGATAGCTCAAACTCTCGCAAATGCTAGACCTATTGCCTTGCAAATGCTTGTTGTCTACTTGTAGTGAATTTTGCATTCAATTTTACAAAATGGTGGTTGTTAAATTCAAACTAGATGTCCGTATTCACACTTAAGTTGTAATCGATACAAAGTCAAAGCAGTGTCTTTTACCATTGCATCCATGTTTATCTTAGCACAGAAGGATTTTCTTGTGGATGTTTTTGCCACGGTAAGTCACGACTCTGGGATGTCATAGTTTTGAATGTTAAGGACAAAAGTGGTACAATTTTTGTATTTTAACCTGCGATTCCTTTCCAGAAAGTTGCTTTCCCCTTCATTTATTTATTTTACTATACTGTCACTAGCTAAATGTGCAAAGTCCCTAAAGACACACCAAATATCGTTTCATAAGAGAGCAAAGAAAATTCTCATACATGCTTTCCCACTTTTCAGGATAGCAATGTTAACCCAGGAACACTGGGTATTTAAAGTAATGTTCGAAATATTAGTACAGAAACTGAATAGACTACTATAACATAAGCTGGTGTCAATAGACTCTTAGCCAGGGCTTTAAGTGGGATGAAAATTGGGGGATCTCTAAAAGGGGCGTGACTTATGTAATTATTGGGATGGATTAAATATATGAACTTAATTCATGCCATTCCCATTGTGCCCCACCCGACCGGTATTTGCTTTCTCTAAGCTCCCTGATTGCTTCCAGATATTTAACACAACAGCTGACAAACACCTAAAACTAGCCAAGACTATTGGCTTTGTTAATGGGGGTTAGCTGTTTGAGATAAACGAGTAACAACAATGACTTTGTTGTATTTCAAATTTTGAAAATGTTTAAATTCCGATATTGCGACGCTGTGAGTACATTACTAGGGTCTGTGGAAAGGGTAGTGGTCTTCAGAGTGCCTCAACCACTCCTATTATGTTCACTCTGTCTTAGGAATGTACGCCCTTGTTCTTTCCACATCTACTCCATCTGCATATCTTACACCTCATCTCTTTTCTCTTCAGCACCCTCTTGTCATTTTCCCCTGATTGCACATTCTACCACCTCTTTCACTTCACTACCCTCAAACACAAAAAGCATGCATTTACCTATAAACACTGCATTTTCTTTTACTTTGGTCTTGTCAATATTTTCACAACTGTGTATGTCCTTCACACACATTTGCACAGAATCAGAATTTGAACTGGAATACCGGACTATTGTTTTATATGTTTTAAAAGAAAGAGACAATTAGTTATAGATTCCTTACCTTAGAATTACCCCCAGGCGTCAGACTGGATCTGGAGAAATTTTTCTCTAGCAGTACACCTGACCGTCAGTAGGTGGTGTCGGTCGACTCTGCGTCTGTCGTCGTGATCGCCGGGAAGACGCTGCGGTGTCTATTTAGACGACGCCACTGCGCGCTTACGTCAGTTCTTTCTTTTTCCGCGCCAGCCTTGCGCAGATCCGGAGAGAGCGTGTCCCTTAGTCATTTTTGACTAAACTTTTTTCGACTTTTGTCAACTTCTTTTTGAGTCTTCCAACTCCTAGTGCATGAGGGCTGTCACATCGACTGACTGGTTTCAAACTGTGCGAGGCCTGCACCCACCTGATGTTGCTTATGGACCCTCACCTCGTGTGCCTCTGGTACTTGAAGCGCGACCACGACCCGAAGTCGTGCTCCGACTGCCGGGCCATGACCCCAAAATCTTTGCGGGAGCGGTCCTGAAAGCTACTGGAGGCCCTGCATTCGGCTCCGCGTCGTTCGAGGTCCCGGTCAAGGGTAAGGTCACAGAGCCACCATCACCACTCTTCAAAGTCTTCGAAATCTTCGGGTAGTCGTTGCACAAGAAGAAGCAGCGTTGCTCTTGGCCTTCTCCCCGTCCCTCAGCCGACGTGACACAGGACCCGGAGCGACGTCGCTCTCCAGCTCCGTCTTCGGAGCCAGCTCCTGGGACGGCTCTGCACTACCCTCCATTTCCAGGTGCCATAGAGTCCCCTGCCCAGCTTCGAGCTTTTTACGAAGCTCTTCACTGCATCTTTGGACAACCCGACTCCGCCGGCGTGACTTCGGGCCCCACAGACTTGTTTGAGGGCCATGGGGCTTCAAGACCGGTGGCTTTGGCCCCGGTGCTGGAGGACCCCCTAGGATCCAGGCCTGGATCCGGATCGACACCTGTCGACCTCACTGTACCTTCCCCGGCGCTGATCCTGACGACAACGCCCCTGGCACCGGTCGTGCTCCTGACCAGCGCCGACCCCAGCCTCACCCCGGACTTGGACCCATTGCCGGACCGACATCAACCGATATCGGAACAGGCTTCAGGTCACTTTTGTGCCCTTGTTCATTCCTGGCATTCCCTACAGGCCTGGTTGGCAGCCAGGGGAGGGTGAATAGGACTGGGAGGGCTCTGTACACCCTTCAGCTGACCAGCTTGAGGGGCTGGACTGGCAAGAGGAACTTGGTGATGCCAGTGGTCTGGATACCTCCCCGGACCTTGGCATGCTTTCTCCCCCTACTGTGGCTACGGAAGAGGAAGCGTCTTATGCAGTGGTGTTGCGTAGGGCAGTCGAGGCCTTGGGCCTGGAGCTTACTACGATGGCAGTCGGGACAAACCTCCTGACAAAGGTACTTCAACCTGCAGCAGCTTCTTTCGAACCCCTGCTGCCTTTCAATGAAACCCTCACGGTCATCTTTCTTGGCACTTGGTCCAAGCCTAGCACTGTGGACCCTGTGGACAGAATGATTGCCCGACACCACCAACCGGCCCCAGGGGACCTTCTTTTCCTCTCCCAACATCCAACCCCTGAGAGCTTGGTGGTCCAAGCCTCGTCCTCTAAGGGCGCCTTCCCTACTGCTCCCCCAGATAGGGAATCCAAGAAGCTGTACCATCTTGGGAAGAAGATGTTTTCTTCCGCCAGCTTAGCACTGCGGTCAGTGAATTCCGCATGCCTCTTGGGCCATTATTCCCTTACGGTGTGGGATACGGTGGCACAGGTGCTGCCCCAGTGTCTGGAGGAGGCATGAATCATTCTCTCTGGCTCAGTGGCTGAGGGTAGAGATGCAGCAAAATTCACGATCGTTGTGGACTGGATACCGCTGACTCACTGGGCAGAACGGTTTCCACGTCAGTAGCCCTGAGGCGCCACGTCTGATTTTTCTGGGGATGTCCAATCCACACTGCTGGACATTCCCTTTGTGTCACCTTTTTAAGTCTCGCCTGACCCAGCGCTTGCGCTGGTCTGGCCAGACTTTAAGTGAGGGCTTCAAAAAATGCTACCGCAGGCTACAGCTTGCAGTGCATGTGCGCGGGCGCGCGCTTGAGCAGAGGCGCCATATGGCATTCCTCATGCTCATTAAGCGCATCGCTCGTCATGCGCTTGATCGCGATCACTTTCACAGCCGCGCGACGTCCGCGCGCGCACTACTCCTTTTTTCTGAAGGTTCATAGGGTCATGATAGTACCTCTGACTATCTTTGCATGGGCAACGATGGACCAATATTACAGGAACAGGGAAAGTGACATCACACTCTTTTTAACCCACTGATGACATCACGTAATTCACCTCTTGACTGACTGATGCACACCTGTCCTAAGTAGCTTCCTGCTTGTTTTTTAGGCTTGTAGGCACATCCAATGTGGCGGTGCCCCGCTGGGTTGTTCATTAAGTTCACAGTGTGCCGCCTGCTTTTCGCTTGCAGGCTGTGTGCCGCATCAACAGCCTGCAGTTATTTTACACAAATACTGTGGGGAAATATCTGCAAATGCATTGTCGTTCTATTAAACGCCGAGGATCTCGAGGTGTCAGCAGCCTGCACGGTAAGAAAACAGATCAGTGTTCATTTGGGATCAAACACTGTATGTTTTTTTGCTACGTTGTTTTAGACTTTTATTGGAACTTTCCTAACCTGAACTATTTAAAAGAATTGTGTCACGCCATAAATACATAATTTATTAAATAGTATTCCAAAAACCAATGGGGATTCAGTTTTCATGAACAATTTATGACATATTTATGACGTTAATAGTCTTGGCAGACCCCCCACCCCCCTTCCTCCCCAAAGTCTGACATACTGCAGCCATATTTGTACAGATGGGACGCAATCTACGGAAATAAATCACCAAGAGATGGGCAAGGCTGCTCCCTGCTTGAAATTCCAGTTGAGCAGTAACAAATGGTTTACGAAGACCCAGCAGCTGGCATATGCAGTTGCTCTTGGAGCATATCTGTGGTGTTGGTTTCATTTTGTTTTGATATTTACTAAAAATAATGTATTAAATAGAATTTCTGTGGTTTTTTTCCCTCTCGACATATATAGCTCAGTGCCACCAGGGTTACTAATACTCCTCATCCGTACTTGTGGTTTTAGGTAAAGTAATTCCATGTGCAGTGTTGTGACAGCATCAGACGTCCTACGGTGGTAGCTTGAAGTGCTTGTTGATGCTTCTGCCCAAAGGTGACTTTGAACTCACCCGGCCTGCACATTAACGACTTACAACCTACAAGGTGTGTAGCGCTATCAGCCCATCACCTTGAATATTACAGATAGGTACCCATGGATTGCACGTTTCATTTGCAGAAAACTAAAGTTCCCTGCCATTCATAATGTAAAGGGAGCCTAGGGTAGAACAGTTTGTCGCTGCCCCCCTTCCCTGAATGTCCTACTGCCTGTGTATCCTACACGGCCGAGCCAAGGTTGATGTCTTTTGTTAAAGCCGAACCAGAGCAGTGATATATGAGCTTCCTTCAAACCTGAACACAGTTCACAGTATTTCATGGTAACAATGTGTTCGTTCAGACCAAAACACAACACACCCTAAACCAAACACATCAGCTCAAAGGTGGGCTGGGTTGGTGGTGGAACTGCAGACAAAAATGAAAGGCGGGGAGACCATGTGTTATGCCGATGTGTTACACCAAGGCGAGAGCTTTGAGACTAAAAACAGAAGTTTTACATTGACACCCAGTGGAGTCTGCCATCCTGGACACCGAGTGACAAATGATCCCTCTGGAAAAAACACAACTGATCAGATCCTTTTCCATCCTACTATACCCTCCTCGTGCACAGCCACTCTTTAATAGTCACAGTCTAAAAAGTTGGCTGAGTTCTTGCCACCTTCATACCACCATCCTTGTAATACCACATTTTAGAAATTACTTGTTAACTCCACTTTCTACCTCCTGCATCCAGATCTTGCAAAATAAATTGCATGCCATTCTGATACATGCACTAACTTTGCCCATGCCCAAACCCAACCCATTAAAAAAAAACATGCGTCCACATATAGTTCTTCCATCTCTTCTCGGCACATTTGCCTCTTAAATAAATAAAAGCTCCTAGCCGTTTCTGTCCATCTCTTTTTTTTTTTACACACCCTCTAACACTGCTAGCATGTCTTTGGATCTCCCTCACCTCTCCCAAAATTGCTCACACCTAAAGGAACAGCAAGCATTGGCATAGCCAATAGGTCTCGCTTTTGGGACCTTATAAGTATTTAGTTATGCGGCATAATATCCTTGGTGCAACAACATAAACCGTTGCATAGCTAAACACTTATAAGGTCCCAAAGGTGAGACCTATTGGCTATGCCAATGCTTGTTGGTGATGAGGCCGACTCGGCGCTCAAGCGCTTTAAGGATTCTAGAGCTACGGCCCGATCCTTGGGCCTTGCAGCTACCTCTCGCACCACGCAGTCTGCCTTTCGGCCTTTCGCCTTTCACCCTTTCCGTGTCCCCATCTAGCCACCGGTTCATGCAAGCTGTCCAGCCTGTGCGTGGCCGCAACGTGGGACCCATCAACACTGGTCTGGGGGGCAGCCGGCGGGCCAGTCCACCCATACCCCCTCTGCAGCAGTCTCCAAGCCCTCCTAGTTTACCTTTCAGGGTCACCAGAGGCCAGTGGGTGGCAGGATTCACCATCACCTCCCCCACTGGCAAAGCATCACGTCAGACAGGTGGGTTTTGCAGATAGTCCAAAGGGGCTACTCCCCTTCGAGACTACCCCTCCTTCCATGCCACCACCCATCCATCGCATGTTGGAGGATCTCTTGGCCCTTCCCTGCCAGGAAGTTGCAGCTCTCTTGGCCAAGGAAGCTATAGAACGGGATCCTGTGCCAGAAGTAGGTTGTGGTTGCTACTCCCACTACTTTCGGTACCCAAGAAGGACAAAGGCCTGTGTCCTATCTTAGACCTCTGGGCCCTCAACCGCTTCCTCCGGAAGGAGAAGTTCAAGATGCTCACCTTGGCTCAGGTCTTGTCTGCCCTCGACCCAGGAGACTGGGTGGTAGCATTGGATTTGCAGGACGCATATTTCCATATCCCTGTCCTGCCAGCCCACAGGCGTTATCTACGGTTCACGGTAGGCCACAATCTTTTTCAGTTCACCGTGCTCACCTTTGGCCTTACCAACGCCCCTCGAGTGTTCACGAAAGTGATGGCAGTGGTCGCAGCTCATCTGCGCCAATTAGGGGATCCAGTCTCCCCCTGTCTTGACGACTGGCTGTTAAAAGTGGGCTCGCCCCAGCCTGTCGTCTCCCACCTCCAGACCACGGCAGACCTCCTGCATTCGCTGGGGTTCACTATCCATGTGCCAAAGTCACACCTGACTCTCTCTGTGACGTTCCATTTCATCGAAGCGGTTCTGGATACGGCACAGTTTCAGGCTCATCCTCCCAAACAGCATGTCCGAGATATTTGGGCGATGATACTGATGTTTCAGCCTGAGGCTGCTGGGCCTCATGGCCTCCTGCATCCTGCTGGTGGGTCATGCCAGGTGGCATATGCGGCCTCTGCAGTGGAACCTGAAGTTCCAGTGGGAATTTCTCTGACTACGTCCAGATCTTGAACGGCACTGCACACCAATTGCAGTGGTGGTTGACGAACCAAAAGTGGGGCCAGGGCCAGATCCCTCTCCCTTCCTCAACCAGAGCTGACAGTGGTGACCGATGCGTCACTTCATAGATGGGGCGGCCATCTGGGAGAGGCAGAGATCAGAGGACTCTGGTCTCCAGCGGAATACAGACTCCACATTAACCTTATGGAGCTTCGGGCGATTCGTCTGGCAGTGAAAAAATTCCTTCCCTCTATCAAAGGAAGAGTAGTGCAGGTGTTCAGACAGAACCACCGCAATGTAGGACTGCAACAAACAGGGCGGGTGAGACCCTATGTCAAGAGGCTCTTCTCCTTTGAACATGGCTGGAACATCCTGGCATGTCCCTAGTGGTTCAACACCTGGCAGGTTCTCTGAACGCCAGGGCGGACGAGCTCAGCTGTTGGTGCATGATGGAACACGAATGGCGTCTTCACTTGGATATGGTGCAAGGTCTCTTTCAGCAGCGATGAGAGCCTTGGTTAGATCTGTTCACCACCGAAGAGAATGTGCAATGTCAGCAGTTCTGTGCGTTGGAATTTCCAAGGCGGCACTCGCTTGGCGACGCTTTTCGTCGTGAGTGGAACTGCAGCCTCCTGTACTCCTTTCCGCTGATTTCTCTTGGGACTGATTACGGGCACCGCTTTCACTGTTACTCTTCCGTTTCACCAGGAAGGTGCAGGGACGGGTTCACGTTCTAGATGCAGTTACAGTGGGGAGATAAAAGCACGGCCTCTAAGCGTCCACGCAGCGGACGTGCGCAGCGGGCCGCACAGCGGGTGTGCTAATGGCGCTCAAAGGCAAGCCCGTCTGCGCCCGGCCTGTGCCCAGTGCCAGGGATGCTGCCGGGTTTAGCACCCAATCTGTTGTGGGGATCACCTATACCAGTCACCAACTATTTGACCTGAATAAAATCGGTAGTTGCTGCCAGAAGGCCAGCTCTAGGTTCTATCTATCTATGGCACCTTTTCAATGTCCTGAGTATAGTTTTGATATTTGCCCGTCCACACCTCAATTGACCTCAGCGGATCGTATTAATACTCAAGCCGAGCTGGGAGGGGCAAGAGCTGTATTAGGCACTTTAATAAATGCACGCTCCCTCTATAAACATGCTACAGAGTTTGTGCTGTTTGTAGAGGCACATGGTGTAGGCTTAGCCTTTATTACGGAAACCTGAGGGGAAGCTTCCTCAGACCCTGTTTTAGCTATGGCAGTCCCTGTTTGGTTCACCATGTTTAGACAAGACAGGGTGGGGGCTAGCTGTCATATATAGAAACATATGGAAAGGGACCTTCAACGTCCAAAATAGTAGACCCACATTGGAATCCTTGATAATTAATATTCTAATTAACAACCATTATTCTTTTAAGGGCATTTTACTCTATCGGCCCCCTGGTGCCCGGCCTGAGATTGTGAACACCATTGGTAACTCCTTGGATATTATATCTCAGTCTTCTGACTTTAAGTTTTTGGGCAATTTTAATCTTCATCTTGAAGATCCCTCAGACAGAGATGCTGTTCGTTTTCTTGACATTACGAACAGTTTAGGCCTCACTCAGCAGGTAATGGGTAGCACTCACTCAGGAGGACATCTGTTGGATGGACTGTTCACAAATAAGTCCTTGCATTGTCATCCTTCGCTCCCGCTTGTATGGTCAGATCATAAAGCATTAATGTTCTCACTCCTCATTCAAAACCCTCAGTTAGGGATTCGGAAACACAAACAGCTGAAAAGGGTTCGACCCTGGAACAGGCTTGTTATTGAGGATCTTAACAGCTCCCTGTCCCAGAACTCCCTGGTTTTCTTAAGAGTACCCGTGTGAGGCTGCTGCCACTTTTGAGGTCTGACTAAGGAGCTCTATAGACCAGGTGCTTCTGGTCAAATCCTCAATTTGCCACATATCAAGGAACTCTGAACCATGGTTTTCAGAGCAACTTAGACTGGAAAGACAAAAGTGTCGCCGATTGGAAAGGAGGTGAAGACTTTTCAATGATACTAACAAGTTGGTCTATAAACAAACCTTTCTTGATTATAAAAAATTAGTACATAAGGAGAAAGCTTCTAATTTTACCACAGCCATAATAACCGCTAAAAACTAATTGAAGGAACTCTTTTCCACGGTGAAAAAGCTAGCCAAATGCCCCGAGGTGACCGTCTTACCATTAAACCAAACATTCTGTAACTCCCTGGCCACGTTCTTTCAAGACAAAGTGAAAGCGGTCTATAGCGGGTTCTTACAGAGTGCTTCCCCTGGGATGTCGCTATCTTTAGGGACTTCTGGTGCTGTCAGGGTGGAAATGGAAGTCTCTCAGTTATCCGCCGATAGTAGTGACATCACATGAACCTGTTTCCTTTCCTTTACTAACAACGGAGGAGGTCATTAATCTCTTGATGTCCACCAAATCCGGGCCCCCCCTAGATCACTGTCCACCCAAAATCTTTTATCTCCTGCCAGAGGTTTTTGCCTCACATTTGTCTCCTATCTTCAATCAAATGTTTCTCTCTGGGATTTTTCCGGCTAACTGGAAATTGGCATCCGTTCTCCCCCTTTTAAAGAAAGCCAATGGAGCGGACCCTAATAATTATCGACCAATTTCCAGACTCCCTTTGCCCGCAAAGATGGTGGAGAAAGCCATGAATACTGTTATTTCGGATTATATGGAAAAGCATGCCTGTCTAGACACTTGCCGGTTTGCTTTTAGAAAGCAACACAGTACTGAACTGGCATCGATTTCAGCTTCTGAAATGATCAGGCAGACCGTTGATGCAGGACGCAGTGCAGCACTTGTGCTGCTCGACCTCTCTGCAGCATTTGATACGGTTAATCACCAGAAACTATTGCAAGTCCTGGAGGGGATTGGTATTCAAGGAAAAGCGCTTGCTCTACTAAAATCATTCTTGTCAGGTCTGGAACAGTTTGTGGCTCTTGCTGAGCACTGAATTTCACACTGCCATGTGGAGTACCACAGGGCTCGTCATTGAGCCCCACCCTTTTTAATATCCATGTTGCCCCACTGGCAAGGCTAATTAAATCCTTGGGTTTCTCTGCTATTTTGTATGCAGATGATACCCAGATTGTGGTTTCAGTGACAGGCTCTCCAGACGAAACAGTGGTACAGTTGCACAGCTGTCTTCGCCAGGTGGGGGACTGGATGTCCGCTAATTGTCTGAAGCTGAATGGTAGTAAGACTGAAGTCTTACTTTTCGGCAACCATACTAACTTCTGGGCCCCCACTCTATGGCCCTCGGAGTTTGGTCCGCTTCCCAATCCAAAAAACAAGGTAAAAAATGTGGGTGTTAAGTTTAACTCTATGCTCTCCTTTGAAGGCCATGTTAATCAGATCACTTCCGTCTCCTTCTATACTTTGAAAATATTAAGAAGGATTCTTCCATTCATTCCAGTTGACTTGAGGAAATTAGTGGTTTCGGCGCTTGCCTCAATAAGTTGCGGATAGTGCAAAATGCTGCAGCGCATCTATTGTTGAATATCCCAAAACATAAATCGGCCTCTATGGCGCTCAAAAAGCTTCACTGGTTGCCAGTGAAAAGGCGGATAGAGTTTAAGGCTCTCTGCATAGCATTCAAAGCCAGTCACGATACTGGCCAGCATTTAAAAAAAAAAAAGAATTTGCAGCCTTATGCTCCTGCCTGCCAGCTCTGCTCGGCACGCTCTCACAACTTTGTAGTTCCCAGGTTTAAAACGTACGCCTGGGGGAAAGGAGCTTTCTGGTCAGTGCGACCAGACTTTGGAACACACTTCCGGTGCGGCTTAAGGAAGAAACTCACTTGTTGCCATTTAGGAAGGCATTAAAAATTTGGCTTTTTAATCTTTGATGCTGTCTCTACTGGTCTTGTCTGTTTTGTGCTGAGCTAGCGCCATGATACCTTTGGGTGAATATTTTGCTCTCTATAAGTCTCCTTTTCATTTCATTACCACTGAAGAAGATCAAGCGTGACCCGGCCCAAGTCATTCTTGTGGCTCTGGACTGGGCACGAAGAGTCTGGTACCCCGAGCTCTTGAGCATGACCATCGATCCTCGGATCAGACTGTCATCTTCTGTTGCAGCAGCAGGGTAGGGTCCTCCACCTGAACCTGTCCAGCCTCCACCTCCTTGCGTGGAGATTGAGCAGCGGCATTTGACCGATTTTGACCTTCCACCCGAAGTCTGTAATGTCATCTTGGCAGCCAGGCATCCCTCCACTAAGATGGTATACTTTATTTTTTTTATTTTGGGGAGTTTTATATAGCGTGAACTAGACCCGATAAAATCGGGTATCGGAGCGCTATACATAGCACCAGTTTCGTTGCACAAGGACACATTCATTTTTCTTAGGCACAGGAAGATTAAGTAAATTGCCCACAATCACAGGATGTTGAGCGTCGTAGCCAAGACTCGAACCTGGTTCCCCAGCTTCGACGTCGACCGCTCTAGCTGTAAAGCTACATCCTCTCCTGTAGATGGAACACGTTTCTGGCATGGTGCACAGCAAAGGCTGTGGAATCCCCTTTCTGCTCCTCTTTCTGGGGTTTTCTTGTTCATCCTTTCTTTAGCCCAGCAGCGCTCTGCCTTGGGCACGCTTAAAGGCCACCTCTTGACCATAGCTGCCTTTCTTCACCTTCTTGACCAGCCTTCTCTTTTCAAGTCCCCGATTGTAAATAGATTTCTAAAGGGCATCACTTATCTTTTTCCTCCTTCTCCTTTTGTAATGCCCCAATGGGACTTGAATCTTGTCCTCACTTACCTTATGTGTGCTCCCTTTGAGCCACTACATACATGTCCTCTTCGACTCCTTACTTTGATGACTGCCTTCCTGCTCGCCATCACCTCGACTCGCAGGGTGAGTGAACTTCAGGCTCTATCCTCAAAGCCTCCTTTCCTTGCAGTTCATCCGGACAAAGTGGTCCTTCACACTAGACCCTCTTTTCTACCCAAAGTGGTTACCTCTTTCCACATAGGTCAGAACATCACTTTGCCCACCTTCTTCCCGCCCGCACCCTTCCAAAGAGGAGGAGAGACTCCACCGTCTGAACCCAAAACGTGCACTGTCCTTTTACCTTGACCACAATAAAAATATTCCGGGTGGACAATCAACTATTCATTGGTTATGTGGGTGCCAAGAAAGGTCGGGCTGTACAAACGTACAATCGCTAGATGGGTTGTCGTATGCATTAAAATTTGCTACTCCTTAGCGAAAAAGTTACCTCTAGTGGAACTGCGCGCCCATGTTACCAGGGCAACTGCAGCCACTACTGCTTTGGGACGTGGAATCCCACTCATTGACATCTGCAAGGCAGCCACTTGGGCATCTTTGCACACGTTCACCAAACATTATTGCTTGGATAGCGAAGTCCGGAGAGATGGCTATTTTGGCCGTTCTGTTCTCCAGTACTTTCTGGTGTGAACTTGGTTAGCAGACCCACCTCCGGGGTTGGCATTGCTGGGGTATCTATTCTAAGGTAAGGAATCTATAACTAATTGTCTCTTTCAGATGAACAAGTTACTTACCTTCGGTAACCATATATCTATAAGAGACCTATATTAGTTATAGATTCCTTACCGCCCCACCCATCCTCCCCGTTCTGTGAATTGATTTCTAGTGTAAGAGACTCCCTTTCAGGGCACTAGTTATGTGCACCAGTGGTCAGTGTCTTGCATGGCTCTGCGCTTCTGTTGTGGAAAGTAGTGTCAGAACTGACGTCCGCGCGCAGGGGCGGCTTCTAAATAGACACCGCACCATCATCCCCGCAATCACAACGACGACGACGGACGAGGAGTTGACTGACGCCACCTACCAACACGCAGAAGTACTGCTAGAGAATCCGTAACCAGTCTGACTCCTGAGGGTCATTCTAAGGTAAGGAATCTATAACTATTATATGTCTCTTACAAATATATCATTACCGAAGGTAAGTAACTTGCTCGCTCTGCAGCGAGGCCCAGTATTGAATAACCATGTATTCTGAATACATTTTAACCCATTGACAGGCACGATGAGAAACTCTCACTGCCTTCAGACTCTACTCCAGAGCTCTCAATCATTGGCCCTTTATATTCTCATTGAGGCAGCTCAGTTGAAAGTATGTGCTATACAAGAGCAATATGCTGCACACACAAAACGCAACACAACATCTTGGAAATACCTAACACTTTTGGGTAATGCAACTTTAAATGCAACATGAAACATAAACCGGAATTAATTCCCTGACATGGATTACCTTAACGCTTTTTACATTCATTGTTCAGATATCGATCAGTGTTTTTGCTAGTAAAGATAAGGACATAAACATAGGGCCTGATATGGACCCGTTTCAGGGTCTGTTTTTAGGGCTCGCGCCCTGCGTTGCATAGCGCAGCAGTGCTCGCGCAGGTGAGAGTCCTTTTGTCAGGGGTTCTGAAATGGACCCTGGAATTGTACACGCTTGTGCGTGTGTTTTTACTTTTGTGGCCTGCTATTGGCCTTTGCCTGCGTGTTCATTTTTTAAATAGCACACAATAAGCCAAAGGCGGGTGCACTGCTCTGCCCATAGCCTATTGGTGTCTATTACGCGAATTCGTGCCATATGGTTTCAATTATCGTGCCCAGACACAGGCATGATAATTGAAACCATATGGTGCGCGCACCACTCGCGGCTTTGTTTTCAAAAGCAATCGCTTTCAGTTTCGTGATCACTTTTTTTTCATATACTGTTTGATGTGAGTGATTCCATATTGGCAGCTTTAGAAAATGGAATCAATCATACGATTTCAAAATGTATAGCGTGTAAAGACAATTGTGGCATCGAGAGTTGCTGTCAGGTCTGCTTTTGGGGGAGGGCCTGGGGAAGATGGGGGTGCTGTTTTTGTGCCTGCCAAGCCAGGATTATGGGTTATTAGCGGCAGGTGTTGACAGCCCTTTAATTGCTATAGACAGCTCAGCTTGATGTCTTTTGTGTAACACATGTGTCGCAGATCACAAGAGTGAGCAACTGAGCCAGGCACCGATAAGAGACTGCGCGCTCCAAAGGACGTGTCCAAACTATGCACAGTAGGATATTTTTTAAGGATACCTCTATAAACCGGCAGCAGATGTCTTTCATTAGTCTGTCCAAACCTGCCATTGTGTGCCATCAATGCTGCGGCAGTCCTGGAGAAATGTGTCATGTGAGTGCTTTTGTGTGTGCGTCTGTGCATGCATGAGGGGGTGTGTGCAGACGCACGTGTGTGTGCGCCTGTGCGTGTATGAAAGACTGTTCACATTTGTGTGTGCTTGTGCATGTCTCTGCGTGTGATGGTGTGTGCATGTACTTGGGTGTTTTTGTACTAGAGCATGTGATTCTATGTGTGCTTGTGTTTGTGCGCACAGATGTTTCTGTTAGTGTGCTTATGTCTGCGTGTGATGGTGTGTGCAAGTACTTGAGTGTTTTTGTACTAGAGCATGGGACTGTATGTGTGCATGTGCGTGTGGCTGTTTCTGTATACGTGCTTGTGTGCGTGCTTCTGTTCGCGTATGAGAGTGTGTGCGCACATTTGTGTGAGCTTGTGCATGTGATTGGGTACATACATTCAGCTTGAGCTCTGCTTCAGTCAAAAGATTTTCATTCCTTTTGACTCCAAACACCTTTTGGCTCCAGTTGTTAAGACTTCTGCACTTCATTGAAAGAAACTCGAACCTTCAGGGTCTGCTTCCAGTTCCAAGAGTCCACCCCCTGCTCCTGGGAAGTCTTTGATGAAGAGTACAGAGCCTTGACACCAGTAGGCCTTCAGCAGTTGCCTCACTTTCTTCAGAGTCGAAGTCATCTTTAAAAGTCATCTCCAAGTATGTTAAAAAAATAAATAAAAGACGTGGATGCCGACCTTTGAGACCAGTGAGCCCCCCAGGTGCCAGAGAGCTCCCCAAGGAAAAAGCAGAGAAAGATCTTTTTATTCCCCACTACAGAGAAGATCCTTGCACACCCACCCTTTCAGGAGGGAAGACCTATACATCAGCCACAGAAACAGATTAACTTTCAAGAAGCAGATATCAGAGGAATTCCAGTTCTGCCCAGTGCCTAAGAGCAGGCACAAGGCTGTTTGTCCTCCACCACAGTTCCCTACATTCATTCCCAGCCTCTGTCCCGGCCACACACACAACCAGGACCTCCCCATACCTCGGGAGCCAGTCGACTCCTCTCAGACTGTCTCTGATCAGGGGAGTACCTATGAGAAACAAGAACCAGATCTAGAAGTCCAGCCACCAGGGAACAGAGCGAACCCTAGGAAGATTACCACCTCGATCCACAAGATGACTCATTTTTAGAGCTTTACCCTTCAAACCCTCCCTGCTGAATGACCCCACGTCATACCATGTGTTCATCCAACGAGCTGCAGTACATTGTAAAGTCAATCTGCATGTTTTAGAAGAAGAGTAGGATTTTTGTGGTGGAAACATTCCAAGGCTGGAAGGTGTGTCAAGTATCTACCAGTGCCTAAGAGCATGGTGAAAGGCAGCATGGAGGACTTTAAAAATCTCGTAAAGGCACAAGTGTGTGTGTGTGTGTCTGTCTGTCTGTCCCCGGTTGTGCACATGGCCAGGGATCAGGGGCCCAAGCACAATAAAGACAAGCATTTGCAATGCAATAGGTCTCGCAGTTACACGAGTTTAAGCTATTGGTATTGTAAATGACAATGCCTTTTATTGATGTTTTTAAAACGAAAACAAAAATAAAAGGCATTGTTATTTGCAATGTCAATAGCTCAAACTCCTGTAAATGCGAGACCTATTGCATTGCAAATGCTTGTTAATTACTACAGTGTCTAAGACCTGGAGCCCAGCCCACATTAAGCCCTGCTCTTAGCAGTAAATATATCCCTACACACAATGAAACCAAGTACATTAGTTAGTATAAAAAAAAAATCCTTTTCCGCAGTCCCATTTGCCAAAATATGCACCTGTCATGAGGTATTCATGATACTACTAGCAATCGTCTGCAAGCCCCATTCCTGAGATCAGTCAACTCTCCCTTATCCTTCTTAATTTCCAAGAGCCAGTCCTCGCTAGTAGAGGGCACATCAGCCATTTGCAATTATGATATCCAAATCTGCCCATTTGAGAAGGGCAATTGTCCAGTGATTGGGGGTTAAGCTAGATTGTACCACTATACATGAAGCAGCATCAACTCCAGGCTGCTAGCACTGCATTTAAAGCGTTTGAAAGGGAGAAAATCTGATAAACAGTTGCATGTGGGCCAAGGCAATGTATATAGCCTAGAAGCTGAAGGACTCGGTGGTGGACAAGCTTACTGTACTTGGTTTTGAGGGACCTGCAATGCAATGGCTTGTCTTTGTTTCGCTGGTCTTCTGATGATCCTTTTTAGCAGACATTTTCAACAAAGGGATGAACGACCATTCTAAAAAAAATAAGAGAGCTCCCTCACTTTCCTGTCATTGCAACATAACATGTACCTGTATGTTCACACATATGGGCATGGCTGTTGTTAGCATTCATAGTTGTATACAGGACCACGCTCCTTATTACAATAATGATGCTGTGTTTTTGTATACCCTATTTAATCTGCAGTGAAAATGTTCTACAGAATTCCTTTTCGGTGTGTACATTTTAATCCAAATTATGAACTGTGTATTTTCGCTGTTAAAGTACCCACTGTAGCAAAATGGTTAAAGCTTTTGCAGAGATAAAGATGGTGTGATGTGGGACACTTGGACTATATATTCCGAAATGGAAGCTGCATCAAAGGAGGGAAGGAATTTTCATAACATCGGTCATACTAGGCCCACGTATCTGCTCCTGGAGTTCGCATGTGCCTGTCCACAGATAAATGTTGTGTCTGTGTCTATGCAGAAAGGTACTAGAGCGCAATGGGGGTGCTAGCCCCAGCAGAGAGAAGAAATACAGCATTGAGTGTACCCAATCTTACATTGAATAAAATGTTTTGCTATTGCTGCTAGGAAATGAGTGTGAAAAAGACACTATTGGGATTCAGTTATCACTTCGGTGGTTGCAACAGTAACTCCTCGTTTGCCGTCTTCAAGACTAAAGTAGTCCCTCTTTATTCTTATGAGGCTACAGCTTGGGGCTAATATTGGCGTAAGCCTTGAAGTAAACCAAGAAGGTACGAATTTGAGTTCAGTCCCTTCGATTGGTGAAATATTTATCACAAACAATCTTATAGTCAAGATTTTGGGACAATGTAAAATAGTTTGTACGCTGATGTAGGTCTTGTTTTTGACAAGATCAAATGTGCTCATAACTGGTCTCTGCATCTCATCTAATTTCTTTGTCTGTTTTTTAACCCTATGTTATTTGTATCTGGGCAAACGTTTTAAAATAAGAATTTGTACTCTTAATAGAGATCAGATCAAATGAAGTATGACGAACTGTCTTTCCTGGACTGGGAGCCACTGGAGATTATGGAGGTGTGGAGAGATGTGGTTCTTTCGCAGGATGTTTGAAATGAGTCTGACGGCGATGTTCTGGGTGGTTTGGAGTCGGTGTAGGACATGGACTGGGATTCCCATTTTGAGCACGTTTTTGTAATAAGTCTACTTGTGATAAGAGCTTGGGTGACCTTTCGTCTGGTATTCAGTGGGATCTACTTGAACATCTTGAGAAGCATTCACAGGATGTGGAAGCATGATGAGGAGACTGCGTTAATCTGTCTGCTCCTGAGGTTATTGGTATGGTCAACAGGGATAGGTGGGGGTCATGTTCTAAGGGCCAATAATAGACATCCCAAGGGGAGTTGTTGCAGAAGATTTTGTCTGTTTTGAGCTGGAGACAGTTGTTCTTCATCGAAGCAGCAACATTGCTCATGCAGATAGCAAAGTTTGCTTGGAAGGTGCTGGTTGAGTCGATAAGGGAGATAATGATCTGTGTGTCATCTCCATAGGATTCTGTGCTGATGCAGTGCTCCCTGATGAGGTCTGCGAGGGGTGTCATGTAGGTATTGAAGAGTGTTGGGCTGAGCGACGATCCTTGAGTGACCCTGCTGATGAGTTTTTTGGGTTCTGAAGTGTAAGGGGAAGTCTAAGAAGTTGAGTTCTGTCCATGAGGAAGTAGGATATCCACTTGAAGGCCAGTCCACAGATACCAAAGTGCTGAAGCTTTCTGATGAGTGACTTGTGGGAGACCGTATCTAAATCTATGAAGCAGTCAAGGATGCTTCTGATATCATCGGTTGCTGCAATGAGTGCTGTCTCAATGCTGTGGTTGGTGTGAAAGCCTGATTGAGAGCTGTCTGAGTTGATGATGTTCTGGGTGGTCTGCGAGTTTGGTATTGATGGCTTTCTCCATGACTTTACCTTGAAAAGGCAGGAGCAAGATGGATCTGTAGCTGCTTAGGGTGCTGCAATCCGCTGTTGGTTTCTTCAGTAGGGAGTTGCATTCTGCATTTGATGGCTTTCCTCTGCTGCTGTGCACTATCCGTCTCTTAAATTATACAAACATATTGGGATATTCTCCAGTATTGGATCTTTCATAGATTCACATGCTTGAATCATCCTCGTCATCGAGGTGGGAGACCCATAGTACATTCTAAAGCAGATGGCTTTAGAATGTATAGATGGAATAATATAGATGGCTTACAACAGAAAAACAAAATTGACTTTTATAGCTTATTTCTATCATTTAAGAAAAAGAACCAAACTCCAGCTAATCAGGGAATAGCACCCTTAGAACTCTCCCAACAGAGGCATCTTCCCTCAGAACTTCTACCACACGCTGTGTGACAGGGAGTCTCCCTGAGTTCTGATCAGTTTTCTTCAGCTTAAATCAGATGAGGTATTTCCAAACTACTATCTTCTGCGTCAGGATGTCGGACCATTTCAAGAAAGGACTCTTTAGACCTTGTGGGACCTGCGGAAAGAAAAGGCTGCATTAAGAAGATCCCCATAAGTAATGTATATATTGCCTTCATCCTACCCACAAGGTAAAAATCTGCTAATTTTGTAGAACTTTTTCCTCAAAAACTCTCCAGGATAGAGAGCGGAGGATTTTATTGTGGCTTCAGAAACTAAAGACAAAAACGGCTGTTGTTTTTGAGGAAGAAAATAGTGCGGATTCTTTCATATGAGAAGCATAAGAAAAGAGAAAGGGCACACGGGTCACCAGAGGGACATAAGAAATCCCTAAAAAGACACATCACAGGTCTTTAAAAGGCTCTCACGTAGAGAAAGGCGGGAAACTGCTTCCTCCGAGGCAAAATCCGAACCCTCTTCTCAATCCACGGCTTTTACTTTGAAGCCCAGAAGATCCTCCTCAGATCCAGTCTTAGTCAAGTATAAACTGACTGTGAAAACTGCATCGATGAGGGTAACGCCACCAAAATCATCATCATCATTGACGATGAAAGCCAATATGTCGATGACAACCACGTCAACTTCTGCCCCGTCAACGACTACCACCGCGTCAACGGCTACCATCCCGTCAACGACGAGATCCATGTCGACGACCACAACCTCGTCGTCGAAGGAGCCAACACCATGCCACCACCGTCGACCATGACGCCATTGGCGAAGACCTCATCGACGATGCTTCCAGGAGAGAAGATTTCTTAGTCGTCGATGACGAAAAATAAGCCTCCAGTGCTTGTTCTGTTACTGGATTTGACCTCTTCGATACTACCACAGACGAGACACCAACCTGCTCAAAATGATCTGCACCCAGAACATATCTCCCCTAGTAAAGTGTCTCTCTTACCACCAAGCCACTTGTTGGACTTAGCAGAGTCTGGTGACAACGATGATAGCCCTTTTGGAGGGTCCCATAGCCCCATCAGGGCTCCATGTTAAGTATCAGGAGGACAACAACGTCAATATGTGGCTCAGTTCTATCATTTTGCTTCACCTCTTCCATCTGAGAGCATGGTCAAGGTCCCTATAGCATTGGTGCAAGACCTACAGGGCATGTTGAAAGACTACTACAAAGGTTTCCCTACCCCTGCAGGGACAACTTCATCACCTATGTGTCCACCACCTCCAGTACCTAGATCACCAGATTGACCCCCAAAGTCAAACATTGTCATTCCTCCTAGAAATGATCCATCATCTTCAGATAATGATACAGAGGAGGGTGAAATTGAGGACACCCGGTCAGTAGCAAACGAATGGAACGACTATCTCATCCCCACGCATTCTCTGGTGCCTCAACAAATAGATTCTCCACCAGATTATATTGGTGGTTTTCATACACTAATGGAAAGAGCAGCTAAAGGGTTTTCAGCTCCCAATGACAGTGAAGCAATCCGATTGCTTGCTGTATGATTTTAAGGAATAGTCAATGAAAGCAATTTCTATAGTGAATTACATTTGAGAGGAGAGGATTATAATAATGAAAACTCCTGCCACAGTGACAGCGGTTCTTCTGAGAATAGACAAAAAGTTTAAGGCCCCTGAGGACTCTCCAGCATGTCTGGTAGGACATCCAAAACCAGACTCCGTTATTACACAAGCTGCCCAGTGTCTAGCGAAGAACCCTTCCATGCCAATCTCAACACCACCTGACAAGGAAGACCGACGCCTTGATAGTATAGGAAAAAAGTTCTCCTCCATCTCATGCACAACCGTACATGCTGTGAACTCTATGGCTATTCTGGCCAGACATAACCTCCAGATGTGTTCAGACATTGCCACATATCTGGATTTTCTACCAGAAGACATAAAAGGTGGCGGCAAAAAAGATTCTGCTAGAGGTAGAAAGATCTACGTCAAATTCTAGATTGTGGAATGGACATAGCTTCCCTAGGTCTCCAGCAGCTTGAAGGGTCAGTGGTCCTTAGATGCCAAGGTTCGCTAAAGGCGACAAAATTGCGTCCTGAATTCCAAACCAAAAATACTCGATATGCCATATGAAAGTGACACCTTGTTTGGCAAGCACATCAATGCCTTACAGACAATAAAGATGGACACTGCAAGATCCTTGGGTACCATACAGTTCCGAAAAACACCTTTCAGAGACACCAGCGGAAGAGGTACATATTCCTACTGTGGAGGATATCAACGATTCCAGCCGTACCAACCCTATCAGCAGTCTTTTCGGCCTGCTTTCCTACAACATCGGCCAAACTGTGCACCTCCAGCAGCCACCTATTCCAAACCACATCCACGGAGAATACAAACAATACCAGGAAGAGACACTGGCAGGAAACAGTGACAACATCCTAGTGCCGGTAACATATCCTTCAACACTCTATTCTGTCAGAGCATGAATTTCCCAATATTACCATCAATGGCAAAAGATTACAACAGACAAATGGGTCCTGGATCTTATTACATATGGCCATACCCTGGAGTTCATGCAAATTCCACCTACCACTCCACCAAAACAAGCGCCTACTCCAAACCTCTAACTCAGGAAAGAGGCTCTAGTGAGGCTAAACAAGGATGCCGTAGAGAAGGTCCCACATTCTCAGACAGGAATGGGATTCCATTCTTGCTTTTTCCTGGTCAAGAAGAAATCGAAAGAATGGCGTCCCGTTCTGTATCTCAGAAAGCTCAACAAGTACCTGAAAGAGAAATCCTTTCGGATGGTCGCTCTCCAAGAGATCCTGCAGCTCCTCAGTCACTAGATTTTTTTTTTTTTTTTTTTAATTTCAAAGACCTTTATTACAACAGTACACAGTATTACAGCTCAACTTCTACAACCTCACGGGCCGGCTTCCACTCGCATATATACACAGCCAACAGGCCGACAACCCGGAGGTCCGGCGGCAAAGTTCTGCGACCCATCCTGCATAACATCCCTGCTTGATACACTTCGCTCCGAGGTCCATGAAATTATTTAAGTGTCCCTTTGTAACTCCCACCCTGTAGAACATCAGTGAAAGGGAACCTGGGGTAAGGGCGTCGAGAATCCCAATCCGAAACATAAAGTCGTGCTTGCCTTAGTCCTGCTGGGCATACATCTGCAGTCACTCCCGGTACCGGCCATGAATCCGGATAAGCTCCTCACTCTTGAATAACCCCCGACACTTACTTCTAGAGAATAAGCAGCAATAAGGGCCTACACACCATGGAGACAGTCAACAATAACTGCAACGTATAATACTCCTCCCAGCATTGTGGGTTATCTGCGATAGCAATTAATAAGATGTTCATACTATGTCCTCAGCCCCCCGCATCTCCCGTGTCAAACTCCGTGCCGTGCAAACAGCCCACCCTCCACCCTCTCATCCTCAGCGTCCCCAAATCCATAGTGCCGCCTGCAGATAAAAGAGCTCAACATCGTACCACATTCCCCACCAACCTGTCTCAGCAATACAGTAAATCCTTAAGAAGCCGCGTCTAAATTCCCGGTATATCTGCCGGAGCTGTGACCGCTGCCTTTTGGTGTACATCACCAACTACAGTGGCATTAGCTGCCAAGTACTCTCTGAGCGGATCCCATATGTCCCTGGCCCTACTGTTCAGTGGTTGTGTATCGGCGTAGATCATGTTCTGGTCTTGACAATATAGTAAATCATCTATCCACTCTTTAAATTTCGGAACTCGGCCTCTCCCCCACCTACATGCAACCCTTCGTTTAGCTAGCAAAAGAGCAATACCTCCAAATTTCCGATGCGTCTTGGGTATCTGCATAGTATATCCCAGCAGCATCATGAGCGGGTCATACTCAATCGTTTCGCCCAACATAGCGGTCAATGCTGTGTGCACCTGTGTCCAATAATCGGACACCCTCGGACACGTCCAAGCCAAATGTAAAAAACCGGCCCCCTCCGAGTGGCAACGCTCACATCTATCGTTGTCCGACAGCCGGAACCTCAGCTTTCTTACGGGTGTGCAATACACTCTCTGCAAAAATGTATAATGAATAATCCGCAGTCTGCAGCTGGCCGATATCTGCGACGTGAGCTCACAGCAATACGCCCATTGCGCCTCCGTAATATCTCTGCCTATATCAACACACTACTGCCTGAGCGCTCTACATTCTACACTCCCACTGTGCTTTCGGATACTACGGTATAGGTGGGAAACTAAATACCTGCCATCCCCAGAAGTCAGTAGAACCTGCAGAGGCAGCACTGTTTCAGGTTCCTCCGGAAACTGCCGTATGATAGCCCTTAATCCCTGCCGCAGCCGGATATAGTAAAAAATGTCTAACGGTGTAGGCCGATACCCCTGAAACAATTGTTCTTTCGTTTTGAACTGACCATTCAAAAATAGATCGCCCCAGGAACGGATGTGCAGCTTAGCACACATCCCCTGAAACCCCCCTTCCTGCAACAAGGATAAACCCGGATGGTAAACTAACGGCAATTTCTGAGCATACAAAATCGGAAGGGCAACCCTGCGTAGGATACTCTGCCACGCGTCTATCGTGCACGTCACCGTGGTAGCCGGCGTCTCAATCACACCCATTGGACCATGAATTATGCCCCTCAATGGCAAAGGTCGAACTATCCAATCCTCCACAGCCAGCTGCGGCATGAACGGCGTAGGCGAAAACCAATGGTATGCGAAATGGGCTTGAGCACTCATGTAATAGGCCAAAAAATCGGGGACATCAAATCCCCCGTCAGAGTATGGCTGGGTAATAATCGACCACGCCAATCTAGGTTGCTTACCAGCCCAGAACAATCGTAACAGTTCAGAACGTAGCGTTCGAAAGAAAAACGCACCCGGGTAGTACGGGATATTCTGGAACAAGTACAAAAATCGCGGTAAAACCACCATTTTAATTAGCGAAGCTCTTCCATCCATGGTAAAAGGTAAAGAAATCCACCGCGTCACATCGTCTGCTAGTTTAGTGACGGCAGTACCGTAATTCAATCGTAGCGTCTCTTCCCTCAGCTTCGAGACCTGTATCCCTAAATACCGAAGGTCCGAGTCACACCATTCAAGCGGACAGTCCAATGAAAATCGGGCCACCGCAGGAGTCGGGGGAAAAAACTGTGACTTCTTCCAATTTATCTGATTACCAGACAATCTACCAAACACCAAAAATTCTCTGAGCAGCGGGTTGAGGTTAGTTTGCGGATCCACAACATACAGCGTTAAGTCATCCGCATAGAGGGACATATCTATCTGTCGTTGGAAACACTTAAAAGCACTTTGCTTGTGTAATTGCCGTATTCGACATGCCAAAGGTTCAATCGCTATCGCGAACAATAATGGGGACAATGGGCACCCCTGTCTGGTACCTCTGGTTAATTAAATCGGAGCCGACAGCTCCCCATTAATTAGCACTCTCGCCATCGGGTCAGTGTACAGCAACTTTATCCATGCCACGAATATTTTTGGAAACCCCATCCTATACAAAATAGCAAACCGGTAGTTCCACTCAACAGAATCGAATGCTTTGGTAGCATCAAGAAATATCAATCAATCACGGCATTTGTAAAGCGCGCTACTCACCCGGGAGGGTCTCAAGGCGCTGAGGGAGAGGGGTGTGTTACTGCTCGAACAGCCAGGTCTTGAGCTGCTTCCTGAAGGTGAGATGGTCTTGGGCTTGCCGAAGGTGGGTGGGGAGGGAGTTCCAAGTCTTGGCTGCCAGGTAGGAGAAGGATCTTCCTCCAGCGGTGGCTCTGCGGATGCGTGGTACGGTGGCGAGGGCGTGGCTGGTTGATCATAGCTGGCGGGTGGGTGTGTAGAAGATCATGCGGTCGTTGAGGTACTTGGGGCCCCAGTCGTGGAGAGCCTTGTGTGCGTGGGTGAGGAGTCTGAATGTGATTCTCTTGCTGACGGGGAGCCAGCGCAGGTCTCTCAGGTGTCCGGTGATGTGGCTTTGTCGGGGGATGTCCAGGATGAGTCGTGCGGAGGCGTTCTGGATGCGTTGGAGTCTTTTTTGAAGTTTGGCTGTGGTTCCGGTGTAGAGGTTGTTTCCGTAGTCCAGTCGGCTGGTGACGAGAGCCTGGGTCACGGTCTTCCTGGTTTCTGTGGGGATCCTTCTGAAGATCTTGCGGAGCATGCGCAGGGTGTTGAAGCATGATGAGGAAACGGCGTTGACTTGTCTGGTCATCGAGAGGGAGGAGTCCAGGATGAAACCCAGGTTGCGTGCGTGGTCCGTTGGCTTGGGAGCGGTGCCCAGGGCATGGGGCCACCAGGAGTCGTCCCAGGCGGAGGATGATGATCCCAGGATGAGGACTTCCGTCTTGTCTGAGTTCAGTTTCAGGCGGCTGCTCTTCATCCAGTCGGCGACGTCTTTCATCCCTTCGTATAGGCTGGCTCTGGCGGTGGCGGGTTCGTTGGAGAGGGAGAGGATCAGTTGGGTGTCGTCGGCATAGGAGATGATGTTAAGGTTGTGTTGGCGTGCGATGGCTGCGAGGGGGCTCATGTAGACGTTGAAGAGGATTGGGCTGAGTGAGGATCCCTGTGGTACGCCGCAGATGACTTCGGTGGCCTCGGATCTGAACGGGGGGAGGCGGACTCTCTGGGTTCTTCCGGCGAGGAACGAGATGATCCACTCCAGTGCTTTCTCTTGGATTCCGATGTTGCTGCGGCGCTGCACTAGGGTGCGGTACTAGACAGTGTCAAACGCCGCAGAGAGGTCCAGGAGGATGAGGGCCGCTGTTTCCCCGTTGTCAATCAGGGCTCTGATGTCGTCGGTGGCTGCGATCAGGGCTGTCTCGGTGCTGTGGTTGGCCTGAAACCCGGACTGCGAGGGGTCGAGGGAACCATTTGTCTCGAGGAAGGTGGCAAGCTGTCTGTTGACGGTCTTTGGCAGGAAAAGGAAGGAGCGAGATGGGGCGGTAGTTCTTGAGGTCGGTGGGGTCCGCCGTTGGTTTCTCCAGGAGGGCGGTAAGCTCGGCGTGCTTCCAGCTCTCCGGGAAGGTGGCGGTGTGGAAGGAGGTGTTGATGATGTCCCGGAGATGGGGTGCGATGATGGCGTCTGCTTTGTTGAAGACGTGGTGTGGGCAGGGGTCGGTTGGTGATCCGGAGTGGATGGAGTTCATCGTGCGGGTGGTGTCTACTGTGCTGACCGGGGTCCAGTTGCAGAGGGTGGCGGTGGCGGGCGTTGGTTCGGTGGTAGGGTGCGTGGTCTGTGCGTCGAAGCTGTTGTGTATGTCGGCGATCTTGCGGTGGAAGAACGAGGCGAGTGAGTTGCAGAGGTCTTGCGAGGGAGTGATGTCGTTGTTTCCTGCGCTGGGGTTGGAGAACTCTTTGACGATGCTGAAGAGTTCCTTGCTGTCGTGGGCGTTGTTGTCGAGTCGTTCTTTGAGTGCCGTCTTCTTGGTGGCGCGGATCAGCTGATGGTGTTTGCGGGTGGCGCGCTTGAGGGTGGTCCTGTGGTCTGGTTGAGCCGCCAGGCTTTCTCGAGGGTGCGGCAGTTCTTCTTGGAGTTCTTGAGTTCGTCGGTGAACCAGGGGGTTTTCTTGCTGCCGGGTTTGCTGGGAGGGTTCTTTAGTGGTGCGAGGTCATCGGCGCAGGCGGTCAGCCACTTGGTGAGGTTGCTGGCTGCTTCGTTGGGGTCCGTGGTGCTGGTGGGAGTGTTCTGGCTGAGGGAGGCGGTGAGCTGCTCGGCGGTGATCTTGCTCCAGCTGGGAACCTGTTGCGGGTGGTGATGGGTCGTAGTTCTTCTGAAGCTGAAGTGGACGCAGCTGTGGTCGGTCCAGTGGAGTCCGGTGGAGTGGCTGAAGGAGATGTGCTTGCTGGATGAGAAGACGGGGTCAAGCGTGTGGCTGGCGTAGTGGGTGGGGGTGTTCACCAATTGCTTGAGTCCGAGGTTGGCGAGGTTGTCCAGCAGGGCGGTGGTGTTGCTGTCGTTGTTGTTCTCCAGGTGGAAGTTGAGGTCCCCTAGGAGGATGTAGTCGATGGAGGGAAGGGCGTGCGGGCGGATGAAGTCTGCGATGTCTTCGCTGAATTGTGTGCGTGGTCCCGGGGGTCTGTAGATGAGGGTGCCTCGGAGAGTGGTCTTGGGGTCGGTGTGTATCTGGAAGTGGAGGTGCTCGGCGGCGGTGAAGGTTTCGTCGGAGTTGGTCGAGATGCGGATGGTGTTCTTGTGAACGATGGCGATGCCTCCTCCCGTCTGGTTGACGCGGTCCCTCCGGGTGATCTTGTATCCGTCCGGGATGGCTATGGCGATGTCGGGTGCTGAGGAGGCGTTCATCCAGGTTTCGGTGAGGAAGGCGACGTCTGGTGCTGTCGCGTCGAGCAGGTTCCAGAGTTCCACGGCGTGTCTGTGGACGGAGCGGGTGTTGAGCAGGATGCACTTGAGGTGGTTGTTGCTGGTGTCTGGTTTGGCGGGGGCGGTGCAGGTCCGGAGGCAGGTGAATCGGCAGGCTTGGCAGGTGAAGGGTCTGTGGGTGCGTTTCGGGGTGGCTAAGTAGCAGGCGGGGTTCCCGCCGGCGTTGAGTGCGTTGAGGGTGGTGGGGTCGTAAATCCTTCGTGTGGGCTGGCGTTCGCGGGAGCCAGGGGTCCTGGCGCTGGGCGCGGTCAAGGCGCAGACGGGCTTGCCTTTGGCGTGCCTTCGGCGCACAATCGGCGCGCCCGCTGCGCGCGTCCGCTGCGCGGTCGCTCCGGGGGCGTCATAAGAGGGGAGGGGACGAGGAGGGGTCAGCTGGGAGGCGGGAGGGAAGAAACCAATGGGTGTGGGGGGGCGAGCCGCACGGGAGGCAGCAGCGGGAAAACTGGGCTGAGGAGCCCGGCGGGTGAAGCAACTCACACGGGGGTACAAAATAGAGAATGGGGCAGGCAGGCACACGGGCACTCAGGCAGGGGTACAGAAAAAGAGAATGGGGCGGGCAGGCAGGCACACAGGGGCACTCAGTTCAGGCGCAGGCAGTCCAGGCGGCGCTCGAACAGGGTAGGAGAGCGCCAATCTGGAGGGGGGAGCAGGAGGCAGAAGACTGGCAGGCGGAGCAGCAGCGGTGGGGAAGTGACCTACCAGAGGGGTAGGGTCACTGTCTCTGCCGCGCTGCGGACACCTTAAAGAGGGGAGGGGGGGAGGAGGGGTCAGCTGGGAGGCGGGGGGAAAGAAACCAATGGGAGTGGGGGGGCGGGGCCGCACGGGGGCGGAGCAGTAGCGGTGGGTAAGTGACCTACCCGAGCTACAGGTAGTTCCGGCGCCACTGTGTGAAGCAGAGAGAACAGAGTTCACAAATTACTGCCCGTAGATCTCCCAGGGATAAACCCAGCCTGATCCGGAAGGGCTATCCTAGTCATTAGCAAAGAGAGCCTAGTGGCAAGCACTTTCGCCAATATTTTAGCATCACAATTTATCAAAGAGAGAGGCCTATACGCATCGCAGTCAGCAGGGTCTTTACCTGGCTTTAGCAACGATGTAATCACCACCTCCCTCATTGAACCTGGCAATATTCCCACCTCCAGAGACTCCTCGTAGACCTCCTTGAGCACCGGGGCCATTATATCAATGTAACATTTATAGAATTCCGCCGGCAGCCCATCGGAGCCCGTCGCTTTACCATTATTAAGAGACAGAATAGCCTCTCGTATTTCATCAAGTTCGAACGGGGCGCCAAGGAACTGCCTATGGTCGTCACTCAACCAGCATAAAGCCACATCACCCAGGAAATCACCCAATATGACCTCCCCAGCGGACTGCGCAGCATATAACTCCTCATAATGTGCAGGAAATAGGCCTAAGATACCCTTCGTATCCTGAAGCACGACACCTGTCGGCATACGTACCTCCAATACGTGTGTATTGCTACGCGGATGTCGAGCAATCTCCGCTAGAATTCGACCCGGTCTCTCCCCCTCGCAATATCTCCGAGCCTGCCAATGCTTACCTCTGAATCTGGCCTCTCTATCTGCTTCCTTTTCATATTGCGTGAGTCGTTCTCTAAATTCCTTATGAATGGGGCCCAGCGGCTCACGGGTCATCCTAAATTCCAGTTCCTTAAGTTCCGTCTCTAGTTTCGTAAGTGCACCTCGTATGTCTCTCAGGACCCCAAAGCTCTTCGACATGTAGTATCCTCGGACCGTCACCTTAAAAGCCTCCCAGTTTTTTTTCCACACTATCTACCGATCCCTTGTTGCGAGGGAAAAACTCTGCAATCTCCTCTCCCAACTCTGTTTTAAACAGTGGATCCAAAAAAGCTGTGGGTTGCATACGCCACATTGGTGCAGACCTGCCACATCCCGGAACTGCCACCTGAACCGGACAATGATCAGAGTAGGACCTCGGCAAATGCGTAACTCTACCTAAATCAGCCACCAACCCGCGAGACAAAAAACAATAATCAAGTCTGGCCCATGTGTTAGCGTATGCAGTAAAGTGTGTTCCCTCACGCAGCCCAGCATGCACGAACCTCCAACTATCTATCAGTCCCCCCTTCCTCCAGTATACCCACTAGAGCATCCCTTGCACATTTGTGGTATGTAGGGCTGCCATCAGACCTGTCTAACCCTGGGACCATCGCAACATTAAAATCTCCTCCCCAGATAATATGCATTGATCCTGTGCTCAGTATATTTCCCCACAACTGTATGATAAAAACGGGTGAATCTACGTTAGGACCATAACAGTTTACAATTGTGACTGTGTCAGTGCCAAGCCTACCCCACAACAAGCAAAATCTACCCTCTGCATCCGTATGCTCACCCAGTCGCACAAACGGCACCGTTTTCTTAATTAAAATCGCCGTTCCCCTGGCATACCCGGAATACGAAGAGAAACTACGCACCGCCGCCCATTTGCTAGCCAAGGTATAAGAAGCACGGGGGCTAAGATGTGTTTCCTGCAATAAAGCGACTTGAACCTGATGCTGCTCTAAATAGGCCACTACCCTCCTGCACTTCCTTGCATCATTTAAGCCTCGCACATTCCAAGATAAAACTGTGAGTTTCGCAATCCTTGCAATATCAGCCATCATGCATCCACGTCACATAATCCGAATAGCCACATGTCATAGAGGACTGTCCCCCATCCCATGACCTGTATGCATCCCAAGAGTGATAACATCAACCATAGCATTAGATTTTCATGTCCCAGCAAAACAGCGTCACAAACTACTTCTCCCAGCACCCATCTCTGTAGGCAAAAACCCCCACATTTGTCACGATTCACCCTCCCCAGTACTTGAACTCCAAACAGCTGAACCCAAATCGAGCCCTATAGACCCTCCCCGCTCCCACTGAAGCAAACCCCAACCTGCCAGTCTTGTCCCCTCCCGTCCCTCCCACAATTGCCCCAAAAACCAGGGCGAAGAACTCCCCACACAACAAATTTCCTCTAGGGTATTTCCCTTCGGGGATCATATCTAGGTGGCACCACTAATTCCCCTCATTATCACCAAACTCACAATGTGACTCGGAGTCTGGCCAGATGAACCAGAGGGGTGTCCGGCATTATAACCATAGGCAACCGTGGTACCTCAACAGCATACAGTGCTATCAGCTGGCAATAAAGAATGAACAACCCACAGTACAATCAGAGACTCAAAGAAGCCCCCCCCCCGCCTCCCTGCTATTCACAACAATTTAAGGATCGATCTGAATGCTGAGTCCAGTAGAATGTTTTCCTCAGCCGAGATCCTCATGCACATCTCTCGTGCCCCATGCTCATATAATCCATAGATACAGTATGCGATGAAGGCGTACCCACTCATTGTTCACCATCCGCCATCTCCTCCTGCACTGGTTCCGACTCTTCCTCCTCTCCATCAGCAGGTCGGTACGCACTCTTGTAATGTTTTAGAAAATCCTCCACTTGCTGAGGATTCGTGAAAAACTTCTGTCTCCCCTGATACGTGATTCTCAACCGAACTGGGTAGAGCAACGCATAATCCATTTGCAGGTTGCGCAGTTTAGCCTTTACAGCCAGAAATTTCCTACGTTCCTCTTGGACCATCGGAGTGAAGTCAGGGTACAAAGTAAAGGAATTTCCCTCATATGATAGTGAACGCGTGCCGCGCGCCGCCCGCAAAGCCGCATCCCGGTCCCGATAGTTCATCAGCCGGGCAATAATCGGTCTAGGGGCCATACCCGGTTTCGGCCTGGGGCCCAGGGCCCGATGCGCCCTTTCAACTATAAATTGAGGAGAAAACACTTCAGAGCCAATCGCCGATAAGAACATCTTCTCTACGTACTCCTCCATTTTGGCCACATTGGTCGTCTCCGGAATACCCACTATGCGGACATTATTACGTCGACTTCTCGCCTCCAAATCCTCATTCTTAGCCGCAATAACACGCAGTAGGTTGTCCATCCTGGATAGCTGCGAGGTGTGGTGGGTCAGCGTGTCTTCCGAGTCCGATATCCGCTGTTCCGCTCCTTTCAGACGTTCCTCGTGCACATCCAGTTTATGCACCACTGCATCCATGCGCGATGACATCCTGTCGACTTTGTCCGCAATTGTCGCAAACCCTTGGCGCATCTTGCGCAAAACTTCCTGTAAGCTAGTCGCCGCGTCTGTTGAATCCCCCGTCGCTCCACTTGGCCCAGCCGGGCAGTGAGGAACCTCTCCTGGTCTAGCCGTCTTCTTGTTCGAGTCAAACGTGAGCTTGGGCTGTCTCGTGTCCGTCCATCCGTCCCATCCTGGCCGGTAACCCGCACAATATTTCGCTCCTTGAGGATGAGCCCACCTCAGGGCCCCAGCTCGCCGGCCCGATATGTTACAAGCAGGAGGATTTAACAGGGGAGGGCGGGGACACTCCAACAACCAAATACGGAAGGCCGGCAGTACGGTCCCCAATCTCAGGTCGCAGTCCGTCAGGCCAAACTATGTTTCCTTTCACAGCATGATCAGCAGCCTCGACCCAGCAGAAAGGGCACTTGTCCAACGCAATCAGTGGGCCCGAGGGGATGTATCCACCTCCTGATCCAAACTGGCGCCGACCCGTTCACGCAGCCTCTCAGCCCTGCCAGCCGAGTCCAGCCGGCCAATGCAAGTGGTGAACAGCGATGGATCCCCGTTCGGTTCTCACAGCACCTCAGGCGTTGCTAAAGAGTCCCATCACACATGTCTGCTCCGCAGCAGTATTCCCGTCTGACTTTTCCGGAGGCCGAGTCCACGTGCACCTTCACCGACAGTCCCGCACACAACCCCCGCGTTTCCGAGGGCACCAGCACTGGTCCCGACAACCTCTCCAAAGGGAGTACAGTGATCCAGAGTCACTCCGCGGCTGAAGCCCACTATCACCGGCTCCACACCACCAGCACACCGGCGCTGCTCCTGCGCACAGTTCCTCCGCAGCTCTCACCACTGCATCTCTCCCTCTCAGGGGACCACCGCAACGCACAAGCGCCCCTGGCAAGGGAGGGGGGAAATCGCAGCTTCACTGCTCCAATCCGTTCGGCCGGGATTATGCTCTCCAGCGTGGGTGCGCCTCCATCAGTGAAAAAGTCGGGGCCCCGCAAGAGCCCCCAGGCAGCCTCTACACTCTCCAAAGCAGTCCACTGCGCAAAGATCACAGCCAGCACTCCATAACGGGGGGGGGGGGGAGCCTCACCCTCTACACTCTCCAAAGCAGTCCACTGCGCAACGATCACAGCCAGCACTCCATAACGGGGGGGGGGGGGGGGGGAGCCTCACCACCACCACTCTGAATAATGCTCCTCCCAGCGCTCCAAAGCTCCGAACCTCCAACCGGCGGGGCACCTCTGGACGCAGCTCTCCCCCTCCCGCGATCCGGAGGCCCACAGCCCTGATTTCCGCCGCGGCCTCGCTTAGGTGCAATAGCCGATCTCAACGCCTCGCGTCCTCCAGCACACCAGTCCGTCGAATCTGCCGGAGCTCCTCGTTTCCGAAGCAGCTCACCTCTGCCCCTCAAACTTGGCCAGCCGATGTCGGGACCCAACGTGAGTCCACCAGTGCAGTTACAGCACCATGAGTTGCCATATAAGGATGATTAGCCGGATAATTGTCGCCGGACTGCGGGAGCCCTACACGAGGGCTGCCATTCGCTAGTGCGCCACCTAGCGTCCCCCCTCAGTCACTAGATTTCATGGCGGCTAGCCTGGATTTGCAAAATGATTATTTCCATATACCTATCCATCCCAAGCATCGCAAACTTCTCAGATTCACGGTAGCCAGCACTCCCTACCCTTTGGTCTAAGGTCGGCCCCTTGTTAAGTCACAAAATGTCTCTCCCCAGTGGCAGCCCATTTGTGGCAGAAAGGCCTTCAGGTACTTCCGTAACTCGATGACTGGCTCATAAAATCTCCATCTGCCCAACAAGCATTGAAGGCTACAACAACGTGTCTATGGATGTTTCACTCCTTGCGACTCACAGTAAATTACTAAAAGTCTCTCCTCTTTCCCTCAACAAGGATATATTTCCTAGGAGCAACTCTAAATACATTACAGGACAAAGTATTTTTCTCCACAGAAAGGCAAACAAAGCTCATGACACTGGCTCAGATTCTTTAAAAAGAAAGTCAGTTCCTGTTCGAATTCTCAAATTTCTTTTCAGCATGATGTCATTGGCCAGTCTCTTAGTACCTTTCTGTTCATCTAAGAATGAGATATTTCCAGGAAAAACTGGACAAGAAATGGGTTCAAACGGAAGGCTCATTCGACAATGTCATTCAAATCACACCGGCTATAAAAAAAGGCGCTTCCTTGGTGGAACAACTTCAACAATTTCTCTTCAGGCCTAACGTTCCTATCTCCAGTTCACAACAGACGCGTCTTTAGAGGGCGGGGTGGTCACCTGCATGATTTCCAAATAAGTGGAAAATGGAATCTCTCGCAGTCCAAGATGCACTTAAACTCCATGAAACTCAAGGCAATTTCTCTTGCCCTTCAAGTCTTCCTGCTGAGGATTCAATGATCATCAGTGTTGATACGAACAAAGAACACTACTTGCAGAGCACACGGCTACTCGGAGGAGTGTCCCGGCGCTATCGGGTTGTCTGCACACCAAGACTGGACGGAATACTCAATTTGCTAAATAACCAGGTTTTTAGTTTCTTCCTGAAGATTGAGAGTTCCGAGGTAGCCCAAAGGGCCAGCGGAAGTTGGTTCCAGGCTTTAGCACCAAGATACGAGAACGATCTTCCACCAATTCTGACCCGGTGGATTTTCGGCATAGTGGCTAAGTGACCAGAGGATGCCCGTAATGGAGCATAGATAGACAGCCTCCTCCTACATTACCAGTGCACTTTTCCATGCTGAGCTTTATGCACCAAGATCCTTGAATTGGATCCTCTTTTTCACAGGTAGCCAATGAAAAGAGTCTAGTTGTGGGGAAAGATGGGTTCTAGGGGCGAGATTGAGAATTAGTCTGGCAGACGCATTTTGAACCACTAGCAATCAGCTCTAGAAGTATTCCAGGAGGCCCAAATATACGACATTTCCATAATCGAGTCTGGAAGTGATTAGGGCCTGGACCACTGTTTTCCTGGTGTCAATTGAGAGAAGTGGTAGAAATGTTTTCAGGGTACGCAGCAGACCAAAACAGATGCCCACCAAAGCCTGAATTTGTGATTCCATGGACGGTGCATTATCAATCTTGATTCCCAGATTTTTTTACCGAGCTCTGGAGAGTGGCCGGGTTGGAGGGGTAGGGCAATCATCCTGGGCCACCACGAACTCCTGACTTCAGAAGGTGAAGTACCAAAGAAGACAATCTCCAATTTGTCGTGGTTACATTTGGATTGGTTTATGGCCAGCCAATTGAACATGTTCGAGAGGATTGTTTTGATGCTTTCACCTTCAAAATCTGCTACTTTCTTGCAAGTGAAGAGAAGCTGGGTATCATCCACATACAATATCACTTTGGCTCCACATGCTTTGGCCAGATCTGCAAGAGGAGTCAGATAAACATTGAATAGCGTGGAGCTCAGTGCTGAGCGTTTTGGATGCCCACCTTCGGGTTCTGTATAGGGGATACAAAAGGGGGAATCCCAATCTCTTGGCTTCTATTGTCCAGGAAGGAAGTCAGCCACTTAAGGGCCAAGCTCCCAATTCTGATATTCAGTAGCCTATCCAGCAGTCTGTCGTGAGGGACGGTATCGAAAGCCCCCGAGATATCTAACATAAGCAAGGTGGCCTTGCCCCCACAATCCAACTGATCTTTGATGTAATCCATTACCTCGAGCAAGGCTGTTTCTGTGCTGGAGCTTGCTCTAAAACCCGATTGACTGGGGTGCAGCAGGTTGTTACTTACAAGGTAACCTGAGATAAGTGAATTGACATGTTTTTCCAGCACTTTTGAAAAAGCAGGGAGCAGAGAGATCGGTCTGTAGTTGGTCAGAACTTTGTGTAGGCCTACGTTTTCTTAAGTAGAAGAAGGATTTGGGCATTTTTCATATAGGAGGCATTATTCTAGATGCTAGAGATGCATTTAAAACTTTATTGGCCACTGGATTAATAGTCTGAGCCACCTTGACCAGAAGCCTGGCCGGGCAAGGATCGGCAGAGGAGCCCGACTTCAGACGTCTAATGGCAGATGGGGACTCCTCCATAGACATAGAAGGTAGGTGATGGAGTGAAGGAGCTTCACCATGAGGAACCCACGGGGACAGGGAGGGGGCAACGTAATGACAGCCTGGGATACATTTGACAGGGTGGTTTGAATGGTGGCTATTTTTGCATAACTTTTGCATTACTGCAACAAACAAGGAGATGCAAGATCTCAGATCCTGTCTCTGGAGGCGCAGGAAATATGGAGATGGGCATTAACAAACCAAGTATCCTTAAGAGCTGAACATCTGCTGGGGGTGAGCAACAGTTTAGCAATCACTTTAAGCAGAACAAATCAGAGCTGTCATGAATGGGAGCTAAATCTCTTCATTCTAAACACAATCTTCCAACAATGGAGCAAGCCAAACCTGGATCTCTTTGCTTCTCAAGAGAACCAGAAATGCCAGTTTTATGCAAGCTGGGACCCTCAAACAGGTTTGTGGGGTAATGTGTTTTTGATCAGATTGTCAGGGATTTATGCATACGCTTTTCCCCTAATTTCCAGGCTTCTCAGGAAAATAAAAAGGGAACCATGCCGGTTAATACTTATTTCTCCAAGGTGGCCCAGACAGCACTGGTTCACAGAGTTTCTGATGTGGTCTGTGGTCGAACATACTAATCATGCAGTTTCTTAAAGGTTTATTCAGAGTTTTCCCTCCAAAAAACACACCTCCACCAACTTGCCAACTACACACAGTATTGTCACTACTGATGATGAGCTCTTTCCAACCGATTCACAGGGCGGAACTCAAATTTCTAACTTGGAAGATTGATTTGTTTTTAGCTCTGACTTTCACAAGGAGAATACACGAGCTTTCACAATAAAGGAACCTTTCTTACAATTCAAAAATAATACTGTGATTCTCCGAACTAACCCCAAGTTCATACCTAAAGTTCCAACAGATTTCCATCTCAACTAACCTGTTGTGCTCAAGACTTTCTTTCCAGATCCACACACATCTTCTAAATGAACATTGCATAGCCTTGAAGTAAAAAGGTGTTTGAAGTTCTATCTGCATCGTTTAAAGCATCTACGTACTACAGATCAAATATTCGTGGCATATGGAAACCATACCAAGGGAGGTAATGTTTCTAAGGCTACCATAGCAAGATGATTTCAGCAGCCATTCAATTCTGTCATTCTAAGACCGGTCGGATTTTTAGAGGAAAGGCCAAGGCACACTCGACCAGGGCAGTCTCTACAACTGCGGCTCTGTTTGCTGGCCTATCTGCCGTGCTGCAACATGGAAAACTTGGCCTACGTTCATCCAACGCTATTGTCTGGATTCAGCGCAGTGATTCAGCTGTGGCGAAAGTGGTGTTTCGCCATCTTTTCCAATAAGGTGAGGCTTCTATCATAAAATGTGTATATTTGTACCCACCCCATCCACGATTGGGTTACATAACATGATTTTACAATATATGGTATTCGACTACTATCTATACTGATTCAGGCATGTGAATCTATGAAAGATCAAATGCAGGAGAACATTTTCTTTGTACCTGCCTGTAAATCTAGTCCTCCAGTATTGGTATCTTTCATAGATTCAAATGCGACCCACCCTCCTCCCCTTGGAGTCTGTCCTTCTCTGCAAGTGGTGACTACTCCCACTAGTGCTAGAAAATCTGAAAGAAGATGCCTTGGCTGGAAGTGTTCTAAGGGCACTATCGCCTGATTGGTTGGAGTTTGGTCCTTTTTCTTAAATGATGTAAATAAGCTACAAAAGTCAATGTCTTTTTACTGTTGTAAACTAGCTATACTATTTCTACTGCTTTAGAATGTTCTGTGGGACTCCCAACTTGACAGAGATAATTCCAGCAAGTGAATCTATGAAAGATACCCAAACTGCCAAACGAGAGTTACAGGTAAGTAACAAGTTTTATTTCAGCCTCATTTCTTCTTTCTGACTGCAGCTGTCGTCTAGTCACCGTTTTCTAGGCATATTCTCCTTCCAGTATTTGTCATTGCCCTCCTAGAATGTCAATAAGGAATTCTAAAAATGTTGTTGGATAAGGCCTATCAAATCTTTTTTGTTTTTTAGGACCCAGATATTCCCCCACACAACAGAATTTATGAGCTTTAGCTTGGAATTCCTTCTCTTCTAAGGCAAATATTTTCCCCTCGAAATCGAATACTGTGCTTTGTCTCGGGTATCTGCTTCTTCATTAACCCACCCTGTTTTGTGTTCTGGGCTCCAATTGTAGTGGTGCTTATAGTGCACAACATTCTCTTCTCGAATTGAGGATTAATTTCAGTTTCTTTATCCTTATTAGGCCTGGGAACAGACCTATCACTTGCAATTGATATAGAGCTTTGGGTCTGCCCCTTACACCTGTAGTCTTTTTTCCACACGCCTCTCTCAACGAGTTTGCCTATCACTTCGCCATGCAAGTGAAGTTGGATGGAAGAGCTTTCCCACTGGTGAATAAGAGTATTTCCCTCATCCTAAATGGCCACTGCATCCTTCGTGATGATGTGATGCAGTGGAATGCAATCCTTTCTGCAGCTTCAGTCTGCTGTCTCAGACCACCTCCTTACCAACTCCCTCCCATCCCACCATAGTCAACCTGATTCCCTCCTCCTGCTGAACCCCACAGCCTCATCCACTTTACTGCTCCCTCTTTCACACCTCCCTCATCTTTCTCCTCTCATGCACACCACCACTATGACCACTGGTAAATGGGGGCCAGGTGCTGGTCAGCACTATGGCTTCAGTGGCAGTAGGAAGAGCAGGACTGGCCACAAGTGGCTCCGCCCTCCTGCGGCAATCTAAATCGTGCCTCCCCTGGTGGGAAACTCCTCCCTCTCCAGCAGAGACCATCTGTTTACCTTCCTGTTCGTGGGGGACCTGGCCTGAAAGTTTGGGATGGAGTGGAATGTAGCCCCAACCTTTGCTTGTGGCTGAGAGTTTAGTAAACGTTTCACTCACCATATTTGCTTGTTTGTCATCTGCAGTGTTCGCAGCGGTAGACAGTCCCGCGTTTGTCCCAGGCTAATGCTCAAGGTATCAAGAAGATTGTTAAATCACTCCCAGAGGTTATGAGTCGGGATTTTCATATGTAAGCGGCATATAAGTCTTGTCCCTTTGTTTTAATGTTCCTGAAATATTTCCTGCTCCATTAAAATACATTTTTAAAATTGTTGTGGGGACAGATTTATTAGGTACATGGGTCTGTATTTTCTTGTAACATTTGTACGTTTTGTCCTTAAAGGGAAACTCCTCTGTGATTTATTTGGCTCACAGTATAAGGTCATAACATAATTATGAAAGAGAAGTTGGTATGTTTATGGGATACAGAGGTCTCGGGAGCAAGTAGTTTGGGAAAATGCAAATTAATCTTACATTCTGAGTGAAGCCTAAACAGGCTTTCCAGTGGATTCTAGCTGATTGCCTGTCTCCCTTTGTGTCTCAGGGTTTTCACTTGTAGTTCATAAAAAAGTAGTTTTTTTTAGCAAGGTGTGAGCACCATACCCTCACTGCCTGTGACGCCCAGGACAGACCAATAGCCAACCACAAGATGGTGTTTAGTCCCATTTTCCAGATAGGTTTGAAACTAGGGGTGGTACAACCTGCCAGTTAATAATAGAGACTTCACCTCTCTTTTAGATTGTGGCAGTTTATAATGTGTAGTGTTTGTAGACTCGTCTCTGTCTCACTAGCTGGATGGAACACTGTTGCAGACCCTTCTTTTAAAAAAAACTAAAAGAAATAGACACTCCAACTGACAGCCAATAGATACCGCAAACATTCAGACAGGCGCTGAATGTTTGCGATGACTGTGCATTTAAATCTGTCCCTTGTCGTTTATCTACATTATTCATTTTCTTCAATTGCAACAGCCCTTGTTATGTTTGTATCTGGATGCTTAAAAGTTTAGAATTTTTTTGGGTGCCATGAAAAAGCAGCTTCCATTTCTTTTTAACACTTTTGCTTTGCACCTTCTGGTAAGTAATAGTACATACATGATGTATTTTTAAGCAAATAAGAAGAGGGTGAAGGCTATAGTACCGCACCTGACAAATGAATAGTGTCGTTAGCGTATAGTTCTATAGTGCAACGAACCGAGGAACACTTCCCTCTGAGCTCCTCAAACAGGAACAAGTCCTATCATAAACATAAATGCAACAGGGTTCAGCACTATTTAGAAAAAGTCCGTTGTATTGAAAGGAATGTCCAAGACGTAGATATGATTTTCAAAGGAAATTCTTTTCTTTATTTGATACTTTCACAGGCATAGAATATCACAGCCTTGATAGCACGAGAAAGCCATAGCCGACGCGTTTCGTCTCCTATAAGGAGACTTCTTCAGGGCTATTGAAAAAAACATACAGAATATAATTTAATTCCCAAAACACCAACATGTATATGTAAATACAAAGACAAAACATTTTACAAACATAAGTTTGACAGAAAATATTGCCGAATATACAGCATGTATAATAATAAATCGTCAATGATAAATTCACACTAGAAGAAGAAGGGCCTATATAACAAAAGAATATAATCACTGTTATATGTAGTTTGAGTGCCTATCACTCTACATTTTCATTACCATGTATATGTTGAATGCAACATTCAAGAGAGCACATAATATAGACATAGCATCTCATTGATAATTCATGTTGTGTCATTAAACATAAAAGATCCCAAAGCCAATGTCAGTTATACAAATGTAATGTTGACCACATAAATCATGATCCGAAAAATATTGAAAAATAACAAGGAAAGAGAGCAACCTAAAGACCAACATATTATAATGTATATTTCAGACAATACAGCACCTTCAAATTGTTGCCTGATTGATTGCTAATACATTTATACACTCTACTAGATTAAAACATTATTACTAGTCCCTGAGTTCATTGTCAAGAACCATATTGCTCATATAATTCACAGATATTTTCAGTGTCATAAACACAAAACATCAATGAAAAATTATTTATTAGTAACTTCTTGCTTCTGAAGCAAACAGGATGCGCAAGAACTTAGTTCATCATAGATGCATCTCAATAACTTAAGTATGCGTTAAAAAGGAACATTGTTGGCCATATAAAACTTACCAAAGAAAAAGTCGAAATGACCTATTTCATAGAGTTTCCTCAGTCAACGAACAAAGCATTTGTCTAGGTGAGGGCATACGAGAAACAAGGTGGGGGTGGCGCTGCCGGACTTTAATCTATATTTTAAAGCCTCCCAGCTAAGCATCATGGCAGAAATGGTCCAAGAGAGAATCAGATAAGCATTGGTTGCATATCAACAGAGCGATAGTGGGGAGAACAATCTGGGATGTGGTATGGAATCCTAAGAGAGACAGACCACCGAACGCTTGCATTAGCACACTCAAATTATGGGATGAGGTATCCAGAGGGCTCGATTGGACTACACTCACTTCATCATACTCTCCGATCAACATTAATCCGGACTTCAAACCCGGTGATTCGCGAAGGTCCGTTCAATACCTGGAGGGATCGAGGGTGCCTGATGTTCTCAGACTTATTTTACAACTATGATATTCTCACATTTGACAGCTGCCAAAGGGATTTTCATGTCCCGCCTAGCGAACATTTCCGCTACCTTCAACTTAAACATTGAGCACTACAGCCACAGTTTAGAGAGGCAGCAACACGAGAAAGGACTCCAATAGAAAAATTTGTGCAGCGGGTGGGTTCGATGAGGGGAGTGATCTCCTTTTTATACAGCCTACTTCTCTCCACTTCACACGCACCAAGACCCCAATATATGAACACATGGGACCAGTTGGCTGGAAGGGACATCTCAGGAAAAGAATGGAAGCATTTATGGTGGGATATAGTTAAAGACAATCACTCCCTAGATCTGAGGGAAGCACATTATAGGATTCTCTTTGATTGGTACCTGCACCCGGCCAAACTCAAAAAGATTTTCCCAGGGACATCAGATCTGTGCTGGAGGGGATGTGGTTTTCTGGTGGACTTTCGTCATATTTAGTGGGATTGTCCTATGATTAGAACATTCTGGGAGGAAATACTAGCTCACATGAAGGACATCCTTGGATATCCTTTTTCAATTTCCATGGAGGAGCCCTGCTTGGGAATAAGAGACCCAGAGCTGGACCATCAAACAAAAGCTGATCGGGCCATAATTTGGGCATGTTTAGGGGCCGCCAAAATAGCAATTGCAGTGTCATGGAAAAAAAACGGAGGCACCGGTGCTTTCTCAATGGCACTCACGCTTCTGGAGAATATTGACCATGGCAAGGATGGCTGATATTTTTAGAGATGAATATACATTTTTTAAATATAAATGGGGTCCTCTTGTCCCTTATCCTACAAGTGGCCTTCCCTTAGCGGTATGCCGACCCTCGTTGCGCGATATGCATCTATTTCAGTTCTATGTGGGGGGCTCTTGGCCTCTCTGAATGGCTGACCCGACATCTGAAGTTCGCAGAGCGATAACAGACGTATGTATTGGACTCAGAGACCAGAGTACAAACCATCTATCGTCCAACTCCCGTGTTATTTTGTTATTGGGGGATGGGAGTGGGGGTGGTGGGAGGGAGGAGGGCATAAAGTTCTAAGACTCATTATATCTAAAGTATAAGAATACCTGGGTAAGTTGAGCACTAACAGTAGATAACGATCTCGATCCCCTCAAATGAGGAAACTATACCCCTGATAGCATGCTTAACAGCCTTGGGGAATGTTGCTTTGTTTTCATATCTGTGATGTACAGCCACCCTGTGTATTGTTTCTATGTCCAATAAAAAGAATGTTAATAAAAAGATGGTAAACCTTCGCCAGTCACCACCAGGAAAGTGGAAATGCAAACAAAGGTTTAAAGACTGTTATTTGCACTTTAGTTCTTATCATTACCGCAAAACTCTGTGGGTAATACTATGCATTGGCATTACTGTCACCGCTGGTCTTTACCCTTGTTTTTACCACTGCAACCTAAGTGAGCTCTTCAAAGCACTAGGACAGTGTAGTGCACAAAGACATGGCAGATGTATTTATTTATTTTAGGAGTTTTATATAGCACTAACTGGACCCGAGGGTATCAGAGCGCTTCACATCAAGTAAATTATGTGCAAATAGGCAGTACAGAGTATAGTAAAACATGGGGATCGAACCGGGTATCGAACGAACTAAGGCGCAGTCGAGCAGAGGGGCATGGAGGGTGCAGGTCAAACAAGACGAGCCTCTGACGAGTTTCTTTGTTCACACACGATGAGTGTCCAAAAAGTTTTCCCGAACCAAGTCAGTGTCACCGGTCATACAATTCAAGTTAGATAGAGTGCCGGCTAGGGTGCATCCTTGGCTCCTATCGGTTCACTCAAGAACGGTCGAGGAAGAGGACTTTGAGCAGATTTTGGAATTTTGGAAATGAGGGGATCGTTCTGATGTGGGGGGATGGAGTTCCAGATTTTGGGGGCATTTCCAGCAAACTATTTTGGCGCGTTTTTTTGCTTGCGAGTTTTCAGCGGAATGAGTAGCAGAGTGTTGGAGCTCTGACGAGTTTCTTTGTTCACACACGATGAGTGTCCAAAAAGTTTTCCCGAACCAAGTCAGTGTCACCGGTCATACAATTCAAGTTAGATAGAGTGCCGGCTAGGGTGCATCCTTGGCTCCTATCGGTTCGCTCAAGAACGGTCGAGGAAGAGGACTTTGAGCAGATTTTGGAATTTTGGAAATGAGGGGATCGTTCTGATGTGGGGGGATGGAGTTCCAGATTTTGGGGGCATTTCCAGCAAACTATTTTGGCGCGTTTTTTTGCTTGCGAGTTTTCAGCGGAATGAGTAGCAGAGTGTTGGAGCTCCTGAGGTTTCTGGACTGGCCTGCCCTTTTGAGTTTGGCAGCCAGATATTCCGGTTTGCCTGTGTGCAGGGCTTTGTGGGTGAGGCAGGCTGTTCTGAAGCTGGCTCGCAACTCAGTTGGGAGCCATTTGAGTTCTCTGAGTGCTAGGGAAATGTGTCAATTCTGGAGAGCGCCAGTGCTTGGGTGGCTTGTTGAAGGTCCTTGGGCGGGATGAAGTGTTTTTTTTTTTTGTACAGTAATTTCAAATTGAGGAAGGCACTTTTAGCGGATCTTGTAATATGTTTTTTCATGTCCAGTATCGGGTCTAGGGTTATGCCTAGAGATTTTACCGAATCCGCCAGGATGAGGTTTCCATTGAGGGCATCAATAGCTTTGAGACATTCTGCAATTTGTGCTTGAGAGCCAGTATTGTACCGCTCTGAGCGTGGCGTTGAGTCTCTGGATGTCGTCAATGGAGGTGGTTTCCAGATATAGTTGTGGGTCATCCGCATATAGGTGGAAAGGGATGTTGGATTTCCTGAGTAGAGTGGTAAGGGGTTCAATGTAAATGTTTAAAAGCTGAGGGGAGAGCACTGATCCTTGTGGAACACCCTTGTTGATGGGGTGGAGGTCAGACTCGAAGTTTTTTAATTTTTATTCTATGTGAGCGGTTGTGGAGAAAGGAAGAGAACCAGTGGAGGACCGTCTCTTCAAGACCAGCCCTGTATTGTAGAACCTTGATGAGCAGTTTGTGATCGACTGTATCGAATGCAGGTCTAGGAGGATGAGAAGGCAGCATTGGTCCGAGTCAAGTGACTTGTGTAGATCGTCTGACATTGAGGATTGCGGTTTCAGAAAACTAATGTTGTCCAAGTGTTGGGTCAGCTGAGGAAGTACACATCTTTCCAGAATTTTGGACAGAAGAAGTAAGTTCCATACAGGTCTAAAGTTATTCAGATCCTTAGTGTCTAGAGCTGGCTTTTTCAGCAGTGGAGTGACTTGACCAACTTTGAGGCAGTCTGGAACGACTCCTGAGCTCAGTGAGCTGTTGATGATCTTGCACCATAGCGGGGCTAGAACGAGCTTCAGGTCCTTGGTCAATTGAGGGCGTAGCTGATCCAGGGCGTGGGATGAGGGTTTAGCGTTGGAGATTAGTTTGACTATCTCTGCTTCCTGAATGGGGATGAAGGAAGACCAGTGTTTTGGGGGTTCAAGGAAGCGCAATCGTTTGGTTCAGACGCCTGGATCTCGGCGGAGGGGATGGGATTTGAGCCAAGTGAGAGATCGGTCTTGGCGATTTTGTCGTCGAAAAAGATGGCGAAGTTTTCACAGCGTTCATTGGATGGATGCCTGAGTTGAGGATGTCACTGGGTTAGAGGTTTGATTCCTGATGATATTGAAGAGCTCTTTGGGTCGTTTTTTTGTGTTGTCTTGTGCAGAGCAGAAGAAAGATGTCTTTTTGTTCTTAATGTGCTTTTTGTAATTCCTGCGGGCTGCTTGGAGTTGATCGCAATAGAGGGTGGTGGGATTGTTCCTCCACATTCTTTCTGAGTCTCTTAGATGTCTTCTTTCTTCATTGATGTCAGTGGTGAACCATGATCTGGATGGAATGTTCCTGGATTTTTTTAGTTTCAGAGGTGCAAGGCTGTCTAGGGTGAGCGTCATATTAGAGTTGTAAAGAGAGGTGAGTTCGCTAGTTGAGAGGTGATCAGTGATGTTGGGGAGGAGCGAGCGTATTCTTTCTTCTAGAACAGCTCGAGGGATTTGAGCTGTGTTGCTAACCCATTTAGGGGGGTCCTGCTTGGGGTGTTGAGTTAGGACCGCTTGGTTGATGCAGAAAAGGATGATGTGATGGTCGGACCAGTCTACGGGAAGGATGTGGTCGATGGTGATTGCATTGCTTTCGGCAATAATTGCGTCACGGGTTGCTCCTCTGTGGTGTGTTTCTTCTGAGCAGTGTTGGGTCAGATTGTTTTCTAGTAGGAGGTTGTTTAGGGATTGAATTAGCGGGTTTTTTGTATCATTCCATCTTAGATTGAGGTAGCCTAGAATTATATTGTTTGAGTTACCGAGTGCGCAATGGGCAATCAAGTCAGAAAGGTGTTCCCCGAATTCGGAGGAGTTGCCTGGGGGGTGGTAAAGGAGATGGCAAATTGATGGCCTGTTATCGCATGTCTTGATATTGACTGAGAGACATTCAAAGGAGCTATACCGGCAGGATGTAATTTCCGTGATGGAGATGATATTCTTGTGAATGATTGCAATGCCCCTTCCCCTTTGCTCTTGTCGGTCATTGTTGATCATTGTGAATCCAGGAGGCACCAGCATGTCCATGTTGGGGTAACAGAGATTGTTGAGCCAGGTCTCCGTGATGAATCCGATGTCTATATCATGGGAGAGGATGGCTTCTGCTAGTTCAGTTGCATGTATAGAGGTCGATCTGCAGTTTAGGAGCATGCAGTTAACGGGGGACCCTTCTTTGCTCAGATTCTTAGTAGAAGGGGATCTAGGAAGAGAAGTTAGGTGAGCTGGGGGTCTAGGGTCTCTCGGTGGAAGGTGTTCTCTACCGATGTAATCAAACTGCTGCTCCAGGTAACTTTCTGGCCTATTTTGATCGTGTGGTGAATAGACAGGAAGGTGTTGATCCTTGTCTTAAAAGAGAAAAATCTAATTCTCCAATGAAATCGCCAGAGATGCCAAACTGCCTTGTTCTCAGTTAGCCAGATTAGAACCTTGATTTCAGGTGTAGGAGGAATTTTTCTTCTTACAAATGTTTCTGATGAGTATAATACCTGGAAAAGAGAATGTAAGGGGGTCTTTGAAAACCGAATCGAAAAGCATTAAATCATGCTCTCCTTTTACAGCCACATGGAGGGGTTTTGCTATACTAACCTGCAAGTCTCGCAAAATCATGTTTAATATTTTCCCACTTAGATGGATTTCTATCCTCTATACACTTGTTAGGTCTCACGCCTAGCGTTGCACTGCGCAGCAGTGCTCGCACTGCGAGAGTCCGTTTGTCCGGGGTTCAGAAATGGACCCTGGAATCGTACACGCTTGTGCGTGTGTTTTTTGTTTTGTCTTCTATTATTGGGCTTTTAGTGGCTGTATTTTTTAGACAGAGCACGCAATAGGCCAAAGGCGGGCGCATCGCTCTGCCCACGGCCTATTGGTGTCTGTTACGCGCACTAAAGCCTCTCTGGTTTCAATTATGGTGCCCAGACACAGGCTCGATAATTGAAAGCATATGGCTGTCTGTGGCGCACGCGTGCTCCATTGGCGGCTGTCTCTGCTTCCAAAAGCGCTTGCTTTCGGTTTCGCGATTGCTTTACTTGTGGCTTTGCTTTCAGTTTTGCGATCACTTTACTTGTGGCTTTGCTGCTGCAATACAGTTTGTTGCTTAATTGGGAGGAATGGTTGCCTAATCTTTACTTCGTTACAAGGTAAAATAAATGAAGGCGGTTACAAGGTAAAAAAAATGAAAAATGCGCTGCAAATATTTACGCGGTTACAAGGTAAACAATGCGTGCCTAATAATTGCACTATACTTCTCTTTTTCTAATGTCGCGTCAGGCTTACTGAAATAATTGACTGTATCTACTTAGCTACAAAACAAGGACTCGTTGGGGCTAAGTCCTACTTTCTGACTGGACTGAAAACGTGTGATTTTAGATAGAGTGCTTTCTCTTTCCGTTACCCGATTCCCTTAATCTAAAATGGCGCTTGCTTACAAATAGAGTTATAGACATATAGACAGAAATACACAGAGCTAGACCTAGGTACAGGAAAACAGACGTACACACACATAGAAAAGGAGATTAACAAGCAAAGAGATATAAAGAAACAGAGGCACATACACAAAGCTAGAAACTGAGACAGATAGACAAAGAGGAACAGAGGCAGAGATAAAGACAGAAACTTATAAACACTAAAAGGCACATATAGAGTTTGATACATACACACAAATACAGTGTACACATAGGTAGACACATCTGGCGGAGCATGACGGGCACAGAGGAGCATATACAAAGACAGAGACACACAGATAGACTGAGAGAGAGATAGAAACTCACAAACTAAGAGAAAGATTAATACACTATGAGAGAAGAAACAGACAGTAAAACAAATACATCTTGTGGCTTTGCTTTCAGTTTGCGATCACTTTACTTGTGGCTTTGCGGCTGCAATACAGTTTGTTGCTTAATTGGGAGGAATGCGTGGCTAATCTTTACGCGGTTACAAGGTAAAATAGCGGTTACAATGCAAATCAAATGAAAATGCGCGGCAAATATTTACGCGGTTACAACGTAAAATAAATGAAGGCGGTTACAAGGTAAAAAAAATGAAAATGCGCAGCAAATATTTACGCGGTTACAAGGTAAACAATGCGTGCCTACTAATTGCACTATACTTCTCTTTTTCTAATGTCGCGTCAGGCTTACTGAAGTAATTGACTGTATCTGCTTAGCTACAAAACAAGGACTCGTTGGGGCTAAGTCATACTTTCTGGCTGGACTGACAACGTGTGATTTTGGATAGAGTTCTTTCTCTTTCCGTTACCCGATTCCCTTAAGTTGTGTGGTTGTGTGTGTGTGTGGTTGTGGTTGTGTGTGTGGTTGTGTTTGTGGTTGTGTGTTGTGGTTGTGTGTGTGTGTGTGTGTGTGGTTGTGTGTATGGTTGTGGGTGTGTGTGGTTGAGTGTGTGTGTGGTTGTGGCTGTGTGTGTGGTTGTGGCTGTGTGTGTGGTTGTGGTTGTGTGTGTGGTTGTGGTGGTTATGTGTGTGTGGTTGTGTGTGTTGTGTTTGTGTGTGTGTGTGGTTGTGTGTGTTTGTGTGGTTGGGTGTGGTTGTGTGATTACACATCACATAATTACACTGTATTCAATACAACATAAATACACTCCACATACCACTCAGTACTACATAATTGCACGTCACATAATTACTCTCTACTTAATGCAAGATAAATACACTCCACACAATACCACTCTGTGCCACATAATAACACAACACATAATTACACCACTGTACTCAATGCAACATAAATACACACCTTTCACTCAAGTTTGTGCTATATAAAAAAAAACAATTGCAATGCAATAGGTCTCACATTACTGAATCGTTGAGCTGCTATTGGTGTTGCATTATTATTAGCAATGCCAACAGCTCAAACTTTAATAATACGAGACCTATTGCATTGAAAATGCTTGTTTTTAAAGCTTGGTTTTAATAACGAAGCTGAGTATCTCCGGAGAACTAATAAAATGAACCAATTACCAAAATAAACTACAATGAAGCTAGATAATATGAGATCTCGTAGATTGTGCGTCCCATAGAATATGGACTTTCCAGTGGAGGAAGAAATACTTTTTTAAAGATGGACAGGGCAAATGCATCCAACTGGAGAAATGAACCGGGTTTCATTGGAGACAAGTTCTATGTAAACTCACACAGCAATGCTACAACAAGTTTTATTGACCACCCAACAGTGCACAGTAGGTCCTTTATTTAGGACAAAATTGGTAGGCAGGAGATTTTATTGCACTTTAGGAGTTCGCTTACATGTCATGGAAACTTCAAAGTTGATAACTTCAGGTGGAAGGTATTACTTCGAGGGACCTGTCCTTTATCAAATTATTTTTCCATACGATTTCCTTCTGCTTTAAGCTTTACTTCCTTGATCAGTCTTGAATCCGATTTCAGACCAGATTTGCAGTTGTTATTCCACGGTCACTAATATAATGGAACATTCTCATTCTTTTCAAGCCCTCCCCTTTATGACCCCACTCTGACACTTATGACCCACTTTGGAATGCATTGCTTTTTACCACCCATCCATGCTGTCACCCATGCAACTGTTCATCCATGCACAGAGTCACTCGCCCAATAATTAATTCATCCAGAAATGCAGTGTCACTAATGCATCCGTTTATTCATCCATGCACGCAGGCATTCGTCAGTTCATGTATGCACTCACCCCATTCATCAGCTTATCTATCTACACAACCACACACACAAAATTGTCTACTGATGAAAAAGCTGTTTCATTTATTAAAAGTCAGACCTATTGGCTTTGCCAATGTCCCTTTAAGAAACTTTTAAAATCCATTTCCATAGACATTAGTGACCAGAGATCTGAAAGCTAGCGGGCCTGGCACAGATGGGTGCTTCGTGCAGCAGGGCCATCTGTATACTATACCCAGTATTTCAAATGTGAGTTTTGGAAAGGGCATTATCAACTCGTTCAAGAATATTGCAGCTTTATGTCGGGGTGAAGATGTTCCAGTTGTAAATTATCTACTTAAGTGGCATGAATGCAGTAAGGGTAATTCTGGCCCGTTAAACAATTTTCGTTTACCACTTTATGAAGTATCTTTCATCATTCTGACCTCCCTCTTCATACAGAAATTAAATAAATATTAGGTTATGTTATTTATTATTTTGTTATGTATGTCTCTTACTGAGAGCCATTACAACAGGGGCTGAATTACAGAAAGTAATCCAGGCCGCAACGGATCTGTGTGCCCCTGGGGCACTTTGGTATTACAAAAGGGGCCGTAGATGCTTGTGCGTGCCCTCATTTACATAGGCAAAAAGAAAAAATAATTGACGGAATGTTAAACAGCGTCAAACATTCACACCCAGTACAGAGATCTGAGCCTAAGTCCATTGTTTTTCTTTTTGCTCACCATGCCCGTTTGTACCCAGCCATATGCTAATCAGTCTTGACGATGCACCCCATGGGAACAATCCAGCCTGAACTACCAGGCCAAGTCCTCCCAGGACCGGAAACAAGCATCCTGGGACCAGCTTCGGGGTGTCACCCCTCAGTAGCCCGGGTAGCTTGACTCTAGTGGCATGGAGAGCACCCCCCCAGTACAGAGATCAGGGCCTAAATCCATAGTTTTTCTGCTCGCCATGCCATTTTGGACCCAGCTATATGCAAATCAGTCTTGACCCTGCTCCCCATGGGAACAGTCTATTCCGAGCTGCATTCAGTTCAGCATTTCGCCCATCATGTGTTTGCACAGCACTCATTTGCATAGGGGAGTGGCCTGCAGGCGGGTACAGTCACTTTCCTCAACTTCCTGCACGAGGATCTCTAATCCACTTAAAAATGGAGGTGGGTTGCCTCCTGTACTGTAAAACAGATAGCAGTTTTTTAACAGCTGCTCCATATTTTGCTTGAATGTGCTGCCCCCAGAGCAGCGAAAGTACGTAGCTGCCATGAGGACAGGGCATTCCTCACAATAGGGCACATTTTACCTGTTTGCACCTGGCGCACCCGTTTAAAGGTGCACCGTGGCGCAAACAGGCAGAATGCGCCCTTTTAGTAATAACGGCCAAGATTCTAATTTTGATGGATACATCTACCTGTGGATTCCTCACCTTTCGAATTACCCCTGCGCCAGCATTCCACAGAAACTTTTTCTTGGCTCTCCCACATCGACGAGGACGTCACAATGGCATGGCTCCGCTTGCGACTCATCGGAGCCATAAGAAGACCTCTACGGCCTGCTGACGTCATTTCCCTTTTTTCCGTGCCATCGAAGCGTAACGGTTTTCTGAGACTCTCCAATTGGTTTCGTTAGTACTTTGTTTCTTCTTCTCTCCTGGAGTAGCAGTGCGATGGCTACTTTGAAGACGTCTGGATTTAAGCCTTGTTGGGAGTGTGGGTAACATATGTACATCAGAGATCCCCACGATGATTGACTCTGGTGTCTCTCGTCGGACCACGATGTCGGAGGCTGTTCCAGTTGTCGGAATATGAATCCGAAGGCACTGCAGGAGTCTGAAGATAAGCTCTTCATGGCAAAAGCGAGAAAGGAGAAGAGGGGTCGTAAGAGGTCAAAATCGAAGTCTTCGTCCTCGCATACTTCAAAGTCGAAGAAACACAAGAAGAAGAGAAGGCATGGTTCTCGACATCAATCATCGAAGGGTAGGGCTTCGAGGTCGCCTTCTCCGGCTCCGTGTCGTTATTCTAAGGATGTTGTCTCGCCGTCTCCTTCTCCTCAAACGACTCCTGTTCGCTCTCCGACACCAAGGGGTTCTCCGGCGCCCAGTGTTTCTCCGGTGCCAAGGAATTCTCCGGAGCCCAGAGAGTCTTTTCTCCTGTTCCTGTGACCTTGCCTGTTCCTGATCCGGCGTCCTCAACACCGGAGCCTCCGCCTTCAACTCTGCCTCGAGGGGATTCAGACTCTGCTTCTTATCCACCCTTTCCTGGGCCTGGGTCGGATCCGTTGCATTTTCTTAATTCGATGTACAGCATGTTTGCCAGGGCAGCCTACCCTACCACTGCGCCGTCTGGCCCCATGGCTCTGCATGCCTTTAATTTGGGCATCCCTCAGCATTATGCCCAGGCACCCTTCGTGCCCTTTATGCCGACGGCACCGTCCTGGCAGTTTCCGGCTCAGAGGTTTTCGACACGGATTTCACAGTCTCCAGCGCCATCTGGTGGCCCTTCATCCTCTCGACTTCGAGCACTGCCATTACCCACTTTGGAGGGTCCTCCTTCGACGTCGGTGCCGGTGTCTCCGGCGCCGCTGATGCCGATTCCGAAGATTCGGTCAAGGAGGGAAGTCCAAAGACTGCTGGAGAAAGACGAATACCAGCAGGATGAGGCAGAAGAAGGGGAGATCCAGGACTCCATGGTTTAGACACCTTCACCGAGTGGGAGCTTCTGTGTTTGAGCCTCTTTTGCCTTTTAATGAGGCTTTGACAGAGCCGATTCTGGAGGTGGAAGCCCTTATCTGCTCTTGTTGCTTCAAGGACTGTGGCAAGGAGTTACAGGCCTGCTCCTAATGATTGGGCCTTTCAAACTGCCCATCCTGCGCCAAAACATTTGGTGGTGCAGGCTTCTTGTTCTAAACAGTCGGCTGGGTTGTTCCCTACAACTCCGGGGGACAGAGACTCTAAGAAATTGGAGAAATCTGCCGAGAATGTTTTCTCTTCTTCAAAGTATGGCATTAAAGTCCACTAATGCCACATGCTTGTTGGGGAGTTATATCCATGCCTTAATGGACTCGGCCAAGCAGTTGGCTCAAAAGTTGCCAGACAATGATCATGGCTCCTTTTTGGAGGTTTTGACGGATACGCAGGCTGCGGCCCGTCTGGTTATTCAGTCTGGTCTGGATACTGCTGATTCGTTGGCCAGGGTGATGGGTTCCTCTGTTGCTACCAGGAGGCATGCCTGGCTCAGGTCTTCGGGGTTCTCTCCAGATGTTCAGGCTATTCTTCTTGATCTACCGTTGGATGAATCCAGACTTTTTAGTGAAAAGGTGGATTCTGCACTGCAAAGGTTCAAAGACAGTAGAGCTACTGCAAAGTCCTTGGGTCTGCAGTCCCAAACTAGGGGCTATGGTTATAGGAGGTACCGTGGTTTTGGTAAGACAACTTTCTTTTGGGGCCACCAGCAGCCTCAGCAACAGCAGAAGCAGCAGCAGCAGAACCCTCTGTACAAGTCATACAGAGGAACTCCTTCCTCCCCTGCCAGCAGCCTCAGCAATGGCAGCAGCAGAACCCTCTGTACAAGTCATACAGAGGATCTCCTTCCTCCCCTGCCCCCACCGCTGGTGCCACGAGAAAGCATCTCTAGATCCCACATCTTGGAGCATGTTGGTCCTGTAGGGGATTGAGTGTCCCATTTTCTACAAAATTGAAAATCTATCCCTTCAGATCTTTGGGTTTTAAATCTTGTGAAAAATGGGTACGCCCTACCCTTCAGAGAGTTTCTACTTCCTTACCCTCCTTCTCCAGGGCTGGTGTTTGGAGGACCATTTGCTGCTTCTGCAGAAGGAGGTTCTTGCTTTAATTCAAAAAGGTGCAATAGAGGTGGTTCCGGAGCAGGAAAGGGGTCAGGGATGCTACTCACGGTATTTCCTGATTCCCAAGAAGGACGGCAGGTTAAGACCGATCCTAGACCTCAGGGTCTTGAATTTTTACCTCAAGCAGGCGAAATTCAAGATGTTGAACCTAGCTCAGGTTCTTCTGGCGCTGCAGCAGGAAGACTGAATGGTGTTGATCGACGTACAGGATGTATATTTCCACATTCCCATCCTGATGTTGCATCGGAAGTATCTCCGTTTCTTGTAGGGTCACAGCACTACCAGTTTGCGGTCCTCCCGTTCAGTCTTACTTCCGCACCTCGGGTCTTCACGAAGGTGATTGCGGTGGTGGCGCTCATCTCAGAAAGTTGGGGATTCCTGTTTTCCCTTATCTGTAGGACTGGCTGCTCAAAGCAAAGTCTCCAGACATGGTGCTTCATCATCTGCAGGTTACAGCAACGCTGTTGTTCGACTTGGGCGCCTCGATAAATGTGCCCAAATCTCACCTGGTGCCCTCACAGCGCAACCTGTTCATAGGGGCAGTACTGGATACAACAGAAAGTTGTATCACCAGTTTAGGGTGGGTTCTCTTCCTATCAAAGTGTATACCAAAAGATGGCACCCCCCTATGGCTGATAAATGTCCTTTTTGTCCAGCCGAGACTGAGTCACTAGCTCACATTTTCTTTATATGCCCTGCCTATAGGTCACCCAGGCTCAAATGGCTGAAACCCGTTTGCATGAATATGGGCATTAGAGTAGCTTTGGAGGCTCTCAGGATTTTGAAAACTAACACTGATGACCCTATTGTCATAGCAGTGGTCACATTTGTGAGCTGGTTGTGGGTTATTCATGCAAGAAAGTTGAGGGCTTGTTAACACAACCTCTCCCGCAACACATAGTCTCTGTCCCATCTGTAGTAACTACTTTATCAAATTGTCACAGTCGACAGTAATCCATATGTATTATGTCCAAATTTGTTCACTGTCTTTTATGCCGGTTGTAAAAAAAAATCTGTAATTTTAGCCATTTATATGACGTACAATCTGCTTCTACAGTTAATCTGAGTTAACATTACACTGTATATAACTTTTTATTTTTTTTCCTTTTAGGTCATTTTAACGGTTTTACTGTTTTTGTATACAGCGGTCATTGTGGTACTGTGCTAGGCTATATGTTTTATCGAAGTACGTTGTCTTTTATGATTCTTTGTTAATCGAAATAAAAACATAAAGAAACTGAAACTGGATACAACTGTGTGTCGAGCTTTCCCGCCTCCGCAGAGGATTCTCCACGTTCAGGAGATGATTCCGTTTCAGTTGGAATGAGGTTTTCTGCTCCTTTACGAGTTTCCTCCCATACCCTTGATACCTCGGCCTCTGAGGAAGATTCGCCAAGAACGGGTCCAAGTTATTTTGATCGCCCCAGATTGGACAAGAAAAGTGTGCTACAAAGACCTTCTTCACCTCTCATCGCACCCGCCACTCCGTATCCCTCTCAGGGCAGATCTCCGTTCGCAGTCACAGGGGCAGGTTCTACACCCCCACCTGCATAGCCTGCACCTTAATGCCTGGATATTGAACGGGGCAATCTGAGTTCTTTCTCTCTCCTATCGGATGTGGTTGATGTTATTTTATCATCCAGCAGACACTCCACCAAATCTATTTATTGCTCTAGGTGGTCCAAGTTTGTGAAATGGTGTGTAGAGAAGTTTATTGATCCTTTGAAGGCCCATTTATCTGATGTGCTTTGTTTCTCTCTTTCTTCGGCACAGCAGGGTTTTGCTGTGGCTACGGTAAAGGGTTATTTGTTAGCCTTGTCGGCTTTTCTTTGTTTGCTGGACCAGCCATCCTTATTTAAGTCCCCCATTGTTATGAGGTTCATTAAGGGCCTCACCAATAGGTTTCCTCCCACTAACTTCCTTCAATATGCCTCAGTGGGTTGAATCTAGTACTTACTTTCCTGCTGGATTCTCCTTTTGAGCCTCTTCATAATTGCCCGTTGAGGCTTCTTTCTTTAAAGAGACGATCTTTCTGATCGCTATTACCTCAGCCAGGAGGGTAAGTGAGCTGCAGGCTCTTAGTTCTAAACCTCAATTTTTAAACATTCATGCAGAAAAGATGGTTCTCAGGACCAGGGCTGCTTTCCTGCCTAAGGTGGTCACTCCTTTCCATCTAGGGCAGGCTATTACCCTGCCTACCTTCTATCCTTTCCCTCACCCTTCCACGGAGGAGGAGAGACTTCACCGCCTGGACCCTAAGAGGGCGGTCAGTTTCTACCTGGACAGAACCAGGGACTTAAGACTAGGCAACCAGCTCTTTGTTGGGAAGATGAGGGGCAAAGCCGTCCACAAGAGAACACTATCCAGGTGGATCATCAAGAGTTGCTACGCCCTAGCCAAGAAGGAGCCTCCTGAAGGTATCTGAGCTCATTCTACTAGAGCGAAGTCCTCTACATCTGCTTTGGCTAGAGGTGTTCCTGTAGTGAACATTTGTAAGGCTGCAACATAGGCCTCCCTCCACACCTTCGCGAAGCATTACTGTTTGTATTCTGAAGTGAGGAGGGATGGCCATTTTGCACATTCCGTGCTGCAGGACTTTTTGGTATGAATTGGTGGACACCCTCCTCCGGGAGTAGGACTGCTGTGGGATTCAATTCAAAAGGTGAAGAATCCACAAGCAGATGTATCCATCAGAAGAGCAAGTTACTTACCTTTGGTAATGCTTTTTCTGGTGGATACAGTATCTGCCTGTGGATTCCTCACTGTCCCACTCACCTCCCTGTTGTCCACCTTCGTTTAACGAAAACGGTTTTTATTATTATTTGACCTGGTTGTTTTCCTATGTCCATGCTGTTTGTTGTTAGGGAATGCTTTATCTCTTTAGCTTTTCCTCTTTTGCTGTATACTGTGATATGATGTGTACTGCGTATGCCTCAGTTATGTTGTCGGTCCACCCATTCGCCTCAAAGGCACGGAAAAAATAGGTGTAACTGACGTCAGCACGCCAACGAGTTCTTTTTCTGGCTCATACGTTATACGGAGTCTCGAGCGGAGCCGTGCCATTATGAAGTCCTCGTCGACGTGGGAGAGCTAAGAAAAAGTTTCTGTGGAATGCTATTGCAGGGGTAATTCAGAAGGTGAGGAATCCAAAAGGTGAGGAATCCACAGGCAGATACTGTATCCACCAGAAAAAGCGTTACCGAAGGTTAAGAAACATGTTTATCTGGTTATTTACAGATATGCTATCACATTAAGGGTTCTATGTAAGAACATAGACAACTAGAACGAATCTCTAGTTGTCTATTTGATCTCACTCAAAACCCCTCTGTGAAAAATATCCCCGTTAATCACTGTTACTGATTTATAATTCTGTATATAATGCATGGGAGCTTGCAGGCCCTGTATAAAGTTCCCTATTACAATTGAGTTCTGACACTTCTAGACTCTTGTAAAAACAAAATATTGTAGTTTTTCACCTGTAATAAGTTATTACAGTAATGTTGTGATGTCATCAGTGCTTAATTTGAGCCGGTGAGGGGATTCAGCTCTTATTTTTTGGGGACCCGTACTTAATTTTTTGGGTCAGACATTAGCCAAGAGCAAGAATGGGAACACCGCGCAAACGGGAATGACAGAGGAAGAGAAAAATGGAAAAATCGTCACAAAGAGAGAAAGCAGGAACCTGCAAGAGTGAGCTGAAGGGGCAGGGAGTGTTTGTTAGTGAATTAAAGAGGCCTAAGATGGATTTAGGACATTGCAGCCTTGGAATTCCATGCGTGCACATTTAATTGCACCAGCCGCATGTTTCAGAACAGAGGTTTGGGCACGGGCACTCTCTCATTTACAAACTAAGCAGTGGACGTCCGTGGCAGCTGGTAATTTTGCCAGGGAGCAGGCGGGGAGGGGCCACACATTCACCTCTATCACACCCATTCATTCACACATGCATTCATTCACATACGCACACATCCATTTACAACACTAACAAATACACATGCATTCATACATGCACCAAACAAAAACAAAAAAAACACAATTACCTCCACAGCAGCTGTCTGACAGGGAAGCCTCGGAGGTCCAAGGAGGGTTGGGACTCCTGCCTTGACTGATCTAAGGCAGCAGTCCCAATCTTGTCACAGAGTAGGATGGGGCCAGTGAGACTGCTGACCCCACCCCACTCTGTGATGGGGTGTCACTGATTGGCACTTGGCCCAGGGCACTTCAGGGCTTAAAACTGAAGCACCCAGGTCCGAGGCAATCAGTGACGCTCCCCTTCATCACGATGGGGAGGGTCTCAAGGCAATTTTGCCAAGCTGAGGTCAGGCCCACAGGGCTGTGAAATCCTCCGCCTGGAAAAGTTCTGCTTAGGCAGCCAGGAGCCTGTGCATTTAGCCAGTCGCTGCCAGGAACAAATTACTTACTGCTTTTTGTTTGTTTAACTTCACACAACAGATTTTACTTTTATTCTTAATATCTGCAGCCATACTATCACGTTTAGGCGAAAGAACAAGACACTGTGGATTGAAATAATTTGTGGTAAGGATAATGGTGTGATTATGTATTCTATGGAATATCATGCTGCACGTTAAAAGGATACTGCAAAACACCTGGGAGTTCCATGACCCCTTGAAAGGAAATCTGATGTCGGCCATTTTCATGGATATGACCATGGAACTCCTCAGTGACTTGGAATGTATCAAAGCCTTGATGCTCCTAATTGCTTTAGAAATAGCTGAAACCTAGCCCAATAGCATCACCATAGGAAAGTGTGGTATGATATGCCCCACAGTCTTTAATAGTATGATTAAGGTTCTTATTTAGAGTTTGGTGGATGGAAAACTCTGTCAAAAACATAGCGTTATCCCGTCTGCAACATTAGAAGTGCATTATATTCTACGGCACTTGGCATATGGTAGACGGAATATGAACCATGTTTGTGACAAAGTATCCCACCCACCAAACTGTAAATAAGGCCAGAAGACTTTCCGCCCTGTAAACCTGTATTAAAGGACAGAGCTATGCTAAGTGAAAGATGTTAGGGTGTTGACTCATACACCTATGACAAGTGTAACTTAATATCATATCACTTATATTAAGGGAAGTCGATATCTAGTACAGGTGATGTGCAGCTATAAAGTGCAGCTTATGTGCCTGTGATACAGATGATAGAGATAAATACGCTTTGGCACAGCAATACAATCGATCGCCAATAGAGAGCGCTTCCCCAATATCTGTGCCTAACTGTCTCCTTGTGTATGATCTTTAGGCCTTTGTCATGTGCAGAGATTGAAGGCACAACTCCTGACCTCTCCAGCAAGTGTAGGTTTTAAAGGGGCATGTTGTTGGGGTTCAACAGAGAAATGCAGGTATAATGTTTGCCTAGTAACTCATAACCTAAAATACATGAATAAGTCAAGGGGTCTAGTAGTTCTCTCCTAGACTTGTCTGGTTCTATTGACTTCTTTATTTCTATACAGTAGCCCTAAATGTGTAAATACTTACCTGATCAAAGAGTCCGCCGCAGCCTATTTTTAGCTGTGAGCAGAAGTAACAGGTAGTTGAGGAAAAGGAATTTGGTAAAGCAGTTGAAGTCGTGCTGTTTTCCCCATCTCATACTATGCTTTATTAGCAGCTACCATGTCAATGAGCATGTGGGAAATGCAAATACTGGAAGCCAATGTCTTAGGAGCATGCCCGTCTCCTCCAAATCCTTTTCCGTTACAAGATGCAGCAAATGAGGTAAAGGGTGAAACCAATAAACTGCAAAGCATGCCTGAACTGCAGTGAAGTACATCTCCAGGTCTGGAACTGAGAAGCACCCTTGGCAGAAAGCAGTGTCAAAATATTCTACGGCAGCTAGGTTGCTCTCCTGGGCCAGAGCATTACAATGGCAAATAAGAGGGGGACAGAAGGCACCTTGAAGACTGCAAATCCTAGAGGGTCGGGAAAGGTAACCATCGATCCTGACCCTGGCAGCAAGATCAGCATACTGCAAATGTATAATCCTGAGAAGATATCTGACCCTTTAAAGCACAGCTGTAAAAAAAGAATCCGTGGCTTTCTAGGCTTCGATAAACCCAGAGATTGCCTCTAAGTGCATATGTAGTTGATGCTGCAACTCAAATAGAGTGCGCAAATTTGGCATCAGTGCTCTGCAAGGGATGAATCTGTCTTGATCAGCCAACACAAGTCCTTTCACAAGGGGAGGGTATGTCTGTTGGTCACTACCCAGGCCAGAATCTTACTATCTATGTCAATAATTGACAGAGGTTGGTGAGATTGAGTTATAGTTACCGAGGTTTGTGACGGCCATGATAATCTCCTCTCTGGTAGTAGGGGAAAGGAATCCCTCTTCTATAAACTGCTTGTAGATGTAGGTATGTCTTTATATGCCTTAGAATTCCTTTGGACCGCAAGACTATCAATGGCCTGCTTGATTTAATCTAACTGCAGAGCTTTTTCTAGTAGCTACCTCTGCATTCCTCCAGTCGTGCCAGTGTTATGTCGTCTAAATGTCATGCTATATTTGAGGTATTGTGGATGGCTTAATGTATCTAGTTGTTCATAATACCCATTGAAGACGTTCACTATAATTTCACTATCATCACCTAATTTCATAAATTATCTTTTATAGCTGTATCTATATTTACTGGTTAAGCTCTGCCACAGTTTTGCCTGGATGCACCCTTCCACTATACCATCTAGATTTCACTTGCTTTCCCAGAAATACCACCTTTCTGCCCTTAATGCTTCAAAATATTAGAGATGCAAAATTGAACTCCCCCAGCACGTTTCCATAGCCTGTCTGCCCAACTGGTAACTGAAAGACCGGATAACATGAGTCGTCTGTTTTGAGATGCATACTAATTGCTTCTAACATGAACCTCAAACTCAGTGGAGTAAAACGAGCTGGCACTGTCGCTCCATTGAATAGGAGTCGGGCAGGAATGCTGAATTAAACTAGCAAAGTTGGGAGGAGAATGGGACTACAACAAGTATGTGCTCTGCGCCATTGGTGGCATTAATTGCTAGACAATGGTAGCATTGTGTTGGTGAGGCAGGACTCTCCTTCTTCACCCACCCAATCTCTATTCTGCTCAGGTTGGGGCATTCCTTGCGGTGTCCTCCATGTACTCACCCCTAGAAGCCAGCTCCAGTGTGCACCTACCATTCTTTGGCACTGAGGGGGAAAGTAGAGGAAACTTTCTTGAGAGTGACCAATGGATGGTTTGCATCAAAGCTCCCTCACGTCATTTGTCCAAGCCTGAGAAAGTGCCGGAAAAGTAGAACACATGAGGAAAATCTTGAATTCCAGGGGAGGGTCCTTGAACCCCCAAACTGGGACATTCCGTTTCCTTGTCCCATATAACTTTAACAGATTTTCATTGTAATCCTCAGCCAATTTTGAACTTTTATGCATAGGCCTCATCTCATCCTTCCACTCCTAGACTTTTCTCTTTTCACCTTGGCTGTTCTGTTATTTCCATTATGATTAGTAAAGGTTTTACACACCATTTCCTGCCCCTTGCTCCAGCAGTGATGCTTCAATATGTGTGTTCAGCATCATTGTCTCCCCTTTTGGAGTATTATCTTTCTTATTCCAGTGAAAGCAGAGTTAAGTTTCTCTCGCTAAAGGCCCTCCTACGCTTGAACAAACAAGCAACTCTAGGTAGACAAAGATATCTACTGACTATCAATCTTAGTTTTTAAAATCTGAATCGTAGAATCTCAACTGCTGGAGAAGATCTGCTCAGTTCTGCTCACACTCATAGCTTTATTTTATAGCTCACACTGCTCTACTAAGTAGTTATGCACTGCATGAATATAATATAAAAATCGAGAATTGATTACTCAATAGAATCCTTGAGTTTATTTCAGAGGGTATGCTCTTATCAGATTACACATGCATATGGTAGTGACCATGGTCAACAAATAATGGAGGTAAATCTCCAGTGTGGTAGACATCAGAAATGAAAAAGCCTTCCTTGTGTGAGTAAGAGACTGTCTTGGTCGGAAGACTCAAAAAATTCAGTTATAAAGACAGCATTAAAACTGGTCAGACAATGCTTTACCAGTCATACGCTTACTGTAATTCGAAAATGGGCACTTTTGACAAAGGAATTAATGGCTACCTACACAGCAAAAAATTATAATACGAGCAACTTGACATGAAAGAAAATGTAAACTCTAAAGTAAAGTTATCCCTAAAAAGGCAAATTCTGAAACAATCTCGTAATAGAATACTGAAACAAATGAATTAAAATGCCCGCTTATCTAGCTCTATATTCCAAACTAATAAATATAAACAAAGTATTGATAAAGTTAATTTGGCATGAAAATCAACTATAAAATTCATTCGGACATGTGCTGGATCATTATGTATTAAGATGCAAACTTGTGGTAAACAGTAGTTCTATTGTGCAAACAGGCTATAAATGTGCATCAGTAATTTCCATTGTAAACAAAATAACTTCATTATTTACATTTCTTATTGTTACCCTAGCAGCATAGATACTAAATTCCACAAGAAGCCGTACCGTTTAAATAAGCAGAAAAAATGCATTCAAGATTTCTCTTGAAGCCATGGGATTTGATTATGATACTTCTTGAACAGTAGATACCAAACATTTTTCGGCAGCAACTAAAAACTTTATCAATTGTCATAGCAGCGGAATCGACTCGCCAGATGAACAAAGAATAAAGGCCTGGCGAACCAATCTGACCGCAATCTTCAAAAATAGTTTTTTTTTAAATATGCGCCGTATTTTAAGTAATTGGGGACACACGCACAGTATATGAAATAAAGATAGTCCAACGTTTGGGCAGAATATCTCTCAAAACTTTTTAACAAAGCCATACAATCATCAATTCTGCCAGAGTCGTGGAAAGGCTCTATAATATCACCTATTTATAAAAGCGGGGATTGTCTTCAACCTAGTAACTATCGTCTCAGTACCTTACAAGATAAAGATGTAAACGTTTTGCTGGACCACTCTTGACAGAACTAACGGAATGGGCAACCACAAACCATAAAATCCCGCCATACCAATCCGGTTTTATGAACGGGCTGGGAACAATGACAAATATTGTAGTTCTTTCTATTTTAATTGATTAATATAAAATAATGAATCGGCCACTATATCTATGCTTTGTGGATCGTAAATCCGTTTTCGATTATGTGCATCGGCAGACTCTTTGGAGGAAGCAGGACAAACTGGGAATACCAACTCCCCTCCTAAAAGCGATTCAATCGCTGTATACTCCCACTTGGATTAGAGTCCGAATAGGTGATGGTTCAACCCTTTCGAGGGAAATCCCTACATCTCAGGGGTTAAAACAAGGATGTGTTCTCGCACCATATCTGTTTAACTTGTTTTTAGCAAATTTAACATACTGCTTGGATAAAGAAAATGTTCATCTTCCCAAACTAGCGGGGCAAAATATATCAAATTTGTTATAAGCCGATGATGTTATACTATTAAGTCAAACTAGGATAGGATTACAATGACTTATAAACGCAGTTGCAAACTATTCACTGGAAAATGGTATGTAAATAAATGAGGCCAAGACTAAGGTAATGAAAGTAAACAACAGGAAACAGAAAATTTATAAATATAAATGGTATTTGAAAAGCAGCAACTGGAGCAAATAAAGATATATAAATACTTGGGTGTGCTCTTTGATGAAAACTGCACTTTTCAGCAGCAAAAGAAGGATATCGAGAGGAGAGGTAACACCTTAATCATGGCATTTCGAACATTGCAAAAGTCCTTGAGTTGATCAAGTTACCTTCATCTTCTAAAGGTAATAAATGCAAAACTACTGCCAACTATTACAAATGGTAATGGAGCATTGTGTGGTAGGGACTCTGCAGCTTTAAATAATGCAATTTCAAAAACATTTAACCTCCTTTTTCGCCTGCCAAGTAATGTATCGGCAGTAAATCAGGTTACAATTTGGGATATCTAACCAGCTTATTGCAAGAAAGGATCAGTATATAAAAGTGTGGAAGAGAATAAAATCAAACAGATCAAACCCAATGTGTCAATGGCTTTTGCAAGAATTACAAGCAAATCCTAAATTACAGTATTGGAAATATTTACAACCGGCTTTAATTGAGTATTCAGCACATGAAATTTGAGACATGAACATAAGGCCAGAGTCCTTTAGCCCCTTCGCTGCTAGGCCTTACCCCATCCCTGTGCTAAGCTTTTTTTGGGCTATTTGGGCTAGTTTGCGCTTAGGCCCCTGTAACGTTTTGTCCACATAAGGTATCCATGCCAAATGTGCGTCCTTTTCTTCCAACATCATGGGGTTTCTAAAGGTACCCAGGGTTTGTGGATTCCCCTGGAGGGGATCCAGAAGTTAGCCAGAGTACAGCTAAATTTTGTTTTGTTTTTTAGAAAAATGGGAAAAAAAGTGCTGCATATAAAAGCATCTGTTTTTTCCCCTGCAAATGGTATCAACAGAGGGTTTGTGGGGATGAAATCACAATTTTCCCGGCTTTCGGGGACTGACTGACTTTCAACAGAAAACCAACATTTTTTACACAGGTGTGGCATTTTACTGGAACATAGCCTATTTTTGCTATTTTTTGTGCTTTCAACCTTTTTCCAATTAATGGTAGAAATGGGTATGAAAGCAATAATGGATCCTGGACATCTATACATTTTGGAAAAGTAGACAAAATTCTGCATTCAGCAAGGGGTCATTTGTGTAGATCCTTCAAGGTTTCTTTATAGAAACTAACAGTTGAATATAGTCAGTCAGTCAGAAAAACTTTATTTCGTCTATCAGCCATAAAAGTTCATAAACACACAAAAAACATAAAACTTATACAATAAATACAAAGGAACTAGTACATAATTGAAAATGTATGTTTAAGATTGCTAAGTTGACGCTTCCGTGGTACGACGGGGGTATTGCGCTTCCGGACATTCGACGCTATTATTGGGCCACCCAGTTGAGCGCGATTAATCATGGTTTCTATGGTCCGGCTCTAAGCCCCGGCTATGCCATGGACCGATGGTTGCTGCGCGGCGGTAATTATCATAGAGTGTTGTACTCTCGGGCGCTGGATTCGTCCCTCACGGGGCCCACTGGGGTGGCGGTGCGCGTGTGGAGGTTGGCGACTGACTCGTTGGGCTGGAAGGATAGGCTCGCCCTAGCTACCCCGTTGTTTGAATCTGAAAAATTGGGGAGGCTCTGGCATACGAAAGGTTTTGATAAATGGGACTTGATTGGAATCTCCAGGGTTGGAGATTTGCTGATTAAGGGGAGGGTGAAGTCCTTTGAAGAGCTGCAGCAGGAGTATGAGTTGGGGAAATCCGAGTTCTTCCGCTATGTTCAAGTGCGTCATGCCCTGCGATCAGTTCTCGTAGACGGCGAGAAGGTGCCTGAGTCCTCTCCATTGGAGGATCGGATCCTCGACGGCCATATGCCAGAGAGTACGATTTCTCTCATATATAAGAAATTGATAAATGTTCGGGCGGACCTGCTGTTGGGGCTGAGGGACCAGTGGACTAGGGACGGACTCAAACTGGATGACGAGGATTGGCAGTCTGCGGTCTCCTCTCCTAAGGAGGTCGCGATCCCATCACGTCTGAGGCTGGTGCAGCTCAAAATACTCCACAGAACCTATGTTACGGGACCAAGGCTGGTTCATATGGGATTTTCTGAGGAGGGTTTATGTAGGAGGGGCTGCGGTATGGTGGGTACCTTTATGCATATCGTTTGGGAATGTGGCATTATCATGGAATTCTGGAGGAGAGTCCATACGGTGATGGGGGAGGTGACGGGCATTGTTATGCAGCCGGAGGCGCGGTGCTGTCTCCTGAATGTTTGGGGGCCTACCGATCACGATGAGGCACAGACCCAGTGGGTGACCCTGGGTAATATGGTGGCTAAGCGAGACATCGCGCGCCTGTGGGGCTCTGCGGGTCCCCCCACATTGACTGCGTGGAAAGAAAACATGGACTGGAGTATGCTAAGGGAAAAGACAGTATATTGTGCTAGAGGGCGCCCCCGGAAGTGGCACGCCATTTGGGGGAGGTGGAACCAGTATAGGGGGGGCATATGTCTTGCCCCTGATTTGGATCCACCCGATGAACAGCTCTCTCCTTAACATTCTTTCCAGCTTTTGTATATGTATCTGATTGTTAGTTGACTTTTTGGGCCTCTGCTTTTCCCCCTTTTTCCTCTTAACACAGTGTTGTGACTGTTAGACGAGGGGGGTCTGCTCTCCCCTGAGGGGCAATCACCAGTGGTATTCAGTGTCCTTCGCCTTGCTGGGGTTTTGTGTGAGTTTGTGTTTATTTAAAATAGAACCTTTTCTGCTTCTCCTCTATGCACTGTGGACGTTTCTTTGTTCCGCTTTCTCAAAGCTGCCGAACCTCCGGGATGTCGGCTGAATAGCTGTGTCCATGTTTTCAAAGAATAAAGGTTTTCCAAAAAAAAAAAAAGAAAATGTATGTTTAAAAACATACAAACATGGTTTAAAAAGGCACTAAGTTTAGGATGGATAGTATCACAAGGTTTACCTTAATATAATAGTAAACGTCTCCTGGTTAACCACATTGAAAATAGGAATTTAGCAATCACCGTGACAAATAGGGGAGAAGAGTCATACTTCAGTAGCCTGAACAAATCTCTATAGTTCCTAACCCCCATGTTTTTTGCCAACTGGATAATCCATTTTCGACGGGGGATTTTGTAGGCTGCACAGAAGAATATAACATGAACCTCTGATTCTTCTTGATCACCACACCCAGGGCAGGTTTGGCTACTAGAACCAGCCCACTTATTCGTTCTTGCAAATAGCGGGAGGGAGCCATGCCTGAATTGTATATATAATTTCTTGGCAATGACCGGGTGGATCAGATCTAATGCAGGCTCGAAGCTATAGCCATTTTTAACTTCGAGGAATACCGAGGTCAAGTTGGGACTATGCACTGATCTGAAAATCTGGATCCGATTATGATCCTCCAAGGTTTTTGCCAGAGATTTTTTGGAGGATAAGGGGCATGACTCCTCGGGTGTGAGCCAAAGGTCTTCTCTCCCTATTGCCCTCAGAGATTTTTTTACAAATGCTAACCAGGGAATGGAGCCTGATTTTGGAGTAATCAAGATAGATCTCAGTTCCTCCCGAAATACAGCAAGTTCGGGAGTGCTCCATAGTCGGCGCCAATACATAACTGGTCTTGAAGCGACCATATCAGCAATGGATTGTATACCCAAGTCCATCCTAAGCGGCTGCATAGGAGTGCTCATAGGGAGTGCAAGTAATTGTCTAAAAAAAAGGTTTTCTGACTTGGTTAAAATATCGACTTTATTGTGGCCCCATAGTTCCGCACCATAGGCCACCATCCCCCTTGCTTGGGCTTTGTATACCTCTACCAGGGGGCTAATCAACTTTAATGGGCTATTTTTGTACATCTTTATAATTCCCCCAGTTATCTGTGCAAATTTAAGGTTTACCTTTGAAATCTGGGGGCCCCAGTTCATTTTATTATTATTAAGAGTCAAGCCCAAGTAGTCAAAGATGTCCACCCGTTCTAAATGCAGGCCGGCTAGTTTTGGTGTAGGGCGGTTTGTGATGTCTGCATGGAGGACCATATATTTGGTCTTACTCACATTGATGACTAAGTTCCTTTTCCTGCAGAATGAAGCAAATCCGTCCAGGACTCTTTCCATCCCCATGGGCGTCCTGGACAGGAGCAGGGTGTCATCTGCAAACATTAGTGCAGGTATTTTCCTGCCCGCCAACCTAGGTGCATCTATATCTTTTATGGTCAGTATATCCTCAACCAACCCATTTAAAAAGAGAGAAAAGAGGGTGGGGGCTAGTACACAGCCCTGCCTCACTCCCTTCTCTACTCCAAATGGGTGCGTAAGTTCACCATTTAGTCCGAACCTTACTCTAGCAAAAGTATCTTTGTGTAATCGCTCCAGTAGGTCGCAAAGATAAAGGGGAGCGCCCATCCCCTTTAGCAGCTCCCACAGCTGGCGACGATCCACCATGTCGAAGGCAGACTTTAAATCCACAAACGTGAGATAAAGGTTGCCCCCTTCTAAAATAATAGATTTCCAGTGGATCATCTGTAGCCTAAAGAGTTGGTCCACAGTTGACATTTTGGCTCTAAAGCCGACCTGAAAAGGGGTTAAGATGTTGGAATCGTCCATCCATGTCTGCAATCTTGCTAGGAGGACACGCGCAAAGATCTTTTGGGCGACATCAATTAAGCTAATCGGCCTATAATTTGCCGGATCTAGGGGGGAACCCTTTTTATGAATTGGTATGATCTCGGCACCAGCCCAAGTAGAAGGTAGCGGCATTCCAGCTAAAATTGCGTTAAAAAGGCCGTATAGATAAGGAACCCAGATGTCTGGCTCACTCTTATAAAGGTCACCAGGGATCCTATCTAGGCCTGGTGCTTTATTTGGAAGGACTTTGCTAAGAGCCACTTTGACTTCATTGAGAGTGCACTTTTGAGGCATTCCCTGGGTATGAGATATAAAAACATTGGGGAGAGGGGGAGTATGGTTTGCTATAAGTGGCTTGAAGGCGTATAGGTCTTCAAAATAGCCACGCCAGATTTGTTCCCCAATGTTGGGTTGGAGTGCTTGTTGGGAGCATGACGATCCGGTCTTAACCAGATTCCAAAACGACCTTGAATCCCTGTTCCTCAGTGCAATGGAGATCTCACCCCACCTATTTGTTTCCCAGTCTTTTTTCGCTTCTTTGGTGATTTTCCTGTAATGAGCCCTCGCTTCCTTAATTAGTGTGTTGTTGGCATTCTTAAGATTTGTCAATAACAGAGACTTGGCTTCCCTACAGGATTTGTTATACCAGGTGTTGTTCCCCCTCGCGGGAGCCTTGCTTCTCCTATTTTTCTGACAAAAGTGGGACTCTAGAATACGACAGAGTTCTGTGTGGGTTGCTCTTATCATATCCAGATCTGAGTGACCCTCTATCGAGTTGGGTCCACTCAAAGTCTTCTCAAGGAGGGGATAGATCTCAGTATACATAGCACTAAGGTCCCTTTGAGATTGAGCGATCTTCTCCCATCTGACTCTACGAGCACCACTGGCTTTAACCATGGGGGCTAAGGTGGAGAGATCATTAACAGGGTGGGGGCAAATAATAAAACCTTCCAAAATTGCTACAGTGGGATTGTGGTCACTTTCACATCGTTTCTTAACTTGGAAGTCCAGAATCCTAGGCCACAGTCCCATACTGAGCATTATATAGTCAATGATGGAAGATTGGCCATTTCTTTCAAAGGTGGGGTTGCCTGGGTTATCTGCGGGAAACCAACCATTGCATGCCCTTAGCGAGAAAGTCAATGTTATTGAAGTAAGTTGAAGGACCAAGGGTGTCCAGGCCTTCGTGGGGTAGGTATTGGACAGGGGGATGTCCCACACTTGGTCCTCTTCCTGGGAAACTGGGCAGATTAAAACATTCAGGGGTTCATAATGACAGTTAAAATCACCACCAATTATAATATGATTGGTGTTGGTGAATGAAGTCAAAAGTGTCTCAAGGTTAGTGAGTGTACAAGACACTTGGCCATAATTCACTGGGCGGGAGTAGATGTTAATCAGGCTTAGATCCTGATTACCCCGGAAAGACATGACTAGACACATGATATCGGGTGAATCAGTGATGATTTTCCTGATTGCACATCCCAAATGTGTTGGCACCCAGATAGTCAGCCCACCCGATGGCCTCCCCCTTTTGGACCTCACTGCAGCTTCCCAGTAAGTGGCATACCCTATACGATGGTGGGGCTTCAATGCCCAGGTTTCCTGGAAAAGGCAAAGATCATGTTTATCAATAAATTCCCCCCAATCAGGGGAATCTAGCAAGCGGGATAATCCCGCCACATTCCATGATAGAATTTTCAGCCCCTCAACCTGATTAATAGGGTGGTTAACGAGGTCAGTCCGGTGGGGAATAGAAATATTTCTCCAAGGGGATACCTGGGTTAGCCCTAGTATGATCAGAAAGCCCTAGTTCATTAGGAAGCCCTATGGAAGTCAGGTTGGTGTGAGTGATAGCAGGGTGGAGCACGCTTGGCTTTGGAAGAGATGGCTCCACTATGTTCAGCTTTATTTGGTGATTTGTCCCTTTTGTACAGCTTTCATCCGGGTTAGTGATCGGGGTCAATACAAGACAGCTTCCATAACCCCCTTCAATGCTCAAGGCAGTCTCGACTTCCCGGGCTTTTTGACATTCATGTTTGAGGGAAGCATGAGAATGAAAAAGAGCGACCCCGTTCACCCTAGTGTTCATCAACGTTTGCATTGGGGCAATAGGCCCGGAATCTGAGTCGGGGATGAGTCAATCGACTGAGTCCAACAGGCTAAACCTGTTATGGCAAGGTATGTTAAAATATGAGGCATGTCGATCTGCCTCTGGAATTCCACTATAGCCATAACCCAACCCCACTCTTTCCCCATGTAAGTTTGCTGTGACCCTCCTATGATTGAGTACTCCCAGTGGATAAAAGTGTGATAAAAAAGAAGTTTGAATACCATCAACCAATTTGGGCCAACCCCCCTCCCCCACGTATTTTACCACCCTTTTGTCTCTAAAGTTTACTAGAATACAGTCTCCCCTTCTAGATTTCTCGCCCCGGCCTACCCAAGATATTCTACGTACCATCATAATTTCCCCATTTAAATTAGGTGGCAGAGGTCTATGTTCATTCAGCCAATGGATTACCTTGTGCTTCAAGGACAGGTATGGTTCGGGTTTGTGTGGAGGGAGTTCAGGAACGCCTGTAAGAACCACAACGTATGGACTGCAATCTGGGGGGAGGTCTATTCTTTGTGAATTCCCAGAGTTAAGAGAGGTATTTGGGGCAGGATTTACAGGGGGAGAGAGTATAAGCTGGTGAGTGGGGCAGGCCAAACGGCCGATGTCACTTGTGGCTTCAACCTGTTGTGAGAGAAGGGGAAGAACAGACCTACCATCGTTGATAGGGGGAATATCCCTTTCAATTGGGGGTGGGTTGCGATTAAGAGAATAATTAACACCCTGCTCACTTGATCTAGTGTTAAGTGAGGTGGGTGGTTGATGACAAGGTGCCTTTTTGACTGAATCAGCAATCGCCTCCAGGTTGGGCTGGATAGTATCAGTTATCAATGCAATTTTGCCTTCTAGGATGGTTAAACGCTTGGTTAGTGGGGACAGGCTCCTATCAATTAAAGATGCCATTTTAAGCCAAAAAGCATCCTGGGTCAAGCCCCACAAGTCTTCCTTGCCGGTGGTTATAGTGATAGGGGTCGCTACGGGGTCCCGGGTTGGAGTTCTAGGTGGATCGATTTCCTTCAAAGAAAGGTTAAGATCTAAATTAGGGTCTACCATGCTTTTTAGTTTTTTCCTGTTAGGGCATCTCATAGAGACCCCTTCGCGTTTCTTCCCTTTCGTAGCAGGTGGCTTTACCCCTAAACATTGACTTCTCACACTCCGGTCCGACATGGACCTTGTTGTGGCACAATTAAAGATAGAAACAGAGGGAGGAGGTTCGGTCGATAGTAAGTTAACCTCTGCAGATCTTATAGCGGAACCACTGGGTATATTACAGCCAACAGAGGGGGCTGACTCTAATAATGATGCCTCGTCTAGTGAAACATCAAGACGCACGGGCACTGATTTATCAGGGGAGGGGGCGGACATTATGCCCCCCAGTGAGGAACGTTTCCCTAAAAGGGGGTCCAGGAATAACCTGCGTTCAGTAGCAGCGATTTCATAGGCCAGGACATTACTTGCACGGGTAATAAAGTTGTCCAGGGTCCCTGCCACAGAACATCCCTTGGGGGCCAGCCTCAATAGTCCAGTGGCCATGGTGTTTTTATCTCGGTGAATACTGACCAGTGGACGTGCCCAACCCAACCTCGTACAGTCTCGAACGGCCTCAAACGGCCCGCTCTTTGCCCGGTCTTCGCCCCGAGCTTCGTCCTGCACGCGTCCCGCTCACGCGAGAACAGGTGTCGGTTAAATAGGCAGGGGGAGGAGTCGGGAAGAGGAGCCAGGTGCGGGAGATGAGTGGACAACAAAGCACCTTGGTCCTCGCAGTCCCGTGCGCGAGGAAATGTACAACAAAATCCCTGTGTCTTTAAAGATGAAGTTCGTCCCCAGGCGGCGGTCACATCTGCAATGAAAGCACAGCCGGTGAGTACAGCAAAGTCCAAAGCCTACGAGCGGCTCCCGCGAAGCGGGGGCCGCGAGGCGTAAAGTACTTGGCGGGGGAGGAGCCAGGAAGAGGAGCCAGGTGCGGGAGATGAGTGGACAACAAAGCACCTTGGTCCTCGCAGTCCCGTGCGCGAGGAAATGTACAACAAAATCCCCGTGTCTTTAAAGATGAAGTTCGTCCCCAGGCGGCGGTCACATCTGCAATGAAAGCACAGCCGGTGAGTACAGCAAAGTCCAAAGCCTACGAGCGGCACCCTCGAAGCGGGGGCCGCGAGGCGTAAAGTACTTGGCGGGGGAGGAGCCAGGAAGAGGAGCCAGGTGCGGGAGATGAGTGGACAACAAAGCACCCTGGTTCTCGCAGTCCCGTGCGCGAGGAAATGTACAACAAAATCCCTGTGTCTTTAAAGATGAAGTTCGTCCCCAGGCGGCGGTCACATCTGCAATGAAAGCACAGCCGGTGAGTACAGCAAAGTCCAAAGCCTACGAGCGGCTCCCGCGAAGCGGGGGCCGCGAGGCGTAAAGTACTTGGCGGGGGAGGAGCCAGGAAGAGGAGCCAGGTGCGGGAGATGAGTGGACAACAAAGCACCCTGGTCCTCGCAGTCCTGTGCGCGAGGAAATGTACAACAAAATCCCCGTGTCTTTAAAGATGAAGTTCGTCCCCAGGCGGCGGTCACATCTGCAATGAAAGCACAGCCGGTGAGTACAGCAAAGTCCAAAGCCTACGAGCGGCTCCCGCGAAGCGGGGGCCGCGAGGCGTAAAGTACTTGGCGGGGGAGGAGCCAGGAAGAGGAGCCAGGTGCGGGAGATGAGTGGACAACAAAGCACCCTGGTCCTCGCAGTCCCGTGCGCGAGGAAATGTACAACAAAATCCCCGTGTCTTTAAAGATGAAGTTCGTCCCCAGGCGGCGGTCACATCTGCAATGAAAGCACAGCCGGTGAGTACAGCAAAGTCCAAAGCCTACGAGCGGCTCCCGCGAAGCGGGGGCCGCGAGGCGTAAAGTACTTGGCGGGGGAGGAGCCAGGAAGAGGAGCCAGGTGCGGGAGATGAGTGGACAACAAAGCACCCTGGTCCTCGCAGTCCCGTGCGCGAGGAAATGTACAACAAAATCCCTGTGTCTTTAAAGATGAAGTTCGTCCCCAGGCGGCGGTCACATCTGCAATGAAAGCACAGCCGGTGAGTACAGCAAAGTCCAAAGCCTACGAGCGGCTCCCGCGAAGCGGGGGCCGCGAGGCGTAAAGTACTTGGCGGGGGAGGAGCCAGGAAGAGGAGCCAGGTGCGGGAGATGAGTGGACAACAAAGCACCCTGGTCCTCGCAGTCCCGTGCGCGAGGAAATGTACAACAAAATCCCCGTGTCTTTAAAGATGAAGTTCGTCCCCAGGCGGCGGTCACATCTGCAATGAAAGCACAGCCGGTGAGTATAGCAAAGTCCAAAGCCTACGAGCGGCTCCCGCGAAGCGGGGGCCGCGGGGCGTAAAGTACTTGGCGGGGGAGGAGCCGGGAAGAGGAGCCAGGTGCGGGAGATGAGTGGACAACAAAGCACCCTGGTCCTCGCAGTCCCGTGCGCGAGGAAATGTACAACAAAATCCCCGTGTCTTTAAAGATGAAGTTCGTCCCCAGGCGGCGGTCACATCAAACAAAATTCAGATGTGTCCATTGCATTTACTTCCTACACAAAACCCTTGTTCAGAGGCAAGCTAAAAGCTGATTTTAGGAAGTAAGATTTTGGTTGATGGAACTGCAGCAAAGCAACACCGCTTGCAGATTCCCCATTTCGACATTCCCATTACACGAACGCAGAAAAAAGGATAGCGCTTGAATATAGGAAACATTGAAAATGATTTGAAAAAAAACAGCCATTTGTGCCAACATTTTCACCTGTAACTTACTCTAATTATGACAGATGTTTGAAAGCAGTATACCGTTACATCCGCTGGACCTTTCTGGTTGTGGGGATGTATAGGACCTGTAGGTTCTCCAAGAACCAGATGAACCCTGAGCAGCATCTTGCAATGGTTTTTTTTATTATGTACCGGGTATATAGCAATTAATTTGGGAAAATATATATAGTGAAAAATCGGGATGAAAGACACCTATGTATTTCGGAAATTGGGGCACAATATTGAGTTTAGAAACAGTAGCTATTTGCACATTTCCAAAATTGTGAGTACCCATACTAGCATGAGAATTATAGGACATTTTTCAAAGTGACTTCTTTTTTGCACATTGTCTTTCATTTGGAAGGCAGAAATGCATCGAAAGTCAATAGGTAATAACAGTTGCTCTACAACCCTGTGTTACCCTAAGTCTCCCGATAAAAATGGTACCTCACTTGTGTGGGTAGGCCTAGTACCCCCGACAGGAAATGGCTCAAAACGCAACGTGGACACACTTCATTTTTACAGTGAAAACAGACAGGTTTTTTTGCAAGTGCCTAACTGTAGATTTTGAACCCTAGCTCTGCCGGCAGCTATGGAAACCTAGCAAACCTATACATTTTTGGAAACTAGACACCCAGGGGAATCCAGGATTGGGGTGACTTTTCTGGCTCTCAACAGGTTCTGTTAGCCACAGTGGCGGCTGGTGAGTTTTGAAAGTGGGAGGGCGTGAAAGTTGGGGGATGAGCGTGTTATATCGCGGGTGTGAATCCATGCATGTGCTGAGGTTGAAAGGGTGCAGCAAAAAACTGTGTCTTCTTAATCATGGAGGGGAATAAAGTCTAGGTGTTGTATTAAACACAAGTGATAACCATATATTGCATTTCGATCACCAAAACCCTTTTATTTTCAGCATTCTAAGGATCACACATCAAAAAAGGGATTGGCCTTCGGTATGCTTCGGGCAGTGACGTACTGTATGTAACGGGCACATTTTCATAATTGGACACTTAACTACCGGGAAGAGCAGAGAGTAACTGTTTGGAGTGATGGGGGGGGGGGCGGATAAAGGAGGCGCTGTGCTTGGATAAATGACCCTAACAACAGACTCACAGCCACGAAGGCTAGGTGTGGTCGACAACAAAGCTATCAGCTTTGAATAAAGATCATATGAAGAATAATTTCTCGACAGTTTCAATTTGGCAACCATTTCACCCATGAGTAACTTTCAAACAAACAATTAAAATAAAACATTAAACTTACCTGAGTGAGTGCGGGGGTACCGCACCGCACCGCCTCCGCTCCAGGCCGGTCACTGGTGAGTCCTCGTGTTCGTGCTGCAGGAAGCAGGCAGATTCCTGCTTCCCTGTCCTACGCAACGCACTACACACACCAATCAACAATCTGGTAGGCGCAGCAGGCGAGCGCCCTAGCCGAGACATCTTGTCTGGGTAGAGAACAAGGGAGAATGGGCGGTCCCGCTCGAGGGCAGGGGGGGGGAGTGGCTTACCCACTGTTGTGGGTACTGACTGTTTGGTCGGCTCCAGGACGGACCAGACAGTCAGTACCCACAACAGTGGGCAAGCCACTCCCCCACCCCCCTGCCCTCGAGCAGGACCGCCCACCCTCCCGCCCCCAACCAAGCACAGAGGCACTTCTGCTTTCTCGCAATGCGAGAAGGCAGAAACATAAATGGTCGTTTTTACCATTTATGTTTCTGCCTTCTCGCACCGCGAGAAAGCAATGGGGCAACGCCCCAACGGGGGAGCCGCCACTGGTTAGCCAGAATCCCCGGGGGGAATTGAGAGGGGAACTGCCCCGATATGCCCCCAAGGGGCGCAGAAAGACTGTGGCTATTAGCTTGGGGTGGGTGCATTAGTATGCCCGTTCTGGGCAGCCCCCACCCAAGTGCAAAAAAACTACAATATTCACTTAAACTGACATGGGGTTGCAATGTTATTCTGCGTTTGACCACCTATTGCCCTGTTCATTTGGACGCTCTTCTTGGTAATCCATTTCCCTTTCAGACATTTTTTATACTTTTGATAAAAAGAACAGACGTTATTCATTGGCTTTACTACAATGCTTTACCCTGAAGAAGTCCACTGTTTATTGGACGAAATGCGTAGGCTGGCCTTATCAGCATTTTATTAGAAGTATCAATAAAAGAAGAAAATAATGGAATTCATGAAAATCCGTTGTGACTAATTCTCTACATTTTTTTGATTATCTTGAACTTTTTTGTATGTGGTGCACCTCTGGCTATAATGTCTGTACATATTTAAAACTGGAAATCATATTGAATGGCGAAAGGGATTATGTTGTACGTAAACACTAACGATAAACAGAAAGATACTCCAACTCCAAGAGCAGCAAAGACTGTGATACACCTTGAATGGTTCGTGAGATTTTTGCTGTTAGACTTTTATGGTATGTTCTAATCAATGAATACATTTGCTGCTGTCTTTGCAAGGTGCTGAAGAGCTGTGTTACTAATTGGCCTATACGATTAAACTGCCTAATTTTACACACTGCTTTTCCCTTTGGTTTATATATGAGAGGCCTTCCTTTCAAATCGGCAACACTGTCACGTGATCAAATGCCATGTATGGGAGATATGAAGTAAAATGCCTGACATCCCACCTCAGAGGTTCTCGTCTTATAATCAGTATGCACTAGTAAAAATGACAAAGTTTCAACTGCTTCATAAATGCTGAAATGCTTTGTTAAAGAGGGCATGGAAGGCAAATTCGGCACAACCATGTTACTAGCAGTTTCTTTTGTCTGGAGTAGTTCAGTACCCAATTGTTGCGGTTGGCATGAAATGTGTATTGACTTGAGGGTATACTAGAACGCAGGAATACCTTTCCCATCTGTACATTTTAAAGTTTCATTATGCAGGTTCTTCTCAGTGTCATGCTTAGAAATGTCATTGTATAATTGTAGCCACAGGTCTAATGTGTTCTGTAAGTAACATTTTTTTTTCATCTACAGGGCACCAAGATCACACATGAAAGATGGCCAGAGAAGAACATTGGGTAGAGAGACTGTTTTCCCCGCAGTTTACTGTAGAGGACTTTTTAGAGCCACCTGGTGAAGATACCATGACCTTTCAGAAACGATCTAAAGAAAGAGCAAAGAAAGTAGAGCGAATTTACAATTTGGCAACAAAAAAGATTCAAGAAGAAGAAAAGCGAAAAAGAAAGGAGTATATTTCCAAAATGATTGTTCACGAGTGTGAACCAAAATTACATGAAAAAGACCCAGACAGCAAAAATATAAATACAGTATCTAAAAGCACCTCGCTCTATTCAGGGGATTCTAATTTTGGTAGCGGCACAGAGGATTATGATGATATATGTATCTGGAAATCAAACGATTTGGCCACTCTTCGGCAAGAAATGAGAAAGAAGCACTACGAATCAAAAACTCAAAACATTCAGCTAGTCAACCTGAATTCAGAAATAGCCGTATTGAAAAATAAACTTAAAAAGACAGAGGAAGCCTACGAAAATCTACAACGAGCGATTGCTCTGTCGAAACGTAAATCACAGTGCTATGCCCTCCATGTACAGCAATTGGAAAAGGATAATTTAAAAAAAGAACTTGAACTTCAAGCTGTAAAGGAAGAACTGAGAGAAAAATCTAAAAGTGTTAGTAATTTAAGTAGGGACCTTCATAAGGCAAAAATTGAGATTCAGAGCTTGGTTCTACAAAATAAAGATCTCCAAAAACAAAGTATTCAGTTAAAACAGCAACACGAGATTCAAAATGTGGCATTCATAGAAAAAGAGAAACTGCAGTACAGTTTGCATTTAAGAAAATTACACCAGGAAATGCAAACCATCAGGGAGGAAATGAATAGAGAGAAACTGCTGCATGCTCGAAATCTTAGTGCATTAGAAATACTGAGAAAACATTTTTCATCACTCCCTACTTCTAAACCACCTGATACTTTTAAAGTACATTTTTTGCAAGAGTAAAATGAAGCAAAATACTTATTTTTCTGTATATAGTTAACATTGCCTATGTAATAAACAAACTTATTGAAAACATGATGTAAATATACTTGTCAGAACCGCTTTCAGAGGACCACAGAGCAAGCAGCGCCGTGCCTCCTGGGCCCAACCATGGGGTTGAGGAATTTCTATGAATCCTAACTAACTGGGCCAAGTACTCCTAATGTATTTGAGTCTCCGTGGTAGACGTGGATGAGCAGTCCAAGGTTCCCTCGGGGGTGGGAGGTGGATACAGATTTTTGGACAACGGCTCACAACTCGGATCATGCAGCAACAATAAATCAATACCCAGCCAAATACTCACTTTTATAAAAGATTTTTTTTCTTTAACTATACTCAATCAAAGGAAGAATAGGATATTCATAATCAAAAACACGTTTCCCCTTGAGGTCCGAGCTCTAGTATATAAAAGGCAGTTCCGTACCCCGTTCTCTTTCCTTGCAGTGCAATTGGGGTTATTTCTCTCTTCACTGATGGCCATATCCAGGGAATGCTCAGCTAGCTGTTCATTTCTCAAGAGTCCACTCTGACTCTTTAAAGTCAAGCCAAAAGTGTCTGAGCAGCACAGTGCTTCTAGCAGAGAGTCCACGTGTAGGCCCAAAACAAGACTTAACCACTCCGGCAGGAGTGAAGTGTGGGGATTGTTGGAGTGCACCCCGTCCACAGGAAGTCATAGCAGTGCCACTCCTGATCAGGTGAGTCGGCTGCACGTGGATTCAGCAGCTGCACTTTCCATCACGGTTGTGCTTCGGCAGTTTTCCTGCACTCTTTGGAGTACATTTCCAAGTTCCTGAAAGGGGTTAGTTGATTGCGGTGTTCCTGTCCTTGATCCCAAGCTAAGTTGGTGATGTTCCCATGGTCCTCACTCATTCTACGGGTCGGGTCAATGACAGTCCTCATTTGCTCCCTGTGACCTTGCCGTTTACTATTGCTCACAATTGACGGGCTCCTACCCAATCAACACAGTAAGAGTACTCCTGGCAGCCCCTATGGGGTTCCTGCACAGCTGCCACGCAAGGCTTTGACCCTTAACGCACAGAAATCTTTACCATAGTAGCTCCTCCTGTTGCGCAATCTTTGGCCCTTGCCCTCAACTATCTTCACAGTAGCCTATCCTCTGGCATATGGGGGTCGCCGATTCTGTTCTGCAGACAGTTAATAACCCGATCAGTGCAGCACCTGTTTTCTCAGACCTTGAACCAGGAGTCCACTTGACAGGGTTCCCCACTGGACCTTGCTCCCTCCAACGCTCTCCTCTGCTCTTCCTCATAGGGCACACTGGTCTTGGCAAACAGTCAGTCAGAGTATGCTTTATTCGAATTTCATTCATAAAAGCAGAATACAATTACAGTGTTCAATTACATACAATAGATTAAAAATAAGATTAAATTTCACTCAAGGGATCGATACAAAACATACGTTGGCAAATTTCTGACTTAATAATAATGACCCTAGATAAAAACATTCTGTTATATTAACAATGGATGTTGTTTGTGTACTTCAACAAATTTCTGACTTAATAAAAAACCCTAGGTAAAACATTCTGTTCTATTAACAATAGCTGTTGTTTGATTAAAAGCAAAAAAAAGAAAAGTAGGAATAAGTTTAAAAACAAAGTACAGGGAATAAAAATGCAGAAAAATAGCATGGGAGAGAATTGTCAAAGCACTAGCAGTCTCTCCCTAATCAAGAGAATAGTCAAACGACTAGCAGTCTCTGTCTAATCGACCAAGCCCATCCTAAATATTTTGCAGTGGCTACAGAAATCCAAGTCGATGTACTGGTACATATGATGCGCAAAGCTACAGTACTACTAGTTGTTCCTAGATTTTTGCACATCGGAGCTAGCCAATTACGCCTTGGTACCGCATAGAGTTTGCAAGCAAATAAAAAATGTCCGAGAGTTTCTTTGTTAGTGCCACAAACAGGACAGCCATCACAGGATCCCACTTCCCACTTGGATGTCAAAGATTTGAGGGGGAGTGCACCTGCTCTCAGCTGAAAAAGGAGCTTCCTGTCTCTGGGCCTTGTTATAAAATCCCAGTATGGTTCTAAACAGGGATACATCTTGACCTCTAGGAACTCTCCGGTCATGGTGCCAGCACTGGAGCTGCTCCAATGCCGGCGGGCGACCCTCTCCCAATAAATGATCTTTAAAGTAACTTTAGATGGAAAAGTAGAGCTCACCGGATCATCCCAGAGTGAGCTCAAACCGAGCTCAGACAGGGACATCCTAAGCGATTTTAACCATCCAATTTTGTGATGAACATCGGTTCTTATAATGTCTAAAAACCCTTCAGCATAGTGAGAGAGCGTAGGAGTTGTCCATAGCCTGCGCCAATACAAAATCGGACGAAGTTGAGCCAAATCTAGGATGGCTCTTCTGCCCAAATCGTATTTAAGGGGCAACAATGGGGTGCTTTTAGGGACGCCTGTTATGGCCCTGAGAAATTTGTTCTCTGAGGATTGAAGACCAGCCATCTTCTCATATCCCCACAGCTCGGCGCCATAAAGTGCAGATCCTAGAGCTTTTGCTTCGTAGACCTGTAAAACTGGTTTTACAGGTTTAGTCAAGGAATTTCTATACTCTGTACAAATAGCACCAGCCAGTTGCCTGTGTTTAATTGTAGCGATATCGATATGATATATGCATGCCCAAATAAGTCAAGGTATTCACTACCTCTAGCGGTCGATCATTTAAAATGATTTTTGATTTAAAGCTGCGATGGGGGTTAAAAATCATAAGCTTTGTTTTGGCAGTGTTTACCTCTAGGCCATACTCGCCACAAAATTTGTCAAAGATAGACAAAGCACACTGCAATCCACTTGGAGTTTTAGATAGGATGAGCGTGTCATCAGCAAACCTTAAAATGGGGATTTTAATCCCAGCTAAAAAGGGAGCATCCACTTGTGCAGAAGTCATGCGTGTAACAACATCATTAATGTATAGTGTAAAAAGGACTGGAGCCATCGAACAACCCTGCCGGACTCCCCTCTCAACAGGGAAGTCCGAGGTTACTGAACCTAATCCCCCCCACTGGATTCTGGCATAATTGGATTCGTGAAGCCTCATTATCATGGATAATAAATCACTAGGAAGACCCTGTTTCTGGAGGACCGACCATAGCTTGGATCGGGGAACAAGGTCAAAGGCTGCCCGCAGATAGACAAAGGCCGCATACAAGCTTCCTTTACCTAGCACCACCGTCCTCCATTGTAGCAAGGTAAAACGAAAAACCTGGTCCACCGTACTTGTAGATCGTCGAAAGCCAGCTTGGAATGTCGAGAGGGCATCGGTCTCTTCCGCCCAATCCAGGAGCCTATTGACGATCACACGTCCCACGACCTTTTGGATGGTATCTATGAGGCTTATTGGCCTATAATTACTCGCCAGGGATCGATCACCCTTCTTAAACACAGGGATGATTACTGCACCCTGCCAGGATTTTGGAACTGCTGCACCCAGAGCAATAGCATTAATGAGATGATGGATATACTGACACCAACGCTCTTTGTCGTTTACAAATAAATCAGCTGGCACTCCATCAAGACCGGGGGCACGTCCACAAGCAACAGTGTTAAGGGCCGTCATAATTTCACCAAGACCAAAGAGGTTTACTTTTGGGAGATCTACTCTGATTTCCTCGGCCAGGTTAGCATTATTTGGTGCAGCATACTGATTTTTAATTTTTTTTATCCATTCTGCTTCTGGAACGTTGTTATGAGGGGACTCGGGGGAGCCTGATTTACCCCATCTAACAATGTGTCAGAATAACCGGGAATCCCTTCTATCACTAGCTGCCTTTAGCTCGGTCCAATGATGTTCGTCCCAAGCTTTTTTAGCCTTAAATATACTATTTTTATAATTCTTTCTGGCAACTTGGATTAATGCTGTTTGCCCCCCCTTAATAGCTTTACCAAGAGCAAGTCGTGTTTCTCTACACTCTTCATTATACCACTTAGCAGGCTTTGGGGCTCTGTCACCTTTATTTTTCACAGGTTTAAGGAAATATTCCTTGATTGTACAAAAAAGGGAATTATGTATTCCTTCTACCTTGTCAGAGCCAGTGCTAAGTGTTTTACAGTGCTCTATGGCTGATATTGCTGTGTCGACATTGCTATTGATGTTAGCAATAGCCTGATGGTTATTTGCTACCTTTTCCCATCTTAATCTCCGCATATCATTGGTGGGAACAATCCGGGGAGGGGCGGACTCAGAAGAATCCGTGGGAGAGTTGATATGAGACCACCATTTGTGAGTTAAGCACAAGGGGTTGTGATCACTCTCGATCCTCCCTACAACCTTCATATCACATAGCAAAGGCCATCATTTTAGACAACATAACACATAATCAATTCTACTGTTATATCGGCCATTGTCAAATGTGCTTGTCCCCTTCCTGTCTCCACTAGTCCTACCGTTTAGGGCTCTTAATCCCTTTTCATAGCACAACGGGAGGGAGCTCTAGTTTAGGAACACCCCATTGTCGATCCTCCTCATCACCAAATAAATCATCATCACTTGTCAGGGGTTCAAATGTTCTATTAAAATCACCCGCAATGACAATATTGTTATTCGTGGATTGTATATCGAGAAGACTGACCAAGGCTTCTAAAACCTCAGACCTCCCTCCCCTCTTACTCCGGACGTAAACATTGTAGATATCCAAAGTTCCCAATTTATCTAAATCCAATCTGATTAGTTGAATATCCTGATTTTTAGTGTCAACAACCTTAATGGCCAACTTTAGAGATTGGCGAACCCATATTATTAGGCCCCCCAAGGGTCTACCCCTAGGTCCTTTTAACGCAGGGACAAAATAATTCAAATATCCCTGCGCAAAACAGGGTTCACATGACCAAGTCTCCTGGAATATGCATAGATCATATTTGTTAACAAAACACATCCACTCCACAGATTCCAGTTTGGAAGTCAACCCTGCGATGTTCCATGAGAATAAATTCCCCGTTAATTCCTGAATGCTAGCCAGGTCGTTAGCAGATGTTAGAGGATCAGGGGCAATAAGTTGATTGGGACAATGCTCTGCGCCTACTACCAGTGGTACATTCCTTGGCTCATTAGAAAGGTCTTGGCAAACAGACAGGTGCTGGGGCTCCAGGGCAGGTGGTCTTGGTTTTCCTAGGTGATGTCCCCTCACACAACAGGGATACTAGCAGGCCCAGTCCAGGTCACAGGCAGAAGTCTTGCAAAGCTTCTCTTACTCACATAGCTTGTTAGCTGCTTGGCAGATTACAATTGTTGGTGTCTCAGACTCACCTTATAGTCCATAAATCCAGCACACAGTCACCACTCCTGCCCTGCAGAACACTTCATATCCAACCAATAAGCACTCAGCAGTGGAACTTTAAAAAGTGAGTTAGCCTGTAGGCCTGAAAGGTTAAGAAGGACCTGTTCACTCCTACAGATCACTACATGGTATGCTAATACCACAGCCCTCTTGCTGCTTAACAGTACAGACAGTAGCCTTCCTCCACAGATTAGGGTAGCACTTTGAGTGCTTCTCCCTGTGCAACAAGAACGCAATCTGTGAGGCCTGTGTCATGGCGCACATGCATGATTCATGTTTGTCTTTGACAGCTGAAATCAGCATTAGGGACCCCGACTACAGCACTCGGGCAGGGGTACATGTCCACTACTATGAAGAGGACCTTTCCATCCCAACAATACTAATGCTAGTAAACCCTACATTAAACTAAAAGTAATTTGATAATTAGCCTCTTGGCAGCATCATATGCTGCATTTTTTTTAAATCAGATTAAAAAAAACAGTTTTTGGGTCATCACTTTACATCTATGCACACATAAGCACCTATTTATCTAGTTCATGAACTGATGGGTATGGTTCTAATGAGTACACTCTTTGAGTTACTTGGTTTTGACCATACCCAATTAGTTCCCAATTACTATGTACCCAAGCACCTTTTGTACTTTAAAAATTATTTTATTCTACAGCTGGATAAGTAGGACTGCTTCTAATCGTACTGAAGAACCTACTGTTGATAGCTTGGTTTTGAGTAGTGAGTACAATCCTTCTTTTTTCTGCTTACCCTTTTTTCCCCACCCATTAACAAAATGATGCTGGCTAATTGAGAGCTTTCTGTCCACTCAGATTATTTATTTTTTAAATTAGGCACCATAAAAAAGTGTTATTATTTGGAAGAAACGTGTTGTCATATCTATTAGGGACCCGTTGTAATAAAGCAAATCTTTTGAAGACGTTTGAATATATCCTTGTTCAGCAGTTCAGTGCAAATGTAAAACCCTCTTGGATGAAGAATGGTGCACATTGTACAACAGTACACAGTATTATTAATGTCATAGTCCAGGATAAACGAAGGTCCCTGGAATTATGATACAATCTCCAAATTATAATTTTGGTAAGAGGTGTTGGAGATAACTACCTATATGCCCAGTTGTGTGAGTTTTTGGGGTGGGAGGGGGCTACATACTGCTGCCTTTCTCTAGGTATATGGCCAATAATGCATCATATTTTGTGCCGGGGAGCAACTAGACCCAAGTTTTTTGGGGGGGCTGGAAGGATGGGCTAACACTCCCAGCAATGGGACAGAACAAGCATTTCCAGAGTGGGATTGGATCTATTCTCATAGCCAATATAAGAAAGAGAGGTGACAAACATTGCAATTAAAACATATTGGACAAACTTGGTATTATAATGAACATGTTTTTGTAGATTTGACACTGTTTCTAGGCTACTCAATGGGATTTTTTTAAAAGCAGATTGAGTGCGTTGACAACTAAAAAAACGGCTTCTACAGATTTTAGTCCAAAGCACCTAAGACACGTTTTTGCCAAGTTATTTCAAGACAACATCCTTTTTGGCAATTAACTGATCCCTTCTTTGGCAGGACAATTTGCGTGTGAAATATTTGTCATTGCAAGTCCAGAAAAATGCTCCTGTTCCATTACATGACTGAAGGTACAAATTAGTTTACCCAATTGTGAAAGTCCATGCTGCTTTTGTGCCACAGTCATACCAGAATCCGTTTTGGTAATGTAAGAGAATGTTATGTTCTTCGATGAATGTAGCTATTTGTTTTGACACTGATATTTCAATCTTTTTATCTAGAAATAGTTGATTATTGGCCAGAAGTTAGAAAGAGCCCTTGTTTTGAGGAAATATGAATTTTGTGATCAGTTATGTCCCCTACCGTAGACCCCAACGGCTCCATGTGCATGCTATAAGTACATGTATGTTCCCTCCAGTTCCAATTTTGAAGACGCAAATATATGTGCGTCCACCGTCAACATGTCCTCTTTCAGATCCGCCATGAATGGGTCAGATATTCCATTCCTAAGTATGAAAGGCCACCGACTTTATGTGGTTCACTTTCCACATTTTACAGATTCAGGCGAGTAGGCCCTGAATTCTGTCATCAAGCCTTTTCCTGCCTTCTGCTTCTGAAAGCTCCAGTCTGAGCCCGCATCTGTATCCATGAACTTTGTCCTACTCCCTGCGCGGCTAACGGTGCCTGATCCAGCATATTGCCTGCCAAAAACTGTATTTCACCTTCAAGATTATCTACTCCGCTCCTCATCCGATGCATTCCTGTCTAGTAGTTTAGGTAAACATTCCTCCAGCTACCGTGCAAAGGGCCAGGCCTCGCTGTCCTCATGCAAGTAATTCATAGCCCCCGTTACCATGGAATATTCCTACCCCCTCGCATCTCATGTAGACATTTAGACGCTTGTACACGCACTAACAGTCAGTATAGAATAGATTCTATCCTAGAGACCTTCCCTTTTGGATAACACAGTTCTTCAAACATAGGATATTAGATATGATTTGGGATTAGGTTGACATAACCCCCAGACTTCTGTCTCCACATGTAGAGCTAAATGTCAAGTCCCCTTCACCCTCTAGTTGCACGTCAATCACACGTCATGCGGCTGCGCGCGCATCTCTGCCAAGTATTTTTGCTGACATTGCGAAATTCTTTCATGGAACCACCCATTGTGACATCATACCTAATGACGTTCTTTAGTTACGCCTAGTTACACCCATTTTAGTTATGCATGTATGCCTTTATCTCTGTTTTCAACTGTTACGCCTCCTGCATCTGTTTCACTGTAATGTATTTTCTATAAAACTGCCTATCTGTCAATAATATATGTTCTTTCCTTCCTGAACTTTCGTGGTGATGGAATAGAAGACCCATAATTCGAATTATATTCCTTTGTATAGGAATAAAGCCCGTTCCAAACCTCTAATACCACGGATTCTGCCTCTTATTTTATTGAGCTATTCTTATTTAGTTTTCCGCATCAAATTAAGTCCCGGTAATTAAATTATTTACCACATATATGGCGCCCGAACAGGGACACTTTCTCATCTCACGCGCCGGAGGTGCGTTGCAGGCCCGGTCTCCTGTCACAGCTGGACGGACAACAACGCGTACCCACAGGATTTCCTGTATCTCCCTCCTGCCGAGCGGGGGTAACTGAGGCTGCGATCAACACCCAGACGAGGCGGTGAGAAGTGCGAAGTATCCCGACCAGAGCCTAGCTGAGAGAGCAAGATCCGAGGTATACAGAGGCCCACCAGGTTCCGAAGTTCCGAAGTTTCGAGTCCAGTCCAGTCTGGTCCAAGTCCAGTTCAGTTCAGTTCCGAGGCCTTCCGTTCCGAGCTACCCGGTGAGTACCATTGCCGGGGAGGCGTTCTGACGTGCACATAGGTTGTGCCGGTCAAGACGGGTTTGGGTACACAAATCCGGTCTGCACTGTTTCAGCAGTGTATCTGTACTGTTTAGCAGTATATCTAGTATGTCTAGTATATAATTCAGAATTACCTAGTTAGTGCCGAGTATTATGCTTAGTGACTAGATCCCTAAATGGCCATCATTGTTGTTCATTAAATGTTAAATGTTAAATGTTTTAAATACGTTCTGCAGATTGTGGTGTGAATGACTGTTCATTATTGTGTTTTGTTGTATTAAACGTGTTCAAAATTAGGTATCAGATCAGTTCTCAATATGCCGCTCTTTTCGAAATTAAGACAGATCAACACTAGAAAAGGGGTACTCGAAGAAGCTGTTCCCATTCCTCCTAGGGACACTCCAGGGTACTTCATGTATCATAAACATGGCCTAGACGCCATATTATTTCTTGATTTATGGGTAGACTACACCAAGGAATTGCCAGAAAGTCAGAGGTGGCCCGCAACTGGGACCTGGGATGCAGATTGCATTATGAAAGTGGAGGAAGAATTATGGAAAAAGAAAGCTAGACAATCACAGAAAGATGCCATTGAATTATGGCGTAAAGAATCGTATAGACGTACAGAAAAAGCACGCAGACAGGAAGAGAAGAGTAAGGAGAATTCAAATAAAGTCCGAGAAAATCTATTAATTGAAGAAGGTACCCGAGCAAAAGCAGAACAAGTAGACAGACAAAGAAATGCCCTTATGAATGGTATGTATCCTCTTCTGGCCGAAGGGTTACCTAAGGCTACTCTGGAGATACCAAAAGATTTGCCACCTCCGTTGTTTCCGATAAAAGCACATCCCAAAGGGCATCCCAGAACCGCAGAAGATGTTTTCCTTTCCTCTTATTTAGACGACGCAGCTCCCGAGTATGCTAATACTGCACCACATAGACCGCCTGCCGAGGGGGTTCAACGCCAAGACCCTCCGTCTGTACCTCCGCAACAACAAACTCCGACACAAGTTCCGGCAAGCACATCTGTTTCTACAGCTGTACCCACACCTATGGTTGCTATATCACGTTCAACGAATCCTTTCACACCCAGCACCCCAGGCGGTGCTACAGGAGGTACAACAAACATTTTTTCCACGCCACCCAGAGTAAATAAACTTTCCTTTCAAGAATTAGCTCACCAACGTACGCCCAAACTAGTAACTCCCGACACGCTTAAGGAACTTCTAGTAGATTGTAGATATGACCCTGTGCCCGGCAAAAAGGATGAAATGCTGCTGGCCTCATTACGTATCCGACGAGCTGCAATATATTTAGGGAGGCTACCAGGAATGAGTACACATTTGGAAAATATATATCATTTTGTCCAGTCAGGGCGAGATTCTGAAAGTATTAATAGAGCCATGGAGTACCAGAAAGTACCAGAAAGTGGAGATACAGGGAGAACTGTTACGTTTCCTCATAAATTGTGTGGTCAGAAATCAAGACCGACCAGGGGTAAATCCGGAAGAAATGCAAAATTCTTACCACATGGAGTCGGAATATATCAGAAGGGAGACATGATAAACGATTAAGTATAATAGCTATGTGCCGAAAAATCCGCAAAGAAGTAGAAGGAATACACGAAGAAAGATTAGCAGTAGACCAGCCTGAACAAACCGAAGAGGAGGAAGAATTAGAACTGCCCACAGGACAGTTAGAAACCATGGCCTATGTAGGTAGAGGAAGATCTTGCAATAATACTAGATGCTTTACTGATCCGATACGTCCGATACGTCCAGATAATAACAGAAATTTCCAAACCCCTATAATAAACATAAGGTCCCCCGAACATTCGTTCCAAGCCGCTGACAAATTACTCCGAGAACGAAGGGGTTATCATATACTCGATTCTATGGACGAACAAGAATTAGCCAGGTCTGCCGTTCACTGGGTTGACAGTCCCGGAAAATATAGTGATGATACACTAGCACACACGTTTTTGAACCTCACCCCAGATGAACAGCGTTTAGCTGGTATCTACATGATTCAACAACTCCTTATATTATATAAAAGCCAACACTCCGATCCTGGTCCCTTACCTGATATATTGACTGAATTACTCACGAGTAAATGGAGAGGTTCAGGTACTGAGTTAATTAGAGAAATACTAGAATCCAGAAAGCAGTACATTCTTTTCGTATGTCCCGAACATGTCTCACTGCCCATCAAGGAAAGAACGACGTATTACATGGATAGACAGAATCCCTTACGCGAAGTCCACCCGATAAAAGGTGATGACAATCAGTTTAAACGTGTGTTTGTATACACACCCATATCTAAAATGGAACTATTAGAAATGAAGAAAGTGGTACCCAGTCATGACAAAGACCCAGCGGGTTTCCACCGTGAAATTAAAGACATGTTGCTCATGGGAGAGTATACCTATATTATGAAAATATTAAAGGTATTAATGCCTGCGGGCATTTATGAAAAACTCAAAGAAAAGGATTGGGAGGTGGGAGACCAAAAGATAGATTGGACAGCATTAGAAAACGAAGAAACAGCTCGAGGTCCAGGTTTAGGGCTTGGGGATAAGACCAAAATACTACCAGGTTTACTAGTACAGGTACTGCCACGTTTATTAACTACGAAAAAGGAAGACTGGGGTGCAATCTCAGCCTGTAAACAAAAGCAAGATGAAGACACTAGTGACTTTTATGCCCGATTCGAAAAATGTTTTGGTATAAATAGTGGAATAAAAGCAAGTAGCGAATCTTATCCACATCTGTTTGTGACAAAATTAGTTGAAAATGCTCTGCCCCAAGTTAAGAATAGAGTATTGAAATTCGAGAGTACCTGGCAAGGTAACACTCCGTCACAAATGTTACAAATGCTACAGTACCATCACAATAGAATTAGAGAGGAACAAGAACATGAACAAAGACGCATGAAAGACACGAAAATGAAAATGCTAGTTTCCCAGACAGTTCCAGCTGACGGTCATAAAAAGGGTATGACACAGTCCAGTGTTTCAGCAGGTTCTGTAAAAGGGACATGCAACTACTGTAAACAGCCAGGTCATTATGTACACGATTGTCCAGTTTTAAAACATAATATCGCCATAGGTAATACAAAAGAAAGACCATGGCCACTTAGACAGGATCAGAACCAACAAGGAGCCCCGCAGCATGCACAGGCCATGCCAGCTCCGCAACAGTCTATGCCAGCTCCACCACCGCAGCCAATTGCTGCCACTTCAACAACGACACGACAGATGTACCAGACTGCACAGTATGACTATCCTGATTATCAACGATACTCATGAAACAGCCTAGAGAGGGGAGTTGGCTTACCCCTTATCGAGGTCCCTGTAGATCAAGAAGGACCTTATGTACACAGTGAACTATTAGGCCAGGATAGAAAATTTTTACTTGATACAGGGGCAAGCCGAACAACCATAAAACGTAGTGAAGTTCCAGGGGCACCCCTCTCAGGCTCACAGAATATTTCCCTTGGTTTTTCAGGAAAACCTATCATTAACGAGGTGTCACAGCCTCTTCCACTTACGATTGGTCCCTTGACACGAACTACAGATTTATTGCTTACTAAATCATGTCCAGAAAACTTGTTAGGTATAAAAACATTGAAAGCTCTAGGAGCTATAATATGTTGTTCTCCGGAAGGAGTAAGATTGTTTTTACGTGATTTCAAAGGGCACTATGTGTCCCGAGACATGGATCACCGACTGCAGACTTTACCCACACATTTATGGGCGCAAGGCCCTACAGATGTTGGTTGCATGAACATTACACCATATCGAGTCACACTAAAGACAGGAGTGGTACTACCACGTATGCGACAATACAAGTTACCACCAGATGCTGTATTGGCTTTACTGCAAATCATTGACGAGCTTATTACCCAGGGAGTGGTTGTGGAAACCGACTCCAATGTATGTAATTCCCCGATAATTCCGATTCTTAAACGAACTGATCCAAAAGCCCCGCCAGTATATCGATTGGTTATTGATCTGCGAGAATTAAATAAATGTATTGTACCACAATACCCCGTAGTTCCAGACATTTCTTCATTACTGACAGCCATTGATTCCGAAGCAACATTCTTTACTGTAATTGATCTCAAGAATGCCTTTTTCAGCGTCCCAATAGATCCGGAAAGCCAATACTTGTTCGGATTTAGTTTAAATGGACGAAGCTTTAAATTCACACGCGCACCTCAAGGATTCACAGAAAGCCCCAGCATCTATAGCCAAGCACTGAAAAGAGAACTTGACAGTATCCACATGCCAGTCAACACTGCCCTGCTTCAATATGTCGATGATCTGCTGATCACCGCTAGAAGCGAACCTGAATGTGAAAAAGCCTCACTGACGGTTTTACAATTTTTGGCCGAAAAGGGGCACAAGGTGTCCCCTTCTAAGCTGCAATTCTGTGTCCAGCGAGTTGTTTACTTAGGGCACTCGCTGTCCAAGGAGGGAAGGCAGCTTACACCCGACCGCATACAGTTAATTGATAACATGTCAGTACCCAAGACACAAAAGGAGGTGCGGGCTTTTATAGGCCTCACTTCATACTGTAGGCAGTGGATCCCTCAATATGCATTTCTAGCAAAACCACTCATTCAGTTGACAACACAGGAGGCAGCCACATCGACTGTTCTCCCTTGGACTCAAGAACATACACACGCCTTTGATAGTTTAAAGAAAGCTTTATGTCAAGCACCTGTCCTAGCAACACCATGTTACAGTAAACCGTTTACACTCTTTGTTACAGAACGCGAAGGTACTGCCTTGTCAGTACTCACACAGGAACAAGCAGGAGCACACAAACCATGTGCTTATTTTTCTAGTACATTAGATCCCGTAGCTCAGGCTCTGCCTGCGTGCCTGAAATCAGTGGCAGCGACAGCTTTAGCAATCCGACAAAGCGATGCCATAGTATTAGGACACCAACTGACAGTACAAGTACCACACGCAGTAGAGGTTCTCTTGAACCGCACACAGACACAACACTTGACTATAGCGAGACTCACCGGTTACGAATTAACATTGTTCCAGCCACACATAGAAATCAGACGTTGTAGTACATTGAATCCTGCCACACTGTTGCCAGTAAACGGAACAGACCCACTAGCACATGATTGTATTGAAGTTATTACTATCACGACGAAACCCAGACAAGACTTGACAGACGTCCCATTGTCAGATCCAGACCTGACGTTGTATGTAGATGGTTCATGTATGAGAACAAGTACAGGAGAGCTAGTGGCCGCGTATGCAGTCACAACAGACACTGAAATTATTGAAACAAATTGTATCGATACCTTGTCAGCTCAAGCAGCAGAGCTCATCGCTCTGACACAAGCCTGTATTCAAGCCACAAATAAGAAAGTCAACATATACACTGATTCACGTTATGCATTCGGAGTCGTCCATGACTTCGGCGTACTGTGGCGAGAGAGAGGTTATTTAACTTCTCACGGTGCCCACATTCAGCACGGACCCCTCATTCATGCCTTATTAGATGCAATACATCTACCCACTGCAATATCGATTATGAAATGTAAAGCTCATACGAAAGTTACTGATATCATTTCCCAAGGCAATGACCTAGCTGACAAAACAGCTAAACAGACTGCTCAGAATAAAACTCACACATCTGACATGACAAAGACAATAGTTCTGACACCAACACATTGCATGACGATTAAGGATCCCGCTCTTGACGTAATTGACATACAGACACATGCTACACCAGATGAAATAAAGAAATGGACTGAATTAGGAGGGATCCAAACAGATCAGGGATGGATGACGAAGGAAAAATCTATATGGTTTCTTCCCGACTCTATGGTCCAAGTTATCATTAATACAATACATAGTCCAGCACACCTAGGAGAAAAGGCTATGCTAGACAGCATTCAACACATTTGGTTCAACAAACATTTACGAGCCGCAGCTAAACAAAAAGTTCGTACCTGTATGATCTGTTGTCAGTTTAACCCAGGTAAAAGCATTCCCGTAGAGCAGGGTGGATTTCAGCCTCCTGATCATGCTTTTGAAGCCCTCCAGATGGATTATATCCAGATGGAACGATGTCGAGGATTCAAATATGTTCTTGTAGTTGTTTGTGCTCTTTCCCGTTGGACAGAAGCCTACCCGGTTTCAGATTACACTGCCCCGACTACTGCCAAACAGTTGGTTCGAGAATTCTTCCCACGGTACGGTTTACCACGTGTTATCTACTCAGATAACGGCCAGCCGTTCTCATCCGAACTAATGAAACACGTTTCACTTTTGTTAGGTTATCAATGGAGATTTCATTGTGTCCGACATCCCGAGGCAGCAGGTCTCGTGGAACGACATAATCAAACTCTGAAAATAAGATTGTCCAAAATATGTAGGGAGAAAGGTGTCGATTTGGTAGTAGCCTTACCAGTTGCACTCTTTTACATGAGAATGGTAGCACATTCTCGAACAGGGCTATCCCCGTATGAGGTGATCTTCGGTAGACCACCAAATATGTGGGGGACGCCTATACCTCGTAAAATCACTGACGTTGACTGTAATATGCTGACAGATTACCTGGCTTCCTTGATGTCTGCACTACAATCTTGTCGTTCACAGGTAGCTGCAGCCTTTCCCGACAACACCGAGGTGAAACCCCATGACGTAGTTCCCGGGGACTTGGTGTTAGTGCGGAATTTTGACCGGAAGACTCAGCTGGATCCTAGGTGGAAATCGCCTCAACTTGTACTGCTCACCACGAGGACAGCCGTGAAGATCGAAGGTCGCAAAGGTTGGATACACTCGAGTCATATCAAGAAATTTTATGGACTACCATCCGATATAGAGACTAAACCCTGTATTGCCTCAAAGACGGACTCAAAGCTCCCTTTGGTGGAGCAATCGAACTCAGAACTATACAGACTAAAATTAAGGTCCAGTCAGTCAGACAATTTGATTGTTTAAGTCCTCTCCAAGGTGAATCGGTTGAATTTGTCTCTGACATGTATCCTCTGGACCGGAATAGAGAAAGAAATAATCAAATGCAGTTAAAAAAACATGCGTACTGTAAATCGCTGCGTAGCCATTGCACAGTGACGTTATTAATTTTGTTTTTCTTATGTCTTTTAATAATAGCTGCAAGTATATTGTTGCACATATATTATCCTATTTCTAAACATGTTTACAATGTTACTGCTGAACATTCTTTTAGTGAATTACCCCCGCATGAGTTGTCCTATAGATTCGCGCTGCGCAACAACACTTTTATTAGTATGTTACATCATTCCCATCAGACTAGCAATGCTACAAATTGTTGGATATGTGGCCGACTCCCTCCCTATCAGAACTATAAGGGAGTTTTGCCCCTCTTTCCCTATCCGTTCACACACAATGGCTCCTGTGGAGCATGGTTTAGTTTAATTAATTCCTTAGATTCAAACTCAGTAGTTTATCAAGACAACTGGGTATGGGGAAACCTGAACTTAGTTTTGCTCAAAGTCTGCTACCCTAACAAGGAGGGACTTCCCAAAAGAACAGGAACTGATCTAGAAAATGAAGTATATGGATTAGGTAATTTTACACTTAACCTCATGATCCTGAACGTTGAATCTGAAGCTACACCAATATTGTCCGCCATGTCCGTATTCCCAGTTAAAGGGGAACTATGTATAAGAAAGAATGGCTCCATACACATGGGCCATAGTAAATGCACCACTGTGATAAAATTCAGTGATCAAGGCAAGTCTACATTTAGAGCTTCTCGTCATTCCTACTTTATATGTGGCCAGACCGCATATATACGCCTACCTCCAGATTGGGATGGTACCTGTTACATAGCATTCCTTCTACCACCTGTTTTCCTAGCTCCTCCTGATTATCATAGAAATACTCATTTAGTACACAATAGACGGCAGAGAGATCTCCCAATCGTCGATTACACTGAAACAGCATGGGAGAAATACACAGATTTCAATAAAGGTTTCTTTCCCTATATAGGTACAGTCACTAATAGTAAGTTGATACGTAGATTAACCAGAACCCTTGAAGCAGTAGTGAACGAAACTATTTCCGCCTTAGGCAATTTAACAGAAGAGCAGTCTGCTATGCGGATTGTTGTGCTTCAGAATCGTCTTGTCCTTGACGTCATCCTGGCCGATAGGGGCGGAGCTTGTAGGGTCATCGGATCAAGTTGTTGCATTTTCATACCAGAAAATTCGCCGTCAGTATATAAAGCCATAACTCGCCTTCATAAGATTGTAAGCCAGATACACCAGAATCCAGGCACCTGGACTTGGTCCGGTTGGTTCTGGGGCGTATTGTCAGCCTGGGGATGGAGGGTCCTATCCTTCCTAGGTATTGGCTTTCTCATACTATTCAGTTGCTGCTTATGTCTACAATGTGGGCCAGCGATTTGTGGTCTATGTGCCACCTCGTGTATCCCACATCCAAGTTTTCGTACAAGATCCCGGAAGAAGAAAGAAGAACAAATGATGTTATATGAACAGATCGATGGATTGATGAAGATTGATATCTCCTAAGGGCAAGTAGGGGACAAGGAGGGAATGTGGAAATATGGATTTTTATGGTCGGTTATGTCCCCTATCTTGGACCCCAACGGTTTCATGTATAAGTCACAAGTACATGTATGTTCCCTCCAGTTCCAGTCATGAAGACGCAAACACATGTGCGTCCACCGTCAACATGTCCTCTTTCAGATCCGCCATGAATGGGCTGGATATTCTATTCCTAAGTATGAAAGGCCACCGGCTTTATATGATTCACTTCCTACATTTCTACAGATTCAGGCGAGTAGGCCCGAATTCTGCCACCAAGCCTTTTCTGCCTTCTGCCTCTGAAAGCTCCAGTCTGAGCCTGCATCTGTGACCATGAACTTTGTCTTACTCCCTGCGCGGCTAACGGTGCCTGACTCGGCCTGTTTGCCTGCCAAAAACTGTATTTCACCTTCAAGATTATCTGCTCTGCTTCGCTCCTCATCCGATGCATTCCTTTCTAGCAGTTTAGGTAAACATTTCTCCAGCTACCGTGCAAAGGGCCAGGCCTCGCTGCCCTCATGCAAGTAATTCATAGCCCCGTTACCATGGAATATTCCTACCCCCTCGCATCCAGTGTAGACACTTAGACGCTTGTACACGCACTAACAGTCAGTATAGTCAGTATAGAATAAGATTCTATCCTCAGAGACCTCTCTTTCTGGATAACACAGTTCTTTAAACATAGGATATTAGATATGATTTGGGATTAGGTTGACATAACCCCAGACTTTTGTCTCCACATGTAGAGCTAAATGTCAAGTTCCATTCTCCCCCTAGTTGCACGTCAACTCACACGTCATGCTGCTGCGCGCGCATCTCTGCCAAGTATTTTTGCTGACATTGCGAAATTCTTTCATGGAACCACCCATTGTGACATCATACCTAATGACGTTCTTTAGTTACGCCTAGTTACACCCATTTTAGTTATGCATGTATGCCTTTATCTCTGTTTTCAACTGTTACGCCTCCTGCATCTGTTTCACTGTAATGTATTTTCTATAAAACTGCCTATCTGTCAATAATATATGTTCTTTCCTTCCTGAACTTTCGTGGTGATGGAATAGAAGACCCATAATTCGAATTATATTCCTTTGTATAGGAATAAAGCCCGTTCCAAACCTCTAATACCACGGATTCTGCCTCTTATTTTATTGAGCTATTCTTATTTAGTTTTCCGCATCAAATTAAGTCCCGGTAATTAAATTATTTACCACAGTGTTCAACACCAAGAGCACCCGTCTGTATCCCCGCAACTACAAACTCCTACACAAGTTCCCACAGGTCCGTCCGTTTCTACAGTTTTTCCCGCATCCACAATTTCTATCCTACGCCCAACAAATCCTTTCGTGCCTAGCACCTCAGATGGTGCTACAGGAGGTACGACAGACATGTTTGCCACCCCGCCGCGAAATAAACAGACCCTTAGAGATTTAGCACTCCAACGTACACCCCAATTAGCGACATCCGACATGTTTAAAGAACAGCTTGTGGATTGTAGATACGACCCGGTACCAGGTAGACAGGACAAATTGCTCATATCATCACTACGTATAAGACGAGCTACATTATATTTAATGACGATACCAGGAATGGTTGAACACCTAGACGAAATATATCGCTTTGTCCAAACAGGGCGAGGTCCAGAAAGTATTAACGAAGCTATGGAATACCAGAAAGTGGATGTCCAAAGACAACTACTACGTTTTTTTATAAATTGTGTAATTAGGAATCAAGACAGGCCCGGGGCAGATCACGATACCATGCAAAGACTTGTCAAATGGGGTCAGAACATATCAGAAGAGAAACATGATAGGCGTGTATAATCGCCATGTGTCGGAAGATCCGCAAGGAAGTAGAACGAATACATAAAGAAAGACGAGAAACAGACAGAGTAGAATCAGAAGAAGAGGAGGAGCAAGAATCAGAACAAGTAGAAACGATAGCTTATGTAGGTAGAGGAAGACCCCATAATAATAATAGAGGTTTTAATGATCAGATACGTCCAATACGTCCAGAATATAATAGGCATTTTCCAAATCCTATGTTAATTACAAGATCCCCTGAACACCTATTCCAAACCGTTGATAAATTACTCCGAGATCGAAGGGGGTACCATATGCTCGATTCCATGGACGAACAAGAATTAGCCAGGTCAGCAGTACAATGGGCTGACAGTCCCAGCGACTACAATGATGATGTACTAGCACACACGTTTCTGAATCTTGACCCATACGAACAGCGTTTAGCTAGTATATACATGATTCAACACCTCCTTATATTATATAAAAGCCAACACTCCGATCCAGGACCCTTACCTGACATATTGACAGAACTACTCACGAATATATGGAGAGGGTCAGGTACTGATTTGATTAAAGAGATTCTAGAATCCCGAAATCAATATTTAAATTTCGTATGCCCAGAACACGTTCCAGTTCCCATCATGGGAAGAAAAATGTATCACATAGATAGACAGAACCCGTTACGCGAAGTACACCCAATCAGAGGTGACGGTAATAACTTTACACGCGTGTTTGTGTACACGCCTATAACTAAACTGGAATTATTAGAAATGAAGAAAGTAGTACCCAGCCATGACAAGGACCCAGCAGGTTTCCACCGTGAAATAAAAGACATGTTACTCATGGGAGAGTATACCTACCCCGACATTATGAAAATATTAAAAGTCCTATTGCCCGCCGGTGTTTATGAGAAACTTAAAGAAAAGGAATGGGAGGTGGGAGACCAAAAGATAGATTGGACAGCATTAGAAAACGAAGAAAGGGCCCGAGCTGCAGGAGCAGGACTTGGGGAAAAGACTACAGCACTAGCAGGGCTACTAGTACAGGTACTGCCACGTTTATTAACTACGAAAAAGGAAGACTGGGGTGCAATATCAGCCTGTAAACAAAAGCCAGATGAAGACACTAGTGATTTCTATTCCCGATTTGAAAAATGTTTTGGTATTAATAGTGGTATAAAAGCCAGTAGTGAGTCATATCCACATCTGTTTGTGACAAAATTAGTTGAAAATTCTCTGCTACAAGTCAAGAATAGAGTATTGAAATTCGAAAGTACCTGGCAAGGTAATACCCCATCACAGATGTTACAGATGTTACAATATCACCACAATAGAATTAGAGAAGAACAAGAACACGAACAAAGACGTATGAAAGATACAAAAATGAAAATGCTTGTTGCTCAATCAATTCCAGCTAATGGTCACCAAAAGGGTGATTCCGCAGGTCCTACGAAAGGGACATGCAACTATTGTAAACAACTAGGTCATTATATACACGATTGTCCAGTCCTGAAACATAATATTGCTACAGGTAGAACCCAGGAGAGACCACGTCCACCTAGACAGGATCAGAATCAACAACAAATCCCTCAGCACGCACAATCTAGGCTAGCTCCGCAACAACTAGCTCCGCAACAGGGAGCTCCACAACAGACCGTAGCACCACCACAAGCGCAGCCTATTGCTGCAACACAAGCAACAACACAACAGATGTATCAGTATGCACAAGCAGATTATCCCGATTATCAACGATATACATGAAATAGCCTAGAGAGGGAAGTTGGCTTACCCCTTATTGAGGTTCCTGTAGACCAGGAGGGACCTTATGTACATAGTGAACTATTAGGGGAAGACAGAAAGTTTTTACTTGATACAGGGGCAAGCAGAACAACTATAAGACGCAGTGAAGTTCCAGGGGCACCCCTCTCAGGCTCACAGAATATTTCCCTTGGATTCTCAGGAAAACCCATAATTAATGACGTAACACAACCTCTTCCACTTACGATTGGTCCATTGACACGTACTACAGATTTATTGCTCACTAAATCATGTCCAGAAAACTTGTTAGGTATAAAAACATTGAAAGCTCTAGGAGCTATAATATGTTGTTCTCCGGAAGGAGTACGACTATTTCTACGTGACTTCAAAGGTCACTACGTGTCCAGAGACATGGATCACCGACTGCAGAAATTACCTACACATTTATGGGCACAAGGCCCCACTGATGTTGGTTGCATGAATATTACACCATATCGAGTTACACTAAAAACAGGAGTAGTACTACCACGAATGCGACAATACAAGTTACCACCAGATGCTGTTGTGGCTTTGCTGCAAATCGTTGACGAGCTCATTGCACAAGGAGTGGTTGTCGAAACCGACTCCAATGTATGCAATTCCCCGATAATTCCGATTCTTAAAAGAACGGATCCAAAAGCACCACCAGTATATCGATTAGTTATTGATCTGCGCGAATTAAATAAATGTATTGTACCACAATACCCTGTGGTCCCAGATATCTCTTCATTACTAACAGCTATTGATTCGGAAGCAATGTTCTTCACTGTAATTGATCTCAAGAATGCTTTTTTTAGCGTCCCAATAGATCCGGAAAGTCAATATCTGTTCGGATTCAGTTTAAATGGACGAAGTTTTAAATTCACACGCGCACCTCAAGGATTTACAGAAAGCCCCAGCATCTATAGCCAAGCACTGAAACGAGAACTTGACAGTATACATATGCCAGTTAACACTGCCTTGCTTCAATATGTCGATGATCTGCTGATCACCGCCCGAAGCGAACCTGAATGTGAAACAGCGTCATTGACGGTTTTAAAATTTCTGGCTGACAAGGGGCACAAGGTGTCCCCTTCTAAGCTGCAATTCTGTGTCCAGCGAGTTGTTTACCTTGGGCACTCGCTGTCCAAGGAGGGAAGGCAGCTTACGCCCGACTGCATCCAGTTAATTGCTAACATGTCAGCACCCAAGACACAAAAGGAGGTGCGGGCTTTTATAGGCCTCACTTCATACTGTAGGCAGTGGATCCCTCAATATGCATTTCTAGCAAAACCACTCATCCAGTTGACAACACAGGAGGTAGCCACATCGACTGTCCTCCCTTGGACTCAAGAACATACACACGCCTTTGAAAGCTTAAAGAAAGCTTTATGCCAAGCACCTGTCTTAGCAACACCATGTTACAGTAAACAGTTTACACTCTTTGTTACAGAACGCGAAGGTACTGCCTTGTCAGTACTCACTCAGGAACAAGCAGGATCACACAAACCATGTGCTTATTTCTCTAGTACATTAGATCCAGTAGCTCAGGCTCTTCCTGCGTGCCTGAAATCGGTGGCAGCAACAGCTTTAGCAATCAGACAAAGCGATGCCATAGTGTTAGGACACCAATTGACAGTACAAGTACCACACGCAGTAGAGGTTCTTTTGAACCGCACACAAACACAACACTTGACTATAGCGAGACTTACCGGTTACGAATTGACATTGTTTCAGCCACACATAGAAATCAGACGTTGTAATACGTTAAATCCTGCCACACTGTTACCAGTGGGCGGAACAGATCCATTGGCACATGATTGTGTCGAAGTCATTACTATCACGACGAAACCCAGACAAGACTTGACAGATATCCCTTTGACGGATCCAGACTTAACATTGTATGTAGATGGGTCATGTATGAGAACAAGTACAGGAGAGTTAGTGGCCGCTTACGCAGTCACAACAGACACTGAAGTCATTGAAACAAATTGTATTAACACTTTGTCAGCTCAAGCAGCAGAGCTCATCGCTCTGACACAAGCCTGAATTCAAGCCAAAAATAAGAAAGTCAACATATACACAGATTCACGTTATGCATTCGGAGTCGTTCATGACTTCGGCGTACTGTGACGAGAGAGAGGTTATTTAACTTCTCACGGTGCCCACATCCAACACGGACCCCTCATTCAAACCCTATTGGACGCGATTCATCTACCCACTGCAATATCGATTATGAAATGCAAAGCCCATACAAAAGTTACCGATATCATTTCTCAGGGAAATGACCTAGCTGACAGAACAGCTAAACAGACTGCTCAGAATCAGACTCTCACAACTGACATGACAAAGACAATAGTTCCGACACTAACACATTGCATGACAGTTAAGGATCCCGCCCTTGATGTAATTGACATACAGACACATGCTACACCAGAAGAAATAAAGAAATGGACTGAATTAGGAGGGATCCAAACGGATCAAGGATGGATGACGAAGGAAAAATCTATATGGTTTCTTCCCGACTCCATGGTTCAAGTCATCGTTAACACAATACATAGTCCAGCGCACCTAGGAGAAAAAGCTATGCTAGACAGCATTCAACACATTTGGTTCAACAAACACTTGCGAGCAGCCGCTAAACAAAAAGTTCGTACCTGTATGATATGTTGCCAGTTCAATCCAGGTAAAAGCATCCCCGTAGAGCAGGGTGGATTTCAACCTCCCGATCATGCTTTTGAAGTCCTCCAGATGGATTATATCCAGATGGAACGATGTCGAGGATTCAAATATGTTCTCGTAGTTGTCTGTGCTCTTTCCCGTTGGACGGAAGCCTACCCGGTTTCAGATTACACTGCCCCGACTACTGCCAAACAGTTAGTTCGAGAATTCTTCCCACGGTACGGTTTACCACGTGTTGTCTACTCAGATAACGGCCAGCCGTTCTCATCCGAACTAATGAAACACGTTTCCCTTTTGTTAGGCTACCAATGGAAATTTCACTGTGTCCGACATCCCGAGGCAGCAGGTCTCGTGGAACGTCATAATCAAACTCTGAAAATTAGATTGTCCAAAATATGTAGGGAAAAAGGTGTCGATTGGATAGTAGCCTTACCAGTTGCGCTCTTTTACATGAGAATGGTAGCACATTCTCGAACTGGGCTATCCCCGTACGAGGTGATCTTCGGTAGACCACCAAATATGTGGGGGACGCCTATACCTCGCAAAATCACTGATGTTGACTGTAATATGCTGACAGATTACCTGGCTTCCTTGATGTCTGCACTACAATCTTGTCGTTCACAGGTAGCCGCAGCTTTTCCCGATAATACTGAGGGGAAGCCCCATGACGTGGTTCCTGGTGACCTGGTTTTGGTCAGGAATTTCGACCGGAAGACCCAACTGGAGCCTAGGTGGAAGTCGCCTAAGTTGGTTCTACGCACTACAAGGACAGCCGTAAAGATCGAGGGACGCAAAGGGTGGTTGCATTCGAGTCACATCAAGAAATTTTATGGACTACCATCCAGTGTGAATACTCAACCTTGTATTCCCTCACAGACAGACTCAAAGCTCCCCTTGGTTGAGCATTCAAAACCAGAACTTTACAAACTAAAATTGAGGTCTAGTAAGTCAGACAATTTGATTGTTTAAGTCCTCTCCAAGGTGAATCGGTTGAATTTGTCTCTGACATGTATCCTCTAGACCGGAATAGAGAAAGAAATCAACAGATGCAGCTGAAAAAGCATGCGTATTGTAAATCACTTCGTAGTCATTGCACAGTAACATTATTAATTTTGTTTTTCCTAAGTCTTCTGATCATTATTTTCAGCGTACTATTGCATATGTATTACCCTATTCTTAAGCGTGCTTGCAATGTAACTGCAGAACATTCTTTTAGCGAATTACCTCCGCATGAGTTGTCCTATAGATTTGCGCTGCGCAACAACACATTCATTAGTATGTTACATCATTCCCATCAGACCAGCAATGCCACAAATTGTTGGATATGTGGCCGACTCCCTCCCTATCAGAACTACAAGGGAGTTTTGCCCCTCTTTCCATATCCATTCACACATAATGGCTCCTGTGGAGCATGGTTTAGTTTGATTAATTCCCTAGATTCAAATTCCGCAGTTTATCAAGACAACTGGGTATGGGGAAACCTGAACCTAGTTTTGCTTAAAGTCTGCTACCCTAACAAGGAGGGACTCCCCAAAAGAACAGGAACTGATCTAGAAAATGAAGTATATGGATTAGGTAATTTTACACTTAACCTCATGATCCTGAACGTTGAATCTGAAGCTACCCCAATCTTGCCCGCCATGTCAGTATTCCCAGCAAAAGGGGAATTATGTGTAAGAAAGAATGGTTCCATACACATGGGCCATAGTAAATGCACCACTGTAATAAAATTCAGTGATCAAGGCAAGTCTACATTTAGAGCTTCCCATCATTCCTACTTCATATGTGGCCAGACCGCATATATATGTCTACCTTTAGATTGGGATGGTACCTGTTACATAGCATTCCTTCTGCCACCTGTTTTCCTAGCTCCTCCTGATTATCATAGAAATACTCATTTAGTACACAATAGACAACAGAGAGATCTCCCAATTGTCGATTATACTGAAACAGCATGGGAAAAATACACAGATTTCAATAAAGGGTTCTTTCCCTATATAGGTACAGTCACTAATAGTAAGCTGATACGTAGATTAACTAGAACCCTTGAAGCAGTAGTGAACGAGACTATTTCCGCCTTAGGCAATTTAACAGAAGAGCAGTCTGCTATGCGGATTGTTGTGCTTCAAAATCGTCTTGTCCTTGACGTCATCCTGGCCGATAGGGGCGGAGCTTGTAGGGTCATCGGATCAAGTTGCTGCATTTTCATACCAGAAAATTCGCCGTCAGTATATAAAGCCATAACCCGCCTTCATAAGATTATAAGCCAGATACACCAGAGTCCAGGCACCTGGACTTGGTCCGGTTGGTTCTGGGGCGTGTTGTCAGCCTGGGGATGGAGAATCCTATCCTTCCTAGGTATTGGCTTTCTCATACTATTCAGTTGCTGCTTATGTCTACAATGTGGGCCAGCGATTTGTGGTCTGTGTGCCACATCGTGTATCCCACATCCAAGTTTTCGTTCAAGATCCCGGAAGAAGAAAGAAGAACAAATGATGCTATATGAACAGATCGATGGATTGATGAAGATCGATATCTCCTGAGGGTCCGTAGGGGACAAGGAGGGAATGAGGAAATATGAATTTTGTGATCAGTTATGTCCCCTACCGTAGACCCCAACGGCTCCATGTGCATGCTATAAGTACATGTATGTTCCCTCCAGTTCCAGTTTTGAAGACGCAAATATATGTGCGTCCACCGTCAACATGTCCTCTTTCAGATCCGCCATGAATGGGTCAGATATTCCATTCCTAAGTATGAAAGGCCACCGACTTTATGTGGTTCACTTTCCACATTTTACAGATTCAGGCGAGTAGGCCCTGAATTCTGTCATCAAGCCTTTTCCTGCCTTCTGCTTCTGAAAGCTCCAGTCTGAGCCCGCATCTGTATCCATGAACTTTGTCCTACTCCCTGCGCGGCTAACGGTGCCTGATCCAGCATATTGCCTGCCAAAAACTGTATTTCACCTTCAAGATTATCTACTCCGCTCCTCATCCGATGCATTCCTGTCTAGTAGTTTAGGTAAACATTCCTCCAGCTACCGTGCAAAGGGCCAGGCCTCGCTGTCCTCATGCAAGTAATTCATAGCCCCCGTTACCATGGAATATTCCTACCCCCTCGCATCTCATGTAGACATTTAGACGCTTGTACACGCACTAACAGTCAGTATAGAATAGATTCTATCCTAGAGACCTTCCCTTTTGGATAACACAGTTCTTCAAACATAGGATATTAGATATGATTTGGGATTAGGTTGACATAACCCCCAGACTTCTGTCTCCACATGTAGAGCTAAATGTCAAGTCCCCTTCACCCTCTAGTTGCACGTCAATCACACGTCATGCGGCTGCGCGCGCATCTCTGCCAAATATTTCTGCTGACATTGCAGGATTCTTTTATGGATCCACCCACTTGTGACATCATGTATAATGACGTTTATTAAATTACGCCCATATGACCGCCTCTATTAGTTACGTATGCACCTTTTATCTGTACTATCAGCTGTTACGCCTCTTGCATCTGTTTCACTGTAATGCATTTTCTATAAAACTGCTTATCTGTCAATAATGTATGCCCTTCCTTCCTGAACTTTCGTGGTGATGGAATAGAAAGCCTACAATTCGAATTGTATTCCTTTGTATAGGAATAAAGCCTTTTAAAACCTCTAATACCACGGATTCTGCCTCTTATATTTACTGAGTTATTCTTAATAGACTTTACCGCATAAAAAATAGTACCGGTAATGAAATATTTACCACAGTTTGAAGCCCTCTTTGTTTTAGGAAGTTCTTTTGAAACTTTAACCAAAGAGTTGATACCTCTGCTGGATTAGATGCAGCAGTATTAATGAGGGTATTCCTGCATATATGAGCAGGACGTGTATGCAGGTGATCGTGCTGGCCCACAAGCTTATGCAGCCTTGATGAAGTCCTGTGTGTTCACAAGGCTAAAGGGGAGTAACTTGTTGTTTTCAATATGTGTTTCTAGTAAACTGCACAGCACTTCTAGAATTGTGAATGAGCAATATAGAGGGAAACGGGGGTCTAAAATCATTTGCAGGGTTAGAAGTAATCCAGGTGTACCGGCACATAGAAAGGGCCTTTGAGGACTTTCACTGTGCTGCCAAGGCATCAGGATGTCCTAAGGTACTCCCACTTCAGGTCCTATGGTTAGAGGACCCTTTTCATATGAACTCATCTAGCCCGTCTGCTGTTGTGCTCTTGAGGACCATAATACGCTCTCCCTGTTCAGATCTCATGTGGCATGTTTAGTCGCTTGAGTACGGTCTGCTCTTCAGCCGTAGGTCATCTCTCCACGACATAGGACAAGTTCCTCTGAGGTAAGGCAGGCATTGGGTATCTTGACTCTAGTCTGCTTTCCCTGCTACCTAGTTCTGTGTTCTTCAGAAGAAAAGAAATGATACATCTATGCTGCTCACCATATAAAGGCTTAGCAGTGGCCATTCTTGTAGGTGTGCGCTGTATAGACATTCACAATTATTGGACAGAATGTATATTGAGTCTAATGATTATATATTAATGATTAGATTGAGACACAAATATACATCAGTTTAGTATCCATGCAATGACACATTTATGTACGGAGTGAACAAACCATAAGAAAGTCCATATTAGTTTAGGAAGAATATAATGTTGCATCAGTACGCTCTGTACTAGAAAGGATACATATTCCGATAGGACAACTGTGCACTGTCCAGCTCCATGTAGTCACTGTCACTCACTTACTAAGATTTCAAGGGGAGTCAAAGGCACAATGGGTGAAATGGGAACTGTGAAAGATTATTGGCATGAAAGGAAAGAAATTAAAACAATATGATTTTGAATAAAACTGAGAGGGTTACAAAACCACTGCACTGCTTCTTGATAATGAGTTATCTCATGGCAACCTGTGATGTAAATACACGTGGTAATCTGAAAAAGTTAAGATACTTGTATAGCACTGTGATGTGCTTTATTTAAAGCACCATAGTTAATGGATGTGTTTCAGGATTTCAGAGATTCATAGATTTACTTTTCGGAACCGTCTTGTGACCTTATGTGCTCTAACAAAAAAAGAATTTTAAGAAGCATGCCTGAGATGGGGGCTTTGTCTCCGCCCACATATTGGTCACTTTGAGTACAGTATTTGATTGGGCAGAAGGTGTATGCTGCCATTGAGAAACCGTGATTGTCATACTCCTGTTGGCTCCTGAAGTGAGTTTGGTCTCCTAAAAAACGTAAATGTGTGGCAGTTGACAATGGGAGAACTCCTCTACCACGCTGTGGTTTTGGCTAATAACATTGCTAAAGCGGCGTCATGACATGCTCACTGTGTGCATTAACTAGAGCCTGGAACATGTTTTTATTGATAGGCTAATCCTATTGGCAAATAGTCCTTCTTAATAAGGATGTTCCCTTTTTCAAAAGGGCCTGGCAACCACCATAATGCTACAAAAGCATCTGCATATTTTTTTCTTCACACATTTACGTTTGTGCCATGTAGAATAAGCAGTTTATTCTGCCCTTCCATCCTAGCACTACGACAGACACGCAAGTTGCTGCATCCTCAACAGACTCATGTGGATCCTTCTTTGTGCACAAACCCAATGTCTCAGTCCGCTCTCCCCAACTGCAGCCGCCCACACATGGTCAGCTCCCTCAGTCATGGGAGCCAGATTCACTAAGTACTTTGGATAGCCAGGACCACATTGCCCAATTTTGACTATAAATCGGGAAGAAATACAAGTAGGGGAAGAGAACGACAAGCTTAGCTACTTTTGAGATGTAAGTAAATATATCCATTTTACGATTAGACAATGCCGGTATTTCATTGCCAAATCTCTGCTGCTGTCCTTTCGGAAGATACAGTGCACTCCATGCTCTTAAACTGCACCCTGGCACTTCTACTCACTAGTGTTGGCTAAAGATCTTTGTCAATGGTTGGGGGTGGGTGGGTAATACTTCCAATGAATTCCAGCAAACAGAACGAGTACAGAGGTTCCTTGTTGGTGGTTTTGGGGGAAGTAGACTTCTCCCAAGAGAATAAAAACAAATGTGGGGTCAAATTTGCTAAAACACCATAGATCCTGAAAGGGCATTCATTAAATATTCCAGTACTTTTAAAATGCGTGGGTGAAGCCTGGCCTTTCCTAGGAGTAGATCCCATTTCTTCAACTGTCCTAAGTCCGAAATTACTTCCACAATGCCACGGTCTGCATTTTTTCATAAGTGGGCCCCTTATGCCAAGGTTTTCATACAAAATGCTAGTGCCAGAATTTTGCCATGGATACTCCACTCAATACTCAGTTCCTCGAGGTCCTTGAATGAGGGAGCAGTAGGTGTATCGGCGGGTGCAGCACTTTGACAAAAGTGTGACAATAAGTGCGCGCCCCCCTCCTGGCTCTATGATGCGAGGCTAACTTCGGCTCCATCTACATGTGTTCTTCAGAAATCCTGAAGATATTGGTAAAACCGTGAGTTTTTTGTGTTTTTTGTTACTACCGACGGTTGGGTGCGCCTTAGCGTGTGCACACCACCGGGATAGTGAGGTCCTGATGAATGCCTGGTGAACATACTACATAGGCAGAAACATGTTGACCGTTATTATTTGATTTGCACTTTAAGGGATAACTGACCAGATCTGGTAATAGTTATTTACGCCCCCTTTTTTAACGAATGCCGGATTTACCGTAATAAATGGTTTTGGGTTTAAAATCCATGCATTTTTTAATCACTAAATTTTTTGCACTCACCAATCCTTTTTGCACTCCTACATTACATTCAATCACCAGCTCCGCTGTAAACAGGCGTTGTAGCACACCAGGGAGGTACTCGACCTCCCTGGTGGGAGCCCAATGATGAAGCATGTCACCAACTAGGTTGGTGAGTGAGGGCTCTTTTAACAAATGTGATTGATTTTGCGCTGGCTTCACTCCCTTTTAATGTTTGTCCATACTCTTTTGTTGTTTACTAGTATTACTTTAGGGGGATTAAGAGTGTGTTTTACCCTCTCTCTCTTGTTGTTGTACTCTACTTCACTCAATAGTCATGGGAACCAACAAAAATTACCTCTGTAATACAAGGGTCATAATTTTGCCATTGGAACACCCCCATACAACTAGTACACTCTTATGACCAGAATTACCTCAAATGTCAGATCCATAATTTTACTATGGATGCACCCCATATGCTAAGAATTATCTACAGCCTTCATTCTGCTTTGGGTAACACCGCATTTGTATGCCATTACTGCCATCATCCATAAGGCAAGAATAATCGCCAGTATGCCAGACCAGCAGCACACTTGCGAGACCAACACTCACACACAAACATGCATTCATACAGACATTCTTTCACAGACACTCATTTGTTCACACACTCCGTTTCACACACTAATTCCCATTATATCTCTTGCAGTCTTTCGGACATTTTTACTCTGTCTTACTCACACTCACTTTGCCGCTCACACTCCAATTACTCAAATCTGCTTGTATTGCATTGGAAAGGCTTGCACTGTTGCTCTCCCTCCTATACCTGTCTTGCTTTTTAGTGAAGCTTAGTAAAACGTTTATTCCTTACACTAATCTGAAATCATAATATATGGCATTGTCCATGCTTGTTACAAATATGATTTTTTTATTAATTATTTATTTATTTGAAAAGTTTTACATAGAGCTGGCTAGACCCGGAGGTATCAGAGTGCTTTACATGAGGATCAGCGAGTTACAGGTTACATCAATTAAATCAAAGAATCACAGAGGGAGGGGGAGGGAAGGAAACACAACGTGGAAAAGAGGAAAACCGTGTCAGATGACTGGCTGGGTAGGTGACGGCCGAGGTAGTGAAACCAAGGATATAGCTGCATATGACAGCTCCATCGGCCAAGGTTGCTCGTGCACCGAGGTAAATACAAACAGTTTTGGTATCCGCCCAGAGTTACAGGTTACATAGTTACATCAATTTAATCAAAGAATCACGGGGGAGGGAAGGAAACACCAAGGGTAAACGAGGAAAACAATGTCAGATGACTGGCTGGGTAGGTGGCGGCCGAGGGGGTGAAACCAGGGCCAGACTCGTCTATAGCTGCATATGACAGCTCCACCGGGCATCGGCCAAGGTTGCTCGTGCACCGAGGTAAGTACAAACAGTTTTGGCATCCGCCCAGGGGGCATCGTCAAAGGTCCATCGACAGTTCCATCAAAGTTCCACCGGGCATGGGCCATGTTGATCTGGCTCCATGGTGTGTACAATGTTCAAGGTTTCAGTCTGGGGGTATCGTCTTAGATCAAGTGGCAGCACCCATCCTGGAGTTACTGGGAAGCTAAGACTTACTGTAGGGTTGATATGCACTCAATAGCAATGCTTCCAGGGGACAAGCCAGGACAGCCATCCTAAGGTCAGGCATACAGACTGTGTAGGCCTGGGGTTGTAGGGCACTCTGCTGTTGCCCCAAGCAATTCTCTCGCTGTGAGGGAGGCTGTCATAGGACTAAGTGTAGAAAACAGTGCCATTGCTAGTCTTTTGCACTGTGGAGACCCTGAAGTGAGCAACGGGGATATGGGATGAACGTGATCTGATCAGTAACGAAGGGGTTCTGAGGAACAGTTCATTGCTTAATTTTTCTATTCTTGCTTGCCTTTTCAACAGTGAGTACTGTTTTCAAAGTGATGGGAGCCAGAGTTTGTTTGATGTCGGATTAACAGATGAAATTACAAAGGATGACACTCACAATTGTCAGACCAGCCGTTTAGAAAAATGCCCAATGTATTAGTTTCTTCGAAGCAGGGTTGACAATTAGTATTGCACTATGCAGCTCCCACGTAGTCTACCATTTTGGAAGACGTGAGCCGCTGTTAGTTTTTGTAGAGTTGCCCTAAGCTTAAAGATTTTTATTTATTTTGAAGAGTTTCTATTTGTTTTGTTTAAAAGAAGACAATGGTGATTGCAGAAAAATTAACTGAGCCACAGAGTTGCAGTCCTCTTTACTCCTGCCGCTCTAAGCAGTTTTCCCTCTGAGATCGGCTCCAGGCTGTCTCTTTTAACAATGGACTTCGCTGTGTCCTCCTACTCTGTCAGGGGCCAGTCAATCTAAAATGTTCTCCCAATATGGCCGCCGTTCTAGGTGTTCGCTACAGCCCAGCCTTCATGTGTGTGCAGCGGGGGCCCGTGGGGGAGCTTGATTTAGCCTCACAGAATTTGGCTAAGGCTGCTTACTTAGAAATCTCCGGCCGCCATTTTAAGGTGAGGCAGGCCGTGTAGCTGCTTCCCGAAGAGTCTCTATTGGGCGCGGGCGGGGGCTTCTGCTGGTCTCCTGGGATAAGTTTGCTGATGGCTGCTGTCGCTGCGCCCCTGCCTCTGTAACTCTCGTGGGTGTTGTTTCACATTTAGGCTACGCCGGCCGCCATTTTGGGATCAGGCAGGTCACGTGTCAGTGTCCCGGTGAGTCTTTGCTTAGCGCGGGTGGGGGGCACTTCACCGTTCCCTCCCGGTGCAGGGCCGGCCCTATGATGTGAATGAAAAAGTGCACATCCTTTAAATACCTGTAAAGGGTTTATATTTGGTTTTATGTGTGAATCTAGCAGCAACACTATTATCTAATCCACTTAAAAAAATGAATATCACAGTATGGTCTTATGAAATGCTTGACTCCTTTGGCAAACATGTGTTTTTTTATCCAGTAACACTTTGCATATTGGGATTGTCAGACCTAACTTACAACGTGAAAAAAGAGGAACTAGTGGGCCTGTGTGCGTGCAGGGTGAGCAGCGAAAGAGAAAAATGAGCTGCAGGAGTGACTGGTGAATGCTTGGTGAGAGAAGTTAGTGCAAGGTGGGTGGTGTGTCCCAGTGAGTTCCGGCAGACTATTGTTCTTGTGTTCAAGCAGGGTCAGCTTCGTGATTGATGGGTGAACAGACTGCCTGTGTAAGTGCAAGATGAGCAGTGTGTCTGTGTGAGTGCAGGGTGAGATGTCTGAGTGCCTACATCAGTACAGAGTGAGTGATGTACTCATTTGAGTTTGGGTGCGGATGAAAGTGCAGAGTGTAAAAAATGATTGTATGGTGAGTTATGGGCTTGTTTAAGGTTGAGTACAGGTTAAGTGGTGAGAATGAGAGATGAGTGGAGTTTCATGTGAGTGCAGGGTGAGTGGTGTGCTCGTGTGAGTGCAGGGTAATAGAAGGGTGAACGGCGTGAGTGCAGGGTGTGCGGTGTAAGTACAGTGGGATCGCAATGATTGCTTGGTGAGCGGTGATAGTGACATATGAGTGGAGTGTCATGTTTGTGCAGGGTGAACGGTGTGCTTGTGTGTTTGCAGGCTAAAAGAGAACTGGCAGCTTGAAGAAGTACCAACCTAGTTTCCCTAAGGCTCCAGGAATTCTCCTTTTAGTAGGATAAAGGAACTTTTTGGATCAAGGTTTTTGCACCCTTTAAGATCCAATATGGGATTGTTGACTGATCTGCACTCAGCCATTGGTTTGGATATTTTGCATGAGTTCCAACTGTAATTGAGCAAGCACATTTTGCCACAGTGATGAAAAGGCATCTGAGATGTTAAAATAAAACGCAACATGTTGGAAAGCCTATAGTCCAACTAATGTTTAATGCAAAATAATATGCAGTACTGCCAAAGATAACTGCCATTTCAACTGACCAGGGCTCTTGTTTGAAAAAGGTCAGTTGGAGCCAAAAGCTAAAAACATAAAACACAAAACAGGTGTACACAAGTTTTCTCTTAATACAGGTCCATGAAGAATAATCACGTGACAAACTTGTCGCTGTCAGAAAAAGCTTACCTAATATGCTAGTGGCTGTGTTAGAAACTTATGGGTGGCGTTTTCTCTTCGTGCCATCAGTACAGTGTCATCTGCGCATAATAATATTGGCACCTGCTTCTCGGTTAGAGTGGGGATATCTATGGGTTCTTCCATCAAATAATCAGCTACATCAATTAAAACAACAAGCATTTGCAATGCAATAGGTCTCGCATTTGCGAGAGTTTAAGCTATAGGCATTGTAAATTACAATGCCTTTTATTTATATGTGTTGATAATTAATACATAAATAAAAGGCACTATGATGTACAATGCCAATAGCTCAAACTCTTGTAAATGCGAGACCTATTCAAAGAAGCAGCCGCCATTTTCCTGGGCTGCTTATAAAGTGAAAGCATGCATGGCGCACTGAATGTTGCAGGGAAGCAGGTCGTGCCTTCAGTAGGAGAAACTATTTAAAGAAAATAGTGCTTACAGACTAAAAAAGACTCACCGTGTTACAACAGAAGTAAAAGGGTCAGTCTTCATGGGAGGTTATAAATGAAGACAAGTAGGTACTAAGGAGGGACTAACAAGCCTATTAACGAATCAGAAGGCAGCATTTACGAAGGACAATGAGTTGCAATATGCTTTTTGTTGTGGTGTGTTATGGTTGTGTTGTATTGTTTTGGTTGTGTTGGAAGTATGTGTGGGTAGTTCCTTTGCAGACTTCAACAAATACTGTGTGCTACCTCTATGACCAAAAACGGCACATTCCATTAAAGGTTCAGTGGAAATCACAACAACTGCCAAAGATGGGAGCATAGCGGTATGGTGGCTCTACCACTTTATGTAATACCAAACCAGTCTAGTAACAGACCATACTTAAAGTATACCTTTTCTCATGCTTGCTTGTGTGAACAACTCTGCGTGGACACAGAGCCCAGGTCTTTGTCCCCTGGTGGTCTGAAGGCTGATGGGTTCATGCTCAATCTTGTCGACTTCTGTGTTGCCTTGGAAATGGAGTGTAACATCCGGTCCACAACCTTGCCTTTAAAGGTCAATGTATATAAAAAACAAGACGCTGTAAATTTCCGCAGTAGAAACCATTTGAAACTGGTCAGTATGACAGTTTGGCAACGGTACGAGGCACACCTCCAAGGGGCCTTTCTCTGACCCAAATAAAGGCTGAGTAGGCCTTCTCGCCTCAAAGTGACAAATTTATGTTGCCACACTCGCTGGCAGCCGTACTGAAATAGCATTCATATATCGCTTAAAAGACCCTCGAAGCGTTATAAGCCTTATGGCTTTGTGCGTGCAAGTTTGCCAGTGAGCACACCAAAATAAATTTTGCAGTACAGCACTGAGCCTTCATGTAGCAAAGCTTTTCCCATCATTGACATTGAATGGAAAAACCTTTGATACACCAGGCCCGAAATCCGTATTGTGTCGCGTGACGCTTCCGTTGCACCCTGCTCTAACCTGCTGTAACATTGTACCTGGATTAGAGCCCCGGCCATCGATATGTGGGAATATTCATAGCTAAACGTGGCTGTCATTTACTCTCCCGTTGACGTACAGAGCTCGTTAACGCACTGTGGCGTCTTTTGGGGACTGTTAACAAATAATTGTTATTACCACAACGCAGTAGTACTCATGTTATCAACCGAATAAGGATGAAAGGCATAGTGGGCCAGCAAAGATTGAACCTGTGAGCTTGGGGCCAAAAAGATCCCAAGAGTGGATTGATTAATCCACAGAGCGACCAAAACCAGCACCAAAAAATCCGCCCTTGCACAATGTAATGTATGAGAATCTAGCATATCCAACTTTAAGAGTCCAAATAGTCCAAGAAAATGCTAAAAGCTACAATTGAAATAACAGTAAAGAAATGAGACAAGTTGCAGAATCACACTACGTACTAATAAAAGAGACCTACTGAGATGCCAAGACCCGCATGAAAAAAAGATGTGACCCAAAATAGACCATTAGCTGATAATCAAGATGGGGAAATCCTTCTGGTTAGAAGAGTGAACTGGTTAGGAATCAGACCCAAAAACATTGAAGGCAATTGTATTATTGCTAACTTTAGGGATAGGGGGGTGGTTGAGCATATCCTCAGACAGGGGCCACTTGGGAGGGTGAGTGGCATAAGGCCTCTGTCACTCAGCTATTTCTATCTTAGGCAGCAGGAAACCAATGAGGGACAGTTTAACACATGGAGAAGCTGGGAGGGATTAAACTCGATCTCAAATAGGGCCCCAAACTGCACACGAGGAATGGCAGGGAGATGGGAAGGAGGACACCCATGCTGGGTAAATAGGTTTAGCCCATTAAGGTCTCTAGAGGAGACTGATTGACTAATCGCCCCATATACCCCGGTAAAGCAGGCCGACATGGAACACAAGAATCTTGATTTGGACGTATTGACTGGGGGAACACCACCCACATATTCTTTGGTCAAAGAGGATAGACAGTCTATATTAGGGGTTGGAAGGTGCAGGACCCTAATAAAGACCACGGAACCCTCTAACCCCATCGCTAAGGGACGCTCGCAGGTACCCCTAGGGACAGGAGCTATAGCCCCAGATCCAACACAGCAGGGCAGGGATCTACAGAGGCCACTTCCTAGGAATCAAGAGGGGTTGGTTAACATCTCAAGGCATGGCCGGGACAGGGACTGAAAACACTGCGAAAGAGGGACTGAGAATTATTTCTTGGAACATAGCAGGTCTTGCAGGTAAATTTGATAACGTGGATTGGCGGCAATATATGGCCCACTTCCACATAATTTGCCTGCAAGAAACCTGGGTAACGGACAACACCCACTTTCACATGGCTGGATATAAATGCTTTTTTATCCCAGCACAAAAAACCACCTCAGGCAGAGCCAAGGGAGGATTGTCCATGTATGTAGACTTAAAAATACAAGGTAAATGGGCCAGTGTGGACTGGTTCGCATGGAACATCCAGGCCCTGAAGTTTAGGAACAAAGGGTTTAGGCTTGTGTTGTTTAACGTGTATAACAGTGGTCTTCCAGGAAATGACACCCCCATTCTGAGGGAACTTGATTCCAGATTGAGCCAAGAACTTGTGCCTGTTAACGGTGCCCCGACCCCATTGACACTAGTATTGGGTGATTTGAACTGCCACTTATGCCCCCTGTTGTTTCCGATTAATGTGAACTGGTCACAATGCCCAGTGGAAAAAGGTCCCCATTTTAGCGACTCATTGAGCGGTATAGAACTGGGAAAGCTCCTTCAATCTTATGATCTGGAACACACGGTGGATATGATCCCACTGGGATCAGATGGCACACCCCCCCCCACTTTTAAAGGGAGAGGGTGCTCCTCCTACATAGATTATATTTTTGTTTCTAGATGTTTAAAGAACCGGATCATTGATGTAGGAATTGAGTGGAGCCCCTTCAGTGACCACAATCCCTTGGTCATGGAGTTTTTGTACCTGGCGAAACAAAAGAACAGCCCAGCTGGGGGCATCTCTGAAAGAGTGACGGACCAAGGTAGAAGACTTAGGTGGGCAAAATTAGATGGGGAAAGATTTTACCGGTCCTTTATGGGAAAAGGTAAACCACTCATTGATGAGTGTTTAGATCTCTCTGTTGCAGGGGCTCGTTTAATAAATGCATTTGGCCAAATAATTTGCCTGGTGGAAGGGCTATTGTGGACCAAGGCCCCAAAGAAAACCAACTCTAATTCTCCGAGCTGGTTTGACGGGGACTGCACACGAGCCTTGAGGGAGTTAAAAAAAGCCCTTAGCAGTAAACCTAGGGACTCAATAAAAGTCAACATGTGCAGATTAAAATATAGGAAGGAGCAAAAAAGAAGGAAAGCAGCACTGCAGGGTGAAGGGTGGGCGGCCTTGAGGGAGGCCTCCGAAAAAAGGGATATCACAGAATTTTGGAGACTAATAAACACCCCTTGTTTTCAAGATATAAACGCCCCTGTGGTTGCTACAAATATCCTTCCGGAACAATGGACAGCCCACTTTGAGGGCCTGTATAACCATGGGGAGGAAGATAGGACAGAGGAGATGCGGGTGGTTACGCAGGGACAGGCACTGGAGTTTTCCCTAGAAGAAATTGTCTTGGGTATTGAGGGACTCACTAAAAATAAAGCCCCAGGCCCGGATGGGACCCCTCCGGACCTGTTTCTGAGTAATGTGGAGTTATGGGCCCCCATTTTAACCAGAGTAATAAATGCAGCCATTATGGTTGGTCTGCCCCAGTCCTGGTCGTTGGCTATTATAGTTCCTATTTTTAAAAAGGGCAACAGAGATAACCCCCAATGTTATCGCCCAATCTCTCTGATAGACGTCACAGCTAAAATCCTAGGAAGAGTAATCCTGAATCGACTGACCGTATGGGCCGAGGATAATAATATCATCTCGGACGTTCAATACGGTTTTCGGACCGGCAGGTCTACCAGTGACCAATGCTTGAACCTCTACATGCTGGTTGCAAAGTATATTAAAACCAGCAATGAAGCCATTTACCTGGGGTTCATGGATTTGGCCGCTGCATTCGACCATGTTAATAGGAACAAGCTTTGGGCGATGATGAATCACCTGGGAATTGACCCAGGTATAATCTGTACTCTGAGGGAATTGCATAGAGAGACCTCTGCTAGAGTATGCTACAATATGGAAGGGGGGTTGACTGACTCTTTTAGATGTACTAGCGGTGTGAGGCAGGGTTGCATATTAGCCCCTTTTTTATTTACGTTATACATTAACAATTTAGAACAGTCCCTGACCAACTTAAAAACAGATTGTCCAAGGGTGGGGACATGTAATATCCCAGTGCTGCTGTACGCAGACGATGCAGTTCTCTTGGCGCGGACCCCCAAAAGCTTGCAGATTCTAATTGATGGGTTTGTCAAATTCATGGACGCGCTAGACCTGTCTGTCAATTTAAAAAAATCTTATGTAATGACAGCAGGTCACAAACCACGGACTAGCTTCTCATATAGAATTGGAAATCACACACTAGAAAGGGTGCAATCTTTCTCGTACCTAGGTGTGCTCTTTGATGAGTCACTGAAATTTGCCCCTCTGGTACAGGAAAGGTGTGGCAAATTGGTGGCATCAACTGGGGCTATAGCAGGTTACGGGAGGAGAGTTGGCCGTTGGTGTCCGGAACAAACAATGAACCTTTATGGTTCAATGTGTTGTTCCACAACCATGTACGGTGCAGAAGTGTGGGGTTTTATGAATCTTGATTCACTGCAATGGGAGGAAAATAAACTTTTTCGTTCAATACTGAAAGTTCCTAACTGCACACCAGCTGTCATAGCTCACAGAGAATTAGGAAGACCCTACCTAGAGGACTTGATTAAATTTAGACCAATTCTGGCCTGGCTCAAAATTTGGACAAACCCGGAAGCCGCGCTGAGTAGGCAGATCCTAAAAGACTGCCTTGGCAGAGACAAAAGCCTGAACATCCCATGGCTTAACTATGTCAAAACTAGCTTGGAAAACATGGGTTGCAAGGAGTTTTACTCAAACCCTTCAGTGATCATCTCACAGGATAAGCTTTACCTCAAGAGAATTTTCCTGGACCTTAGATCATCTGTTAGAACCACACTGGAAGGGGTTAAACCATCAGTGAGTGCTCACAGCAAGCTTGAAACCACTGAGGGGAAGGAACCGTATCTTTGTGTTTTGTATAATGCTCAAGAAAGGTTTTTAATGTCACGTTTTAGGCTCAATTTTTTATCACACTTGCTAGCCGACCCAACTGGTTTTAGTCATTCAATTGAGCAGAAGGGTGCCTGCGGCTGCGACAATAGGTCTCCGCAGGACACCCTTCATTTTGTACTCTTATGTCCTCTATACGCAATACCAAGATGAAGATTTTTAAAGGAAATTTTAAAAAAGGCCAGGTTTACTCGAGCCAAAGAGGCACTGACTTTTCTACAAAGGGCTAGTGACCCGCTAACACTGTGTTCTGTTATAAGTTTTTTGAAATTTGCACTAAGAGGTCAGTACCATTCGTGAATCCTGCAGGTTCCCCTACTCGTTATCCTGATCATGCCACCAAGGTGGATTCACTGTAAATAATGAATTATTTTATGTATAGAGATTCAGTCAATGTTCTTGTACAATGATTTAGTACTATTTTAACTGTATATATGTATACTCTTTTATGATGGTTTTTAACCACCGAATAAAGAATTATTGATTGATTGATTGATTGAAATAACAGTAAAGAAATGAGACAAGTTGCAGAATCACACTACGTACTAATAAAAGAGATCTACTGAGATGCCAAGACCCGCATGATAAAAAGATGTGATCACAAGGGGTACCTTGGCACCACAGACAACGGGAGGGAGGGTGGGGCGTGGGGGGGAGAAGGCACGAACAACGGGAGGGAGGGTGGGCGGGGGGGAAGACAGGGACAACGGCATTGAGAAGGCACAGACAACGGGACGGGGAGAAGGCACGGACAACAGGCAGTGAGCAGTGAAAGAGAAGAATGAGCTGCACGAGTGATTGGTGAACGCTTGGTGAGAGGAGTTAGTGCACGGTGGGTGGTGTGTCCCAGTGAGTTCCGATAGATTATTGTGCTTGTGTGCAAGCAGGGTCAGCTGCATGATTGATGAGTGAACAGAGTGCCTGTGCAAGTGCAAGACGAGCAGTGTTTCTGTGTGAGTGCAGGGTGAGATGTCTGAGTTCCTACATGAGTGCAGAGTGAGTGATGTACTCATTTGAGTTTGGGTGCGGATGAAAGTGCAGAGTGTGAAAAATGAATGTATGGTGAGTTATAGGCTGGTTTAAGATTGAGTGCAGGTTAAGTTGTAAGAATGAGAGATGAGTGGAGTTTCATGTGAATGCAGGGTGAGTGGTGTGCTCGTGTGAGAGCAGGGTAATAGAAGGGTGAACGGCGTGAGTGCAGGGTGAGCGGTGTAAGTACAGTGGGATCGCAATGATTGCATGGTGAGCGGTGATAGTGATATATTCCTGGAGTGTCATGTTTGTGCAGGGTGAATGGTGTGCTCGTGTGTGTGCAGGCTAAAAGAGAAGTGGCAGCTTGAAGAAGTACCAACCTAGTTTCCCTGAGGTTTCCAGGAATTCTCCTTTTAGTAGGATAAAGGAACTTTTTGGTTCAGGGTTTTTGCACCCTTTAAGATCCAATATGGCATTGTTGACTGATCTGCACTCAGCCATTGGTTTGTATATTTTTCAGAGACAAACTTATCAGAACCATGAGTTCCAACTGTAATTGAGCAAGCACATTTTGCCACAGTGATGAAAAGGCATCTGAGACGTTAAAATAAAACGAAACATGTTAGAAAGCCTATAGTCCAAATAATGTTTAATGTCAGTTGGAGCCAAAAGCTAAAAACATAAAACACAAAACAGGTGTACACAAGTTTTCTCTTAATACAGGTCCATGAAGAATAATCACGTGATAAACTTGTCGCTGTCGGAAAAAGCTTACCTAATGTGCTAGTGGCTGTGTTAGGGTCACAAGGGGTACCTTGGCACCACAGACAACGGGAGGGAGGGTGGGGCGTGGGGGGGAGAAGGCACGAACAACGGGAGGGATGGGGGGCGGGGGGGAAGACAGGGACAACGGCATTGAGAAGGCACAGACAACGGGACGGGGAGAAGGCACGGACAACAGGAGAGCGGGCGAGTGGGGAAGGCATGGACAACAGGAGGGAGAGCATGGGGGAAGAAGGCACAACAAAGAAGACAGCAAAAAATGTCATGCCTGCAGTAGCAGAAACTCATTAAATTAATCAATCAATCAGGGGTTTATATAGCGCGCTACTCACCCGTTAGGGTTTCAAGGCACTGTAGGTGGGTGGGGGGAGCAGCTCCAAATCATTCGAAGAGCCAGGTCTTGAGGTCCTTCCTGAACGTGTGCAGGGTCGGGGAGCATCTGATGTTAACCGGTAGCTCGTTCCAGGTTCTGGCTGCAATGTGGGAAAAAGCTCTCCCGCCGGTTCTGTTCCTGCAGATGAAAATAGTGCTCACAGTTTAAATAACACGTACGGTGTAACAACTGAAGTAAAGGGGCCAATCACCATGGGAGGTGACAAAAGAAGAGGAGGCGGGACTAAGGAGGGACTAGAATCAGAAGCCAGCATTTAGGGCAGACAATGACACAAGCCAATCGCAAATATGGGCGGAGAGTGGGCGGGGCTTCTATTTACTACTCCTCTACAATAAGTCTCACAGAGCAGCGCAGCTCGACCTTAAAAGGCTAACTAGCAAGGGAGCCAGCACACACCCTTTTTGACCGGGAAGAGTACATTGCACTCGCCACCTGGACTATACCATACTTTTTTTAATTTGTTACTACTGGGTAAGGCCTGTATGGCCGTTACTAACTGGGGGTCAACTCCCAGGTCTACCAAAGATCTCCACAGCTTCTCACTGATGACTAATTCAAAAGGTGCTTTCAGGTCCACAAATATTAAATACAGCAATGACTTCCTCACCACCGTTAACTTGTAGGAGATCATATATAACTGGAGAGTCTGGTCAATGGTCCCGATGCCAGGCCTAAGTCCAGCTTGCACTTCTGTGTCAAAATGTTGTAAGCATCAACCCACCCATAGGGGCAGTTAAGCAGAACTTTCCCAAGAATTTTCCCTGCGCTATCCAAGAGTGAGATCAGACGGTAATTGGATGGACTAGATCGATCACCTTTCTTGTGGATTGGCACAGTACTAGCTGAACGCCATGAGGGGGTACAGCATTAACATCAAGCGCCAAATTAAACACTCTAGTAAGAATGCTGGCCCACAGATGCGGCTCTTCCTGATATATGTCAATAGGTACCATATCAGGGCCTGGGGCTTTATCTTTCTTCGCGTCAGTTAAGGCTCTCACCACATCTGGTACTAAAATATCAATTAAGCAGCGCCCAGGGCAGATGTTCTCTCGGGCTGATAGGGAGACTGTGGGGTTAGCACTGTATAAGTTACTGAAGTGGGTAATCCAGACAGATGGCCCAACATGAGTTTCTATAAGTGTTCACTGGCCCCTTCTCCACCCGTGATACTCAGACTGTTTTGGAGTTCTTTTCCTGTGCAGCCTCCTTTAGTCCCTCCCAAAGAGTCAATTGGAGCAGCATTTTTATTGGTTCTCAGAAGGCGTTTGAATTCACCCCTACACTCACTAAATTACAATTCCCTTTGTGGACTATAATGGTGTTGTGCTAGTGCAGTTGAAACAACTTTGTTCCTTCTAAGACATTCCTCACATTACCAGAGAACCCAAGCGCTCCTTTTCCTACCATCCAACAAGGTGGCTGCGGGACCAATGGGCCTAGATGACAAGGCCTTCAGCTCCTTTGCAATACCATTGTAGGCTGCTAGCATTACACCTTTGTCATCGTAAGGGGAGTTCAAAATTGCAGACCCATACTTGATCCGTATACTCTAGCAATGGAAGTTCTTGTGAATATTTCTCCCTGCTCCACCTTATCCTCTTTCTACAATTGGATGTGACAATAACATGCCTGTAACTCCTCTCCACTGAGCTATTTACATCTACTCCTTGCCTCAGGCATGATTCCAAGTAGAGTTCCACAGGATCATTTTCTCTCTCCTGACAACAGTCTCATCACGCACACATTCCCTGTTCTCTATATTAATTAGGATACAGTCGATTATTGATGAACATCTCCCATTATTAAAAGTTGCCCTAGCAGTGCTATATGAGGGGGTATGTCAATTGATAAAGCACAGAAGGTAAGTTATAGAAGCACAGAGAATGCACTTCCCTTCTTAGTGGATTTTAAATTGCTCATAGCTGACCCAGGAATACATAAACTACCATCTTCTAATAAGACTTTATCGTTGATGATAGCATCTGATGGTTGTGTGTTAAAATCTGCACAAATCAGTTACATATACTTTGCCCCTTTGTCCTCCCATGTTAACCTAATAATAATAATATTAATAATTTTATTGCATGATTAATTAAAATCTTACAATTAGAAAAATCTTCAATACACACCCATTAAAACATTTCAATACATCTAAAATCCATAGTAACCTTAACCAGTCAATTTCCACAGCTCATACTATTATATACATTAATTTAGTGAATCACTTTTACAAGACAACAAAGCTACTCTTAAAGTAGAAATGATTAGAAGTTATGAATTCATTACTTATGTGTAAATTCACATGTGCAATACAGAGTTCATCCCTAGCTTTCAAAAACTTCCAAATTTACTATGCTCAAATCACTGGCGTCCTGTTTCTTTTTTGCAAGTATCAGAAATTTGGTAAAATTAGCGTTCATTTTTATGTCCATTGTTTTAAAACAAACTACCACGGCTTGTCTACATGTTCGTACACCTCTATCAATAAAACAATTCTTCAAATATCTCATTCTTTCAGCCTTCATTGATGCACATATGCAAACCAAATGAATAATAGTTTCTTCCCACTGATTGCATAATCTGCAGGGAATCGGCATAGTTGGGCGCAGCCAAGGCATTGCATGCATTAGTCCTGGCAGTTTGCCAAATCTTGCTTTCATAAATATATTTTTGCTTTGTACTGTCCAAGGTTTTTCTAGATATGGTTGAACTTTAAGAATCGTGTATTCATTCACTATCATCCAGACATTTGTTCGCTTAATAAACAATTCTTTGTCTTTCAGAAGGGATAGATGTTTTGTTGATTTATTAATTATTTTCTTAAAAGATTGTGGTGTTAGCGACATTTCCCAGATCTTGTGTATTGACATTTCTTTCAAATCCATGTAAAGATATTTTAAAAAATCAGAAGTCTGATTCCGTTGCAACTCTTGCCAAAGAAGACAGCACATTGGATTATAAATATTGGTTTTAATTTGTTTCCATACCTTTACATATTGACCCATCCTTGCAATTTGCTGGTTGCAAAAGCCAAATTCCAGCAGAAAGTCGAAACAAATATTTGAAAGTTTTTGCTATAGCGTTATTCAATATTATAGAATCTGTACCGCAAATAACTTCACTTTAATAGGTAAGGCTAGGGAGCAGTTTTGCTTTATTACCTTTAGTAGTGGCAGATAGGTTGGTCCTCCAAGAGAGCTATGTAGTGAACGAAAGGCCCCTCGTAAACTGTTACTTCTTTTTTTCATCTCTGTTTCATGTTGTGAAAAAGAGACATTCTCGTCAAACAGTATACCAAGGTATTTATAGCATTTCAATTTTTCTAACTGCCGCTTTTGAAGATACCATTTATATGTACTCTGGGTCAATACCCTATTGTTGACTTCCATTACTTTAGTTTTTGTTTCATTTATTACCATCTTATTCTTAATTTAGTACATAGATATTTTGTTTATAAGTTGCTGCAGCCCTATCTTTGTCTGATTAAGCAAAACAACATAGTCGGCATATAATACATTTGAAATTTGTTTATCTGCCAGTTTCGGTGGGTTGGCCAACTCGCTGTCCAACTCTTCCATAAGGTCGGATAAAAATGAATTAAATACGGTGTTAAAACACAACCTTGCTTTAAACCTTGGGATGTATTAATTCTTCCAGAAAGCCGTGAGCCATTACCTAGTCGAACCCTAGTCCATGTCTCGGAATATAATAATTGGATTGCTTTTAAAAGACCAGGACTAATACCGTAGTTATCCAATTTCCTCCATAAAATGTTCCTATCCACACAGTCAAAAGCTGATTTAAAATCCACGAAACATAGATATAGTGGTTGTTTTTTCACTTTACATTTTTCTATTAATATTCTCAGTATTTAAATATTAGTTACTGCCCTTTGTTCTTGTATAAAACCCGATTGGTTCAGCGGGATTAAGTGCTTATCTGTTGCCCACTCTGTTAATTCTTTGAGGAGATTTGATGCTAAGAGCTTAGCTTCAATGTCATGCAGCATAATTAATCTGTAGTTAGCTGGTTGGGACCACTCCCTGCTTTTATAGATGGGTGAAATTATTGAACCCTTCCAGGACTCAGGGATGGTCAATGTTTGCAAATCTTGATTGAATACTGGAGTTAGGTAACTGGACCAAATTAACGCATTCTCCTTATAGAAGACAACTGGAATCCCGTTTAGGCCAGGGGCACCATTAGATCTCTGTTTCTTAATGAGTTTACATACTTGAGTTTCTGTTATAAATATGTCAGTATTCTTGTTGTCCGCTGCACTACTTATATTGTCAGTGACGGGTTTCATATCCATGCCTGGGTTGTAATTCAAATGTGATTATAAAAACTTAACCCATTCTAATTCCGTTACTGTAGAAGAAGTAGTTGTCCTGCTAGATCTACTCATATTGTTGACTAGTGCCCAGAATTCTCTTGCATTATTCTTTTTACTGGTATAAAAAGCTTCTGCCCAGAGCGCTTGTTTTGCTTGCATTTTGTCATTCCAGGTCAGTTTCCTTGCATCTGCATTTATCTTCTTTCGTTTTTCTCCGTAGATTTGATTACCTGGGGGCTTCTTTACCAATCTTAGGATTCTATTATGCTCTTTTCTTTAATAGATGACATTCAGAAGATAATTTAACCAGTGCCAGTGACTTTCTTTTCTGATGCCCTATATTTCCATCTTTTTGAATCTAACCTGAGATTAGTTTTTTTGTAAAGAGGGACTATTTTTCAATAGCATTAGAGAAGTCTCCTTTAAAGTAAGTCTGTGCCCTAGCTATGATTGATTCTTTAGAAGTTTCTGACTAGTAAAGTTTCTTATAGTTTACCATGTTATATCTCCCGGAAGTGTTGTATATTTTTCATGCCTTATACCATTTAGGTTTAACTCTATTATTTGTTGATTATGATCACTCCCATTTACTTCTCCAATCTGATAAGACGAAATGTTTTGAAATAAGTCCAACAATGCTATGGTATAGTCTATTCGAGACTTATTACCCAAGGCTTGATAAGTCCAGGCAGGTGGCGAATCTTGCTGAAATCGCCCATTTTGCACCCTTAGACCTATAGATTCTAAGTCTTTTAAAAAATTCTTACCAATTTTCCCTTTCTTTCCTCCCATAATATCCAAAGTAAGTGGGTGGCTGGAGATCGACCATAAATAGTTCTGTTATTGTACTTCGGCGTCTAACGTAATACCACAACATAACCATGTTAAAGTCACCCGTGAGGATGACCTCAGGTTGGGTTCCTTTTCCAATTGCTGCAATATTATAGTTGTCAAGCTGTTAACCATTGCTCTTCGTGAACCGGTGTCAGGGTGAATATATACGTTAATTAATAAGAGGGATTTAATTACCTTTTTTTCTTTGTAACATATTTTGACAATCAGACAGTCCCTGATACTTTGAGCCTCCATCTCGCTCTCCATTTTTAGTTCTGTTGAAATAAAAGTAGCCAAACCCCCACAAAATCTGCCATATTTACTTGTTTTTGTGGCTGACGAATAGTAGCCCTTATAACCTTCTAGTCTATAGGGAATAATTGCCCAGGTCTCTTGTAGGCAGATAATTAGAAAATGGTCCGACATTGAAAATAGTTGCTCGTTTTGTATCTTTGATTGCAGCCATTTATATTCCAGGAGCATATTCTAATTCTACCAATTGGGCTTTATGTCGCACTTGTAGGACCATCTATTAGGATTCATCAATCCTCTTTTACATTATGTAGTGCTGCAGTTAACCAGCCAAACTTTAACACCTCTGTTGGTTCACTTTTGTTCTTAACTAGGGATCACAGGGCTTGCCCATTTGTCATACCTATCGGATTTTTTATATTGAGTATATCAGATTATTTTCTGATCCCTTCCGCCGTTTAATTTGTATTTTTGGTGAAATAAATGGGCTTGGGTATGAGGGTTGGAGTAGCCTTGTTACTTTTATTCCCCAGTCCAGAAAAAGATCGTGTTCTTGTAAAATAAGGCCGGCTGAGGTGGATGTAGTCCAGGATACCAGTGTTGATTCTTGATTGCTGTTATCACTTGCTAAGAATTCAATTGATTCCTATATCAGTACTTCTGATTCTTTCTAGCAAAGGTATTGCTTTGCACAATTTTAAGATGTTTCCACGATTCAAGATATCATTGTTACCCCTGGATTTATATTCTGGCTTAAAAATTACTTGTGTTCCTCCCTCTTCTTGACCTTGGTTTTTTATCTTGGTTTGTTGCAGGGGATTAGAGCTTTTCAATAGCTCATGCTCTTGTGGCTCGCCAATGTGTTTACATAACTCCTGAGACCATATTAGGTGTTTAAGTATTGCTTCTCATGAGTTAGGCCATACGACGTATTATGATTTTCTCTTCCCTCAATTTCCTGATCTTGTGTTGTCTTACTTTCCTTCAGGTTTTTGGGCGATCCTATACTATCGTGAGCCACTCTAAAACTCACTCTTTTTGATCTTTTCTTTTCTGACTGAAATAATTTAATTTTCACATTCTCATTAGTTTTCTTGGCACCTGCTTTACCTATTTGCTGTTTTTTTTCTCTTCTGCCTGTTTTGTGTAATCTATTGACTCTTCAATGGTTTTGTTTTTTACATCTGCACGTACTTCTGGCAATTTTTTATTGAACAAAGGATAGAATGGTTTTGCTGAAAATATTTCTTCATCATCTTGTTTCTAAATTGCGTTTGTTACTTGTTCTAATTTATTTCCAATATCTACTTCCGGGATATTTACTTTCTTGTTACTTATGAAACTTTGTTTCTTGCTTTCCGTTGTTTTTTCCTCTGTCTTTTTGATAAGTGGAATTCTGGTGATACTTCTGTCGGTATTATTTGAGAAGAGAGTGGAATTTCCTCTGCTTGATCTTTCATCTTTTTTTCTACTGGTTCTTTCCTACTTTCCTTGTTTAAAATATTATTATTACTTGTCGTCGTTTCTTCAGATATACAATCGTTTTGACTGGCTTTGTTTCCAGGGTTGAATACATTTCTTCTCTGATCATCAATTATTGTATTTAATACATCAGGAATTGTGGACAGTTTGTTAATCAGTGGGGCACAATTGCAATCTGTATAAGAAGATATTGGTTGTGCTTGTGACCTTATTACCAGATTGTTTAATGTAGCTATCTTCTGATCAATTCCAGCTACTGAGGATGCCATGGCGCTCACAAGATCTATTTGCACCTCCATTTTATCTGACTGATATGTTAGAGCTTCTAGTATTAGTTGGGAGGTTCTAAAGAATATGCTCCAAATTGACGCCGAGTCCCAGTTTTCCAAGACTTGCACTCCCAGGCTTTGGCCATTTATAGAAGTGTGTTCTTTGTTAACTTCACATACAGGGCTTTGCTGTTCTTGCACCTTATTTCCTAGGCCAGTAAATTGTAGCCTGGTGTTCCGTTCATCCTTTTGATAGGGTGTATTCCAACGCTGCAAGTTTTCTGATTTCATGATATAGTCATCCATATTGTCTCGAGAACCCTTATTTTGCTTAGGGTTCTCCTGATCCAACTTTTGGTCAGTATTCTTTGGAGTCAGGTTTATATCAGTTTGCTGGAAATTGGGTAAGGTTATAATATTTCTTGAAGTTATAGTCCGATCGACCCCTTTTTAAAAAAAATGTATTGCAGGGGTTGGGTTTTTGAACTAGACTCATTGGATCCCCTACTCCGTTGACTTTTTTTACATTTACTTGCACTTCAATTGGTATTGGCACCCCCGTTACTAGTAGTTGTAAAGTATCTCCCGTCAAAAGCCCACGCAATTAGGGACCTCTTGTTGCAAATGTGAAGTTAGGAGAATGGTTAACATCTCTAAGTCAGTTATTTGACCCCATTGGTTGCCTGGTTCCTCAGTTGATCTTGATGTTAGCTCCATTTCGTATTGTTCGGGCTCCCTTACCAGTGCTTAATTTGTAAAATATTGAGTGCAGGTGCTCAAATATTTTTAGGAGGCCACACCCACGACACCGGCTCCACCCACTTCCTCCACTGGCTCCACCCACTTCCTCTATTAGCTCCACCCATATACTCAACTGGCACTGCTGAAAGCCAGATGTAAATACCCAATCTGAATTTCAGCAAGTAAGGCTTTCATAGGAGGTTGAGGGAGGATGAGGTGAGTTAGTGAGAAGTGCATTCAGTGGTTCTAATCTGAGATAGTTTGTACTGGAGGAAAATAGAATCACATGCCACTGGCAGTGAGACCAGCCAGAGACATGTAGTGGGGTGTGTAAGAGTATGGAGAGAACTGTGTGAAGGGGATAGTTTCTGAGCGAGAGTATTTTTGTTTTCTTTCTATGCAGTTTTATATAGCAGGACGTCAACCCGAAGGTACTGGAGAGTTATACAGGAGTACCACCAGTTACATTAGACAAGGCAGGCTAAGCTTCAGAAAGTAGTGCAATCACTATCTCAAAGAGATGAGTGCAACCCATGTGAGGGAATGCAAGTGGAGTTTGCAAATGCCTGGATGGAGGTCTCAAGTACCAGAAGACTAGTACAGGTGGCAAGGGTTCATTTAGTGGATCACGGGCAGACGCAATATGGTGGCTGAAGTGAAGCAGCAGGACAGTAGCAAGTAGTGGGTGTTCTACAGTACCTATCCCAAAGGACTGTAAGAGAGCCAGTGTTGAAAAGGAGATGCCTTTTTACGTTTTTAGGTCAGGATTACAAGCTATCCTGTATCCCCATTTGAATGGTCTATCTCTTTGTTTTACAGAATATCAGCACTTCATGTGGGTCTTCGTTGAGTGGCTGCTCAATAAACGCTATGGTTCCCCATGGGTTTGCATCTCAATTTAAGATCATTCTAGCTGTGGCTTTCAGAAGGTGCCTTTCAGTTTATCGTTTGTCCTATATGACTTGCAAGGTCCAGACTGTCAGAGTTAGCTGAATGAAGTCAAGTGGGGTATTGCGCTCAGCTTTGCGGGCAGCATGCAATCTGTAATTACAAGGAGGTCCAGCTTTTACGCTGGTGGCGCCGGGTATGACAGTCTTTCTTGGCTCCCCCTACAACTCCTTCTCCATGAACTCCTTCATTACCACTCTCCAACAGTGCTCCTCATCTCTCCATAACCTCTCTCTGACATGCATTCCATTTTTTATAGTGCTACTCATAGTTCACTCACACTCAGTTCTGTGATCTACATAGGACACGCTCTTTGCAGCAAGCGCATAAATCATCCACGCTGCTTTATGATGAGCAAAAACTGCCACTTAATAAAATTCCAATCTCTCACTAGTAGAAACATTATTTAAATTGAAATTTTTATTGCTGCCTGAAACTGCTGGACGAAAAAGGAAGTTTGTGAGTTTTCAAAACAAAAAAGTTATTTTTGGTGTGGGGGGGTGGATTTCAACTCAGGTACACCACTGACCCCCAGGGGCTGAGGAGGGGGCAAATGCCACCGCCCCTCAGCGTGGAAAGTCTGCATCTTCCACTTGATATATCTTGGTGTGTTCATAAATAACAGGGACAGCTCCAGGGACCGTACATTGAAATCAAGGGCCTATCTAGCGCCTAAATCCCTTTAAAAGTGCACACCAGGGCCTAGATGTTATGGTTTGGGCTGGTCACGGTGTGTCATGAGCGGGAAAACTCTCAGCAATATTTAACACTAGTCGGGCAGCAGTTCTGGGAATCAAATGGAGGCTTGTTTGAGAAGAGGTGCGCAAGGTTTGAGCGACCCTTGAAACTACTGCTATCAGTGTATTGTGTATATATTATTTTTGTATTTGTTATTATATGCTGACAGCTGTAGATGACCGTGACGCCCCATCTAAATAACTAAATAAATGAGGCATAAAAATATGCCTTTTCACGTCTCCTGGATGAGTTGAAGGCCTTGTTTTTTGGGGCTAGGCAATGATGAGAACAGCCTCAGTCTTGTACCTGGAATCGTGCAAGCTTCCTGCAAAGAAGCCAGCCTACGCTCAGACCCATCTTCCAAGCAACCACTGACGTAGCCCAGAAATAGCCGAGCTACGTGGGCTAGTGCATTCACTGAAGCAATGTTTGTGAAAATGGAAGGTCCAGGACTTGAATCTTGTCTTTTGGTCTCCCTGGTTCGAAGAGTGATTTTGAGTTCAGAAATAAATAAATATCTCATCAGTGGCAGGTATTGTTAGTAAATGCAGAGGACAAAATCTGCCTTAAAGATAAAAACATTGCGAGCAGATTGGTCATGTACAAATTATTGGGCTAATTTACATTAACACAAATTAAATCTACTTTCATGGGTTTACACCTTCGATTCGATTATTTATTTGAATTCTCAAATAGTTCCAGGAGTATTTCGGGAAGGCTGCGATAGTACTCTTATACAGAAGTGCACAACTGGTGTTTATTCACATATGAATTAATGCTTAGCAAACGTGTATTTAAACCTACACACTTTCTTCCATAGACAAAATATTTTTCCTCTGCAGACACACTTCCTGTAACGCCCACCGATCATAGGAACAAAATGGATGCCTAGTGACTTCTGCCCTTGCCTGGAGTCAATCTATGAACAGATTCAGGTTAGGAATGGGCTTGCAGACGATTCTCAACATCCACAAACTCACTTTTTACATTTTGCACACTCCCCAACTCTGGGGCAGATGAACTCCCTTGAAACAATGTAAAGCTATATGTGAGTAAATCAATTTCCAAATATAAGTTAATGTTTTGTAGTTTGCTAGCAACTCGTGCTATTTGCATACCATTCTGATTTCCAGTGGCTTAGATAAGTCAAAAGCATTACTTACTGCACCACCATAACTAATCTGAGGCCTGCTTCTGCAATGCTTGAGTCATGAGTCTGAAACGCTGCGCCTGCTATCTTTTTCTTTGAAATCAATGGCTAGCCCCTGCGCAGTATGCTAGGGCGAAGGGGCGGACAAAAAGAGGGGACACTAATCTCTGCATTGGTCCCACTCGGGCCAATGAGAGATGAGCTTCCTTCTATGACTGATGGATGTGTCACCTGCTACGGCGAGGGCAGGGAGCCAGCCTAGCCAGTTTCTGGCACCGTATGTGTGCCAGTTACTTATGATAAGGCTGGCAGCAGCGGTGTGGTGGCAAATTTAAACAGGTTTACGAACACACAGGAGTTGGACGACCAATACCAGCCCAATCAATCAGTGACCCACCAGTGGTGATATTTCCCACACATTTGAGAAAAAATATCTGTTTCCTTAGCTTACCTGTGTGCACACTGTGCTTGGCAATGGGGTAGGTATGCCTCTTTGTGCAATGAGAGGGCTGGTGTTGTCATATGGCACCATTTCATTTTTGAAAAATAGGTGGGTGCACGTACTGGCTACACCAAGTTTGTTTGGTGTACTGCAATGGCTTCCAACTGCTCCTGGGTGGGGGAGTGCTCCATCCTGCTCAGGTGTGGGACAGAGGGGATCTTGGGAGTAGTGGTGCAGGCCCCCCAGACACCCTCCCAGGGAAGATGGTCACCTACCTGTAAGTTTGATGAGGGTGATGTAATGGCTTCTAACTGCTTCTGGGTGGGGGAGTGCTTCATCCTGCGCAGGTGTGGGACAGGGGGATGTTGAGAGTAGTAGTGCAGGCCTACCAGACACAAACACCCTCACTGTGAAGATGGCTACCCACCTGTAAGTTTGATGAGGGTGATGCAATGGCTTCCAACTGCTTCTGGGTGGGGGAGTGCTCCATCCTTCTCATGTGTGGGACAGAGGGGATGTTGGATGTAGTGGTGCAGGCCCCCCACCCCCAGACACCCTCTCAGGAAAGATGGCTACCTACCTGTGAGTTTGATAAGGGTGGTGCAATGGCTGACACATGCTTCTGGGTGGGGTTGGGGGAGGGATCCATCTTGCTAGGCTGTGGGACAGGGGGCATGGTGGGAGTAGTGGTACAGACACCCTCCCAGGGAAGATGGCACCTACCTGTGAGTTTGATGTGGGTTGTGAATGGCTGACACATGCTTCTGGGTGTGGTGGTGGGAGGGATCCATCTTGCTAGGCTGTGGGCCGGGGGCATGGTGGGAGTAGTGGTACAGGCCCCCCACCCCAGACACCCTCCCAGGGAAGATGGCTACCTACCTGTGAGTTTGATATGGGTTGTGTAATGGCTGACACATGCTTCTGGGTGGAACAGGGGGCATGGTGGGAGTAGTGGTGCAGGCCCCCCTCCCCCAGACACCCTCCCAGGGAAGATGGCTACCTACCTGTGAGTTTGATGTGGGTGATGTAATGGCTTCCAACTGCTTCTGGGTGGGGGAGTGCTCCATCCTTCTCATGTATGGGACAGAGGGGATGTTGGATGTAGTGGTGCAGGCCCCCCGCCCCCAGACACCCTCTCAGGGAAGATGGCTACCTACCTGTGAGTTTGATGAGGGTGGTGCAATGGCTGACACATGATTATGGGTGGGGTTGGGGGAGGGATCCATCTTGCTAGGCTGTGGGACAGAGGGCATGGTGGGAGTAGTGGTGCAGACACCCTCCCAGGGAAGATGGCTACCTACCTGTGAGTTTGATGTGGGTTGTGTAATGGCTGACACATGCTTCTGGGTGGGGTGGTGGGAGGGATCCATCTTGCTAGGCTGTGGGAAAGGGGGCATGGTAGGAGTAGTGGTACAGGCCCCCCACCCCAGACACCCTCCCAGGGAAGATGGCTACCTACCTGTGAGTTTGATGTGGGTTGTGTAATGGCTGACCCATACTTCTGGGTGGAACAGGGGGCATGGTGGGAGTAGTGGTGCAGGCCCCCCTCCCCCAGACACCCTCCCAGGGAAGATGGCTACCTACCTGTGAGTTTGATGTGGGTTGTGTAATGGCTGACACATGCTTCTGGGTGGAACAGGGGGCATGGTGGGAGTAGTGGTGCAGGCCCTCCTCCCCCAGACACCCTCCCAGGGAAGATGGCTACCTACCTGTGAGTTTGATGAGGGTGATGCAATGGCTTCCAACTGCTTCTGGGTGGGGGAGTGCTCCATCCTTCTCATGTATGGGATAGAGGGGATGTTGGATGTAGTGGTGCAGGCCCCCCGCCCCCAGACACCCTCTCAGGGAAGATGGCTACCTACCTGTGAGTTTGATGAGGGTGGTGCAATGGCTGACACATGATTATGGGTGGGGTTGGGGGAGGGATCCATCTTGCTAGGCTGTGGGACAGAGGGCATGGTGGGAGTAGTGGTGCAGACACCCTCCCAGGGAAGATGGCTACCTACCTGTGAGTTTGATGTGGGTTGTGTAATGGCTGACACATGCTTCTGGGTGGGGTGGTGGGAGGGATCCATCTTGCTAGGCTGTGGGAAAGGGGGCATGGTAGGAGTAGTGGTACAGGCCCCCCACCCCAGACACCCTCCCAGGGAAGATGGCTACCTACCTGTGAGTTTGATGTGGGTTGTGTAATGGCTGACCCATGCTTCTGGGTGGAACAGGGGGCATGGTGGGAGTAGTGGTGCAGGCCCCCCTCCCCCAGACACCCTCCCAGGGAAGATGGCTACCTACCTGTGAGTTTGATGAGGGTGATGCAATGGCTTCCAACTGCTTCTGGGTGGGGGAGTGCTCCATCCTTCTCATGTATGGGACAGAGGGGATGTTGGATGTAGTGGTGCAGGCCCCCCGCCCCCAGACACCCTCTCAGGGAAGATGGCTACCTACCTGTGAGTTTGATGAGGGTGGTGCAATGGCTGACACATGATTATGGGTGGGGTTGGGGGAGGGATCCATCTTGCTAGGCTGTGGGACAGAGGGCATGGTGGGAGTAGTGGTGCAGACACCCTCCCAGGGAAGATGGCTACCTACCTGTGAGTTTGATGTGGGTTGTGTAATGGCTGACACATGCTTCTGGGTGGGGTGGTGGGAGGGATCCATCTTGCTAGGCTGTGGGAAAGGGGGCATGGTAGGAGTAGTGGTACAGGCCCCCCACCCAAGACACCCTCCCAGGGAAGATGGCTACCTACCTGTGAGTTTGATGTGGGTTGTGTAATGGCTGACCCATGCTTCTGGGTGGAACAGGGGGCATGGTGGGAGTAGTGGTGCAGGCCCCCCTCCCCCAGACACCCTCCCAGGGAAGATGGCTACCTACCTGTGAGTTTGATGTGGGTTGTGTAATGGCTGACACATGCTTCTGGGTGGAACAGGGGGCATGGTGGGAGTAGTGGTGCAGGACCCCTCCCCCAGACACCCTCCCAGGGAAGATGGCTACCTACCTGTGAGTTTGATGAGGGTGATGCAATGGCTTCCAACTGCTTCTGGGTGGGGGAGTGCTCCATCCTTCTCATGTATGGGACAGAGGGGATGTTGGATGTAGTGGTGCAGGCCCCCCGCCCCCAGACACCCTCTCAGGGAAGATGGCTACCTACCTGTGAGTTTGATGAGGGTGGTGCAATGGCTGACACATGCTTCTGGGTGGGGTGGTGGGAGGGATCCATCTTGCTAGGCTGTGGGAAAGGGGGCATGGTAGGAGTAGTGGTGCAGGCCCCCCGCCCCCAGACACCCTCTCAGGGAAGATGGCTACCTACCTTTGAGTTTGATGAGGATGGTGCAATGGCTGACACATGATTATGGGTGGGGTTGGGGGAGGGATCCATCTTGCTAGGCTGTGGGACAGAGGGCATGGTGGGAGTAGTGGTGCAGACACCCTCCCAGGGAAGATGGCTACCTACCTGTGAGTTTGATGTGGGTTGTGTAATGGCTGACACATGCTTCTGGGTGGGGTGGTGGGAGGGATCCATCTTGCTAGGCTGTGGGAAAGGGGGCATGGTAGGAGTAGTGGTACAGGCCCCCCACCCCAGACACCCTCCCAGGGAAGATGGCTACCTACCTGTGAGTTTGATGTGGGTTGTGTAATGGGTGACCCATGCTTCTGGGTGGAACAGGGGGCATGGTGGGAGTAGTGGTGCAGGCCCCCCTCCCCCAGACACCCTCCCAGGGAAGATGGCTACCTACCTGTGAGTTTGATGTGGGTTGTGTAATGGCTGACACATGCTTCTGGGTGGAGTGGGGGGGATCCATCTTGGTAGGCTGTGGGACAGGGGGCATGGTGGGAGTAGTGGTGAAGGCCCCAGACACCCTCCCAGGGAAGATGGCTACCTACCTGTGAGTTTGATGTGGGTTGTGTAATGGCTGACACATGCTTCTGGGGGAGGGGTCCATCTTGCTGATGCTGACTGACAGGGGGCTGGTGGGAGTTGTAGTGCTGTCTGCCTGTACACATGCCCCCATGGTTATGTTGGTAGCTACGTTTGGAGTGGATGGGAGTGGGTGAATGTTGGATCTGTGAGCCATGTTTTTGTGAGCGTGTGGTGCAGATGGATGGTATGTGTCCTAGGTGGTGTAGCTTTGTAGTTGTGCAAGCAAGTACATAGCAGAGTGGCGGTAGTCATTTGTTTGTACTTACCAGCCTCCACTCCCCAGCTACTCCTGTGAGACTCTCTGGATGCAGTATGGCAAGCACCTTCTCCTCCCATTGTGGAGAGGTGTGGCTCACTGGTTAGAGGCGGCAGATCCGCAAGCAGAGAATCGGCCAGGGACCAGGGTTCAATTCCCGACGCGGCAGGGTCGTGGACCAGGGTCAAAACGGACTCGATAATTCTCGCCTCGGTACCTACTCTAACCAGGAACACACTCGGCAACTCTGGGCATTAGCTTGCCTCATCTCCACAACGGCCCCCCACATTCGCCGGGGATGCCTGGTTTCACCTTGGAGATACCCAGGAGGGACCATCTCACAGGGATAGCCAGGACGGGTTCCCCAGCGGTCTACAGCGCCACGACGCCTCAGGGCAGCAGTGCGCTTTACAAGACACATACATACATTTACATTTACATTGTGTGAATGGTTTTGGTGGAATGGGAGGGCCACCGCCAGTCCTCTGAGCCAGCTCACGGTTCTTGCTCCTCCTCTCATTGACCACCCTCTTCAGATCATGCCACCGCTTCATGGTCTCCTTTTTTGATCTTGGGGTGGTCCCTACTGCATTGACCCTTTGGACTATCCTTGCCCACATTTGTGTCCTTGTGGCTAATGGTGTCTGTTGGACCAGGGTACCAAAAAGCTGTGGTTCCACTCTGACTATCTCATCTACCATGACCTTCAACTCACTCTCAGTGAATTTGGGCATTTTCTGTGTGGCCATGGTGTTTGGTGTGCAAAGTGGTTGTGGGTTCAGGAGTGTGAGTGGTGGTTGTGGTTGTGCTGCGTATGGTGTGTGTTGTGTAGGGGGGTTAGTTGTGCTGGTGTGGAGGTGGTGCTGTGTGTGGTGTGGCTAGTGATGTGTCCTTTGCCTCTCCTGTGATCTGGGGTATGTGTCCCTTCTTTCCTGGAGTATTGCAAGGGATTGTGGTCAGGGAAGGGGCTGGTTTTATACTCAGCTATGTGGGTGTGTCCAATTGGGGTGTTGCTAACAGGTGTGTTGTCCTGGGATTTGTATTTTTCGTTTTGCCATGTGGTTATGTCATTGGGGTGTGTTTTGTGTATTTGGTGCACTTTTTGGCCTACTTGTGGGGTTTTGGCTTCGTCCGCCATATTTTTTGCGGATCGTCCGCCGCGGTGGCTGTGCTTCAGCTCTTCCGCTGGCTCCTCCATTCATCCCATTACGTACGTACCACGGGACCGTTGGGGTTATCATAATTTCCGGTGCGGTGTCTCTGCTATACGTGCGGCGGGTTGGTGTTTTTCTGCCGCGATTCCGACTACCGCGGATGGATTTTGGCCATCTCCGCCCTCTACGGTGTTTTTTCTTGGCCTTGTTCCGCCACGGTCAGATATTTTTGGTGGTTGATCCTAATTTGGCTGCCAGTTTTCCCACGGTGCCGGCGGGCGGTTGTTTTCCGCTTCCATGGCAGTCGGGGTGCTTTTCCGCCTGCCATCCTAATGGACCTCTTAGTTTTATCACCCTTCACTGCATACTTGAGAAATAGATTCCTTCTGTTAATAACTTGGATTGAAGAGATGTTGTTGTGCAGACCTTAATCCATTTTCAATCATCTGTGGATCTGATTTGAGGTACTCGGAGGCCACCTCAAGTCTTTTACAGCACTTTGCCAAAAACAAAATAAAAACACCATTATTCTGATGCAAATCTCATGAGACAGGCAGGCGAGGAGCATTTTGTGGTTGCTGGTGTCACAATGTGTCCATGAGGTCTAATAAAATCACGGTAACTATCCCGTGGTCCCATGTATTAAGTAGTTCTTCTCTGATATTTTACTGTGCTAACCATATGCCCCTCAGGGGTCTCAAACCCGATTAAAATGTACTGAAATGCTATACTCGCATTCAGGATGGCAGATGTTTCGCCCACCGGCCAGTGAGGGGAAATGAAAGAGGTCGCATGTAAAATGCTCCTGTGTCCACTCCCGCTTTCTGGGTAGCCTGGGTTGGTGTCCATGTCTTAGGTGTGGAAGTCTCTCACACATAGGAGGCATACCGGAGAAGCCACAGTTGGTGCTCTCCCAAGTGTCCCCCTTAGCTAGCCACAGTCTTGAAGGAGGAGACAGATGACTGTAATATTGCTAACTGCAGCATGATCCATGCAGTGCTGTCGCCCAGTGCCAGGTAGCCGTAGACCATACTCTCTTCCGCTTCTGCTACTTACCAACCATTTTCTGAGGGCCACTGAATGCTGAATATGCAGCCCATCCCTAAGATTTGATACAAGACTTAAGAGCTGGGGTGGTCCAAAGTCACTTTGCTTACTCCATCTATGCCCTGCAGCTTGAACAATATTTTCTGATGATCAAATAATTCCAAGACTATGCCATCCAGTCTTGCGACCAAGGCTGTTTCGTTGGGTCCGCCAACCCAAACTGCATCTTCTAGCTGCTATTTTTCAAGGGCCATCATGTAGAGACAACAATAACTTCTTCTACTCTTTCCCGTGTCAAACAAACATCACCTGGTTCATGTGCAGTCAGGGCAAATACATTTTTCACAAAAGGACACCGGGTATGAAGGCTGCTCTCAGTCTTAATCCCCACCACTCTGACTTGTATGATTTTAAATTTACTTAATTGAGAGAGGATTCCTGGTCGAATTCTACAAGATCTGCAAGGAAGAATGCATGGCCTGTGCATCCACCCAAGGGCTCTGCCCATGATTTCTATATTCTAAAATGAAAGCTGCCAACCAGAGTAACCAATGCAGGAGATAGACAGAAAGCGCTTGCAGGATTGCAGGACTGCAGACCTCTCAACCTTTGACATATGTTATGTGTGCTGTCAGATTTACCAGGGGTAGGGTTTCTACTTTAGCTGTAAGCAAAATCTGAGTTTTTTTCCTTCTAATAAGATTTAATCAGCTTAACAGTTTCCAAAATACAACAAGCCTTCATCAGGACCCTAAAAACAGAATACCCCCTTCATCTCTCATCCATTTTCCCCAACAAGTTGACAATACAGCATTAAAAATGTATTTCCGCTGATCGTAAGCTCACCCCACTTGTGGTTGTCTTGTAGAACAGCATCCTTTCTTGGGGGTCCTGGGTCTCAAAAAGTCTCAAGGAGCTCAGGTATCTTGGACATCCCATGGTCATGGTTTGAGTAGACTTAAAATCTTCTAGAGGCTGCCAAGTCTTTTCTTATTTATGGGTCATATGATGTACGTCCCATGTTAATTTTTCCTTGGCCAACAAGGACCCTAGCTACTTGCCTCGTCATGAACTGGAAGGAGTGTGGTTGATTTTAATCACTGTGCGATAGTTTGTTTTGCTGCCAGTATCATGTTGGTAGCTATTCTCCAATCTGTATTAGTAAGCATTTTGTACTTCATGGGTCTTAAATGCAGTAAGGTTCAGATCACAGTGTGTATCCCAGTACCCCTTTGAGGTGGCTCAGTACTTCTTTTTAAAACATTTACAACAATGAGCAGGACCACCATATATTCATATCATCCCCCTCAAGGCCACATCCTCTAAAGCACAGGCCATATGTATGTGGGTACATCCCTTTTAGTCTCATGGGTGGTATGTGCGGATCATTGACAGAATATCGACAACCATAATATCGTCTGGACAAAATATTGTTGTCATAATATCGACTACAGTAATATCGACTACCAATACCTATTTAAATAAGCACAAAAATATTGAATACACAATATCGTCTATTCCAAATATCGCACACCACAATATCAAACTATCAAATATCGTGAGATTAAATATCGATTATTTTTAAAACACATACAAAATAACTAAAATATCGAATACTAAAATATAGACATCAATATTATCGTTTGTTTTAAAATATCGACTATTCAAAAACAGGTAAATAAAATATATCTTTACCACCTAAATTTAGGTTTACATTATAAAACAACACTAAACACTTAAATAACACAAAACGATCATTTGCAACCACATCAACATATAAAACTTAAACATTTTTGTAAAATAACACTAAATAAACAATCTGTAACACATTTGAAAAAGAAAAACGGTAAAATAATCACTTTCTACTAACAAGTTCTTAATTAGCGTTTGCCATATAAGGAAACAAACTGCTAAACCAATAAAAACAATTAACTTGAACGAATGAAATGCTCACATTTTAAAATACACCAATGACATAAAGCAAGCAATTGAATAACCACTATATAGCATGTAAATGTTTGCATTTCTTTTACACTTCTAACCTACAATAAAGAAGAATGGGAAACTCTGCCTGACTGTTTCCTGGAAGAAAATTTTCATTACTGAAGAAATCTTTGGAACTACACTAAGGGGCTGATTCCGATTCCGGCCGCAAAACGAACCGACCGACATGGACCTGGACCGAATACCGACCGACACGGACCAGCGCCGTACGACCCGTGCAGTACGATGCAACGCGTGTGAATTACAACCGACACATACGGAATACAAGCCGTACGACCGAGCCGTAGGGAAAATAGTGATCCGGCCGGAAAACCGACGCGATTTTCACCGACTGACACCAACCCGGAATGAACCCGATCGACCCGTGCCCGCGATGTACGATTAGCGCAGTACGATGCAATGCGTGTAAAACCAGACCGACTCGCACGGAGACCAAGCCGCACGACCGACACGCACAGACAACCCGGCACACAAGCAATAGAGACCGCCGCGTACCAAACACAGAAGACAGGCAGCGTGAACGAGGCGGAGAAGCCCGCACGAGACAACAGCAGCGTCCGTTTACGTCACATGAACGTCTCCTTCATGCCTACAAAACACAAAGGAAAAAAGACAAAAAAAGGACCAAACAAGCAATGACAAAGCCAATAAATACCACAAAAAAAAAATGGGACAAAGACACAGCCACAACTCCAACTATATAAAGGACTACAATCACTACCATCATCCCTTGCAAACAGGAGACACAGCCAGCAGCAAACACCAGTACACAGCAATCACAGACACACTCACAACTCCCCCATCACACAACTAACACACCATCAGCACCTCATACAAAAGCACACACACATACACACAGAAAAACCAACACCAACCCACCATCACTTGCACCCTCACATACACATCACTCACCACCACCACCCATCACCATGCCTCCAAAGAAGAATCCAAAGTTCACAGATAGTGAGTTAGAAGTGCTGGTAGACGAGATCATCAGAGTAGAGCCACATTTGTTTGGTACATTGGTTCAAAGGACCACCATCTCACAGAAAACCAAGATGTGGGCGAGGATTGTGGACAAGGTGAACGCACAAGCACCAGCAAGACGCACAAAGTACAACAACCAGAACAGGTGGTATGACGTGCGCATGAGGGTCAAGAAACTGATCAAAAAAGATCACGCCCTGAGTCAGTGCACCGGCGTTGGCCCTCCTGCCAAACCAGTCTACTTCAGGACCTGGGAGAAGGTGCGGGACATCGTACCACCAGAGAGCGTCCATGGCCTAACACACATCCCAGAGCCTGGTGAGTACACAAACAACATACTCAAGATTGTGTGGCAAGGGGACAGTGAAACCATGCACCCCAAGCAAAGCTACACTAACCAATAGATAATCAGCCCAAGATGTGTATGCCAGTCAGACACACACAATACCTGACATCTCATAGTGACTGGGGACTGTGTCGTGACATGCACCAACCTACAAATAAATAGAGCATGCCAGTGGCACTAAGCCAAATATACCCTGCCAGACAGTTTGCCACCACAAACACACCACCTCACAGTGCAGCTGACTGTCAGGAAGGAATAGTGGGGATGCAGGTGAAGTGAGTGTAGCCAAAAGCATGATGGGGCCTGTAGTCACTGCTAGGGCTTGTGTGCAAATCAGAAGCAGGACACCACTGATTGACATCCTGAGAGACAACTTGCACACCCTACAATGGAAGCACGTTTCATGATGGTAAGGAGGACTGACAGCCCTGACCATACTACTCAGCATGGGGAGACACCTCCCCAACACAAACTCCACACAACTCACCGGGTACAATGCATTGACACACACCTCATTGAAATATCAGCAAAAGATACCCCGTATTGGGTGCTGCTGTGTGAAGCACAGGGACTCACTTGGGACTTGTAGTCAAACAAACACCAGGATTTCACAGTCAGCCATCTTGCCATTGCTGTCACACCCCCTCACAGGGAAGCAGAGTCAAGAGGGAGGAAGCATGGGCATGCTGGGAAGGGGGGGTGTAGCCGCGAGTATGATGGGACTCGCAGTCACAGACAACCTACACCGACCCACATGGCCCAGCAAGACCAAACTGAACCATACTCGCCTCACAGGGATTGGGAAGGGACTGACAAGATGTCTGACACTGGGCTCTGTCGTGGGGAGCACAAGGCCATGCTGGGAAATGGCCAACATCATACATCAGGACTACACAGTCATCCATCTTGCCATTACTGTCACACCCCCTCACAGGGAAGCAGAGTCAAGAGGGAGGAAGCATGGGCATGCTGGGAAGGGGGGTGTAGCCAGAGTATGATGGGAGTTGCAGGCACAGACAACCTACACCCACCCACATGGCCCAGCAAGATCAAACTGAACCATACTCGCCTCACAGGGAGTGGGAAGGGACTGCCAAGATGTCTGACACTGGGCTCTGTTGTGGGGAGCACAAGGCCATGCTTGGAAATGGCCAACAACAATATCAAACTCTGTCTGTGACAAGCTGGGAAAAAGCGGTGTACAGGCAGGCATCTGTTTGAAAAGTAGAAAATGTCATGTTTGTGAACCAACGATGCATGTAGAAACATAAATGACGAGGATACCCAGTCCCAGACTCTGGTGGACACTGAGCTCTCTGGTCTGACTCTCTCACTGTCCTCTTCGGATGACGACGACCAACCTGGCCCCTCCGGTGTGAGCCATCATGCAGCACCAGCAGCATCAACATCTGCCCCCCCTGTACCCACTCCTCAAGCATCTGGACACCGACAGGGCACCCCCGCCAACATGGACAGACCAAGGACAATCAACACCCACAGAACAGGGACACAGGAACCCCCGGAAGCTACAGCCAACACCACCAGCAACACCACCCAAGGGGTCCCAGTGTCACCTGTGCGTACCGCCGCTGGTCCTGCCCATGTGGAGAGGGGTGCTGGGAGGGTTGGGAGGCACAGGGCACGCCTTGCAGAGGGGTTTGGACTGCATGATGACCCCCAACTGGCACGCATCTTAGATGCGTACCAGGATAGCACTGGAGGATTTGGCCAGGCAGTGGGGTTCCTCAAGGACATGCAACACGAGAAGGTCGCCCACCATGCCCGCATAGAGGCCAAGTGGGATGACATCACTGCAGTGCATCGGGACATACTACAATGCCTCTGCCAGATCAACACCAACCTGTCCACACCCCCCTGTGTGCCCACACCATCTGTCACAACACCATCTGCCAGCGCCACAGGGAGGGAGAAGAACTCTGGCGGAGAGTCCCCTGCACCGCAGAGGCCTGCACATGAGGATCCCCCCCCCCCCCTGGAAGAAGAGGGGTCATCCGAAGAAGGACATGTGAGAGGCAGATGTCCCAGCACATCCCCCAGGGCCTCCAAACCTGTTCTGGACAATGTTCTTTGTGCGCAACCCGTTCACCTTGTCCAATCGCACTCAACTTGCCCACATGACATGGAGGGTTCATGTTGGGCCAATGTATCAGATGACTGTGGACTTTACTCTGGACATTTCATCTACCAGCACTTCCAACTCCAATGTGAACTTTGGATTCCCAAACCACTGTACAGCACCCACCATCCTGTGCACTTCCCTCACACATGTTTGTAAATAAACTCACCAGTACACCATACTTGCCTCTGTTGTGATTCAAAATTGTCATGTTCAGGGAGATGTCGATCTGCTACACAACACAGTGCATGCCAAATACTGCAACAATGTGACCAACGTAAGGTGAGTCATGGGGATGTGACACATGTGAGGGACACACACCACTATGGCAACATAAAACATACTCACCATGACCATGTTACTCATCACACACAATGATGTTGACCTGAAACACATTGGCATGCACAGACACAACACCAAGCCCAGTCAGTGGTAACAAGTCCACAGGTGAGGTAAACTGATGTCACTCAGATGTGGGAAGACAGACAACGCACATAACAAAGCGTAGCACAGGTTCATTACACATCAGCAACACGTTTATTCCACACTAGTTGCACGGTAATTCTACATAACAGTGGACACACGCTCACAATGTGTTGGAGAATGGAAGTCCAGGGATGTGTGGTACATCAGTTGATGGGAATTGTCAACTTCCACACTGGTGTTGGCTTCTGGGTGTTGGGGGTCAGTTTTGACCACACAACAGGCAAAGGACCCTGGGAATGACAGACAAGATACAGTCAAAAGCACAGAAGAACAGGAGAGAAATGCAATACACGTGCACAAAACATGTTGCAAAACACCTACACAAACACTAGTTAGCAGTACTACCTTATTGTGGAGTACACACCACCTGAATGGACACATCACAGCACGCATCCAGTCAAGTGGCACACAGACACACTCAGACAGCAACAGAGCTGGCTCAACACATTCCAGGCTACCTCCATACATTCACATAACAACCCTGGAAACTCACATTCAGGTGAAGAAGTTGTTGATGAGCTGGGAGCAGACGTCACCATCATCTTCATCATCACTGGCATCTTGGCACAGGCCGGGATCCTCCACAGGTGTCGGAAGTTGGTCGTCGTCATCATCATCCTGGATGAGAGGCACCACCTTCCGCACTGCCATGTTGTGTAGCATGCAGCAGACAAGGATTATTTTGCACACCTTTGCAGGCTCATATGGGAGGGCACCTCCGGTCTTGTCCAGGCAGCGAAAGCGGCTTTTCAGGAGGCCGAATGTCCGATCAATCACCCTCCTGCTCTGACCATGTGCCTCATTGTAGGACAGCTCGGCTGGTGTCACAGGGTTCCTGAGGGGTGTCAGCAACCACGGCATGTTGGGGTATCCGGAGTCACCTACACACACAAAAATGAACAAGTAGCTGAGTTTTGTAGGAGTGCGGAATACAACAGTGACAAACACACACAATGAGAAACAGACAGTACACACCGACAAGCTAGGCACGCTGAGCTGGCATCTGTGACATCAGCGTTGCAAGTCGACTACCCCTCATAATGTAGGCATCGTGCGCCGAATCAGGGAACCATGCACACACATGTGTGATCGACATGTCTGCAAGACATACCACCAGAGCATTGATCGAATGGTAGTGCTTCCTGTTCCGGTATGCCTGCTCATGTGCCTGTGGTGGTATCAGGGCAACATGTGTCCCATCAATAGATCCGATGACGTTCGGCATCCTCCCCAGTGTATAAAAGGCATCCTATATTTCAGGGAGTTCATCTGGGCTTGGGAACTTGATATACAGGTCGAGGAATTGCAAAATACCCTCCAAGACATCGCGTAGCACCCGACTAAACATTGTTTGCGACATACCACCAGCAGTAGCCACAGTGTACCGGTAGCAAAGAAGTGCAGGGCTGCCATCACCTTCACCTCTGGGGTCAGTGGTGTAGGGTGTGTCCGGCCAGCTAGCAGATGTGGCGCCAACTGCTCCGCTAACTCCTCAATCAGTGGCCTGGTGAAGCGGTACCATCTGATGCAGTCGCGTTCCTGCATGGTTGCAAGGTCTGGGAACGGACGATGGACAGCTGGTGCCCTGCAGTACAGAGATGCACAAAGGAAGATTGTCAGTACATCCACCCATGTGGCCATGACCACGCTCACTATCCCATGCTAGTTCATGACATTACACAATGTACTGAGGTGTGTGCTGTTGGGCATGGACACATATTTCACCTATAAGACCACCGCCTCACATCTCAATTCCACATGTCCACATGAGTCCCATGTAGTGCAATGGCCAATCATCTGGCTGTGGCACCCAACCTATGTGCTGCTGCAACGTTAAAAAAACACACCCCAGTGACTATTGAGGCCTCATGTCTCCCAGGCATCACAGATCTTTGCCAAGCAGAAACCCAGGCTCCCTGTATTGCCACATCAACACAGCAATGGACATGGCGTAGCACGTACACACCACAAGGCAAGCGTAAGTCCCACAGGTAGTGGCCACTGTTGTTCCTGCCGGCCCTACATGTACGGCTCTTAGACACACACCCCATTAAGATTGATGCGAGGAGCCTAGCGCTTGACCAAGATGGCCGCGTGAGCTTTGAGCTCCCGGGACCCACGCGCCCTCCGTCGATTATCCTGTCTTAAATCCTGTTTTATATGCACGGCATCTTGCAGATGACTCATTGCTGAGGCGATTGATGCTGCCCGGGCTCGGATCGCCCACCGGGAACCGGAGTTGTGCACGGCGGAAGATTGAGGCCTATCTCCGAGGGATGCCAGGGGCTGGCGTTGGCAGGATGCCCGGCCTCTAATTGAACAACAGCGGCCTGGCGAGGTGTGAACGCCGGAGAACGCCGTACTTTCACTTTCACTTTCTCGCCCTTTGTTTGCCTCGGCCAGGGAGTGTCTTCAGATGCTTTATTATCCTCTGGACGCCTTGCGCCCTACTCTGCCTGGTTATTGCAGATCTGGTTTCTCCTGTTCCCTCTGACTGAGAGAGGGTCGTCTCCTTGCACCGGGTTGCTCGGTGCCAGATATGTCGGGTAAAGCAGAGGTGGATAGGCTGTAACCCAAGGCTACCAGGCGGGGAGCCTATACCCAATCCAATAATATGGATCGCTATGCCCAGCAGAAGGGATCGCCTGGTGGATCGGGCCAGTCGCTGGACGTACAGAAGGCTGCCTCATCCCCGACCTCGGAGCTCTCGTTGCAGGATGTCATGGGTGCGCTCGAGGGGATGCAGGCCTCGATTGGGAGACAGTTTGATGCCCTGGCGCATAAAGTGGATACTATCTTGGTAGATGTCAACCTGATCCGCGCGGATTTGGGCAAAACTAATGAGCGGGTTAAATCCCTTGATCTCAAGACCACAGGCCTCGCTGATGATGTCTCGGAACTTCAGACCGAAGTTCGTAAGCTGCGGGCTGAGAACGACCTCTCCGCCCGCCGGCTGGAGGACTTTGAGGGCCGGGCCAGGCGCAACAACGTGCGCATTACTGGGGTCCCGGAATCCTCGGACGAGATCTCCGCAGATCTGCTCGTGGAGGACTTGGTGCTTAACCATCTGAAGCCTAAGGGCCTTGGAAAAATTTTTGCAGTCGAGCGGGCTCACAGAGTTCCTGGCGGGAGGCCCAGAGCGGGAGCCCCTCCGAGACCGATTGTCGCCCGGCTCTTTCACTTCCGAGATCGGGACGCTATCCTGCAAGCATCGCGGGTGACGGCCCGGTCCCTTATCAGAACGCATCAGTGAGTTTCTATCCGGACTTCACCCAGCTGGTGCAAAAGCAAAGGCAGAGTTTCCTGGGGGTGAAGAGACGTCTTCGGGAGCGGGACCTGAAGTATGCTATGCTTTTCCCTGCCAGATTATGTGTGATTGTATGAGGACCGGACTTTCTTCTTTGAGTCGCCTGCTATGGCCGGAGACTGGTTGGACGCTTTGCCCCGACGACGGACTGGCGGGGATGCTGCCACAGACATGGAGGGTGACCGGGATGGGCAGGGTTGATGCCTTTGGGGCCAGTCTGACTTGCTTTGGTTCCGGACAATGACTTGAGCTGATTGCAGTAATACGGAGGGTTGCGGGAGGAAGATGGGAGCTCTTTCCTCCCTCAGGGTACTTTTTGTAGTTTTGCGTTATGGTAGGGCGACAGGCACACTGCAAGTTGGGGGGGCTTTGTAAGCTGCAGCAGGGGTGCAGGGTGGGGGGTGGAGTTGGGATTTTGGGGTAGTTGTTGGGGGGTTTGTTTTTGCAAGGCGTAGTAATGTTTGTCAGTGTTGTTTACTGGTGGCACTTCGGGTGTGGGGAGGGCCTCTTTGTGTGTGGGGATGGGGGGTAGGGGCTTCAATATTATTAGCTGGAATGTTAATGGCTTGGGAGATCGTATTAAGCGGGGGATAGTCTTGCAGTTCTTGAAACGGTCTTTGCCGGATGTGGCCCTACTGCAGGAGACACACCTTATAGGTAATACTTGCCATGCTCTTAATAGAAAAGGTTACAAATTCATCGCTCACTCGGGATTCTCCTCAGGCTCCAGGGGTGTGGGTATCCTAGTTAGAGCTTCACTACCTTTCGAGGTGGACTCCACCATTGTTGATGATAGGGGGAGGTTTGTGGCGGTGGCGGGGAGGTGGGAGGGAAGAACGTTGGTGTTGGTTTCGGTTTATGTCCCTCCTGCCCTGCAGGCCTCCACGTTTGCAGATCTGGGCAGGGCCTTGTTGGACCTCCCGGAGGGTATGCTAGTGGTGGGGGGAGACTTTAATGCTGTCGGCTCTGGGTTGCTGGATAGGTACCCGCCCAGGGACACCGGGGGGGCTCAGAAGTGGCTTCCAGACTTTATAGATACATTCGGTTTGGTAGACTGCTGGAGGCTCCGGCACCCCACACAGAGCCAATATACCTTCCACTCCGGTGGGCATGGTAGTCTCTCCCGGATTGATTATCTGCTCACTCTGGCTGCGCACGCCTCATTGGTATCTGAGGCTAGGCATATGGCGCGGGGCATATCTGATCATTCGCCAGTGTGGGTCCGGCTGGATGTCGGCCACGAGGGAGGGGGCAGGGTTGCTCCTATTAACCCCTGGTACTTCCGCGATCCCAAGATGCGTAGTGCGCTGCTGAAGACAGTTGATCACTATTTTAAGGACAATCAGGGTTCCGTTGACTCGGCTGTGTCGTTGTGGGAAGCATTTAAGACCGTGTTGAGGGGGGAGGCCCTCTCCTTGGTAGTGGCCGCCAAGCGACGGAGAGATGGCGAGGTTATGCAGGTTGAGGATGAGATCGCGGCTTTAGAGGTGGCCCTGGAGGGGGAGGTTACAGCGGCCTCACTGCATGATCTGAGCTTGAAGCAAGCGGAATATAGGGACCTGGTGACGAATGCCGCCAAGACCCTCGGTAGGGAACAGCAGGGTCGCTTGTACGATGTTGGCGATAAGGCCGGGAAACTCCTAGAGCTAGCTGGACAAAAAAGAACGTGTTAATAGAGTAGTGCCGGAGCTGACGAGAGAGGGGGGAGAGGTGGTTGTTGATCCCGAGGGTATTGTACAGTGTTTTTCGGATTATTTCCGTATGGTTTACACTTCGGTTTCGGATAGGCCAACTGAGGATTCGCGTGACCTCCTGCGTGACGTCGCTCTGCCCTGCCTTTCTGACGTAGATAGAGATGACCTCGATGGAGATATAACGGTTGATGAGGTGGCGGGTGCTATCCGCGCGCTGCACTCGGGCAAGGCCTCAGGCCCAATTGGTTTGCCGATTGACTTGTATAAGCTGTTTCCGGATAGGGTCGCTCCTCATCTGCGCGCCATGTTTGTGGAGGCGCGGGGGAGTGGGTCCCTTCCGTTGGACCAGCGACTGGCGACGATTGTTGTGATCCATAAGGATGGTAAACCCCGGGATAAGTGTGCCTCCTATCGGCCGATATCACTCCTTAATGCTGAGCCGAAAATTCTGGCTAAAATCCTTGCGGGCCGCTTGGTCAGGGTACTTGGAGACCTGATCCATCCGGATCAATCGGGTTTTATTCCACACCGTAACACTGCGTTAAACCTTAGGCGACTTCATGGAGTAATTGCCAGGGCGAGCACGCTGCGTGAACCAGCTATTGTGGCGTCTCTTGATGCCACGATGGCGTTTGATATGGTGGAATGGGCATACCTGTGGGTGGTGCTTGCCAAGTTCGGCTTTGGCCCTGGTTTTGTGAGCTGGGTGAGGTTGCTTTATGAGGGTCCTCTTGCGAGTGTTGTGGTAAATGGGCGAGCGTCGACTCCGTTCCAGCTTGGGAGGGGCACCCAGCAGGGTTGCCCCCTGTCGCCTTTGTTGTTCGCCCTTGCCCTCGAGCCGCTGGCGGCGTGGATACGCTGGCACCCGGATATACGTGGACTTAGATGGTCGCCTGATCACGAGGACCGTATTTCGCTCTATGCCGATGACATCCTGTTATATCTCGCCTCGCCCAAGAACTCGCTTATAGTGGTTTGTGACATTCTGATATCTTTTGGTAAGAACTCTGGTCTCGTCATCAATTGGAGTAAATCATATTTGTATGTTCCGAGCGGCGACGTCCCACCTGTCCCGCGAACTTGTTCGATTCAGATCGCCCAGCAGGGCTTCGTGTACCTGGGGATTTTTATCTCCACTGACTCCACTTTGCGGTATGAGAGGAACCTGCTCCCTCCCCTGGCGCGTTTGCGGCGGGATGTTGCGGCCTGGCGGAGGATGCCGGTCTCCCTCCTCGGACGCGCCGCTTTGTTCAAAATGATGTCTCTTCCTCGGTTCCTCTACGCCTTGCAGAATACTCTTGACTGGGTACCGGCCAGTTACTTTCGGGAGGTTGAGAGCCTCCAACGATCGTTGTTGTGGGATGGGCGGCCGCGCATTGCGATTGCTAAGTTGACGCTTCCGTGGTACGACGGGGGTATCGCGCTTCCGGACATTCGACGCTATTACTGGGCCACCCAGTTGAGCGCGATTAATCATGGTTTCTATGGTCCGGCTCTAAGCCCCGGCTACGCCATGGACCGATGGTTGTTGCGCGGCGGTAATTATCACCGAGCGTTGTACTCGAGATCGCTGGACTCGTCCCTCACAGGGCCCACGGGGGTGGCGGTGCAGGTGTGGAAGTTGGCGACTGACTCGCTGGGCTGGAAGGATAGGTTCACCCTTGCTACCCCGTTGTTTGAGTCTGACAAACTAGGGAAGCTTTGGCATACCAAAGGTTTTGAGAAATGGGACTTGATCGGTATCTCCAGGGTTGGAGATTTGCTGATCAAGGGGAGGGTGAAGTCCTTTGAAGAGCTGCAGAAGGAGTATGAGTTGGGGAAATCTGAGTTTTTCCGCTATGTTCAGGTGCGTCATGCCCTGCGGTCAGTTCTCGTAGAAGGTGAGAAGGTGCCTGAATCCTTTCCATTGGAGGACCGGATCCTCGATGGCCATATGCCGGAGAGTACGATCTCTCTTATCTATAAGAAATTTATTAATGTTCGGGCTGACCTGCTATTGGGGCTGCGGGATCAATGGATTAGGGACGGACTTGAGCTGGATGACGAGGACTGGCAGTCTGCGGTTTCCTCTCCTAAGGAGGTTGCGATCCCGTCGCGTCTGCGGCTGGTGCAGCTCAAAATACTCCACAGAGTCTATGTTACGGGGCCAAGGTTGGTTCATATGGGATTTTCTGAGGAGGGCTTATGTAGGAGGGGCTGTGGTATGGTGGGTACCTTCCTGCATATCATTTGGGAATGTGGCGTCATCATGGAATTCTGGAGGAGAGTCCATGCGGTAATGGGGGAGGTGACGGGCATTGTTATGCAGCCGGAGGCGCGGTGTTGTCTCCTGAACGTTTGGGGGCCTGCTGATCACAATGAGGCACAGACCCAGTGGGTGACTCTGGGTAACATGGTGGCTAAGCGAGACATCGCGCGCCTGTGGGGCTCCGCGGGACCCCCCACATTGGCTGCGTGGAAGGAAAACATGGACTGGAATATGTTCAGGGAAAAGACGGTATATTGCGCTAGAGGGCGCCCTCGGAAGTGGCATGCCATTTGGGGGCGGTGGAACCAATATAGGGGGGGCATATGCCTTGCCCCTGATCTGGATCCCCCCGAGGAGCAGCTCTCTCCTTAGCATTCTTTCCAGCTCTGTACATATGTTTTGATTGTTAATTGACTTCTTGGGCCTCTGCTTTTCCCCCCTTTTTCCTCTTATCACAGCGCTGTTACTGATAGACGAAGGGGGTCCGGTCTCCCCTGAGGGGCAATCACCAGGTGTATTCAGTGTACTTCGCCTTGCTTGGGTTTGGTTTGTGTTTGTGTTTATTTAAAATAGAACCTTTTTGTTTCTCCTTTTTATGTACTATGGATGCTTCTTTGTATTGCTCTCTTGAAGCTGCCGTACCTCCGGGATGTCGGCTGAATAGCTGTGTCCTTATTTTTTGATGAATAAAGGTTTTTAAAAAAAAATAAAATAAAAAGATTTATGCATATACCACATGGATGTGGAGACTGTCACCCATTGGTAACGTGTGATCAGACACATCTGAGACACAACATGCACACAGACTGTGGGTGCACATCAGTATTGTGGCTACAGGTCTCACTGTGACGTACATGCCATCACCCCCAGGACTCAGGGTGTATGTGACATGTCCTAAACATATCCAACCTGACACAGTGGCCTTGACTCATGCCCATTACTGTACAATTGCACAACTCAGTGGAAATGTGCACAACACACAAAGGATTCTGCCCCCGTGTACACGTGCACAGCCTGGGAGTGGCTACACAAAGTGCCAGCCCAAAAAACTGCTGTGGCCCCCCCAAACACCCAGGGAATGCAGCCTTACATGCCATGGGACACTGTGTGGCCAATGCTATAGTGTATGTATGGAGAACAAGGGAACCCCTCACAAGTGTGACCTGGGGTAGAAGATAGTTCACAAGGACAATGGTCTGGTGAGGTCAGAGATCCTCATGTAGCGGAGCTACAATTAATGATTTGGAAAAACAATTCAATGGTATTTCTGATACGTAGAACTCAATTTAAGAACATATGCAGGGACACAAGAGAGTAGAGGAAGGCATCACATTTTATTCAACATCATAAAATGGAGTCGCTTCCATTCCTACCATTTTCTCATTTTGCGACAGTGTATTTTGTATATACAGTGCTCACACATACAAAAGTGAGAGTGCGTGAAGTGAAGTGCTTTGTGACAATAAAAACATTTCATCGCATTGACAAGCAGATCAAAAGAACCCAATTGGTTTGAGCAATTTAAAGGGAACTCTGAAATTGGGGTCGACGGCGTTTCGATCTTAGTGAGTCAAGATCATCATCAGGACGAGGTAAGTGCGAGCACGTATAATCTAATTGGGGGAGAAAAGGTTAATTACTGAAGTGTCCTAAATATGCATTAATAAGCACCAAGGAGGTGCACGTTAATAATAGCGCAGCGAAGGCGTGTATGGAGGAGGCAACATCAAGGCAGTAATTGTGATGTTGAGTTAAAACAAGTGAATGAATGTAATTATGTACAAGGAGGTGGTGGTGCCGTCTTAATTAAGGCATGAAGTGTCCCAAAAAAAGCGTGAGAGCGCCGCTGGTAGAAGGGATGCAAGAGAATTACTGGGGGCGCTGGAGGAGGGAAAACTGAGTAAAAAGCGCGACAGTGGGGTGAAAACCCTTGGTTAGGAATCACTGAATGCAGGGAACTTGATCGGGTGTCCAGAGGAAGACACGTGATGTGCATGATTTTTGGAGACTCACGAAGAAGAATGAACTTACTACGTGGAGCCGTAGCGATAGAATCCAAGACCTGCACAGGTGGTCGATGAGTCCAAGATTCAGGGGAACGTCCGTGTTAGTCAGGGCACGAAGGGGAGGAGAATTCCAAGGCGCTAGAAGCGGGAGCAGGAAGGGCGGAAGAGAATTAGGAGAGTTGGGGCGGGAAGCGCGCATAACCCAGGTGACCGCATGAGTGGAGGGACTTACTTGTATGTACGGGAGTGAAAAACGGAATAAAGCCGTTGGCAGTCCGTGTTCTTCGGCATAAATTATGACCCAAGGCGTATCATTAACCCGGGAATTTCTGCAAATAAAACCGGGAATGATGTAGTTAAGGTAAAAAGGGGGGGGGGGGGGGGGGGTTGGCGGGGCGGCTAAATGGCAGAGTGAAGGGGCAGACTTACTTAGTAAGAAGAATGAATCACTTCACGAGCACGCTGGCAGCAGTCCGGAGCGTTCTGTGTGTGTGTTCGTCAATGGCAGATAAGAACAGTTTGCGGAGGGAGCGCATGCGTGAGGAAGCGCGTGTGTGGACCGAGAGAGGTCATTATGCTCAGGCGGGGTATTAGGGCAGCCATGTTGGGTGAGGGATGGTACACGCAAGTGTGCCTATGGAAGGGCTATACTCCTGCATTCAGGGGTAAGGATTAATGCAATTATGGAACAGTATGAATAGGAATTATTTACACAATCAATACTGCAATGTGTGTTAGTTGTTGAAGCATATTACATACAGGAAGAATTGTACAGTTTCATCATTGATAGAGAAGGAACTATATTGCGATGCGAGTGAAACCAGAGACACCTAGAGTAAGGAAGCTTACAGTATCATGTTCCACTCGTCAATTGTATTGAGACCATGTTCGATTGAGCGACAGTTGAACATCCATTTGCATTCCAGTCTATTTAAAGTGAGAGTCTGGTCACCACCTCTGCTGTTAGGGTGGAGCATGTCAATCACTAGCAATTCAAGATCATTTTCAGTGTGTCCTTTTTCAATGTAGTGGTTCACCAGAGGGGCTGTTGTAACCCGGCAGCGTATTCGGCTCCTGTGTTGTCCGATCCTGGCTTTGATTTTTTGCGTTGTCTGGCCGATATACTTCAGATTACAAGGACATTGAATACAGTAAATTACATTTGTTGAATTACAATTAGAGAAGAAATTAAGGTCATGCATACTGGTAGCATACGGGAATACTTTGGTGTTAGTTGTGAAAGGGCATGCAGCACAGTTACCACATTTGAAGTGACCTACAACTGGAGGTAATCCAAAAAGTGAGTGGATTCCATTGTTTTTGAGTTTGGGTTTCTGTGCCCTAACTAGATGATCCTTGATATTGCGGGCCCTCCTGAAGGAAAAAAGCGGGGCTTCCTTAGTGATGTTGATGGATGTGAGGAGTGGCCAGTGTTTCTTAACTACTTTGGTAATGCTGTTCGTAGCCGGGCAGAAGGTAGTCACACAGGTGATGCGAGATAAGGTTTTCTTAGGTTTGGGTTCCAGGAGTATCTCCCTGTGAGAGTACCACGCTCTCTTCATGGATCTTTTGACAAGGCGTCTCGGGTATCCTCTGTAGAGTAATTTTTCATATAGGATATTAGCCTCTTTGAAGTAGTCATCTTTAAGTTTACAATTCCTTCTGATTCGAAGGAATTGTCCAAAGGGTAGTCCATCCCTGAGTGCTCTGGGATGTGCACTCTTGTAATGCAAAAGAGTGTTGCGCTCGGTGGGTTTCCTATATAGAGTGGTGTATAGGGTACCTTCAGAATGAATGACAGTAACATCTAGATAGTTTATAGAGTGTTTGCTGGAGTCATGTGTGAACTTAAGATCCGGTTGACAGTTGTTAAGCCAAAAACAAAATTCATCAAGTTCTAATTTAGAGCCATGCCAAATCATAAAAACATCGTCTATGTAGCGATGCCAGTTTTTAATTTTATTGCGATGTGGGTTGGATTCATTGAGGATGAATGTTTTCTCTATTTCATCAACATACAGGATGGCAAAATTAGGGGCAAAAATTGCGCCCATAGATGTACCTTTCTTTTGTCTATAGTATTTCTCATTGAATAGGAAATAGTTTTTAGATAGAGCTATTTCAAGGAGGGAAATGATAAATTCGGTTGGTACCTTGTGTGGGCGAGGTCTGCTGTTTAGGTGTTTTTCAATGACGTCTTTGCCTTTGTCTTGTGGAATGTTAGTGTAGAGTGACTCAATGTCTAGAGTGACCAGATGCTCACATGAAGGGTCAAAAGTCTCCTTTTCAACTATGTTGATAAAGTGTGTGTTGTCTTTGACATATGCAACTGTACTCGTGACTAGGTCTTGAATAAAGAAATTGACATATTTGCCTAGGGGTTCCAAAATTGAGTCACAGCCGGAGAGGATTGGTCTCCCTGGAGGGTTGTTAGGGTCTTTATGTACCTTTGGCAGTGTGTAAAGGACTGGGGTTCTAGGGTTTTTGTTGTTTAGAAAAAGGAACTCATTATGGCTGATGTAGCCCGCGTCTTCTGCAGCCTTTGTAGTTGTAAGTATTAAAGATTTTATGTCATTGAGGGGGTTGTGATTGAGTGGTTCATAGTGACTGGTGTTGTTAAGTTGTCGCATAATCTCTTTGTCATAGTTGGACTTGTCTTGTATCACAATCCCACCACCTTTATCACACGGTTTGATAATGATGTCTTCTGCGTTTTTTAGAAGGAGAAGACTTTTCCTTTCTTCCATGCTGATGTTATATGGGACGAATTTTGGCTGGTTTCTTAGTTTTTCCAAGTCCTTCAGGACGAGGTGTTCGAATGATAGTACTTCCGGTGGTAAAGCTCCCGTAGGTGGATTGAAGGTCGATTTAGGTCGTAGGCCCGTGGTGTCCCAGTTAGGGGAGGTGTCTCTGTCAAGGAAAAAGGCCTGAAGTCTAATTTTCCTAAAGAATTGGAAAATTTCGGTCTGTATCTTAAACCAGTCAGTTTTTTCAGTGAGCACATAGGATAGTCCCTTACTCAGAAGGGAGATTTCAGTGGTCGCTAATTGATGGCTGGAGAGGTTAAAGATGGGAATTTCCTCATTGGGTTGTACATTAGGGATATTTTCAATGAAGGGCTCAGTTAGTACTGGTAACCCCATTGGTAAAATTTCCGTCGTGTCTGACGTTCCCCTGGTTGGAAATTGTACCTCTGTTTGTTCCTCCCTCTCTCCGGTTGGAAGTGTTGGCCTCTCCCTAAAAAATTCGGAGTGTTGGGGGCTGAACTAGGTCCTGCACTTTGGTCAGATGAATCAGAGTCTGCAGAAGAATCAGAGAAAGTGACTGGTTGTTTATTTTTAAACCTGCCCCAAGTGCCCGCTTGTTGTCTCTGTGGAAACTGGGGCTGGGTGAAGTAGTCCTCCCTAAGGTATGGGTAAGTTTTTTCTTTGCTATAGTTTTTAATGTCTTTTGTTACCTTGGTTGCTTTCTTGTGGTGCTCAAATTTGTGGAAATCAGAGATAGTTTTCTCTATCTTTTCAAGAATTGACTTAGCGTCTGCTAGGCTTTCTAGTTCCAAAATGGCTTTCTCAAGTAGTAGTATCTCTTCAAGTTCTTTCTTACTCTGTTCGAGCGCGGTGTCTATACCAAGGACCATCCAGTGGCGTGAACATGTTGTCCCTATGTGCGCAAAGCCATTTTTGAATTTGGGGTCCTGTAGGAAAATGGCTGGGGTGTTGCGCACCTGTAGCCCTAGAGGGATAATATCTGCTTTCAGATACTCTGTGAGCATGCGTGCATGTAGTTCTGTTCTGATATGTTTTTTCTTAAGGTTCTCTAGTCTTGTTATTTTATCTGTAGCAGCATCAGTTGGTGCAGTTGGGGCTGCTGCTGTAGTTTGGAAGAGGGAGGGGCCACTAATAATCCTCGCTATGTAGTCCTCTGTATAAGTAGGGGCTAATGGATTGGACATTATATAATCAAAAAAAGAGAAAAACAATCGATGAGTAAAACCACACGGGTGGTAAGAAAACCCTTGCAGTATAGCCACTGCTCATAGGATATGTATGGAGAACAAGGGAACCCCTCACAAGTGTGACCTGGGGTAGAAGATAGTTCACAAGGACAATGGTCTGGTGAGGTCAGAGATCCTCATGTAGCGGAGCTACAATTAATGATTTGGAAAAACAATTCAATGGTATTTCTGATACGTAGAACTCAATTTAAGAACATATGCAGGGACACAAGAGAGTAGAGGAAGGCATCACATTTTATTCAACATCATAAAATGGAGTCGCTTCCATTCCTACCATTTTCTCATTTTGCGACAGTGTATTTTGTATATACAGTGCTCACACATACAAAAGTGAGAGTGCGTGAAGTGAAGTGCTTTGTGACAATAAAAACATTTCATCGCATTGACAAGCAGATCAAAAGAACCCAATTGGTTTGAGCAATTTAAAGGGAACTCTGAAATTGGGGTCGACGGCGTTTCGATCTTAGTGAGTCAAGATCATCATCAGGACGAGGTAAGTGCGAGCACGTATAATCTAATTGGGGGAGAAAAGGTTAATTACTGAAGTGTCCTAAATATGCATTAATAAGCACCAAGGAGGTGCACGTTAATAATAGCGCAGCGAAGGCGTGTATGGAGGAGGCAACATCAAGGCAGTAATTGTGATATTGAGTTAAAACAAGTGAATGAATGTAATTATGTACAAGGAGGTGGTGGTGCCGTCTTAATTAAGGCATGAAGTGTCCCAAAAAAAGCGTGAGAGCGCCGCTGGTAGAAGGGATGCAAGAGAATTACTGGGGGCGCTGGAGGAGGGAAAACTGAGTAAAAAGCGCGACAGTGGGGTGAAAACCCTTGGTTAGGAATCACTGAATGCAGGGAACTTGATCGGGTGTCCAGAGGAAGACACGTGATGTGCATGATTTTTGGAGACTCACGAAGAAGAATGAACTTACTACGTGGAGCCGTAGCGATAGAATCCAAGACCTGCACAGGTGGTCGATGAGTCCAAGATTCAGGGGAACGTCCGTGTTAGTCAGGGCACGAAGGGGAGGAGAATTCCAAGGCGCTAGAAGCGGGAGCAGGAAGGGCGGAAGAGAATTAGGAGAGTTGGGGCGGGAAGCGCGCATAACCCAGGTGACCGCATGAGTGGAGGGACTTACTTGTATGTACGGGAGTGAAAAACGGAATAAAGCCGTTGGCAGTCCGTGTTCTTCGGCATAAATTATGACCCAAGGCGTATCATTAACCCGGGAATTTCTGCAAATAAAACCGGGAATGATGTAGTTAAGGTAAAAAGGGGGGGGGGGGGGGGGGGTTGGCGGGGCGGCTAAATGGCAGAGTGAAGGGGCAGACTTACTTAGTAAGAAGAATGAATCACTTCACGAGCACGCTGGCAGCAGTCCGGAGCGTTCTGTGTGTGTGTTCGTCAATGGCAGATAAGAACAGTTTGCGGAGGGAGCGCATGCGTGAGGAAGCGCGTGTGTGGACCGAGAGAGGTCATTATGCTCAGGCGGGGTATTAGGGCAGCCATGTTGGGTGAGGGATGGTACACGCAAGTGTGCCTATGGAAGGGCTATACTCCTGCATTCAGGGGTAAGGATTAATGCAATTATGGAACAGTATGAATAGGAATTATTTACACAATCAATACTGCAATGTGTGTTAGTTGTTGAAGCATATTACATACAGGAAGAATTGTACAGTTTCATCATTGATAGAGAAGGAACTATATTGCGATGCGAGTGAAACCAGAGACACCTAGAGTAAGGAAGCTTACAGTATCATGTTCCACTCGTCAATTGTATTGAGACCATGTTCGATTGAGCGACAGTTGAACATCCATTTGCATTCCAGTCTATTTAAAGTGAGAGTCTGGTCACCACCTCTGCTGTTAGGGTGGAGCATGTCAATCACTAGCAATTCAAGATCATTTTCAGTGTGTCCTTTTTCAATGTAGTGGTTCACCAGAGGGGCTGTTGTAACCCGGCAGCGTATTCGGCTCCTGTGTTGTCCGATCCTGGCTTTGATTTTTTGCGTTGTCTGGCCGATATACTTCAGATTACAAGGACATTGAATACAGTAAATTACATTTGTTGAATTACAATTAGAGAAGAAATTAAGGTCATGCATACTGGTAGCATACGGGAATACTTTGGTGTTAGTTGTGAAAGGGCATGCAGCACAGTTACCACATTTGAAGTGACCTACAACTGGAGGTAATCCAAAAAGTGAGTGGATTCCATTGTTTTTGAGTTTGGGTTTCTGTGCCCTAACTAGATGATCCTTGATATTGCGGGCCCTCCTGAAGGAAAAAAGCGGGGCTTCCTTAGTGATGTTGATGGATGTGAGGAGTGGCCAGTGTTTCTTAACTACTTTGGTAATGCTGTTCGTAGCCGGGCAGAAGGTAGTCACACAGGTGATGCGAGATAAGGTTTTCTTAGGTTTGGGTTCCAGGAGTATCTCCCTGTGAGAGTACCACGCTCTCTTCATGGATCTTTTGACAAGGCGTCTCGGGTATCCTCTGTAGAGTAATTTTTCATATAGGATATTAGCCTCTTTGAAGTAGTCATCTTTAAGTTTACAATTCCTTCTGATTCGAAGGAATTGTCCAAAGGGTAGTCCATCCCTGAGTGCTCTGGGATGTGCACTCTTGTAATGCAAAAGAGTGTTGCGCTCGGTGGGTTTCCTATATAGAGTGGTGTATAGGGTACCTTCAGAATGAATGACAGTAACATCTAGATAGTTTATAGAGTGTTTGCTGGAGTCATGTGTGAACTTAAGATCCGGTTGACAGTTGTTAAGCCAAAAACAAAATTCATCAAGTTCTAATTTAGAGCCATGCCAAATCATAAAAACATCGTCTATGTAGCGATGCCAGTTTTTAATTTTATTGCGATGTGGGTTGGATTCATTGAGGATGAATGTTTTCTCTATTTCATCAACATACAGGATGGCAAAATTAGGGGCAAAAATTGCGCCCATAGATGTACCTTTCTTTTGTCTATAGTATTTCTCATTGAATAGGAAATAGTTTTTAGATAGAGCTATTTCAAGGAGGGAAATGATAAATTCGGTTGGTACCTTGTGTGGGCGAGGTCTGCTGTTTAGGTGTTTTTCAATGACGTCTTTGCCTTTGTCTTGTGGAATGTTAGTGTAGAGTGACTCAATGTCTAGAGTGACCAGATGCTCACATGAAGGGTCAAAAGTCTCCTTTTCAACTATGTTGATAAAGTGTGTGTTGTCTTTGACATATGCAACTGTACTCGTGACTAGGTCTTGAATAAAGAAATTGACATATTTGCCTAGGGGTTCCAAAATTGAGTCACAGCCGGAGAGGATTGGTCTCCCTGGAGGGTTGTTAGGGTCTTTATGTACCTTTGGCAGTGTGTAAAGGACTGGGGTTCTAGGGTTTTTGTTGTTTAGAAAAAGGAACTCATTATGGCTGATGTAGCCCGCGTCTTCTGCAGCCTTTGTAGTTGTAAGTATTAAAGATTTTATGTCATTGAGGGGGTTGTGATTGAGTGGTTCATAGTGACTGGTGTTGTTAAGTTGTCGCATAATCTCTTTGTCATAGTTGGACTTGTCTTGTATCACAATCCCACCACCTTTATCACACGGTTTGATAATGATGTCTTCTGCGTTTTTTAGAAGGAGAAGACTTTTCCTTTCTTCCATGCTGATGTTATATGGGACGAATTTTGGCTGGTTTCTTAGTTTTTCCAAGTCCTTCAGGACGAGGTGTTCGAATGATAGTACTTCCGGTGGTAAAGCTCCCGTAGGTGGATTGAAGGTCGATTTAGGTCGTAGGCCCGTGGTGTCCCAGTTAGGGGAGGTGTCTCTGTCAAGGAAAAAGGCCTGAAGTCTAATTTTCCTAAAGAATTGGAAAATTTCGGTCTGTATCTTAAACCAGTCAGTTTTTTCAGTGAGCACATAGGATAGTCCCTTACTCAGAAGGGAGATTTCAGTGGTCGCTAATTGATGGCTGGAGAGGTTAAAGATGGGAATTTCCTCATTGGGTTGTACATTAGGGATATTTTCAATGAAGGGCTCAGTTAGTACTGGTAACCCCATTGGTAAAATTTCCGTCGTGTCTGACGTTCCCCTGGTTGGAAATTGTACCTCTGTTTGTTCCTCCCTCTCTCCGGTTGGAAGTGTTGGCCTCTCCCTAAAAAATTCGGAGTGTTGGGGGCTGAACTAGGTCCTGCACTTTGGTCAGATGAATCAGAGTCTGCAGAAGAATCAGAGAAAGTGACTGGTTGTTTATTTTTAAACCTGCCCCAAGTGCCCGCTTGTTGTCTCTGTGGAAACTGGGGCTGGGTGAAGTAGTCCTCCCTAAGGTATGGGTAAGTTTTTTCTTTGCTATAGTTTTTAATGTCTTTTGTTACCTTGGTTGCTTTCTTGTGGTGCTCAAATTTGTGGAAATCAGAGATAGTTTTCTCTATCTTTTCAAGAATTGACTTAGCGTCTGCTAGGCTTTCTAGTTCCAAAATGGCTTTCTCAAGTAGTAGTATCTCTTCAAGTTCTTTCTTACTCTGTTCGAGCGCGGTGTCTATACCAAGGACCATCCAGTGGCGTGAACATGTTGTCCCTATGTGCGCAAAGCCATTTTTGAATTTGGGGTCCTGTAGGAAAATGGCTGGGGTGTTGCGCACCTGTAGCCCTAGAGGGATAATATCTGCTTTCAGATACTCTGTGAGCATGCGTGCATGTAGTTCTGTTCTGATATGTTTTTTCTTAAGGTTCTCTAGTCTTGTTATTTTATCTGTAGCAGCATCAGTTGGTGCAGTTGGGGCTGCTGCTGTAGTTTGGAAGAGGGAGGGGCCACTAATAATCCTCGCTATGTAGTCCTCTGTATAAGTAGGGGCTAATGGATTGGACATTATATAATCAAAAAAAGAGAAAAACAATCGATGAGTAAAACCACACGGGTGGTAAGAAAACCCTTGCAGTATAGCCACTGCTCATAGGATATGTATGGAGAACAAGGGAACCCCTCACAAGTGTGACCTGGGGTAGAAGATAGTTCACAAGGACAATGGTCTGGTGAGGTCAGAGATCCTCATGTAGCGGAGCTACAATTAATGATTTGGAAAAACAATTCAATGGTATTTCTGATACGTAGAACTCAATTTAAGAACATATGCAGGGACACAAGAGAGTAGAGGAAGGCATCACATTTTATTCAACATCATAAAATGGAGTCGCTTCCATTCCTACCATTTTCTCATTTTGCGACAGTGTATTTTGTATATACAGTGCTCACACATACAAAAGTGAGAGTGCGTGAAGTGAAGTGCTTTGTGACAATAAAAACATTTCATCGCATTGACAAGCAGATCAAAAGAACCCAATTGGTTTGAGCAATTTAAAGGGAACTCTGAAATTGGGGTCGACGGCGTTTCGATCTTAGTGAGTCAAGATCATCATCAGGACGAGGTAAGTGCGAGCACGTATAATCTAATTGGGGGAGAAAAGGTTAATTACTGAAGTGTCCTAAATATGCATTAATAAGCACCAAGGAGGTGCACGTTAATAATAGCGCAGCGAAGGTGTGTATGGAGGAGGCAACATCAAGGCAGTAATTGTGATGTTGAGTTAAAACAAGTGAATGAATGTAATTATGTACAAGGAGGTGGTGATGCCGTCTTAATTAAGGCATGAAGTGTCCCAAAAAAAGCGTGAGAGCGCCGCTGGTAGAAGGGATGCAAGAGAATTACTGGGGGCGCTGGAGGAGGGAAAACTGAGTAAAAAGCGCGACAGTGGGGTGAAAACCCTTGGTTAGGAATCACTGAATGCAGGGAACTTGATCGGGTGTCCAGAGGAAGACACGTGATGTGCATGATTTTTGGAGACTCACGAAGAAGAATGAACTTACTACGTGGAGCAGTAGCGATAGAATCCAAGACCTGCACAGGTGGTCGATGAGTCCAAGATTCAGGGGAACGTCCGTGTTAGTCAGGGCACGAAGGGGAGGAGAATTCCAAGGCGCTAGAAGCGGGAGCAGGAAGGGCGGAAGAGAATTAGGAGAGTTGGGGCGGGAAGCGCGAATAACCCAGGTGACCGCATGAGTGGAGGGACTTACTTGTATGTACGGGAGTGAAAAACGGAATAAAGCCGTTGGCAGTCCGTGTTCTTCGGCATAAATTATGACCCAAGGCGTATCATTAACCCGGGAATTTCTGCAAATAAAACCGGGAATGATGTAGTTAAGGTAAAAAGAGGGGGGGGGGTTGGCGGGGCGGCTAAATGGCAGCGTGAAGGGGCAGACTTACTTAGTAAGAAGAATGAATCACTTCACGAGCACGCTGGCAGCAGTCCGGAGCGTTCTGTGTGTGTGTTCGTCAATGGCAGATAAGAACAGTTTGCGGAGGGAGCGCATGCGTGAGGAAGCGCGTGTGTGGACCGAGAGAGGTCATTATGCTCAGGCGGGGTATTAGGGCAGCCATGTTGGGTGAGGGATGGTACACGCATAAATGTTTTTATTGTCACAAAGCACTTCACTTCACGCACTCTCAGTTTTGTATGTGTGAGCACTGTATATACAAAATACACTGTCGCAAAATGAGAAAATGGTAGGAATGGAAGCGACTCCATTTTATGATGTTGAATAAAATGTGATGGCTTCCTCTACTCTCTTGTGTCCCTGCATATGTTCTTAAATTGAGTTCTACGTATCAGAAATACCATTGAATTGTTTTTCCAAATCATTAATTGTAGCTCCGCTACATGAGGATCTCTGACCTCACCAGACCATTGTCCTTGTGAACTATCTTCTACCCCAGGTCACACTTGTGAGGGGTTCCCTTGTTCTCCATACATATCCTATGAGCAGTGGCTACACTGCAAGGGTTTTCTTACCACCCGTGTGGTTTTACTCATCGATTGTTTTTCTCTTTTTTTGATTATATAATGTCCAATCCATTAGCCCCTACTTATACAGAGGACTACATAGCGAGGATTATTAGTGGCCCCTCCCTCTTCCAAACTACAGCAGCAGCCCCAACTGCACCAACTGATGCTGCTACAGATAAAATAACAAGACTAGAGAACCTTAAGAAAAAACATATCAGAACAGAACTACATGCACGCATGCTCACAGAGTATCTGAAAGCAGATATTATCCCTCTAGGGCTACAGGTGCGCAACACCCCAGCCATTTTCCTACAGGACCCCAAATTCAAAAATGGCTTTGCGCACATAGGGACACCATGTTCACGCCACTGGATGGTCCTTGGTATAGACACCGCGCTCGAACAGAGTAAGAAAGAACTTGAAGAGATACTACTACTTGAGAAAGCCATTTTGGAACTAGAAAGCCTAGCAGACGCTAAGTCAATTCTTGAAAAGATAGAGAAAACTATCTCTGATTTCCACAAATTTGAGCACCACAAGAAAGCAACCAAGGTAACAAAAGACATTAAAAACTATAGCAAAGAAAAAACTTACCCATACCTTAGGGAGGACTACTTCACCCAGCCCCAGTTTCCACAGAGACAACAAGCGGGCACTTGGGGCAGGTTTAAAAATAAACAACCAGTCACTTTCTCTGATTCTTCTGCAGACTCTGATTCATCTGACCAAAGTGCAGGACCTAGTTCAGCCCCCAACACTCCGAATTTTTTAGGGAGAGGCCAACACTTCCAACCGGAGAGAGGGAGGAACAAACAGAGGTACAATTTCCAACCAGGGGAACGTCAGACACGACGGAAATTTTACCAATGGGGTTACCAGTACTAACTGAGCCCTTCATTGAAAATATCCCTAATGTACAACCCAATGAGGAAATTCCCATCTTTAACTTCTCCAGCCATCAATTAGCGACCACTGAAATCTCCCTTCTGAGTAAGGGACTATCCTATGTGCTCACTGAAAAAACTGACTGGTTTAAGATACAGACCGAAATTTTCCAATTCTTTAGGAAAATTAGACTTCAGGCCTTTTTCCTTGACAGAGACACCTCCCCTAACTGGGACACCACGGGCCTACGACCTAAATCGACCTTCAATCCACCTACGGGAGCTTTACCACCGGAAGTACTATCATTCGAACACCTCGTCCTGAAGGACTTGGAAAAACTAAGAAACCAGCCAAAATTCGTCCCATATAACATCAGCATGGAAGAAAGGAAAAGTCTTCTCCTTCTAAAAAACGCAGAAGACATCATTATCAAACCGTGTGATAAAGGTGGTGGGATTGTGATACAAGACAAGTCCAACTATGACAAAGAGATTATGCGACAACTTAACAACACCAGTCACTATGAACCACTCAATCACAACCCCCTCAATGACATAAAATCTTTAATACTTACAACTACAAAGGCTGCAGAAGACGCGGGCTACATCAGCCATAATGAGTTCCTTTTTCTAAACAACAAAAACCCTAGAACCCCAGTCCTTTACACACTGCCAAAGGTACATAAAGACCCTAACAACCCTCCAGGGAGACCAATCCTCTCCGGCTGTGACTCAATTTTGGAACCCCTAGGCAAATATGTCAATTTCTTTATTCAAGACCTAGTCACGAGTACAGTTGCATATGTCAAAGACACCACACACTTTATCAACATAGTTGAAAAGGAGACTTTTGACCCTTCATGTGAGCATCTGGTCACTCTAGACATTGAGTCACTCTACACTAACATTCCACAAGACAAAGGCAAAGACGTCATTGAAAAACACCTAAACAGCAGACCTCGCCCACACAAGGTACCAACCGAATTTATCATTTCCCTCCTTGAAATAGCTCTATCTAAAAACTATTTCCTATTCAATGAGAAATACTATAGACAAAAGAAAGGTACATCTATGGGCGCTATTTTTGCCCCTAATTTTGCCATCCTGTATGTTGATGAAATAGAGAAAACATTCATCCTCAATGAATCCAACCCACATCGCAATAAAATTAAAAACTGGCATCGCTACATAGACAATGTTTTTATGATTTGGCATGGCTCTAAATTAGAACTTGATGAATTTTGTTTTTGGCTTAACAACTGTCAACCGGATCTTAAGTTCACACATGACTCCAGCAAACACTCTATAAACTATCTAGATGTTACTGTCATTCATTCTGAAGGTACCCTATACACCACTCTATATAGGAAACCCACCGAGCGCAACACTCTTTTGCATTACAAGAGTGCACATCCCAGGGCACTCAGGGATGGACTACCCTTTGGACAATTCCTTCGAATCAGAAGGAATTGTAAACTTAAAGATGACTACTTCAAAGAGGCTAATATCCTATATGAAAAATTACTCTACAGAGGATACCCGAGACGCCTTGTCAAAAGATCCATGAAGAGAGCGTGGTACTCTCACAGGGAGATACTCCTGGAACCCAAACCTAAGAAAACCTTATCTCGCATCACCTGTGTGACTACCTTCTGCCCGGCTACGAACAGCATTACCAAAGTAGTTAAGAAACACTGGCCACTCCTCACATCCATCAACATCACTAAGGAAGCCCCGCTTTTTTCCTTCAGGAGGGCCCGCAATATCAAGGATCATCTAGTTAGGGCACAGAAACCCAAACTCAAAAACAATGGAATCCACTCACTTTTTGGATTACCTCCAGTTGTAGGTCACTTCAAATGTGGTAACTGTGCTGCATGCCCTTTCACAACTAACACCAAAGTATTCCCGTATGCTACCAGTATGCATGACCTTAATTTCTTCTCTAATTGTAATTCAACAAATGTAATTTACTGTATTCAATGTCCTTGTAATCTGAAGTATATCGGCCAGACAACGCAAAAAATCAAAGCCAGGATCGGACAACACAGGAGCCGAATACGCTGCCGGGTTACAACAGCCCCTCTGGTGAACCACTACATTGAAAAAGGACACACTGAAAATGATCTTGAGTGGCTAGTGATTGACATGCTCCACCCTAACAGCAGAGGTGGTGACCAGACTCTCACTTTAAATAGACTGGAATGCAAATGGATGTTCAACTGTCGCTCAATCGAACATGGTCTCAATACAATTGACGAGTGGAACATGATACTGTAAGCTTCCTTACTCTAGGTGTCTCTGGTTTCACTCGCATCGCAATATAGTTCCTTCTCTATCAATGATGAAACTGTACAATTCTTCCTGTATGTAATATGCTTCAACAACTAACACACATTGCAGTATTGATTGTGTAAATAATTCCTATTCATACTGTTCCATAATTGCATTAATCCTTACCCCTGAATGCAGGAGTATAGCCCTTCCATAGGCACACTTGCGTGTACCATCCCTCACCCAACATGGCTGCCCTAATACCCCGCCTGAGCATAATGACCTCTCTCGGTCCACACACGCGCTTCCTCACGCATGCGCTCCCTCCGCAAACTGTTCTTATCTGCCATTGACGAACACACACACAGAACGCTCCGGACTGCTGGACTGCTGCCAGCGTGCTCGTGAAGTGATTCATTCTTCTGAGGAAATATGAATTTTTATGATCAATTGTGTCCCCTATCTTAGACCCCAACGGCTCCATGTACGTGCTACAAGTACATGTATGTTCCCTCCACTTCCAGCTATGAAGACGTAAATACATTTGCGTCCAACGTTAACATGTCCTCTTTCAGATCCACCATGAATGGGTCGAATATTCCGTTCCTAAGTATGCCTTGCCACCGTCTTTATATGGTGCACCTTTCACGTTTTTCAGCTATGGCGAGTTAGGCCCTGAATTCTGCCATCGAGCCTTTTCCTGCCTTCTGCCTCTGAATGCTCCAGCCTGGACCTGCATCTGTATCCATGACCTTTGTCTTACTCCCTGCGCGGCTAACGGTGCCTGGCTCGGCCTGTTGCCTGCCAAGACTGTATTTTGCCTTCAAGTTATCTGCTCCGCTCCTCGAAAAATACATTCCTGTCTAGTAGTTTAGGTAAACACCCTTCCAGCTGCAGAGCAAAGGGCCCGGCCTCACTGTCTCCGTGCAAGTAATTCATAGCTCCTGTTACCATGGTAGGCCCATGCCCCCTCGCATCTCATGTAGACATGTAGACGCTTATACACGCACTAGCAGTCAGTATAGAATAGCCTCTGCCCGAGAGACCTTTCCTTCCAGATAATACAGTTCCTTAAACACAAGATATTAGATACGATTTGGGATTAGGTTGTTCTGACATCCCAGACTTCTGTCTCCTTATGTAGGGCTAAATGTCAAGTCCCCTTCACCCTCCAGTTACACGTCAATCACACGTCATGCTGCTGTGCGCACATCTCTGCCATGTATTTCTGCTGACATTGCAGGATTCTCTTATGGATCCACCCACCTGTGACATCCTCATAATGACGTTTCTAGTACACGCCCTTATGCACGCCTATTTTAACGCCTTTTTCATTACGTATGTGTATTCTTATCTCTCCTCTCAACTGTTACGCCTTCTGCATCTGCCTTTACTGTAATGCATTGACTATATATATGATAACCTGTCAATAAAGTATGCTCGATCCCTTCCCGAACCTTCGTGGTGACGGAATCCGATTGCCTGGTTCGAACCAATTCCTTTTTAAGGAATAAACCCCTTTTTAAAACCTCAAATATCACGGATTCTGCCTCTTATTTATTCTGAGTTATCCTTATTGAACTTTACCGCATAAATTAAGTACAGGTAATTTAAATTTACCACATAATTGGCGCCCGAACAGGGACTCCTCCCCCACCCCACGCGCCGGAGGTGCGTTGCAGACCCGGTCCCCTGCCACAGCCAGACGGACAACTACGCGTACCCGCAGGATTTCCTGTACCTCCCTCAGGCCAACGGAGGTGACTGAGGCTGAGATCAACACCCAGACGAGGCGGTGAGGAGTGCGGAGGATCCCGACCAGAGCCTAGCTGAGAGAGCAAGATCTGAGGTATACAGAGGCCCACCAGGTTCCGAAGTTCCGAAGTACCTACGTCACGAGTCGAGTCGAGTCCAGTCCGGTCCAGTCCAGTCCAGAGTTTCCGAGGCCTTCCGTTCCGTGCTTCCCGGTGAGTACCGTTGCTGGGGACGCATCTAGACGTGCGCATTAATTTGTGCCGGTCAAGACGGGTTTGGGTACACAGACCCGGTCTGCACTGTTCTAGCGGTGTATCTGTACTGTTTAGCAGTACATCCAGTATTATGCAGTTAGCTAGTTTTATTCTAATTATCGTTGTTCGTTTTAAAATGTTTTAATATGTTTTAAATGTCGTGGTATGAGTGATTGTTCGATCTTCATTACTGTGTTTATTGTATTAATTGTGTTCAAGTCCGAGTAAGAATCAAGTAGCAAGGTTTAAGATGCCGTTATTCTCAAAATTAAGACAGATAAAAACTAGAAAAGGGATACTCGAGGAAGCTGTTCCCATTCCACCTAGGGACACTCCAGGGTACTTTATGTACCATAAACATGGCCTAGATGCCGTATTATATCTCGATTTGTGGGTGGACTACACCAAGGATTTAGCAGAGAATCAGAGATGGCCCGCTGCTGGGACATGGGATGAAGATTGCATCATGAGAGTAGAAGAAGCATTATGGAAAAAGAAAGCCAGACAGTCACAGAAAGATGCCATTGAATTATGGCGTAAAGAATCGCATAGACGCACAGAGAAAGCGCTCAGAAAAGAAGAGAAAAGTAGGGAGGATTCAGACAAAGCCCGAGAAAACGTATTAGTTGAGGAAGGTATCCAAGTAAAAGCAGAACAAATAGACAGACAACGAAACACTCTTATGAATGGTATGTATCCTCTTCTGGCCGAGGGTTTACCTAAGGCCACCCTGGAAGTACCAAAAGATTTGCCACCTCCATTGTTTCCGACTAAATTGCACCACAAGACCGCAAAGGACATTTTCCTTTCTTCCTATTTAGACGATGCAGCCCCCGAATATGTTAATGTTCCGCCGCCGCGCACACCACCTGCTAACGGCGCTCGACCCCGAGATAATCTGCCCCCACCTCTGCAACAACATACTCCTCTTCCCGTTACAAACCTTCCGCCTGTTCCTCCACTCCTTCCTGCACCTATTCTCCCTACCTTACACCCAACAAATCCTTTTGGACCTGGCACCTCAGGAGGTGCGACAGGAGGTTTTCATACGCCACCACCAACACATCGATTGACTTATAGGGATTTAGCACACCAACGTACACCTCAAACAGCGAATTACGACATACTTAAAGAGCCTCTTACAGACTGTAGATATGATCCAGTACCCGGTAAAGACGACAGAATGATGCTATCATCAGTACGTCCACGACGAGTTGCGAACTATTTAATGATACTACCAGGAATGATTGATCATCTAGACAAAATATATCACTTTGTCCAAACAGGGCAAGGTCCTGAAAGTATTGGCGAGGCCATGACATACCAGAAAGTGGACACGCAAAAACTGTTGTTACGCTTCTTCATAAACTGCTTGATAAGAAACAGAGATAGGCCTGGTGTAGACCCGGAAGAAATGAAAGCACTTAACAAATGGGGTCAGAATATAGCAGACGGAAAACATGATAAACAGAATAGTATAGAAAATATGTACCGAAGGATCCGAAAAACAGTAGAACAAATACATGAAAGAGAACAGCCTGAAAGAGAAATAGATGCAGATAAGACTGAATCCTCGGAGGAGGAGGAACAACCAGAAACGACAACAGGACAATTACAATTACCAGCTAGAGAAATGATAGCTTATGTAGGTAAGGGAAGATCTTTTAATAATTCAATGCGTCCGATACGTCCAGAAAGTAAGAGAATTTTTCAAGCAGCCATGTCAAATCCAAAGACCCCTGAACACTTATTTCAGGCTACTGATAAAATACTTCAAGAACGAATGGGGTACCATGTACTCGATTCTATGGATGAACAAGAATTAGCCAGGTCAGCAGTACAATGGGCTGACAGTTCTGATAAATATAGTGATGACGCGCTAGCACACACGTTTTTGAATCTTTCACCAGACGAACAGCGTTTAGCTGGTATGTACATGATACAACACCTCCTTATATTGTATAAAGGCCAACACTCCGATCCTGGTCCCCTACCTGATATACTGATAGAACTACTCATGAAGAAATGGAGAGGTCTAGGTACCGATCTAATTAAAGTAATTCTAGAACATCGGCACAGATACAGTGCCTTCCTGTGTCCACAGCTTGATCCAGCTCCCTCCATGGAAAGAAAAATGTATTACATAGACAGACAGAATCCCTTACGCGAAGTGCACCCAGTTAAGAATGATGATAATACTTTTAGACGCGTGTTTGTGTACACGCCCATAACTAAAATAGAACTATTGGAAATGAAAAAATTAGTGCCCAGCCATGACAAAGATCCAGCAGGTTTTCACCGTGAAATAAAAGACATGTTACTCATGGGTGATTATACCTATCCTGACATTATGAAAATATTAAAAGTATTATTGCCTGCCGGTATTTACGAGAAACTCAAAGAAAAAGAATGGGAGGTGGGAGAGCAAAAGATTGATTGGGCTGCATTAGAAAACGAAGAAAATACCCGAACTCCAGGCCTAGGGCTTGGGGACAAAACTAAAGCGTTACCAGGATTGTTAGTACAAGTATTGCCACGTTTATTAACTACGAAAAAGGAAGACTGGGGTGCAATCTCAGCCTGCAAACAGAAACCCGATGAAGACACTAGTGATTTTTATTCCCGATTTGAAAAATGTTTTGGTATTAATAGCGGCCTGAAAGCAAGTAGCGATTCATATCCACATCTTTTTGTAACAAAATTAGTCGAGAATTCCCTGCCCCAGGTTAAGAACAGAGTATTGAAAGTCGAGAGCACTTGGCAAGCTAATACCCCGTCACAAATGTTACAAATGTTACAGTACCACCAGAATAGAATTAGAGAAGAACAAGAACACGAACAAAGACGTATGAAAGACACGAAAATGAAAATGCTCGTTGCTCAGTCAGTTCCAGCTGACGGTCATAAAAAGGGTGCGACACAGTCCAGTAATTCAGCGGCTCCTGTTAAAGGGACATGCAACTATTGTAAACAGCCAGGTCATTATATAAACGATTGTGCAGTTCTGAAACACAATATCTCTACGGGTAAAACCAAGGAGAGACCGCGTCCACCTAGACAGGACCAGATCCAACCACAAGTACCTCAGAATGTACAGCCTATGCAAGCTTCACAACAGACCGTAGCAGTACCGCAGCCACAGCCTATTGCCACAACACAAAACACGACACAACAGATGTACCAGTATGCACAAAATGACTATCCCATTATCAGCGATACACATGAAACAGCCTAGAGAGGGAGGTTGGCTTGCCTCTTATTGAGGTTCCTGTAGATCAAGAGGGTCCTTATGTACATAGTCAGGTATTAGGGAAAGACAGAAAGTTTTTAATTGATACAGGGGCAAGCAGAACAACTATAAGTCATGACGAGGTTCCAGGGGCACCCCTCTCAGGCTCACAGAATGTTTCCCTTGGATTTTCAGGAAAGCCTATTGTTAACGAAGTATCGCAACCTCTTCCTCTTGCAGTTGGTCCATTGACACGGACTACAGATTTATTGCTTACAAAATCATGCCCAGAAAACTTGTTAGGTATAAAGACACTGAAAGCTCTAGGAGCTGTAATATGTTGTTCCCCGGAAGGGGTACGACTATTTTTGCGTGACTTTAAAGGTCACTACGTATTGAGAGACATGGATCGCCGGTTACAGAATGTCCCTGCACATTTATGGGCACAAGGCCCCACTGATGTAGGTTGTATGCACATTACACCATATCGAGTCACACTCAAAGCAGGAGTGGTATTACCACGAATTCGACAATACAAGTTACCTCCAGATGCTGTAGTGGCTTTGCTGCAAATCATTGACGAGCTCATTGCACAAGGAGTGGTTGTGGAAACCGACTCCAATGTATGTAATTCTCCTATCATTCCAATTCTTAAACGTACTGATCCAAATGCACCCCCAGTTTATCGATTAATTATTGATCTGCGCGAATTGAATAAATGCATTGTACCACAGTATCCCGTGGTTCCAGATATCTCTTCATTATTGACAGCTATTGATTCAGAAGCAACGTTCTTTACTGTAATTGACCTCAAGAACGCCTTCTTTAGCGTCCCAATCGATCCGGAAAGCCAATATTTGTTCGGATTCTGTTTAAATGGACGAAGCTTCAAATTTGCACGCGCACCTCAAGGATTCACAGAAAGCCCCAGCATCTATAGCCAAGCACTGAAAAGACAACTTGACAGTATCCACATGCCTGTTAACACTGCCCTGCTTCAGTATGTCGATGATCTGCTGATCACCGCCCGAAGCGAGCCCGAATGTGAAAAAGCATCACTGACGGTTTTACATTTTCTGGCCGACAAGGGGCACAAGGTGTCCCCTTCGAAGCTGCAATTCTGTGTTCAGCAAGTTGTGTACCTTGGGCACTTGCTGTCCAAAGGGGGGAGACAGCTCACACCTGACCGCATCCAGTTAATTATAAACATGTCACCACCCAAGACACAAAAGGAGGTGCGGGCCTTCATAGGCCTCACTTCGTACTGTAGACAATGGATTCCCCAATATGCATTTCTAGTAAAGCCACTCATTCAGTTGACAACCCAGGAGGCAGCGACATCGACTGTCCTCCCTTGGACTCAGGAACATACACAAGCTTTTGAAGACTTAAAGAAAGCCTTATGTCAAGCACCTGTTTTAGCGACACCATGTTACAGTAAGCCTTTTACACTTTTGGTCACAGAACGCGAAGGTACTGCCTTGTCAGTACTCACTCAGGAACAAGCAGGTTCACACAAACCGTGTGCTTACTTTTCTAGCACATTAGATCCAGTAGCCCAGGCTCTGCCTACGTGCTTGAAATCAGTCGCAGCGACAGCTTTAGCGATCAGACAAAGCGATTCTATAGTATTAGGACATCAATTGACAGTGCAAGTTCCACATTCCGTGGAAGTTCTTTTAAACCGAACACAGACCCAGCACTTGACTATAGCACGACTGACAGGTTATGAATTGACATTGTTTCAGCCACACATAGAAATCAGACGCTGTAGTACATTAAATCCTGCCACACTTTTGCCATTAAGTGGAACAGACCCATTGGCACATGATTGTATTGAAGTCATTACTATTACGACGAAACCCAGACAAGACTTGACAGACATTCCATTACCAGATCCAGACCTGACACTTTATGTGGATGGTTCATGCATGAGAACAAGTACAGGAGAGTTAGTGGCCGCTTACGCAGTCACGACAGACACCGAAGTTATTGAAACGTATTGTATTGACACCTTGTCAGCTCAAGCAGCAGAGCTCATCGCTCTGACACAAGCCTGTATTCAAGCCAAAAATAAGAGAGTTAACATATACACAGATTCACGTTATGCATTCGGAGTTGTACACGACTTCGGAGTCCTCTGGCGAGAGAGAGGTTATTTAACTTCTCATGGTGCCAACATTCAACACGGTCCCCTCATTCAAGCTCTGTTAGATGCAAAACATCTGCCTACTGCGATATCTATCATGAAGTGCAAGGCCCATACAAAAGTCACCAATATCATTTCCCAGGGTAACGACCTGGCAGACCGAACAGCTAAGCAAACAGCGCAGAATCGGACTCATGCAACTGACTTGACAAAGACAATAGTTCCGACATCGACACACTGCATGACAGTTAGGGATCCCGCCCTTGATGTAATTGACATACAGACACATGCTACACCAGAGGAAATCAAGAAATGGACTGAACTAGGAGGGATCCAAACAGATCAGGGATGGATGACGAAGGGAAAATCTACATGGTTTCTCCCCGACTCCATGGTTCAAGTTATCATTAACACAATACATAGTCCAGCGCATTTAGGAGAGAAAGCTATGCTAGACAGTATTCAAAACATTTGGTTCAATAAACACTTACGAGCAGCAGCCAAACAGAAAGTGCGTACTTGCATGATTTGTTGTCAGTTCAACCCAGGTAAAAGCATTTCTGTAGAGCAAGGTGGATTTCAACCTCCCGATCACCCTTTTGAAGTCCTCCAGATGGATTATATCCAGATGGAACGTTGTCGAGGATTCAAATATGTCCTCGTAGTTGTATGCGCACTTTCCCGATGGACAGAAGCATATCCAGTCCCAGATTACACTGCTCCGACCACTGCCAAGCAGCTGGTTCGTGAATTCTTCCCACGGTATGGTTTGCCCCGTATCGTGTACTCAGATAACGGTCAGCCGTTCTCATCCGAGCTAGTGAAACACATTACACTCCTGTTAGGCTATCAGTGGAAATTCCACTGTGTCCGGCATCCCGAGGCAGCAGGTCTCGTGGAGCGTCATAATCAGACTCTGAAAATTCGACTTTCTAAAATCTGCAGAGAGAAAGGCGTCGACTGGATAGTAGCTTTACCAGTTGCGCTCTTTTACATGAGAATGATAGCACATTCTCTAACAGGGCTATCCCCGTATGAGGTGGTCTTCGGTAGGCCACCAAATATGTGGGGGACGCCTATACCTCGTAAAATCACTGATGTTGATTGTAATATGCTGACAGATTACCTTGCTTCCTTGATGTCTGCACTACAATCTTGCCGTTCACAGGTAGCTGCAGCCTTTCCCGACAACACCGAGGTGAAGCCCCATGAAGTGGTTCCCGGCGATTATGTGTTTATAAGAAATTTCGACAGGAGGAGCCCGCTGGAGCCTCGCTGGCAAACGCCGAAATTAGTACTTCTGACCACGAGGACAGCAGTGAAGATTGAGGGTCGCAAGGGTTGGCTGCACTCAAGCCATATCAAGAAATTTCACGGACTGCCTTCTGATTTGAACTCTCAGCCCTGCCCTCCTCCACAGACTGACTCAAAACTCCCCCTGGTCGAGAAAACTGCTTCCCAGGAATATAAACTGAAACTAAGGTCTAGCAAGTCAGACAGTTTAATTGTTTAAGTCCTCTCCTAGGTGAATCGGTTAAATTAGTTTCTGACATGTATCCCCTAGACCGAAATAGAGAGAGAGATAGACAGAAACAGCTCAAGAAACGTGCATATTGTAAATCACTTCGTAGTCACTGTATAGTGACATTATTGATTATGTTTTTTCTAAATCTTCTGATTATTGCTGCAAGTATACTGTTGCACATATACTACCCTATTTTCAAGCGTGCACACTCCGCTTTTAATGTTACTGCCGAACATTCTTTTAGCAAATTACCTCCGCATGAGTTGCCCTACAGACTTGCGCTGCGCAACAACACATTCATTAGTATGTTACATCACTCCCATCAGACCAACAACGCTACAAATTGTTGGATATGTGGCCGACTCCCTCCCTACCAGAAATACAAGGGAGTTCTGCCCCTCTTTCCGTATCCGTTCACACACAATGGTTCCTGTGGTGCATGGTTTAGTTTGATTAATTCTTTGGATTCAAATACCGTAGTTTACCAGGGCAACTGGGTATGGGGAAACCTGAACTCAGTTCTGCTTAAAGCCTGCTACCCTAACAAAGAGGGACTTCCCAAAAGGACAGGAACTGATCTAGAAAATGAAGTATATGGATTAGGTAACTTTACACTTAACCTCATGATTCTGAATGTTGAATCCGAAGCTGCACCAGTCTTGCCTGCTATGTCAGTATTACCAGTCAAAGGTGAATTATGTGCAAGAAAGAATGGTTCAGTACACCTGGGTCATAGTAAATGTACTACTGTGATCGAATTCAGTGATCAAGGCAAGTCTACATTTAGAGCTTCCCGTCATTCCTACTTCATTTGTGGTCATACCGCATATATACGTTTACCTCTAGATTGGGATGGTACCTGTTACATCGCATTCCTTCTGCCACCTGTTTTCCTAGCCCCTCCTGATTATCATAGAAATACCCATCTAGTACACAATAGACCCCAGAGAGATCTCCCGATTGTCGACTACACTGAAATGGCATGGGAGCAATACACAGACTTCAATAAAGGTCTCTTTCCCTACATAGGTGTTGTCTCTAATAGTAAACTGATACGCAAATTAACCAGAACCCTTGAAGCAGTAGGGAATGAAACTACTTCTGCCCTAGGCAAGTTAACGGAGGAGCAGTCTGCGATGCGGATTGTTGTTCTCCAAAATCGTCTTGTCCTTGACGTCATCCTGGCCGATAGGGGCGGAGCCTGTAGAGTCATCGGATCGAGCTGCTGTGTTTTCATTCCAGAAAACGCGCCATCAGTATATAAAGCCATAACTCGTCTTCATAAGATTGCAAGTCAGATACACCAGAATCCAGGCACCTGGACTTGGTCCGGTTGGTTCTGGAGTGTGTTGTCAGCCTGGGGATGGAAGGTCCTATCCTTCCTAGGTATTGCCCTTCTCATAGTATTCAGTTGCTGCCTGTGTCTACAATGTGGGCCAGCGATTTGTGGCCTGTGTGCCACATCATGTATTCCACATTCAAGTTCTCATTCAAAATCCCGTAAGAAGAAAGAAGAGCAAATGATGTTACGTGAACAGATTGATAGATTCATGAGGATCGATATATCATGAAGGGTCCGTAGGGGACAAGGAGGGAATGAGGAAATATGAATTTTTATGATCAATTGTGTCCCCTATCTTAGACCCCAACGGCTCCATGTACGTGCTACAAGTACATGTATGTTCCCTCCACTTCCAGCTATGAAGACGTAAATACATTTGCGTCCAACGTTAACATGTCCTCTTTCAGATCCACCATGAATGGGTCGAATATTCCGTTCCTAAGTATGCCTTGCCACCGTCTTTATATGGTGCACCTTTCACGTTTTTCAGCTATGGCGAGTTAGGCCCTGAATTCTGCCATCGAGCCTTTTCCTGCCTTCTGCCTCTGAATGCTCCAGCCTGGACCTGCATCTGTATCCATGACCTTTGTCTTACTCCCTGCGCGGCTAACGGTGCCTGGCTCGGCCTGTTGCCTGCCAAGACTGTATTTTGCCTTCAAGTTATCTGCTCCGCTCCTCGAAAAATACATTCCTGTCTAGTAGTTTAGGTAAACACCCTTCCAGCTGCAGAGCAAAGGGCCCGGCCTCACTGTCTCCGTGCAAGTAATTCATAGCTCCTGTTACCATGGTAGGCCCATGCCCCCTCGCATCTCATGTAGACATGTAGACGCTTATACACGCACTAGCAGTCAGTATAGAATAGCCTCTGCCCGAGAGACCTTTCCTTCCAGATAATACAGTTCCTTAAACACAAGATATTAGATACGATTTGGGATTAGGTTGTTCTGACATCCCAGACTTCTGTCTCCTTATGTAGGGCTAAATGTCAAGTCCCCTTCACCCTCCAGTTACACGTCAATCACACGTCATGCTGCTGTGCGCGCATCTCTGCCATGTATTTCTGCTGACATTGCAGGATTCTCTTATGGATCCACCCACCTGTGACATCCTCATAATGACGTTTCTAGTACACGCCCTTATGCACGCCTATTTTAACGTCTTTTTCATTACGTATGTGTATTCTTATCTCTCCTCTCAACTTTTACGCCTTCTGCATCTGCCTTTACTGTAATGCATTGACTATATATATGATAACCTGTCAATAAAGTATGCTCGATCCCTTCCCGAACCTTCGTGGTGACGGAATCCGATTGCCTGGTTCGAACCAATTCCTTTTTAAGGAATAAACCCCTTTTTAAAACCTCAAATATCAAGGATTCTGCCTCTTATTTATTCTGAGTTATCCTTATTGAACTTTACCGCATAAATTAAGTACAGGTAATTTAAATTTCACGCTGCCATTTAGCCGCCCCGCCAACCCCCCCCCCCTTATTACCTTAACTACATCATTCCCGGTTTTATTTGCAGAAATTCCCGGGTTAATGATACGCCTTGGGTCATAATTTATGCCGAAGAACACGGACTGCCAACGGCTTTATTCCGTTTTTCACTCCCGTACATACAAGTAAGTCCCTCCACTCATGCGGTCACCTGGGTTATGCGCGCTTCCCGCCCCAACTCTCCTAATTCTCTTCCGCCCTTCCTGCTCCCGCTTCTAGCGCCTTGGAATTCTCCTCCCCTTCGTGCCCTGACTAACACGGACGTTCCCCTGAATCTTGGACTCATCGACCACCTGTGCAGGTCTTGGATTCTATCGCTACGGCTCCACGTAGTAAGTTCATTCTTCTTCGTGAGTCTCCAAAAATCATGCACATCACGTGTCTTCCTCTGGACACCCGATCAAGTTCCCTGCATTCAGTGATTTCTAACCAAGGGTTTTCACCCCACTGTCGCGCTTTTTACTCAGTTTTCCCTCCTCCAGCGCCCCCAGTAATTCTCTTGCATCCCTTCTACCAGCGGCGCTCTCACGCTTTTTTTGGGACACTTCATGCCTTAATTAAGACGGCACCACCACCTCCTTGTACATAATTACATTCATTCACTTGTTTTAACTCAACATCACAATTACTGCCTTGATGTTGCCTCCTCCATACACGCCTTCGCTGCGCTATTATTAACGTGCACCTCCTTGGTGCTTATTAATGCATATTTAGGACACTTCAGTAATTAACCTTTTCTCCCCCAATTAGATTATACGTGCTCGCACTTACCTCGTCCTGATGATGATCTTGACTCACTAAGATCGAAACGCCGTCGACCCCAATTTCAGAGTTCCCTTTAAATTGCTCAAACCAATTGGGTTCTTTTGATCTGCTTGTCAATGCGATGAAATGTTTTTATTGTCACAAAGCACTTCACTTCACGCACTCTCACTTTTGTATGTGTGAGCACTGTATATACAAAATACACTGTCGCAAAATGAGAAAATGGTAGGAATGGAAGCGACTCCATTTTATGATGTTGAATAAAATGTGATGCCTTCCTCTACTCTCTTGTGTCCCTGCATATGTTCTTAAATTGAGTTCTACGTATCAGAAATACCATTGAATTGTTTTTCCAAATCATTAATTGTAGCTCCGCTACATGAGGATCTCTGACCTCACCAGACCATTGTCCTTGTGAACCAATGCTATAGTGTGGCAGGTGTGCGCAGGTGTCCTTGGCCAGTATATGTGTGTTGCATCCGTATAATAGTCCCACTAATGAGGTCCGACGCGGGTGACAATGCGTACGCATTGCAAGGGTCATGTCCGAGCCGTGCGTACGCTTTGTCATTGAATGCAAAGAGGACCGACGCGGGTGACAATGTGTACGCATTGCACGGGTCATGTCCAAGCCGTGCGTACGCTTTGTCATTGAATGCAATGAGGTCCGACGCGGGTGACACTGCGTACGCAATGCACGGGTCATGTCTGAGCCGTGCGTACTCTTTGTCATTGAATGCAATGAGGTCCGACGTGGGTGACTATCATGCATACGCGTCGGACGGGCATGGTCCGAGACAGGCGTATAAAGCGATACCAAAGGGGATGATGGACGGAGCACTTGAGCTAATCAAAAACTCACCCCCAGTCAACTGATCTGGATTTAATCCATCATCATTCTTTAGCTCACTCCACCACCCCAGTTCAGACATGGCCATATGCAAATCAGTCTGACCCTGTGCCTCATGGGAACAGTCCAGCCCAAACTGCCAAGCCATGTCTTCCCTGGACCGGAAACAAGCATCCTGGGACCGGTTTCGGGTTCATAACCCTCGTCAGCCAGGCTATCTTGATTCCAGTGGCAAAGTGAGCAAGGGACCCACGTCTGGGCATACCCTGCCAACTTAGGGCGAACAAAGCGATACCAAAGGGGATGATGGACGGAGCACTTGAGCTAATCAAACACTCACCCCCAGTCAAATGATCTGGGTTTAATCCACCATCATTCTTTAGCTTACTCCACCACCCCAGTTCAGACATGGCCATATGCAAATCAGTCTGACCCTGTGCCTTGGCCATTGAATCGTATGGAGACGGGTGCATGTGTACATTCAAAATACGCGTTGTACAGTCAGTTGAACGAGCCGTGCGCACCCATTGGCTCTGGACTGTCATGGAGACGGATGAGTATTCAAAAGCTGTACGAGTTGTGCACTGGAAATTCAGTTGGATGCCTACAACAATGTTGTAATTTCAAGTGTTCCATGAAGGTGAAGATTTGAACGATGCGGAACAGAAGGCGTGTACGAGTCGTACTTTTAAATGGATTGGCCAGATTCATAGAATGCAACCGTGTTGGACCTTTCACTTGGGACACATGGCACAGAGTCTGCCTCTGCAGCACAGATATAAGGCTGGCTAGCCCCCAGAGAGCTCACTTGCCTGCACTACATGCTACTGGACCACATCCCTGCTACCACTGCTGCTGTCTATGCATCCTCTGGCTCCTGCTATGGCACGTACTCTGGAGAGGGCCCCAGCCTTCATTGAGGAGGGGAACCAGGCCCTGCTGGACGGGCTCCTTCCAGAGTACAGAAATCTCTATGGGAAACCAGGGGAGCAGGTGAGTGTGCAGTCCACTGCCTTCCTAATTATGCATGTTGTCTGACTAGCAGTACTAGCAGTGTGTACACCAGTGGCAAGCAGTCTCAATGACTGCGTTCATCCCCCAAAGTGTGTAGGTACATGCAATGAATAGTTTTCCTGCTGCTAAAGTGCATTATTGCAAGCTCAAACTATCCAGGCATTGTTAACATGTCAGACATGCATGTGCTTTTGCAATCCCCATGGTTGCACTACCTGTGTAATTTATTTCCCTTTGTGATGCTGACATGTCTATCCAAATGTGTGCTGCAGCAATCTGGGGCATGTGTGTTAATGTACTTTTCACTTTGTCCTCCTCACAGGTTGATGCCCACCAGAAGCAGGAGATCTGCCTGACCATCGCCCGGGCTGTTCGTTCTGTGGGGGTCTACAAGCGCCGGATCCGCAACTGCCAGAAGAGGTGGCAGGACCTTCGGGCTGGACCCGGAGGATAGCTAGAATCCAGCTGAAGCTGTCACCTCCACGCAGGAGGGGTGGACACCGGACCCTGACTCCCCACATGCTCCGGATCCTGGCGGTGGTCTTCCCAGACCTGGCTAGGCAGCTGAAGGCCAGACAGCAGCAGGAAGGGGGTGAGTCCATGTTTGATCTGTGTACTATGTCTGACATGCAAATAGCAGCCTTTTGTCCTGCTCACACTTCCACGTTACGTAGTTCTTGTAGTCCCAAACTCAGGTCCCTCATTTGTGTGATGCACCCTCCTCATCTGTTCCACAGGTGTTGCCCCTCCAATCTGTTGCTTGTGTCACTAGGGCACTGTGTCCCTGCAGTCAGCTATGCTTCAGGTACCGGTCAGCATCAGTTCCCGTGAATCTGTTGTGTGTTTCATGGGTGGGTCAATTGTTTACACAATGCCTGAGATCTGACATGTGATCTGTGTGTGCCCTTGAGATGTGTACCAATTGCTGGTCTGACTCGCAACATGTGGCTGGGGTATTCCAAACAAGCCCATGCAGCAGGGGACTCTAATTTAGGGGCCTCAGGAGTATGTATAGCAAGTATGTCTCACTTGCTTAGCCACCTGACTACTGTCCAGGGCCAAACACTGTTCCACTTAGTCCTGGCCAGTCATGCCCCCTCAAGGGCATTTACAAACACTCTTGAATCCCACTCCTGTGTATGAAATTGCGGGTTGTGCTCAGTGACATGTGCCCTCAGGTGTCTGCCTCTGTGTCATCAGGGTGTGGCTTGTTGCTACATACAACTGGGGTGTCCATGATTCAGAGGGTCAGCATGACATCTGCGATGTGACTGTAAGAGACAAGACCTGTGTGACATATAGGTGTCTGACAGCGCACAATGGTGTATGCAACTGTGTCCTTCATGCAGCTGGGTTACATGCATGGCAGACTGTGATGTGTAAATGTACAGGGATTTGTGTTTGCTGACACTCATATGTCTGATTTGCATGATGTGGGGTATTCTGGGTCCTGGATATGTTGTTTGCATGGGATGGGCAAGTGCGCCGGTCATCTGCTGAGTTTGCTTTACCCCAGAGCTAGGATTGTGAGTCAGTGCATATTGTTGTCTGGATGCCCTGCCCCTGTGACAGGAGTGTTGACTGATTTTTAGGGCATACCAGTGCCATGGCATTTAACTTGCTATGAGTGAGCCTGCATTGTGTTCAAGTGTGCACCATGCACCACATTGTGGCATTGACCATCAGGACAGGAGTACATCATAGTGTGTGTTGCTGGCATGCATCACAAGCATGTGGAATGAGTCTCTGCCCATCCCTTCACCCGGACACCTGTACTGAGTCAGTAGCAAGAGATGTGCTGTGTGTATAGTGACATACTCCTACATGTTAACTTGCATGTACAACTGATGTGTGGGTGGTGCGTGTTGGCACATTGGGGTGTGAGCATCCAACATGCAACGGACATGTGTGTGAAAGTCAAGGAGGGATATGTGTGCCATGGTTGATGTTGAGAATGACAATTGTCTTATCCTAAACAGTGTTGACACTTTGAGCTTTGTTCAGCTGATGATGCCAGGGCTTGCCCTGTGATGTGATGTACTCACTGTGATGTGTGCAGTCGGTGCAGGTGAGTGATGTAGTTCTGTTACTTCCTATTCCTATCCAGATACATCCACGGCCACAGGAGGGGACAGCTCCACGGACCAGGAGGAGCCACAGAGTCTTACAGGGACAGAAGGAGAGGAGTCGGGTGTACCCAGTGGCACGGAGGGCGAGTTGAGCCACACAGAGAAGTCGTCAGCACCATCCCCCAGCTGAGGGCCACAGCAGCTCTGAGGATGACTCCTTTGTGGAGGCGGGTGTCAGCAGCCACCAAACCCCAGCTAGTGAGGCTGTCCCTGCCCCCGCTGCCGCCGCCACCAGCACCACCACCACCCCCTCCCATCGGCTCCCATCCCAGAGGTTCCTGTGGGCTCCCGTGTTCGTGAGCATGTCTCCTTCGTGCCAGGCACCGCACCCCCTGCCCCTGCGTCCCCTGCTGCCCTGAGTGAGGAGTCTGTGGACTTACTTCGACAGATCCATGTAGGGCAGACGTCGATGCTGAAGGTCCTCCATGCACACACAGGTCTGTTGACACAACTGGTGTCATTCATGGAGGGCATTTCCTCTGGCATGTCTGCCCTACAGAGGACCAATCAGTCCGTGGCCTCCTCCCTCTCGGCAGCAGTGTCCCTCCTCCAACAGTCCCGCACCCTTCCTACCCCTGCACCACCCATGATTCCTAGCACCCTACCTGTCCCAAGCACAGAAACCCCAAAACCAAGGTCTAGACGTGCACACAAGCAAGCCCAGGGGACTGACTCCACACTCACAGGGGCTGGGTTGCTGACACACACACAGTCATGCACAACCACTCCACAGTCCTCCGAGACCTCTCTCTCCCAGCCCCCTTCCCTTGCCTTACAGATACACCCTCCCCAAAATGCTAAGGCCATCCCCCCCTAGAACTTTCTCCTCCACACCTGGTCAGACAGTTGGTGCCACTGATGTGGGGACCGTGTCCCACCCCCTGCCCTGCCAACCTCACCTGTCCCCCATTCCGCTCCCATGGATGTAGACACTGCTTTGGAATCCACGACCACCCCGTCTGACTTGGGCACTGCATTGGTGAGCCAATCCACTCCATCTGACCTGCCCACTGGAGTTGTGCTGGCACCCACCCCATCTGACTTGTGCCCCACAGTTGTTTACAGCACCCACCACTTCAGTCAGCTCCACTGCAGTTGCAAGTGTCTCGCCTGCATCCACCACCTCTTCACTGCCTCCTTCTGCTGCACCCTGATCCTGTCCCTGCGGTGCCTGGCCTGCCCCCATGTATGTCCCTCCGAGGGGATGACCCCGGTCCTTAGCAGTGCAGGCAAGCAAGGTGTGACAGTTGTCACTCTAGTTCACTCCTTGGCATTTGGACATGGACTGGCCATTGGCCTTTTGTTTGCACAGACGTTTAGATTTTCATATACTGAATGTGTCACTCTAGTTCACTCCTTGGCAATTGGACATGGACTGGCCATTGGCCTTTTGTTAGAACAGACGTTTCACTTTTAATATGCTGAATAAAGCTTTTTTCTTTATCCCTGTGAACTTGATTTAGCTGTACATTATGTTGATGTTGTTTTACATGCCCTTGCACCTGTAATGCTTGGTTTATAATGTTGAATTCTGATGTGTTGATGTGAGGTACTCCCTGTGGTCCATGAGATATGTATCCTATTCTGGTGGGTATCCATGTCATCCTTTGCAGCTACCTGGGTGTGTCATGATCAACTATTTGTGTACATCTCTCTGTGAGCATTTCATTTGCATGGTCACATCTGTGGCTTGCACCCCTGCACAAATGATGTGCTTCCCATTGTCCAATGAGTCACTTCCACATACTTTGTGCTCATCAACACTGGACCTACAGGTGTGGGCATCATTGCAATAGGAGCAACTGGGGCCTCTGTGCAACTTGCTAGACATATGTTTTGGGTATGTGCAGATGACTTAGGGGACACTCCCGTCCCCAGGCTGTTGTGACCAGAGCCTTCATTGTGTGGTAACTGATGGCTGACTGACCAAGTGTTCTGCAGACATGAGTGGGACTTGCGGTGAATATGTTTGGCACAGCTGGGCTTCCACAGGAGTTGTGTCCCCTCAAGTAAGTGTCTTGTCCAGTGACATGGCCTGGGCCCATGGTGTGTGTTGTATGAGCATGTGTGTGTGTCCACAACCCTGTTCATACACAGACAGTGTTCCCTTGATATGTTCCTGTTGTTGATGCTTGCTGAGTGGTACTGGGTTCATCCCACTACTTTTCCAATGGGCTACCAGACGTGTGGGTGCACGACACACTACTGTTAATTGGTGTATCATCATTGGGATTTGTCAGTTCTGAGTGGTGATGATGTTGTCAGACACAGATGGGGCACAGTCAGGGTACCTCAAGGCACTTGTTTATTCGCAATATCATGTAGTTGTCCCTAGGTGGTAGTTTTCAGTGATTGAGACATTTGTATGTGTGTGTGACTGCTCCCACTTGTCAGGTTCACGGCTGTGATGCTGGCAGGTGTCAGCATGTGTGCCTTGTGTTTCTCCTTGGCATCTGCATTGTCCTAGGACTGTGGCAGGGATTCTGAAGGTTACATGAGCTCTGAGGTCATGGCCATGTCCCGCATACTGTGCAAGTCGATGTAAAGACTTGCGTTGTAATGTCCTGCGTTGTCAATGCACTCGCGTTGTAACAGTTTCGTTGTAATGGTAGTGCGTTGTAAACGTTGCGTTGTAAAGGTTGTTCCCCTACGCTGTATGCATTGTCAGCCCCCATGTGTGGTGCTTGTCTGCAGATGGCCGAGAGTGTGTTATGTTTTCACAGCACTGTTAGCCTCACCACATCTCTGTGTGTATGGGACGCAGCCACTAGTTTGCCCCAGAAGTGTTTGATGTGTTGGGAGCAGGGATCATACATACTGGTTGTTATTTGCAGCTTTGACCATGATGACACTTACCTTTTGGTCACTTTGATGAGGGGGGTTTGGTCCCCATCACCACAATGCTCCACATCTGCTGCATTTTGTGAGCTCCCACTTAACTTCTGTTCTACACAGTGAGGGGGTGTTCTTTTTACATTGCCACAGTGCTATGGTGATGCCTGCCTTGTGTATGTCACACTCATGAGTTGGTCACATGTGCTGTTACTTACATTGTATGCTCGTAGCCATAATCACTGTTGTGGGCATTTGTCACAGACTACACACTGTTGTCCTGATGTTATGGGGGATGTATTTTGCGGACATACCTGATGTTGTAGTATGCTGGATGTGTTGCGCATCACCCATCCTATGGCTGGGGGTGGCAGGGGTGATGGGCAACATCAACCCTATGGCTGGGGGTGGCAGGGGTGATGGGCAACATCAGCCCTATGGCTGGGGGTGGCAGGAGTGATGGGCAACAGGTCCCCTGTGAGTGGGAGTGGCAGGGGTGATGGGCAACATAAGCCCTATGGCTGGGGGTGGCAGGGGCAATGGGCAACATAAGCCCTATGGCTGGGGGTAGCAGGGGTGATGGGCAACAGGTCCCCCGTGAGTGGGGGTGGCAGGGGTGATGGGCAACAGGTCCCCTATGAGTGGGGGTGGCAGGGGTGATGGGCAACGTGAGCCCTATGGCTGGGGGTGGCAGGGGTGATGGGCAACATAAGCCCTATGGCTGGGGGTGTCAGGGGTGATGGGCAACAGGTCCCCTGTGAGTGGGGGTGGCAGGGGTGATGGGCAACATGAGCCCTATGGCTGGGGGTGGCAGGGGTGATGGGCAACAGGACCCCTGTGAGTGGGGGTGGCAGGGGTGATGGGCAATATCAGCCCTATGGCTGGGGGTGGCAGGGGTGATGGGCAACAGGTCCCCTGTGAGTGGGGGTGGCAGGGGTGATGGGCAACATAAGCCCTATGGCTGGGGGTGGCAGGGGTGATGGGCAACATCAGCCCTATGGCTGGGGGTGGCAGCGGTGATGGGCAACAGGTCCCCTGTGAGTGGGGGTGGCAGGGGTGATGGGCAACAGGTCCCCTGTGAGTGGGGGTGGTAGGGGTGATAGGCAACAGGTCCCCTGTGAGTGGGGGTGGCAGGGGTGATGGGCAACAGGTCCCCTGTGAGTGGGGGTGGCAGGGGTAATGGGCAACATCAGCCCTATGGCTGGGGGTGGCAGGGGTGATGGGCAACAGGTTCCCTGTGAGTGGGAGTGGCAGGGGCGATGGGCATCGGGTCCCCTGTGAGTGGGGGTGGCAGTAGTGATGGGCAACAGATCCACTATGAGTGGGGGTGTTTGTGGTGCTGGCCATGCAACCCCTATGGTGGGCTGTTGTTAGTGGCCTGGATGTGGATCCCCTGTGTGTGTGTTGCAGTTTGCGGGTACGTGTCGTTTGTTTGTGTTGTAGGTGTCTGACTTACCGCCTGCGCCGTCGGTGTCGGTCCCTGATCCGGTCATAGATGTAGAGTACTGGTATGACCTGCGCGATGGGATTCATGATATGTACGTGTCGTACACGCTGCTTGTTGCTCTGTCTCGTACCCGCTGCAAGCTGGTCCGTCTCGTAGCCGTGTATTGAGTTGTGGCGCAAATCGTAGCTGATATGCTTGTTTTCCGGATGCTGTGACGTCCCGTGCGTGACGACCCGTCCGGCGCGTAGCATCGTACTTGTCATGCCGGAAACTGCTATGGATACTGCTTCCGGGCGACTCGATTCATCTTTAGGAGTTACGGCTCGGACGGAAAATGGGGCTTGATTCACAGCCTACGTGTCTGTCGTGTTTTTGGCAGTTATGCGCATCGTACTTCCTCCACAGGACAGACCGGTTCCGGGTACGTGTCGGTCGCACGGTAAGGCTACGGACAGCTGTCCAACCGGCCATCGGAATCGGCCCCTAAGTAGGTAAAACTGCATTTAAAATATAACAATACAAATAGACTTCAACCTAAATTATTTATTACACATAATTTACTAACCTTTCATTGCTTACATTTATATCTCCTCTACAGATATCTTCTAAAGCAAGAAAAATATTTTCAACATCCTCACCAATAAAAACAAAATCAATGTAAGTATATTATATTTTTTTCCTCTCCACCTAAAAATCTTTTTGAAACGTAATTCACTAATGTAATTTCATTTGTTATCTATCTCCTCTACAGATAACTGCAAAAACATCCAAAATGATTTTCTAAGCACTCACCAATTATATAGGATCAAAACGTGAGTATATAATATTCATTTATTAAATACCCTAACATACCCACCTGTTAGAAATGGGATTTCTGGTTGGCTAGGGCTTGCGCCAAAGCCAGGCAGAAACCACCACTCTAGTCAGGGCTGGGGAGTTACATGCCAAAGATAACCCCTGCTCACCCCCTTGGTAGCTTGGCACGAGCAGTCAGGCTTATCCCGGAGGCAATGTGTAAAGCGTTTGCGCGCGCACCCAGCAACAACACCCTAGGCCCACCACAAAAGAAACTCCACACAAGGTTATATATAAAAATAGCCTTTGTATTATACCAAAACATATTAGATAATATTCACACAATTTACACTGTGCCAACTGGCACTGGGCAGAATTTTACAAGGGACTATTTACACGGGACAGGGCCACATGGACCACTGTCAGAATCAGCACAAATCACCAATCGTACATGTAGAACATATACTAACTGTAGCACAAATTATCACTGTAGAGCACAACCAGTAACTACTGGTGCAATAATGACCTCAGCGTCATCACACTAGCATCAGGTATAAAACCTATCCTGCATCCATCACAGGGGCATAAACACATTATGCAATTTCTCGCAAGTCTAACGCATTAGACCTTACCTCCTAAGTATAACTACTCTAGGGGCGTACATCGCACAGCAAAAGTACAATCTCCCTAACATCACCCTAAACAGGTAAAACAACCTCCTAGGCAGAAATGACCACATTTAGAGGTATAAAACACAGGGTGCGCAAAACATGCTATACACAGTACATTTCCTAGCACCCAATCACATTAGCATGAATCACAACAACACCTCAATCACATTAGGGTTCAGGTCGCACCAGAACCTAAACATAGCAGCTGCCCACTACTTGCTGGGCAGCTGGGGACAAGAACAGGGCCTAAACGCTGCAGCTGGCACTAAGTGCTGCACAGCTGGGAAGGCAAATAGTAGGCATGGGCTCTCAATAGCCCCTGGAACAATATCCAAGACGTTGGAGCCACCTGGGCTCTAAAACGACATGTCCCCCAGTACTGTGGAGTGCACTGGCGCTCTTCGAATGGAAGGTGCCCCCCATACTGTGGAGCGCACTGGCGCTGTGAACCTCGGTGTTCATGGCGGAGCAAACACGGGCCCCTCTGGCCCTTTGAAACAATTATGGCCACGGTGGAGCAGGCTGGCTCCTAAAACAACTCATGTCCAACAAAAGGGAACTGGCACCCACGTTGGAGCACACTGGCTCACGTTGGAGCGGCCCGCTGCAGGACGGGGCCGCTCAGAGACTGTGCCAAGGCACGGGGCCAACAACACAGAGCCCCCACTTACCGGGCTCGCTGGGGCTCCTCACCAAGACTCCGGCCTTCTTCTCACCCGGTCCCGCTACCTGGGGACCGGGTCTTATCTCCGGCTGGCGCAGGGAATCCGCAGGGCTCTCTCCTCACTAGGAGAGCCCCGCACACCGGCAACCGGGTTTCACAGGGAAGAGCCCGTGAGGCTCTGCATAGCTTCTCCCGGGCAGGGGAAAGCGGAAATGGAGCCCGCGAGGCTCCAGCTCACGTCGCCGGCCCCGCCCACAACCAGGCGGAGGGCCGGACTTCTGTTTCCGGTGCTCCTCGGCTCCCGGGCCGTAGCGGTGAAATGCGGGGTGGGCACCCGCATTGGGAACAAAAGCACTCGGCACACCACAGCGGGGTGGGCACCCGCGAAACAGCGAAAAAGTGCGGGGTGGCCACCCGCAACCCGAAACAGCGAGGAGGTGGGGTGGGCACCCGCGAGGGCTCACATAAGCGGGGTGGCCTTCCGCAAGGCCGTCACGTGAACCGAAGACGCAGGGTGGGCACCTGCGCACCTAAGCAACAAAATAAGCGGGGTGGGCTCCCGCAAGGCCTGCATCGCGGGGGGAATCCCTACGTTGGGGATTCCCTCTTTCGCAGCACTGCCAAGGCCCACAGGTTCCTCCTTCTTGGGGGAAAAGATAGCGCTTCCCAGGCGCTAGGTCAACAGAAAGCCCTGGAGAAAAGAAATGAAGCACCAAGCTCCCAGCAAAGGAAAAGGTCCAGGAAGTCCATCTGGCATCCAGGGGCTGGGCAGGGCCCAGGGAGGCAAGCCTTCCCCTGGGCCCCAGCAGCAGCACGCCCCTGGTTGTTTCAAGTTAAGCACAAGAACATTTTCATGGGGTCACAGCTCCTCTTTTATACAGAGAATCCTTTGTCTCCAAAGGTGCAGGGGAGGGGCGAACCAGATGCAACTGGTTCCTGAGCACTTTGTTTTGCTCAGCCCCTCCCCCTATTCACGGGACAGGCCAGGGTCATCAGTCGCACCACAGGGGGCAGAGCCAGCATTGTGTGGGGAAAGCCCAGCCCTATTCAGCTCCCAGGTGTACTCCTCCCACCCATCTGGCTGCTGATCTCCCCATTCACCACTGGGTGACTCCTCCTGACTCTGGGGATTCCCTAGCCCGTCACATGACCTCAGCCAGCCAATCGCCAGACAAGGCACTCATCTCACACTGCACACAGAAATGCCCACTTCTAGAAGTGGCACTTCCACACTAGGTACATTGACGCCGCACACATCATCGCGCAGCATTTCATCACACGAGTCCGCACATACCAAACTCGGCCCTGCACTCCCCACGCATCAGGAACTAACACGGTCACTCAGATCCCCATGCATTCCTATGGGAGGGCAGGTCAGTCTCACTCAATGTAACCCAGAGCGCACGCACTTTACACTGGGACACAGTGTTAAAGCGCCTAGAGGCCTAAATCCACTAATACACCATGAGGGAAAAGGCTAGGATAAATGCAAAAAGTTCTAGGGGTGAACTTGCCAGAAGGGCCAAGTCCAACACCACCCAAATATCCATTTTCCCCTAAAATAACTATCAACTACAAACCATGTAAGCAAATTATTTAAAAAAAATCTCTTACCAACAGAAAAAACATCAAGAAAATAGAAAGCAAAGCTTCAAATCATTTCCTGGACTTTTGTTAGTTACATCAAACTAAACCCTGTAAGTATATTCACTGAAATGTATGTTTAATAAAAATGTATCATTTATTATATTAAGTAAATTTTATTTTAATTTCCCCTCGCATAAAACAGAACAACATAACTGAAGGCGCAGAATTTGTAATGTCGCAAAAAAATAAAATGTTATATGGGTTATGTCTATACACAGGAGAAAGGGTAGCTGTGCGCCATATAAGTTAAATAAATACATAAATAAATATAAATAAACAAAGTGGTCTAAAAGTGTTTTGGAAATGTAGCAAATATTACTCTAACAAATGCTATGGAAGAGCTATTACCAAATAAACTACTGTTCTTTCTGTAAAAGAGCATAATCACCCCCCAAATATAACAGAAATTGAGGTTAGGGATGCTCTTGAAAGTATTAAGGAAGCAAACCCTAGTACAGATAAACCCACCACACAAATACTCAAAGAGCAATTATTAAAGGTACTTCAACATGCATCAGGCCATTTACCCTCCATAGATTCTTTAAAAAGAACTATTGCCAGACAGAAAAATGCAACTACAAGTAGCATACCTGCCCCTAAAACGTTTGAAGAAGTCGTTATTCCCCCTGAATTAAGCATTACTCACACTAAAGAACCATTTATTTTTTTTGATAACAAATGCCCTGAGAAAACAATAATTATGTTTGCTACTGTAAACAATTTAGTTAAATTACAGCAATGCGACGCATGGCTGATGGATGGAACTTTCAAAGTCTGTCCAAAACCATTTTACCAGCTGTACACAGTGCATGGATTATATCAAAATTAAAACATTCCATTCATCTATGCCCTATTACCAAATAAGCACCAAACTACCTACATAGATCTACTCACTAAAATAAAACAAGAAAGCATTAATTATTTTCCACAAAAAATAATTATTGATTTCGAAATAGCCATGATAAATGCTATACTGAAAAATTACATACACACAGCTATCCAGGGTTGCTATTATCATTTTAACCAGAGTCTATGGAGACATCTGCAAAAATCAACCCTAAGGGGCCCATTAGGATGTAGGGCGAATCACCACCACCCGCATGGCGGTTGCGATCCGCCCTACATCCTTCCCCGACCGCCACCCATTTCCCCGGGGGGCCGCGGCGGACGGGAATATCTTCCGCCGATTTTCTGCCCGGTCGACGAGTCGACTGGGCAGAAAAGGGTTTAATATGGTGGCGGTGTCTACTAGACACCGCCATCCATATCAGGATGCAGGCGGGGGGCAGCCTTTCCGTGGCTGCGTCGTCGCGACAGAAAGGCATGCAGACTTTGAAGTTGGGGTCCTGTTGCAGGCCCCCAGGATGTTGGGGTTGTGGGGGGTTCACATGGGGGGCACCTATGGTACCCGCCTGCATGTGCATGTACAACATGGCAGGTACTGCGCTGTGCCTGCCACGTTGTGCATGCACATGCTCAACATGCATTTCTGACATTGCGGAGGGTGCTGCTGAAAGCCCCGCCTGCCGTAATGTCAGGGATGCGCCCGCCAGTATGGCGGGGCATCCTAATGCCCAATGCGGGACTGCCGCATGCATAGCAGACGGTCCCATTTCTCGTGCCTATGGCGGACGGACAAAGTCCGCTCGCTATACTAATGAGCCCCTAAGTGTATAATATGCTACAGACAGTACTTTCGCCTACCAAATTAAAAAGCTAGTAGCACTAGCATATGTACCTGTAACTGATGTAGCAGAGCACTACAGTATCCTAATAGAGAGCCCCTATTACAAAAGGAACGAAGACAAATTAAGCCCGCTCCTAGATTACTTTGAGGACACCTGGGAGGGAAGACTGCATAGATCAGGGCATAGAATACAACCTAAGTTCCACATTCCTTGGTGGAATGTGTACCTGGGTACCTTAAACAAAGAAGCAAAAACAAATAATAGTGTTGAAGGATGGCATAATGTCTTCCAAGCAACAACAGGCAGAGGGACACCTACCCTACACAAACTACTCCAATCTATACAAAAAGAACAAAGCTATCAGGAATTACGAATGGAACAATCTGTAAGTCAAATACGGCCAAAATTAACTAAGCAAACTAAAAAAATGTTTGAACTGCTACAACATCAGGTTACCCTATACCCATCAACACGAGGCCTAGAGTACCTATCCCTAATTGCTAAAAGCATATTATAAATTACATTTTGACAACAATTAGAAATATTTTCGCTCACAAAACAAATACTTTAAACACATATATTAATATTATATTTTGTTCAATAATATTAAATTGTCACATATATATTTTTTTAATAATAAAAATATATATTCACAATTACAGTTTATTTATCAAAATATACTATATATCACAATTAATTTAAACAACATTTACCACCCAGATTAATAGCAAAAAAGGTACTTACAGTTTATGTCGCTGAAGACGATGTATTCCAACTGGTAATAATCCTTCAATGTGTCTGTTAATCCATGTTAATGTCCAAAATTGCCCAAAATAAAATGCAAAAATCCAACAGGTCCATGATAAATCCAAGTAGTAGAATCCATAAAAAACCCGAAAAATATATAAAAATAGCTCCAGGAAATCCAGAAAAATAAAAGAAAGTGTGAAACAATATTAGTTGAACCAACTAATACGCACTGCTTTTTTTTTTTAAAACACTTCTTTCTCTCCAACACAACGTCGATAATAATTAACCTGCAAAAAATGTAGAAAGCATACCCACCCACACAAATACACCCAAATACATTAATTAAATTAAATAACAATATTTTATAATAACAAAACAACACATATTTAGACCTATTATAATCTGGCAACACTAGGCCTCAAACACTAACTCACGACATCTCACTAAAATATAGCGAACACCTACAATACACCAAAAACGCAACGACCTAAAAGTAAATACACTATCTAGATCCTAACTACACTTAAACAAAAGTAATAAGTTAGTTAAATTAAATAAAATTCCCCTTACCTTGCTCGACGTGACACAGCTCCCAACCGTGAGATTCTCTGGTCCTGAATGACCCAAAATAACATTACACGGTTACAAAATAGTCCCTGTGAATGAAAAATGGCTGCTTAAATAAGGTAAAAGAAATAAATTATGTTAAAAACAATACAGTATTTTTTAAACATTACAAATCTTTTTTTAATAATGTACCAATATTGTATGTATATTTAAAAATTACTTTTTATTTTTTCTACTTTGTAAAGTTATAATAATAATTAATATACAATATTTATTTATTACTATTATAATTATATATGTATTTTTATTATTTACGATTATCAAAAATACATACTAATTATGTACAAATGTTAAATGAAAACTTACCTGTTTAAAAAAAAGAATTATACAATGCAACAATCTAATAATTATTATTATTGTTTTATATGTTAATAATATTAATTTAAATTATTATTACAGGTAATAAAATTATTATTTTCTCAAAATGTTAAAGTATGTTCACTACATCATTATAATGTTACAATATTAAATAATTAATAAATATAGAATCCTATATGTTATGCAAAAATTGTCAAAAAATGTTTATATTAATTGTATAAATATATTCTGTTACAAAAACTGTTCTAAAATTATCAAAAAATATGTTTTTTTTCTCAAAATATAAATAACTGCATTATAAAATTTGAAAATGTTATAAAATGTTCTTTTCCTAAAAATATTCCGTTAACTAATAATTGTATGCAAAATAATTTATGTTCCTTAAATAAAAATATACATATTATCTGTGTTTTTGCTAATGTCTATTCCATGCTCTAAATAAAAAAAAATGTTTTTATCTTTCTATCTACTTATCCAAAAATAAAGCTTGTTTGACAATTAAAAATGTCTAATTATTTTTATATATATGTATTATTACTTAATGTTTTACTTAAATGTAATATTTTGATCTATGTACTATTTTTAATTAATATAAATGAGCAAACAAATGTTTTAATTATTAAACTGTAAAATATAGATTAATTCACATTACCACTGCACATAATAAAAATCTCTTTTATTTGCAGACATATAAAAACACACAGCGGTCGATTCTGATCTCGGCCGCAAAACTTACTATCCGACATGGACCCGCCAATATTTCCGACCGAACCATACCCACGCCTTCCGCATAGCTGAGTACGATGCGATGCCTGAATTATCCGAAGGATTGGTCCGGAAATATAATCCTATGGACTATTCAGCAGGCAAGGAGCCTGACCGGATAGACTCTGACGAGCAAGATAAGCCATAGCCAAGCGTCAACCCTACACAACCAAAACGTACGCAAGCGATGCCACATAGCCAAGCATAAACACGAAACGCCAGAGTCGGACTCGAACGATGCCACATACCCAAGCATAAACATAGGCAAGCATCAACACGAGCCCACCGACTCGGACGCAACCGCGCCACACACCCAAGCACAAACATAGGCAAGCATCAACACGAGCCCACCAACTCGGACGCGACCACGCCACATACCCAAGCACAAACATAGACAAGCATCAACACGAGCCCACCGACTCGGACACGACCGCGCCACATACCCAAGCACAAACATAGGCAAGCATCAACACGAGCCCACCGACTCGGACGCGACCGCGCCACATACCCAAGCACAAACATAGGCAAGCATCAACACGAGCCCACCGACTCGGACACGACCGCGCCACATACCCAAGCACAAACATAGGCAAGCATTAACACGAGCCCACCGACTCGGACGCGACCGCGCCACATACCCAAGCACAAACATAGGCAAGTATCAACACGAGCCCACCGACTCGGATGCGACCGACGCCACATAACCTACCATGAAATGAACCCAGTGGTCCAAAACAAATTACACAAGAACAAGCATCATCTGCTGACAAAACAACTTACATATCTTATAATAAAAATCATTGAAACAGAAAAAGGATTACACCAAAATGCATTGTCATCACAATCAAATAATACATTTACATTTTAAGTCACACCCACAAATCTCCCTATATAAAGCAAGCAGAAAATGTCTTACAGCATTTTCTAATCCAACACACATGCAAGCAGACCACACCACTAAACAGACAACTCATCAACATACTACAAACACACATAACTCATCCACCACAAAATCTACACACAACTAGCACCACTGAAACACACACCTACTGTCAAGATCGAGCCTCGCGGGGTCCGGAAGAGTTGAGCAATGGTCCACCTCCTGATATCACCAACACCCCAGAAATACCCGAGGGCACAGGGTGTTCGAGGGATCAGGCGAGGGAAGGGAATAAGGGAGGAGCAGCAAGGGATTTGTAAGGATCTGAAACGACAAAGACACAGCATAAACAAGGAACCTTACTCATGGACCACCCTCATTAAGTCTCACTAAGGGAAAGCGTACCTGTACTGAAGGATGGGAATTCCTCGAGTACCTCAAAGCCTTGTGTACTTCTGGTTCACCATCTAAAATACATAACTCAATTAAATACTGGTTACACCAAGCACTCCAGAAAACCGCCATTCATCTCCTGCGACATCCATACATACCCCCAATATCATGAGTCTCAACGGCCGTAAAGAACAAGCCAGGAATCAGCACATGTGTCCTTCTCCTAACTCCAAGTGCAAATCATAAACCAAAGCCAAAAGAACTCCACACAGAGTCATGAGTAAGCGCTGTTGTAGATGCGGTTGTAAATCACCTCCTCCCTAAAACATTCAAAGAGTCTCGTATTCCCAACAAAAAATAATGAAAGAACTTTTCCAAGTGTCATGTGAGCCCAGGCGTGGTTAGCAATCACCACAGTTCCCGGACTACAACGAGTGTTGGGGCCACCAGACACGGTACAGCGGGTAGGACTCCCACCACATTCCGCGATGAGCCCCTGGACCTCTTCAGCTCGTTCCGCCACGAGCAGTGTTCAAGATTGGCCCCTCCCCAGCTCCGGAAACGGCAAGGCGCAGCTCCAACAATTACGCCGCTGCCCTCCGCTCTAAGAGCCCAGGTTTAAAACCTCACAGTATCCTCTTCCTGCCTACAGACGGTGCAGTCCAGCGTCGGTGAGCCGCTCTCTCCCAGCAGCAAGTATCTGGACCACAAACGAAGCAACGGCTTCCTGGAAAGACGGGAACTCCTCACACCCAGCCGGGCGAGAATCGCTGCTACGGAAATCAAAATTACGCACGCCGACGCCCACGCGTCGGCGTCTGAAGTACTTCCTTCGCCCATAGACTTCTGGGTATTGTAGTGCGGGCTACGTAGGCGCCGCTACGCTACAATCCTGACAGTATGTCCCCCCCCCCTAGCGCCTCCTAGGGCCAGGCTTCGAGGGGTGTCTTTGATGGAAAGCTCGAACAGCTGCAGGTGCATGGATGTTGTGCTCTGGTTCCCAGGAGTCATCTTCCGCAGTATACCCCTTCCAGGAGACCAAATACCAGAGAGCTCCTCTCCTCCATTTTGAGTCCCTGATGCTCTTTACCTCGTATTCCAGAGTTCCGTCTCTCCATACTGGGGGAGGCGCGCGACTTCGCGCCGCGAGGGCTGGTTTCAAAAGACTGCAATGAAACACCGGATGTATCCGGAGAGAGCTCGGCAACTTCAGTTTGTATGCCACTGGATTAATCTGCTTTACCACAGCATAGGGACCTATGTACCGGGGTGAAACACACTTCGTAACTTGAATCGAATGTTCTTGGTGGATAGCCACACCCTGTCACCCACTCGATATGTAGGTCCGTCCATTCTATGCCGGTCTTCCCACTTCTTGTACGTTTGTTTGGCCTTTCGTAGATGAATCTGCACCTTCTTGTGCACACCTTGTAGCAACCTGACGTGTTCTAGAACTGCGGGGTGCGAAGCAACTTCCTTTGGTATGCTCACTGGCAGGATGCGGGCATCATAGCCGTAATTTGCCCTAAATGGAGAAACTCCTATGGAGCTATGCCAGGCGTTGTTATACGCTACTTCCGCCATCCATAACAGGGATACTCATGAGTCCTGAGCTTCCTAAGCATAGCATCGGAGGTACTTTTTCAGGGATTGGTTCAGTCTTTCGGTTTGGCCATCCGTTTGGGGATGGAAGCTGGTAGACAGTGAGGACTCGATGTGCAAAGCTTGACACCAGGTTTTCCAGAATCTTGCTACAAACTGGGGTCCTCTGTCGGATATGATGACTTCTGGAACTCCATGTAAACGGATGACGTTACTTAACAGCAACTGAGCTGTTTGTCCTGCAGTAGGGAGATTCGAGCAAGGGACGAAGTGCCCCATTTTCGTTAGGCTGTCCACCACCACCATGATTGCGGAGTACCCGTTTTCCCGCGGGAGCCCTGTGATGAAATCCAGGCTGATGCTTTCCCAGGGTGTGGTGTGGGCATGGGTATGAGTTTTCCTTTTGCTCGTGACGTGACGTGTTTGGCTCTGGCGCAGTCTTCACACTTGAGCACTCATAACCTGACGTCAGCAGACAGAGTACTCCACCAGAAATGCCGTCTTATCAGACGAGTAGTCTTAAGGATTCCGGGATGGCCCGCCAGAGGAGACACATGACACCAGGTGAACGCCTTTCTCTGTAAGACTTTGGTAGGCAGGTAGAGTTTGCAGTTAACAAACGGTAGTCCTTGCTGCACGAATCTTCTGTCTTCAAGCTTAGCCCAAGCATCCCATGCACCTCCCGTTTTAGCTTGCCGTACTTGTTCCAGAAAGTCTTCCGCTTTGATGGCGCATACCACCTTAGATGGTTCGATTATAGCTCCCATGGCCTGCTGTTTGTCAACCTCCCCTCTTGCTTCCAACCGGGACAAGGAGTCGGCCTTGCGATTGTCGGCCCCTGGGTGGAAGGTGATGACGAAGTTATATTCGGCAAAGAAGAGCATCCATCTCATTTGGCGTTGAGATAGGTGCCTAGCTGTCTTCATGTACTGAAGGTTCCTATGGTCAGAATAGACCGTGACCGGATAGCTCGCCCCCCATAGATAGTGTCTCCATTCCTGAAATGCCTTTTTAATCGCCAGGAGTTCTTTCTCCGCCACCGTGTAGTTTTTCTCGGCTGGAGACAACTTGTTGGACAAATAGGCGACCGGATGGAACTGGCCCGTGGATGAATCCCTCTGTGATAGAATGGCCCCAATAGCTTCATCCGAGGCATCTGCTTCCACAACAAACGGTTGTTCTGTCTTAGGATCAGCGAGTACGAGAGCAGTGGTGAACGCCCTCTTTAAGTACAAAAAGGCATTATCGGCCTCCCTCGACCAATCGAAGGTTGCCCCTTTTCTGAGCAGCCTGGACAGGAGAACCGCAACTTGCGAAAAGTGAAGGATAAACCTGCGATAGTAATTCGCAAAGCCTAAGAAGCACTGAACCTCCCTCACATTCTTTGGGACCGGCCAGTCCTGTACTGACTTTACCTTTCTGTCAGACATCTGTAACCCCGCGGGACTCAGCATCACTCCCAGAAACTCAAACTCTCTCACCCGAAACTCGCACTTACTCAGTTTACAAAACAGGTGGTGCTCACGTAGCCTTTGTAACACGTTAGATACATGTGTTTTGTGAGAGGTAGTGGTATTGGAATAAATCAAAATATCGTCTATGTAGACGACCACATATATGTCAACAAAGTCCTTCAAAACGTCGTTCAGGAAATACTGAAATGCCGCCGGGGCGTTACACAGCCCAAACGGCATCACAGTATATTCATATAACCCGTAACGAGTCTTGAAGGCAGTTTTCCACTCATCTCCTGATCGAACTCGCACCAAGTGGTACGCTCCTCTGAGGTCAAACCTGGTGTATATGTGGGCGTCTCTTACTTGGTCAAGCAACACGGATATAAGGGGTAGAGGGTATCTATTTCTCACCGTGTTTTTGTTCAAATGCGATAGTCCACACAGGCCCTCAAATCCCCGTTAGCTTTTGATATAAAGAATAGGGGAGAGGCTGCCGGGGATCTGGATGGACGGATAAACCCTATTTCCAGGTAGTGATCCAGATAGGCCCTTAAGTGCGCTGTTTCTGAAACGGACAAAGCATAGACTCTGCAGGCCGGAATAGTGGCCCCCTCCACCAAGTCTATGCGACAATCATATTCCCTGTGAGGGGGCAACTGTTCGGCCATAACCTCACTGAACACATCCTCGTACTCCTGGTATTCTAGCGGTAGTTCCACCACCTTTTCTGCTGCCGTTGCCACTACAAATGGACCCGCCAGAGCCGCCACCTGAGAGGGCTCGTCCTGGTCCAAATGCTCTCACATTCCCCTGAAGGGAGTTCTATCGTCTTGGTTCTCCAGTCAATGATAGGGTTATGGTGACTCAGCCAAGGCATTCCCAAAATGACTTCATATTGGGGAGCCTCTATGATGTTTAGCCGCAGCTCCTCCACATGCCTGCCTTGGTTCACCGTCACGGACAAGCCTAATGTCTCTGTCTGTTCTGTGATGAGCCCTGACTTTAGGGGTTTACCGTCTACTGCTACGACTTCTTCAGGGGTCTCCCTCCTCACTCGCTTTAAAGCTAGACGCGTCACTAACCCACTGTCTATAAAATTCCCTGTGGCTCCGGAGTCAAGCATTGCCCGCACCGGGTGAACGAGACGGTTGCATTCCAGGCTCATAGGGAGCACTATATGCGACTCCGTGTCACGTGTCTCCGTAGTGGCCAGGGAGGATATTTTCCACCCCATCTCTGTCTCTACTACCTTTCCACCTTCCCCAACCGGGCTCGTCAGGGAAACTGCCACTAGCTTGTTCTTCCCCCAATTACTGGAGGTCTTTGGTTTAGCGGGGCATTCTCGGACGTAATGGCCCTTCTTCCCGCAATACATACATAGACCTTGGGTTCTACGGGTTTCCCTCTCTTCTCTCGTTAAAGGCGCTCTCAACGCCCCGATTTCCATGGGTTCTACTCCCGTCTCAGGAGTTCCCCCTTTCCGGGGTGTTTTCTCCCACCGGACTGAGCTTCCCCCTCTTCTCTTCTCTCCCCCTCTCTCTGACATTCGGCCGTCCAGTTGTAGAGTAAGGTTAATCATGTCGGTACACGTAGTGGGTTGAGGGTCTATCTGGGCTACTACGTCCTTCAATTCCTCCCTCAGTCCCTGATAGTATAAGGACATTCTGTTTTTCTTCAGGCCAGGCTGTTTCGGCCACCAACCTGTTGAAAGTCGTCAGATAGGTTACCAAGTCCGCTTTGCCCTGCTTTAACTCCAACAATTCCTTGTCGGCGCTAAACGTCGTGGCCCTGCGATCGAACACCCTCTCAAATTCGGCCCTAAAAGCCGGCCAGTCCGATAATACTGCATCATTGTTCCGTACTAGAGGAACTGCCCAATTAGCTGCGTCCCCCACTAAATACGAAATCGCAAATGCCACTCTAGAATGATGATTGGGGAAAGAAGCGGGTTTGCACGAGAAATACAACATGATTTGCGTCAGAAACACCTGCACTTTCAAGGGGTCCCCGGCATATCTTTCTGGGCTCGCCAGTGGAATAGGCGGGGGCACCGTAACCTAGATTTGAGAGGCCGTCGGAGCAACGTCAAAGGGGTTTCGGGACATTCTTTCTACTTTGTCTCTCAGAGCCGCGGTTTCTGCCTTAGAGGCTGCCATTTCCTGTTGAACTGCCACCAAGGCTTGTAGGACATCGTCCATGGAGGCCATGACTCAAAGCAACCGGAGCGGGCGAGGCACTACTTCGTGGGTGCGTAATTATGTCAAGATCGAGCCTCGCGGGGTCCGGAAGCGTTGAGCAATGGTCCACCTCCTGATATCACCAACACCCCAGAAATACCCGAGGGCACAGGGTGTTCGAGGGATCAGGCGAGGGAAGGGAATAAGGGAGGAGCAGCAAGGGATTTGTAAGGATCTGAAACGACAAAGACACAGCATAAACAAGGAACCTTACTCATGGACCACCCTCATTAAGTCTCACTAAGGGAAAGCGTACCTGTACTGAAGGATGGGAATTCCTCGAGTACCTCAAAGCCTTGTGTACTTCTGGTTCACCATCTAAAATACATAACTCAATTAAATACTGGTTACACCAAGCACTCCAGAAAACCGCCATTCATCTCCTGCGACATCCATACATACCCCCAATATCATGAGTCTCAACGGCCGTAAAGAACAAGCCAGGAATCAGCACATGTGTCCTTCTCCTAACTCCAAGTGCAAATCATAAACCAAAGCCAAAAGAACTCCACACAGAGTCATGAGTAAGCGCTGTTGTAGATGCGGTTGTAAATCACCTCCTCCCTAAAACATTCAAAGAGTCTCGTATTCCCAACAAAAAATAATGAAAGAACTTTTCCAAGTGTCATGTGAGCCCAGGCGTGGTTAGCAATCACCACAGTTCCCGGACTACAACGAGTGTTGGGGCCACCAGACACGGTACAGCGGGTAGGACTCCCACCACATTCCGCGATGAGCCCCTGGACCTCTTCAGCTCGTTCCGTCACGAGCAGTGTTCAAGATTGGCCCCTCCCCAGCTCCGGAAACGGCAAGGCGCAGCTCCAACAATTACGCCGCTGCCCTCCGCTCTAAGAGCCCAGGTTTAAAACCTCACAGTATCCTCTTCCTGCCTACAGACGGTGCAGTCCAGCGTCGGTGAGCCGCTCTCTCCCAGCAGCAAGTATCTGGACCACAAACGAAGCAACGGCTTCCTGGAAAGACGGGAACTCCTCACACCCAGCCGGGCGAGAATCGCTGCTACGGAAATCAAAATTACGCACGCCGACGCCCACGCGTCGGCGTCTGAAGTACTTCCTTCGCCCATAGACTTCTGGGTATTGTAGTGCGGGCTACGTAGGCGCCGCTACGCTACAATCCTGACAGTATGTCCCCCCCCCCTAGCGCCTCCTAGGGCCAGGCTTCGAGGGGTGTCTTTGATGGAAAGCTCGAACAGCTGCAGGTGCATGGATGTTGTGCTCTGGTTCCCAGGAGTCATCTTCCGCAGTATACCCCTTCCAGGAGACCAAATACCAGAGAGCTCCTCTCCTCCATTTTGAGTCCCTGATGCTCTTTACCTCGTATTCCAGAGTTCCGTCTCTCCATACTGGGGGAGGCGCGCGACTTCGCGCCACGAGGGCTGGTTTCAAAAGACTGCAATGAAACACCGGATGTATCCGGAGAGAGCTCGGCAACTTCAGTTTGTATGCCACTGGATTAATCTGCTTTACCACAGCATAGGGACCTATGTACCGGGGTGAAACACACTTCGTAACTTGAATCGAATGTTCTTGGTGGATAGCCACACCCTGTCACCCACTCGATATGTAGGTCCGTCCATTCTATGCCGGTCTTCCCACTTCTTGTACGTTTGTTTGGCCTTTCGTAGATGAATCTGCACCTTCTTGTGCACACCTTGTAGCAACCTGACGTGTTCTAGAACTGCGGGGTGCGAAGCAACTTCCTTTGGTATGCTCACTGGCAGGATGCGGGCATCATAGCCGTAATTTGCCCTAAATGGAGAAACTCCTATGGAGCTATGCCAGGCGTTGTTATACGCTACTTCCGCCATCCATAACAGGGATACTCATGAGTCCTGAGCTTCCTAAGCATAGCATCGGAGGTACTTTTTCAGGGATTGGTTCAGTCTTTCGGTTTGGCCATCCGTTTGGGGATGGAAGCTGGTAGACAGTGAGGACTCGATGTGCAAAGCTTGACACCAGGTTTTCCAGAATCTTGCTACAAACTGGGGTCCTCTGTCGGATATGATGACTTCTGGAACTCCATGTAAACGGATGACGTTACTTAACAGCAACTGAGCTGTTTGTCCTGCAGTAGGGAGATTCGAGCAAGGGACGAAGTGCCCCATTTTCGTTAGGCTGTCCACCACCACCATGATTGCGGAGTACCCGTTTTCCCGCGGGAGCCCTGTGATGAAATCCAGGCTGATGCTTTCCCAGGGTCTTTGTGGTGTGGGCATGGGTATGAGTTTTCCTTTTGCTCGTGACGTGACGTGTTTGGCTCTGGCGCAGTCTTCACACTTGAGCACTCATAACCTGACGTCAGCAGACAGAGTACTCCACCAGAAATGCCGTCTTATCAGACGAGTAGTCTTAAGGATTCCGGGATGGCCCGCCAGAGGAGACACATGACACCAGGTGAACGCCTTTCTCTGTAAGACTTTGGTAGGCAGGTAGAGTTTGCAGTTAACAAACGGTAGTCCTTGCTGCACGAATCTTCTGTCTTCAAGCTTAGCCCAAGCATCCCATGCACCTCCCGTTTTAGCTTGCCGTACTTGTTCCAGAAAGTCTTCCGCTTTGATGGCGCATACCACCTTAGATGGTTCGATTATAGCTCCCATGGCCTGCTGTTTGTCAACCTCCCCTCTTGCTTCCAACCGGGACAAGGAGTCGGCCTTGCGATTGTCGGCCCCTGGGTGGAAGGTGATGACGAAGTTATATTCGGCAAAGAAGAGCATCCATCTCATTTGGCGTTGAGATAGGTGCCTAGCTGTCTTCATGTACTGAAGGTTCCTATGGTCAGAATAGACCGTGACCGGATAGCTCGCCCCCCATAGATAGTGTCTCCATTCCTGAAATGCCTTTTTAATCGCCAGGAGTTCTTTCTCCGCCACCGTGTAGTTTTTCTCGGCTGGAGACAACTTGTTGGACAAATAGGCGACCGGATGGAACTGGCCCGTGGATGAATCCCTCTGTGATAGAATGGCCCCAATAGCTTCATCCGAGGCATCTGCTTCCACAACAAACGGTTGTTCTGTCTTAGGATGAGCGAGTACGGGAGCAGTGGTGAACGCCCTCTTTAAGTACAAAAAGGCATTATCGGCCTCCCTCGACCAATCGAAGGTTGCCCCTTTTCTGAGCAGCCTGGACAGGAGAACCGCAACTTGCGAAAAGTGAAGGATAAACCTGCGATAGTAATTCGCAAAGCCTAAGAAGCACTGAACCTCCCTCACATTCTTTGGGACCGGCCAGTCCTGTACTGACTTTACCTTTCTGTCAGACATCTGTAACCCCGCGGGACTCAGCATCACTCCCAGAAACTCAAACTCTCTCACCCGAAACTCGCACTTACTCAGTTTACAAAACAGGTGGTGCTCACGTAGCCTTTGTAACACGTTAGATACATGTGTTTTGTGAGAGGTAGTGGTATTGGAATAAATCAAAATATCGTCTATGTAGACGACCACATATATGTCAACAAAGTCCTTCAAAACGTCGTTCAGGAAATACTGAAATGCCGCCGGGGCGTTACACAGCCCAAACGGCATCACAGTATATTCATATAACCCGTAACGAGTCTTGAAGGCAGTTTTCCACTCATCTCCTGATCGAACTCGCACCAAGTGGTACGCTCCTCTGAGGTCAAACCTGGTGTATATGTGGGCGTCTCTTACTTGGTCAAGCAACACGGATATAAGGGGTAGAGGGTATCTATTTCTCACCGTGTTTTTGTTCAAATGCGATAGTCCACACAGGCCCTCAAATCCCCGTTAGCTTTTGATATAAAGAATAGGGGAGAGGCTGCCGGGGATCTGGATGGACGGATAAACCCTATTTCCAGGTAGTGATCCAGATAGGCCCTTAAGTGCGCTGTTTCTGAAACGGACAAAGCATAGACTCTGCAGGCCGGAATAGTGGCCCCCTCCACCAAGTCTATGCGACAATCATATTCCCTGTGAGGGGGCAACTGTTCGGCCATAACCTCACTGAACACATCCTCGTACTCCTGGTATTCTAGCGGTAGTTCCACCACCTTTTCTGCTGCCGTTGCCACTACAAATGGACCCGCCAGAGCCGCCACCTGAGAGGGCTCGTCCTGGTCCAAATGCTCTCACATTCCCCTGAAGGGAGTTCTATCGTCTTGGTTCTCCAGTCAATGATAGGGTTATGGTGACTCAGCCAAGGCATTCCCAAAATGACTTCATATTGGGGAGCCTCTATGATGTTTAGCCGCAGCTCCTCCACATGCCTGCCTTGGTTCACCGTCACGGACAAGCCTAATGTCTCTGTCTGTTCTGTGATGAGCCCTGACTTTAGGGGTTTACCGTCTACTGCTACGACTTCTTCAGGGGTCTCCCTCCTCACTCGCTTTAAAGCTAGACGCGTCACTAACCCACTGTCTATAAAATTCCCTGTGGCTCCGGAGTCAAGCATTGCCCGCACCGGGTGAACGAGACGGTTGCATTCCAGGCTCATAGGGAGCACTATATGCGACTCCGTGTCACGTGTCTCCGTAGTGGCCAGGGAGGATATTTTCCACCCCATCTCTGTCTCTACTACCTTTCCACCTTCCCCAACCGGGCTCGTCAGGGAAACTGCCACTTGCTTGTTCTTCCCCCAATTACTGGAGGTCTTTGGTTTAGCGGGGCATTCTCGGACGTAATGGCCCTTCTTCCCGCAATACATACATAGACCTTGGGTTCTACGGGTTTCCCTCTCTTCTCTCGTTAAAGGCGCTCTCAACGCCCCGATTTCCATGGGTTCTACTCCCGTCTCAGGAGTTCCCCCTTTCCGGGGTGTTTTCTCCCACCGGACTGAGCTTCCCCCTCTTCTCTTCTCTCCCCCTCTCTCTGACATTCGGCCGTCCAGTTGTAGAGTAAGGTTAATCATGTCGGTACACGTAGTGGGTTGAGGGTCTATCTGGGCTACTACGTCCTTCAATTCCTCCCTCAGTCCCTGATAGTATAAGGACATTCTGTTTTTCTTCAGGCCAGGCTGTTTCGGCCACCAACCTGTTGAAAGTTGTCAGATAGGTTACCAAGTCCGCTTTGCCCTGCTTTAACTCCAACAATTCCTTGTCGGCGCTAAACGTCGTGGCCCTGCGATCGAACACCCTCTCAAATTCGGCCCTAAAAGCCGGCCAGTCCGATAATACTGCATCATTGTTCCGTACTAGAGGAACTGCCCAATTAGCTGCGTCCCCCACTAAATACGAAATCGCAAATGCCACTCTAGAATGATGATTGGGGAAAGAAGCGGGTTTGCACGAGAAATACAACATGATTTGCGTCAGAAACACCTGCACTTTCAAGGGGTCCCCGGCATATCTTTCTGGGCTCGCCAGTGGAATAGGCGGGGGCACCGTAACCTAGATTTGAGAGGCCGTCGGAGCAACGTCAAAGGGGTTTCGGGACATTCTTTCTACTTTGTCTCTCAGAGCCGCGGTTTCTGCCTTAGAGGCTGCCATTTCCTGTTGAACTGCCACCAAGGCTTGTAGGACATCGTCCATGGAGGCCATGACTCAAAGCAACCGGAGCGGGCGAGGCACTACTTCGTGGGTGCGTAATTATGTCAAGATCGAGCCTCGCGGGGTCCGGAAGCGTTGAGCAATGGTCCACCTCCTGATATCACCAACACCCCAGAAATACCCGAGGGCACAGGGTGTTCGAGGGATCAGGCGAGGGAAGGGAATAAGGGAGGAGCAGCAAGGGATTTGTAAGGATCTGAAACGACAAAGACACAGCATAAACAAGGAACCTTACTCATGGACCACCCTCATTAAGTCTCACTAAGGGAAAGCGTACCTGTACTGAAGGATGGGAATTCCTCGAGTACCTCAAAGCCTTGTGTACTTCTGGTTCACCATCTAAAATACATAACTCAATTAAATACTGGTTACACCAAGCACTCCAGAAAACCGCCATTCATCTCCTGCGACATCCATACATACCCCCAATATCATGAGTCTCAACGGCCGTAAAGAACAAGCCAGGAATCAGCACATGTGTCCTTCTCCTAACTCCAAGTGCAAATCATAAACCAAAGCCAAAAGAACTCCACACAGAGTCATGAGTAAGCGCTGTTGTAGATGCGGTTGTAAATCACCTCCTCCCTAAAACATTCAAAGAGTCTCGTATTCCCAACAAAAAATAATGAAAGAACTTTTCCAAGTGTCATGTGAGCCCAGGCGTGGTTAGCAATCACCACAGTTCCCGGACTACAACGAGTGTTGGGGCCACCAGACACGGTACAGCGGGTAGGACTCCCACCACATTCCGCGATGAGCCCCTGGACCTCTTCAGCTCGTTCCGTCACGAGCAGTGTTCAAGATTGGCCCCTCCCCAGCTCCGGAAACGGCAAGGCGCAGCTCCAACAATTACGCCGCTGCCCTCCGCTCTAAGAGCCCAGGTTTAAAACCTCACAGTATCCTCTTCCTGCCTACAGACGGTGCAGTCCAGCGTCGGTGAGCCGCTCTCTCCCAGCAGCAAGTATCTGGACCACAAACGAAGCAACGGCTTCCTGGAAAGACGGGAACTCCTCACACCCAGCCGGGCGAGAATCGCTGCTACGGAAATCAAAATTACGCACGCCGACGCCCACGCGTCGGCGTCTGAAGTACTTCCTTCGCCCATAGACTTCTGGGTATTGTAGTGCGGGCTACGTAGGCGCCGCTACGCTACAATCCTGACAGTATGTCCCCCCCCCCTAGCGCCTCCTAGGGCCAGGCTTCGAGGGGTGTCTTTGATGGAAAGCTCGAACAGCTGCAGGTGCATGGATGTTGTGCTCTGGTTCCCAGGAGTCATCTTCCGCAGTATACCCCTTCCAGGAGACCAAATACCAGAGAGCTCCTCTCCTCCATTTTGAGTCCCTGATGCTCTTTACCTCGTATTCCAGAGTTCCGTCTCTCCATACTGGGGGAGGCGCGCGACTTCGCGCCACGAGGGCTGGTTTCAAAAGACTGCAATGAAACACCGGATGTATCCGGAGAGAGCTCGGCAACTTCAGTTTGTATGCCACTGGATTAATCTGCTTTACCACAGCATAGGGACCTATGTACCGGGGTGAAACACACTTCGTAACTTGAATCGAATGTTCTTGGTGGATAGCCACACCCTGTCACCCACTCGATATGTAGGTCCGTCCATTCTATGCCGGTCTTCCCACTTCTTGTACGTTTGTTTGGCCTTTCGTAGATGAATCTGCACCTTCTTGTGCACACCTTGTAGCAACCTGACGTGTTCTAGAACTGCGGGGTGCGAAGCAACTTCCTTTGGTATGCTCACTGGCAGGATGCGGGCATCATAGCCGTAATTTGCCCTAAATGGAGAAACTCCTATGGAGCTATGCCAGGCGTTGTTATACGCTACTTCCGCCATCCATAACAGGGATACTCATGAGTCCTGAGCTTCCTAAGCATAGCATCGGAGGTACTTTTTCAGGGATTGGTTCAGTCTTTCGGTTTGGCCATCCGTTTGGGGATGGAAGCTGGTAGACAGTGAGGACTCGATGTGCAAAGCTTGACACCAGGTTTTCCAGAATCTTGCTACAAACTGGGGTCCTCTGTCGGATATGATGACTTCTGGAACTCCATGTAAACGGATGACGTTACTTAACAGCAACTGAGCTGTTTGTCCTGCAGTAGGGAGATTCGAGCAAGGGACGAAGTGCCCCATTTTCGTTAGGCTGTCCACCACCACCATGATTGCGGAGTACCCGTTTTCCCGCGGGAGCCCTATGATGAAATCCAGGCTGATGCTTTCCCAGGGTCTTTGTGGTGTGGGCATGGGTATGAGTTTTCCTTTTGCTCGTGACGTGACGTGTTTGGCTCTGGCGCAGTCTTCACACTTGAGCACTCATAACCTGACGTCAGCAGACAGAGTACTCCACCAGAAATGCCGTCTTATCAGACGAGTAGTCTTAAGGATTCCGGGATGGCCCGCCAGAGGAGACACATGACACCAGGTGAACGCCTTTCTCTGTAAGACTTTGGTAGGCAGGTAGAGTTTGCAGTTAACAAACGGTAGTCCTTGCTGCACGAATCTTCTGTCTTCAAGCTTAGCCCAAGCATCCCATGCACCTCCCGTTTTAGCTTGCCGTACTTGTTCCAGAAAGTCTTCCGCTTTGATGGCGCATACCACCTTAGATGGTTCGATTATAGCTCCCATGGCCTGCTGTTTGTCAACCTCCCCTCTTGCTTCCAACCGGGACAAGGAGTCGGCCTTGCGATTGTCGGCCCCTGGGTGGAAGGTGATGACGAAGTTATATTCGGCAAAGAAGAGCATCCATCTCATTTGGCGTTGAGATAGGTGCCTAGCTGTCTTCATGTACTGAAGGTTCCTATGGTCAGAATAGACCGTGACCGGATAGCTCGCCCCCCATAGATAGTGTCTCCATTCCTGAAATGCCTTTTTAATCGCCAGGAGTTCTTTCTCTGCCACCGTGTAGTTTTTCTCGGCTGGAGACAACTTGTTGGACAAATAGGCGACCGGATGGAACTGGCCCGTGGATGAATCCCTCTGTGATAGAATGGCCCCAATAGCTTCATCCGAGGCATCTGCTTCCACAACAAACGGTTGTTCTGTCTTAGGATGAGCGAGTACGGGAGCAGTGGAGAACGCCCTCTTTAAGTACAAAAAGGCATTATCGGCCTCCCTCGACCAATCGAAGGTTGCCCCTTTTCTGAGCAGCCTGGACAGGAGAACCGCAACTTGCGAAAAGTGAAGGATAAACCTGCGATAGTAATTCGCAAAGCCTAAGAAGCACTGAACCTCCCTCACATTCTTTGGGACCGGCCAGTCCTGTACTGACTTTACCTTTCTGTCAGACATCTGTAACCCCGCGGGACTCAGCATCACTCCCAGAAACTCAAACTCTCTCACCCGAAACTCGCACTTACTCAGTTTACAAAACAGGTGGTGCTCACGTAGCCTTTGTAACACGTTAGATACATGTGTTTTGTGAGAGGTAGTGGTATTGGAATAAATCAAAATATCGTCTATGTAGACGACCACATATATGTCAACAAAGTCCTTCAAAACGTCGTTCAGGAAATACTGAAATGCCGCCTGGGCGTTACACAGCCCAAACGGCATCACAGTATATTCATATAACCCGTAACGAGTCTTGAAGGCAGTTTTCCACTCATCTCCTGATCGAACTCGCACCAAGTGGTACGCTCCTCTGAGGTCAAACCTGGTGTATATGTGGGCGTCTCTTACTTGGTCAAGCAACACGGATATAAGGGGTAGAGGGTATCTATTTCTCACCGTGTTTTTGTTCAACATGCGATAGTCCACACAGGCCCTCAAATCCCCGTTAGCTTTTGATATAAAGAATAGGGGAGAGGCTGCCGGGGATCTGGATGGACGGATAAACCCTATTTCCAGGTAGTGATCCAGATAGGCCCTTAAGTGCGCTGTTTCTGAAACGGACAAAGCATAGACTCTGCAGGCCGGAATAGTGGCCCCCTCCACCAAGTCTATGCGACAATCATATTCCCTGTGAGGGAGCAACTGTTCGGCCATAACCTCACTGAACACATCCTCGTACTCCTGGTATTCTAGCGGTACTTCCACCACCTTTTCTGCTGCCGTTGCCACTACAAATGGACCCGCCAGAGCCGCCACCTGAGAGGGCTCGTCCTGGTCCAAATGCTTCTCACATTCCCCTGAAGGGAGTTCTATCGTCTTGGTTCTCCAGTCAATGATAGGTTTATGGTGACTCAGCCAAGGCATTCCCAAAATGACTTCATATTGGGGAGCCTCTATGATGTTTAGCCGCAGCTCCTCCACATGCCTGCCTTGGTTCACCGTCACGGACAAGCCTAATGTCTCTGTCTGTTCTGTGATGAGCCCTGACTTTAGGGGTTTACCGTCTACTGCTACGACTTCTTCAGGGGTCTCCCTCCTCACTCGCTTTAAAGCTAGACGCGTCACTAACCCACTGTCTATAAAATTCCCTGTGGCTCCGGAGTCAAGCATTGCCCGCACCGGGTGAACGAGACGGTTGCATTCCAGGCTCATAGGGAGCACTATATGCGACTCCGTGTCACGTGTCTCCGTAGTGGCCAGGGAGGATATTTTCCACCCCATCTCTGTCTCTACTACCTTTCCACCTTCCCCAACCGGGCTCGTCAGGGAAACTGCCACTTGCTTGTTCTTCCCCCAATTACTGGAGGTCTTTGGTTTAGCGGGGCATTCTCGGACGTAATGGCCCTTCTTCCCGCAATACATACATAGACCTTGGGTTCTACGGGTTTCCCTCTCTTCTCTCGTTAAAGGCGCTCTCAACGCCCCGATTTCCATGGGTTCTACTCCCGTCTCAGGAGTTCCCCCTTTCCGGGGTGTTTTCTCCCACCGGACTGAGCTTCCCCCTCTTCTCTTCTCTCCCCCTCTCTCTGACATTCGGCCGTCCAGTTGTAGAGTAAGGTTAATCATGTCGGTACACGTAGTGGGTTGAGGGTCTATCTGGGCTACTACGTCCTTCAATTCCTCCCTCAGTCCCTGATAGTATAAGGACATTCTGTTTTTCTTAAGGCCAGGCTGTTTCGGCCACCAACCTGTTGAAAGTCGTCAGATAGGTTACCAAGTCCGCTTTGCCCTGCTTTAACTCCAACAATTCCTTGTCGGCGCTAAACGTCGTGGCCCTGCGATCGAACACCCTCTCAAATTCGGCCCTAAAAGCCGGCCAGTCCGATAATACTGCATCATTGTTCCGTACTAGAGGAACTGCCCAATTAGCTGCGTCCCCCACTAAATACGAAATCGCAAATGCCACTCTAGAATGATGATTGGGGAAAGAAGCGGGTTTGCACGAGAAATACAACATGATTTGCGTCAGAAACACCTGCACTTTCAAGGGGTCCCCGGCATATCTTTCTGGGCTCGCCAGTGGAATAGGCGGGGGCACCGTAACCTAGATTTGAGAGGCCGTCGGAGCAACGTCAAAAGGGTTTCGGGACATTCTTTCTACTTTGTCTCTCAGAGCCGCGGTTTCTGCCTTAGAGGCTGCCATTTCCTGTTGAACTGCCACCAAGGCTTGTAGGACATCGTCCATGGAGGCCATGACTCAAAGCAACCGGAGCGGGCGAGGCACTACTTCGTGGGTGCGTAATTATGTCAAGATCGAGCCTCGCGGGGTCCGGAAGCGTTGAGCAATGGTCCACCTCCTGATATCACCAACACCCCAGAAATACCCGAGGGCACAGGGTGTTCGAGGGATCAGGCGAGGGAAGGGAATAAGGGAGGAGCAGCAAGGGATTTGTAAGGATCTGAAACGACAAAGACACAGCATAAACAAGGAACCTTACTCATGGACCACCCTCATTAAGTCTCACTAAGGGAAAGCGTACCTGTACTGAAGGATGGGAATTCCTCGAGTACCTCAAAGCCTTGTGTACTTCTGGTTCACCATCTAAAATACATAACTCAATTAAATACTGGTTACACCAAGCACTCCAGAAAACCGCCATTCATCTCCTGCGACATCCATACATACCCCCAATATCATGAGTCTCAACGGCCGTAAAGAACAAGCCAGGAATCAGCACATGTGTCCTTCTCCTAACTCCAAGTGCAAATCATAAACCAAAGCCAAAAGAACTCCACACAGAGTCATGAGTAAGCGCTGTTGTAGATGCGGTTGTAAATCACCTCCTCCCTAAAACATTCAAAGAGTCTCGTATTCCCAACAAAAAATAATGAAAGAACTTTTCCAAGTGTCATGTGAGCCCAGGCGTGGTTAGCAATCACCACAGTTCCCGGACTACAACGAGTATTGGGGCCACCAGACACGGTACAGCGGGTTGGACTCCCACCACATTCCGCGATGAGCCCCTGGACCTCTTCAGCTCGTTCCGTCACGAGCAGTGTTCAAGATTGGCCCCTCCCCAGCTCCGGAAACGGCAAGGCGCAGCTCCAACAATTACGCCGCTGCCCTCCGCTCTAAGAGCCCAGGTTTAAAACCTCACAGTATCCTCTTCCTACCTACAGACGGTGCAGTCCAGCGTCGGTGAGTCGCTCTCTCCCAGCAGCAAGTATCCGGACCACAAACGAAGCAACGGCTTCCTGGAAAGACGGGAACTCCTCACACCCAGCCGGGCGAGAATCGCTGCTACGGAAATTAAAATTACGCACACCGACGCCCACGCGTCGGCGTCTGAAGTACTTCCTTCGCCCATAGACTTCTGGGTATTGTAGTGCGGGCTACGTAGGCGCCGCTACGCTACAATCCTGACACCTACACACACACACACTCACCCTCAGCTTCACACACACATGCATCACCATCACCACCCATCACCATGCCCCTAAGGAAGAATCCACAGTTCCTAGCTTCTGAGTTGAAAGTGTTGGTCGATGAAATCATCCGAGTTGAGCCACAGTTATTTGGCAGCATGGCCCAACAGACCTCACAGGCCCAGAAAACCAAATTGTGAGACCGTATTGTCAGCAAGGTGAATGCCCATTCACCTACCTTGCGTACAATGGAGGATATCCGTAACCGGTATTATGACGTCCGCAGGAGGGTGAAGAAGCTCATTGCCAGAGAACATGCCCTGAGTAACAAGACTGGCGGTTGACGTCACAAACCGGTGCGTTTCCAAACCTGGGAGGTGAAGGTGCGGGACCTGCTCCCACAGGAGTCCATTACAGGATTAACTGGAATTCCTGAACCTGGTGAGTACATGTACAAGTAGTCTAAAATTTGCTTAAATACACATCTACAGACATCTCAGCAAGATATCTTGGATGTAACTTTGTTACCACTGTCATGTAAGCCTGGAATATGCTGGTCCGTTTGTCAGGGGTGGGAGGAGGAGTGGGAGCAATGACTTCTGCCACCAGCACACATTAGTCACACACACACACACCCAGTCACACCACAAAACACCTGTCACTATGCTGTCCCTGAGAGTGAATGTCAATGCCCTGTAAAGATGGCAACATAGGCACACATGAACTACATTTCCAACCTATACTGCCATCTTGCGGCCTACTCACACGACTACACGCCATACCTCAAATGCAAATGACACACACTGGCAGGTCAAGATCAGTCACATGTGCCCACAATGTGTAGGCCATGAATGCCAGAAATGTGTGTGGTGGACAGGACACACTGAAATCAGCGATCACACCACATAACACAAAACACACACAGATGAACACACATCTGGGACTATTCACGCAGACAGTAGATGTGAGGTGTAATGCTAGACGACTGACACTTAGGTATTTGCCACATGCACAAGCCATACTTCTGTTCAGCATCGTAATTCAACATCAGTCAGCGGTGTCTGCATCCTTGAAAACCAACACCCTCCCTCTCATTTATACTATGACAAGGATGAGTGATCTAGTCTGTTCACAAATGTAAAGTGGCCTAGAAGTCAACACAGCCTAACGCAAGCGCCAAACACACTGCACCTCACAGCCCCGACCATGAAAATGCTAAAGGACATTCCTATATCTCCAATCAGTCCATGTAGACTGTACATGAAGTGATCATGTGCCAAAGTATGTCTCAACAAAATGTACCACAGCAAGATATAACCATGTGTGCAAAATGATGAGAAATAAGTACAGAGACATGTCTCATCACATTGCACATGTTCACAAACAATGCATAAACAACACATGCATTACAATAACCATGTTGTGACACAGCACAATGCTCAACATCACACAAGTTTGCTGTATGCTCTGCGCAGGAGTACAAACTCATACTATTAACATTCACAATACCATTGTCGTCAATATCACGGTATGTGAGATCATCCCACTTTCACATAATACAACAACTCACGTTTGGGAGTCACCTACTACATATCAATGTAATGTCCGTTGTCCCAAGGAATGACATGCAACAATGTATGTGTAAGAAGTAACACCTTGCCACAGCATCTGATGTGACACATGTGATGTCATCAATTGTTCTCCATAACACATACATCTAAGCAAACACTACAAATTCTGGAACATATACAGGCGAGTGACTTTGCATGCAATCTCTGCAATGTAAGATTGACAAAGATTCACCATGCCAAGAACAGATACACAACTCCTGAAGAACATAAGATTTGTCACAGTCAGTTTGTCGTTGTGAAAACACAGATGTGTGCTAAAATAAATCACCTTGCTCATGCACAATGTGACAATTGACTATAAATACTAACAGACAAGGATAACAATACATGCACATTGATGCACAGCGCTGGCCATGCTCAACAAAGCACAGCTCTCAAAAATCACAATGTCCGATTAGCTAATGTCTCAGTATCTGTGAAGCTTGTTGAGTAGAAACAAGAAGTGAACGCAACTTTAGCAACAACATCAACACATTTGTCTGTGTATGACACAAGAACTCCTGAAAATGTAACCTATAATATTGTGTCTCTCTACTACCCACAGGCACTCTGGAACAGAGGGCAGATTCTGGCGAAGAGTCTGAGTTCAGCAGCAGTTCCAGTACAAGCTCGGACACTGAGAGCTCCAGTGGGGATGACTCTCACACCTCCTCTGGTGATGGGGACAAACCTGGCACCTCTGGTGTGGGTCAGCATGCAGCACCAGTACGACCAGCAGCCCCTGCCACCACGCATGCAACCTTAAACAGCCAGACACCCAGGATACCCACTGACACGCCCAGCCAACAAACCACTGGTAGCACACCCAGACAGCCAATTCTGGATGTGGCAGAAGATACCAGTCCTGACAACGATGGAGGACAGGAGCTGCCAGTGCGGGCAACGCCAGGCAATGTCCATGCGGGTAGGGCAAGGAGTGGTGTGAGGGTGCATGGTGGGAGGCCATGTCACACAGCTGGTGTCATAGACAAAGCTGACCCACAGTTACAACGCATTTTCAATGTGTATCGGGAATGCACCAGAGACTTTGACCAGGTTGTGGGGATCCTCAGGGACATGAACCAGCATCAGGCTGCACATTTCGACTGGATGGAGGACCATGTGGACCGTGTGGAGCAACACATGGACCGTGTGGACCAAAACATGGACCGTATGGAGCAACACATGGACCGTGTGGAGCGACACATGGACCGCATGGGAACCAATTGGTCAAAACTTGACGATCTGACTGCGGTGCATAGGGACATACTCACATGCCTACGCCAGTTAACAGCAAACATCACCTCACCTCCCCATGTGCACTCCACACCTGTTGCCTCCACATCGGCAACTGCCACAGGGAGGGATGAGGAGTCTGGCGAGGAGTCCCCTGTACTGCAGCAGCCTGATACTGAGGGTTCCCCCCCCCCCCAAGAAGAGGAGGGGCCGTCCAAGGAAGGATGGCAAGTGAGAGACCTATGGACCTGCCCCCCCAGAACCAATGAAAAGCTCGCGACATCGTCCATTGTGTGCAAATCATTCACTTTGTTGACAGTCCCTGGACTCTCCCACATGGGATGGAGCACTTGATTTGGAAGATTTGCCAAATTCACTGTGGACTTTGCTCGGAAGATATTTCATCGAACAGCACTTCCAAATCCCCTATGAACTGTGGTATTCAAATTAGGGAATGCTATCACCTTTCACTGTAAGATTATATTCACATGCACCTTGATAAAATATTCTTCACACCATCCATGTGTCATCTGTGACTTATACACTGTATCCACTCATGAAATCAAGTTCAGTATCACCTGGCACTGTCTCCCCATGAGGTGCCTGAGGTCTATGGTAGGGAATCCTCTCGTACTTAAGTATGCATGGCAGAATAGGGTGTTGGTGAAGGATGTTTGGCCATTAGCTGCACATCAGAACACGCAATCCAAAACAACAACACCTATAGTGTCACATCAGCTCAACATATCATACAGTAGCTACACAATGATTCTACAAAACACTAGGCAGTCCCAACAACATCTCTGAGTCAAGGTAGAAACACACACATTCAAAGAGCTCATAGAGACCCCTATAGGCTGCATAAGGAGAGGAAGGCACCTAGGAAAATCTTGGTGAACTTCCTCACCTATACGGTAAAGGAGCTAGTACTGAGTAGAGCACTAGCTGATACAACCCTCCAGATAGACTCTATCAGATATTTGATTAGGTCAGATGTAGGAAAAGCCACAGCACAAAGGCAGTGGGAGCTGGGAAACAGAATGCCCGATCTGAGGAGCCTGGGCGCCCAGGTTCAAATGAAATTCCCTGCATTCCTAAAAGTTGTTTGGAAGAACAAGACCCATAACTTTCTATCTCCACATGAAGTTGACTCCTTCATAACTTTAATAAGAGAGAGTCCTTAACAGAATTTTCTAACTGAATTTAGTTGTTTCACTGTATGGGAGGGGACGAGAAAGAAGAAGAGGAGAGAGGAGGAAGAAGGGGAAAAGGGGGAGAAGAAGAAGAGGGAAAATAGTAAAAAAAACAAAAAAAGAAGGGGAAGAAAAGGTGGAGAAAATAAATAAAAAAAATTAAAAAAAAGGGAAGAGGAGGAAAAAAAAAAAAAAAAGATAAGGGTTCACCCGGCTCATATACAGGAGTCTGTTTTTTTTTTTTTTTTTTCTTAGCAACTGACGGGAAGGATCCAGGTCAGATCACGGGAGCCCCCACAGGCGACAAGATCGCCAGAGTAGGTATAGGAGGGGTTCCTCAGGGGGGGTGGGTGGTTTGCTGGGTGGTTGGGGCACAAGGGGTAAAAAAAATTCCCATATACACATCAATAAATACACCGGATATGGAAGGGAGCAGGGCCTGTGGTGGTAGATGGAAAGGTTAATATGAATAACAAAATTAAGTTTGTCAGTTGGAATGTGAATGACCTAAGAGATAAGAGGAAACTTACAAGGGTTAAGGAATATTTATTTAGGACAGGGACTCAGGTTTGTTTATTGGAAGAGACCCACTTAGAGAAAAAAGAGTGTGAGACCGAGCTGGGGAAGGCTAGATGGATACAGGAAGTCCTATGTTCTGACCAGAATGGTAGCACTATAGGGGTAGCAATATTGATTAGAGCTAACGCAGGAATTAAGGTGGTGAAATATGACACTGATCGATCAGGAAGGTGGTTGGTGGCGTCTCTACAATGCCAGAGTATCCCTTTTGTATGTGCTGTATATTACGGCCCCAATCAAGATCTTCCAGGGGCACTCCTGAAGCTTAGAACAATTCTTTTAGATCACACAGGGCCAGTTATCTTAGGGGGTGATTTTAATTTGATTTTAGATGATAAGCTGGATTGAACATCGAGGGTCAAATTTACACCTCCAGTGAAATCCCGGAGAGAGCTTAAAAACTTAGTTAAGGATTATAACCTTATAGATGTCTGGAGAGTTAGAAACAGCACAAGGAGGGATTTTTCTTTTTATAGCCGCAGGCATGGCCACCATTCCAGAATAGATTTTTTCCTTATTGATCAGGTGTTACTTGCGGCAGTTGACACTACCGAATATACCCCTGCCATCTTGTCAGACCACTCGACAGTGGAGTTAATCATTACTTTCAAAGTAAAAGAAATACAAAGGAGATGGACCCTAGATAGATCTATGTTACTAGAGGATGAGACAAAAATGGATCTGATAACTTTGACAGAGGATTTCTTTAACAATAATATAGGCTCAGCCAACCAACAAGTGGTTTGGGAAACATATAAAGCTTTTCTGCGGGGTATGCTGACCTCCATGTCAATTGTTAGGAATAGGAAGAATAAGGAGAAAAAGGAAGAAGAGCTTCATAAAATCAAAGTGAAAGAATTGGAACTCCAAGCAGCCTCTGCCAATCATTCTAGTATAAAACCTCTCCTACAAAAGGAACTAGATGCTTTGCGAGCAGACTATCAAGCAGGTTTGGATAAAGTCCTGAAAGGTAGATGGGACGCCAGCAAACTTCAAAATTTTTCTTATGGGGAGAAATGTGGTCGCCTTCTTGCTTGGAAATCTCGGATGGACAGAAATAGAAATATGATCACAAGTCTCACCCAGGGAAGTTCGGGTATTGTCACAAGTGATGATGAGAAAATTAGGGTTGAGGCTGAATCCTTCTTCAAAACGCTGTACTCTGTTAGAATAAACCAATCTCCCTTGTCATTGGAAAGCTGGTTAAGTAAGATACAGCTCCCATGCTTAGCTGAAGAGAATAATAGTTTCCTTGCGTCGGACATAAAGGAAGGTGAGGTCAGAGCTCAGCTGATGAGAATGGCTAAGGGTAAGGCAGCTGGACCCGACGGCCTCCCAGTAGAAATTTACAGGATAATTATAGATCAAATAGTGCAAGTTCTCACAACCCTGTTTAATAAAATTTTTACGGGCGGCGAGAATGCTCCCGACTCATGGGCAGAGGCTACTGTAACGCTAATCCTGAAACCAAATAAGGACCCATTAAAGATCGAATCTTACAGGCCAGTCTCGCTGTTAAACACAGACTATAAGGTTTTTGCCGGTGTGCTTGCAGCCAGACTGGCCAAAACGGTAAAGACAATTATTCATCAGGACCAAAGGGGTTTCATCCCAGACAGACAACTAAACGAACTGACATTTCAGGTTATCGCAGCAATAGATGTTGCTATCAGCAAGAAGCTCCCTTTGACCCTGGCAGCAGTGGATGCCGCTAAGGCATTTGATCAGGTAGATTGGTTATATCTATGGAGGGTCTTGGAAGCCTTTGGCTTCCCAAATAAGTTTGTAACTGCTATGAGGTCTCTTTACCGCTCCCCACGGGCAAGGATATTAATAAACGGTCTTTTAACCTCCTGGGTACCAATTGCTCGCGGAACTAGGCAGGGCTGTCCGCTGTCGCCTTTATTGTTTGATTTGCATATTGAGCCTTTTGTTTGTTTACTTAGATCTGACCCAGCATTTAAACCCTTTAAGATTTCTGACTTAGAACTAAAATTCGCATTATATGCTGATGACCTTCTTATGTTCACTTCAAACCCAGGGGTCGCCTTGCCCAAATTGATAGCTCTAGCTGACGAATTTGGGGCAGTCTCTGGTTACTCCATTAATAAAGATAAAACCGAAATCATGGAGTGGAACCAAGAGGTTAGTACGGTGGGCACCAAGTCAAAAATGAGATACCTGGGGGTCCTTTTGACCCAAAAAATTGAGGATATCACCAAAATTAATATGGAAAAGGTCTCTAAGGAGGTCTGTGCTTTACTGCAAAGATGGTCATCACTCCCTCTAAACATCTTTGGGAGGGTTAACCTAATAAAAATGATTATCCTTCCTAAACTTACTTTCCTATTTAATTCTATCCCATTATCTTTTAACACTGTATCCATTAAAAAGTTGCAAGGGAAATTGGGTTCCTTTATTTGGAACTCTAAATCGCCATGGGTAGCATGGAAGAAGCTTAGGAGATCTTTAAAGGCAGGTGGTTTGGCCTTTCCTGATCTATTGGTCTACTGCCACGCTTTCCATTTCAAGAACTTTAGACCCTTGGCGGGGGAGATAGCGGCAACATCATTAGGTTTATTATTTCAAGCACTACTACGAGATATACCACAGGGCCAATCGCATTTTCTTTTTAAGTTTGGAGACCCAAAATTTTTCAAAAAAATAAGACTAAAGATCCTGGGGACAGCTATTAGAAACTGGGTCTTTGTGAGGCAGAAGCTCGATATTCCCTATTACTCAGTGCAGGCTCCAATCTGGGATTCCCCAGGAACACCGGCCTGCCTTGACGATTTACTATCTCGTCCTCTTAGGGCCGCTGGGATTGAGCGCTGGGGTGATTTCCAGGTTGGCTCACAGCTTCTCAGTTGGGAGGCAGTATCTGGTCTTACTGGGGGTACTCTTACTAGGTTTAAATATCATCAGTTATCCAGATGGTGGCTATCTAAGCCCTGGAATCTCAATAACCCTAATCCAAAATTTGATTTAATATATAGGAAAAATAAGTGGAAAAAACAAATTTCATACTGGTATACAGCTATGTTAGAAGCTGAGAACATCTGCGAATCAGAGATACAAAAGCTATGGAATAATCTACTAGTATTGGAGAATGTGGATTTGGTGGATATTTGGGTTGACTCATTTACTATCTTGCAGGCTGTGGTAAAACCGGCAACATTAAAGCGGAACCATTTATATACCATGTATAGGGCATATATATCCCCAAAGAAACTTATAAATTCGCCAATCTAGATTATCATTGCCCAAGATGCAGATTCCTGGCCGCAGATGATGTGCATATGTTGGCTGTATGTCCAGAAATAAAAAAATATTGGGATTCGGTACAGGGTTTCTTGGGGGAGGTTCTGCAGACACCAATAGTAATAACAATTAATACTATTCTTTCCGGACTAGGAGTTGCCTACAATATTGAGGATATTAACACAAGGTTCATTTTCTACGTCATACTCCTAGCCAGGCGTGAAATATGCAGAGCCTGGAAAGATCCATTACCTCCATCTTTTTCAAACTGTCTTAAACATGTTATTGTTACCAGTAAGTCAGATATGGCATGTGATCTCACAAGTTTTGATAAAATTTGGAAGCCCTTGGTGGCATGGCAAGATAGGTAATGGTAAAGGTAATTTGGTGTTCCTATGATTTATCTTGGGCCCTGTCGGTTCCTAAATCTCCCCAGTAACGCAGGGAGTCAGTTTTGGCGTGAAAAGGAGTGGATTGGGAAAGCAGTGGCAACTTGAGGGATTAGGCATGGCTCTGTATGAACTTGGTCGCTTAACATCAGGGCCGGATAGGATCGACCTTTTCAAATTGAGTTGCCTAAGCTCCCTTTAAGAATTCCATAATGGTATATGAGGAAACCAAAAAAAAAAAATTAAAAAAAAAAAAAAAAAAGAAACACACACCTTCACGCTCACTCACCCATGCTTGACCGCAAAATCATGCATCAGAGTGTGTGTAAACGCAAACATTGACGTTTCAGAAAGAAGAATCTCTGACTGTTGTCCTACAATGCAGTATACGAGATAGCTACTGCAGCAGAAAACTTGAATCTCAAAAATATGATTTACAAAGAAAACTAGATGGAACCATAGGTGACATGTGTTTACATCCTCAGCATGGAAACATCCACCCTCCCTGTGATGCTGACATACTCATGAAGCCAGTGAAGAACTCTGTGGCAATACGGGTCAACTGCTCACATCAGAAAGTAGGATTACACAGCATATGCATCGCAAAGCACTGGGGCGTAGATATAAATCTTCCATCTGTGTAGATTTTTGCACTGTGCGTCAATGTAATGCTAGGATTGCACTCATGTGTTAAAACGTGCTGCATGTCATGGCTAAACTATCTGTGCTGACTAGATCTTCCATTCCAAGGAGTCTCATTGTAATGACTTGTGGCGCTGCGCTTCTACAGTGCCCAAATGATCTCATGTGGACACAAAGGCATTGTGCACAACAATTAGAGAGAGATTGTCTGCTAAAATGTCACACACAAAGCTATGATGTAAGCTTGTCTCCGGCTCCGGTCACTTCTGAATAATAATGCATAATCCTATGGACCAGCTCACAATTCATCCATCATCTCATGAAGAAACAACACATGACACATACCAGAGATAGACACGCAAGCTCTCCACAACACACATAGCACATGCAATATTGAAAAATTGCACACACACTGATGTATAAATAAACCGCACAAACAAAGAACAATGTATAATGAAATGAACACCATGGCCAGCAAACATGATAGGAACAATAGTAGCATTTGCCAATACAGACAATGCAAATATCAATGTGTGTAACAGGTTTATTACACAGGCAGTAGCTCGACTCAACACAAAAGCTAATTGAGTATAGTCCCAAGTGTCAAAATAGACAAATTGATTGAAAAATATGACAAAGATGAATCGTCGGTCAGAGAGTACTGGTACAAAGTGTGATTCCAACATGGATCAGCATTGTGGTAACACACACAACAGCCAAAGGAGCCTGTGAAGGAGAGACATAGGACAGTCTTAAATACAATGTGCCATGAAGATATATACAATGATTAAATCAGTAGTGTCCATTGTAAATTATGAGCACAAGCTAGGAGTAGTCTCAAAACTGTAGTGGTGAGCATCATAACTACACATACCATGGACTAATAACAATGAGCATCAAGTTAGCATAGCCACACACGGATCACAACTGATTGTCCTACACACACACCACACTTAGGGAAAGCGTCATCAGCCATCTTTGCATACTTACACTCAAGTAAAAAAGTTGTTAATGAGCTGTCTCCTGACATCCACCTCCTTTTCCTCATCCTCACTGGCAACGTGCCCCAGGTCAGGATCCTCCCATGATGGTGGTCGTTGGTCCCTGTCATCCTGGATGATTGGTAGCCTATTCCTCACAGCCTTGTTGTGAAGCATGCAGCACACAATAATTATTTTGCACACCTTCTCAGGGGAATATTGCAGTGCACCTCCAGTACGATCCAGGACGTGGAATCTGGTCTTCAGCAGGCCAAATGTGCGTTCAATCACACGCCTGGTCCGACCATGTGCCATGTTGTAACGGTGATCAGCTGGTGTGACCGGGTTCCGGAGTGGTGTCAGCAACCAGGGCGGTTGGGGTATCCAGAGTCCCCTACATTTAACAAATATAAATGGGCATCAGAGCAAAAACAGGCTACAACATGACATTAAATTAACACAAAACTTCACTGACAACATGACTCACCAACAAGCCAGGCACGCTCATTCCTGAGCTGGGACATCAGCTGGGGGATCCGACTCATCCTCATGATGTAGGCGTCGTGGGCGGATCCTGGAAAACGCGAACATACATGTGAGATGGTTTGGTCCGCCAGACATACCACAAGCACATTTACGGAATGATAGTGCTTACGGTTGCTGTATACCTGATCATGGGGTCGTGGTGCCACCAAACCCACATGTGTACCATCAATCGAACCAGTCACATGTGGCATGTGGCCCAGTGCATAAAACTCCACCTTAATGGCCCGGAACTGTGGTGGCGTGGGAAAATATATGTACTGGTTGAGGTACCTCAACATGGCCTCACACACATCCCGAAGCACTCGACTGAACATTGTCTGGGACATCCCACCAGCATCAGCCACAGTAAACTGGAACGTACCAGTTGCAAAAAAATGCAGTGCCGCCATCACCTTCACCCTGGGGGTCAGGGCAGAGGGATATGTGCGGCCAGGCAGCAAGTGTGGTGTCAACAGGTCTGCCAATTCTACAATCAATGCACTCGTGAAGCGGTACCTCCTCGTGCTCTCACGCTCCACCATGGTAGAAAGATCCGGGAAGAGTCTGTGGACATTTGGTGCCCTGCGGAACACATGAAAAATTATGTACACATATCCCTCCCTATTCAAACATCAACTGTTAACGAATCAACTGATTGCGTTTCACTTACAATGATGACACAGTGAAGTCAGATGTCTGTGGTAGATATAATCCCTGACTTGCAGCAATGTGAGCATGAACAGTTAGACAATTACACCCTGGATTTCATAAACATACTGTGTAGTACTGTGACTACTCACTGTTGTCTGTCACTCTGCATGTGACCTATTGTAACATACACAACACACACAAAACCAAGTCCAAAGCAGATATCTCAAGTACAACTAGCACATGATATCAATGTGCACTGACATGGACAAGGTACTAATGCCTAGCAACAACACAACATACAGACAGCGTGTCAAAATGCACAACACTATCATGGTGTTGACATTTTCCGGATATGATGTATGACCTACATTTCCTATCACAGTGACAGAACATTGATGATGTGTATAACTAATTTATATGACATACAGACATGCTATTCAATTACACATAGGCACTACAGCAACTCACATACCAAATGCAAGATGTGAAAATAGTTCTTTAATGTGACAAGTGTCAGCAGTGAGACCTTGCATCACACAAGTCTCACACACTGTGGACACAGTAAAAATGAGTTTACACTCTGTAGCGTGATCATGATCACTTGATACTGGGAATACGTTATTACTGTGTTAACATAATGATCCTCTGAGACAATGGGCAGCCATAGGACAGTGAATTGGGAAGTGGACACTCACACCCGTCATGTTCCTCACTAGCACTGCTACAGTTGCCTTGTGAGCTTGGGTCACAATGTGAGTGATCTTCTCTGTGTTCTCTGTACCTTATAACATATGCTTTACTCCATCAACACAGGGCATGCTGCATGCCATCATACATACACACATTGTCCGAGTAGATAAGTGTGCATTGCTTCTACGCACGTTCAAAATCATGGCCGAGCCGGATCATGCAGTTCGAGGCGTGTGATTTAGCAAGAGACGCGACTGGCACATCCTGACCAAGCCGGACAGACAGATTGCATCGTGGATGCTATGCAGTTCGAGGTGTGTGATTTTTCAAAAGACGCGACTGACAAATCCCGACCGAGCCGGACAGACAGATTGCATCGTGGATGCTATGCAGTTCGAGGCTTTAGATCTTTCAAAAGACGCGACTGACACATCCCGAACGAGCCGGACATAAAGATTGCCAGTTGGTCGTCATAGTGACAGACGCGCATTTTGCATCGTGCACGATTCACGTAGGGTACAATTCGAATCGGTTTGCACACAAATGTATCAAAATCTAAACTGTCATGATGCAGCGTTTTTTAACGTGGCAGTAGGCGTGTCCGAGGCGTACTATTTCATGGATTGGGCAAATTCATAGAATGCAAACGAGTCGGATCTATCCTTTTGGACGCATGGAACCGGTTCTGCCTCAGCAGCACAGATATAAGGCTGTCTCTTGCCCTGAGTGCTCACTTGCCTGCACTGAATGATCAATAAGGACATCTCTGCTACTACTGCTGCTGTCTCTGTATCCTCTGGCTCCAAAAATGGCACGTACTTTGGAGAGGGCCCCAGCATTCACAGAGGAGGTGAACCAGGCCCTGCTGCACAGCCTCCTACCACAGTACAGCAAGCTGTATGGGAAACCAGGGGAGCAGGTGAGTGTGCAGTCCACAGCCTCTCTCATTGTGCATCTTGTCTGACTACCAGTAATGATATTGTGTAATGCTGGGGCTAGCATGTTCACTCAGTAGATGTCACCCCCAAGACGTGTAGGTACCTGCAGTGAACAGGTACTGTGATGTGATAGTTTTTTTAAAGACGGTCATAATACCCCGGGAAGGTTTCCATTTTGGTGATGCAGGACAAGTGTCTATCCCCATTGTTTCACTACCTCTGTTCATCATATATCCTTGTTTAAATAACATGTTTATCCAACTGTGTGATGCACAAACATGTAGCATATGGGTTCATGGCCCTTTGACTTTGTTATCCTCACAGGTTGATGCCCATCAAAAACAGGAGATATGGCTGACCATTGCCCGGGCGGTTAGATCTGTGGGGGTCCACAGGCGTCGGATCCGCAACTGCTAGAAGAGGTGGCAGGACCTACGTGGCTGGACCATGCACATTGCAAGAGTCCAGCTGAAGCTGTCACCTCCTCGCAGGAGGGGCGGACGCCGGACCCTTACCCCCCACATGCACCAGATTTTGGCAGTGGTCTTCCTTGACCTGGATGGGCAGTTAAAGGCCAGACAGCAGCAAGGAGGGGGTACGTACATGCCTTTTCTGTGAACTGTGGGTAACCTGATCTTTGCTTTGCATCAGCCTGGTTATGCTACCCCAGTCCATGTGTCGGTTTGAACTAGAATCATGTTCATTCATTCATTTATGGGCCTTCCTCATCTGAGACACAGGTGTGTCCCTTTCAGTCAGTCACATGTCTCATTGTTGGTGGGGGTGGCCTGCTGTTGTGCAAGGTTGGTGCTGTTGGTCCGCTTCTGCTACCCTCCGAGTGTATTTGCCTTCATGAATATGTGTATTTAGTGACATGTATCTGCACATGGACAGATCCATGACATGCACTCTGTGTGGCACATGAATACGTGTCCTAGTTGATGCCCTGCCTCGCCATATGTGTCTGGTGTGTTGCACAGACACACATGCAGCAGATGGGACAATGGTGTGGGCACTGAAGTATGCCCATCATTTATGTTACACATGCATGGACACATGCCTAATGTTCAGGCAACTCTCATGTTTCACACGGACTAGGTCAGGAATGCCTACTCTGGACGTGGTGTAGGCTCTGTTATCCCAATCATGTGTGCAAAAATGATTTTGATGTATTGTGCAATGTGCAACAAGGTGTCTGTCTCTGTATCAATGTGGTGTGTCTTAGCTTTTTAGGCAACTGTGCTCTAATATTTAGTGGTGGGCAGCCATCTGACATGTGCCTGGTGGATCTTCACAATGGGGCCAGACTTAGGTGTCTAATCACTTGACTGTGCCTAATGGTGTATCAAAATTTATTGTGCAGGCAGCTATACTACATTGTCATCAGACTGAAATGTGATCATGTTGACAGACTTGTGCTAGCTGACACTGTACTGTGGCCTTTGTATGACATGGGTTCATCAGTAGCATTGAAATGTGGGTGTATTTGGGGCAACATGTGCACTTGACCGTTGCAGGGCATATATTCTCCACAAATTCTTTATTTTAGAAAGGTGCTTACATTTGGTTTTGTGAAGCACTGCCCCAGTGACGGCATACAGCAGGAAAACTTGACCAAGAGTGCACTGTAGCATGTGCTTCCATTTCCAACAGTGTATCCCACAGTGATGTAAGTTGTACTGTATGCACTCAATTGTGGAATTGTCCAGCAATACCTGGGCACATCATGGTGTGTGCTGAAGGAAGCACATCCATATAGTTTAGATTTACTTTGGGCATCCCTTATCCTGACACATGGACAAAGCCATTGGCAGGAGATGGTATATGTGTGTACTGATACATTTCTATCACAGTTCCTGCAATCAAGACAACTGTCTATGTGGTGCATGTGCGCACATATGGGTAGTGTCTGGCTACATGCACCAGACTGTGTTCTCCATGGACATGTGGGATATGAGATCCTTGGTCTACTGGCAGACAGACATGTGTTTCACAGAAAGGTGTCAGCACTTTTGAGAATTTAAAGCAAATGATTCACAGACGTGCGCAGTAATGTCCTGTACTGACTGGGATGTGTGATGTCAAACGTGTGACTGATGTTTAGCCTGTTTACTTGCAGTTACATCTACGGACACTGGAGGGGACAGCTCCATGGACCATGAGGAGCAGCAGAGCCTGACTGGGTCCGCTTCCGAGGATTTTGAGGGACCCAGTGGCACGGAGGGTGAGGGGAGCCACACTGAGGAGACCTTGGCTACGTCCACCTCGGCTGAGGAACACGCCAGCTTCAGTGATGAATCCCTTGTGGATGCGGGTGCCAGCAGACCCACGGCAACATCTGTTAAGCCTTGTCCCAGCACCACCACCATCTCCACCCTCCCATCTGCTCACATCCCAGATGTCCGTGGAGGCTCCCGTGTAAGGGAGCATGTCACCTTCATGCCAGGCACCGCACCCCCTGCCCCCATCTCCACAGCTGCCCTGAGTGTGGAGTCTGTGGACTTACTTTCACAGATCCATGTAGGGCAGACATCAATGCTGAGTGTCCTCCATTCTCACACCAGTCTGTTGACCCAACTGGTGTCCTACATGGAGGGCATCTCAGCCAACATGTCTGCCCTACATCGGACCATTCAGTCCATGGCCTCCACACAGACGGCAGCAGTGTCCCTCCTCCAACAGGGCCTCAACCCTGCTACCTCTGCCACATCCACAGTCCCCACTCCCCTACCTGTCCAACAGACACACACCCACACATGCACGCACCACATCATCCACTAGCAGCACACAGACACGCTAGCCAAAGACAAGATCCCCAAGCACGCACACTCCGGGGACTGATGACACACACACAGGGGATGGGTCACAGACACACATACAGGCATCCACAAGCACTACGCAAACCTCAGATGCCTCTCCCTCCAATGCACCTTCCCTTGCCTCACCTACTACCCCCACTGCCAAGCAGCTCTTCCTATGTGACCTTGATCTCTTCCCCACAGACCCATCAGAACCAATTTACAAGGGGAAGAGGAGGTCAGCACAGACGGAGGGGACTTCCCCTGCTAAGCGCACACCCTCCCCCAGGCGCAAGGACACTGAGTCCACCACCGGCAAGTCTCCCCGGACCAGGAAGGGGAAGACACCAACCAAAGGTCACACTTCCACCTCACACTCTCCAGCCAGCAGCCCCCCAGACACACACACACAGGTCCCACAGCCATTCCCTGCACCCAGTTTACCCACACACCCATACCACATCCCCAGGATACTTAGGCCCTCACCCCCTTCCACGTGCACTTCCACCCCCACCTCACATGCCCAGCTTGTTCCTGCCACTGGTGTGGAGGACGTGTCTCCCCCCCTCTGTCCTGCCCACAGAATCCAAACCCCAGTAAACTCTTCTCGATGTTGGCACTGCAGTAGGAGGTACACACACCCCGTCTGACTTGGGCACTGCAGTTGATAGCCCGTCCACAACATCTGATATGCACACTGCAGTGGTGCAGGAAAACACCACATCTGAGTTGGGCCCAGCAGTGGTGATGGCGCCCACTGTCTCAGACCCCTCCACTGCAGTTGCTGGCATCACTACTGCACCCTCCACAACTCCCATGCCCCATTCTCCTGTCCCCTGATCCTCTCCCTGCAGTGCCTGGCCTGCCACTATGTGTGCCCCTCCAGGGCGTGAGATGTCCCTGGTCCATAGCAGTGCAGGCAATAATTGTGTGACAAGTTGTCACATGTCACCCTGATGGAACATTTTGATGGACTGGACATTGACCATTTTTCTTCGTGGCATGGACACTTATATTTCTCTGAGAGCTGAATAAAACCTATTTTTGTTAATCAGTGTTGTTGCATCTAATGTACATGACGTTGATGATGTAAATAATGAACTTGCTGTTGTGATGGTGTATGTGTTTGTGCATCTGCACCACTGCACTGTAATGTCTTTTCCTTGCTATTGGCAGTATGTATTTTGGAGGTTTTAACCTGTGTCCCTGCGTCTCCTGGCTCATCAGCATGCACATTCATAATTTTTGGTGCCTCCCATTGATGCCATGGTATGGAACTTGGTCACCTAACAGCTACAGCCTCCACAGGATTCCTCAGTATGTGTGTCTGTTGTTGGGGATATGTGTGTATGCATTATGTTGGTCATTTTGCACATTATCAGACTATACACCAGAGTCCTTGTCAGGGATCATGTCCATTGCCTGTCTGCACATGGAAGAGGGTTTTCTTGTGATACACGGCAATATTTGCCTCAACAATGCTATTTTAGTATGTGACACGACAATTACATTGCCTCTGCATTGCTTGTTCAATTTGGACTGGGAATCATGCATGCTGTTTTGGAGCTGCTGCTATTTTCATGTACACATTCAGCTTTTGCTCACTGTGGTGATGGGTGGTTTAGAACCCATTACCACATTGATCAGGAGATGCTGGATTTTTTAACAACACAATCACCTTTTGCTCACTGTGGTGATGGGTGGGTTACAACCCATTACCACAATGATCATTAGATGCAGGGAAATTGAACACTACAATGACCGTTTGGTCACTGTAGTGAGGGGGGGAGTAGACCCCATTACCACAATGGCCATGAAATGCAGGATATTAGTGACACACATAGAAATATGGGGAACACGTATGTTGTGAGTCACATTGTATGATCACTGCCACAATCTGTGTTGTGTGCATTTTTTACAGGCAAACATGCAATGTACGTAAGATGGTAGGGGTGGTGGTTTGCTGGGTCACCCGATGTGTGTGTATCCAGCCACATATGACTGGTGATGGGCATTTAGATGGGCATCCACCCCCCTATGGGGTGGACACTACTGGGAGTGATAGACACCCACCCCCCTATAGGGTGGGCAATAGTGGGAGTGATAGTCATCCACCCCCCTATGGGGTGGATACTACTGTGTGTTATGGGCATCCACCCCCCTATGGAGTGGACACTACTGGGAGTGATAGGCATCCACCCCCCTATGGGGTGGACAATAGTGGGAGTGATAGGCATCCACCCCCCTATGGGGTGGACAATAGTGGGAGTGATAGGCATCCACCCCCCTATGGGGTGGACAATAGTGGGAGATGGGGTGGACACTACTGTGGGTTATGGGCATCCACCCCCGATGGGGTGGACACTACTGGGAATGATAGGCATCCACCCCCTATGGGGTGGACACTACTGTGGGTTATGGGCATCTACCCCCTATGGGGTGGACACTACTGGGAGTGATAGGCACCTACCCCCTATGGGGTGGACACTACTGGGAGTGATAGGCATCCACCCCCCTATGGGGTGGGCAATAGTGGGAGTGATAGGCATCCACCCCCCTATGGGGTGGACACTACTGTGAGTTATGGGCATCTACCCCCCTATGGGGTGGACACTACTGGGAGTGATAGGCACCCACCCCCTATGGGGTGGACATTACTGTGGGTTATGGGCATCCACACCCCCATGGGGTGGACACTACTGGGAGCGATAGGCATCCACCCCCCTATGGGGTGGACAATAGTGGGAGTGATAGGCATCCACCCCCCTATGGGGTGGACACTACTGTGGGTTATGGGCATCCACCCCCCTATAAGGTGGGCAATGGTGGGAGTGATAGGCACCCACCCCCCCATGGGGTGGACACTACTGTGGGTTATGGGCATCCACCCCCCTGTGGGGTGGACAATAGTGGGAGTGATAGGCATCCACCCCTCTATGGTGGTGTTTCCTTTCGTGTACTCGTGACATTATGGTGTGTGGTAGGTGTCTAACTTACCTTCTGCGTCGTGCGCGTCAGTGTCGATGGGCATAGAGTATAGCGAATATATGCGCGATTGGGTACATGGCTGCCCAGTCTCGTCCCTGTGGATTGTGTTCTGGCACGTTTCAGAGCTTTCATGCGCCTCGTCCTGATGCTGTGACGTGCTGGAAGCGGCGCCCTGTACGACGTGTATTGTGTGCGCATCGTACTTGCGTGTCCGAACATTGGTCGGGATGAGCCCCCATACGACTCGATTTCAGTGTTTCCAGAGCCTGTTCGCTACTGACAGAGTGCACGAATCGGAGCGGATGATTCGGTCGGAATTTTGCAGGTTAGACGCATCGTACTTGCTGGTTTGGAGGGGGAAGCTCCGGATACGAGTCGGTCGTCAGGTAAGCCTACGAATAGCATTGGGAAGGCATTTTTAGCGACATCGGAATCGACCCCACAATGTCATATTCCTACAGCAAATTATGTTAAATTAGTAAATACACTGTAAATAACATATATGTAATTTAGAAATCAAAGATCTGTTACAAATAAGTACAGAAAGTTTTTAAACATATATCATTTACTATTCCCACTCCAGTTAAATGATAGTCAGGGATGGTGCTGGACATTAACCATATATAATTTACTATTCCCACTCAACGTAGGATTAAGTCAGGGAAGGTGCTGGACACTAACCATATATAATTTACTATTCCCACTCCAGTTAGGATTAAGTCAGGGAAGGTGCTGGACACTAAACATTTTTAATTTACTATTCCCACTCTAGTTAGGATTAAGTCAGGGAATGTGCTTGACACTAAACACATAATTTTATATTTCCACTCCAGTTAGGGTTAAGTCAGGGACGGTGCTGGACACTAACCATATATTATTTACTATTCCCACTCCAGATAATATTAAGTCAAGGAAGGTGCTGGACACTAACCATATATAATTTACTATTCCCACTCCAGTTAGGATTAAGTCAGGGAAGGTGCTGGACACTAACCATATATGATTTATGTTAGAATTGGGAATCTCTGGTTGGCACAGGTATGCACTTGTGACAAGCAGGGACTCTTACTTCTAAGTCAGGATAAGGGGATCACCCTTTCAAATAACCCCTGCTCACCCTTTAGGAAGTGTAGCGCAAGCAGTCAAGACTTTTCTCAGGGCGTCATAGGTTAAGCATTTTTGAACACATACAGTAATACAATGACACACCACAAATGGACACCAGTCAAGGTTGTATCAAAAATAGGTTTCTTTATCGAAGGCTTAGCACAAGACCAGAATAACGAATAAATATGACCACAGTATTATTTCAAAGTTCAATGTTCTTGTGGAAAGGCTTAAAACACAAAAATAGGCTTCTTTTAGTTAATTACGCTTCGTTCAAGGCTCTGTACGGTTCGTACCTGGATGTGCGACTCGTTGGCATTAAAAACAAGGAAAGTACGAGTCAAACAATCGTTGCGGACTCCGGGGTCCGTAGCGTGCACGCTGCGGTGCGAACAGAACAAAGTACCTTAAGTTCGTGGGGGTCCGCGACGGACAGTGCGGGACAAGTCAATTGGTCCGGGTCGTAGCTCGGCAGCGTATTCAGATGCTGGTCGGGTCGCAGCGTCGGGACGCGGCGTTGGTACGGGACCTTCAGGGATACGTGCGGATGGCCCGGATCGGCTTGCAGAGTCCGTGGCGTTCGGCGTTCGAGCCGTACCTTCGGTGCGGATAGGCGGCGACACTTCTCGGCGAGCCGTACAGCGTACGGGGAGGATCAGTGTGATGCGGCTTCTCGTCTCTCTGAGTACGGCACGGTGCAGTACGTTTTAGCAGTGTACGGACCGTACCTGCGGGACAACGAAGCTTGGGTCCGGCGTACAGGATTAGGCAGCCAGGGTTGTACGTCTCGAATTGGCGGGGAAGGGTAGGTGCGATGCGGCCGGGAGGGATACGGTGCGTACTAGCGCTTTTAAATCAGCGTAGACACACGGTGCCGGGCGGTAAAGACACGGATTCGCGGCGGATGGGGTACAAGTCGTACTGGGGCCAAATTCAGCGGGAAACAAGCAAGAATTGTCCAGGCAACTCAGTTTTGGAAGGCAGATGAGTCCAATGGTCCTGGGACTCAGTTCAGGGGGCCAGCTCTTCTTCCAAGCCCTTGGAGATTTGTTGAAAACAAAGTGCAAAGTCTCTCTTAGTCTTTTCCTCTCCTTTCTCAGCAAGGCACCCACTGCAGGCCAATCCCCCAGGTCAGGGAAAGTTACTCCTCCTTCAGCTTTTTCCAGGTCCTTCTGGTCAGGCAGAGTTTCTTCGTGGTTCAATCAGGATCTGATTTCTTAGGAGCAGGGCTCCTACATTTATACCAAGTTTCTTTTGTCTTTACAGGCCAGGGGGGCCTTTGCATAATCCCAGTCCAGTTCTTTTCAGTGAGGAGCACTTTGTTGTTGGGACTCTGGCTTCTTCTTTCAGCAGGCAGGGCAGAGACATCAGATGCTCCCCAGGGGGTGAAGCCAGCATTGTGGTGGCAGAGCACTGCCCTATTCAGAGTCAAGGTGCACTCCTCCCACCCATCCTGGTGTAATCTCTCTAGTCAACACCTGGCAGCCCCAGCCTGTGTCCTGGAATTTCCCAGCCCTGTCACTCAAGCTACACACAAAGAAGATAGCCCTCCCCTCCAGAGGCAGACTGAAATGGTTAGGTACACAAAAGATTGTCACAGTGGAAACAAATTTAAAGAAGTACAAGAACATACATTTGTTAGTGATTCGAACAAATTTAATGACACCACCTATTTCCTGCATGTATGACCATCATTTAATTGATTATCCAAGTTTTCAGTCAAAAGGAAGATCAGCAATTTAAATCAAGGCCAAAAACATCACAATGTCAACATTTTTAAATATATATAGGTGTAAGGTACGTGATAGGTGCAAGATTTTGGGATTAGTGCAGGGCGTTGTGAGGGAGGGAGGTTGCGAAAATTTAGGAACATCCACAATTTGTTGAAGAGCCTAACCTGCCAATTCAATGGCCACAAAACTTAAATCAGACAACACAAAATAAGACAGCAGTTGTACATTCACTGACAATCTCCTGTGTTGATTGAAGACAGAAGTAAGTCGACGTTTCGACCCCTGTTAGAACCAGCAAATTGGTTTGCTTGGAGTTGGGGTCTTCATCAGGACCAAGGGAAAGGGCTTACACCAGCATCAGCAGCATGCATCAAGCTGGAAAATTGGGAAGGGGCCAATCAGTGCTCCCAAGGTGTAGTATTCCAACTCTCGATAAGTGAGTCAAGGGAAGGCTGAATAAATCAGCACAAGCAAGGATCCATTAGTGTCCAAAGCTCGAGGGCCGCGCCGAGTTACGCGGCCCTCGAGCTTTGGACACTAATGGATCCTTGCTTGTGCTGATTTATTCAGCCTTCCCTTGACTCACTTATCGAGAGTTGGAATACTACACCTTGGGAGCACTGATTGGCCCCTTCCCAATTTTCCAGCTTGATGCATGCTGCTGATGCTGGTGTAAGCCCTTTCCCTTGGTCCTGATGAAGACCCCAACTCCAAGCAAACCAATTTGCTGGTTCTAACAGGGGTCGAAACGTCGACTTACTTCTGTCTTCAATCAACACAGGAGATTGTCAGTGAATGTACAACTGCTGTCTTATTTTGTGTTGTCTGATTTAAGTTTTGTGGCCATTGAATTGGCAGGTTAGGCTCTTCAACAAATTGTGGATGTTCCTAAATTTTCGCAACCTCCCTCCCTCACAACGCCCTGCACTAATCCCAAAATCTTGCACCTATCACGTACCTTACACCTATATATATTTAAAAATGTTGACATTGTGATGTTTTTGGCCTTGATTTAAATTGCTGATCTTCCTTTTGACTGAAAACTTGGATAATCAATTAAATGATGGTCATACATGCAGGAAATAGGTGGTGTCGTTAAATTTGTTCGAATCACTAACAAATGTATGTTCTTGTACTTCTTTAAATTTGTTTCCACTGTGACAATCTTTTGTGTACCTATCTATACCCGAGTCCAGTGGTCTACCGGGTTACCCCATTTATACATAACTGACTGAAATGGTTAGGCACGCAAAGGCTAACTTTCTAAAAGTAGCATTTGCAAACCCAGGATATTAAAATAACATTTGCTAAAAGATGTATTTTATTATTCTGAGTTCAGGCATACTAAACATGAATTTCTACCATGCTTCCTGAGCCTGCTAGGATTATAGAGTGTTATAATCTAGCAGCCCATTCTGGCCTATGGAGAGCAGGTAGCCTTACAATAGTGAAAAACAAATGGCTGTAATTCACTATTAGGACATGCCACACACTTCAGGGCATGTCCTACCTTATCCTTACAATGCACCCTGCCCTAGGGCCTACCATAGGGGTGACTAACATGAAGGTAAGGGAAGGTTTAGGGACTGGCAAGTGGGAACACTTGCCCAGTTGGCATGACAGTACCAGACTGCATGCAGGTTCTGCAGTGGCAGACTTTAGATACATTTTACCAGGCTGCTTCTGTGGGTGGCACAACCAGTGCTGCAAGCCCACTTGCAGCATTTGGATATACAAGCCCTTGGCACCCCTGGTGCACTCTACTAAGGACTGATAGTAAACCAAATAAGCCAAACATGGAAGTCAATTCACATAATACATTTTCCCATAGGGAGCACTTGCCCTGGGGCACTGGATGGCAGTGGCACAGGGCCCTGAGCAGCTAACACCAGCACAAAAATACATTGAGGCACAGACAAAAATGGAAGGGTGACCCACGCCAATGGTGCCAGGTCTAACAATTTACTATTCCCACTCCAGTTAGGATTAAGTCAGGGAAGGTGCTGGACACTAACCATATATAATTTACTATTCCCACTCCAGTTAGGATTAAGTCAGGGAAGGTGCTGGACACTAACCATATATGATTTACTATTACCACTCCAGTTAGGTTAAGTCAGGGAAGGTGCTGGACACTAACAATATATAATTTACTATTCCCACTCCAGTTAGGATTAAGTCAGGGAAGGTGCTGGACACTAAAGGGTCCATTAGGATGTAGGGCGGTGGGACCACCGCGGCGCTGGCGGTGCGGAAAAATACCTTTTTCTGCTCGCCAGCAGCGGACATCACGCCCGCCATATTAGTATGGACAGAGGCCAATTCCTGACCGCCGCGGTGCGACGTGCACTGCCATCAAAGTGAGCCCACCACCGCGGCAGTGGGAGCCAATGGAGACTCACCGCCGTGTGGAATGACATCTCCCCGCTCCACAAATTAGGATGACTCAAGCAAGCAGACGCACCGCAGCGGAGACACCGCCCAACCAGAGACGGCGGAAGCTCGACAGCGGAGCGCGAAACCAGAGTCCCGGTCACGACCACCATGGACCCAGCTCTACACGTCTTTCCGGTGCTGTACCTGCTACATCACCAGGAACTCATGGACCGCCGCGGATGCCGCCGCAGGTACGCAACAACACAACACATAACACACGGCCTGACACAGGGTCCAAATCCACATCAGCAGCGGCAAACAAAAGCAAATACATGCTCACAATGCAAAAGGCAGGGCCAGTGCCAGGCATGGGCAGGGCACAAAGACCACAGGGCCACACCCACTCCCACCACACACTAACACACCCCATAAAGGCACATTCCATGTGCCCCTCCTGTGCACCCCATGCACAACAATAAGCCAGGGCAATACACACCCTGCACCACACAAAAACAATCATGGGGTCACACAATGCAGGAGTGGCTGCACAGGAACACACAACACACAGCACAGTAGCACAGGGCCAAGGAAACACACACAACACCACACTCAGGGAAATATCAATGAGGACAAGCAACAAATGAACACATACAAGGAATTAACATCCAAATGGACACACAGCCTGCACTGTCACACATACATACCACAGACTGACACACACACACACATACACACCCCATATGCCAAGAGCAATGGAACACAACAAATAGGCAAACCAAAGTGGGCTGCAAACAAATGGAAGGCAATGGAGACAAACAACAAGCATGTGTACATCACATCAACACAAGGAACAGAGCACAACACCCTCACACCATCAAAGCACACATGGCTGGCATAGACAGTGAACTCAAACCACAGACAGCACAGTGCAACAACACAGGGAAACAGCAAGGCAAACCACGTATAGGCACAGGGATGAAAGGAAGGCCCTGAAGTCAAACTGGGAACAGCCACACATCCATACAACTACCCCACAGGAGCACACCAGCAGCACTACACACAGGGTCCATCTACACACCTCAGGACTGACTAACACCAGTAGGAATCTACATACATACCCCCCTCACACCAGCAGCACACAACACCAGTGGCAAACACACTGAAAGCTGGCAATACTTGACAGACAATACACACACAAACAACCACACACCCTGGGCTCAGCCACGGACATCACACACACACATACACACAGGGATGCCACCACAAATGTGGAAACAAATACAACAGACAAACACATAGCCCAACAGAAACACACACAGAGCCACAACAACAACAGACATGCCCTGTGCAACTAAACTGGGGAAAGGCAATGGGAGCACAGACACAACAGGAGTGCACAACCTCATCACTCAGGAACAGTGCACAGACAACATACCACAACACACACAAGAAGTGCACCATCACAGAACAACATAGCCACAGCAAACAAACAACAGATGCACAGGCAGAACAATCACATAGCAAACATAGCACAACATCAGGGGATGCACACCAGGCAATCACAAGGCAACATACACACACAGCAATGCATGCACAACAAGCGGCGTGTGCACACCAAACATACCCTACACACACAGACATCAGTGACAGAACAGCAACCCACACAACACCATACAGCATAGCACAAAGACAACAGCACACCCAGGAAGTGAAGCAAAAACACAAACAACACACATACATACAACACAACACCCAATAGATGCAAAAGTCTGGGACACAAAGGTGGAAACAACTTGACCACAGGACTGGGCAGCGCACACAGTTGAACTGCATAGGAGCAACCGTGACTGACAAACAACACCAGAACATCACACATGACCCATTGGGGAAATGCCCTGAGTGACACATTGACCTTGGACAAAGAACTGCACCACAAAGCACAGTGCCACAAATGAAGTAATGGGGAGGCACACACACATACAAACCAAGGGGACAGCTGACACCAAAGTGAAGTGTACTGCATGTGAGTAGGGGAAATGGCAGGAGTGTAACATACACAAAGAGAGGGAGTGCAGACCCAAAATGGGTAGGCAGCTGAAGCACAGATAGGGGATGGAATGACAACACACACAACATGCCACACTGAAGGCAAGAAGGCACCATGTGACAGCAAGGCATGAGAAAACACAACCACAATGGCAGTGTGGAGCAGCAGGTCTGCACAGTCCCCACAAACAGCAACAAGACACATGGATGTGCAACACAACACAACACTGACTTGCCAGTAACATTCTCTGCATACTCACAAGTGACAAAAACAACAAGTAGGAGTCAGACAGAACTGCAAGGACACACCAGCACACTGCACAGTGCACAACATACAACTCACACATGGGCATACAACCACATCCACGGGGATGAACAATCAAAACAACAGGCACACATCTCCCGGGTGACACATGTGTGTAGTTGACATTGCAGGGGCATGCACACATCAACACTCCCCACAAACTCACCCTATTCACACAGCACACTACCTGGCCATCCAAAAGCACAAATGGAAAGTAAGCCATGGGACTAGGATGGCTGGCCATCACAAGATGACCACACACATACACCACTGGGCACACGTAAAGGAAGAACACACATACATGATGACCTTGGACAGCCTGCCTGCAATATTTCCACATTTCTCCATGCCTCTCACTACCGCAGTTGTGTGAATGGGTGTGCTGGTGACACACTGCCGGGGCCGGGCGGTAGCTACCGCGATTTGGGTGCCATACATTGACACGAGGCTCCGCAATTCAGGCGGCGGAGCATGCCAACCGCCATTTCCACATGTCTCCATGCCTCTCACTACCGCACTTGTGTGAATGGGTGTGCTGGTGACACACCGCCGGGGCCAGGCGGTAGCTACCGCGATTTTGGTGCCATACATTGACACAAGGCTCTGCAATTCAGGCGGCGGAGCATGCCAACCGCCATTTCCACATGTCTCCATGCCTCTCACTACCGCACTTGTGTGAATGGGTGTGTGTCACGCCCCGCGGTCCGGCCCCTGGGTGCAGTGTGTATTTAAACGGCGAAGGGCGTGCAGACGCCGCTTCGCGTTCTAGCTCTGAGCCCCAGTTCCGTCTTGATTGTTGTTGCCTGACTTCCGGTTACTCGTACTTCCTGTTTGCCAGCGCGAAGCCGCGGACGAGTCGATCCAGACGCGTCCAGGCTCCGGGATTACTACCGCATTTCCCGCTGGTGAAACGTAGAGGCGCTCCTTCCATCCGAGCTGCCGAACGTGTTGGCGCTCCTTCCATCAGAGCGACCAAGCGTGTTGAGCCTTGCCAAGTAAGGTCTAATTGTTACTTAGCAGTGCGGGGGTCGCCCGTCACTCGTCTCTCCTTACCTCGGAGTTTTGTAGTTGGCTGTCGGTTAGCGATTCCCATAGCCTGCACTGTTCCTGTTCTGATACCCCTCGCCAGAATATACCCCTCTGGCTAGAAGTGTGTTATGTTATATGTAAGCCTGTTACATACTACTCCTGCTTATCAGGCTTGTGTTGTGTCGTGTTTTGTGTCAGCCTGCTACTTCCAGAATCAGGCTTGTATTGTGTTGTGTTTCCGCCTCCTGTTGGAGCGACTCCACATCTTGTACATTAGTTGGAGTCAGACTTGGTGCTCTCACTCCAGTGCTAGCATCAAGAGCCTCCTTGGCGCATCCACTACTTGTCCCTACCCTAAGTTCTCTTAAACCCACATCAGGCATCCTAGGGTGATTATTGCGAGGACCATTGAGCAGTGGATTAGGTTTTCCATCTACCTACATAAGAGTCACGGTACTTGACCTTCCTACACTTTGTATAAGCATATGAGGAATCATACTCTTACATCCTTTATGAAACCTGTCTTTGTTGTTCTCAGCCTGTAAAGTGACTTACACATTGTGAATCTGAGTCCTCCTCTGGGAACCGATCATAAGGGGGTCGTGCAGAGTTATACCTACTTATTCCTGCAGGCCATAATCCAGGAGGCTGGCGATAATCCCGGTAGGTGTGTGGATGGGAATGAAGTGAAGAAAGCTCCAGGGCAGTGCTGTAGTAATATTCATTTACCTACCTTTGTGTTACAGCTGAGGGGCTCGATTATTCCTGTAAAGAACCATCACCTTCCTGTTATCTCGGCTGCCAGAATCATCCTTCAAGACCTGCCTGTGTTCCCCCACCTATCCTTGTTTTGTTTCCCTGTTTTCCCCAGCGGGTCCTTCGTACTCTAGAGTTTGATAGAGTCGGAGGAACGTGGGGGACGACTGTGGACTTTCTCCAACGTTCCGGACGCTCCTGCAGAACATCCGCGATCATTACAGAACGCAAAGCCTTATAGAATATTCTGCCTGAGCGTCATGGAACTAGGTGTGGTCACGCTTGCTGACGTTGCCGGCATGCTTGGCAACTTGCAAGCAGAAACCCAGGCTCTGTCCGCTAGACTAGATAACCTCCAGCGCAGTCAAGGTATGGGGGCCGCGGGAGGGAGAGTAGACGCCACCAACCCTGTGATACAGGTTACCACCCCTACTTCCATCCCTTTAGCTCCACCAGAAAGATTCTCAGGGGATACTTCTCGGTGCGCTGCCTTTCTCAGTCACTGCCAGTTGCATTTCTCATGTAAAGCCACCTGCTTCCCCACTGATCAGGCCCGGGTCGCGTTCATGATTTCCTATCTTAGTGGGGCGGCCGCAGACTGGGCCATACCTTTAGTAGACCGTGATGACCCCTTGTTGTATGATTACCAAGCCTTCAAGAGGGAGTTCCGCAAACTATTTGATAAACACACATATACACACTCCGCAGACTCTGAGTTACTGGCTTTGAAACAGGGTAGTCAAGACCTGGTGTCCTACATCACTACTTTCCAAAGACTGGTGGTGGAGTCCAATTGGCCTGAGGAAAAGCGAGGTACCCTATTTTACAGAGGGCTGCGTGATGATTTAAAGGATGCTCTTTCACAAATAGTGGACCTCCCCACTGCCTGTCCTGAGTTGATAGACCTTGTGGTAAAGATGGAACATCGCATTCAGGAGCGGAAGCAAGAAAAGGGGAAGGGAGAGTCACGATATGTTCCCACCAAGACCAAAGTAGTAGAGGCGGTTAAAGGGCTCGATGAGAGCGAACCTATGCAAATAGGGATAGTGAGAGGGCCGTTAACAGCAGAGGAAAGACAAAGAAGACGAACCAACAGACTTTGTCTCTACTGTGGGAAGGCCGGTCACTTTTTGCGGTCCTGCCCTGTTAAACCAACGTCTACCAAGAGTTCGGGAAACTAGAAAGCCTGGGATGCATGGAGACAGGAATCTTGGGCGAATCTGAATTGACAGTCTCCACCTCCGAACTTGAACCCAGACCTGTTAATCATTTATATGTGTCAGCCTATCTCTCGGTAGCACAGTTAGGGTTACATGTAGCCATTATGATAGATTCTGGGGCCTCGGGTGACTTTATGGATGAAAAATGGGCAAGGGACAATTTAGTCCCCTGCCTCAAGAAAGAGGTGCCCAATATGGTCTTTACGATAGATGGGCGTTCTCTTGTTTCTGGCCCGGTTACCCACAGGACGGTCTGTCTCCACATGCATATAGATCCCGACCATCAGGAAACTCTCGAATTTGACTTGATCCATTCCTCTCACATACCAGTGCTCCTAGGCATCCCCTGGTTGCAGACACATAACCCCATCATTGACTGGCAGTCCGCCACTCTCACGTTTCTGCGAATAGCACTCACTGAGTCTAGGATTGCAGCAGCTCCTGCGCACCCGACCGTAGTGGTAGATGAGACTGAACCCATACCTGAGTTGCCCCTCTGCTACAGTGATTTGAGCACCGTATTTGATGCCAAGGAGGTGGACGTTCTTCCACCGCATAGGGTATATGACTGCCGGATAGATCTGGAGGCAGGAGCCCGTATCCCAAGCAGTAGAGTGTACGCCCTCACTGAGAAAGAAAATGTATATCTCCGAGAATATTTAGATATGATGTTGGAGAAAGGGTTTATCAGGCCTTCCAGATCTCCAGCCTCCTCTTCACTGTTTTTTATTCCTAAGCGTGAGGGGGGTTTTCGGTGTTGCATTGATTATAGGAGATTGAACGAGGTCACTATTAAGAACAGATACCCCTTGCCTCTAATTGCCTCCCTCCTTGACAGTGTACGCAATGCCAAATATTTCACCAAACTGGACTTGCGAGGCGCCTACCATCTAGTGCGTGTCAAGGAGGGAGATGAATGGAAGACTGCCTTCTGTACTAAATACGGATTGTTTGAGTATTTAGTAATGCCCTTTGGGCTTTGTAACGCTCCTGCTGCATTCCAGTTCTTCATAAATGAAGTACTCTGGGATATGCTGGATCGCCATGTCATCGCCTATATAGATGATTTATTGATCTTCTCCGCGTCTATGGACGAACATGTTGTCCACGTCCGACAGGTACTGGAACGGTTGCAGGCAAATGACTTATATTGCAAGCTAGAAAAATGTACCTTCCATACACGTGAAGTGCCTTTTCTGGGTTTTATTGTCTCCCCACAGGGACTTCGCATGGATCCCGTTAAGGTCGAGGCTGTCCTTTCCTGGCCGGCACCGGGTACCGTTAAAGACCTGCAGAAATTCTTGGGTTTCGCCAATTTTTATCGGCGTTTTATTCAAGGGTACTCAGAGTTGGCACATCCTCTTACTACCTTGTTGCGGAAGGGGGTTCCATATGTCTGGTCAGCTGCTGCTGACTCGTCCTTTCGGAGTTTGAAGGAGGCCTTCACGCGCGCTCCAATCTTACGTCATTCGGATCCGGCCTTGCCCTATGTAGTTGAGGTGGACGCTTCCCAAGTGGCAGTGGGAGGGGTCCTGAGTCAAACTGATCCGGAGACGGGGACATGTCATCCCGTAGCCTTTATTTCTCATAAGTTCACTCCTGCAGAATATAACTATGCGGTGGGAGATAAGGAACTCCTGGCAATCAAGAAAGCCTTTGATGAGTGGCGGCAGTACCTATTAGGTGCTCGTTTCCCAGTTGTAGTGTACACGGACCATCGCAACCTCCAATATCTGAAGTCAACCAGAGCCCTGTCCATGAGGCAACTCCGATGGACGCAGTTCTTTTGTGAGTACGACTTCACCATCAGATTCCGCCCTGGGCGGAGCAATGGTAAGGCCGATGCCCTGTCCCGGTTGGGTTTTCAGCTTCCCGACGTGCCCACTGCCGTGCCCCTGGTCATCCCTGAGAGGTGCTTCGTAGGGGGGGTGCTCAAGGAGAATGTCTTTCGGGATAGGCTTCGTGCATGCCAACTCTCTGTGAATATGCGTGATTTTGTGGGGGCTGAGGAATGGGTTCAGACGGATGGTTTTGTGTGTGTCCAGGGAGGGGTGGTGTTGCCCACTTCTGACTTGCAAACTCAGGTATTGGAGTGGTATCACTCACACCCTTTGTCGGGACATCCAGGCATTAAGAAAACTACCAGGGTTATACGAGAGCGTTTTTGGTGGCCCACTATGTTGAGGGACATAGAACAGTATGTGAAGTCATGTCATGTTTGTGCACAGTCCAAGGTTTCTCATCTGCAACCAGTGGGTCTGCTGCTCCCTCTCGCCTCTCCTCCCGGCCCGTGGCACACGGTTTCCCTTGACTTCATCGTGGAACTACCGCTTACCAAAATGCTTAATAACACCTTGCTGGTGGTGGTGGATCATTTCACAAAGACCGCTCATTTTATCCCTTTGACGGGGTTACCCACAGCAGCAGTCTTGGCCTCGGTCTTCTTGCAACATATTGTCCGTCTCCATGGTCTTCCCTCGGTCTTAATTTCTGATAGGGGGGCTCAATTTGTGTCTCGGTTTTGGAGGAATCTCTGTGGGATGTTACAGATCGATGTTAGACTCTCCTCCAGTCATCATCCCCAGTCGGATGGCCAAACAGAGAGGGTCAATCAGTGCTTCGAACAATATGTGAGGATTCAAGCTTTACAATCTGCAGCTGAGTGGGATGAGTGGGTGTGGATGGCAGAAATGTTGTATAACAACAGCCCTCATTCTTCCACCCAACTGACCCCTTTTTTCTGCTCTCAAGGGTTTCATCCCAGGTTCTTACCTCTAGGGATTCCTGTTGACAGCCCGACTCCCGCTGCCACTGACTTGGTACAAAAGTTGCACGACATGCATGAGCAGTCATTGACAGATCTAGAGTTGGCCAAGGTGAGATACAAAGAGGGGGCTGATTTGCACAGGAGGTTGGAACCTATATACGCTCCAGGGGATAAGGTGTGGCTTTCCACGAAACACATTAAACTCAGTGGTCCTCGCAAGTTCAATCCCAAATACATCGGACCCTACAAAGTGGTGAAGCTGGTCAATCCGGTGGCAGTGAAGATAGAACTACCTGCGTCCCTTAAGATCCATCCTGTATTTCACGTGTCATTGCTCAAACCTGTTGAACCTGGTACGCGTGTCCCCAAGAGGCCCGCTCCTCTCTCCGTTCAAGATACTGACGAGTATGAGTTTGAGGAGGTCATTGACTCTCGCTTAGCGGGTAGGACCCTTCAGTATCTGGTGCATTGGAAAGGATACGGGGTGGAGGAACGATCTTGGGTATCAGCTTGTGACGTGCATGCTCCCCGGTTGGTGCGGCTGTTTCACCTTAGGTACCCTCATAAACCCAAACCAGGGGGAGGGCGTTGTGGGGGGAGTGTGCTGTCACGCCCCGCGGTCCGGCCCCTGGGTGCAGTGTGTATTTAAACGGCGAAGGGCGTGCAGACGCCGCTTCGCGTTCTAGCTCTGAGCCCCAGTTCCGTCTTGATTGTTGTTGCCTGACTTCCGGTTACTCGTACTTCCTGTTTGCCAGCGCGAAGCCGTGGACGAGTCGATCCAGACGCGTCCCGGCTCCGGGATTACTACCGCATTTCCCGCTGGTGAAACGTAGAGGCGCTCCTTCCATCCGAGCTGCCGAACGTGTTGGCGCTCCTTCCTTCAGAGCGACCAAGCGTGTTGAGCCTTGCCAAGTAAGGTCTAATTGTTACTTAGCAGTGCGGGGGTCGCCCGTCACTCATCTCTCCTTACCTCGGAGTTTTGTAGTTGGCTGTCGGTTAGCGATTCCCATAGCCTGCACTGTTCCTGTTCTGATACCCCTCGCCAGAATATACCCCTCTGGCTAGAAGTGTGTTATGTTATATGTAAGCCTGTTACATACTACTCCTGCTTATCAGGCTTGTGTTGTGTCGTGTTTTGTGTCAGCCTGCTACTTCCAGAATCAGGCTTGTATTGTGTTGTGTTTCCGCCTCCTGTTGGAGCGACTCCACATCTTGTACATTAGTTGGAGTCAGACTTGGTGCTCTCACTCCAGTGCTAGCATCAAGAGCCTCCTTGGCGCATCCACTACTTGTCCCTACCCTAAGTTCTCTTAAACCCACATCAGGCATCCTAGGGTGATTATTGCGAGGACCATTGAGCAGTGGATTAGGTTTTCCATCTACCTACATAAGAGTCACGGTACTTGACCTTCCTACACTTTGTATAAGCATATGAGGAATCATACTCTTACATCCTTTATGAAACCTGTCTTTGTTGTTCTCAGCCTGTAAAGTGACTTACACATTGTGAATCTGAGTCCTCCTCTGGGAACCGATCATAAGGGGGTCGTGCAGAGTTATACCTACTTATTCCTGCAGGCCATAATCCAGGAGGCTGGCGTTAATCCCGGTAGGTGTGTGGATGGGAATGAAGTGAAGAAAGCTCCAGGGCAGTGCTGTAGTAATATTCATTTACCTACCTTTGTGTTACAGCTGAGGGGCTCGATTATTCCTGTAAAGAACCATCACCTTCCTGTTATCTCGGCTGCCAGAATCATCCTTCAAGACCTGCCTGTGTTCCCCCACCTATCCTTGTTTTGTTTCCCTGTTTTCCCCAGCGGGTCCTTCGTACTCTAGAGTTTGATAGAGTCGGAGGAACGTGGGGGACGACTGTGGACTTTCTCCAACGTTCCGGACGCTCCTGCAGAACATCCGCGATCATTACAGTGTGCTGGTGACACACCGCCGGGGCCAGGCGGTAGCTACCACGATTTGGGTGCCATACAATGGCGATGGCCATCTGTCAAACATCAACAGTGCACAGTGCCAACATGTACAATGGCACATCATTGTGCACACGATGCCAATGCTCAATTTACTCCACTGATGGCTACACATGCCATGGTTGTGTGTATGTTAAATAGATTTGCCTGTACCCACTCACATGTCACTTATGGATTTGATGTTGGTGTAGGCAGGACAGTGTTGTTTTGGACTGTACAATATGTACACATGTCAATGTGTTGAGGTTCAGTGAGAATCACAGCGATGCTCGTCTCAATGAATGATGATCTATTTAGCATTGCCTCTCATGTCTGCTCATGAACACATTCGTCATTCCAGCACCGACTGTGGTCATTGTGTGGTGGTTGTGTGCCAGTTTGTAATGCATTAAGGTGTGACAGGTACAGCAGCTAGGTATGAGACAGTGGTTTAGATTAGTTACACATATGCTGGATGCTATACTCCCAGGCGTGCCCATGGGAACTGTGGCCATAGCCCTATGTGCATTCACATTGACCAAGGTGGTGTTTGAGGTACTTGTCTTGTGTAAGTTGACACGTGTGCCCTTCGTGTAGCTGAAGGTGTCACTATATGCACGCTGGTCTGTTAGTCACTATAGATGTCAGTCATTGTTATCGTTGTGTCATCCAGAACGTGATATGCTGTGCACATCTCATGATGTATTGCATTGACATGTGTCCACTATCATCTCATCACTTGACGGTGCTGGAGGACATGGAGGATGTTGCGATCATACGGAAATGCCGCCTGGACAGAGCCACCCTGAAAACCCTTTGTGATCTGTTGGAGCCCCACCTGCAGCCCCGCAGGACATATCCAACAGCTTTCACCCCTACTAATAAGGTGATGGCAGCCCTGAATTGTTTTTGCCAACTGGATCATTCCAGGAGACTGTGGCCAGCACTGGTGGGATGTCACAACCGATGTTCAGCATGGTGCTGCGTGATGTACTGTCCGCCATGATGCTATACAAGGACAGATACATCTGTTTCCCCAGGGGTGCTGACTTGCCAGCTGTGAAGGGAGACTTCTATCCCCTTGGACACATCCCCAATGTTGTTGGGGCCATTGATTGCACCTATGTCGGTCTTGTGCCACCACAGGCAAGTAAGCACATTTACCGCAATCGCAAGCATTACCACTCCATCAATGTGCAGGTGGTGTGCCTGGCAGATATGACCATCTCGCATGTGTGTGCCAAATTCCCAGGCTCAGCCCATGCCTCCTACATCCTGCGGAACAGCATAGTGCCCCAGCTGATGGCTAATCTTCTTCCAGAGCGTGCATGGATTGTGGGTGAGTATGCCTAGTCGTGTGCTGTGCTGTGTGTGTGACCTGCTGCCCTGAGCCTCAGCGACGTTGCAATGTCTATTTGTGTTTGTCATACCTAGGTAACTATCTATGCATATCCCAACCGTCCCTGGTTGCTGAGCCCACTGCGGAATCCCAGGTCCCCGGCTGAAGTCTGCTACAATGAGGTCCATGGGAGGACACGTCGTGTGGTGAAGCATACTTTTGGTCTGCTCAAGTCACGTTTCCGCTGCCTGGACAAGACCGGAGGTGCACTGGCATACTCACCCCGGAAGGTGTGTCAGATTGTTGTGGCATGCTGCATGCTCCTCAACCTAGCCATTCTCAAGGAGATTCCCCTGCTCCTGGATGATGGTGAGGACCCAAGGCCCCAGCCTGCAAACCAAGCCGTGTCCAGTGATGAGGACAGTGGAGAGGAGGAAGGTGTTGACCTGCGTGAACAGCTCATCACCCGCAGTTCACTTGACGGTGGGTGTCGATGTGCAACATACCCATTGTCTGATGATATTGCTGTTGTTGTGAAGGGGCATGTGAGAATTGTAGCATCAGCCAGTTGTAGACTCAGTGGTGGTTGGAAATGTTTCTGGGACATGTCATTTGGGAACATCAACAGGACGTGTATGTTGACACTTGGTGGCCATTGTGACATGTGCATGTTGGATTATCCTGATGGTATGGGTTGTGTGATGTCTGTGATGCCACACTCATTTCATTAAGCAATATTTGACAGCTCTTTCTTGCTGCAGCACCACAATAAAACAAGGTACAAACAGATATATCATAGGAGTGCACCCCCTACAATATAAAGTCACACCCAGACCAGTGACAGTTGTTCTGTTGTGTTTCCCTAGGTGCCATCGACTTCTCCTTGCCTACATACAGCCCATGCTCCTGGTACATTGTGATCATGTTGAGGACTGTACATCCTGCAATAAAGACGGAGCAGACACGACTACATGTATATGAGGATATTTTATTTACAATGGTGAGATGCGAGGGGGGTGTACATTTCCATTGGGGGTGGGGTGGAGCTGTGAGTTGACAGTTGTGGTAGATGAGATAGTCGAGTAGTCACCACATTGCTGTGGTGACCCAGTCCAACAGACAGATGCCATTCACAAGGCAGTGTGGGGAAGGACAGTCCAAAAAGTCAATGCAGTGGTGAAGAGGGTTGCCATCAGGGCTGGCTCCGTTACTGGCGTCTGGCAGGTGCTTGGCCTCCAGATACTCCCAGGGTCTTCTTAGGACGGCCCCTTCATCGTTTGGCAGGGGTGGCCCTGCTGCAGGGCCAGGGGGTCTGAGGACTCACCCCTCGCTGTGGGCGCAGGGGAGGATGGTGAACTGTCATTGTGCGGCCCACCAGAGGGAGGTGGAGGTGTTGTCTGTGGCGCATGCCTGTCCCTCAGTACCGCCACTTGCTGGCCCAAGAGGTCCACAATTTGTCCCATGCGGGTGTCGATGAACCTCATCAGCAGGATGAGCTCGTGGAACAGTTTGTCCGACCAGCCCGTTCGTCCCTGGGCCTGTTCGTATGCACGCAGGACTCTGGTGATATGTTCCAGGGAGTGGGTCCCAGCCTCCTGGTGTCCCTGGGTGGCCCTGCCCCTCCCACCTGCCCTGCTGCCACGGACCTGTTGCCTCACCACTGTGGGCACCCGCATCCTCTCCCTGCCCTCCTCCATCGGTGGTGTAAGCTGGTCATCTTCTGGGACAGGGAGGGTGTTGCAGGCAGCACTGGTGGTGGTGGCAGTGGCCGCACAGGCCGTGACAGCAGGGGTCTGCTGTGGAGTTGTTGTTGGCGTAGATGTGGTGGGGGGGACGATGGGGTCATGGTACCTGTTGCTCCCTGGCACACCAGATGGGCCGGCCTCTAGCTCATCGTCCATGGAATCCTGGGAGTCAACATCCGAGAGTCCTTGTACCGGGGGTGGAGACTGGCTCTGCAGGTTGCTGGTGTTGTCCTCTGCAGTGAGTTCTTGGTCACCTTTGGGTCAGATGTGAAATGTCATTGCAGTGCACCCGGCAAGCTTTGTGTTAGCTGTGTGTCATTCACTTTTTGTACACTGCACAATTGACATATCATCACATTGTTGACTAAGTGCAGTACTGTGCTTCCTGACATGATGCAGTGGTACAGGCATTAGTTGTACATGGTGTGAGGTGCCAAGGCATACCAGGCGACCCGTGCACAATTGAGGTTTACAGGGACTTGTTGCCATCTAGGGCCTGGCACAACATGTGTTTAATTGAGAACTCATTGTTTATTTTTCTGACCTAGGAGATGTCACATCTGGCCATGAACTGGCCATTGTCATCTCCTGCATCCTTTTGTCCTGTCATGTGCATATCTTGATTTGTGCCACCACACATGCTTTCATATTTTTCGAATGGTCCTTGTTGCACTTGCCCCATGGGGATGCACATATAACTAGGTGCTGTGCATGATTGTGCCCTGACTTTCTTCTACTTGTGCATTGGTGTGTCACACTTTGGTGGCTGTGACAGTTTCCTTAGCTTAACTGTGTGCACACTGTGCTTGGCAATGGGGTAGGTATGATTCTTTGTGGAATGAGAGGGCTAGTGTTGTCATATGGCACCATTTAATTTGTGAAAAATGGGTGGTTGCACGTTCTGGCTACTTACCTGTAAGTTTGTTTGGTGTACTGCAATGGCTTCCAACTGCTCCTGGGTGGGGAAGTGCTCCATCCTGCTGAGGTGTGGGACAGAGGAAATGTTGGGAGTAGTGGTGCAGGCCTCCCACCCCAAGACACCCTGCCAGGGAAGATGGCTACCTACCTGTGAGTTTGATGAGGGTGGTGTAATGGCTTCCAACTGCTTCTGGGTGGGGTAGTGCTCCATCCTGCTCAGGTGTGGGACAGAGGGAATGTTAGGAGTAGTGGTGCAGGACCACCACCCCCAGACACTCTCCCAGGGAAGATATCTACCTACCTGTAAGTTTGTTTGGTGTACTGCAATGGCTTTCAACTGCTTCTGGGTGGGGGGAGGGCTCCATCCTGCTCAGGTGTGGGACGGGGGCATGGTGGGAGTAGTGGTGCAGGCCTCCCATCCACAAACACCCTCCCAGGGAAGATGGCTACCCACCTGCAAGTTTGTTTGGTGTACTGCAATGGCTTCTAACTGCTCCTGGGTGGGTGAGTGCTCCATCCTGCTGAGATGTGGGACAGAGGGAATGTTGGGGGTAGTGGTGCAGGCCTCCCAGCCACAAACACCCTCATTGTGAAGATGGCTACCTACCTGTAAGTTTGTTTGGTGTACTGCAATGGCTTCCAACTGCTTCTGGGTGGGGTGGGGTGGGGGAGGGCGCCATCATGCTCTGGTGTGGGACAGGGGGCATGGTGGGAGTAGTAGCGCAGGCCTACCACCCACACACACCCTCACTGTAAAGATGGCTACCTACCTGTAAGTTTGATGAGGGTGGTGTAATGGCTTCCAACTGCTGGGTGGGATCCATCTTACTAGGCTGTGGGCCGGGGGCATGGTGGGAGTAGTGGTGCAGGACCCCCACCCCCAGACACCCTCCCAGGGAAGATGGCTTTCTACCTGTGAGTTTGATGTGGGTTGTGTAATGGCTGACACATGCTTCTGGGTGGGGTGGGGGGAGGGATCCATCTTGGTAAGCTGTGGGACAGGGGGTATGGTGGGGTAGTGGTGCAGGCCCCCTATCCCCAGACACCCTCCCAAGGAAGATGGCTACCTACCTGTGAGTTTGATGAGGGTGGTGTAATGGCTTCCAACTGCTTCTGGGTGGGGGAGTGCTCCATCCTGCTCAGGTGTGGGACAGAGGGACTGTTGGGAGTAGTAGTGCAGGCCTACCACCCACACACACCCTCACTGTGCAGATGGCTACCTACCTGTTTGATGTGGGTTGTGTAATGGCTGACACATGCTTCTGGGTGGGGTGGGGGAGGGATCCATCTTGCTGATGCTGTGTGCCAGAGGTCCTGGTGGGATTTGTAGTGCTGTCTGTCTGTACACATGCCCCCACGGTGATGTTGGTAGTTATGTTTGGGGTGAATGGGGTGGGTGAATGTTGGATCTGTGAGCCATGTTTTTGTGAATGTGTGGTGCAGATGGATGGCATGTGTCCTAGGTGGTGTAGCTTTGTAGTTGTGCAAGACAGTACATAGCATAGTGGCGGTAGTCATTTGTTTGTACTTACCAGCCTCCACTCCCCCAGCTACTCCTGTGAGACTCTCTGGATGAAGTATGGCAAGCACCTTCTCCTCCCATTGTGTGAATGGTTCTGGTGGAATAGGAGGGCCACCGACAGTCCTCTGAGCCAGCTCATGGTTCTTGCTCCTCCTCTCCTTGACCACCCTCTTCAGATCAAGCCAACTCTTCATGTTCTCCTTTTTTGATCTTGAGGTGGTCCCTTCTGCATTGACCCTTTGGACTATCCTTGCCCACATTTGTGTCCTTGTGGCTAATGGTGTCTATTGGACCAGGGTACCAAAAAGCTGTGGTTCCACTCTGACTATCTTATCTACCATGACCTTCAACTCACTCTCAGTGAATATGGGCATTTTCTGAGTGGCCATGGTGTGTGGTGTGCAAAGTGATTGTGGGTGCAGGAGTGTGAGTGATGGTTGTGGTTGTGCTGTGTATGGTGTGTGTTGTGCAGGGGTGTTAGTTGTGCTGGTGTGAAGGTGTTGGCGGTGCTGTGTGTGGTGTGGCTAGTGATGTTGTGTCCTTTGACTCCCCTGTCAGCTGTGGTATGTGTCCCTTCTCTCCTGGAGTTTTGCAAGGGATTGTGGTCAGGGAAGGGGCTAGTTTTATACTCAGCTATGTGGGTGTGTCCAATTGGGGTGGTGCTGACAGGTGTTTTGTCCTGGGATTTGTATTTTTCGTTTTGCCATGTGGTTGTGTCATTGGGGTGTGTTTTGTGTATTTGGGGGGCATGGCTAGTTTTCTGTGTGCACTTTTTGGCCTTTTTATGGGGTTTTGGCTTCGTCCGCCATATTTTTTACGGTTTGTCTGCCGCGGTGGCTGTGCTTCAGCTCTTTCGCTGGCTCTTCCATTCATCCCATTGTGCGACCGCGGCGGTCGGAGACAGCGGTACGTACCGGGGGACCGTCGGGGATGTCCTAATTTCCGGTGCTGTGTCTCCACTATACTTGCGGTGGGTTGGTGTTTTTCCGCCGCGATTACGACCGCCGCGGACGGATTTTGGACATCTCCGCCCGCTACGGGCGTTTTTTCTTGGCCTCGTTCCGCCGCGGTCTGATTATTTTGGCAGTTAATCCTAATTTGGCCGCCGGTTTTCCGACGGTGCCGGCGGGCGGCTGTTTTCTGCTTCCACGGAGGCCGGGGTGATTTTCCGCCCGCCATCCTAATGGACCTCTAACCATATATAATTTACTATTCCCACTCCAGATAATATTAAGTCAAGGAAGGTGCTGGACACTAACAATATATCATTTACTATTCCCACTCCACCCAATATTAAGTCCAAAAAGATGCTGGTTACTAAACATATATAAATTACTATTCCCACTCCAGTCAGTATTAACTGAGGGAAGGTGCTGGACACTAAACATATATAAATAACTATTCAAACTCCAGTAATCATTGAGTCTGGGAAAATGCTGGACACTAAAGGGTCGATTCCGATCCGGGTCGGTCAGCTCTCCGAGAGCTGTTCGTAGCCTTATCTTGCGACCGACTCGTACCCGGAGCCAGTCCGTCCGGGCGATGAAGTACGATGCGCATAACTGACAAAAATCCGACCGACACGTAGGCTGTGATTCAAGCTTCATTCTCCATCTGAGCCGTACCTCTGAACGCCGAACCGAGTCGCCCGGAAGCAGTATCCATAGCAGTTTCCTGCCGGACAAGTACGATGCGCACATCATACGCGCCGGACGGGTTGCCACGTACGGCACGTCACAGCATCCAGAAAAGAAGCATATCAGGTACGATTCGTTCCAGAACTCAATCCACAGCTACGAGACGGACCAGCTTGCAACGGGTACGAGACGGAGTAACAAGCAGCGTGTACGAGACAAACACATCATGAATCGGATCACTGACATAATATTGACTACCAAATATAGACCTACCAAAATATCGATGACAAAATATAGAATGCAAAAATATCGAATTCCTATCTACAAACAGGTAAGTACAAAAATATCGAATCAAAAATATCCTTTAAAAAAAATATAGTTAGTCAAAATATCAAATTTTTTAAATGTCTTAAAAGTAATATAAAAATAATAAAATAATAAATATAATTAACTAAAACATATTTAAAAATACTTAAATAACCTTAAAAATAATAAATAATGAATGTACGTTAAAAAAAAATAAACTTATATTTTTATTTTTTAATAGATATATATTAACGTAATATTAATACAAAATAATCAATATTTTTACCGTAGGATAGCGGCAGGGTAAAATGTACCATTACCACTCCAGTGAGTGCAACAGTAGGGAAAGCGTCAGATAGCGTAGGGGTAAAAATTACTATTCCCACTCCAAAGAGTGCAACAGCAGGGAAAGCGTTGGATAGCGTAGGGGTAAAAATTACTATTCCCATTCCATAGAGTGCAACAGTAGGGAAAGCTTTGGATAGCGGGAGGGTAAAATGTACTATTCCCACTCCAATGAGTGCAACAGTAGGGAAAACGTCAGATAGCGTAGGGGTAAAAATTACTATTCCCACTCCAAAGAGTGCAACAGTAGGGAAAACGTTGGATAGCGTAGGGGTAAAAATTACTATTCCCACTCCAAAGAGTGCAACAGTAGGGAAAGCGTTGGATAGCGGGAGGGTAACATTTAATATTCCCACTCCAGTGAGTGCAACAATAGGGAAAGCGTTGGATAGCGTATGGGTAAAAATTACTATTCTCACTCCAAAGAGTGCAACAGTAAGGATAGCGTTGGATAGCGTAGGGGTAAAAATTACTATTCCCACTCCAAAGAGTGCAACAGTAGGGAAAACGTTGGATAGCGGGAGGGTAAAATTTACTATTCCCACTCCAGGGAGTGCAACAATAGGGAAAACGTTGGCTAGCGTAGGGGTAAAAATTACTATTCCCACTCCAAAGAGTGCAGTAGTAGAGAAAATAATAATCTAATATTTTTTTTAAAATAATTTAATTATTAATACCAATACAAAAATTATTGAAATTAATTACCAATCACAAAATATTTAATAATCAATTCATTATAAATACCAATAAATATTGTTTTTTTAATTAATTACCTATTAATAATTAATTAAAAACCAATTAATTTTCAATACCAAAAATGAATAAATACAAATAATACCAATTAATAATAAATTAATAGTAAATTAATTATCAATATACAAAAATAAATTCAATAATTAATTTACAATCAAATTACTTCCCACCATATTCCCCTATAAACCCACAACCCACTACAAATAATAAATTAAAACAATTAACATAATTATCAATTAAACAATTAATAAAAATGAATTACCAATTAATACTAATTAATTACCAATTAAAAATTAATCATCAACCAATTAATTTTCAATACCAAAAATTGATAAATAATAAAAAATAGCAATTAATAATTAATTGACAGTAAATTAATTATCAATACACAAAAATGTTTTCAGTAATTAATTAATTACAATTAAATTACTACCCACCATATTCCCCAATAAACCTACAGCCCATTACAAATTATAAATTAATACAAGTAGCATAATTATCAATTAATAATTTAATACCATTTAATTACCAATTAATAATTAATTAATACATTAATTATCAATACCAATAAATAAAAATAAATATTTACTTAATTACTATTAAATTACTTCCCACTCTATTCCCCTATAAACCCACAACACGCTACGGAATTAAACAACGCAAAAATTTAATAACATAAAATTCATTACTTTAAAAAAATTAAACATACATTACAAAAACTAATATACACTTTTAACACATATATTAACATGCAAAACACTTTAAAAAAATCGATATTAAAAAAAATTTGATATTTGTTTAATGCCTATGGGGCATATGCATCAACATTAGCATTTGCGATTCCTTATTAGCGAAAAATAAGGAATCGCTAATAAGGAATAGCAAAAGGCTATGCATGTAGGAATCGCTATTCAAATAGCGATTCCTTAACATTCCTTATTACCGAATCGGTAATACCGAATCGGTAATAAGGAATACCTACCCATTCATTCCTATGGGCTTGGAGGCCCATAGGAATGAATGTAAAGCCATTCTGTATTAGCGATTCGGTATTACCGAATCGCTAATAGCTGGAGCACTTTCAAGGGTGCCAGGGTGTCAAAAGGACACCCTGTTGCACCCCTGAAAATGATATGTGCACATATGTTGCACACACACATGCTCTAAGGGCATGTGTGTGCGCAACATGACACTTTGAAAAATGCACAAAAGTGCATTTTTCAAAGTTTTTGCAAATTACCATGCAGTTCATCTTCATGGTAATTTGCTCCCCTTATTAGCGAAATCGCTAATTTTTTAACTTTGATGCATTGCATTTAAGGAATCTCACTTTGGGATTCCTTAAATGCAATCGCTATTTAAGGAATCGGTATTTAAGGAATCCCTATTTAAAGAATCGCTATTTAAGGATTCCTTAAATACCGATTTCTGCTTTTGGGTTGATGCATTGGGATTGGGTATTTTTTACTTAATACCGGGAGCTAATAAGGAATCGGTATTTTACCGACTGGATTTTGGCTTGATGCATAAGGGTGTATATTATGTACTTCGATATTACTTACCTGCAATTCGATATTTTTAACAACTATATTATGTCCATTCGATATTATGTCCATTCTATATTTTAGACTCGATATTATGTCCATTCGATATATTTTTTTCGATATTAAGACTGTTCACCCATGAATCCCATCGCGCAGGTCATACCAATACTCTACGGGGCAGATTTATGTTTGACTTGTGCCTCATTTACGCCGCCGTTGCGTCACTTTTGTGACGCAGCAACGGCGCAAATCCTGCGCCATGGTGCGGGGTATTTACAACGTGACGCATCTGGGAGATGCGTCACGTTGTAAAGCCCTGCGCCACATGTAGGCGTTCCAGGGCAGGTGGGGGCGTTCCGGCGCAGGAACGCCTCCTAAAAGTGGCTGAGTGAAATCTACAAGATTTCACTCAGTCACTTTTGAGCCCATGCTGCGTCAAAACCCTGCGCCTGCTTGAAGCAGGCGTAAGGATTGATGCAGCATTGTGCAGATAGGGCCCCCCAGAGCATTGCTGGAGCTGCGTCGCGCTTGCGACGCAACTCCAGCAATTCGCCACTTTTACGTCACAGATGCGTGACGCATCTGTGCTGTTTTTGCCCCATGGTGCGCCGCATTATAAATGCGGCGCATCCATGGTGGCGGAGCTGGGGCGCAAAATAACTGACGCATCCCTGCTGATATGCAGGGATGCGTCAGTTATTATAAATATGCCCCTACATCTATAACCAGATCAGGAACCGTCGCGGATGGCACAGACTGTAAGTCAGACACCCACCACACAAACAAATGACACGTACCCACAATATGTCACACACACACACAGGGGATCCATATCCTGGCCACTAGCAACAGGCCACCATAGGTGTTGCATGGCCAGCACCACTACTAGCCCCACTCATAGGCCCTATGTTGCCCATCACTACTGCCACCCCCACCCATATGGGACCTGTTGCCCATCACTCCTACCACCCCCACCCATAGGGCTTATGTTGACCATCGCTACTGCCACCCCCACTCATAGGGCTTATGTTGCCCATCACTACTGCCACCCCCCACCCATAGGGGACCTGTTGCCCAGCACTCCTGCCACCCCCACTCATAGGGCATATGTTTCCCAGCACTCCTGCCACCCCCACCCATAGGTGACGTGTTGCCCAGCACTCCTGCCACCCCCACCCATAGGGCTTATGTTGCCCATCACTACTGCCATCCCCACTCATAGGGCTTATGTTGCCCATCACTACTTTCACCCCAACCCGTAGGGGACCTGTTGTCCAGCACTCCTGCCACCCCCACTCATAGGACTTATGTTGCCCAGCACTCCTGCCACCCCCACCCGTAGGGACCCTGTTGCCCAGCACTACTGCCACCCCCACCCATACAGCTTATGTTGCCCATCTCTACTGCCACCCCCACCCCTAGGGCTTATGTTGCCCATCACTACTGCCACCCCCACCCATAGGGGACCTGTTGCCCAGCACTCCTGCCACCCCCAAACATAGTGCTTTTGTTGCCCATCACTACTGCCACCCCCACTCATAGGGCTTATGTTGCCCATCACTACTGCCACCCCCATCCATAGGGGACCTGTTGCCCAGCACTTCTGCCACCCCCACTCATAGGACTTATGTTGCCCAGCACTCCTGCCACCCTCACCCATAGGGGACCTGTTGCCCAGCACTCCTGCCACCCCCACCCATAGTGCTTTTGTTGCCCATCACTACTGCCACCCCCACTCATAGGGCTTATGTTGCCCATCACTACTGCCACCCCCACCCATAGGGGACCTGTTGCCCAGCACTCCTGCCACCCCCACTCATAGGGCTTATGTTGCCCATCACTACTGCCACCCCCACCCATAGGGGACCTGTTGCCCAGCAATCCTGCCACCCCCACTCATAGGACTTATGTTATCCATCACTACTGCCACCCCCACCCATAGGGCTTATGTTGCCCATCACTACTGCCACCCCCACTCATAGGGCTTATGTTGCTCAGCACTCCTGCCACCCCACCCAATGGGCTTATGTTGCCCATCACTACTGCCACCTTCACCCATTGGGCTTATGTTGCCCATCACTACTGCCACCCCCACTCATAGGATGGGTGATGTGCCACACATCCATCATACACCAACATTAGGTATGTCAGCAAAATACATCGCCCCCTAACATCATGACAACAGTGTGTAGTCTGTGACACATGCCCACAACAGTGATTATGACTTTGAACATACAATGTAACTACCATCACATGTGTGACCAAAAACTGAGTGTGGCCTACACAAGACAAGCATCACTAGCACGGTGTCAATGTAAAAATAACATCCCCTCACTGTGTAGAACAAAAGTTAAGGGTGTGGTTCCAAACTGCAGCAAATGTTGAGCATTGTGGTGATGGGGTCGAAAACCCCCCTCATCACAGTGACCAAAAGGTAAGTGCCATCATGGTCAAAGCTGCAAATGCCAAACAGCATGTATGAATTCTGGTCCCAACACATGAAACACTTTTGGGGCAAAGTGGTGGTTGTGTACCATACACACAGAGATGTGGTGAGGCTAACAGTGCTGTGAAAGCCTAACATACTCTCGGCCATGTGCAGACAAGCACCACCCATGGGGGCTGATAATGCATACAGTGTACAATGACGCAGAAGTGACCATCACAAAGCATACACACATCTCGAAAATAGACACACAAATCAAAACAACCTGTGTAGACTGTAGGTGTCAGGTCACAAACTCCCGTTCCATGCCAGCAATGGGACCTAACAACCAGGATGAATGTGCAGAATGATGTGATATGACTCACAGGGACAGCAGGGTAAATCACAAAAATAACATCCAGACAATGGCCCACAACAGCAATACCAATACACTGGTGCAGATGCACAAACAAGCACTGTACATGTGACACAACATGTGTGTGTGTGTGTCTCAGTATCCCCAGGCAACTACACAACACAAGAGGGGGGCTGAACCACAGTGAGACAGATGTGGACACAGTGCCATACAAAAGTAAACCATTAATGGTCCCCCCATAGTGGGCAATCGGGCATTGTGAGATAAGAGGGAGCACAACAGACACATGTGACACAAGCTGGAATGAACAGCAACTAACACAGCAAGAGACTGACACACAACAGCACTACCCCCAGGGACCAGACATTGGGGTGACACAAGCATGCATGACACGTCCACTGTGCTGACAAAGGTTGATGTCGTACAAACTGTGAAACCCAGACATGTGTCCTGTGCCACAAAAGTACATCACACCTATACAAACACAAATCACTCATCATGGCCCGTCATCCATGGACAAACGGGAGCTAGGGGCCCATCCATGCAAACATTTACATCAGTTCACCCTCAACACCACACACCCTGAACTGCACCAATGTGCATCTGTGAAGCCCACATGGACAGGTGACATTGCTCATGCACCCATGACAAACACAGTAATGTTGAGAGGAACTAAGGTGCACAGACACATCACACAAGGACAGTTTACAACCCTGGTGAATGACAGACATACTGCACAGTATGCAGTACATGGCCATGACGTCAAAGCTCACGTAACCTTCCAAATACCTGCCACAGTCCCAGGACAATGCAGAAGCCAAGGAGGACCACAACGCACACATGCTGACACCTGCAAACATTGCAGCCCTGAACCGGACAAGTGGGATCCGTCACACATACATACACATGTCTCAATCACTGAAAGGTACCACCTAGGGACAAGTACATGATATTGCAAACAAACAAGTGCCTTGGGGACCCCTGACTGTGTCCCATCTGCGTGACCACATCATCACCACTCAGAACAGACAAATCCTAGTGATGAAACACCAATTAACAGTAGTGTTTCATGCACCCACATATCTGGTAGCCCATGGCAAAGTTGTGGGATGAACACAGTACCACTCAGCAAGCATCAACAACAGGAACATATTAAGGGAACACTGACTGTGTATGAAAAGGGATGTGGACACACACACACATGCCCACACAACACACAACATGGGCCCAGGCAATGTCACGGAACAACACACTTACTTGAGGGTATAGGAGAGTAGGATCTGCTTCACATGGGTACCCCCACTTTTTGCTTGTGTTTCACTGTTTTTCGACCTTAGTCTGGCTGTGGCCCTGCTAATCAGGACCCCAGCCTAGCTGCTTCCTCTCTAAAATGGTTTCCTTGTACATTAGGTTCATATCTAATTGGATTCTGGAGTGCCTTGTAAGCCCCTAGTATATGGTATACTATGTACCTAGGGCATAGGTACCTCAGAGGACTACCAGGGGCTGAAGCATGTATTATGCCACCCCTGGGACGCACTCCAAAATGGCACCAAAGGTATGATACTGCAGCCTGGGTAAGGGTGTGCTTGCACCCCTTACAGTGGTATAGGCTACCTATATCACTACCATTGCACACACATATAAAACCTATAAGTCACTCCTATGGCAGGCCTTAACAATCCTGAAGGCAGAGTGCTTGGTTTTTATGTGAGAGGGTGCCCCTGCATGAGCAGAGCCCCTCTGCAGCATTCAGAGTACCTCCTCTGATGCTGTTTATGGTGCAGCCTGACCATATACTCTTAAGTGCATTATAACCTCGCGGTAAATGCTAACTTTGGGATGGCTGCATGGAAACATGTCGTGTTTGGTGTCAAACGCTTTGGAATAATACACTCCGCCAGTTCTGGCGGCAGGGGTAGCATTCCAACCTTCTAGAGGGAGAGACATGTTCACACTGATCTAACCCGGTAGGACTTTCTAAAGCCCTGGCATCACAAAATGGATGCCTCTGCCACAGACACGGGTCTGGCCTCCTGCTGCTGACCAAAACTCCGGCAGGGGAGGCCTGGACAATAGGTTTCCTGTCCCAGGGAGGTGTAACCACCTCCCCAGACAGGCAGATGTGTATTGGGGCTGGGCGGGAGCACTCTCTGGTGCTTTGGTGTCCCTGTGCATAGCCCAGTTCAAACCGGTTGCAGGGGCTACCTGCCCCTGCTCTGGCATGAAACTGGACAAAGGAAATGGGTGTAACCACCCCTCTTTCCAAACCCTCCCATAGGTGGGTCCCTAGAGTATGTCCAACCCCCAAACTTAGTATAAGTATGGGAACCAAGCTCTTGTGACTTTAGATTACCTTGGATGAAACTCTGCAATATATATCATGGACCTTTGACGTTCTACTTTGCTTAGAAGACTGAAGAAATCTCCCTTGGAGTCAAGGAGTGACTCCCCTTCTTGGCAGGCACCAAGGAAGCAACTGACCGGTCTGCATCGGTGAAGCTCCCGCCGGACGCTGAAGTCTTTGCACCACCAGAGGTAGATTTCCAGACTTCCCCGAGGCTACCCTGAGTCCACAGCAAAGCTGAGGCCCGTGGCTATCGTGGGTGATGTGGAACCGTGACCCCTGGACACCGTGACCTTTTGCAGCTCCATCATCTTCCTGGTCTTCCTCGAAGTTGTGCTTTGGGCTCTGAGTAGCCCCAGCCTTGAGCATTTCCTGCACTGAATATTTCTGGCCTCCACTCCACGAGTGACCCGTGGGCCAGTTTCCAGTGCGACCGCTCGAAGCTCCTTCGTGATCACTAGCCCGTTGGCTAGCAGGTCCCCACGAAGGCAACTCCTCTTCTGATTGGGCTTTCCTGGTTGCTCCAGATGTGCTCCAACTTACCTTCACTGGGTGAGTCCCCCAGACCTTGCTGGTCTGCACCGCCATCCTTTCTCTCTTTCTCTGATTCCAAGTGACTTGCCGTTGCCAAGGCTTGTTGGGTCCAATCTAGTCGCTGACACCGCAGCACTCGACAGACTTTGTGGGACAGCTCGAAACTAGCTCCTGGTTGTCATTGGCGCCTCCTGGCCCTCGTGGCTGAAGAGTCAAGACACCCGTCAACTCACCTAAAGCACCCGACATCTGTGGGCATTGGTCTATCGTGCCCTTGGTCACTGGTAAGTGACCCAGACTCTGTCCCCTCTGCTTTCAGGTTCCTTCCATTCTAGATCCAGGCTTGGATCACTTCGGACACTCCTCCTCTTCACAGCAGCAGCACTTCATCGCCAGCTTCCATTGAAATCGACGAAGCGACCCGACACCAAAAGACACCTATGCACCCGGCTTCCCTGGGTGAGGTAACACGAGTACTCCAGTGCTCCCATGGGTGCTAGCCCTAGAACTTCCTAAGTCCAAAAGGATTTGGTCCTGACTCGATTAGAAGTGTCCCTAATCTTTAAATTTCCAACTGCGACATTGGTCGTGTTTACACACTGCATACAGTCCCCGTGGGTCCCCTGTGTCCCCTGTGTCACCACCTTGGGTGGTTCCTTAGGGTCCCAGAGATTCTACAGGCTTTAGGCCTAGTGTCTATTCCAGTCGTGGTTCTTATACCACTTTTTTAGTATATGGTTTGGTACGCCCCTAGGGCCCAAACGTGTATTTGTGCTATTACTGATGATTGCTATCTTGTAACTTAAGTACTTCGAACTCCAGTCTCATAAAGAGACTAGAGGGATGTGTTTAACCTAAATACATATATTTTGAATATATACCTGAGGTGGTTGTCCTTTCATTTGTTCATTCAAGAGATTACAGACTGGTAAAACAAGCTGCTTTACATTCCTTCAAGACTTAGCCTGAAGGCTGCTCTCCATAGCTACCACTAGGATAGCTTTCAATAAAGGTTGTCTTTAACCAATTCACCATAAGGGGTTGTTTGGACTGATACAAGGTGCCCACTAGAACTAGTGGACAGCATATATCAGGCCACCTTCTCACAGTGGCTAAGTATAAAATCTTTGAATCTCAAGGAGAGGGGACTCTTAAATCCAAAGGAATGGAGCACCCAAAACCATAAAGTTAAAAAACCAGTTTCCTTTGGATGGACAACAACTTCAAATAGTCACACTCTTCTTATCATTCATTCCAATCACTTTTGGATCCATACAAGTGAAGCACTTATAAACGGCACATTTGGTGATCTGTTGCAACCGTTTGGGCTTCAATTTAAGCTTGCACACAGATACGCAGCTTACGTAAAGTCACTAGCGCGTCTCCTTGTGATGACGTGTAGCGTTAACGGCACTTGAGAGTGGACTTGTTTTTTCAAATCCGAAAACAAAACTTTATTAGAGAAAATATATCCGTGATTTCACAATTCTATGTTTGACAAGTTTGAATACAAAATGTAAGATAGAGATGTCTAACAGGATGGTTATAACTATCAATATTAAAATTATTCAAATTATATTTAGGATGCACTAGATAATAGATTTCAATGTTTGTATACTTCTGACATATATGGTGATCTGTTTTGTTTATTGTTTTATTTATAGGTCTGATTTGCAACAGCTCTTTGGTTTTAATCATATCATATAAGGAGAACAAATTTATAGCCCTGAAGAAGGTGGTTCCAATAGAAATAAACCACCGAAACGCGTCGACGCCTAACTAAATTTTGTTAAATTGGGTAGCAGTCAGCATCAAATTTTAGACAGGAAATATATATTTGTGCTATATGCTGTCTATGAATTACACCCAATTAACACAGGAATGACATAGTGTATTGTCTGTATTTTTCTTCTGGTTTGATGTAATATGGTTTTATTTGATTTTATGTAATGAAGTAGTTTTTGTATTCTGATTGTATTTGTGATTTTTATTTGAAATGTATTGATTCAACAAAATAGCAGAATAAATCCACCAAATGTGCCGTTTATAAGTGCTTCACTTGTATGGATCCAAAAGTGATTGGGATGAATGATAAGAAGAGTGTGAATATTTGAAGTTGTTGTCCATCCAAAGGAAACTCGTTTTTTTACTTTAAGTATAAAATCCACACCGTACCTTCTAGAAGGCGCTTTGCCTTCCGCCCTTCCATCAGACAGGATCTGAGTAGTGAAGCTCTCCGACTTACCTGGTTTTTGCACGACGGAACTGAGACAATTTCGGCTTGCAGCTCGGGGATTCTTCTTTCTTTCGCCATCAAGACCTGCAGAAAAAAAAACAAAGAAGAAGATAAGTATCTAAGACTTTTGGCGCCCTTCGCAAGAAAGGTCAAGTTAAAGACTCGTTTATTTTAGGAACCCTTACAAGTATATTAATAGAAATTATTCTGGACTTATTGGAACATTCAGTATTGGTTAAAGAAGTTATTCGACCATTTTGATCTTTTGAAGGGAAAGTGTGATTAAGAGCAGAAGTACTATTGACATTGACAACTGTACGATTTCTTGGAGAAAATTGCTCTTTGTTTATTTCTTTTGTTTACCAATTAGGAACAGTGCACAGCGATTTCAAGAAAGAGTTTCAGTAAGTTAGACTGTAGTACAAGAAAGAAAAGAGTTGAGTTCAAGGTATATAATACGGTGCAGTGGAGTTTACCCTGTTGTGTTGTTTCCTTTTTCAGCTAGAAATTACAATGCAACACAAGTTGTAGCTTGTTCCTCAAGCCTCACACATCATCAAACAAGAAATACTTGGACGTAGGCAAGATATCTACTGCTCGTAGGTAGGAATTATTCCTCAAAACTGACAACTGACAACTGACGTATTCTAAATAAATAACTGTAGAATAGCTAAAGAGCTCCATCCTAAAAAAGATATTAAAAAGTTTCACTTGTTGCCTCGCAGGTCGACAGCAAGAAGTCGTCAACGTCCAGTATCCGGCCCTCCACCCTAATATCTAAACTTATAACTTGATTGTGAGTTAAATCACAAGTTATTATTGAGTAATTTGGGAACTTGATCTCTTGCGTCCCTGCGAAACCAAACTATGCCGTCGTAAGCAAGATAAGGTAGGAGACTGCGTAGTTGCTTGACAGAAGGCAAAGCCCACGATTATCGTTTTGCCCGGATGCAATGGATCCAACTCCGCAAATATCCCTACAAGACATAGCCACTATCTTAAGTGAAATCAAAGCAGAAAATGCAGCTTTACGTAGGGATTTATCGGCTCTTCAGGGACCAATACAAAAACCTGTTCTCAAACCAGCAAGTTTTCAATCAGCTTTTTCAAATACAACTCCCTCTTTCACAACAAGTAATCCGACACAGATCCAAGTGATCACCCCAGTATCTGTTCCTCTTGCTCAACCAGAAAGGTTTTATGGAGACAGTAACAAGTTCACCATTTTTATGAATCAATGTCACTTACATTTGTTAGCTAAACTCACAGCCTTCCCTGATGACTCATCCAAGGTGGCATTTATTCTATCATACTTAGGAGGAGACGCTGCACTGTGGTCAGTCCCTTTAGTGGAAAAAGACGACCCTATATTGTATAACTATAGACGTTTTGAGCACACTATGAAAAAGTTATTCGCTAAGCATGTTTTTGTACAATCAGCGGATAATGAATTGCTCATTTTAAAGCAAGGGTCCTCGGATTTACACCATTACATTTCACTCTTCAATCGTTTAGTCCTAGAAACCAACTGGCCACATGAAAAAAGAGTCTCTCTTTTTTATAGGGGACTAAGAGAAGAATTAAAAGACATGGTGATGCACATATTAGAACCACCGAATGATATTAGTCAATTTATAGATTTAGTAGTAAAGCTAAATCACAGGTTGTCAGAACGAAAGGGAGAACGCGGAAAGACGGATCAAAAGCTGGTATTTTTTAAGGATAAGGGTTCAAGTCACAAAGATGTAATACAAAAACTAAATCCAGTAGAACCAATGCAAATAGGCACCATCCGGGGACCTCTTTCTAAAGAGGAAAAGGAAAAAAGACGAAAATTAAACCAATGTCTTTATTGTGGTAAAACAGGACACTTCGTTAAAGAATGTCCAACGAGTCCCATTAAAAGCAAACCGAAAACGTCAGACGTAGCCATGGTGCAAGTACAGTTGGAAAACTAGAGCACTCGATAAAAGATGAGGTCAGTTTGTCGAGTACCGGTTTTAGTTTGGCCTCCACAGTTCCAACCATAGTGTGTTGACATTTATGCATTCAAGTAAAACTCACAGCCATTGCAAATCCCATGTGAGCTTGGGTTGTGGACGCACTAATTGATTCAGGAGCCACTGGCAATTTTATCGACACACAATTTTTAAGTAAATTAGGTTTACTCAGTGAACCAAGAGTCATCCAGAGATAGTACGAGCAGTAGATGGGAAACAACTTACTTCAGGGCCCATACAAAAACAAACTGAACCTTTAAAGATGGAATGTTCCCCGATTCATTGTGAACGCATTACTTTTAATATCATTGATGCTCCGCAATACAGGCTTATTTTAGGAATTCCATGGTTAATACATCACAACCCTAGTATCGATTGGGTAACTAAAACAGTGACATTCAACTCTTCCCGCTGTCGTACCCAATGTTTTCTAGAACAAATAGGTGAGAACATAGTGCAAGGATTCGACTTTCCAAAAGAAATGCAGAGTATTTTACTTTTCAAAGGTGTCCCGATAGAATATTCTGACTTAGCAGATGTGTTTGATAAAAAAAAGAACGAATACTCTTCCCCCCTCATAGGGACTTCGATTGTAAAATAGGTCTTGTACTGGGCGCAACTTTACCGTGCAGTAGTATCTATGCACTCACTGAAAAAGAGAATGAACATATAAGAAATTATTTGGATGAATATCTTGCAAATGGGTTCATTAGACACTCAAAGCCCCCAGTCTCATCTCCCTTATTTTTTAAACCAAAAAAAGGGGGGGGACTGCATGCATGCATAGACTACAGGGCCTTAAACAACATGACTATTAAAAACAGATACCCTTTGCCACTAATTCCTACTTTATTGGATCAGGTCAAATAACCAACCATTTATACCAAATTGGATTTGTGCGGAGCATATCATCTTGTAAGAGTTCGAGCGAACGATGAATGGAAAACAGCGTTTCGCACCAAATTCGGCCTTTTTGAATATCAAGTAATGCCCTTCGGACTCTGTAATGCTCCAGCTGCTTTCCAATTTTTTATAAATGAAGTTTTGCATGAGTTCATTGATGTTTGTTGTGTTGTCTATATAGATGACATACTTATATATTCTAACAAGAACATGTAAAACAAGTCCGCGCCATCCTTAAAAAATTACTTCAAAATTCACTTTATGTAAAATTGGAAAAAAGCATGTTTCATGTGTCTAAAGTGGATTTCTTAGGATATGTCATCAGTCCTTCTTGAATAGAAATGGATCCAAAGAAAATTAAAGCAGTAAGCACTAGGCCTAGTCCAACATCCGTGAAACAAGTGCAAAGCTTTTTAGGCTTTGCAAATTTTTACCACCGCTTTTTTCAGGATTTCTCCCAAACAATCACTCCCATCACTAGACTCCTTCGAAAAGGGGTCAAATTTGAATGGACAGAGACTGTTGAAAAAGCCTTCCAAGTTCTTAAGGAGAGGTTTACCTCAGCACCCATTTTAAGTCATCCAGACCCTACGCAGCCATTCATAGTAGAAGCCGATGCTTCTCAGTTTGCCTTAGGGGGAATATAATCTCAAAGAGACAAAAATATAGATCAAATACATCCTATTGCTTATTACTCAAGGAAATTGTCTGTAGCTGTACAAAATTAGGCTCTCGCAGATAAAGAGTTACTGGCAATAAAAGTAGTTTTTGAAGAATGGCGCCATTACTTGTTAGGTGCTCGTCATCCAATCACCATCTACACTGACCATAGAAACTTACAATCATCATCATCATCATCATCATCATCAGCTTTATTTCGACACAATAGTCATAAAAGCACATACATAACAAAAACAGTAAAAGACGAATTGTAAAATATTACAATGAAAAGGCAAGCATATGCAAAGGATATTTCATTACCAAAGCATAAATGGGAGATAAAAAATATCTTATAGCACATAGATTATATTAAACATAGAACCAGCAAAATAGGATCAAATAGCGGGCACATTTAGTCTTCTTATCCTCCACATTGATGCAAGAAATGAGGATACTGCAAACACTATTTGTCTGGATAAATCAGTCTTAAGGACTCTGTAAGCTTCCCTACAGTGTGTGAATCCAAGATTCCTACAAATAGGTATAATCCAGTATTTCCTGCTATTCTTATAGGCCGGGTAGAAAAACAGTATATGTAAATCAGACTCTGATGCAGCATCGCAGCTAGGACAATTTTCCAGAGTGGAGACTGACCAATTAGCTGTGTATGCTCTTACAGGAAGTGTGCCAAATCTCCACTGGATAAATAATTTCCTATTAAGATGGGGTCTAATCTCACTGAGTGCCTCTTCAAAGTGAAAATCATCTTTTGAGGTTAAAAAGTTTTTGGCTAAAGTAGAAGATTGAGATTTAGTAATAGCATTAGCTAATTTAGCCGCATAGTAGATAAAAGTAAATTTTTTAGCGGAAATAGTGAAACAGGCTGTCGCTGGAGTTGTCCAGAGATCAGAAAGTCCAAGAGCATCAAATTGGGTCCTAATATACTGAAACCAGGGAAATTTGCCTGCACTCGGGAGACTCAATATTTCCGCTAATTCGTTCCTATAAGGCTGTAACTCCGGGGTTGTCCACATCCTTCTCCAGAAGATCAAGGGTTTCAGACCGAGGACTTCATCTATAGGACGTACACCTAAGTTGAGTCTTAAAGGAAGTAAAGGAGTGCTTTGAGGAAGTAATAAAAGGTGTCTTAAAAACTTACATTCCGCACGTACAATCTCTGGGCAACATTTCGATCCCCAGAGTTCAGCGCCGTAAGAAATACGACCACGTGCTTGAAGTTTATATATTTCGAGTGGGGGCGCTAGTGGTTTTGCAGATGAAGAGTTATAAAACTTCATGATCCCACCAATTGACTGAACTAGCTTTAAACAGGCCTTGGTTTGATGAAGGGCCCAAGAGAATCCTTCATTTAGAGTAAGACCGAGATAGTCGAAGGTATTAACTCTCTCCAAAGTTGTACCACCTATAGAGGGGTTTGGACGTGTTTTAGAAGGTGGGTTGAAAATCATGAATTTAGTTTTCAATGTGTTGATTTCCAGCCCATGATCCAAACAAAATAATTCAAACCCGTCCAATATCCTCTGTAAACCAAAGGGGGATTTCGAAAGCAGGAGGGTATCATCAGCGAACATTATCGCCGGTACTCTGCTGCTGGCTAACTTAGGAGCATCGCTGTCTATAACCTTATCCAGGTAGGTGAAGGCTCCATTAACGTAGAGACAAAATAAAGTAGGGGCCAGGACACATCCTTGCCTGACTCCTTTCTCTACAGCAAATCTTGGAGTAAGTGTTCCAAACTTCCCATACCTGACTTGAGCAAAATTCGCTTGGTGTAAGCGAATTAAGATATTCAACAGCGAGGCAGGTACACCCAAGTTAGCTAAGACAGTCCATAGCTTTGATCTTGGAACAAGATCAAAAGCCACCCGCAGGTCGACAAAGACGGTATACAATGATCCCAGCTCAGCATGTACAGTTTTCCAATGTAAAAGCATAAGCCGAAAGATTTGATCTGTCGTAGAGACCTTCTTCCGAAAACCAGCTTGATAGGGACTAAGGATGGAACACTCTTCCATCCAGTCTTGGAGACGATTTAAGATCAAGCGGGCGAAGATTTTTTGAGGTACATCTATCAGACTAATCGGCCTGTAATTTACTGGAAGTAGAGGAGAGCCTTTTTTAAAAATGGGAACTAACTCAGCTCCGAACCAAGTGGTAGGAATTGCCATGCCATTTAAAATGGCATTAAATAGTGCCGTTAGGTAGGGAGCCCATATTAACGGTTCGTTTTTAAAAAGGTCACCAGGGAGCTTGTCTAGTCCCGGGGCTTTCCCAGTGGGGAGAGTGTTCAAAATATCAACAACTTCATGAACCCCAAACTCTTCCAAAGACTGGAGTGCAACGGGCAACTCTAAACTAACCTCTGTGCTCACACCGTCAGAGGGAGGAGCGCAAGCATAGAGCGCTGAAAAATAGGCCTCCCAGACTCCTGCAGCTATGTTGGAAACAACTGCTGGTGTAGGGGCAGACGAACCCGTGTTAACAATTTGCCAAAAAGTTCGCGGGTCATTACATTTAAGTGCCTGCGTTAGTTTAACCCAATTGTCAGTGTCCCAATCTGCTTTAGCATGTGCAATTAGTCTTTTGTATTCCCAACGTCTCTGCTTTATTAACGATTTATTCTTGGTGGATTTCAGTGCAGTCAGGAGTTGGATCTTTGCCTGCCTGCATTGTGCGTTATACCACTTTGGTGGAGCAGAGCTTTTACTTTCCTTAGTTGTTACAGGATTGAACACGCTAGCTAGTATGGTGTTTAACTCAAGGTTCAAATTCTCAAATTTTTTGAGTGTATCCTTGGTGGGATGTTGGAGAGGAAGGTGTCCTACTGCTTCCAATGACGGAATTACCTTTGAGTACAAATCCTGAATTGCACCAGGGATGTTAGACAATTTCTCCCATCTCACCCTTCTTCTGTTACTAGATAGGATAAGGCCTGTATCAGAGGTGTTCAAATCATTTCCGTTATCAAGGGTTGTAAAAACCTCCTGTAAAGAGAACCATAAAAATAAGGGGTTATGGTCACTATCGGTCCTATGAAGGACCTTAAAATCAAGTACCTTGTCCCAGGAGCGTGTCTCAACAAATATGTAATCCAAAAAGGATTCATGGCCGGGCTTATTAAAAGTACACTTAGCTGGGGAATCAGAAATTGAACAACCATTACAAGCCCTAAGAGAAAGTTGCAATGTTAGGGCCGTAATCTGGAGTACTAACGGAGACCACGCCCTCGGAGGCTTGCCCATTATAGGAGGTATTTTCCAATAATCATCCTCCTCTTGGATGTCAGCGTCTATTATTCCCGGAAGCGGCTCAAAGTGACAGTTAAAGTCGCCTCCTATTAACAGGTTAGAACACTCGGAGAGAGTATTCAGCCAAGACAAAAGCTGGGCAATAGTTTTTGACTCCGCGGTCGGATTCACTGGTCTCGAGTAAACGTTAACCAAAGTAAGGGTAACGTCTTTTGGCCAGGTCAAGATCACACACTGAATATCTGGAGATTCTGTATTCACCTCGGTTGCAATGCATCCGAGGTGCGTACGAACCCAGATAGTCAGTCCCCCCGATGGTCTGCCCCGTCCATGCCACTGTGCTGGAATTGAGAAGGAGGCGAAGCCGCTACGGGAATATAATTCCCTTGCCAATGTTTCTTGGAAGAGGCAGATGTCCATGGAGTCAACAAAGTTGCCCCAATCCGGGCAGCCCAATTTGTTGGGCAAACCGGCTACATTCCAAGATATTATCCTTAATTTCAGAGGGATGGATAATGAATCTGAAATGACCGTTTGGACATCGCCTCGAGTTGCAGAATCAATAACGCACTGATCAATCAAATTTTCTCCGATGATAGAGTCTGGTAAGGAGTTCACATTGAGAGAATTGTTGATTGGAATTGTAAACAACTCAACCATTGGGGGCCTATTAGTTGTTTTAGGTGGGATTAGATGCTGGTTAATGCTTACTGGGATTGGCAAAATGGTTTTAGCCAGTCCCAGTCTGATTACGCATGGGGCAGTGTATTACTATGGTTTGATTTAGTTAATGAAATTTGACTATTATCTACAAGTAAGTCAGTGTGAGAGTCCGTAGATTTTAGTCAGTCAATCTCACTTAGACATCTGAACCGGTTACAGTCCCCAAAATGCGATAAAGAACCCCCGAAGTCATTGTTAATTGGGTTGTTAGTGGCAAAACCTCTTCGTCCAACCCGTGTCCAGCCTTGATGAGAATCTAAATCCATATTTCTTACATTAGGAGGATAAAAGAAAGCTAGTGGGAAAATCCTAATAGTGGCTGGTAGTTCCCTATGAGGGGAATTTAATATAAAAGAAACAGCACCCCTGTCCCTCATATTTATAACCACACAGTCCCCATTAATACCTTTCTTTGTTGGTCCCACCCACTGAACCCTTCGGACCATAAGAATTTCACCCCTATATTTTGGTGGGAGTGGTCTATGTTTTGTAAGCCAACATACCACTTTATTCTTAAGTGATACGAAAGATTCCTTTGCGCCCTCTGGAAGTTTGGGAACTCCTGCGAGGACAACAACCAAGGGTGCTGCCTCCGGGGGAAGACTTAAGGTTTGGGATTCTCCCGTGGGTTGAAGGACTATGTTCGTATCCCGGTGCTGTTTTCTCTCTACCCTACTAGGTGTATTAGGCATTGCCCCTGAAGAGGAGGTAGAAATAGGAGGGTTAGTGGAAAGAGTGGATGCCTGGTGATGAGGAAGAGAAAGTTCAGGGACTTGTAAAGATGGTAAGGAACTGGTATCGGGTCGTTCATTATTTAGAGCAATATTTAACTGACCCCTTCCCGCTAAAGATTGAGTAGGGAGAAAATTCATCTCAATAGCCCTTTCCAAATTTGCCAATCGATCTTGTAAGAGATCAATTTTAGTACAGAGGGGATTCAATGCAGATTTAAAGAGGGCCTCTATGTCCTGGACTTGAAAATCCGTCATTGTGCCCATATTAACAGTATTAGTTGCGCTATTAGAAAATTGCACAGGGGATACCTGATCAGAATGAATAGCCAATGTAGACTCAGGTTCGTTAACAGCAACATGAGACCCCGTCGGGTTTGCACTGGTCTTACAAGGAGAAACTGAGTGTGTAGTGAAGACAGGTGCCCTATGGACTCTGTTCCTCTTTGGTGGAGGGCCCTTTTTCCTCTTTTGAATTGCCCCCTCCCTAGCGTCTCTAGGGCGCTTCTGGCCAGCCTTAGAATGTTGACTTGGGACAGAAGTAGGGATTGGGCCATTTGCGGGAGATGTCACAGAAAGGATAGAATCAGGAAAGGACTCATTATCTGGGAGAGGATTGGCCTGGGGGTTAGCAGTAGGAGAAATATGCTTACGGGGTCTGAATTCGTTAACAGACGTTCTTGCGCTAGCAATATGACCCAAGGAAGATCTTTTAGCGTTTTCTATGCCCGTAGAAAGGCGTTTCTCGAGGATAGTTATCTCGTTAGACAACAAAGAGTTAGTTCTTATTATAAAAGAATCTAACGTGCCAGAAACGGAAGCGCTGGGCAGGGGACATTTGCTACGAGTTTCCCTGGCTGACATTCTAGCAGTGTACTGGAGATAAAAACAATCAACAAAAAAAAATAAAAAGTACAGTTACAGAAAGCAGCAACAGGGACGAATCATACGACAAACTCAATAGGGGTGGCCCGGTCTGGTCTCATCCGGGCTCGAACGGGCTAAAACGGGCCCGCCCTTAGCCCGGGCTTCGCCCTGCGCTGCGTTCCGCGCTGCGGAAGTGCGTGAACGGGATTATAAGGATGGAATAGGGGCGGGTCCGGAGGAAGAGGCGGCAGCAGGAAGGTGGAGGGCTGCTGGTCCTCGCAGTCCTCGAATGCACAAGTCCGTTTGCACCAAACACTCCCACTCGAGCGGCCCCCGCGATGCGGGGGCCGCGAGGATTTAAGTGCTAACCAGGGGCGGGTCCGGAGGAAGAGGCGGCAGCAGGAAGGTGGAGGGCTGCTGGGCCTCGCAGTCCTCGAATGCACAAGTCCGTTTGCACCAAACACTCTCACTCGAGCGGCTCCCGCGAAGCGGGGGCCGCGAGGATTTAAGTGCTAACCAGGGGCGGGTCCGGAGGAAGAGGCGGCAGCAGGAAGGTGGAGAGCTGGGCCTCGCAGTCCTCGAATGCACAAGTCCGTTTGCACCAAACACTCCCACTCGAGCGGCGCCCGCGAAGCGGGGGCCGCGAGGATTTAAGTGCTAACCAAGGGCGGGTCCGGAGGAAGAGGCGGCAGCAGGAAGGTGGAGGGCTGCTGGGCCTCGCAGTCCTCGAATGCACAAGTCCGTTTGCACCAAACACTCCCACTCGAGCGGCTCCCGCGAAGCGGGGGCGCGAGGATTTAAGTGCTAACCAGGGGCGGGTCCGGAGGAAGAGGCGGCAGCAGGAAGGTGGAGGGCTGCTGGGCCTCGCAGTCCTCGAATGCACAAGTCCGTTTGCACCAAACACTCCCACTCGAGCGGCTCCCGCGAAGCGGGGGCCGCGAGGATTTAAGTGCTAACCAGGGGCGGGTCCGGAGGAAGAGGCTGCAGCAGGAAGGTGGAGGGCTGCTGGGCCTCGCAGTCCTTGAATGCACAAGTCCGTTTGCACCAAACACTCCCACTCGAGCGGCTCCCGCGAAGCGGGGGCCGCGAGGATTTAAGTGCTAACCAGGGGCGGGTCCGGAGGAAGAGGCGGCAGCAGGAAGGTGGAGGGCTGCTCGAATGCACAAGTCCGTTTGCACCAAACACTCCCACTCGAGCGGCACCCTTCCTTACGACCTGTCAGTGCTCTATCTCTAGACAGCTCCGATGTTCAAAGTTTTTTAATGACTATAATTTTGCAATTACTTTCCGACCAGGAAAAGAGAATCAGAAAGCAGATGCTTTGTCACGTATTGGTGAAAAAAACAGTGACAGTAACTCAGATGTACTACCCGTTTTACCAACAAATTGTTTTCAAGCCTGTCTCACAATCTGTGATGTAATTGCGGACATTGAAAAATAAATCAAGACAAAAGATATGGGTGATTGGGAAAAAGAATACCCCTTTTCACAAAAGAGAGAAAAGTTATTGTTTTTAAACAATCAAATCATAGTACCTTCATCGGAGATTTAAAAGGCAATCATGCAATTACATCATGATACTCTTTTGTCAGTTCATCCAGGTATAACAAAGACTTATCAAGTAATCAAGAGAAAATTCTGGTGGCCTTCCATGTTCAATGACATCAAAAAATTTGTTGAGACCTGTAGTGTGTGTATCCAAAACAAATCCTCATATCAGGACCCTAGTGGTCTGTTACAGCCTCTCCCGGTCCCACCTCAGCCCTGGCATACAATCTCTTTGGATTTCATTGTTGATCTCCCACCAACTAAGAATGATTTCACTACCATCTGAACTGTCGTAGACAAATTTTCTCGTATGGCCAATTTCATTCCTTTAAAATGATATCCAACCTCTATGGAATTAGCACAAACTCTCATGACAAACATCATCCGATTACATGGACTCCCATCTATTGGTATTTCAGATAGGGAATCCCAATTTATCTCACATGTCTGGCAAAATGTAAGTAAATCATTGAATATGGAAGTGCGCTTGTCATTTAGTTACCATCGACAAACGGAGGGTTTAACTGAACGTACCAATCAAACCATAGAACAATATTTACGATGCATGGTAAAGGATCTTGATGATGAATGGTCAGATATTTTGTGGGCTTTGGAGTTTGCATACAATAACGTGGAACATTCATCCACCAACATGTCTGCTTTCTTTTGTAATTATGGTCATCATCCTAAACATATTCCTGGTCATTTGGTCTCAACCGACGTGGTTCCAGCTGTACATGATTATGTCTCTATGTTAACTGCTATTCACCAAGATGCTCACTTCAATTTAGCTAAAGCAAAAGAAACTCAGAAAATCTCAGCAGATAAGCACCGATCTGTCCAACCCTCCTACTCTAAAGGGGACAAAGTGGTTAGCCACATAGAATTTACGTTTAAAAAGAAATAAGAAGTTCAATCCTCATTTCATAGGACCATTTCCTGTAGAAAAAGTCCTCAACCCTGTCAGTGTAAATTTAACCCTCCCGCAACATTATCGAATCCATCCAGTCTTTCATGTGTCCTTAGTAAAACCTTTCAACCCTAAAACACGGCTAATCAAAGACCCTCCTCCTATTGAAATTGAAGGAATTCCCGAATACGAAGATAAAACAATTTTAGATTCAAAAAGAGTTCGATGAAAACTCTTTTACTTGATTGATTGGAAAGGTTATGGCCCAGAAGAACGATCCTGGGAACCTTTAGCACATCTGAAAAATGCATCAAAATTGGTAAAAACCTTTCATACACGACACCCAACCAAGCCCAAACCCATTCCAAACGTCTTAGGGGGGATCTTGAGAGGGGAGTACTGTCATGAATAACGATTCAGTAAACATATCATGATCATGTGCGTGCATGAAGGCATAGAGAGTAGTGTGACTTATTGTAGGAAAAAACCCACCCCTTTCCCGTGCACCAGCACTCCGTTGTGTTTAGTGTTTAATGATTGTATTCAGTACTTTGTGAAATCATGTCATTCTTTATTCTTGGACTTTATGAGTTCTTCTTAGTGCTTTACGAAATCATGTCATTCTTAATCATTGACAATACAAATGTTGTATGTATAGTTTTAACCTTGGCGTTTATTGACATGCTGTTTCTGTAATTTAACACCATATGAAACACCCATTCTAACTCCGCATAGCAGCTCTGGCATGTTTTAATGATGTCAGCCGCGGCTGCCTTCCCGAATATTACAGTGCGCATTGAGGATCTCTACCGCTGACGATCATAGTGGTAAAATGTACCGTCGCGCTGAAACAAACAGTACGTAAGAAACGTCAAGGGTGTGGCTAAGTATAAAATCCACACCCTACCTTCTAGAAGGCGCTTTGCCTTCCGCCCTTCCATCAGACAGGATCTGAGTAGTGAAGCTCTCCGACTTACCTGGTTTCTGCACGACGGAACTGAGACAATTTCGGCTTGCAGCTCAGGGATTCTTCTTTCTTTCGAGGGCAGGACCTGCAGAAAGAAAAACAAAGAAGATAAGTATCTATGACTTTTGGCGCCCTTCGCAAGAAAGGTCAAGTTAAAGACTCGTTTATTTTAGGAACCCTTACAAGTACATTATAGAAATTATTCTGGACTTATTGGAACATTCAGTATTGGTTAAAGAAGTTATTTGACCATTTTGATCTTTTGAAGGGACAGTGTGATTAAGAGCAGAAGTACTATTGGCATTGACAACTGTAAGATTTCTTGGAGAATATTGCTCTTTGTTTATTTCTTTTGTTTACCAATTAGGAACAGTGCACAGCGATTTCAAGTAAGAGTTTCAGTAACTTAGACTGTAGTACAAAAAAGAAAAGAGTTGAGTTCAAGGTATATAATACGGTGCAGTGGAGTTTACCCTGTTGTGTTGTTTCCTTTTTCAGCTAGAAATTACAATATACCACAAGTCGTAGCTTGTTCCTCAAGCCTCACACATCATCAAACAAGAAATACTGGGACGTAGGCAAGATATCTACTGCTCGCAGGTAGGAATTATTCCTCAAAACTGACAACTGACGTATTCTAAAAAAATAACTGTAGAATAGCTAAAGAGCTCTATCCTAAAAAAGATATTAAAAAGTTTCACTTGTTACCTCGCAGGTCGACAGCAAGAAGTCGTCAACGTCCAGTATCCGGCCCTCCTCCCTAATATCTAAACTTATAACTTGATTGTGAGTTAAATCACAAGTTATTATTTAGTAATTTGGGAAGTTGGTCTCTTGCGTCCCTGCGAAACCAAACTACGCTGTTGTAAGCAAGATAAGGTCGGAGACTGCGTAGTTGCTTGACACCAAGGCTGCGTGGAAGGACGCAATGAAGAGAGATACAGACATGCATGAAGTGTGCAGATTAATGTCGGAGGGTTGGACTTGTATCAGGTCTTGAATTGAAGGTGTCAGGAAGTTCTGGAACATTCGTGGTGAACTTTCTGTGTCTCGAGGCTTACTCTGGAAGTTTGCCCCCACCTTATCCCTGTCCTGAGGAAGACCCCGTCTTAAGGTTTTAAGGATACCTAGAACTTTATGGGGTCGAAACGTCGACAACCTACTTACAGGCCAGCTTCTATCGCAACCAGAAGATATTTGCAAAGGCGTCTCTAGCATGGCATTGTAGATTTTATGGACATTTGCTGCACTTTATTCTGGCTCTGTGTTGAAGCCAGTGATTAATGTTTGTTGATAAGGGTCACATGACCTGCACTTTAAACCTTCCTAATCCTTGCACCTATTCTCACTGTCATCTTCCCCACCCTTACCCTTTGGAGCACAATTGTTTTTGAAGAAGCGATGTAATTTTTGTGCTAAATCTGATCTGCAGGCGCATTGTGATTAAATAACAGTGTACCTATTTGAGTGTATGATTTTTTGTTTATGTTCCTTTAGATTCTCGCACTATTTGTTTTCCTTGTCTTTAATCAACGTGTACTGGGACCCCTTCCCTACCTGTACTGCTATACACACAGGTCCCAGCGACATTATTTGGGTATACCTTTTCTTGTAACCAACACCCCCACAGATAGAGTGGCACACAAAAGAAAGTTTCTTACTCTTTCATCCTCTACAAGGAACAGTGACTCCCTTTGTGTACTAGTGGTTCATTTACCTACACTGCCCTGGTACAGAACATGCCAATACTGATGGTCTGGACAGATTTTTCAACCTTAGTGAAGAGACCTCCCAAGAGGGTGGGTAATTCTCCCCAATTTTCCGCTGGAGGGGTTACGTGTTAGACCTGGCACCATTGGCGTGGGTCTCCAATGCATTTTTTGCTTTTGCCTCTTATGTTTTTGATGAATGTTGGACTCCGTTTTGCTGGTCTAGATGCTTTGGGCACTTTGCTACTGCTGTTCAGTGCCAAAGTGCAAGTGCTCTCTTTGTAAATGACTGCTATGGATTAGTGATTCCATGAATGGCATATTTGATTTACTAATCAGACCTTAGTATAGTGCACTGTGTGTGCCCAGGGCCTGTAAATCAAATGCTGCTAGTGGGCTGCAGCACTGATTGTGCCACCCAAGTAGGTATTTTCTTGCCTAACCATCCTGTTTGTCTCTGCTAAGTTTGTGTATTGCATGTCCGGCTTTTGGATGACAGGGGCTGGAGAGGGGCAGTGGCTCCAGAAGTCTGATGAGTCAGGGCTGGGCTGAATAGACCTGGGTTGCTTTTAGAGTAGGGGGAGGAAATTTCCTTTCAACTGCATGGGTCTGGTCTGCCTTCAACAATGCTGTCACCACCGCCTGCCCAGAAGCTGCACCAGTGAGGACAGAATTGGTTTTGGCTGGCTGGCTGAAGACGGCTGAAATGCCAGAAACCGGTCCTAGGAAGCTTGTTTCCGGTCCAGGGAAGGCATGGCTTGGCAGTTCGGGCTGGACTGTTCCCATGAGGCACAGGGTCAGACTGATTTGCATATGGCCATGTCTGAACTGGGATGGCAGAGTGGGCTAAAGAACAGTGATGGATCAAACCCAGATCTGTTGACTGGGTGTGAGTGTTTGATTGGTTCTGATGCTCCGTCCATCACCACCCCCTTTTGTACCGCTTTGTTCGCCATAAGTTGGCAGGGTATGCTCAGACGTGAGTCCCTTACTCACTTTGCCACTGGATTCAAGCAAGCCTGGCTGAAGACGTCTGAAATGCCAGAAACCGGTCCTAGGAAGCTTGTTTCCTGTCCTGGGAAGGCATGGCTTGGCAGTTCGGGCTGGACTGTTCCCATGAGGCACAGAGTCAGACTGATTTGCATATGGCCATGTCTGAACTGGGGTGGCAGAGTGGGCTAAAGAACGGTGATGGATCAAACCCAGATCTGTTGACTGGGTGTGAGTGTTTGATTGGTTCTGATGCTCCGTCCATCACCACCCCCTTTTGTACCGCCTGGTTTTGGCTGGGTACAGATACTCTCTGCCTTCAGAGAACAAAGGATTTTGGTGTATAAAAAGAGGGGCCTAGACCCCAGACTTTTAGATCACTTCTGGGAATCCAGAGGAACCTTTGCCAAGGAGAAGAGCCGGAGAAGCTGAGGAGGTATACTGCCCCTGTGCTGTTTGCTGTCTGGGGTTGGCCTGCAGTGGCTACTTGCTGCCAAGGAAAGGAGAAAAGGACTTTGTTGTTTGCTTTGTCACCTGCTTGAAGAAAAAGATCTCCAAGGGCTTGAAATTTAGCTTGCCTCCTGTTCTGAGGTCACAGGGATCCAAATATGTCATCCCTTCTGTCTCTCTGCATCTCGAACTGCTGTTTCAGCTGCCACAGAAGGAAATTGCAACACCGACGCCGGCAAGCGATGCCGTAGCCTGCACCAAAGCCGTGGGCACAGCTTGGGAAGAGCAGCGCCCACCACCCTGACTTGCACCGTAGGCCTGACACCTGCTGGTGCCATGCCGCAGCGACTCCGAAGCCATCGCTGAGGCCGCTGCCTGTACCGGAGCCGAGGACACCGCTTGTGATGTCCACGACGCAACGTCCGACTTGCACTACAGCCCCGACTTTACCGACGTTGGTGCTTCATCAACGCGAAGCCGATACTCGACGCGGGTGACTCCTGAATCCATTGACACTGCACCGTCATAAGGTACCGGCGTCTTGACACCAGAGTGACATCACCTCCCCGACACAGTAAGGAACCGACGTCTCACCTCCCCTGCGCTGCAGTAAGCAACCGAAGCTTCACCTCCCCTGCACTGCCTTTGCTTTCATTGATTTCAAGGTACTGTTCTTTGGGAGTCTGCCTTACGTCACGTCCGACGCCGAGCACTTCGCGGTCGGTGCCATTCTTTGGGATTTTCATCTGTCACAACGTTGTAATAACTCCAGGTGGAGTTATTTGTTGCTGCAAAAGATTTACAAAAGAGGTCTAGGATTATAATACAGCACTTATCCTTATCTCGGGAACATTATCAGTTCTATTTGTTGCTGCAAACTGTAATTGAGTGAATAACGTATTTTTGAGGATATGTTGATAATTGTATTGTGGATTTTTGTTGTTTGGTCTTGTGTTGGTTTAGATAAAGATTACTTATTTTTCTAAGCTGGTGTGGTGTCCATTTGTAGTGTTTTCACTGTATGTTTTCACAAACGCTTTACACACTGCATCTGAGATAAGTCTGTCTGCCCGTGCCAAGCTACCAAGGGAGTGAGCAGGGGTTATTTTAGAAGTGTATCCCCCTTACCCTGGATAGAAGGAAGGGCCCCTACTTGCCAACTAGAGACCCACATTTCTAACAATTCTAAATACAAAAAAAGCTGGCACAGATCAGTGTGAATATAAAGGCATTTGAACACATCACAATTTGTCACTTTTCCAGTCATATATTGCCCAATACCCCAAAAAGACATCATCATAAGAAATTTTCCAGGTGGATAAAACCATTACAACAGAACCTGCATGTCCAGGAGCTAACAGCTACAGTTGTAGAATACATTATTCATGTCAAGGGAGAGGGAGGGTGGGACACAAGAGGCCCTCATGCAAGGAGGGTCACATCTACAAAGTACTTTGGTGGATTTCAGGGTGGAGGGGGCGAGCAATGTCCAGTTAAGTCTGGAAAAGGTGGAGTGCTCGCAGTCGGGCTGACAGGAGAACAGAGGAAGTCCCTCAAAGTTCTCGTACAAAGGGGCCCCAAATATAGTCAAAGCTCTTCCGTGTATCGGCTACGATATCTGTCATATGTTCCTATGCTAGGGCCTGCCACAGCCTAGCATACCATTGAGAGAGAGAAGGGGGCTCCTGCTTCTTCCAGGCTGCGGCCGGGGCAGTCTGGGCAGCTCCCAGATGGAGCCACATAATGGAGCGATCACCCATTGCTTGTCGTTTTGAAGCAGGGTGTCGTAGGCCTAGCAGCACGTGCTCTGGGCTCTCAGATATCAGATAGCCCAAGTTCTCACTAATCCATGGGAGAATCTTCTTCCAAAAAGGTCGAATGGAGGGGCAATCCAACCAGATGTGGCAAAAACTTCCCAACATCCCACAGCCTTTCCAGCATCTATTGGTGGTATCAGGAAATATTGTATGTAGTTTCTCGGGCTATAGGTACCAATCGTATAAAATCTTACAGTGTGCTTCTCTCAGGCCCATAGAATGAGTATACCAAGTGATATCTCTACAAAGTATTGACCAATGTTCCTCTTGTATGGTGATATCCAGCATGGATTGCCAAAAGGACACATGTTGGGAGGCAGGCAGGGGCCCGGCGGAGTGCAACAGGGAGTACAAAAAGGTAATGCAACCTCTGGATGGCCCACCACTTTGAACAAATTGCTCAACAAGGAGGAAGTCCCTGGTAGCCGCCAGTCTCATCTGTGGCAGCAGCACCCAGTGTTTCCATTGAAAGTAATAACATCTCTAGGAGAGCGTCAAATGAAAGTTGTGACAGAAACTTTCAAAGGTCAGGATATCCTGCCCATGGAACAGGTCAGAAATGGTCAAGCTGCCCCCTTCCTGCCTATTGTCAAACGGGCCAGTGGAGAATGCAGGAGAAAATGCAGGATTATGCTGTATGGGAGTATACAGGACAGGAATGTTGTTAGTTTGTGGGATTTAAGTACTGTATCCCAGACTTTAAGTGTAGAGGCTGTAGGAATACTCAGGTAAGCATTTCTAGGTCGGTGTCATCGGGGTGTCCGTAGAAGGTCCCATATTGTGCGGCCCAGAACAGCTCTGTCCATATGCAGCCAAAGTCTATCCATGGCCGCGAGAGACCATTCAGAAATAACTCTAAATTGGGCTGCTCTGTAGTAAAATAGAAAGTCAGGTAAGGCCAAGCCCCCGGTGGACCTTGAGCATGTTAGTAGACGGTAAGAGAGTCTAGCTCTGTGCCCCTGCCAGATGAACCGCATGATGAGTGTACGTACTTCGGAGAAAGATTACCTACTTACTTTGGTGGAAAGACCCTGAAACAGGTACAAGGCGCAGGAAAGTACCGTCATTTTGATCGCCTTTATATGACCCATCCAGGTAAGGTAGACCTTTGCCCATCGTTAGAGATTTGGCTTAAGTTGTCGCAGTAGAGATAGAAAATCAGCTTTGTATCGGTCTGCCAGGTCTGGCATAACCTTAATACCTAGGTAAGTTATTGCCATTTTGGATCAGTGATGGTCTTCTCCTCAAGCTCCCACGTCTCCTTCAGCCACACCACTGAACTCCCCTGGACCGACCACCGCTGCATCCACTTCACCTTCCAGAAACCCACCACACTCCACCGCACCCAACCGATCCCTCGCCACTGCTGGAGCAAAATCACCGAAGACCAACTACACGCAAACCTCGCTCTCAGCCCACCCACCGAACCCTCCAACATCGACGACGCTGCCCACAGCCTCAGACGCTGAATCGACGACTGCGCCAACACCCTCGCCTCGCTGAAGAAACACTCCTATAGCAACACCAGCAAGAGGGCCAGCTGGTTCACCCCAGAACTCCTAGCCTCCAAGTGAGCCTGACGGAAACTAAAGAAGAAATGGCACAGTGAGCAGACTCCGGACAGCCACGCGGCCCACAAGGACACCATCCGCAACCACCATCACCTCATCAGGACTGCCAAGAGGACCTCCTTCAAAGACCACCTCAACAACAACGCACACAATAGCAAGGAGCTCTTCAACATGGTGAAGGAACTTTCCAACCCCAGCTCCAACACCAACGACATCCCGCCGTCGCAAGCCCTGTGCGACTCTCTCGCCACTTTTTTCCACCGCATGATAGCAGACATCCACGACAGCTTCAACACCCAGTCAGCCCCAACAGACATTAACACCACAGACTCTCCGCACACCTTCAACCACGCCCCCTGGTAGCCTGGGCCAACGTGAGCCTCAATGACACCATCAAGACCATGAGCACAATCCACTCAGGCTCCCCGTCAGACCCACTCCCGCACCACATCTTCAACAAAGCCAGTAGCTCCATCGCACCCCATCTGCGCAACGTCATCAATCTCTCCCTCGAGACCGTGACCTTCCCAGAGAGAAGGAAACACGCTGAGATCAACGCCCTGCTCAAAAAACCCAAGGCGGACCCTAGAGACCTCAAGAACTTCCGGCCCATCTCTCTGCTTCTGTTCCTGGCCAAGGTCATCGAGAAGATCGTCAACAGACAGCTAACCTGATACCTTGAAGAAAACAGAATCTTGGACCCTTTCCAGTCAGGGTTCCGCAGCAACCACAGCACCGAGACTGCCCTCATCGCCGCCACCGATGACATCTGGACCCTGCTGGACAACGGTCAGACCGCGGCCCTCATCCTCCTGGACCTCTCCGCCGCCTTCGACACCGTCTGCCACCACACACTACGCGCACGTCTCCACGCTGTAGGGATCCGAGACAAGGCTCTGGAATGGACCACCTCCTTCCTCTCCGGCAGAACCCAGAGCGTCGGCCTCCCCCCATTCCGATCCGAAGCCTCCGAGATCATCTGCTGCGTACCCCAGGGATCTTCCCTCAGCCCGACACTGTTCAACATCTACATGGCCCCGCGCGCACACGTCACCCGACAGCACGACCCTAACATAATCTCCTACACCAACGACACTCAACTGATCCTCTCCCTCACCCAGGACCCCACCACCGCCAAATCCAACCTTCACGAAGGAATGAAGGCCATCGCCGACTGGATGAAGATCAGCCGACTGAAGCTGAACACGGACAAGACGGAGGTCCTCATCCTCGGCTCCAACCCTTCAGCCTGGGACGACTCCTGGTGGCTGACGGCACTGGGGGCAGCCCCGACACCCACCGACCACGCACGCAACCTGGGAATCATCCTCGACTCAATGCTCTCCATGACCAAGCAAATCAACGCCGTCTCCTCCTCCTGCTTCAACACCCTCCGCATGCTCCGCAAGATCTACAGATGGATCCCGACAGACACAAGAAGAACAGTCACCCAGGCCCTTGTCAGCAGCAGACTCAACTACGGAAACGCCCTCTACGCGGGAGCCCCAACCAAGCTCATCAAACGTCTGCAACGCATCCAAAACGCCCCTGCACGACTTATCCTCGACGTACCACGCCACAGCCACATAACCCCCCCACCTGAGAAACCTGCACTGGCTCCCTGTCAACAAGAAGATATCCTTCAAGCTCCTCATCCATGCACACAAGGCCCTCCCCAAGACTGGCCCAGCCTACCTCAACAGATGACTTTACTTCTACATCCCCAACCGCCAGCTCCGCACCGCCGATCTCGCACTCACCACCGTCCCTCGCATCTGTAGAACAACCACCGGCGGAAGATCCTTCTCCAACCTCGCCGCCAAGACCTGGAACCCACCCCAGTACATTCTGGGAGGTAGACCGGTTTAAAAGAAAGGATTTAGAAAGATTCACCTTGAAGCCCGCCACCTGTTCAAAATTATGAAGCTCTAAATGTAAAGCTGGTTGAGAGATATGTGGAGAGGTTATGGGTAAGAGGACATCGTCCGCGAATAAAGATATTTTGTGTTCCTCTGGCCCAAATTGGACTCCTCAGATCTCACGGTTGGCTCATATCCTCGTCGCTAAGGGTTCTATACAGAGGGCAAAAAGCACAGGGGATAGGGGACATCCTTGCCTAGTCCCCCTTGTCAAGTCGAAGGGATCAGCTATTGTGCCATTGACTAGTACCCAGGATCTGGGTTTATGGTAGTTAGCTTGTACCATCCTCAGAAAGTGGTCCCCGAAGCCAAACAAATGCAGCTCATACACTAAAAAATACCAGTCTACGTGGCCTTCTCAGCATCTAGTGCCAACAAGACCGCTGGGATTCGTTTCCTACGCACCTTTTCTATGAGGTGGATAATCCGGTGTAAATTGTCATGGGTCTTGCATTCCTTAATGAACTCCGATTGGTCAGAGTGGATCAGGTTGGGTAAAATCTCTTCCTGTCTGTTGGCTAGAATCTTAGAGTAAATTTTTGCATCTAAGTTAAGTAGCGCTATATGCCTATACAAGGACCACAGTTGGGGATTTTTCCCTGCTGTGGGGATGAGTGTAATCAGTGCTTCACTCCTTGATGGGGATACTTTTTAGGAGGAGGCTATGAAGTTGAAGAGGTCTGTTAAGTACAGAACTAGGTCTGCGCTAAAAGTTCTGAAGAACTGCTCATTAAGATCGTAGGAGCCGGGTGCCTTTCAGAGTTTCAGAGAATCTATGACCTTTTGCACTTCTCTGTCAATGGTGCAATCAAATGTTTCAGTAGCGTCAGGGGATACCTGCGGTAACACCAGTGAGTTCAGGTATTGGAGCTGTGCACTTGTATCTAGTGAGTCAGTGGAGTACAATTTACTATAGTAATCTCGCAATATACAGGCCTTCCCTTCCTCACTGTGATGACAGTGTCCGGTGTCGTACTTGATATGGCAAACATATTCTTTCTCTTGTTTAGCCCGTAGTTGTTTCGCCAGTAGGGAGCCAGTCTTGTTCCTGTGATCATAGCTGAATGCTTTGAGGCACGGAAGGATCTTCTCTGCTGTGCTAGTATAGAATGTGTGTAGTTTTCCCTTTAATGCAACTACCTTCCACTGTAGGAGAAGAGAAAGAGGAGATTTATGCGCCGTCTCGGCTAGTGAGAGCTCTTCCTCCAATTCTTGCCTCTCCATTGACTTTTGCCATTGTAGCGTACTCGTAGTAGCCAGCGAGATACATTTGCAGCGTATGACTGCTTTGAAGGCATCCCATGTAGTCCGATATGAGATCTCTTTGGGATCGTTCATCTGAAAAAATTCCTGTATCGTCTTCTGGAGTTCATCCCGGAAGGGCCGGTCTCGGCTAAGCGAGCTGGGAAAATACCATCTCCGATAGCCAGGCTGTGGCATGGGCCAATTGAAAATCGTTTCTAAGGGAGCATGATCTGATTTAACAATTGGGTGTATCTTTGCCTTTTAGATGGTGTGGTGTAATAGTTGGCTAAGGAAGGTGTAATCTATTCTGGAATATGTCCTGTGAGCTATGAACTCCAGAAAAAGGTATAGTCATGTGCGGTGGGGCTCAAGCCCCTACATATATCAAGCAGCCCTAAGCGGTGGTGTGCAGATTTCGTATTTTTTGTAACAATCCCAGCAAGGGACCTGTTGGGGTGGGTCGTATCTAGTGAGGGGTCCCAAATCTGATTAAAATCCCCCAAGAGTATTATGTCTCCTACAGCAAACCCATTCAAAATAGAAAGCACCAAGAGGAGGAATTCGGATTGTCCAGCATTTGGGACGTTTATCCTAGCCATCGTGCACGCCCAGTCTCTTAGCGACCCCTTTACAATCGGGAACCTTTCCTCTCTATCGGCCCTGGTGTCATTTACCTGGAAGTGGGCAGAAGATCTAAAGAGTAAGACCACTCCGTTATGTTTGGTTGTGGCTGAAGATTTATAAATAAGGAGGTATCATTTGTGTTTTAAGCGGTGATCATCAACCTTCCTTAGGTGATCTCCAAGATACTTCCAAAGGCGTTGCCTCTTAGTAGGGGAGTTTAAGCCCCGAATGTTCCAAGTCAAGGAGATGAAAGCCATAAATTAAAATTAGTTGGACTCAAATCCCTCAAGACACCTTCCCCGCTCCAAGCAGCCCACCACCAAACCGCCCCACATGCAACCACTGCAGCTTTAATGTGGGATAGCACTTCTGCCCAGAACACTGCAATGACAGTGCATCGCCAGACCATGTGAATGAAGTCAGCGCTATCCTGACCGCATCTGGGGCACTTGGAGGTCCTGCTAGGATAAACAATGCAGAGTTGCCGTGCAGACAGATAGGCTAAGTGTACATAGTTACATAGTACAAGTATTGCACAAGTTTAAATCAAGGGTTTATAGACACTGCCCTGACTGCCTCGTGTATTTTTGCCCAATCCCTAGAAGTCAAAGGCGCATCACACTCCCGATGTCATATATCTTCCAACCGAAGTGTCTTCACCTGAAGGTCCGCCCGGAGTGCCGGGCATATGTGTGTTCTGTGTCTACGGCTTCCAGCCTGAGACAGGATAGTGACCAGGGTGGATGTAGGTTTAGAGGCCTCTGGGAACGCGGGCAAAGGGTGCACCATCCACAAATCCAAATCTGGAGCATATGGGGTCTGCCTGAGTAACCGCCACCCCATCCGCTCAAAGAGCCAACATAAGAGTCAGATTACATGGGGGATTACATGGGGTACATGCCCTCATCCTCCTGGACCTGTCAGCCGCCTTCAACACGGTCTGCCACCGCACACTACGAACACACCTCTATGACGCCGGGATCCAAGAGAAGGCCCTGGACTGGACCACCTCCTTCCTCTCCGGCAGAACACAGAGTGTCCGCCTACCCCCATTCTGCTCCGAAGCCACTGAGATCATCTGCGGCGTACCCCAGGGCTCATCCCTCAGCCCAACGCTGTTCAACATCTACATGGCACTGCTCGCCCACGTCGCCCGACTGCACGACCTCAACATCATCTCCTACGCCGACGACACCCAGTTGATCCTCTCCCTCGCCAAGGACCGCCACACCACCAAAACCACCCTCCACAAAGGAATGAAGGCCATCGCCGACTGGATGAGGAACAGCCGACTGAGGCTGAACTCGGACAAGACGGAGGTCCTCATCCTTGGATCCACCCCCTCAGCCTGGTACGACTCCTGGTGGCCGACTGCACTAGGAACAGCCCCAACACCCACCGACCACGCACGCAACCTAGGGGTCATCCTCGACTCCACCCTCTCCATGACAAAGCAGGTCAACGCCGTCTCTTCCTCCTGCTTCAACACCCTCCACATGCTCCGCAGGATCTACAAGTGGATCCCCACCGAAACAAGAAGGACGGTCACCCAGGCCCTCATCTGCAGCAGGCTGGACTACGGAAACGCCCTCTACGCAGGAGCCTCGGCCAAACTCCTGAAATGGCTCCAATGCATCCAGAACGCCTCCGCAAGCCTGATCCTCAACATCCATCGCCGCAGCCACATCACACCCCACCTCAGAGACCTGCACTGGCTCCCTGTCAGCAAGAGGGTAACCTTCAAGCTCCTCACCCACGCACACAAGGCACTCCACAACACCGGACCAGCGTACCTCAACAGCCGACTCAGCTTCTACACCCCCACCCGCCAACTCCGCACTGCAGACCGCGCCCTCGCCACTGTCCCCCGCATCCGAAGAGTGGCCGCCGGCGGCAGATCATTCTCCCACCTCGCCGCCAAGACATGGAACACCCTCCCCATCAGCCTACGGCAGACCCAAGACATTCTGACCTTCAGAAATCTTCTCAAGACCTGGCTCTTCGAACAGTAGCTGCTCCCCCCCCCCCCACCCCCCCCCTTCGCGCCTTGAGACCCTCAGGGGTATGTAGTGTGCTTTACAAATGCTATGATTGATTGATTGATTGAATGTCCCTGGGACACTTTTCCTCCTCAATAATAGTTCACCCAGTCGATGTCCCCCATGCTTTCCCGCCAATAGTGATATTTCCAAATTGTCATCTATATCAAACCAGTGGACGACGTGTTGGAGCTGGGCTGCAAGTAATACAACTCAAGATCAGGGACCTCCAGAACTCCTTGGCCCCATTCCCGTTTCAAGGTTGCCAATCCTATTTTGCAGCATTTCCCTGCCCATAGTAACTGAATCAAGAGACTGTCCAGCGCCACAAAAATCTGGTGTGGGACCTCGTACATTGCTTCCTGTGGCACGTATAGTCACCTGGGGAACACTATCATTTTAATAAGGCCTATCTTTTCCTTGAGAAATAGCTGTGGTGAATTCCAAAAATTGAATAAGGGCCGAAGATTTTGTATAACTTTCCCCAGGTTTAAGTCATGAGTCTGCTACTTCCCGTGCGATATATAGATACCCAGATATTTAACAGTATCTACTTTCCACGGTATGTCGGTGCTTGACAACTGCTCTACAGACAGTTTCAACAACAACCCGATCGGGAACAAGGTCAACTTAGTTTTATTAACATTCAGGCCAAAATATTCATAAAATTCCTGCATAACATTCAATAGAATTGGTATCCAAATGTCAGGCTGACACACGTAGAGCCTGGATACCCCTTCCATGCAGGACAGGTCTAAGGCGACACGCCAATGGCTCCATGGCCATGGCAAAGAGCAGGGGCGACAATGGGCATCCCTACTGCGTGCCCCTCTGCAGTTGTATCTCTGCTGAGACGTATTGGTCAGTAGGCACTCTCACGACTGGACGCGTATTCAATGAGCAAACCCATTAAATGAAGTTGTCTCCCAGCCTCATCTCAGCTTGCACCTGCAAAATATAGTTCCAGCTAACAGAATCATACGCCAGCTCTATATCTAAAAAGGCGAGAGCCCATGAGCACTCCTCCATGACCAAGTGGGGGGCATTTAAAACCAGACATCTTAGATTACACAGAGTATTTTTGGATCCACATTCAACATAGACAACAGGTGATACGAGCCCGCTGGCAAGGGATGCTTCCACGGCTTCAGTATCAGCACAATCAGTGCCTCTCTCATAGAAGAGAGCAGGATACCCGTTTCTCAAGCCTCCATATACACCAACAGGAGTTTCTCTAATAAGGACCCCGTGTCGGTCTTGTAATATTCCGCTGGCAGCCCATCTACCCCTGGTGTTCTAGCTGCCCTTAACGATTTTACAGCCTGCCGTGACTCCTGCATCGTTAGGGGCTCCCCCAAAGCCTTCCCATCTTCTGGGGTAAGGTGCGGTAAGCGCACATTCCGGAGATATTGGGCAAGGGCCTGAATGTGAATATCATGTGGTTTGGCATACACTCCCCGAAGGTGGGTCTCAAACACCCTGGTTAATCGATTGCTGAGTTATGGCAATATGTCCTGCGGGATCTCTCGGTGCCAATATTGGAAGAGCCAAGGTCTATGACCATGTGAATCGAGCTTGCAACCTACTCCGTCCATGCGAAGTCTGCCTTGCCCGTCGGGCGGGTATGCTTATCCAACCAGTCCCATGCCACGCAGACCAGGTGCATCCGTCTATATCCCATTGAGCCAATGCTTTGTGGTCATGTGGACGTTTTTCTCCAAGGCCTGTAGCTTTTCTTCTCCCTTCGTAAGTTCATGCCCCAGCAGTTGACGTTTACCAACCGTCACACCCAGGCATGCCCTCCAATGACCACCTTCAATGCGTCCCACTCCAGGGCCCTACTGCTTGCGCTCCCCCAGTTGATTTCAAAATAGCGACCAATGGCCTCTTGCAAGGTATTAAGAAAGGATGAATCATTGAGGGCCTCCACTCTGAGTCACCATAATGGCACCCTAGGTCACGTGCGTTGTAACAAGTACATCCAGAGCACAGGAGAGTGGTCGGATGTATGTACCATCCCAAATATGCTGCATCAGATACCCGCTGGGTGGCGTTTGGCTGAATAAAGAAATAACCCAGCCTACTATATGTTTGCGTCGCTGGAGTGTAGCATGAATACGCTACTACTTGCGGATTTCGTAATCTCCATACATCTACAAGACCCACACCCGTTTGTAGCTGTGAAATGGGCCACTGTCATACGAGGCTTTGTGGCCCGTCAGGAGGAAACCTATCTAAGTCTCCATCAATTACCTGCCATAATTGTCTCCGACTATAGGTAGGGCTGAGCCGCTGCTAGCACTCCACCCAAAAACGTTTTGTGTGTACACATTGATTAAACACAGGTCATGCCCATTTAGTGACCCCGCCAGCACCATATATCGTCCGTCAGTATCTATGTGCACAAATGCCTTCCGAAAGGGGACGCCCGGAGCAACCCATGGGCATAGGCAGAATAGGATGTTGAATATATTTGGCCCCTCCTCCACTTCCTCAAGGTTTTGATACAATCTCCTCACATGTGTCTCCTGAAGAAAGGCGCCTACAAAATGACGCTGCAGGTTGTGTCATAGAATCTTTTTAATGATATATTCCTGTTTATCTATGTTGCGCAGCATCTAGTCCTCTTTAACCATGCTGCACAGAATCAGGGTTTCTGTACAGCATTGCTAAAAACAATTGGCAACGCCCAAAAGGCGAGACCTATTTGCTTTGCTTGTTCCTTTCTTGCATTAGAGCCCCAGGCGCCCACGCCACACCACTGATTTAGTTGTCATAAACATACCCAAATATGGTGTGGCTGAAATAGGTTTCACAGTTTCAAAGAAACAGACTCTCGATGAAGCAAATAAGCTAGACATGTCAGGGATGACTGGTTCATCAAGTTATTTCTCTTCGTTTCAGTATGATGAGTCTCAGTCCCTTTGTGCAGTTAGCGCCTTTTGTGAGAGATTTCAATATAATTACTAAAGATCATACTGGGACATGAAGGGCAGTGCTTGTACTGTACTCTGCCTTACAGGGTTTTAAGAGGTGAAGCTGCACTTGGGAGAAGAGCCATGGCATTCAGAGCAAGCATTGGCATAGCCAATAGGTCTCGTTTTGGGACCTTATAAGTATTTAGTTATGCAGCACAATATCCTTGGTGCAACAACATCAACTGTTGCATGGCTAAACACTTATAAGGTCCCAAAGGCGAGACCTATTGGCTATGCCAATGCTTGTTTAATCTGATGTGGGTGAAACTTCTAAAGAAATGATTTCAAAGCTAAGAAAATAGGAAACAAGTAATGCCTGTGTTGATGAAAAATTAGAACATAGCTGCAAGCGCATTTGGGGAAGCATTTGCAATGCAATAGTTCTCGCATTTGTGAGAGTTTAAGCTATTAGTATTCTAAATGACAATATCTTATTTACGTTTTAAAACCCAAAACATAAATAAAAGGCATTGTCATTTACGTCAATAGCTCAAACTCGTGTAAATGCGAGACCTAATGAATTGCAAATGCTTGTTCTTTTTAGCACTCCATGGCATCAATGTGTTTTTTTGTACTCTTTTCCATGTGCTTCTTACCCCTTATATCCTTACTCTCACCATGTTGCACCTCATCACTTCCAGCCTGTCCCTAAAAGCACAGCAACAAGTCTATTTTTCTCAGATTTCACTAAAGGGCAGACTTTATCGTGCTGAATTTCTATATCTTCTGCTTTCCACATGTTGCATGGAAGCCTAAGCCATGACACACAATGCCAGAATTTCTGACACTGGGAAGGGGGCAGGGTTCGCACTCAGCCTTTATTTGAGGCGAAAGAGTGACCGGAGAGATGTGTACTCCATAAATCTGGTGCAGGACTGCTGCAGAACACCTACATCTGGAGCATGTATTCCAATTCCTAGTCATGTGGAAAGTAAATGGCCAATTTACATTTGCACATTTCCCGGTTCTTTTAAGTATGTGCAACTAACTCAATGTTTTATTATTAAGCTGAATATCATGCAATTGGCTTTTTAAATTGTGTTCCAGAGTTTCCTGGGTAAAAGTTAAAAAATAAGCTGTGCATTTCTTAAAGATTGAATATGTTGAATTCAGTGTTCAGGTTTGCGATACCTGTGTTTGCGTTACCGCCAGCACTTTGTTTTTTTTAACAATGCTTTACGAACAAGCATTGGCAAAGCATGCAAATATGAGAGCTTGCTGAGAAGCAATTGCCAAATGGCAGAGACTCCAGGTGCGGTTGCTGAGCTTTGTATGGCATAGGTTGCCAGATGTTGCACCCTTAAATAACTTTCAAAGGCCAAAATGCAGCACTGATCTATTTAAATGTGAAAACCTAGTGGTGGAGGGTTTGTGCAGCATCTACAGATTTGAGAGGGTTGCTGATTGCTAATCTGGGCAGGACAACACCTTTCTGTGCTAGAGTGATTTTTTGGGGGATTTTCAGAACACAATTGGGTGGATGCTGGTACTGTCCTGGAAAGCTGGTAACATGCAACTGTTTGACTGACTTTGATAATTACATTGTTACTCCCTTAGTAGCCTGGAATTGTTATATTTTTATGGTGACATTTTGTAGGAGATTACTTATTTGACAATGACTGCAGGGCCCCTAGAATGTCAAATTTGACTACAATACCTATTGGTGTCTCCAAGATGGGACAGTGACACAGAAGGCTTATCATCTTGGAAATGATACTCTAATCCAGTGAAAACCTGAAGCCCCTGTGTTGAGAATGGAGTTATCTCACGTAGTCGAGTTGAGGCTCCCCCAGAATAAGAGGAAATAGGAGAATCATTAATACTTACTCCCAAGTTTTGTGCATAAGCCTACTTTCCTGATAATATTTGACCACATATTGTCTACCGCAAACCTAAAAGAAGGTTTTAGGAAACTGATTAAAGAATGAATCAGAACCTCCCAGACTTACCTAATAGCAGCAGTAAATGAGACTACAAAAGACATACATACACTGGTTGTAAACTGGTTGTAAATGAGTGATCAAGGGATAGTGCAACTAAAAAGTGGTAATATCGACAAATGAACAAATGCAAGGGCCAAAAAAAATGAGTCCTGAGAGAAAGTATAAGAATCACATAATTGGAAGAATACGAAGTTGGGGCCTGTATTTAAGACCTTCGCCACACAATACCGAAAGATACTGAGCAAAATAAATAAAAAATGCTGAGGTCCAAGTTGGAAATTCCTTAAGCAATGGCAAATGTAGCCAGTTTTAGAAAACGTTTCTGACGTAGAGATGAGATATGGGCTTTAGCGTTTTGAGGTTAATTTAAACTGCGAGGTAAGGAGTAATTATAACCACGACTTGTGAACTTCTCCATTCACAAACATTCGGGAGCACCACTGATCAAGAGACCCAGAATTTGAAAGTAATGCAGGTTGGTGCCATAGAAATGGAAAAGTTCTTAGATGAAGGGAACCAGTGCCGCTGACCAAACACGCCAAGGTGGAAAAAAATTAGTTGGGCCAGGAATGTTTCTAATCAAAGCAACAATGAGCAGTTTGTTCTCCTAATCTCCATTTGTGGAGTACCATGCTCCTTACCTGTTGATAGGGGAGCTGCGAGAGCCACTGTAGCTGCATTTAGTTGGACTCTCCAATTGGGCAATATGTCGAATGAATTTCAAGCCTTCAAACATGTGAGAGGTCAAAATAGCAGGAACGGGGGCCGTTGTTGCACTAAATGTGTAGCAACTTATCTTAGATTGTTGTCATTTAATGACGGAATTTAAATTTTGATAGTGGAGTTTGCAGGGGTTGTGTTGGGGGAACCAGTATTGTGGAAAAGAAGAGTGTTTCTTTTTAAAAAAAAAAAAACTTTTGACAAGTTCTAAAATAATTCTCTGCAGCAATAATAATTATCTCAAATATTGTCTTGCACGACTGTTTTTATATTACTGTAAAGACAACCCTACTCGATCAAGAACACAGTCCATTGAACCTCAACCCTGCCGATTTTGCATCATGAAAAGTACTTGTATAACACTGCTTTGTGAAGCGTTCTCCATTTAAAATCTGAAATATGAACTCTGAAACAGTGTCATCTGCAGTCCCAGCTGCCTCACTACTCTGAAAGAAAAATCCAGGAGTTTGAGGAACACATAGAAAAACTAAAAAAAGACTACCAGAGTCACCTGTGGAAACTGAGGCGTTTGGATCCCTCCTGTAAAGAACATCCATGGAAACCACGTGGCTACACAAGAACAAGATTCTGGTGCAAATACGTACCGCAATCAGTGTCTAAAAATAAGAAAAAAAGAAGAAGATTAGATATACCCCACTGGTAATGTTCTGGTATAAGATCGGAAATGCCATAACCGAAATGGATAAAGCTATGCGCCGTAAGGAAATGCAAACATAAGTCTGATGCAAATATCTCACCTCGGTAAATTGGAAAGAGCATCAGATTTGGGCCACTTGGATTATAACAATATGTGGCAAATATGGTCAGCAGACGGGCAAAAATAATTCCCATGATCAATATCTGAAAAATGAACGGGAGTCAGTAAGAAACCAGTCTGGAAACGATCCCACTCCAGTGAGAATGACTGTGGCACGGTCCTCAGTGTCAGTGCAAGAGCGGCATGGAGACGGAAACAAAAGAGGCCGGCAGCCATATGAAAGCGCGCCGTGCAAAATCAGGTGCTAGCTACCATAGCCGTGAAAGTGAAAGTAATCGCGGCACCGCGAAAGTGAAAGAAATCGCGGCTGTAAGGGTGCCCGCGAGATGGCGCATGTGCTCGTAAGCGCCTGAACTAAAGCTCTAGGCCACCACCAAATGTGGTAGCATTTTTTTTTGCAGCCCTTACTAAAAGTCTCGCCAGAGCAGCGCATGCGCTGGCTCAGACGAGACCTAATGAATGTCCTCACGTAACGAAACTGGTGCTCAGGTAAAGCGCTCTGATACCCAATACCTTTGGGTCAAGTTTGCGCTATATAAAACTCCGCTAATAATAGCCAGTGATGGTTGGCATTTGAGATTGGTTCAAACAAGCCACAATTTGGAGACACCAGGAAGATGAACGTCAAGCTTCCCAAAGTACTACTACAGATGGATCCTAGCACATGTTGCCCTCCACTTTAATATAGCCCAGTGATTGAGTTTAGAACAAAGTCAAGCCTAGCACTCAAAACAGAGCGAGTTGCGAGTAATTACTGCAGTCTATCTTGAAAAGATGTTTCAGTCCAGGTCACTTCTCAAAAAGGGAACCTAGGGTGGAGCAGCAGAAAAGAGATGGTGGCAATAGACTGACGCAGTCCCATCACAGATGCCAGTCCGGCTAACATGGGATGAGAAGAACGATCAATGTTCCCTCTAATTCTTTCTTGGTGTGCGGCAGTCTGAGGTCTGTGTGCGCTACAGCCAAAGCTATGTGCACCAAGATTTCAACTGTGCATGTGAGTAGCTACAACTCAGTGGCAAATACTATTCCATACTGGTTTACAAAAAAAGTGAAAAAAGGTGCATTTCCACACATACATCTCCACCTCATAGAATCTTGAGATCATTAGTAAGTCAAATTAGAGCACTGCACTGGGATATTTTTATACATAAAACATTAGCATGCTAAGTCACAACAGTTGTCATAAGCCATGTACACAGCCCAAATTATTATAGAGCAATATTAAGAGTTTGTTCAATAAAACAATAGGTTTTTGTACAAATCGTATTCTGAACTCGCCTACTTGAAAGTGCTTTCCTACCCGATAATGAAGAAAAGGGAGGCGTTTTGGTCAAATAAAATATTTGCATAAGATCACACAATTCAAACAGGAATGCTGTGATTAACCTGGGTTTTCTGGTTTCACTTTGTACAAATCGTCCTGTAAATTAGTATATATTGGTCTTTCCTTATGTTGACGCTTGGTTTTGTACCTCTTTGTGCGTTATTTAATAGTTTATATAGCAACAACTTGTACTGAAGGTAATTAAGCTTTTGTGTACCAGTTACATTACACAAGGTCACATTCATTTTTGAAAGGCACAGGGATTTTACTTGATTTGCCCAGACCCACAGGATGTGGAGTCAACATCGAGAAATGACCCCGGTCTCCCAGTTCCAAAGTCAGCAGCTCTAGCCATAAAGCCACATCCTAGGAAGAGGCAAGTGAATGTCAGAAGCCACATTACAGCTCGGCTCGTTATGGACCAGAAGATTCTAACAGGACCTCTAGCTGAGCCAGACTACAGACCTGAGCTTTGTGGCTCGCCCACCTCTAGCCAGAATGTTGATGAACAACTAGGTTGGCAGAAATGTATCACCTTACACTACATAGAAGGGAACACCCATTCCTAAAGAGCAGTGACACCAATAATTACCAGTGTGAGGTTGACTAAACTAGACCCCATTGTGGCACCCTACTGCTTGGGACAGGCAAGGACAGCTGGAGGCACTCCGAGGTTTCTACCTACAGATATGTTCTCATTATTGTCTTTATGTCTACCAGATGCCACTTGCTGAATACTTGAGCAGACAACACTTAAAGGGGGGTGTGTGCTGCCAAATGATCCCTGACTGACAAGTAAAAAAACAGAAAGGTCATTTTAATAAAAAAGCGTGAAGCTCCTGCCATCCGGCGCCGGTAATCCTGGCATTTCTCCAGTCAGTGGTGCGGGTGGCCGCGACGGACACCACCAGCTGCGGACCGAACACCTCCCGCAGCTCCGGAGCCGCGCTCAGAGCCGGAGGCGACCTGTAGCCCCCGGCCGAGCCGCGCTGGGTCCGGAGTCGGCAGGCCGCGGGAGCAACTTTAGCCCGCGGCTGGCCACGAGGTGGCTGGGCCGCAGGTGCGGCCCTCCAGGCGGCGGACTCGAGGCGGCGGCCGGCCGTCAGAGGTACAGAGACTGGTGCTGGCTGCAGAAGACAGCGACGGCCCCCGGGGGCTGCTGGACGCCAGAGGAGCCCGGCCGGCAGGTCAGGAGCGACGCAGACAGCGCAGCCGGTGCGAGGGAGGCGGCGGCTGATTGCAGGCCTTGCGGGCCCCGTGCTGGAGGTGAGTTGTGGAAGCCGCCCCAGGCCCTACACAAGACCCTGGCCCAGGGGCCCTCGTTGGGAGGACTGGAGGCCCCCCCCACCAGAACAGCCCGGGTGAGTCACGTGGGCCTGACCCAGGTGCTTCGGAGAGGGCGTAGGCAGTGGCGGGGAGGCCCGGGAGCGAGGTGGGTCTCCTTGAAGATCACAGCACTGTGGGGGATCCAGCGACGACTGCAGCGCCCAAATGGGGAATGGTAGGATGTCCCACCCCTAGAGGACACTACATCGGAGATCAAGGGCCTGTGGGATCTTCGACTGGTGCCCCGATCGTGGTAGGCAGCCCAAGTGACACACGGCTGAGGAGGCTGAGGGGAGCGGCTTGGACCTACAGTGTGACCGGTGGCGGCATTTGGTGTGTGCCCCCTCGAAGCTGGCACTTTGAGAAGAGACTTACGCCCCTGAGTACTCCGCGCGCGCGGGGGGGGAGCCGGCTGGGGTCGCTGGTGTAGGGGGTCCGGCCCTGAACGAATCCCGAGGCCCTTCCTGGATCGCGCCGCTACTCACGCGCAACTGGTGGTAAAAGAGGAGTGACCAGTCCGCTAGTGGCCTGGGCGCAGTGGGCAGTGAAGGTGGTGCAGTGACCTGTCTGACAACTGCTGGACGCGAATGCTGTGTTGGAGGGGCGGTGCCTAGCTGGGGACGCCAACCCAGGGTGTGGACGAGGTGAGGCGATGCCGGCGGCCCCATGACCTGGCGGACACCGAATAGTGGGCCTTGGACATCGGGTGCCCGGGCCCCCACTCCGGGGGGGGTCTTGGCATCCCTCTAGTCCCTCCTCCCTATCCCCGCACCAGCGAGTTGAGAGTGGTGTTCTCCCTGTTGTGCCTTGGCGAGGCGGACGGAGGCGGCTGGACTGTGCGTCTGGGACGGGCGTTGGCATCGAATGCCCTGCGCACAGCAACTGGACATGGGACGGCTGCGGAACAAGTTGCCCGTGGGTCGACCACATGCGGAGAAGCTGGGCACCACACCTGGGCGTCCGGATGGCGATATGACGCTTCCGGCGACGGCACTCGAGGCGAAAATGGACACAGTCTTGGCGGCGGTGGAGCGATTGGGTGCTGCGATGGAGCAGACAAGGACCTCGTTGGAGTCCCGAATAGATAAAGTCACGGTGGACTTCCCCCTCCTCCACGCAGACCACCGTAAGTTAGCGGATTCTGTCACCCAGCAGCGTCAAGCGCTCCAGGAGGTCCACCCCGTGGTGGGCCACCACACTGCGGCCCTACAGGATCTGATTGACCGTGTCCACACCTTGGAAGACCGTGCTGAGGACGCGGAAGGGCGCTCTCGGGGCGCAACAATGTCCGAGTGGTGGGACTGCCGGAAGGTGCGGAGGAACGGAACCCGGAGCAGTTTGTAGAAGGGTGGATCCGCGACATCCTTCCCCCGGGGGTGCTCTCGCAACAGTTCGTGGTGGAGCGTGCACACCGGGTCCCGGTGTGGAAGCCTCCGCCCGGGGCGCGACCACGTCCCTTTCTCTTCAGACTCCTTAACTTCCGAGACCAGGATGTGGTGCTTCGTGAGGCCAGGAAACTGGATGCCATTACGGTGGACGGAGGTAGGGTGATGCTGTTCCCGGATTACGCCGCTACAGTCCAAAAACGGAGAAGTAACTACCTGGCGGTGAAGCACCAGTTGCGGGACCTGGGGATCCCATACTCCCTGCTGTTCCCGTCTCGCCTCAGAGTGATTATGAAAGACGGGACCCGGTTCTTTGATGCCCCATCTGACATCTGGGACTGGCTGGAGGAGGCAGGTCTGAGTGGGGGCCGGAGACCTATGGGACCGGGAGCTAGTGGGCGCCAGGAGAGGCGGCTGAGACGGCGACGACGGAAAGAGGCCCGCGGGGCGGTGGGCCCGGGCCCCGCCGCGGCGCCTAGCCCGGAAAGGATGCGGCAAGAACGGCAGGAAGCCCTGGAAGCGGTGGCAACTCTGGGGTCCACGAGCAGCCTGGGTACAACAGCTGTTCATGAACATAGTGAGCCTGGAACAATTAGGTTGTCTTCCCCGTCTACTGTACTTTCAGATGACCAGGCCCTCCCGCTGGTGACGCCCCAAACTGCTGACCACATTGTGTGAGCCCAGGGTGTTGGGGCGGTGGCAACTGTTGGAGCGAGGGCCGTACTAACTGGGGCAAGATGTGGCAGAGATAGCTGGGGGGGTCTCTCCCTCTCCTCCTGCAAGATGAGGTGCAGTGTCGGACGTGGGCATATACATGTCTGCTGGGTCCTACTAGGGGGATGGGAAGGAGGGGGGAGCTCCTGCTCGGGGGGGACTGAATGCGGTGGGGGGGTTGGTGGCAGGCGATGTCGGGAGGTACGATGGGGCCACCCGCACATACTTCGCACCATTTGTGATAGGACAGGTTGCCTTAGATACAGTCACATAGCGCACCCGTTAGGCATCCATTGGCCTAGTTTTGCTCAGGAAGCGATTAGGTTGAAGTTTGGACGAATGCCTTCTTTGGGGTTTGCCCTGGTAGTTTCATTGTTATTGTTCCTCATTACACGCACTCAGCAGTTCCTAAGTGTTCTTTTGTTCGGGGGGTTTCTGCCACAGCACACTGACATGACACATAGACCCTACATCTGCCCCTTCGTCCGATTTGCTCCCGCCCCAGTGACTGCTGGGGATCTCAACCGCTCTAGATGGCTGCCACCGACGTAATCACATGGAATATACGGGGGATGCACAGCCCTGCACGTCGATATTCCATTTTTGCTTATTTGCAACGGCATAAAGCGGCCATTGCCCTTCTTCAAGAGACCCACATGACGCAGCCTGAGCTTGACCGGCTACGCGCTCGCTGGAGGGGCCAGTTATTTGGAACCACATACTCTGCGCAGGCTCGTGGTACATTGATCTGGGTGAGGGCGGGCACTCCGTTTACCTGTACGGAGGTGGTAGTTGACACAGCTGGGCGATATACACTGGTTTGTGGGAAACTAAACGGTCAACATATGTTACTAGGCTCAGTCTACGCCCCGAATGTCGACCAGCCGTCGTTTCTGGCCCACCTGTCCACAGTGCTGGTGCCATATGCGGGTTTTCCCTGGTTATTGGGTGGGGACTTTAATTCTGTCCTTGATGCACGATTGGATAGGTCCTTTCCGCCCCTCCGCAACACGCAGGCGGTCTCTAATGCGCGGACTCTCACAGACTGGCTGTCGCGTTGGGCGTTATACGATATGTGGCACACTTTACACCCTGACGATCGCATCTACTCGTATTACTCAGTGGTGCATGATTTGCACGTTTGTATCGACCGGGTGGTGGGCTACCATTCTTTGATCCCCCTGGTGGGCCAGGCGGAGTATCTGGGTCGGACCCAATCAGATCACAACCCTCTTAAGTTACGTCTTACGTGGGACTCCGGGCGGCCTCCTGTCCCTACGTGGCGGCTCCAACCGGCGGCTTTGAAGGATGCTGAATTTCGTGCCTCCCTAGGCTCAGCGATTGAGCAATTCTTTGACCTGAATGAGGGAACAGCGAGTAATGAATTAGTAGAGTGGGATGCTCACAAATCCACCAACCAGGGACACTGTCTGGGAGCGACGTGGAACATCCGACCGAAGCTCGCGCTGTCGCATGCGGGCCTGGAGACGCGCCTTCTCCCTTGTGAGCTTCATGGTGAGGGTGGGGGTCACGACTCGGCACGACTGGTGCGGCTTCGGGCACGTCACGCTGAGTTGCTGGAGCGTTTGCGTTGCCACAATTACGCTGCCCACTCGGCTCGCGTCCACACTACATCTGACAGGGCGGGGCGGTTACTGGCCTGGTTACTCAGACGGGAGTCCGCTCACGCGCCGATAGACGCCCTCGGTAGGCCCGATGGGTCGCTCGTGCACACGCAGTGGGAAATACATCAGGTAATGATGGAACACTACGCGGCCCTATACCGTTCGACGGGGCGTCGGCAGGCACAGGACCTGGACAGGTTTCTGGAGGATGCTGGCCTGCCTACGGTCCCTGAGGAGCACCAGGAAACGCTTGAGGGCCCCCTCACGGAGGAGGAGATCGGGGATGCGGTGTCCTCCCTGGCTTCTGGGAGGGCGCTGGGGCCTGACGGGCTCCCCTCAGAATACTATAAGGCTTATCGAGAGTCACTTTTGCCTAGGTTGCACGCTCTTTACATTGCGGCCCTTGAAGAGTGCACCTTGCCCGCCTCTATGCGAGAGGCTCACTTGGTGTCCTTGCTTAAGCCTGGACGGGACCCCACCAATCTGGGATCATACTGGCCCCTCGCTCTGCTTAATGCGGATTACAAAATTTTGGCTGATGTGCTAGCGGAGCGGCTGGCCCCCACGGTGTGGGTGCTAATGCATGGGGACCAAAATGGCTTTGTGCCCAAGTGTAGTACCTCTCTCAATCTGCTGCGGTTTTTTCGGGTGGCACACGACAGTGCGCAGCAATGGCCTAGGGCGGGCTGTCTGGTCCTAGACCTGGAGAAAGCCTTTGACTGCCTGGAGTGGGGATATCTGGTAGCAGCACTGTCGCACAACGGGCTGGGCCTGGGGTTTCTTCAAATGGCGGACCTGATGTACAAGGATCCCACGGTGAGGGTGAGAACAGGGCCATATATATCTGACGCCATCCCGATATGTCGTGGCACCAGGCAGGGGTGCTCGCTCTCACCCCTTCTGTTTGCACTGGCAATAGAGCCCCTTGCCGCCACGCTCTGCAGGGAGCTGGCCGATGGAATTCCGCTGGGGGACGCGACACACCAGGTATCGCTCTATGCAG